>NC_059329.1:2654166-3893333 GCF_018350155.1 Leopardus geoffroyi | reverse complement strand
TAAGAAACAAATTTTCGTATTTTCCATGACATTTCTAGCCTTAAAATTCTCCCTTTTTTATCAGTATTGTATTAGTCGCACTTGTTGGTTTTAATTTGGCATTTGCTTCATCCTGGTTTTCAAAACCATTACTTGATTTACTTTGCTTTCTTTTCATTTCATTAATTCAGAGTTATTGACTCAGATGCATATGTCAGTGGAATTTAAACACATTTATAGTTTTCCTGGGTCTTAAGGAACATCAAGTGACTTGTGGCTAAAATGTCTCCTTTTGAGAAAGCATACATTTCTTAAACAAAAAAATCTGTATATTTGCGATGATGATATAAGTCACTATTTAAATTCAATTCTTAGCTTCTCCGACTTTCTGTTGGTTTTTTTTTTTTTCCTCCAGGAGAAATTTGGTATTTTTCTTGTAACGGGAGATTAGCTGCATTTTTGGCAAACATAACTGAAAATGTCTTAGTGGCATCCAAAGGAAGTGAGGCATGAATCCAGAGATATTGAAAAACATCTCTATTAAACTAACACAGCACATAGCTGAACTCTGCCCACGGCTTGTATTGTTAGATAGAACAATGTATACCTGCTACCCACCATCCTGACTCAGGTTTTCGGTAACTATGTGGCAGAAATCTCCTGTAAGGTGCATGGGATGTAAATCAAGTTCGAAATTAATTAAAAAAAAAAGTGAACAACAGCCATAGTAACAAAGACATTTGATTTTGAAAAGGAGACAAAATGGAAATGAATTTCTGTTCTTACAGTTGAGATTTTTGTCTCCATCTGTCAAACCAGTGAAGGAAATATTAATACCGCAGTGCTTTTTGAGGGTTCTCACGGGTAGCATGTTACTTTTCCATCGGGAAATTTCATCCTTATGAGGTTTCCACATTTGGCGCTAAGTTGGAGAAATTGGCCGTGAATATACTTAGATTAATTTGGGAACTGCAAGTTTTTTTGTATGTTTCAAGTAAAGCTCTGCTTCCAGGACAAGAACCTGGATAGAGATGTTCTGCACGACACGAAGGATTACTGGGGAATCGGTGAAGAACTGAGGTTTTCAGACTCACCTGGGTGAAATGTCGCATCCTTGCTGCATGAAGGCACCCAGGGAAAACCAGAGGCTGTTAAAGATGCCAAACTCATTGGGAGGCTGGTCGCTGGGTCCTTCCTTTCCATCCTCCGGCTCTTCTGTGTGCCACTCGTATGGACTGAACCTGCTAACTAGGAATAAGACCACGCTGACACCAATGTAGGCAAAGACTATGCACATCCAAATCTCATAGGCCAGAGGATCCAAGAAGGAAAACACTCCTGGTTTGGATTTCTGAGGCTTTTTGATCATGATAGATATGCCCAAACTCATGAAGGGCTTAGAGAAGTCAATGACCTCCTCTCGGACCAAAGTGATTGTCAGAGGGGCGATAGCAATCTCTGCTTTCTAAAAGAGAAAAGACACATGAAAACACATAGGTTAATGCATCTTGTGAAGCTTTAAGGATGTGGGCTGGGGCAGAGGGGGAGCCCTAACTGCCTTTCCTTATGGCTGAATTTCTGAATTTCTTGGCCAGAGTTACTACGTTGCAGCCTTTTCTGTTTCCTTTGGAACGGTGCCACGGACTCATTACTTGGCCATGCCTTAATATTATGAATCGCAAATTTCAAACAGTCCTTCTTTTTCTTATCCCTTTCCAGTTGTAACAAACCTATCATACTGTCTGTGTTTGTGGGACAGAAGAAACCCGTTGTTTGATGACATTTTCCAATCCAGCGCGCACACAAAAATCTGGAAATTGGCATTTATTTCTTACTATGCCCATACGGTGATTTTTTTCTACTTCCAATTTCTAACACAGCTTTTGGAAAACAGTGGATTCAATTCTCAGATATTATGATCGTTAAGACACCAGCTTCCATTTTTGTTCTGAGCGATTTTTCTGAGCCCGTTTTCCATATCTCTACAATGAGGACACTTTCCTGTTTGCCTCGCTGCATTACTGTGATTATCCACTACAAAAATGAATAAAATACTAGTGAGCACTTATTGAGGGATTATGTACCTGACATCGAACTAAATATTTAAGGGCATCTCATTTAACATTCATGGTAATCCGGCTTATCACTGTTTTCTAGACGATGGAATGGGACTCAGGTGAATTCTACACATCACGGCAGTTCTGGGATTGGGGCTTGTGTTTCCTTGTAAATCATGCCATCTCTCAAACTGATGAAATAAAGTGTCATGAGAAAACTGTAAGATGTTACATGATCTACACTGTGAAAACAAAGATTATTTGATTGCTCGTTTGGAAAGGAAAATATTTGGCATTAAAGTGGTATCTGGGACGTTGCTCAAGCACTTGTGCTCTTACACAGAGGCTGCCTCACTCCCGTATACCCTCAGGTCGCTGGTTCCCCCGACGGCCAGCAGCTTGATACAGGGGCATCTGGAGGGCTGCGATGGGCACTGCACTGCAGTCATGATGCTGCCCGCTGGGTGAGTGAGGGTTCACCAGCAGTGCCTTCTAGGGGAACGAACTTAGCTTCCATCATAAACGCCCACACACACAGAAGTCAGATTCACTACTGGGAGGTGTTTATTTCTGCAATCTTATCACTTGTATAACTCTCATTATACAAGTGATATATAAACTAGCCATAGGAAAATTAGTATCTAAACACAGAATCCCCAAATTAAGGAAAGTTCCCTCCACTCTTACCTACTCTTATTTTTTTCTTAATATATGCCCTGCTAGACCTGGTTTGATGAAGAATATTTTTCTTATTTTACAATGGGGTAATATAAAACACTATGTTTTTTTTAAAAAAAATTAATATTTATTTTTGGGAGAGAGAGAGAGAGAGACAGAGAGACAGACACAAAGAATCTGAAGCAGGCTCCAGGCTCTGAGCTGTCAGCACAGAGCCTGATGCGGGGCTTGAACTCACTAACCTTTAGATCATGACCTGAGCTGAAATCGGAACGTAACCGACTGAGCCACCCAGGTGCCCCATAAAACACTATTTTATGATTCTTTTACTTAGAAGGAAAGGATGAACGCTTTTCATTTTATCTTACATATTAAAAATTAGTTAATGACTGCTAGTATTTTATCATATGAAAATAACAAAATTTACTCAATCTACTTATTATTTTAAGAGTTGTTGGTACTGTTTCCAGGTTTACACAGCTTAAAACTTTGAGGAACTATGTGAACATCTTTGAAGAAAAACCCTAGAAGATACCTTAATTGTTTAAGATGGATTTCGAGAAGTGGGGTTGCTGGTCTAAATGGTACCCCTCTTTGTAACGGTCATGATGTATTTTGTGCAACTTTTCTCCAGGAAGACCATGCAAATTTCTACTGTCACCAACATTGTGTGACAGCTTCTGCAGCTATGGATGGTGGACAGCCCATGTGTGTCTTTATTCTCATTTATCTTTGTCAATTTGCTCTATAGAAAATTAGATCTCTTTTATTGAGTTTATTTTTGTAAAACGAATAGCTACATTGGCTTTTTAAATATCATAACCTGTTATAATCTGCCCGTATTTTCCATACGGTGAATTCATTTTTTCCTGACTAATTTGTAAGTACTTTCAAATATATTCAAAATATTAACTTTTATTTTCCACATATGTTGCAAATATTCTCCCTACTCAGCATCTGTTTTCATTATATAACTTAGATCATGGTACTTCATTGCAATATATGTATTAAATTTTTTGTAGCCTATAAAAGTATTTTTTTGTGTGTCTTTAGCCTTTGGTTTCATGCTTAGAAAAGTTCTTGTCATATCAGGGGATCCCCGCGAGGCTCAGTTGGTTCAACATCTGACTCTTGATTTAAGCTCAGGTCATGATCTCCTGGTTTGTGAGTCCAAGCCCTGCGTTGAGAGTCTCGTTAGATCTCTCTCTCTCTCTCTCTCTCTCTCTGCCCCTCCCCTACTCAGACTTTCTCTCTCTCTCTCTCTCTCAAAATAAACATTTTGAGTATAATTCTTCTCATATCGTATGATCAGTCTCCATCATACGTGTTTTAGTCTTGCCCCCACAATTCCTCTAAGCTGTATTTGGTAGCATACGTGATGACATCCTACAAAATTGTTAGTTTTCTAAGTGGCTGTTCTGCTGTTGCAACAGGAGTATGTGGCCACGACATCCTTACACCGATCTGAAACACCACTCATGTAACTCGTTCTGCAGAACGTTCTTATGAAATGTTTTACTTATGCAAGTGACCCTGAATGAGTTAACTCTACAAAAGGAAAGCAACACGGAGAGAAACAAGGGGGCCCTCCTGCGTGTGAAAGTAGATGTGAGGGAGGGCAGACCTGGGATGTCTGATGAGGGTACTTGTGACGTCTGCAAGAGGATAGTGAACAGAGGAGACAGACCTGGGCTTTGTCTGCTAACCCTGGAGATGGTCCATAACCTTTCGGCGATTCCCGGAAGGAAGTAGGCAAAGGGTCTCCTGCAAGCGCTGTGTGATACCTGGGTTTTCCAGGGCCTCTGGGGCAAGGCTCATGAACCGGCACGTCACCACACGGCACACGTAATCCTGGTGCCGGCCGGCCATGGAACATGCCTGGAAGAACATTCCCGTGGATTCAACTCCATGCACACGAGTCTGGCAGGACCCAGCAGAAGGGCCACAGAGGACCACGGAATGGACTCGCTGGGCGCACAGGTGCCACAGGGGGAGAGCACCTGCCAGGAGCGGGGAGATCTGCGCTTGGGGCCACCTCCTGGTGGTGCACTGAGGCCGCACGTGAGTGCTTCACAGGACGCTTATTCCTGACAAGTCCATTACAAAGTGTGCAGAGAACATGACAACAACAACAACAACAACAACAACAACAACGGGCTCAAGGTGAATCCTTTTGCTTGTCTAAGGAGCTTTGGTCGCTAGGACAGAATGGGTGTTTCACCCCGGGCCCCGGAACCTGGACATCTGTTGTATGTGTTCGCAGTAAGAAAGTAAAATAACTCAGAAGAAAAGTGCAGACTTTACAGACACCTGGATGCACACTGACGCCACAGAAAGTGTACGAGACACGTGGGAGAAGATTCCTTTCGGGAAAAGCTCAAGTGGCAGAGAAGAGACAATTTAAACCCTGGAGGATTAACTGATGAGTGAACATGATGAGAACTGATAACCACTAGGTTATCTTC
The DNA here is from genome assembly GCF_018350155.1 of Leopardus geoffroyi. Taxonomy (NCBI): domain Eukaryota; kingdom Metazoa; phylum Chordata; class Mammalia; order Carnivora; family Felidae; genus Leopardus; species Leopardus geoffroyi. The sequence goes on along the minus strand of NC_059329.1, from coordinate 3,888,154 downwards.
TCTTTCTCTTTGCCACCTGCTTGACTTTGGGACTTGCCGTTACTGTGGTGTGTACCACGGATACAACTTTTCGTTACCTATGCTACTCTCTAAATATCGCTCATTTTTGCTACTTGAACCATATGGTCAGAGCCCTCGCAAAGGGGTGAGCCTGGGTTGCCCAGTGGGTAGGGGCTCCGCGGAAGAGAGAAGTAACAAATGCTCTACAAAGAAACCTAAGTTGTTACGCCATCCATGGCTAATTGGTGATCCAAGTAGGATTTTTTGAGATGAAATACCCAATAGTGATCTCTGAAGGAAATGAATTCTTGTAGCTCCAACAACTTGAATAATGTTTATATTTAAAATCTACTTATTGTATCAAAAGTTAAAAATATTACCGACCGTCTAAAAAATTACCAAGGAACACCTGGTTTAGGGATCCTTTTCCTTTCGAGCTTGAAGCTCACTATCAAACCGCTGATGAGCCCTGTGGTAAAATACTTTCTGATTCTTTAAAACTGCCAATTTTTTTCACCTTCATTTAGGGCACCTCACTGGTCAATAGTTCTTATAAATGGATATAAAACTAACTGATTGCTCTTTAATGCCAAACAATTTCCTCTTCTGCTGAGGGGACAGCCACAGGCCTGGACTGGTTGCAGAAAGTTGGTCGCTGCATGGTGTGACGTGCAGGGTGCAGAATCATGACTAGTGGATTGCAGGTCAGGCTTGGGAACGGGGCCCCGCAATAGACCTCGGTTATGTCCTCAATCGTTTCATCATTATTCTTGTCTAGGGAAGGATGGCTCTCATGCAATTATCTCAGAGTCATCTTGTGAGGGTGAATCAGACAGGGTGTGCTCTGAAGGAGAAGTCTGTGAAATATGAATTGTCTTCTAGGAAATTTCTGAGGACACCTCAGGTGGACACAGCTTGCTGCGAGCTCTCGGGTTGGTTTCTGGACTTTGGTAGGATCACGCATCACCAGCACTTGGTAACCACTGGTTTCATTTCGATCCTTTGCAGGGACAGCTGAAGAAACTGATCTTGTTCTGAGTAAGGCAGGAATGTCTACACAGAGTATGCCCTTGGCGATAAACTGTGTATACTTCATATATGGTGAACTCACAGGGAAGGGCTCCCTCCACCTGTTTTCACATGAGGCCCGCTATGAAGTATGTTCTAGCTTTTTTTGTTTTGCTACATTGAAAAAAATGATGCCACTGCATAAAGTGTAAATTTACTATGTTCAGCAGGACTGTGAATATTTTATAGATGCTAAAGTAATTTCATGATTGCTTCACCAAATTACATAAAAGATATTTACCAGTAAGTACAAGCAATGGGGATACAGAGAACTACTTAAAATAAGGTCTTAGTTTATGCTGTTGAAGGAAATCTTTCCCTTCAATTACCAAGTAACATAAATAAAAGATTTGTTGTCTGGTGCTTAAAACAACATAGCTATGATAGAACAACATCAGGCAAGAGAATAATCATCACAGGTATTGAAGTCACCACTTTTTTTTTTTTAAATAGGACATCATATTCTAAATTTTTTATCTTTCTAGATTTTGAAGTTATAAGGTATTAACTTCTCTCATTATTTGGGAATGGCACCATAATGAACTACAGAAACGTCTGAACGTCGTATATGCCTCTCTGAATGTTAACTGCAAATTTAAAAACAGTAATAGGTCTTTAGAAACAGATATGTGCCCGGGCGGGGAAAAAAAAAGTTTCAGGTTTATGTAAGTAAATTCTTCAGTAAGTTGATTTGCTTACCCCATAAACAAGTTCTCCTACCATCCCATTCCAGATTTTTGTGTCTGCGTCCCTCGCTCCATATTTTCCATCAGGGACAATGGCAATTTTATACTTGATACCAATATGTTTTGCAATTTCAGATGCCAAATCTACACAGTATCCTTCATACTTGTCATTTCCTTCAAACATTTCGTGATTTTTCTTGTACATAACATATGGGGATTCCTATAATGAGAGAAGTAGAACTGTAAAGGGGGAAAATAATAAAACATTCCAAAGTCTTAAACTTTTCAACCACAGAATTTGACAAAACGATTGTATTTAGTATTAGTACACACACTGATTTTGTGTGGCAAGAAATCAGTAATAAAGGATGAATAGAGAAATATGCTTACAAGTATATTCGATGGCTTTATATTGGATACTGAAAGTGAAATCTTTAAAACAGTTTCCTGCTGAGTGACTGTTAAATATCTAGCACGGTGACAGGAAAAATAAACATTAATAATTGTCGAGAGAGGCATAAACTGTCATCTTTGGCAATGGGATTAGTATTCTAAAATATCTCATGAAGTTAGAGACCATTTAGTAGTTAGTCAAGGTCACAGGTCTCCAGATTCTGCATCTGGTTTAGGCCACATTCAACTGTGACCTCCTTTGGGAAAAGAGCTAGATGATTTTTCTTTGCTATCTAGCATTTTGCCGGATGCCTCTCTCAGAGCAGGTGCTAGCGAGTTCAATGAAGAAATGAATTAAGAGCTTAAAAAATTTATATACTTATTTGCATTAAATCACCTTTCCTAACATTGTCCAATAATTTTGCTTTCATTAGAAGTTTAATTAGGGTCGTGTGGTCCATGAAATTTTATTCTATTCTAAAATATGTCTCCGATGAAAACTAATAATTCCCCACCCCCCAATATGACAATCACGCCCTTCAAGTCATATTCCCATTTAGTTTTTGAAGCAAGTAAGAAAACAGGAAGAAGAATGACTGTGAAAACCCTTATAATATGAAAAAGTTTACTGGTGGCTGATAAGAGTAGACAGTTTTCAATTCACACGCACACACACACACACACACACCTAAACCAAATGATTTGAAGGCCATGAACTAGAGAGATAAATTAACAAACACCTGATTTTATAAATGAAGACTAAAGCCACCAAAAGACAGGTGTGGTGAACACGGCTGAGGTGTGCTGGTCACACCTCAGATTTTTTAGATTTTTTAGCCATATGCAGACAAGAAGTGACTGCTTTTTGGCCACAATGTCATGGAAATCATGGATTTATAACATTGTACTGTAACAGTCACAGAGTAGTTTTCACACAACTCTTTTCTTCTCCCTCAGCCAGCGTGTTAACTAGCAAAGTTGAACATGGCTCTTGTGACTCTGCGATAGATGGTATTTCACCTTGCATAACATGGCAGTTTCTATACTACTTCTGATTTTTAAGGACTTTGCAAACGTGGAAACTACTTTTGAAAATTTAATAAAAATGTAAATGACATGGTCCATAATTTTCTCTCAGAGATGCCCTAAGTAACTCTCCTGTGGGCAATTGTCTACGCTTGGTCCTTGAATACTACTGCCTTATGTTGACATAGTCAAGGGACCCAGAAATCTCTTGCCTCTTTGTAATTAATGAATATTTTTACACTGGACTTGGGTGAAGAAAGTTTCTCTACCTATAAAATTAAGGCAACTAATTGTCTCTTCTTTAGATAGATGAAAACGGTTTGGTAACTTACAGAAAACATTCTCCTGTATAATTTAATTAAATTATAAATGTGGTTATGAAAATTGGTGAGCTGTTGCAGAGCAGTGTTAATTTCTAAGAGAGTTTATAAAATATTGGTAGCTACAAGGAGCTAATACTTTCCTTCTTTTTTTTTTCTTGTGACAGCTAATTAAAATGTGGGAGAATATGTAGAGAAAATCAAGAATTACACATTTATAAAATACACCTGAAATTGCTTCATGGTTACCACTTATAACTTTTAGTATAACACACTTGAGAGTTTTCAAAAGTTGTACGGCTATGGCTCCCACGTGGTACTAAGGTTGAAGTACAATTCTAAAGTGTGTGCAATACTTGAACACTTGAGTATTTTAGCCTTCATATACATATATGACCGTATCAGTTCATGTGCACATGATTCTCTAGCTGGTAATCACATCTGTGTTGCTAAATTCCCTCTACATTATATAGTGAGCAAGTTGCTTTAGGAAAAGCTGTGTTTCTGCTGTGTACTCAAACATTTATTAAGCAGCCACTGCGTGCCAGGCAGTGGGAACGAGGAGGCCAAAAATAAATAAAATATTCCTCTTGTCCTCTTGTGATTAAGATTGTAATTCTTTGTAAAAAGGTGGTGGAGGACGATGATAAAATATAGTCGTGAATGGGGCGCCTGGGTGGCTCAGTCGGTTAAGCGTCTGACTTCAGCTCAGGTCATGATCTCACAGTTCGTGAGTTCGAGCCCTGCACCGGGCTCTGTGCTGACAGCTCAGAGCCTGGAGCCTGCTTCGGATTCTGTGTCTCATTTTCTTTCTGCCCCTCCCCAACTCGTGCTCTGTCTCTCTCTGTCTCTCAAAAATCAATAAAAATGTAAAAAAAATATATAGTTGCGAAAAATAATAGTAGCTCCGACTTATTTAGTACATGTGAAGAAATAATGTGAAGTTCTTTAACTGTACCTTTCATTTACTTTTCACACTGATATTTTGAGACAGGCACTTCCCACTTCTCAGGCAGAGAATTTGAGGCTCAGAGAGGGTAAGCAAATCATCCCATTTCACAGAAGTAGCAGAAGTGGGATCTGAATCTCTATTTTGAAGTATATGGAAATTGTTGAAGCTCTTACTGCATCTGTCAAGGTGTGTGCAGCTACTTGAGGTTTGTGATTTAACTAGAGAGGGGACAGGTGTAAGTAAGGATGTGGGTTTCTGTACTGTGAGTGAATGAAATACTTTATATGAAATTATAACTACACAGTGTAGATAAAACCTCTCCTTATCTCCTCTGTTGTCTGGTACATATAAGGCACTCAATAAATCTGAAGATTTCCTGGCGGAATTGTGCTCCTTAAACAGGAGGGTCAGGGCAAAGTAATTATATTAGAATTCCTGATTCAGGTCTTCAAAAGGAAAGTGACTATTAAGTGCTAGGCTATCTCTTCTGAAACACACACATGCAAATCTAAGTAAAAAAAAAATATCTAGTTTTCTTTTCTTTTCTTTTTTCAGTTCCCTTTTTGGACAGAACGGGCCTGTCAGGGTCTTTGAGCTCCTGCCAAACAAACCAACAAAGACTGGAAGACCTTCAGCGTACTGAAGATGTTGACTAGAGATTTAGCGAGACTTTTTGCACAGGTAGGGGCATGCACAGGTACTGAGATTCAGGTGTGCGGTGCTCCAGTGTGAGAGAAACAAGATGATCACCCTCAGGAAGGTGGGAGAACAGGTGGAGAGAAAAGCGAGGCTTTTCTTGAACAAAAGATCTCCCGGTTGCTCAGCTCAACCCAGCTTCTTTGCGAGTGCCTCATTTTGCTTTTCTTTCATATTAAGTCCACATGAGTAGCAGATCTTCAACACTCTCCCAACCTCGTCCTTTGCACCAACCCAATCTGACAATTTGCCCACATGTAGCCCTTCTACCCTGCATACTTGCGGAGGATTTGATACAAGGTTTTGGGGGCTACTATGCCTGAAGAAAATACCAAATCTTCTCAAAAGAAAAGAAAATAGAGTCCTGGTTAGTCATTAAGGGGGATTTGTGGGGCGTCTTTGATATGCAGCCTTATGGAGTCCCGGGTATTGAACTGTGAATAAAAACGGAAAGATCAGACAAGCAGAATATAACCACTTAGTTCTGCCTTAAGAGTATAACCTTCCATCTTTATTATCAACTACTGTGCTCTTTGGGACAGTAATTCCTCAGAAGTTATTTTAAATGCATTACTTCTTAGTGATTATGAGTTTATGACTACAATTTCCATAATGGGTAGTGTTCTACATCTGCTCTGCTATTTCAGGAAAGAAATCAATCCCTGTCTAAAACTGCTACATCAGGGCTTGCTTATGAAAATGTTTGTGTAAATGAATTAAGATGATTTTCAATCGATAAAGTATTTTCCTACTGAGAAAAATTTGGGGGGTTATTTGTATTTAGTAGAAGTAAAACTGTTGAAAGAGATACTTTTTGGAACGTTTTTAAGATTTTCTAAACATCATGAATATAAACATTACAAGCACTGTTGAAAAGAGTTAAAACAATAAAATCAGTACTATCAACCAAAGTCAGCTGCTACGTGATATTTCCTTTTCCCTGAAGAATATTAATGGATGTAGATAATTGATCCCATGGGTAAAATTCTTAAAGATGGGAATTAAAAGGTTATTATTCAATTCAGAAAAAAAGGAATAAATTGGATGGCTGCACAATTTTAAGTTCATTCAAAATAAGGTATTTCAAAACCAACCGAGTGCTAAGCCCTTCAGAGGCAGGCATATGTATGGGGAAATTAGTATTTAGTACAAGGGAGAGAATAAATACATCTATGTTTTTGTGCATAGGTCTATGTACATGTCATATATTATATAAAATATGTGTGTACTGTTATATGTGCACATGTATATAGACAGTGCATATCTATAAAATCCTAGAGAAAATACGAAACATCTAACAAAAGGTATAATAGAGTAACCTCTGGAAAGATCATGTGTGATAAGTAGAACTGCTTTCAGGTTTGTAACATAATTCTGATGCTGTAGTGAATAAATCTGGATGTATGTATGCACAATCTTCCTCAAGGTTTGTTACATTCACAAGACGGTAAGAAATACCTTCTAAGCTGAGTCATGCATCATAAGCATTGTTTAGCTTCAGAAGTGAACATGCAGGGGGAAATGGGCTCGGCTGAAATACTGCTTTATCTCTCCTTTTCCAGAGAGTTCCGCAGCCCGAGTAGTGAGATCACAGACGGAACCACCATTCTTGCTTTTCTCTACGGCACTAATGCCTTTTCCTCAACCGCGTGTCCTCAAACCACATGGTGCAGACCTGGCTTTCTTGGGTTGTTGACAGGAATTGTTACTTAGAATTCAGAAAGTTAGGAGGGCTCAGAGTCTCATATACAATTACAGACTTTATAAAATTTTTGTAAGTTTTGGTCACTAAGGCTGACAGAAAACAGTGAGCATCTGAACTCAAAACTTCAGCCCTTCCAACTCTGTAGTCCTGACCCTCATGGGAGGGCACTACCAATTTTACATTTTATGCACGTTCAGCTAAGTCGCTGTCAGCATGACTACATTCAGGTGGAATAAGCCATTCAAACGGAGACCCCACTCTAGATATACAACACGGTTCTAAGGGGAAAAAAAAACAAATTTCACCAGTTCAAAAAGCGGAAGCCACACTTTACTTGAGCATGAGATCTAAGATACTCATCTACTGCCTGTCGTCTGCTTTCTCTCACTAGGATATAAACTCATCTGAGTGCAGGGTTTTGTCTGTTTTGTTGTGCAGCATATCCCGTGCCCAGCTTAATAAATATTTGTGGATGAATAAATGAATTTCTCAATCAATTTTATTTAACAGCATGTATCATTACAATGTATCGACACATAAATAACAACATACACAAAGGAAAGACAAATGGGAGAACAGCAACGCCATATCAGTTTTGATCAAAACGAATGATTTCCAGGGCCACAACACTCTCAACCTTCCGTGTCTGGGTACGTGTCTCGTGCACGTTACAGTGTCTAACCAGTGCCATCTGTGTTGGGAGTTCTCAGTTGAATTTGGGAGATTTTTACATGTTGGTGCCAATATCTCATTCATCTACAAGGAATCAGATTTTGTTCAAAATGAACGAGATGGTGGAGTGGTCATAGGTCCCGGGTGACCATTTTCAACAAGAGCAAACACAAGGAACACTTTGAGGGAAAAGATTCTGGGATGTTTTTAAATTACCGAATCATTATGCAATTGCACAGCCCAGAGGTATTACTATAGGAAGATCACATTTTTATACAAAAGACAAATACGAGTATTGCACTGTTTTAATAGCAAAAATATTGATATCACTGTCAAACAACAGTTAACTTTACAGAATATTCTTTACGTATATAAGAAACCACTGAATCTCAATCACTGTAACTTATGTTTTGGTAGCATGCTTCCTGAAAATGAGCCATGCTTGCAAGGCGATTCAATATTTTGGTTTCAAGAATTAGATCTCCCGTGCCTTTAATAACATGGACGAAAAGGAGACTGTCTACATTATACCTATAATGCACATGAAAACACTTTATTTCACACAGAACAGGCAAGATTTCAGAGAACCTTTAAAGAAAACAGCTGTGTATACTCAGAAAACAAGCACACAAACTCAGAGATATTTACGTTTAGAAGACCTTCACTTGGAATTAGAAGTGACAGAATTCCACCTTTCTGTACAATGCCCTCGTTTCAAGATAGGGGAATTGATAGGTCAAAATTACTGAGTGATTCTTTTTCGACATCTACGGATTTTCTTGAGAAAGAGGATTAATTCTTCTTTTGTTCTAGTATCTCGGAAAAGTCACAGAACTTAAAAAAAACTTTTTTTTCTGGTAGTCCAGAGCTGGTCATCCAAGAAGAATCCCACATGAAAAATTAGCTTAAATCTACTACACAGGAGAACAAGACGGGAGCCTTAGTTAGGAATGGTCGAACAGCGTGGAACTCATTTCCTTCTTGATCAATTTCTTAAAATAGGATTCTTCATCAGAGGCTGAAAAGAGGAGGACTGTACTGAAGTACGACTTTCCATTACTGTGTCTTTTTTAGGAAAAGAAATATAGACGTGTATATATATATATATATATGTATATATATATATATATATGTATACTATATATATTATATACTGCTTTTCAAGTCCCATGCAACTGTTACACAATTAATTAGAAGGTGTATATTTTGCACTCTTACACAAAAAACTGCTGTAAGTCGGTTTGCATTCTAAAATCATCAACCTTCAATCAAGGCTTGGCAGATTAACAGTAAACTGCTAGCTGGTGGTGCAACACAGAGAAAACGAATCCCAGCACACGGAGGCTTCTTTCCCTCTGGCATTTTCTCACGCTTTGACCTCAGGGCCAAGAGTTTTGGAAATAACTTGAAGTTACTAAAAACTAAAGTTACATAAGCTAAGAGTTAAATGACATAAAATACTTCCACTTTATTTAGAGGAAGGGCTTCATGAATTATTAAAAATGTGTTCTGCCTAACGAGACAGTGAGCTGAGGATATAGGTCACCGACTGTTCATCTCCTTTGACCAGCATTGACTCTAAAGGGCCGGCTTGACTTTAGGGGAGAAAAATATACCAGATATTCTCTATTATTTAAAAGGTATTTTCGTTAGGATCGCTTTGAGAAAATGTCCTTAAAACTTGGAGTATTTTTCATTTTGTGATGTGGTGGAATGGAGCAGTCGTATTTTTCTTAAATCTTACGGGAAGTCCAAAAATTATATTGCGTACGTGTCAGTGGTCAATGAGAAAAATAATCGGTGCAAAACACCCTTTCCACGTGAAAAATATAAAATAAAATTTTCAAAGCATTTAGTTCTGTAAAACATGCTCATTAAAATCTTTACATTCATATCCCCACTATTATAAACAGACAATGCAAATCACTATCCAATGATTAAACTACTTGAAAATTATCCATTTGAACACTATGAACTATTATTACATTGATGTTTAAAAAAAACAGTAACAACAAAAATATGGTGTTTACTACCAGATATTTTTCTGTGATTGGCTGCTGCTTTTCTCATGTTCATTCTTGTGTCCTTTGGAATGTTAGCATTTCATCCATTTCTCACTAGAGTGTGACAGTTTCAATTGTTAACATCTGAGCATTTTTCCAAGAACAACAGTGCAACAAAAGATAATACAAATGAAAGTACCGAGTGTACTCAAAGCTCAGGACAAACCTATTCAGGGCCTCAACGGACTCCCGTGGATCGTGTGACCCATGACCCATGCCACCACACATATGATGCAGCGCTCACCCTGTTCCCCATGGCTGGGGAATCAAATCTGCCTGCGGACAAGACGGAACAGCATAAAGCATAGACCAAAACTTACCATAATTGTGGTTACAACCACTGTTCTGTTCTCAATAGCTGCTGTGTCATTGCCAAGAGTGGGCACGTCCTGAATCAAGACTAATTTATCCATATCATTCCAGTAACCAACCTGCAGAACAGAGAAAATTGTTGAAGACGCATTTTAGAATAGTCTTCTCCAGCTCTTTTGGGAACAATGAGGGGTATTAATAAGCAGGCAGATTTAAAAAGGAGATAAAAAGAAGGCTTTGGGAGTTTTCTTAGTTGGCAATGAGCCGATTTTTCTGATGTTAATGATACTGCCCGGTTGTACATTTGGCAACTTCACAATATACCATCGTGGAGTGGCCACGACATTGGGGAGGAGGGGTTCAAAAAAGAATAGGGATACAGATGGAACACCATTTTATGTTGAGCCTCTCTTCTAGTGGGACCGTAACCTTCTAAAACTAATTTACATGGTTTTATCAATGTTACTGGTTTTATCGTAAAGGGAATATATACAGGTTATTTTCAAGCAAAAAAAGTCTTGCATATTTTTGAGGCAATATAGAAATAGCTTTGGGTTTTACATAAGCTAGCCCTGGGGTAAAAGCCTGACCGCTTTCTAAAAGGCTACATACATCAGAGATTAATATTAATGAGCAGTATTTTCACTTTCAAAGATAACACTTAAATTTGTATTCTTGCATTTTTACATCCTTGTATTACTTCCTCATTTGGACATGAAACAAAGTCCTTTCCATAAAATCTATGAAGTACTTAGTTAAGTACTTTACAAAGTAATGAACTGTGACGGGGTCCTAAAGGAAATCCAGGGCTCTTTGTATCATGTAGACCATGAAGTAACAGGAAGAGCCACCACTTGGGCTGCTTGCACTGGGACACACACTGCATCCGATGTGTTTTGTTTAGATGCATGGAAAAGTTTATACACACAGCAAATTCAGGAGTAGGTGCATTTACGAACCAGATTTTGGAGATGAGGGCCTATAAAAGAAGGTTAAATACACTGCACTCGGGAATACTCCATGGGGTCAGAATTCAAAACTCAGGTCTGCAGGACACAGAGTCCACACACTTTGCTATTAGGCTCCACAGCCTTCTCAAACAGGTGTTCACTTAATACTTGCTTAACTTCCTTCCTGAATTTCTGGATGCAGGTGATCATACTCGTGTCTCCGATAAAATTTATGTAATTGCTTACTGGTCTCATTTGTTCCAGTATGTTCTGGAAGTCTCTCCTGCTTCTTCCAAGCTTCTTAACTATTGTGTTAGTATTTGTGAACATAGTAAAATGAAGTAAGGATTAACATGTCAGAAAGAAGCACCATATTATTCACAAATGTTGCATGTATCATCATAGGGCAGACAGAGGAAACTGACTGTCATTAAGAAGGTTTGATACCATTCTTAGTTTGATCTGAAATCATGAACGTACAGCAATTCAGCAATTGTTTTCAAGTGTCCGAAAGAATCTATTTGTAGCTGATGTTTATTTAAGAACTCAGTTAAAAAGTTAATTTAAAAACAAGTACGCCTCTGAGACATACACACACATCCTCATAACCGTCAATTCCTATGTGTACTTAAAAAAAAAGCAACATGTCAGTTAACAGGCTTCCAGTTAATTCTCCTTTCCGCATGACAATTATAAGATGTGAAAATAGGTTTTACAGTTTAGCACTTCGTTAAGAGGCAGCCACCTTCCAGGTCCCAGCAGCTCATTGTCTAGGAATGGCATTTTTCTTTCTTAATGAGTTCCCACAACAGAAAAAACACAGATTTGGGACACATCCTGGAGAGTTCTCAGATGTTGGCAAGACCCTGACATTTTGCATTTAAAAATGGCCTGCGGCTTCAGGACTCTCGACCCTTAAAAGATAAGTGATTTAGAAGTGCTGACAAGTTAAAGTAATAAGCAAAATTTTACCTAAGTGGATGTGTTTGCCTTTTATTTACTTGCAATTCTGTGCAAAAAGAAAGCCAGGGCTTGGGGTATGGGACCATTCATGGCAAATCTCATTAGACCATGGACTCACTGGGAATTGAGTCAATTAGAGCGGACAGCGATATAGGGGTCACCTCCTGAAGAAAGGAATCTTAAGAGTTGGGACCTAGAACCTCACGTGAGATGCAGTTTCTCTCTTTAGTTCGTCACACCATCGGACAATGTACTGGCAACTTTTCCCAAGCCTGATCTCATTTAATCAGATGGGGAGCTAGGCATTTTTCCTAGAGACAGAAATTGGGGGAAGGATACTTTTGTAATGCTAGAGCAAAAATAGGGAAGCATTTAAATCACTAAAACGGCAGCGATGTCAGAAAAATATTTGTCTTCTTTGGACTCCTAAAGGTGAATTGTGCATAAATATTGCCATACTATGAATAAACATCTCTGTTTTTACAGGGGACCTTGACTGCAAGGTAGGGATCTGGTGAGGACTGAGGGGCCATGAGGAGCCCCTGTTGTACTTAAAGCTTGCTCCTGGGAGGGCTGATAAGACCAGACCTGTCCCCCCAAAATAGGAATCTCATACCAGCCCTAAAGAGAACTCTTGGAGGCCCTGGGACTGACAGGGTTTCACAGCAATGAAGAGAGTGAGCTCTGGAGCCTGGTGAACCCTGGTTTCCACCCCATCTCCACGTCTTTCTAGCTGAACATCGCTGGGCAGGTTAGTTTCTATGAGCCTTACTTTTCTTTAAAACGAGAATAAGCAGGGGTGCCTGGGTGGCTCGGTTGGTCAAGCTTCTGACTCTTGATTTCGGCACAGGTCATGATCTCATGGTTCAGGGGATTGAGCCCCGCCACCGGGATCTGTGCTGACAGAACAGAGCCTGCTTGGAATTCTCCCTCCCTCTCTCTCTTTCTTAAAAATAAATAAACTTAAAAAAAATAAATTTAGAAAAAATGTATCTCACCTTCAGGCTGTTGTGTGGATTAAATGTAAAAATGCACATCAGTTTTCCATTTTGGTGTGTGGGATGTAACCTGCTCTCAATAAATACAATTGTTCCAATTAAAAATCCCTGCACCAGGCACATCTGGTTCCAGGGCACTTCCTGGGGGTCAGTGGAGTGGAAAGGTCCCACCACACTCAGGAGCCAGCGTTTCTGAAAGAGCGTCATGGCTGCTCCTTAAGGAGTCTCTCCATCAGTTCCTCTGTTACAGAAGTCACGGAAACTGACAGGCAGACCTTCTGATCTATTTTCAGAGACAGCTCCCTTGCCGGCAACTGTTCCATTTACAAGAACGATCGCTCAGTTTGCAGACACTTTGCCGAGTTCCACCAGCAGAGTGTTTCTCGGCGTGGCTCGTTTTTAAGTTTGATATTCCTGACAGAAGGCCCAAGTTGCTCGCTGCCATGGAAAAACGAGGACGGATGAGTCTACCCGATTTTACACTTCGTATTTCTCTTAAGGGTTTTGGATGGATGTCAGCTGAGTGGGAAGATGTTCATCACTCTCCCAACTTGCTCTTTAGCCTTCGCCTCCAAAAACCTTAATTGCCGTTAGCGTCACGGTTCAACAGGCCATGGAAGGATTCAGTGCCATATACAGCTTCCTTGCTACTACTGCCAGTTACCACCAGCTTCCTTTTTATTCTTTCTTTTACGGAGAGGCCATTCTACTCTCTGTACTTACTGTTTTGTGAAGTAGGGGGTGGTCTTTTGCATTTCGCAAAGCTTCTGTTTACAAGGCTCCTCTTGTAAAGTCTGGTGTGTGGCCGGAAGGTGCGCCTGGGGGTGAGTCACTGTTGTTGGGGCGGGGACTCTGTCTGCTCCACAGAGGGGAGAAGCATTTGCCCCAAACGGGCTGCCTCCTTTCTTGTCGCTGGCGGTGTGTGGACGCAGTGGGTCCAGTCGGTGTGTACACGGGACTCACCACGTTTCTTCCCGGGAGCACATCTCATTCCCTTGCCATGGGCGGTGTCCTTGGAGGGGCCCATGGGGCAGGCCTGTTCCACAGGTGCCCTGTCATCTGCTCTTCCTGACCTGCTTCAGGTTCTCACCACGTCCAGCCTCCCTTTCCACCTGTCCGGACGCTGGTTTCCTGCGTCTAAAGCCTCCCTCCTCGACACAGCCTTCCTTGATTTGTCTTCCTCCAGCTGGAAGGGATCTCCTCCTCTTTAGGATTTCCACATGCCTTCTTTTTAAGTGTCGTGGAAATGACTATATTCTACCGTGCGAGAAAGTAAACTCCTTTGGAGCAGGACCACGCGGGTGGGGTAATAATGTAGAAGGTTCTGGCGTCAGACACATCTGAATTAAAGTCTTCGTTTTCTCACTGCTGGGCCTGAGACAAGGAGCTATAACCTGTCCGGCCGTAGTTTTCTCGTTGGAAAAAGGGAGCTCATAGTACTCACGTTACAGGTTTGTTGGATTAAGTCATACCAAGTCCAGTGTTTGGGACACAGCAGGCATTCCATACGTTCTAGCTACTATTACTGCATTGTAGCAGGAAATTATACATGAGACAGTTTTTTAAAACAGCCAAGGGTTGAGACAATTTTTAGATGAGGGAACTGAACACGTCTTTCCTTGGGCATCCTAGCTAATCCTAGTGAAAGGAATGTTAAAAATTGTATGTGTTGGGTATAAAGTACCTACTAACTACTGAGATTGGATTGTCTGGTTCCGTAACATCAAGTACTGGCTGGATGTTCAGACGACCAATGATATGCCCAGTCAGGTCATCGGACCAGCAGAGTCACCTTCTGAAATCCAGGAAGCTGGCATCAGCAGCTTCCTATCCAACTTCCCCATCCCCTCAATTAGAGTTTCCCAGGTGTTTGTTCCTCTACCCTGCTGGCCAAGTGATAAACTTAATCTCATCTTCTATCTGCTCTTTCTTTTGTTCATTGCAATGTGTTTACTTGCTTATTTCAAGAACGTTTCATCTGTTCTAAATATGTTTTTGTTGTTCTGATGATTTCATAAATGACTGCATGGAGGTGAGTACGTGTCTTATCTGCTAGGTATGCTTTCCTGCACTGTAAATTTTGGTTTTTGAGACTCTTTTTGCTAAATCTTTTTTTTAAAAAAAATGTATTGTTTCCACTTTGGATACAGGATATAAACAGCATATAAATTAGTTTGTTTCAGCTTTGGCATACCATTAAATATCAATTATATGACACAAGAATTTATTTCAGCACAGATTATTTAAAAAAATGCTATTTGTAAGTACTCACATTTAAAAACCAGTGTAGACCATCCAGCTACCTATTATGTATAAGCCTTTACCAATGTCAAATGCAAACTAAGAAGACCGGTTGAGTGTGGCTCACCTTTCTAGGCCCTGTGCTCTTCAGCTCAAACACATCCATTGTGTAATTGACCCTACGTCCATAGTGGTCAAACTGAACATTTCCTGTCAGTCCTTGAATTCGAACCTATGAATGAAAAACAACACCCACACATATATTCATTTGCCATTTTGCTTACAGAAATCTTGACTTCATTTGCTATAACTATAAGCTATGAATAACTAAAATACCATAGGATATTTGAGCTGCTGGGATATAATCTGAAAGAAGTAAATCAAAGGGATATAATCAATTCTGATATATATTTGAAAGAGGAATATGTTTTTTTTTTTTTTTATGTGATAAAGAATACTTCCTTAATATTGAAGTATTGCCTATGGGAAAGGAAATAGGGTTATTTATAGTTGCCTTTCAGTTTTATCTATGTATTCACATAACACATTAAATAGTCCTGATAACCATACTGTATCATATTCTCCTTGATAATATTAAAATTAAGCCCTGAGGGGTTTAAAATACAGATATACTAAAAAAAAACTTTCAAGGGTTTTTTATTCCAAATTTCCTTTTAATTCATTTTTACCTATGATCTGAACACATGGCATTTCAGAACGTTTAAAATGTAAGATTACAAATATACACATATTACATTAATCATTTGAAAAATACTGTTAGTATAACCCAAACAGAGTAAAATAAACAAATTACTTAATCCAAGTTTACAAGACAATTTAAAGATCTACTGTGGTAGTAATTAGCAGTGGTTAAAAAACATTTCTAGTTTTTGGATGTTCTGGCCCCAAGATAGCATGGACTTCCTAGAGTCCTCGTAGTTAGGTAGGTCAATGTGACTGAAATAAGTGAGTTGTAAACAGAGGTGATGAGTGTCACCACTGGGCCACAGCATTTAATTGCCAATTCAAAACCTTCCATAACTCTCTTTCTCTTTGTAGCATTTGAGACAGTTATTGCTGTGTTAGCCTGAGTGATTACAACAGGCAGAGTATCTTTCCTAATCTAACGTGTGTGTGTGAGTGAGAAATACTCCTGTTGTTTGAAGTCACAAGGACTTGGGGTTGTGATTGTGACATGACCTAGTTTATCTGGACTAAGCATCTATATAAGATACGAACAGTATTCTACTTAGTATTTTATTTAGAAATGTCTCAAAAATGATAATGGCTTAATATATTAAAATGGCAATTGTAGTATAGATTTACTCTCAAAAAAATTATTCCATTTTCTTGAAGATGCCACACTTAGCACTGCGAAATCAACTGAACTTAATTAAATAAAATTGTGAGTTACCTGTTTGAGTGTCCTCTCCATGTCAATTCCCTGGCCCCATGGAGCAGCAGGATTTGCCAGACAATCCCCAGCATTTCCTCTCCTTGAAATATCAATTTTCTGCCTCCTAAGATTTCGGAAAGTTTCAGCCATCACAAGGACTCCATCATAAGTCAGAGCAGACGTATACTAACAAAATGAAAGTAATTATAATGGTGAATGATCAACTCTTATCAGTCACCAGGAACAGTCTTGGGGTCCTTGAGCACCCGAAGAGGGGCCATTAAACACCCTCTTGCCTGAAGGACAGTTAAATTACCGATATTTAATTGACTCTGGCTTCAGAAATTTCTATTATCACTTTATTACAAAGAGTGTATACTGAATCTTACCACTCTGATTTTAAAAGGGGAAAACACACTCTGAAAAATAGAAATTTTAGTGCACAGTTTTCCATTGGGTGAGAAAAGCAAGACCCCTTGGTGAGGTCTTTTCACTGGGTCCGAGTAGAAACAGATAAAGTGCAAGCAGCTAGGTGCATTATTACCACCATCTGCCTTGTAGTCATGTGCTGCGGCTGAGTCCAGAATGGCTGGGGTGCCTCATTCTCCTCTTCTGAAATGCCCAGCAGGGCTCCTTAAGATTTATTGTGCATTTACTGACTTGACGTGTCTATGTTGGTTTGGTTTCTCAGAAGAATGTGGGAGTGTTTACTGTCAGCCATAAGATGCCAGAAACAACATCTACTTATTGAATAGAAGTGTATGTACCGGTCACTGTGCTACATAGGAATGAGCATAGTTAGGTCCACGCATGTTGTCCGGTGTGCATGTGCACGGGAACATTTGGTCATCCCCCTAAGTTTCTGCTGTCACATAGGGTCAAAGTAGAGACCTGAAGTGAGGACCCTGTGCTTTCTGATGATGCCCCTCGCTTCTCTGTGAGAAAAGACAAAGCCCTCAGGAAAAAATTATTCAGGACAGAAGAGGAAGCGAGAGGAAAAACCAAGAACGTGTAACTTGTTTAAGCTGAAAATAAAAAGAACAGTGCCCTGGGGCTCCTGGGTGGCTCAGTCGGTTCAGCGTCCGACTTCGGCTCAGGTCATGATCTCACGGCTGGTGAGTTCGAGCCCCGTGTCAGGCTCTGTGCTGACAGCTCAGAGACTGGAGCCCGCTTCGGATTCTGTGTCTCTCTCTCTCTCTCTGCCCGTAACCCACATGCATTCTGTCTCTGTCTCTCTCAAAAATAAACAAACATTAAAAAAAAAAAAAAAAAAAGAACAGGGAATATGTGTTGGCTTTGACTTGGCAATGCCTGAACACGTGGAACACAGGGCACAATTTTCCTGAAGCACGGCAGAGCGCCAACCACCAATCATGACAGAGGCCTGCCTGATCTCTTTCCCGAGTTCCATCTGGTCAGATCTCTATGATGAAAACATTGTAAGCCTGTACGGGAGGCAGTTGTGTGCTGTGGAAGGTAGAGGATGTCCCCTTGCTTTGCTGCTAGCAAAGGAAGAAGAATCATTTGAAATTCAAATTGCAGAAAGTAAACTTAGGCGATGTGACTAGTAGGCACACCAGCTGGAGAAGAGAGAATGAAAGGTGGATGAGGTCGAGAATATAAATCCTGACAAAGAACCTTTCTATGTAGAGAGCCCAATTAAAACGGTTCATCAGGAAGATGTATGGCAGACCTGTAAACTATGAGCCTTGTAATATATTCTCCTAGACATGATGAGGTAGGCGTAAGGGCAGGCATGTACCATAGGCAAGGGCCAGCTACCCTCGTAGCTGGGATGATGTTCTACCTCCTCCCCTGCCTGGACCAGACATCTCTGAGCAGAGAAAGCCATCAAGTCATGTTGTTGTTGTTGTTGTTGTTGTTTTGGAAAGTAAGAAAATAAGAACAAGAAAGAAAGGAGAACTTCCTAAAGACCTAAAACACCTGAGAAAAATGCAATGTTGGTATTTTAGGTTTCAAGAAAGGAAACAACAACAACAACAACAACAACAACAACAACAACACATTGTCACTTGTTTAATAGGGAGAATAAAGCTGAGAAGAGATGGCACCAGAAAGCGAATGCACTTGCTGTGTTTTAAAAAGTCCATCCAGGGGCGCCTGGGTGGCGCAGTCGGTTAAGCATCCGACTTCAGCCAGGTCACGATCTCGCGGTCCATGAGTTCGAGCCCCGCGTCGGGCTCTGGGCTGATGGCTCAGAGCCTGGAGCCTGTTTCCGATTCTGTGTCTCCCTCTCTCTCTGCCCCTCCCCCGTTCATGCTGTGTCTCTCTCTGTCCCAAAAATAAATAAACGTTGAAAAAAAAAAAAAATTAAAAAAAAAAAAAAAAAGTCCATCCATTTTCATGAAACAAGTGAACTCCAAAAGAGAACAGATATCACACAGAGTGGAGCATGAGTGGCAAGGGCCTTTGACAGGTTGGAGAGCTGGGACTTGGGAAGATGTAGTGGTTTATATAGATTTTCCTTTTTTGAAGGATATAATTCTCTTCCACGTGTCTTACTGTGTTAATGTCCAAGAAATCAGATTTATGGACGCACATTTCTAGATGGCATCCAGAAAATTCTTACTGACAAAACACTTCATTTTAGGGCTGGGTAAAACTCCGGTTTGGCCTGGAGTTATTCCTGCTTTAAATGGTGATGACAATGGTGAAGTGAGTTCTGGTTACCCAGGTTCAGAGACAACAAGACAGAGTTTGGCAGAATCATAGTGCAGCGCTGAGAGCCTGAGCTTTGAAAGGAAAGGACTACGTGAATTCTAACTTGTTACTCCTAGTTTTATGGGAATGAGTACATTTTCCAGCTATGGAATCAGATCAGAATCAAACCAAACAAGCTAATAGTGACTATTTCCTGTGGTTGTTGCAAGGATGAAATACCACATCTGAGAACTCTTTGAAAAATGTGCTAGACACTGGCTAGGAATGGCAAAGTCTACAAAGATGTGTCCTAGATGGTTACTGCTGCATAGGAGTTTACAGAAGTGCAACAATAAGCATATAAAAAATTACATTAAGTCCTCTGTGAGAATTACACAATTAAATAACATGGAGGGTACACAGCAGAAAGGGATTGTATTTACGGGGAGACTAAGGAGAGGCTTCCTAGACAAAGTAGGATTTGAGATGAAGGCTCATATAAGGTGGTTGGGTTTGGACAGCTGGAAATAAAGGTGGAGGACAGCTAAGGTGGGAGCAAGGACACAGGGACTGGTAAGGAGGGGAAAACTTCAGGGCCGTCCAGCGTGGCTGGCCAGAAAGGCAGCAGAAGCACCCACGACTGGAAAGACCTGCTGGGCCTGCACTGTGGAGTGCCTCTATTCCAGAAGGTTTCCTTTTCTTCACAGCAGGGGGGGGGGGTGACACGATCAGAAATCGTGTTTCAAATCTTTGATGAGGCACCAAAGAAACTCAAGGGAAGTTCAGTTAAGTACATTTGATCCCCATTACTCACGGATCCAATATCTGCAAATTCACCTACTTCCTAAATTTGTTTGAGATGCCCCAATCAATAGTCTGCAGACGTGTGTGGAGTTGGTGAAAAACAGGGTCAGGCAACACACGCGCACCCAGCTGCAGTCAACCAAGGCAACACTCTGCCTCCTTGTGTCTCCTCCCACACTGTAAACAAGGGGCCTCTTGTGGTCTGCTTCGTGCCAGATTTTTCCACAGCGATGTGCTTTTTGCTGAGGATTTCACTTTTCAAGATGACCCAAAAGTGTAGTGCTGCTGTGCTATGTAGTGATCTTCTGTGCAAGAAGGCTGTGGTGTGCCTTGTGGAGAAAATACACGTGTCAGATAAGCCCTGTGGAGGAATGAGTGACAGCGCTGTTGCCTACGAATTCAATGTTAATGAATTAACGATGCAATACATAGGGTGTCTGTAAACAGACCTAAAACAACATGTCATGTGATATGTGTTGAATGGTTGACAAAAATGTTACGGCCAGAGGCTTGTAAGAACCTAACGTTGTATTTCCCTTAGGAGCACGTGTTCACATGTCACTCATTGTCCATGGCAACTGTATAGACCATAAATACCATGTGTAATGAGAATTGATCGCGTCTATTTATGACATGCCTAGTAAGTGCCTAGCATCATGCTAATAAGAGCTGTGAAAAATGGGAAAATTATGTTTTTATATATAAAACAAAGTGTCTCACTCTGTGACATAGACAAGTCTAGTTGGAGGTTATCAAGTAGGAGACACTGGGACGGGCTCAAGGCAAGAGAGGGAAAGACTGACCCCATCAGTGTGCCCAGAGGGGAGAACCACAGTGGACACTCTGACCACGTGGTGATGTCAGTAGCCACAAGGAGCCACAAAACCCTACAGAGAAGCTTGAAGCCTGTTCTGGATACCACAGCTCAAAGGGTCACAAGATCTTTGAAAGATGGTTTACGGAAGAAAGGCCGAGCAAAATGACGGTGTGACCATAGACAGGGTGAGGAAGAAAGAGTCAGACAGATCGGTGTGAGGAGCAGTAGTGCAAGGAAGTCTCTGCACACAGACAAGAGAATGAGGGGAACGTGTGGCAAAGTGTCCGGATCAGAAATGAGTCCAACAGGAAACTTTGTACATCCTCTCTTTGCACATTAATGCTTGATATAATTGGGCTTTACGGAGGATTTATCTCTGAACTTGCGTGAAGGCTAAAGGACTTCTCAAGGTGCTTTGAATCCGGATGGTGATTTGCATCTTAAAAATATTTAGGCTCTTTCATATGCTTTCACATGCGTTATCCAAAGTACAGAAAGTGGTAAAATGTAGTAGACAACGCACTTGTCTAAGACTCAGGAAGCACATGATTCAATTCTGGGCATCCTGCAAACTCAAAGATGGCCAATTAACACACCTGTGTAACAACTTGTATTTATTAGTTCCTAAAATCAGAGGGTTGGATATGGTGCTTGACGCATAGCGGATACTCAATAAAGGCTCTGTTTTGAAATTTCATGATTCTATAGAGTAGTGAAGCTGATATGATCAGCCAAATTCCTGTTTTACCGAGGGGAATTGACATAGCTGGTGGCAAAAGTGTTACATTGAGAGAACAAAAGACGTAAGACTATTTACCTCTAGATCTAGATTACCTATAGTTTTCTAGGATTGAATTTCCAAAGGACATTTGAAAACATTTTAGTAGAAAACACTGACAGTGAAGGATCAGTGCACATTGAGAATGAGAACTGCCGTAATTATGCAGGAGCTCAAACCCACTAAGCTGGAGTTGGAGACACATTACACCATTATTTACATGACGTCTACGGCCACTGTCTCTTCAGCTGAGGAGAAAATGGGCCGTGATGACAAGTTTGCCAGCTTCTTTTGTGGCTACCACTAACATGCTTCTGCAATGTCAGTTAGAGAAACATTAAGCAACCTGACCTTGAACTATTAGTGTCAAAGAGTTTTGCATTTTACATTTCTACCAATTCCCCAATTTGCCTACTCATTATAAATCACTTTGCAAATATAGTTTTTGCCTAGCGGTGGTTTGGGGGTGGACTAGTTACCAAGGATTGTTCACCTTTGAGATATTCAGTGAGTGAAAAATTGTTTTAAAGCCTACAGTTTCTTCACAGAAATTTATATGCGACGGAATAAAAATAATAATAGTAAACTACTCGAGCTAACGTCCAACAATCCTGCTCTTACGTATAAAACTTAGAAATTATTAAAGACTTGTACAGTGCAGTGCTAGTGACAAAAAGCTTCCGCTCTATGCCACCCTATAACTGACAAACATTTACGAGAACAACTACATAATGAACTTTCTACCTTACATTTTAAAAACGCTAAAAATACATAAGATAAAAACAAATACATACCTTTGGAGGCGTCTCAGATCCTGGATACTCTCTCTGGTCTAGTTTCTTCCAGCGATCCATTAGTTTGGTTACCATAGGTGTATTAAAATCAACCAGCTGGAATCCTGTAACATTGGCTCCACCATGGATAAATCTCTCCAGAGAAATATCCTTGAATCCCTATAGAAATCAATATGATAGTTTGTTAAGTTTAGTTCATTATTATACATTTCAGCTCTTCAATGGAAACATAAGTTAATAACCAACATGTACATTTATCTATATTTCTAATAAAGCAATGGCTGGAAACGTGGAGGGTTTAATTATGCCAATTTAACTGTTAAATTCTGTCATTCAAAATCTAATACATGGGGAAAGCAATAAAGATATTTTTAGTTCAGTTCAACTCAATTTAACAAGTATTTCTCGAATGGCTCTGAATGCCTTTTATGAAGCATGAAGGGGGATATAGCAGATGAAAATGACAGTACCAAAACGTCTCCTATTGAGGCCATAACTGCCCTCTGATGTAGATATGTAGAAACGTGTCTTATGTGAAGGGAATATCAAGGTAGTATACTTTGAGTATGTGATGCAGAGTACCTTTATGGGGGGGGGGGTTCAGTTTAATTACAAAGTAGTCTAAAAGCAGACAGAGCCGATAAGTTGAGCCAGGGAGAGTAAAAGCTTTGATCGTATGAGTCACTACAACCCTTAGAGTCCTGGCATGTGGTAACAGAAGAGCAGAGAGCAACACAGGCCATTTGTGGACTTCTGTGTGTGGGAAACAAGATGGTGTCCCCAGGCGGGCTAGGGGAGCTTTGAGGGAAGAGTGTTCTCTCTCTTGGTCCACACATAGTTATTATCTGAGTTTCAAAAATTCTGGAAAAATCACTTATTTTATTTCTTTTTTAATTTTTTAATTTTTAATATTTTAATGTTTATTTATTTTTGAGAGAGAGAGAGAGAATGCGGGAGGGGCAGAGAGAGACACAGAGAATTCAAAGCAGACTCCAAGCTCTGAGCTGTCAGCACAGAGCCTGACGTGGGGCTTGAACTCACGAACCATGAGATCATGACATGAGCTACAGATGGACGTTCAACTGACTGACCCACCCAGGTGCCCCTTATTTTATTTATTTATTTATTTATTCATTCATTTATTTATTTAAATTATTATATTATTATTATTATTATTATTATTATTATTTTAATGTTTTATTTATTTTTGAGACAGAGAGAGACAGAGCATGAGCAGGGGAGGGTCAGAGAGAGAGGGAGACACAGAATCCAAAGCAGGCTCCAGGCTCTGAGCTGTCAGCACAGAGCCCGACGCGGGGCTTGAACCCACAGACCGTGAGATCATGACCTGAGCTGAAGTCAGACACTTAACCAACTGAGCCACCCAGGCGCCCCATGTTTTGTTTTGTTTTGTTTTTAAAAAAATTTTTTTTTCAACGTTTATTTATTTTTGGGACAGAGAGAGACAGAGCATGAACGGGGGAGGGGCAGAGAGAGAGGGAGACACAGAATCGGAAACAGGCTCCAGGCTCTGAGCCATCAGCCCAGAGCCCGACGCGGGGCTCGAACTCACGGACCGCGAGATCGTGACCTGGCTGAAGTCGGACGCTTAACCGACTGCGCCACCCAGGCGCCCCAAGTTTTGTTTTGTTTTTAATGTGAATTTGATTCACTTGTGTTGAGGAAACTAAGAAAAAGTGTTTTGTTTATCTATTTATTTATTCTTTGGCAAAAATAAAATATGCAGCTGTGATCCTGCGGTCACAGCGAGAACCAGCGCAGGAACCAGGGAGAAGAGAAAGACCCGGTGCTCCCTCTCTTCCTGAAATGTGTCTCAGACTCAATTTTGGAAACGTCTGTGTTTTTTGTTAATAACAAAGCAGGTTATATACACACACTGCTGTGTGGCTACCTGAGGAGAAACGGCCCGTCTACTGGCAACCATGCAAAGTTGCTCCTGAAACCTCCAGGAGTGTGTGTTTATAGCTAACCTTGATGCTGCGCTTCTTATGTGTCGGGCACTGTGCTGAGCACCTCACACGGGCTATGCAGTTAGTTCTCATCACAAGCTTGGAGACAGATCGGCGTCTCAGACTTCTCTTACAAACAAGGAGACCCAGGCTCGGCAGATTACAGCAAGACTCCGGAGGATTACCCAGAAACACACATGATGTGTATGAACCAGGACGACTCTTGCGTTTGCCGTCTCTGCCCTCTGCTCCTGTGTCTTCCTACAAGAGTATGTGTTTTCAGTTTTGGTATCTATCATCACTGCCTCTAGCAGAGGGAAGGTGACACTGTAGAAAACTGCCCGGACCCTGACCCCTCCTCCGTAACCCTCTGGCCTCAGGTTTCCCGTGTGCAACACAACAGTCACAACGCTGGATTAGCTAGCACATCTGGTTTGAGTTCAGCCAGCGATAGCTATTATTAATTAATCCCCTCGACAAATATTTATCTCAGGCCTATTACGCGCCAGCTAATTTGACAGCTCATCAGTAACATTCTCATTTCACTGGGAAAGAAACTAGACACCAAAAAGCAAATCTACGTTTCTGAAATGGGAAAAACACTGTCCATCAATCTCAAGCTAGTAAAATGTCAGCCGAACATTTGTTTGCGTCTATGAGAAGATAGGGCAGATTCACAGGCAGCCCAAAAAACCCACAAAAATTCAGTTTTCTAAAAGCCACAGTGATTCAACTATTGCATTAGTTGCTAATTGACGACATTATTATTTTCTTTCAGCAGAGGCTGAAATCAAAGAGCTGCCACGCTTTCTCTCATTGCGTTATCCCACAGCTGCAAGACACAGGCAGAGACGCAGCCTTCAGAAAAACCATCTGATGGAAAGTCTAACTGATGAATAACAGCCCACATTTCTCTGATTCTATCCTACTGCTCTGCTGAAGGTGAAGGAAAAAATATTACCGCATCTGATTTTAAACTCCTTTCAGTTATGATCTGGATGAATGGTGGGTGGCTCAGTTAATTTTAGCCATGTCTGCTTGAGGACAGGCAATATTTTTCCTTTCATATACTTTAAAGGGTTTTAGATCGAAGAGTGATAGGATCTAGACTGTGAAGCAGTATTCTTGGAAACAGTTACTTTGGTGGCTCTTTAGACTTCAGTTTTTAACCAGAGAAGTGAAGACACTGCTATAAAATTGTAACTCTTCACAGTGTGTATGTGTGTGTGAAATCCACGGTTCAGTAACTAACGTGACTAACTTAACAGTGTCTATATGATACACTGATACCCTAAGGAAAGATTAACCTCCAACTCGGTTTTCCTCTTAATGTCCATTTACAGTTCATACATCCAATGGGGGCAAAGAAGCAGAGGGAAATTAATAAACTACAGGACTTCAGATATCCTGCTGACTACAGATGTAAATCTGCAGGTCGATCACATCATAGGTGTTTAATAAATGCTCGCCCTTTAGCATTTGTCTAATTCTGATTACATTCCTGCTGTTTTCCATTTCAGGCTCAAAGGATGACTCAATCATATCGACACAGCTCTGGTCAGTTAACAGAAGGACTGGCAGGGAGCATGGGAGAGGTTTCCTTTTTTAACGTCTTTTAAAAGCTGGGTTGTTAAGAAATTGACTTAAAGTATGCATTTTTGGTGATCAAGTGTATAGATGGTGGAATCAGACAAGCTCAGTGCGGAAGTTAAAAAATGCAGTAAGCACAAAACAAGAGGTAAAACAATGTCTTCAACTTCATGGAATCTCGAGTGGGGTCCTCGCCCTAGAGCGAAACGATGCTATTGTGCAAATTGTGGGAACGGAGTTCTAGTCCCCATTTGGACATCAACTGGATGCTGACATGTGGACAAGTCACTGTAATTTCCTTACCTTCCAGATGAGGTGTGGGTGGTGTGTGCATGTCTGTGTGGTTCTGCGTGCTGAGGTGAGGGACAGGCAAGGAACAGATGCAGTGAGTCTTCAGGGACATACCCTGGTCAGTCCGCAATTTTATAATTTTACACTACTTCATGAAAGATCCAGGCGTTTTCCTACGTGGAAATGGAATGTATTTTTAAGATGAGAAATCTAAATGAGAGCAAGATTCCAGGACCTTGCCTTGTAGGTACAACAATGTCCACAGCTTCTTGTGCCTACTGGTGGCTCCAGTTACATACTCTGCTGGAGGAGGGGTGAGGAAAGACATGAATACAAACACAGAGGAGGTCTAAATGGATGCCCATTTTGTGCCTACAGCAGGTATTTACCCATCTTGATTTTATTTATTTGATTGATTTATTTTTTGCAATCAAACAGGACAGAGTTTCAGTCTTGCTTTTGAGACTTAGGGTCTGTGTGATCTTGGATAAGTTACAGTGAACCCCAAAGTCCAGTCTATAGAATAACATATGGTCTATGTTGAGGGTTACTTAGAATAATTATAGCAATGAAATAAGCACAATGACATAAGCTGGGAGACAGAGGATAGCCAGCCACTAAGCAAAGAGGAAGGATAAGGGCACTTCTTATAAGATCAAAAAAGGCACTGTTTCCACCTCTTATTCTTTTTTTAGAGAGAGCACTTGAGTCGGGGGAGTGGGGAGAGGGGTTGGGTACAATGAGAGATTCTTAAACAATGCTGAGCATAGAGCCTGACACGTGGCTTGATCTCATGACTGTGAGATCATGACCTGAGCTGATCAAGAGTCGAAGGCTCAACCCACTGAACCACCAGATGCCCCAATGCCCTTAATGAGCTTTCGGGGTGCTAATAATATCTTACTGGCAGCTGGGCCACAGGATAGTGGAGAATATCCGGCATACAGGAGGTAAAATAATGATTTCATGACTAAAAAAAAATAATGCATTTTGTATTATATGTATTCTTTATAAATCATGGGGTGATTTGTGAGCCCTGACAAGACACTATCAGATTAAGTGCATAAGGACAGCTTTCTAGAAGATGTGACTCTCAACTGGGTGGGGTAAGTACCTCCCAGGGAGACAGGGCGAAAGCTGTAGAGACTTATCAGGTATCTGGGAACTAGTCTGATTTCAGGAAGGGGCACAAGTAGGGTGCCGTGGGAGAAAAGATCTGGGATTAGGAGGGTAAAGCTGGAAGGGCTTTGTGCTTTGGGGAAAAGAGTGTCAACACCTCACCATTAAGGATTTTTGCAGCCTGGCACCTAGATTTACCCTGGTAGGAGAGGGTAACAGATGGGATGGTGGCAGTGCGTCATTTTGAGACCTGCCAGTTTTGTGGGGAGGTGAGATGACTAGTATTATCAGGTAGGGTTGGAGAAATCTCAGGGTCCTTCCCTTTCACAAAGCACCTGAATCCTTTTATTGTATTTGCAGCCTGGAGTCAAAGAAATAATTTAAGCTGGGAAAAAATATGATCGTACCTGTGTTAAAACACACACACACACACACACACACACACACACACACACACACACACACGGGAGCTAAGTAAACACAGAACCTGAAACAAGAAAGTCTGTGGGCAAAGTAGGGAAGCAATTTCCTCCCTTAGATCTCTGAAAAAGACAGTATAGTGAACCAACAGATAAACTTTTCCTGCCTGTAAGTATCTGGGAAATTTCTAGAACAGAGCTTAATCTAATGAGATACCATGGACTTTCACCAGTACCTTTAGATGATGGGCATGTCTAAGTAAAATATTCCCACACACAAACAAAAACAGGACAGAGAAAAGACAGATTTCAGCAATCTTTCCTTACAAATTTTACTCATTCTTAGTATTCCATTGTTAATGATAGTGGCAGTGATATCATGGAAAATTTTCAAAAATCTGGGAGAGGCATGTCCATTCACCTACACATGAGGCACAGCTCATGCTATTTAGATGATGCCAGCTCCCTGTGGGTCTTCTTGGACTCTTGGCAGGCTAAATAAAGTTTGGGTAATAAAGAAACAGGGTCCTCATTCCCTTTGGCTCCTGAATGGAGGTGAGATTCCCAGCACACCGCAGTAGCTACAAAGGGAACCAGTGGGGCACGAGGACATCAATCTATTCGCATTACATCAAGACAGAAGGTTGTGTGACACTGAATCACAGTTAATTGAAGATGATAAATTTAACTTACGGATAATGAAAAGACAGTTTAAGGAATGCTGATGAGCTTTCACAACCCATTCGCATCCTTACTCATAATGAAATGGAATATTATTTTATTTAAATATGTGGAGTCTGCCTTCGATATTTCAGCCAAAGAATTTGATGGTCATTAAGGAGCCAACGTTTCTGTGACTGTACTTATTTTCTTTCTCGGTTTAGAGATTTATCATTTTGAAAGATCCCCAAAAATATCCATAATGAAACTCAACTTCTCCGTGGAGTAAACCCTGCTTAAATAAGGGAGGTTCTGGACTTTTGCAAAAATGTGTGCCTGTAGATAATTTCATGCATCACATACTGATGTCTGCCTTGCTTCATTCTTTGGTAAATTTAACTTGGTGTTCATACTTTCTGCTTTCCTTTTCAACGTTATGACTACGGAATATTAAAAAATTTTTTAAAGTGTTTGTTTATTCCTGAGAGGGAGAGAGAGAGACAGAGAGACAGAGAGACAGAGCACACGTTGGGTGGAGCAGAGAGAGAGGGAGACACAGAATCCAAAGCAGGCTCCAGGCTCTGAGCTGTCAGCAAAGAGCCCGACGCAGGGCTCGAACTCGTGAACTGCGAGAATGTGGCCTGAGCTGAAGTCGGACGGCCAACCGACAGAGCCACCCAGGTGCCCTTGACTACAGAATATTTTAAAGTGTCTGGACAACTTGTATCTACCAGTAACCAGTAAGAATTGTTCATTTAGAAATCAGTTCTAACTACTACTGTTAAATCAGTCTCTCTTTCAGCTATATTGAGGTATAATTGACAAGTGAATTTGTAATATATTTAAAACAGATAAGGCGATGATTTGATGTACTGATGCTTTGTGAAAGTGTTCCCACCATCGAGTTCATTAACTCATCCATCACGTCACGTGTTTACCTTTTTTTTTTCTTTTTAGGTGAGAACCCTTAAGTTCTACTCTCTTAGCAAATTTCAGTTATATAATACAGTATTACCAACTATAGCCACCATGTTATATATTAGATTCCAAGACCATATTCATCTCCTAACTGAATGTTTGTACCCTTTTACCAACGTCTTCCTATGTCCCCCACCCTCCAGCTCCTGGCAACCAAAACCCTATTCTCTAAGACTTAATCTATGAGTTAGATTTTTATTTTTTTTTAAAAATGTTTATCTATTTATTTTTTTTGAGAGAGAGAGCTAGAGAGAAAGCAGAGGAGGGGCAGAGACAGGGAGACAGAAAATCCCAAGAAGGCTCCACACTGTCAGCATGGAGTCTGACATGCGGCTCAAACCCACAAACTGTGAGATCATGATCTGAGCTGAAACCAAGAGTTGGACGCTTAACTGAGTGAGCCACCCAGGCACCCCATAAGTTAGATTTTTAAAAAAATTCCCAATATAAGTGATACCATGGAGTGTTTGTCTTGCTCTCTCTAATTTTACTTAGCATTATGTTATCCTGATTCATCCATGTTGTCACAAATGGTGGGCTTTCATTCTTTTTTATGGCTGAATGTGTCCTATGTCTTTTATCCATTCATCTGTTGGTGGACACTTAGGGTGTTTCTATAACTTAGCTATTATGAATAGTGCTACAATGAAATGGGGGTATATATATCTTTTTGATATAATGATTTTTTCCCCCTTTGGATGCATACCCAGAGTTTGGACTGATGGATGATATAGTAGTTCTATTTTTAATTTTGTGAATAATCTCCATATTGTTTTTGACAGAGGCTGCATTTCCACCAACAGTGTACAGGGCTTCCCCACTTTTCTACACCCTCACCAGCATTTATTCTCTTTTAAAGAATAGCTATCCTAGCACATGTGAGAGAATAGCTCATGGGGGTTTTGATTTGCATTTCCCTCATGATGAGGGACGTTGAATACCTTCTCATGTACTGTTGGCCATCTGTGTGTCTTTGTTAAAATGGTGCTATGCCCATTTTTAAAATGAAGTGTGCACGTGTGTGTGTGTGTGTGTGTGTGTGTGTGTGTGCTATCGAGTTGTAAAAATCCTTGTATATTTTGGATATGAACCCCTTCTTAGATATGTGGTTTGCAAATATTTTCTCCCATTCTGTAAGCTGCCTTTTCATTTTGTTGATGCTTTCCCTTGCGAGATAGAGCTTTTTAGTTTGTTGTGGTCCCACTTGTTTATTTTTGCTTTATGTGGCTGTGCTTTTGGTGTCAAATCCAAAAAACCATTGCTAAGGTCTATGTCAAGGGGATGACGTCCTAGGTTTTCTTCTAGGAGTTTTATAGTTTCAGGTCTCATGTTGAAGACTTTAACCCAATTTTTATTTCATTTTTGTGTATAAGACAAGGGCCCATTTCCGTTCTTTTGCACGTGAATATTTACTTTTCCCAACAGCATTTATTGAAGAGACTGTCCTTTTCCCATAGTATATTCTTGGCTGATTTGATGAAAGTTAATTGACCATATATGCAAAGCTTTATCCCTGGGCTATATGTGCTGTTACACTGATCTGTGTGTCTGTTCTTATTCCAATAGCATACTGTTTTGATTGCTACAGCCTGGTAATATAGTTTGAAGTAGGAAGCATGCTGCCTCCAGCTCTATTCTTCTTCCTTAAGATTGCTTTAGCCATTTGGGGTCTTTAGGGGCTCCAAACAAATTGTAGGATTGTTTTTTTCTATTTCTGCAAAGTACGGTATTTTAATACTGATAGGGGTTGCATTCAGTCTGGACAGTGCTTTGGATAGTATGGAAATCTACACATACTTTTAATTTAATACTTCCATTCTATGAACACACAATATTTTTCCATTTACCCGTGTCTTCTCTCATCCATGTCTTTGGGTTTCTGGTGTACAGATCATCCACTTCATTGGTTATATTTATTCCTAAATATTTATATCACTTTTGATGCTCTTATTAATAAGACTGTTTTTTTATTTTCTCTTTCTGATGGTTTGTTGTTACTGTATAGAAACACAGCTGATTTTTGCATACTGAGTTTCTATTCTGCAACTTTAATGAAATCATTTATTCTAATAGTTTTAGTGGAATCATTAAAGTTTTCTTTTTTTTTAATGTTTATTTTTGAGAAAGAAAGGGAGTGTGTGTGTGTGTGTGTGTGTGTGTGAGTTGGGGAGGGGCAGACACACACACACACACACACACACACACACACACACACACACAGAATCAGAAATAGGCTCCAGGCTCTGAGTTGTCAGCACAGAACCCGATTCAAGCAGGGATTGAACTAACTAACCTGAGATTTTGACCTGAACTGAAGTCGGATGCTTAACCAACTGAGTCAGCCAGGTGCCCCATCAATGTTTTCTATATATAATATTGTAAGATCTACAAGCAGAGGCAATTTTATGTCTTCCTTTCTGGCGTGGATGTCTTTTATTTCTTTTCTTGCCTAATTGCTCTAGCTGGGACTTCTAGCACTATACTGAAAAACAGTGGTGAGAGTGGATATCCTTGTCTTATTCCTTACCATAGAAGAAAAGCTTTCAAAGCTTGTCAACATTAGTTGGGTATGAAGGTAGTGGTGGTGGGCTTGTCATACACGGCTTCTGTTATGTTGAGGTATATTCCTTCTATACCCAGTTTTTATCATGAGATGATGCTGAATGTTGTCACATGCTTTTTCTGCATCTAATGAGACGATCATGTGTTTTTAATCCTTTTGTTAATGTGACTGAGTTGTGGATGGTGAGCCGTCTTGGCCTCTCTGGGATAAATCATGCTTGATATTGGTATGGCCTTGGTATGATCCTTTTAATATACCTGCTGAATTTGACTTACTAATATTTTGTTGAAGATTTCTGCATTTATGTTCATCAGGAATATAAGGCTTTAATTTACCTTTTTATTGTAGTGTCATTGTCTGATTTTCGTATCAGGGTAACAGTGGCTTTTTAAAACGAGTGTGGAAGCAGTCTTTCCTCTTCTATTTATTGGGATAATTCCAAAAGGATTGGTATTAACTCTTCCTTAAATGTTGGTAGAATTTACCCATGAAGTCATCTGGTCCTGAACTTTTTTTGGTGGGGGTATTTTGATTACCAATTCAAACTCTTCACTTATTATTGGACTGTTTAGATTTTCTTTTTCATCATATTACATGGTAGGTTGTATGCTTCTGGGAATTTATCTGGTTCTCCTAGTGTTCCTTTAATGCTGGTGTATAATTGTGTATAGCACTGTGTTAACGATCCTTAGTATCTGTGTCATGAATTGTATTTCATCTTCTTAACATTTGTTATTTTCTTCAAGTCTTCTTTCTTTCTTCTTAGTCTAGCTAAAGATTTCTCAATTTTGTTTACCTTTTCATAAAACCAGCTCTTAGTTTCATTGATCTATTGTCTTTTTTGTTTCTAGTTCATTTACTTTCACTCTGACCTCTGCTATTTCCATTCTTCTACTAACTTTCCCCTTAGTTTGTTTTTCTTTTTCTAGTTCCTTGAGGTATAGAGTGAGACTGCTGATTTGGTATCTTTTGTCTTCATGTAGGCATTTTTCACTACAACCTTCCTTCTCAGAACTGCTTTTGGTGCATCCCACATGTCCTAGTAAGTTATGTTTCCGTTTTCACTTGTCTCAAGATATTTTTTGATTTCTCTTTTAATTTTTTATTTAAGCCACTGGGTATTCAGGAGCATATGGTTAATTTCCACATATTTGTAGATTTTTGAATTTTCTTCTGGGAATTGATTTCTAGTTTCATATCTATGTGGTCAGAAAGGATGCCTGATATTTCAGTGTTTTTAAATTGATGAAGATTTGCTTTGTGGCATAACATAAGATCTATTCTAGAAGGTTCCATATGTGCTTGAAATGTATGTTCTGCTACTGTTAAATCAAAACTTCTGTTAGGTCCATGTAGTCCAACAGGTAGTTTAAGTCCAAGCCCTCCTTACTGATATTCTGCCTCAAGGATCTAGCAATTACTGAATATGGGGTATTAAAGTTCCCTACTGTTTTTGTGTTGCTGTCTATTTCTCTTTTCAGATCTGTTAATATTTGCTTTATATATGTAGGTGCTCTGACGTTAGGTACATAAATATTTACAAATGTTATATTTTATTGATGAATTGACTTCTTTATCACTATGAATGACATTCTTTGTCTCTTGTTATACTTTCTGGATTACAGCCAATTTTGTTTGATATAACTATAGCTACTTCTTTCCTCAGTTTCCATTTGCATGATCTCTTTTTTCTATTCTTTCACCTCTGATCTGTGTGTATGCTTCAAGCTGAAATGAGTGTCTATAGAGTTGGGTCTTTTCTTTCTTTCCTTCTTTTTTTAGGAACCTATTTTCATTCAGCCACTCTATCTCTTTGGATTGGAGAATTTAGCCCATTTACATTTAAATATATGTTGGTAGGAATAGACTTACTACCAACATTTTATTGTTTTCTAACTGATTTATAGTTCCTTCCTCCCTCTCTTCTTTTGTGATTTGAGGATTTTCTGTAGTGGTATGTTTTGACTCCTTTCTCTTCATGTTTTGTGTTTCTATGAGAAGTTTTTGCTTTGTGGTTACCATAAGGCTTAGATAAAACATCTTATAGCTCTAACAATGTACTGTAAGCTGGTAACAACTAAACTTTGAATGGATACAAAAACTCTACAATTCTACACATTTCATCCCACATTTTATGTTTTTGATGTCGCAATTTACGTCTTTTTATATTGTGTATATATTAAGAAATTATTATAGTTATAATTATTAATATTTTTGTTTTTTTTAACCTTTATAGTAGAGTTAAAGTGATTTACCCACCACTATGACAATATTGGTGTATTGTAAATTTTTCTATATATTTACCTTTACCGCTGGGTTTTATACTTTCATGTGTTTTCATGTTACTAATTTGTATCTTTTTATTTCAGCTTTAAACATTAACATTTCTTTTTTTTAATGTTTATTTATTTTTGAGAGACAGAGCATGAGCATGGGAGGGGCAGAGAGAGAGGAAGACACAGAATCCAAAGCAGGCTCCAGGCTCTGAGCTGTCAGCACAGAGCCCGACGTGGGGCTCAAACTCACGGACTGCAAGATTATGACCCGAGCCAAAGTTGGATGCGTAACCAACTAAGCCACCTAGGCGCCCCTAAATATTAACATTTCTTACAGAAACACTCATGATCAATTCTTTCAGCCTTTGCTTGTCTGGAAAGTTCTTTATCTTTCCTTCAGTTCTCAGGGACAACCTTGCCAGGTAGAGTATTCTTGGTTGCCAGTTTTTTCCTATCAGCACTTTTTTTTTTATTAAATATTTATTTATTTTTGAGAGAGAGAGAGAGGGAGAGAGAGAGAGAGAGAGAGAGAGAGAGTGTGAGTTTGAGCAGGGGAGGGAAAGAGACACAGAATCTAAAGCAGGATCCAGTCTATGAGCTCACAGTACAGAGCCCAACACGGGCTCAAACTCATGAATCCTGAGATCATTACCTGAGCTGAAGTTGGACCCTTAACTGACTGAGCCACCCAGGTGCCCCTCAGCACTTTCAATATATCATCCTATTCTCTTCTGGCTTATAAACCTTCTGCTGATGGTCTTGTGGTGGTTTCCTTGTACATAACAAGTTGTTTTCCTCTTGCTGCCTTTAAGATGCTCTCTTTGTCTTTAACTTATGACAACTTAACTATAATGTGTCTTACTGTATATCTCTTTTTTTATGTTTATTTCTTTTGAGAGGGAGAGTGAACGAGCAGGGGAGGTACAGAAAGAGGAAGAGAGAGAGAGAGAGAGAGAGAGAGAGAGAACCCAAGCAGGCTCGGCACTGTCAGCACACAGCCCAACGTGGGGCTCGATCCTGTGAACTGCAAGACCACGACCTGACCTGAAGTCTAGAGTCGGATGCTTAACCAACTGAGCCACCCATGTGCTGCCCTAGATCTTGATTTCTACTTGTTTCCTCAGGTTAGGGAAGTTTCCAGCCATTATTTATGTGAACAAGCTTTCTGTTCCTTTCTCTCCTCTTCTTCTTCTGGGAGCCCTATAATATGTACACTGATCTATGATGGTGTAACAGAAGTCCCTTAAGCTATCTTTACTTCTTTCGTTTTCTTCTTCTTTTTACTTCTCTGAATGGATGGATTCCATTGCCTTGTCTTCAAGTTAGCTGAGGTTTCTTACTACCTATTCTAGTCTCCTATTGAACACCTCTATTGAATTTTATAGTTCAGTTATTGTATTCTTCAGCTCTGTGATTTATGTTTGGCATTTTAAAATATTTTCTAACTCTTTGTCAAAATTCTTATTTTTGTTAATACTTTGCTTTTCTGGCCTTGATAAGCATCTTTATGACTGCTATTTTGAACCCTGTTGTGTAAATCATTTATTTCCATTTCATTAAGATTTATTTCTGGAGATTTATTTTGTTCTTTTGTTTGGAACATATTTCCTCGTTTCTTCATTTTTACTGATTCCCTGTGCTGGTTGGTTTTTGCACATTAAATAAGACAGACACATCTTCCAGTCTTGGCACAATGGTCACATATAGGAGATGAGCCTCATCAAATGGGCCTGGACTAAATTGTTGGTTGTCTCTTAAACCTATGTGATTGCTCAAACAGCTTCTTTTTTTTTTTTTAAGTGGATCTTAGTAGTTGACAGGCCTGCCAATGTTCCAAAGGAAGGAATCACAGTCAGCACCTAGATGCAGGCTGAATGGAAGTTTGACTCTCAGGTAGCAGCCTGTGAAATATACGGTCAAACCCACTTTTAGGGAAAGACTAGGAAATGTGCACCTTGCCAGCTGCCTCTACATTGAGCCCTGGGGGGATGGCCTGGGTTAGTACTTTTGCACATACCTGTTAAGAAATGCCTCATTGCTTGCTACAGTACTGTGGGATTTGTGAATATAAGCTCTGTTGCCTATCGGATCCAGTCACCTCTTGCGTAGGTCACCAGGCACATGTACAATATTCTAGAGACAGGTTGATGTCCTGGTTTTATAGGAGGAGTGAGCCAGAAGGAGAAGGTGACAGAAATGTCCACCAGCTCCCCTGGGCTCCATGAAGAATCATGGCCAGTTCTTTGATGCACGCAGCTGGACCCTTACATATGGACACTGAGGCAGCAGACTGTGAAGTAGATAGTCAACTGCCTTTCAGGGAAAGAGTGGAGATGAGCATTTTTGCTTGCTCCCTCTGTGCTAGTAGGGTCTGTGGGGATAGTTACATTGAATGCTCACGAGCCCATTAAGGATATGGCTTCTTTGTTTTCTATAGTCCTGTGGGTCTCATGGACATATAACCATTGGCTTTCAGAACTAGGTGTTTCGGGGCCTGTCTCTTGACAGCCTTAAAAGCTGGGGTGCTAAATGTATGGTCCAAATCCTCACTGCTCACGGAGAAGCTGGGAGTCGGGGATTCCCTCCTGATTGTACGGCACTGTGCTGGGGTAGTTTTTATGGAAAGAGTGGTCTCAGCCTTTCCTATCCATTTCAGTGTGTGTAGTTTCTTAGCTGCTTGGATTTCTCTCAGGGCGATGACTCTGTGTGTGTCTGGGGGTGGAGGGAAGTTCAGGAGCTTCCTACCCCACCATCGAGGTCCCTCCAACTAAACAGTCCCGATGAATTGGTTAAATACCAGTTCCTGATTAGTTGCAAATTGTAAGTGGAAGTTATAAATGGAATTATTCTCTTAACTTTACTCTCAGAATGTGTGTTGCTAGTGTACATAAATACACACATATTTTTTTTTAATGCTGACCTTCTATCTGGAAACCCTGCTGAAACTCTTTATCAGTTTTCAGTTTTTTAGTTAGATTCCTTAGGATTTTACATTCACAAAATCTCCTTTTCTTCTTAATCTGAATGCCATTTATTTCTTTTTCTTGCCTAGTATCCCTTGCTAGAAGCTTTAGGACCATGTTCAACAGAAATGATGAGGGGCCATTCTTGTCTGCTCCTGATTTTAGGGGGAAATCATTCAGTCTTTCAACATTAAGTATATTAATATAATCTTTCTTTTGATAATGGATTTACTTCACATTTGGGAATCCTATGCAGTAGTTTTCAGGAAACAGCCGTGACTGGCCCAATGAAACAAAAAACATTCTGGTTTTGGAAGTCACAGCTATTTAGAGATAAATGAATTAAGTCAATAGAAACCATAATTAATAAATATATTGTAATTTAGATCTGCACAATTTACTGAATAATCATGTATTACAATGATATCAAATACATATGGTAAGGGCTTTGTTATTTTTAGTGAGAGTGATGATCTATGCCCTAATTCAGGGAAATATTTTTTCCTACTTCATATGCTGTAATGACACACATAACTTAACATGCTGTCATCTCCTAGGGCTGTTTAAGAAAGGCTGTGATAGCCATTAGGATGTTATAACCATTCTTTCCATTTTGTACTGGTTTGTTTGTCAATGTCAGCAATTCATTTCTGGTATGACAGTCTATAACACATTGACTTTTTTTTTCTTCTTTAATTCCACTGTTTGGAAAGAAGAGATGTCAAAACGCTCCACTTGCTAGAATCACCTTGTACAATGTCACTGTGAGTGTACACATTCCATAAACATAAGAGTTTTTTCTCTTATAGTGACTAATATGAGAATATATTAGCTTTAAGAATTATACTTTTATAAAATATATTAAAACATCCAGACTATGGACCTACTAAAAGCAATGGAAAAGACAAGTCAACATTTCTCAGTGTTTTCATGATAATCCATGAAGTAGCAAAATTATACTTTATTAATAAAAACAAGGAAATAGGAGTTTACAGTCTATTGTTGCATTTTACTATCTCTATTCCATAGTGAAATCCAGTTCACTAAAGACTGAAAATTCCTGTCTCAAAGTGTGATGGTCCACTCACTACATGACAAGAATGGATAAATCTGAAATCTCTATTGTAGCCTTTGGCTCTTCTGTTGTAAGCAAAAGATCTTTACCAAAGAAATATACGGTGGAAAAGAGAAAAAGGAGAAAAAATTCTTAACTTTTCTAAAATAAACCACTTTTGAGAGCAAGCCCTTGGGGCAGATGGCACTCTAATAAAGCAAGGAGAATGGCCCTCCACATAGTTCGCTTTCCTTCTTCACCGCAGTTAACAAGAAATACTTGGTAAGCCTTGCCAAGAAATCTAAAAGGACTTGCCTTAGGCCTTTTAGGATTTTATACTAATGTATGTATCTTGTTCGATAACCTTCTACATATATGAAAAACTGACTTAATTAAAAAAAATATGGATCACTCCCAATCAAAAGACTTCCTTATACAATAGTCATTTCAATCTTGCTTTTTCTTAAAATCAGAGGACATGGGTCATCAGTTTGACGATCCTTGTGATAGCCCAAGTAATGGAAATCTGGATCTATAGGTACATTTATCATTTATACAGAGGAAAGACCATTATTTAATTTGCCAAGTGATATCACAGTAAAGCAAACATTATCATTACTTTTAAGGTTGCTTTGGCAGATGTCAAGCTAGTCTGCACCAAAATATATTGAATTGCACATTATGAATACAATGACCACTGCAATAAAAATATTATCCTGTTACCAACAGATTAGTAAGTAATGTCGTTTATTCATTTACTGAAGTGTTATTGTAAAGCACAGTTAAAATAATCTGGAATGCTTGAGCAATTCTTATGAAAAACAGAAAATAAAGAGTTCTTACCAAGTTTGCAATGATGTAGTGGTAACCCTTAACATGCTTCCCAACACTCACAATCTGCAAAGACAGAAGGAAATAAGAGAAAACCTGTTTAACTTCACTGAATGATATTTTTAAAAACAGAATTTTAACTATTGTAGCATAATTCCATGTGGAAACATGAAGAAAAAATGTTACAGTTTTCGTTATAATAGAAGAAATGCACAAGCCACCTTAAAAATTAAGTGATTAAAGTAAAAAAGAAAACCCTCTAATATCAATCGTGCTGTATAAATGACTCTTCATTCACTATACCTTGTTCTTGTTCAGAAAACTACTATGCTATGATCCCCTCAAAGAGAATGACAAGGTGATAAAACAAACTG
The DNA here is from genome assembly GCF_018350155.1 of Leopardus geoffroyi. Classification (NCBI taxonomy): domain Eukaryota; kingdom Metazoa; phylum Chordata; class Mammalia; order Carnivora; family Felidae; genus Leopardus; species Leopardus geoffroyi. The sequence continues at coordinate 3,848,771 of NC_059329.1, read as the reverse complement.
ATAGTTTATATGAATATTTCTATAACGGAATATGCACTAACATAAGAAACTTGAAATTATTCTGGTCCAAAGACTATAGTCATCCTTAATTTGTTGATAATTTATAGAAATGTATGATAGGCTGCTGGTGTCTTCAATTGTTAAGAATGATTTTCTACGAGTAGACTGGATTTTTGTCCCGAGCAGGAAGCAAGGTTTTTCTAAGGCACAATCTCTGTGTGTAGACACCTCTGATACTATAGAATACTTAGTTAATTCCCCCCTGCATATGGATAGACTATTATTTTATTATAATAAAAAGACTAAAGACAAAACATCAAGAGACTTTTTCTCTCTGCTAGATTCATTTTTTTCCCCTAAGAATGTTTTCAGAAATGTTTTGAAAATTATAAAGTCAGAAATTTCTAATGCAGGAATAACGTTGCATTAGAAATTACAACTCTTAGGGGCGCCTGGGTGGCTCAGTCGGTTGAGCGTCTGACTTCAGCTCAGGTCATGGTCTCCCGGTTCATGAGTTCCAGCCCCGCGCTGGGCTCTGTGCTAACAAACAGCTCAGAGCCTGGAGCCTGCTTCAGATTCCGTGTCTCCCTCTCTCTCTTCCCCTTCCCTACTCATGCTCTGCCTCTCTCTGTGTCTCAAAAATAAATAAATGTTAAAAAAAATAATAATAAAAAAAAGAAATTACAACTCTTATTTTCTATAAAACTGAAAATTCCTTCAATGAGAGAAAATCTAATGACAATTACCGATGGGCAGCTTTGGAATCTCACTGGTTCCCCAAAGGTGATAACACAATACATGATTTTCATGTACTTTCATCATAAAAGGAAAAATTAAGTTGCTTTTAGCATTTTAACATCCTCTAACAGTAGTTCTTTGTAAATTGGTGACTTGTGTATAAAATAAAGGAAAACCCTTTTGAAACAGAAAACAGAGTTTTGCATACACGGCTATTGGTGAAATGGTGTCTCTGCTCATGCAATCTTTCCTTTTTGGTGACAGCTAAGACCTCCTCTGTTTTTATGGTTCTGCAGTTTCACTACAAGGCAGTTTGGAAATTTTACTTTGAAATTTTTGTTCATATTGTTCAGGATATGTCGTGCATTCTAAGTATGAGGATTTCCCTTCAACAATTCTGGGAGATTCTCTACCAGTAACCCTTCACACATCTGTGTGTTCTGACAAATACTGCAGTGTTGATGTCACTGATTCCCAGATCTCAGCAGGTGGAATAAATTCAAACTTAAACGACAATCTACCTCAAGAAGGTTGCGATGACCAATTCTCACAGAAGGTGTCTCCCTCACCACGCTGAGCCCAGGCCAAGGCAGAAAACACTCAGCTGACTCCTTGTACAGGAAGCAGATTTTTTTCTGCTCCTCTCTTTGACTGGGTTGTCACTCTTCTAGAACGTGGCTTTAAATGGGACCTGAGGTCTAACTTACTGCCTTGGCTGAGCCCAAAGTCCCTGTTCTCGGGTGAGCATGAAACCCCCAGTCAGTCAGGCTGCCCAATCTGGCAACTTCCCTGGGTGCAAGTTTCTTTCACTCTTGGCTCCTGGAGACTTCACTCTCCAGGAAGCTCAACTACACATTTGCAATGTTTTACAAGTCGTTTTTATATTGCCCCATTTATCCAGTCCCCAGTTTATCTAAAACTGAATACCCCTTGACAGTCTCACCACAGAAATGAGAACAAGCAATACAGAGACAGGATGATAAGGAAAGTTCAGTAAAGAAACCGCTTAATTGGTCACCATATTGGGTAACCCAAACCCGAGTGATTTAGCGGGGGGCTGGACGGGCAGGAGCCCTCTTTTTCTCCGGAATCTCAGGTACAACTTGTACAAAAGACAATGATCTAGGGACACTTGACAGCTGGTACTGGTAGGAAACTGCAGAGTCGATGATCCAGTCGGCCAGCACTTCCTGCTATTTGACCCCAGCAGGGATTGCTGCCACAAGACAATTCATTATTAATCTCTTGCTGACTCACTGGAACTTTCTCTGGCTTGGCTGTGTAAGCCGTTTTGCACTCTCTTTAAGCCCCCCTGCTCATGCTGCCTCTTCTCTCTCAGTGCTCTCGGCTTGGGGTTTCTCTGTGGCTGCAGTCAGTAACCTGTGCTTTCCCCTAGAATCATTTTCAAGAGTTAACACTTGCACATGTGAAAAAGCTGTGGAAATTCTGCACTAGGTGTCTCCGCGAGGAAATTACTGTCAGTTCTAGACTGCCTAGCAAAGAGCTGTCATAAATTAAAGCTTATGTAATGCGTTTTCGAGGGATGAGGACTTTTAGAAACCACAAACAATTGAAAGTGACAAAAATCCCGGCAGAAGAGGCCTTGCAGAGCGTGATACGCCTCAACGTTCTGGGAACCAGGGGCCTCAGGGAGAAGTGATCTGAGGATTTATTTCCCTGGGTGGGGACGCTACAGAGAATGCCATTTTTGCTGAGCCAGATCCTGGCTGGGGTAAAACGAACGTGAGAGCCTCACTGCCTTTGAACACTCACCACCCTGACTGAGGGTGGCCAGGGGTTAATAACGGCCAGATCTCGGTCCCTCTGCCAAGCATCCAACACTAGATGGAAGTTTCTTCGTGAAAACAAATCCAATTTATACTCCATTACTCCGTAGTAAAGGGCCCTGCACCTAGGGTGTCATTTGCTTAGGTTTTTCCATTGTTTTTATGGTTGTGTAAAACCAACAGTCTCACGGATATGGTTCTCCACGGCTGTCGTCATCTCAACCAAAGTGAAGGCTATGCTGTATAAAAACAAAACAAAATAAAAAATCCGAGTGGCTGGACTTTGGATGCAGACCACACCTGTGTCTTGCTATTTCTGACATGATTCTTTATAAAGAAGGAAAGTAAACAGTGTGAGGTGAAAGATATTAATATCTAACAGCACAACACACAGTGTGTTTGGCCCACTTGTTATGGGAAAGCAATGTCTACAACAAAGACTTCGCTGCAGCAATTAATTATAGCCTTTCATAAAGACAGAAAGGTGTAGGAGTAGAGACTCCATCTCCGTTATCTTCTTAAAAGACACAGAGGATGATAAATGGACAAAGAATAATGATCAAGTGTCTGTTCAGAGTTCTAAAGAGTGAGTTAGGGAGAATGTACAAGTTACACTGATTGTACACTTGCAGAAGAACCCATCTTTACAAGAATAAAATGCTTCAGAAAAGGCACTAAATGCTTTCTTTCATTACTTTCTCTTGGTTGTTTTTTAGGAAACAGTTGCTGAGAAATATCTATGTTGCTGGTCAAAAGATTCAGTTCTAAAGTCAGGCCTATGCATATTTAATAAGGTAAATGCCAGATGCACTCACCAAACTGTTCTATTAACAAATTATGGCATAATCTTTATGACTGTAACTTCTAAGTCTTTATTCATTTATTAAAATTAGGGAAGGATGAACCCAGGATACTTTTCACCTCAATCCCACCTTTATTTTTTTCTAATTTTTAAAATGTTGATTGATTTTTTTTTTTTTTTGAGAGAGAGAGAGAGAGCTGGGGAGGGGCAGAGAGAGAGGGAGACACAGAATCCAAAGAAAGCTCCAGGCTCTGAGCTGTCAGCACTGAGCCCAACGTCAGGCTCGAACTCATGAACCATGAGATTGTGACCTGAGCTGAAGTCGGACGCTTAACCGACTGAGCCACCCAGGAGCCCTGACCCTACCTTTAAATAAATTTAGTTCAATAAATGTGTCCTATGTATAAGTTTAGGGTAAGGAGATTCAAGGCTTAAAAAGATAAGTCGGTGCTGCAGTTATAAGAGTGTTTAATTTCTCTCCTAAGACGATAAGCCTCAAACAGAAATGACTGAAATACCGAGTAAAGGGTGTGCCATGGATTTGAAGGAGAAGCGGGATCATTTTGTAGGGAGAACAAGGTAATTTTAAAGACAGAATAGATGTTAAATAAATACTGATTGAGTGGATGAATAAAGAAGTTAGCCTATAAATGCCACAAACACTAGTATATTAAGATCAATTTGAAACTTGTAAATGGTGGGAGTTTGGCCTTTAACCCACCATACAATTTTACGTGAATCCTTTCTGTATCAATGGTTTATAAAGCATTCAGGGGTCTCTCTAGATACGAGGTGCTGTGTATTACCTCCCACTGTTATTACGAAGCCACGATCACTGTAGTGAACACTATCTTCAAGCTAGAGACCGGCAATGGCACATCCGAGTAGGAATGATTTTGGCTCTCCTTTTACTCCGATTTAATAGGCAGCTAGAAATTCCTCTCCCAGCCGTTATCACGTTCCAGAAAATTCCATGACAGTGGCCAACCAGTACAGCCTACCTGGTGGTGTGGGGGACATGATGCCTCGTCAACGGTAGAGACTTACTGTAACGAGGGCAGTCACTCACTAGTCCTTTGTCTCTGTAGAAAGCCCAACCCCCTAGATGCCTCCTGAATGTTGACTTTCAGGGTGCTTCAAAATACCTTATTATAGAGAGAAACAAAAGCTTTCCCTTGTTTCGTTTGATTAGCTAGTTTACCTCAGTTTCACCAAAAGAAAAACGTAAGGCAAAGGATTTCTACAAACACACTGCAGAGTTCAATTACAACCATGTAAGAGAACAACAGGACCTTTACTTCTGGGGATGCAATTCACAGCCAGTGAGGGGAACATGAAGAACCCCAGAACAAAAGGAACTAAGGCTATTTGTGTGAGAAGAGATTTAGGGAGAGGACAGAGAATCAGAGCTCTCATCAGTATATGCACACGCGCGCACACACACACACACACACACACACACACACACACAAACTGTATTTTTTCCTTCCACACTTGAAGATGTTAGAAATTACAGAAGTTTCTAATTAGGACACACTCATTTTTCGGAAGCTCTGAACAGTGGCTGACTGCCTTCTGGTAAAAGATGTCAGGGGAGAGTCTTTCTCAGGCTTAAAGTCATGTGTTTGCATGGCCAGTGAGTGTCACAGACACTACTGATGGCCCACCAATGCTTTTCCTCTTAGCACTTCAGTGCATATTGCTATAACTGCCAGCACCTGAATTTCCTGGACGTTGGGATCTTCTCTGATCTCTGGCGCCCACTTTGCTCATGGTCGGGTGGGCTAGCAGGCCAGGCAAGAGGTGCCAGAGAATTAATGCCCTCCTTCCCAGCAGCCCCCACACAGAGGCGGACGGGAGCTGGTGCAGAAGTATTCCAACGCCCATGCCAGAGAGAGGAGTCTGACATGTGTGCTCTATTTACACTAATTTCAAATGACATTTACAATAATCCTCTAGTAATTTACATTAATATCAAATGAGATTAAGCCTTGGTCACCCACATGGTAATTTTCTAGATAAACGTGCCTTTAATTGATTGCATTTCTCCACTGCACTTGCAGTGTGTTCTTCAACTCCCAAACCTACTGATTACACACAAATCCTTGTCTTAAGATCTGCTTCCGGGGAAACCAAACTAAGTCTCCAAATTAAAAAAAAAATTACCCATGTGACAGTGACATTGTTAAGGGTGAAAAAATACTTTTGTTGGGTAACTGTCCCAAGCTTTCATCTCTGTAGCATACACATGTACGTTATATTCTGAGTTCCTAATCTCTGAGTATAATCAAGGACTCAAGTTGCACGAAATACCATGATTTTATTTGGATATCTAAAAAAAAAAACAAGAAAAAAAGGTTTATTTTGATATGGAGAAATAGGGATGAATCAGTATCTTTAATAAATTCTTTTCATTCCTGATACGTGATTTTTCCCTTTGTCCTGTCTTATATACTTTAAGGACATCCATACTTAGCACTGGTTGGCTATTGGTTTTTTCTTTGAGTGTATTCCAGATGTTAAAAAAAACCCTTCAGTTTCGTCCTTCCAGAACAAAGACAGTAGATCACTTCTCCCCACCGAGGGCCCTCTGGGGGTAGGAACTGAATGGAGTCGTAGAACTATGAGCGAAAGAAAACCAACTGCTAAAACGTAGGTGTTTAGTTCTGTCTCCACACCTCACCTCAGCATGGTAACTGCCAACAGCTACAGAAAAGCACATCGTAGAATATATCCTTCTCTCTGACTGCTATGGTGGCTCCAAAATTCTACACCCACAGAGCTTGAATAATATTAGGATTCTCATCATGTTAACAATGGCCATCTCTTAGCAGAGATCCATTCTGTTTAACAGCGTTTTCATTTAGTGATTGAAAATATTTGTAGAGAGGCACAGAAGGTTCCATGGAATTTGTGATTTCGAATGTGAAACACACATAGCGGCCTGAAAGAGCCAGTGAGCACAAAGCTCTTTTTTAATTACAGAGATTATTTTTTAAGAAGCAATATAAAAAACAATTCTATGGGGCGCCTGGGTGGCTCCGTCGGTTAAGCATCCGACTTCGACTCAGGTCATGATCTCACAGTCTGTGGGTTGGAGCCCCATGTTGGGCTCTGTGCTGACAGCTCAGAGCCTGGAGTCTGCTTTGGATTCTGTGTCTCCTTCTTTCTTTGGCCCTCTCCCACTTGTACTCTGTCTCTGTTTCTCAAGAATAAACAAATGTAAAAAAAAATAATTCTTTTGAACAATTCTAATGAGCTGTAGGTGGAGGGGGGAATATTTTGCTTTCATAAACAAACACATTAAATAAATACAGTCATTAAGTGATGAAGCTGGGATGCCAGCCCAGATGTTTTGACTACAATTTCGTCTTTTTTTTTTTTTTTTTACTATACCCCGTTGCCTTCCTTAGGCCATAGCAGTGAGAAAAATGACTTATTTTTTGGCCAGTTATTATACATCTTTCCTAAGAGGAAAATAAATAACAGACATTTATGACAGTGCCCTTCATTATCACATTAGGTAGTAGGCAAATGCCAAGGCTGTGGGTGAGAAAAACCAGCTTTCTTTTAAGGAACCAAAAAAACCAATTCCTTTTCTTTAAATAATCTCCTATCTGCACATACTGCTTATTTGAATCGCATCATATATGCAAGGTTTCCCTAGTCCCATTTTGTAGCAGATTGGTACAGGGCCACACAGATGGAATGCTATCAGGTAAAACTTAACATATCTAAGTTTAGGTTTGCAAATTCTTCATATATCCATAATAAAGCTAATAGCAAAAAAGCTTCAATAACTTGCATTCAGTTTTGTTTACCTTGTACTCTATCAGGTATACATTTAAGATGACAGTTCAAGTATATAGTCTAACTTTAATGTAAGTGCAACTCAATCCAGTGGATAATTCTATTTATGTGACAACCTCAAAGTGATCATTAAAGGTTCAATTATGTACCATATAGTTTTTTTTTCTGTGCAGTTTTAAATACATTTTATGTTGTTCTCTTTGAAAACCCCACAAACAGTAGTTTATAGAGTACATAAATCAGAATATTTTATTTCTTGGGGTGCCTGGGTGGCTCAGTCAGTTGAGTGTCTGACTCTTGATTTCAGCTCAGGTCATGATCCCAGGGCCGTGGGATTGAGCCCCATGTTGGGTTCTTCGCTGACTGTGGAGCCTGCTTGAGATTCTCTCTCTCTCCCTCTGCCCCCTCCCTGCTTGCGTGACATGTCGTCACTGAATAAATATCTATTTATGGGTTATAAAGAAAACTTGAGGGGGTGGGTGGGGTTGGTGGTGATGGGAAAAAATGTCTTCAAATGTCACATATTGTCACATAGGTTTCAAAGGGATAGATAATTGTGAGGGGATATTTGAATTATACGTCAACTATGTTCGAACACCCTGGAAAGGTGTTGTTTCTGGGATAGATGGCCTCTAAGATCCAGCCAACCTGAGAGCCTCTGATTGTGTGACTTTCCAGTGTAGGGAAGTGTTAATGAACCACTGGTTCTGGGGGCTCCTGTTAGTATACCACCTTCTTACCACTCTCCCCTTAATTTTGTATTTCTTTTCCTTATCATTTTGATTTGAAATATTATCATCTGAACATTCTTCCCTCTCTCATTTTTAATTCAAACTTCCCTTATTTTCTTGGAGACGTTTTATTTTCCTGTATTTTCTAGGCAAATAAAATGTAAAGAGGTGACTGCAGGGAGGGAGGGAGGGAGAGAGAGAGAGAGCTAAAGAGAGAGCAAGAAATTCTGTGGCCACTCTTGCAGGGAACACCAGGTTAAATAAGGTTTGAGGCTGCTTTGCTATAGGAATTTTTAGAGACTTTAATATGCTAATGTTCACCAAAATCCCAAGAGCCAGATAGAGTACACAGCTCTGTAGAACAGTTTTAAAAGGTTGTTTAAGGACATCCTTCCTACAGCTTTACTCTCTACTCATCGCTTTCCTTAACCGTCCCATACATTTCAGACTTGAGTTGCTTTAGTGGCATTTTCTTATTTCTCTTCTGTGTTGATCATCTTTACCCACAATAAAAAGTCAACGGAACTATTTGAGGCATATTCAAGATATGTTCTGTCCATAATTTTTGTGTTAGTGCCTCAACTATGTAATAATGCCAGCTGGTACCTTTTTAGTCACGAGTTCTAAAATTTGCACGTTGGTAATCTATTCAACAGATGGTAAACTGTGACTAGTTAAATACAGAAGACATATGACCCCAGAGTTACTCTCTTTACTTTTATTTCAGGAGAATGCTTTCCTTATAGGGGACTTTATTAAGTTTTTTGGACTTCAGACAGCTTGGTGCTGGACTTCAGAAAGCAGCTGGTGCACAGAACCAGGTTCCTATGAAGTGGATTCAGAGTGCAGACAGAGATGTACGCAGAGACCCAATCTTCACAGACAAATACAGACTTTTCTATGTAAACTCTTTACATTTGTTCAAGTGACTAACTCTGAAACTATTAAAAAAAACCAAGCAAATGAAAGGTCATAACCAAGAGAAAAAAGGCAGGGAAAATATGTCCCTCCCTAATAAATGACATTGTCCTATTTCAGTGTCTGTATGCTGTATTTGCATGTAGGTGTGTAGGGATCTTATTCCCATGAAGGCTATTATCCATAACTAACAATACCGTTTAATTTTCCAAAGGAAATTTTCTTTTAAACCCTAATCATTTTTTAAATGATTTTTAAATTTAAAACATTTAAACCATTTTTTAAATGTTTTTTTTAAACCCTAATCATTTGAGCTTCTCAAAATCTTAACCAAAGTAATGGTGACTATGAATCCCTGAATTAAATGCATATCGTGGTGCTTGGCAAAGGAGACATTAATTAATACGTTTAAGAAGTTCTCATTATCACTACTTGGCATTAGATATTTACTTGTTTATTGTGTGGCTCCCTCACGAGTCAGGGACTTGCGGGGGGGCCTAGGACATTGTCTGGCCTCTGATAAGCACTCAATAAATATGTGTGATATAGACGCCAAATAAATGAAGCTAACTACTGGTATACATGAGACATAAAAAATAAAGACGAAGCACCATTGCTCTCTTGATCACCAGTCTATTCCCCTTTCAGTCCATTCTCTATGTTGTCATGAGAATTATCGTTCTAAACCACAGATCGATCAGATCACATCTAAAAACACCCAGTGACATTTAAAGGCTATGCGGAATAGAAGACTACTTAACAGAGACTGTGAGGCCCTTTGGAACCTGTCTTCAATTTGCCATGAGCGTCTTCTCATTTCCCCTGCACCTGATGTTCCAACCACACGTACTTGCTTCCAGCCACCCGCACCCCCCCCCCCCCCCCGCCCCGCCAATGGCTCCATCCCAGGGCTCTTCTTTCCCTCTGCCATCTGCCAAGGCCCTTTCCCACCGCTTCCTCCTGGGGAGTTCTGACTCATCTTTCAGCCATTTGCTTTAGTCTTTATTACACCTTTCCACACTGTGCTATATTATTTGCTTGTGTTCTTGTTTTCCTTTACATTTGAAATTCCTTTAAGGAATGAACCACAACTGATTTAATTTTATACACAGTGCTTAGAAATGGATAGGTATGGAATAAATATTTGTTGAATAACCGAGCAAATGGGTGAATGTTAGGTTCATGATTAAGAAAGGAAAATGATAGGGTACAGTGGGCAGAGACCAGAAAATTAGTTTCTTTCATGTTATGGGCAAGATACTTCTATTGTTCTGTCATTATACTGGATTAAAATACTTGACTTTCAAATTTACATATGATAACAACCAGCAAAAATAGCCATAATATTATTACAAGAATAGAACTAAAAAAAAATTTTTTTTCTGGGGCACCTCGGTGGCTATGTCAGTTAAGCGTCCGACAGGCTCAGGTCTGATCTCATGGTCTGTGGTTTCGAGCCTTGCGTTGGGCTCTGTGTTGACAGCTCAGAACCTGGAGCCTGCTTCGGATTCTGTGCCTCCCTCTCTCTCTGCCTCTCCCCTGCTGGTGCTCTATCTCTCTCTCAAAAAAACATAAATAAATAAACATTAAAATAAATTAAAAAACATTTTTTTTCCAGTATACATTCTGTGGTTATAAAGGAAAAGACATAAGGCAATATTCAGACAACTGAGGCCTGGACTTGGAAGAACATAACAATCTCTTGGTATATGTGACACTGGGGGTGGGGAACTTAACAAAAAAAAAGAAAAAAAAATTCCCTGTGTATAATCTTAATCTTCCTTCCATTTACCAGTGATCATGTAGACCTTCTTCTTCTTTTTTTTTTTGTAACAATGACGCCATTTTAACTTCCTTCCACCATCTGATCTTAATATATTTTTTAAAGTTTATTTATTTATTTTGAGAGAGAGACAGTGGGGGGGAGGGACAGAGAAGAGAGTGAGAGACAGAAAATCCCGATGTGGGCCTTGAATTCACGAACGGTGACATCATGATCTGAGCCAAAGTTAAGAGACGCTTAACCAACTGAGCTGCCCAGGAGCCCCCATAATCTGATCTTAAACTTGGCACCAGTTGTACGCAAGGGTAGAGAAAATCTAGGTGATCAGTAGGGAAGATGTGTGCAACGTAAGGGGAGGATTAAGCATGAATCTGTCCTGTTACCTTTCTAACGAAATCATTGATTAAAAGATGTGTCACTTCACGTACTGGCAGGTAGTGCACTCTATTACTCAACTGATAGGAACACTGGACGTTTTATACAGTGTGGTTATACTGACGTTTACAAGACCCCGAAAAGTGTCCTCAAAGGTCATATTGGGAGCTTTGCTTCCTTTTTGTCAATCTCACTGCCTTTTAAGCATTTGGAGAGTGGATGCAGAATTCTGATGGAATAAATTACATAGTTATCCTCTGTCTCCCATTCAATGAGGAATATTACTTGCCTTTCTCTAAATCATAGTAGACAAGTCTACGCAGCAGCTTTCTATTTAAGGCTAGAAACACTAGCTTACTTCTCTAAAATTATCAGATTTTCTTTTATCTTTTTAAAAAGAAACTGAGCTTTTGAATGTTTGTGTTAACAACAATAACAGAAACTATTTTAAGAGGTATTCTTGAAGCAGCAACTAAAACAATTTTAGTTGAACACAATCAATGCCTAGAATTCACAATTCTTCCAAGTTAAAGTACTAGCATTCTGCCAACCAGTTTCCTTCCTCCTCAAAAAACATACATCCTTTGCTTTCTTCACTTATCCTTTATATATTAATTTTTTTTTTTTTTACTTTGTAAGGAAATGAGGAATATCCACAACCATGGTAACGGTTGCTAGGAGACAATTAGAGACCCCTTTCTAACTCCCACCAAGTTCCATTTGCACTAGTCTGACTGAGATCTATAAAGGTGTTTTTTTCCCCTGTTTTCTATGAAAACAACATACCCAGTGCATTAGAATGGGATTTACCCATTCAAATCAATTCAGCTAAAACGTAAGATTAAAGAAGTGAAAATTCACCTTTAAGAAAAAAACAAAAAACAAAAAACCATAACCTCACGTCTTTTAAGTTTCTCCTCACTTTGCTGCGGTTCCTGACGGATATGCAGAAGCAGCTTTACAATGGAGCCAAGCAGCAGGCCCTGCCAAGGGCCCGCAGTGCAGGAAGCTGCTGATACAATTTCTTTGCTGTAGTAATTTCTTTGAGTGCCTGATTTGCTCCCATTCCATCTCACTCATTGTTGCTCTAATATATGGAAATGAAACACTTGTGCTTTTTCAGCCAGTACGAGCACCAGAAAACCCGGATTTCCCATCATCTTCGGCGGGCGAGACATATTGGACAAGAAAGCTTCCCAGGTAATTGAGGGCTGACCTCCAGAAACTTCAAGGACTGGTGAGTGCTCTTCCTTCAAACGCGGGAGAGAGATACCTCCTGCCTGTGTCTTCAAACGAAGCTCATTCAGACTTTCATTTATTGGACAATCATTTTGCTCCCTTTTCCTATCACTGGGGATATATTGGCAAATGCTAATTACAGACTCTGCTCTGATGGAATCAAGATTTCGACAACAAAGACAGACAGCTGAACTAGGACAGCACAAGGAATCCGCATTCCTGCTGCCTCGAGTCTTGTCAGCACCATCTTGGGTTACCTGCTCCACTCCAATTTCTACGTTTGCCACCTGCCCAATTTTTACCACGTAGAATGGGTCTCCGCCTCCTGGGCTTTCCCAGAACTCCTTGCCTTCCTGCTTGTTTCCATCTGGAATATCCTTACCCCTCCTTGGTTCCTGGAGAACTACAATGCATTTTGAATTTAAAAGTCTGTTTTCCCCCGGGAAGCACTTCTGACTTGTCTCCATTCTACTGGGTCAGCACATTTGCTGGGGTCCTGATACACGTTGCAGTATTTCTGATTCTGAACCATCACATCGTCTGGTCATTATGCATTTTTGTTTCTGAGTTCCCAGCTTGAGAGTATGCCTTCATGGTTTAGGGGCCATGTTTTGCCCATCTTTGTTCAGCCCCGCAGGGCCTGGAAGGATGTTGGGAACACAGATGTTGAATGCATGCATTCGGAATCAAGTGTAGGACTCTCCTGTCTCTACTGCTGTCTCCTGTCTCCTGTCACCTCCTGTCTCTACTGCTCATTCCTACTGTCGGGATGCATGCTGCTTAGTCCTTCCACAGATGGTTCCAATAATCAAAGCCATCATCCCCAGTGATGAGGCCTCTTCTGGAGTGACTACTCACGACTGAAGCTAGTGTTCCTCGTCTCCATGCTTGTTTTTTGTCTCCTCTATCTCTTATACTTCTGTTTTTGACGATTTTTTTTTGTCTTGGTGTGGAAAAAAAATGACCCCATGGGTATTAGTCAGTAAATAAAATGCTCCTTTTCTACATAATGATTCAACTAGTTATGGCACACGGAGGCAGGCTCTTTAAGCCGTTGGCTCTTTTTGATGCTTTATTCAAGTCAGAGATGTTTTTGGAAGTGGAGGTGGGTAGAGTTCTAGATTTAGGGCAGTTCTTTATGTTACAGACATCTGAAAACTTATAAAGGCAGATTATAGATAAGCAGACGCTATCTGTTCCGACACATTTGGCAGTTCGCCAAAAATCCTGTCTGGGCCCTGATCTTATCACTGGGCGATACTGGATGAAGAGGCAGCCTTAGCCTTAGGACACACTGCTGAGGCCCTGTGCACTTTCCATCACTTAGGTACAAATGGCCACATTGCTGTTTGTGAGAAATTTGCCTCTTTCCAATTGGTCGTGCCCTGAAGCAGGATTACTGCCTTCCTCTGGTAACGCAAGAAGCCCCTGAGAGGTCAGGCATGGCTTTTAGGCTTTCCTGATTAGTTTGCAAACAGTATGGGAAGGTCACTGGCTTTGCCAACTGTCTGAGTGTCACGTTGTGTCTAATGAGAACCTGAATTCCCCCTTTCTGTGGTGAAAGGGGAAACAGTGCAGAAAGGGGCACCAATTATGTTCGAGGTATGAGACAAAGTGGCAGTTTGAGATACTCATGAGCCAATTTCTCTCTTCCCTTGTCAAACAACTATTTCATAATGTAAGGTCAGTCCTTGTCATCTTCTCCTGAAAAGACTTGGTGAGGCTCCTTAAATACAGCCATCATGTGCCCTAAGGGCAGCTGGCTCTCGTTCCCTACCAGACGCCTCTGACATCATCACGTATTGGATAAGAACGGGCACTCATCCCCAGATCGCCGAGATGTTATGAGATCCTTGATCATTTTCTACGTGCTCTATTTCTAAAGGAAAGAAGGCATTTTCATAGGATTTTAGCCAGTGCTTTTGGTTTAAACCTTAGTTAACCAGAGAAGAGTTGCTAACTACAACAGAAAAGAGAAATAAATCTGTTACCTCATCACTTGATCTTCAGCATACAGAGTCTAGTGTCTCACCCAATGTGGGCACTTGATAAATATCGGTACGATGAATGAACGTACAGAAAGGGCCAACTGACCAAGGTTTTACTTTATACTCCTTTTCAAGGTGTATCCCGTGTGTAAAATTATATTGTTTCAGGATCAAATGCAATTATCAGTCAGTCTTTATCAGAAATAGCATTCGTGAATTCTAGAGTGAGCAAAATTTTCTAACATCACCTCAGTCTAACGTTCTTTATTCAGAGAAAGGAGAAGTAGAATCACGGGCATTAAATTATTTCATTTACTTTTTTTTTCCTGTTATTTATTTATTCTTGAGAGAGAGAGAGAGAGAGAGAGAGAGAGAGAGAGAGAGAGTGTCAGTCCCAAGCAGGCTCCATGCCCAGCGCGGATTCTGACATGGGCTTGATCTCATGACCCTGGGATCATGACTTGAGCCAAAATCAACAGTTGGACACTCAACTGACTGAGCCACCCAGGTGTCCCTCTGTTTACTTTTTAAAAATAAATAATTGCACATTTCTTAAAAAGTGAAACTATTCATCTTTTTTGGAATCATAATTTTGGGGATATAGGTTGAATGAGCAAAGAAAGAGGTAGCAGAGAGTACAGACCACCTGTGGCCCTATGTAATGACTGTATCCAGAGGATGAGTTGGGTGTAATGAGAGAAGCGTTTCACTGACCACAGGAACACGGGAATTTAGCTGCGTGACCCTTGTTATTTTTCATGGTGGAGTAAAACGTGTGAGCAACCATTAGCCTTAAGTGCTATTTTGCTCAAATAATTTTTGATGCCAGAAAGACAGTTAAGATCAAGTTTGTTGTTGCTTTTCTGCTACTGGGCTAAGTATATGTATCAGTCTGGTAGTCGATATTCAGTTGATAAGGTCTTAGACTCCCTAAGGACTCTTTGTAAGTAATGAAGCTCAGGATTCAAAATTAATGGATATGTGTGAAAATAAAATAATATATAAAAAGGTTTCCACTATAAAGCACTGATTTTGATATGAAAGCAATTCATTGGATTCCAGCTATATTATTTTTAGCTATTCTATAAAATAATTGTCAGAGGAAGAAAACTATGTAAGGTGAATAATGCTAGTGCCCAATATGGTATATTAAAGTAAAAATTGACAGCTTTAATAATTGATCACAAATTTAACAAACACTCATAGAGTAGTTTTGGTTTTTGTCTTTTTTTTTTCAGAGTTATTTTCAGCAGATGAGTGGACCAAATTGCCCACTGGATTTAGAAGGCCAAAAATGCAACTTGTTTTATTACAGCCTTGGGCAAACAATGACAATAAATCTAGCTTTGTAGTTTTGTTACATTTCTATTACCTTAAAACTCAGTGGGTAATATTTATATAAATTCTTCCTTTTTTCCTATGGTGTAATTTAGCATAGAAAAATCAATATACCTTAAACTACACTCGCGAATAGTTGTTTTGAAACTGATGTTTTGAAATGTTTGAATGCATACACGGCTACTTGCTATTTTGAACAGTAATCTATGGAAGGGAAACTTCCAAACTCATTCTATGAGGCCAGCATTACCTTGATTCCAAAACTAGGCAAGGACCCCACTAAAAAGGAGAATTATAGGCCAGTATCCCTGATGGACATAGATGTAAAAATTCTCAACAAGGTACTAGCAAATTGAATCCAAGAGTACATTAAAAGAATCATTCACCATGACCAAGTGGGATTCATTCCTGGGTTGCAAGACTGGTTCAATATCTGCAAATCAATCAACATAATATACCACATTAATTAAAAAAAAAAAGGGTAAGAACCATATGATTCTCTCAAAAGATGCAGAAAAAGCATGTGACAAAGTACAGCATCAATTCTTGATAAAAACCCTCAACAAAGCAGGGAAAGAAGGAGCATACCTCAACTTCATAAAGGCCATCTACGACAGACCCACTTCCTTAATATCCTTAAGCTAATATCATCCTTAATGGGGAAAAAGTAAGAGCTTTTCCTCTATGGTCAGGAACGGGAGAAGGAGGTCCACTCTCACCATTGTTATTTAACACAGTACTGGAAGCCCTAGCCTCAGCAATCAGACAACAAAAAGAAATAAAAGGCATTCAAATTGGCAAGGAAGAAGTCAAACTTCAATATTTGCAGATGACATGATATTCTATGTACAAAACCTGAAGGACCCCAGCAAAAAACTGCTAGAACTAATACATGAATTCAGCAAAGTCACAGGATGCAATCAATATACCGAAATCTGTTGCATTTCTATACATTGTAATGAAGCAGTGGAAAGAGAAATCAAGGAATCGATCCCATTTACAAACGCACCAAAACCCCTACGATCCCTAGGAATAAACCTAACCAAAGAGGTAAAAGCTCTGTAGTCTGAAAACTATATAACCTTCATGAAAGAAACCAAAGAAGACACAAAGAAATGGAAAAACATTCCATGCTCATGGATGGGAAAAACAAATATTGTTAAAATGTCTATTAGTACCCAAAGCAATACACACATTCAATGCATTCTCTATCAAAATGCCACCAGCATTTTTTTTGCAAAGCTAGAACAAACAATCCCAAAATTTGTAAGGAACCACCAAAGACTGCCAATAGCCAAAGCAATCTTGAAACAAACAAACAAACAAACAAACAAACAAACAAACATAAACAAAACGAAGCTGGAGGCATCACAATTCTGGACTTCAAGCTATATTACAAAGTACAGTATAGTACTGGCACAAAATGACACACATAAGTCACTGGAACAGAAGAGAAAACCCAGAAATGGACCCACCATTATACGGTCAACTCAACTCATCTTCAACAAAGCAGGAAAGAACATCCAATGGAAAAAAGTCTCTTCAGCAAATGGTGCTCGTAAAAATGGGACAGCACTGTGCCAAAGAATGAAACTGCACCACTTTTTTACACCATACACAAAATAAATTCAAAAAGGATGAAACAGAAAAACTATTAAAACCCTAGGCACAGGCAGCAACCTCTTTGACCTCAGCCATAGCAACTACTTACTAGACATGTCTCCAGAGGCAAGGGAAACAAAAGCAAACATGAAGTATTGGGACTTCATCAAGACAAAAAGCTTCTCCACAGCGAAGGAAACAACGAAACTAAAATGTAACCTTCGAAACGGGAGAAGAAATTTGTAAATGACATATCTGATAAAAAGTTTATTCAAAATCTGTAAAGAACTTCTCAAACACCCAACACCAAATAATCCAGTTAAGAAATGGGCAGAAGACATGAATAGACATTTTCCCAAAGAAGACATCCAGATGGCTAACAGACACATGAAAAGATGCTCAACATCACTCATCACCAAGGAAATACAAATCAAAACCCAATGAGATCCCACCTCACACCTGTCAGAATGGCTAACATTAACAATTCAGGAAACAAGAGATGTTGGCAAGGATGCGGAGAAAGGGGAACCTTCTTGGTGGGAATGCAAACTGGTGCAGCCACTCTGGAAAACAGTGTGGAGGGTCCTCAAAGAGTTAAAAATAGAACTATGCATTCAGCCCAAATGTCTATTGACTGATAAATGGATAAAGAAAATGCAGAACATGTACAGAATGAAATACTACTCAAGCCATCAAAAAAGAATGAAATCTTGCAATTTGCAAGAACGTGGATGGAGCTAGAATGTATTATACTAAGTGAAAGGAGTCTGAGAGAGACAAATGTCGTATGATTTCACTCACATGTGGAATTTAAGAAACAGATGAACACAGTGGAAAGAAAAAAAGAAAAACAGAGAGGGATGCAGACCACAAAAATGACTATTGACTATAAAGAACAAACTAAGGGTTGATGGAGGGAAGTGGGTGGGGGATGGGCTAGATGGGTGATGGGTATTAATAGGAGGGCACTTGTGATAAGCACTGGGTGTTATATGTAAGTGATGAATCATTGAAGTCTACTCCTGAAACTGTATGTTAACTAACTAGAATTTAAATAAAAACTTGAAACATTAAAAAAATAAGCCAACTGAAATTAAAAAATAAAGATAAAGCCCATATTTAAAAGTATAACTATGAAGCATTCATTTACTCAGCCTTATAGTCAAGAACTTTAGCTTTAATAAACACCCTAGTTTTGTTGTCCTTATCACAGATTTCTAGTGACAGTTTGGCTTTTTTAGTAGTGTTTTGGGCCCAAGGTCAGAGTTTTTCAAGCAAACTATCTAAAGACAGGGATAAAATTCTGCATTTTTTTTTTAAATTATTTATTTATTTATTTATTTATTTAAAAATTTTTTTTCAACGTTTATTTATTTTTGGGACAGAGAGAGACAGAGCATGAACGGGGGAGGGGCAGAGAGAGAGGGAGACACAGAATCGGAAACAGGCTCCAGGCTCCGAGCCATCAGCCCAGAGCCCGACGCGGGGCTCGAACTCACAGACCGCAAGGTGAAGTCGGACGCTTAACCGACTGCGCCACCCAGGCGCCCCAGCATTTTACTGTTTTAAAAACTGCTTTGGTTGATTCTCTGAAATTGTTTTCTCCTGTCATTTCAATTTATTAAAGAGGATGTTGAAATACAGGTGTATTAAAATACATGTAGAAACTCTTGATAAAGTTTGGATCAGCTCTTATGTTTAGATGAGACAGGAGTAAAACCAAGAAACATTAAAAAATGATTTGGCTTAGAGGTACAAAGCATTAAAATATAGATAGTAAAAAAAAATCATGTTCAGGATCAGAACATGTCTTTTTGGGGGGAAAATTTTACAGGACAAAGAGTATATTATATTCTCATAATGCTGTAGATTTTGTACAATCGATTAGGTTTATAGTTGAGAGGGACAAAGTCTCATTATTACTATGCAGTCACGAGAGAAAAGAAACAGTTTAGAATGTGGAAGGAAGAAGAGACACGGAAAAGACATGCTCAAGTTTTCTAAGTTCTGGGGATCTAATGTACAGCATGGTGACCACAGTTAACAACACGCTGTCCCGAGGGCGTCGCGGGGCTCAGTCCGTTAAGTTTCCAACTCTTGGTCTCGGCTCAGGTCATGAACTCGTGGCTTGTGAGTCCAACCCCTGCATCAGGCTCTGTCCCGACAGCGCGGAACCTGCTTGGGATTCTCTCTCTGTCTCTTTCTCTGCCCCTCCCCTGCTTGCTCCATCTCTCTCTGAAAGTACATAAATAAGCTTAAAAAATTTTAAAAAACCAATACTGTGTTATCTGTCTGAAACCTGTTACGAGAGTAGATCTGAAATATTCTCATCCCCAAAAGGAAATGGTGACCACATGAAGTGACAGAACTGTTCGTTCACCAGCCCTTCTGTGGTCGGTCACCACATCATAATACGTTAGTGTATCAAATTACCACACTGCACACCTTAAACGTACACAATGTTATATGTTAATCATATCTCAATAAGGCTAAAGAATATAAAAACAGTATTTTTGAGGGGCGCCTGGGTGGCTCAGATGGTGAAGCATTCAAATCCTCCTTTCGGCTCAGGTCATGATCTCACAGTTCGTGAGCTCCAAGCCTGCGTCAGGCTCTGCGCTGACACTGGAGACCCTGTATGGGATTCTCTCTCTCCCTCTCTCTGTCACTCCCCTGCTCTCTCTGCCTCTTAAAAAACAAAAGTGTATTTTAAAAAATGATCTTTTTGAGATGACAAAAAAAAAAAAAAAAAAAAAAAAAGACGTCTGTTTCCCGTAGCAAGATTTTTTATTTAAGGCTTGCTCACAGAGTTTATCCAAAGCCCCCGGGCAGGATTTCCTTCTCAGAAACCAGCTAAGCCCTGAAATGGGGCTTCTCCAGACGTGGTCATTTAAGCACAAGCGCTAAGCTGGGGGTCTTTCTGAGCCTTCCTGGCCCTCTGACAGGAACGTGGTAACCCAGGCAGTTCTCAGAACTGACTGTTCTGTGGGATTCATGAGGAGGTATTTACAGAGCTTCAGTCATTCATGGCAAACAACTCAAACTCTCCACGCAGGGGTGGCGGTGGGAGGGAGTGAAGACGGGGTTTGAGCTGAAGTGACTGTCTTACTTAGGCAAGTAAGACCGAAAGCTTTTTCTTGGATTCCATAAATACACATTTAAACGTTCCATACACCTCGAATAGTTGCAACCTTGATGACTTTTTGGACTCCTACTCAGGAATAAACCTGAGTGACATACAGGTTTATAATTAATATCTTCCAATACGGCATAAACGTATTTCTTCAATCAAGTTTCTTTTTTTCTTCTTCTATGAAAAGTTAACAGGCAGTGAATACTGTTTCATTTCCTCTTACAGTATAGACTGGCTTCACCAGACGTTTCAAAGAACGACCACAGGCTTTTTAACCTTTAACTTGCACTAATTCTTACACAGTTGATGGGGGAAACTCTGGCCATTGAGTTTAGGGCCCCTCAGTATTAAGGAGGAAGCTCTGAAACGTATTTTGGTTTTGATTTTTCTAGTTGGGTACCTGAGTTATTCTTATAAATACACCTCCACATTGGTAAGTTTACTACTACAAATCAAACCCTATTATGATGCAAACTGTATGTGGTAAAATAACCAACAAAACATCACTACAATACTGCTTCAGCCAACCTGACTTGGTGTAGAGAAACAGGAGCGAACATTTCCGAAGCCACTAGATGGCATTCATTCCCTGCAATTTTGGCCAAATAGAGCTACAGCTTATCATGACATGTAGGGTCAGGAGGAAGGCAAAAGTGAACCACTATTTGAGGATATTTTCCTATCATTTAGCACAATAACAAAGCTCACTTGTACCTTTTCCTGTCTACTTCAAATCAAATCACAAGCACGTATTGAAAAATTTATTAAAGGAGTCTTCATTTGTGAAAAGAGTTGAAAGCCATCTTCACTGCACACTTCAACACGTAGAGGAAAATATGCTACACACGGTATGCAATTTAACTCTTACTTCATTGCTTTACATGTTGTTGGTTCTCACGCAGCTAGTTTTCTAAAGGTTACCGAAAACACACAGTCACAAATACTGAAACTTTCTAAGATTGTAGATGGCATTAGTCTTCAAAATTAATGTTTATGAAAGTAGGAGGCCAAGAGCTCTTGATGACTCACAAAAGGTCCTTTCTATGGCAGGTCTTAAAAATGTGTGAGAAAGAGTGCTTCTAGCGCACTGAGACCTGAGAACCAAAACGGCCTTTGGTGATAAAGGGTTATGATTTAGTTGTGGAGATGAATCATGGAATGAAAAATCCTGACCTCTGCACTTCAGACGAAATGGTGGGGAGGAAATATTGATGGGAACAAGTAAATCAAGAGTCAACTTTTTGTAGAAGGCATAGGGTTATAGTAACATAAAATCCAGGACTTACCTGTTCTAATATGTTTTGAAGCCTCTCTATCTCACAGTCTATGACAAATTTCTTCTCTTGTCGTCTATCAAGTTCTTCTAGAAGTTGCCTATAGCTGACATCATTAAAATTTTCCACACATATAGCGCTGACATGCCAACCATTTTGTCCTGCTTTTTCCATAATAGCTTGAAGTATTGAGTATCCTAGTGGGGAAAAAAAAAATCCAGACGGGTTACCAAAATCATACTTTAACTCCCCTTCAATAACTTATGTAGGCACTGAATCTACAGCAACATTTTTATGTTGCAAATACACAATGAATGCTTTAGAAATTTAAAATCTGACTGGCTATTTGTGAATCACTTGTTTTTGCTTTCTTTACTTGAGGCAACACCCTTTAAAATATTACTTGGATGAAGGAAGAACACCTTAAGAAGTTCTCAAAATTTCTCTACTGGAGAACATTACATTGCTTTAGACATGTTTTTGATGAGATAAACCAAAAACCAAATTCAGTACTACCAGCAGTCAATACAATTTCATAAATTCATTTTGTTAATTCTACTCACTGGAAAGAATTAATTTTGAACAACTGTTTAGGCTCTTCACTCGAACATGGTAGTAAAAACATTTTTTTTGGATTCAGCTATGGAAAAGATGATGTAGAAAAAACAATGCAAAAGTATGTATTGAAGACCCATTATTGTGACTGGAGAGGCATGATTATGTCCCCTCCCTGCCTTTTCTGGAAAGAAGGCGTTCTTTAACTCTTTGTCTCTTGGCTGGGGAATGATGTGGATTGAGGTGGAACTGAATGGCTACTAGCTGGGGCAGTAGGCACCCAAACTCATAATCTAGTAGAGGAGAAAAAGACATTCAAAGAAACAAAGGCAATCGAGTTTAAAATGGTGTAATGATAGCTGTGCTCAATGCAGTGTTGGCCCAAAGGGACGGTTTGGTTAAATCTGCCTTGTTGGACGTGGGTACCAAGTGCGGAGAACAACTTGTACTGGGTCGTGAAGATTCAGGACACTCATCCAAGATTGCAGAAATCCGAGGAGTATTCGCTAGCTGGAGACAGCCTTCCAGTGAATGGCGGGGGGGGGGGGGGGGGGGGGGGTCTGTGCCTTGTTATCCATCCAGACCTCTCTGCATCAACCAGCACAGAAGGAAAGTAAGAGGTCTTGGTATCTGGATTAAGGAAGATGCGCAAAACTTGGAATACAGCACCTGGAGTGTTTCTTCAGGCCAACACTGTCTTGAAATCTTGCTTTTTTCGGCTCTCGGTTTTTGACTGGCGGAGCCTTTAAACTATGAACAGCCCTTACACACGAACTGGTTAGACTCAGAGCCTGGTACCCAGTTATTTTTTCCCCCTTGTGGCTTGGCATAAAAAAAGATGCTAGTCCTTTTTAAGAAGGTCTGGCATTTCTTTGAGTTCATTCTATGACAGATGCCTTCGGTCTCTCCCTCCCCTGGTCCCGGGAGTGAGCCTGTAGAACCAGGTAGATTAAAAGCAAATACTTGAATACAAAGAACTTGCAACATAAGAGGACATTTATTCAGGTTTATGATTGGTATGAGTCTCTCAGATTCAAGGGTTTTGATTTTTCGGTATATTTTCCGCAAGTCAGAGTTTCAAACGTTACGGATGCTCAGTTAATATCAACAGATGGAACTGATGATGAGATCATATTTGAAATATAAATTACCTGATATCCTGCCAAATGAAATACTGTGGCAGTCAGGACTCATTTTTATCTAAATGAAAAAAAAAATTCCCCAAAGAGGAAGAAAGAGGGCATGTTAATTACTATATAATTATTCTGATACACCTACTGCTCTATTTAGTTTTCCCTTCTGCAACGTATGCCTGTCATTATCTTTTCAAATCTCACCTAGATTCCCCTCGGCCTCCACCCCAAGTCCAGGGCTCTTTCCCTTGTTTTCGGTTGGGCACAAATGTCACAGGATGGTCTGAGTGCTCTTAATGTACCTGTTTATGCCTCATTTATTCAGTTACTGAGACTTGCTCTCTGCTAGGAAGGGAGGCAATGTTACTTTTATTCACTTTTGACACCCACGAACACGTTCTTTTCAAAAATACCAACAGACATCTTCCTTTTCCTTCTTCTCCCTCTATTTGTTGTCAAACCAAAATAATTTAAAGGCATTCTGCTCGATTTTTTGCATGTCGTGCAAATGAGAACTACTGTTCGCACACACCAAAGCAGATGTCCTGCTCCGTGGGATCAATTCTTTATGTATCACCTTTAAATTTATTTATCTTTTTAAATTTTTGGCATCATGTGATTATCAGGATTCATGTCACCAACTAAGCATCCAGGTTGTTATTATCCTTCCTACGGGACTTTCACAGAATACACAGCATCAAGCCTTCTGATGAAATTCATATATGGTCACCGCTGCATAAGAGATATTTCACGATTCACACTAATGCCAAAACTATAATTCAAATTCAACATTTCGTGATCTGCTTTTTCCGATTTACAAATGACACTAGAATTGACATAGACGAACCCCTAGGACACAATCTTTGTTAAACGGCAAAGAAAGTTGGCTGCCTAAAAAGAATCATCAATCATGGTCAGAAGTAAATGGCATCTTTTCAATGCAGTGCAAGGGACATGCAGTTACAGGTTGGAAGCTTGAATTCTTTTATAAGCTGTGTTGGATTTTAAAAGGCTTTCTTATTTATGCCACTCAGAGGTGTGTGTCTTATTTATTTGCCAGGACAGTTGTAACTTGGAGAAAATACTGCTGTTGAATCTATGATTATGTAACTTAGCTGTTATGTAAACTAAAAAATCACAAGTCGTGTCACACTAAATCTACATCTGGCTATGATTTGTGTCTCCTACTTATTAGAAAATCTGTCAGGCAATATTGTTGGCCATGAACACTGCAGTGCTGGGTGAATCCCACAAGACAGACGGAGACTGTACTACTGTAAAGGATCTTTTTAGTGTTGCTTCGACATTAATAAGCTGCCTAACATTTTAATTCAATATGATTTACTGAAAACCTACTACATCCAAGATTCTTGAAGGTTTGCCAAGATAAAGACATGATTCCTGTGTCTACAAGGAATTAACTAGCTAGTCACTTACTAAGTAACTATTATGCAAATTACACAGTATCGTATAAATAACCAAAATAATTTTTTTTTCAACGTTCATTTATTTTTGGGACAGAGAGAGACAGAGCATGAACGGGGGAGGGGCAGAGAGAGGGGGAGACACAGAATCGGAAACAGGCTCCAGGCTCTGAGCCATCAGCCCAGAGCCTGATGCGGGGCTTGAACTCACGGACCGCGAGATCGTGACCTGGCTGAAGTCGGACGCTTAACCGACTGCGCCACCCAGGCGCCCCCAAAGTAATTTTATTAGACTCGTAGCGAAACCATCCCATGGACAAGATCACAGTGCTGTCCTAGAGTAAGTAATTAAAGAACACTATCAAGTGACACACACAGGTATTTTTAAAAATGTTATTACGCCACGTAATGATGTTGTCAATGATGCTGACAACTGATCACAGTGATGTAAGCGGTACTCAACTACTGCATCCACACACACATCAACAGTTTTTACATCATCCCCGGGGAATGGCGTATTTCCCATGGACAGTACCATCCAGACATGTGGCTGCTAGCAACGCAAGCTGGATTTTGTTTATGTGATGTTCTCTCTTTCAAGAGTTATTTGATTCAACTATCTGTACACAGAGGAGCAGGAGGAGAATCATGAAAAGTTTATGTCATGGTGGACACAATTTCAAAAGAAGCGAGTTATCCATAAGCTGTAAAAAAACAAAAACAAAAAACTTCCCTGGGATAAGGACAGAGAAGAGCTCATAGTGCTCTTTAATTAGAAGGTCATTGGTGCACTCAAAGCTGCATCACTGGAAGGCTGGACGCAGAAGGCATATTTCAGAAGGCTGAGAAATTGAGAAAACGAGAGGAAGTGAGACTGTAGACATTATCAAGGAGTGTCGTCAGGGTACTGAAGTAATCAGATGAAGTGTGCCCCATCATGATGAAGAGGGGTGTAGAAACATCGAGGTCGTGAGAACCCGTCTGGAAAGGAGAGGGCTGAGTCTATCCCACGGGGGTTGCTGAGCTTAGAAAAGAGAAGGGGCACAGCGACTGCTTCTTTGTACTCCAATGACAACCCCTCTCATTAACCTCATGAATTGCTAGGCAGGCATGGACCACCAGTCTAGTGATTTCTCTGGTCTGGGCACAATCACGGGCATCCCCAGCTAGTGGATTTGAAGAGAAAGGTTTCTATGCCTGGGAGTATACTTCATGCTGTGGATTAACCTCAGTTTTAGGGAGGAATAAGAGTCTGGAATCCTCGGCATTTGATGCCGCCATGCTGGAAACGGAGAGCAGATGTTGTGACCACAGAGTCTGGAACCTTACCAAAGCAGCGTCGCCTGGAAATCACGTGTTCAAAGGCCACTGTCTGGACTCTAAGGTCTCGGCACATGGATGGAGGAACAACATGCGGCTTGGTTAAATTTATGGGCAGCTGTGACCATAGCATTTACTTTGTGCCACAGTTCATGAAGGGCAGAGTGAAAATAAACAAAGATCTTCTAACTTAAATAGTTTGAGGCCATACATGCACAATCAAGAGTAAAAATGGAAAACCCATCTTTAAAGATGGGCATTCTGGGCCTTAGATTTTCCCTGTGGCCTCTCGTATTTTCTGACAAGAACATTCATCGTTTCCTGACCCCTATACTCCAGTGTTCATAGTTAATTCAGATGCCATCTTACAGGTGAACTTAGTAATTTAAATGTTTAAAGTTTCCGTTAGTTGCACCTGAACCTAACCCTCAATATGGGAATACAGCAAATATTTTTAACCATTTGCCAGAGGTTCAAAGCATAGAACTCCTCCCTCCAGACATGCCCTAACACTATTTTTTTTTTCCTTATTTCTCTTGGGCTTTTCTCAAGGCCGCTGGAGAATTTGATTTCAGTGCAAAGAATGGTTGAACCTATTAACTGATACATCACTTGTTTACACAGCAACTAGACTGCCTATTTTTGTAAGCAGAAACTCCATGGCACTTCCTTGCAGTGCCCTGTTTTCTTATTCTTTTCTGATATATACCAAAGTCATAATCATCCCTCCCTCTCTTTCAGTATCATTTGGGCCACTAATGTCTCTGTTTTACATTCTCCAGCAATACTGCTCTTCTCAGAAGTTCTAGGCGGTACCATGCATCTCTACCTCAGTGCCTTTGCACATGCTACCATCGCCCTTAAAAAACTGTTTCCTTCTACCTTTGTCTTCTTTCATCTTTCGGAGCTTATTGCAAACATAACTTACCTACCCCTGACTGATCACTTTCTCCTCTGAGCTCTTCAAGCTCTTATAGCTTTCTGTACATTTCTTTCAGAGATTTTTACCACAGTTTCTGGCTACATATTTAATGATGATCTGATGATGCCTCTGCCTTCCACTGTATTGTGAGCTCCGTGAACATAGTGACCACTTCTGGGCTCGGTTCGTAGTTCAGTGGGGGCACAGTTGATGCTCAGCAAATTGTCTGAATGCATGAGTGAACTAGTGGGAATTTTAGAGGGAGGAATCAGAATTTTAAAAGGCTCAGAGGTCAGACAAAGCGTGGCAGTTCACATCCAGGAACCTGAAATATGTCCAGTTTATCTTGTGTGTTTGGAAGGACAAGGAGGGTGCTGGAGAACTGGTGAGGACTGCAGGAAGGGCTGGAGAGAACAGCAGGCAAGTGTCATCACAGGGGCTTTCTCCACTGTATCACAGAATTCAGTCTTTATTCCCCAGGGACATCAGGAAGCGCATGACCAATGTGTTGTACAGTGATCATTCAGCTGAGGTGTGAGAAACACTGTGGATGAAAGTGACAGGAAATGGGAAAATCAGTTCATGCCATACTGAAAGGATCCAGGCAAGAGATGATAGGAAAGGAGAGTGGATTTGAGACTATGCGAGAAGGATAACTCAACTTGGTGGTCGACAAAACAAACGGGATGAGGAGGACGTGGATTTGGGCGTAACAACAATCTGTTCTGCTGGTGGTCATTTTGTCCCGTTTTCTACAGCAACTTAGGTCTCTTTGACGTCCTGAAGAAGCACGTACTTTTCTACTTGGATTTCAGATGTCAAGTGACTTCCGGTGATAAGGCCCGGCAGTCCCCTCCTTCATCACCCGAACCAGTATGCTAGATTCTGACACAGGTTTGAGAAACCCAGTGTTCTCTCTTGCTTCAGGCATCCAATTTTCTAGAGACCGTCTCTCTACATTCTGAACAGTCCCTAAGAATAACCTGGAGGGGCACCTGAGTGGCTCAGTCAGTTAAGCATCTGACTCTTGATTTCGGCTCAGGTCATGATCTCACAGTTCCATGGGTTTGAGCCCCGCCTTGGGCTCTGTGCTCACATCAAGGAGGCTGCTCGGGATTATCTCTCTCCCTCTACCTCTCTCTGTCCCTTCTTCCTTCTCTCTCTCTCTCTCCCGAACTAAATAAATAGACGTTAAAAAAAGTTAAAAAAAGAATAAACTGGAGGTCTTTTCAAGTTTGCTTCCAGAATTGTTTAATCTGCTCAGCACTATGAGTATTTATCCATCTTTTTATGGTGCACAGCAAAGCCTTTTCACGCAAGAAAGGCATTCTTCAGAATTTTGCATAGTTTTAAACTCCAATAACTAAAGACTAGTTTCCTGATCAGAATAAATGTCTGGCATGATTTCTGTATGGTTATGATTTTGCTCATAGGCTGAAGTTTTATAAATTTCAAATATCACACTAAGCAAAGTTCACAATTATTTTTTTTCACAATATAAAAACTTCACAATTCAAACTTGCACTAAACGCAACCATATAGTTGCATCTAAAATATAGGTTTTGAATTGGGGCGCCTGGGTGGCTTCATTGGTGAAGTCTCTGACTCTTGACTTTAGTTCGGGTCATGATCTCGTATTCGTGAGTTCGAGCCCTGTATCAGACTCTGTGCTGACACCTCGGAGCCTGGAGCCTGTTCCGGATTCTTCTTCCCCACCCCCGCCCCCACTTGCTCTCTCTCTCTCTCAAAATAAATAAAAATAAGCTTAAGAAAATAATAAAAAATATAAATTTGTGATTTAACAGCAAGCAAATAACTTTAGTCTCATATTAAGCATTTAAAGTACTTAAGACCTAATTTTGCACGTTAAACTTATTCAATATGCAACACTCTGGGAGAGCAAATTGTTGCGTGGAAAGGAGGGACAGGGCCCCTTAGAGACAGGACTGCTCTGCGCAGAGAATGACAGGTGGAGAAGGGGAGGGTCTGCTGGGGAGACAGTGAGGTGGGAAGCTTGAGGAATACTTAACAGATTACTAATAGTTTAGAGACTAGTCTGCTGGAGTAGTAGGTTCATAAACATACAAAGCTTTATTTTCATTTGACAATGTGCCGGGACCTCAAGAGCGGCCCGGCCCCTGAAAGAGGTAGGACTGTCCCCACCCTGTAGGTGAAGAAACAGAGATAAAGATGGGCTGTGTGATCGACATCAAGTCATAACCCTAACAACCGGCAGGGCTGTGAGGTTCAGCTCAGGCCCTCCGTTCTCAAGCCCAGGGGTTCCTGCACCCCATGTGAGCACACAGGGAGCTGGAGATGATGCTTCAAGGAGGGCTGGGGCTGTGTTGTGGTCTTCACCAGCTCTGGTGAGCCTCTCACCAACACCCCTCGCGCATCAGCAGACGGTGTCGGTGCTGTCTTCAGGGACACCGAGAATCTGACCGCTTCTCCCAGCAGGTGCAAGCCAGCACTGCCTCTGGTCTGGAACATGCAGGTGTCTCCTGACCTTGTCCTTGCTCTCGTCACCACCCCCCACCCCCCGCCCCTGGGACCACTGGTAGCACAGCTGTGCGCAAGCCAGATCCCGTCACTCCTGCTCACCCCTCCTGCTGGACCTGCGCTGCGGGCCACTGAGTCACATCTGTGACCTCAGCCTCTCCTACCTCAGCATCTCTGACCCCAGTGTCTCCAACCTCAGCCTCTCTGACCCAGCCTCTCCGACCCCAGCCTCTCCGACCTCAGCATGTCTGACCTCAGTCTCTCTGACCCCAGCCTCTCTAACCTCAGCCTCACCGACTGCACCCACGGGGCTTAGTCCCAGACCCGCCAGTCAAACCAAGAGCTGTGCCCTCTTGCTGTCCTCCAGGCGGGTCCATGAGGCTCCCCTTTCACCTCCGTCCAGCCTTTACCCCCTGCCCTCTCTTCAGCAGGCCATCCCAGTCTCATTCTCCAGCAAGACAACTCTCTGGTCCTGAGACTCCACATTTCCCTTCCTCGCCAGACTCTGTCTCTAACATCACCACCTAATATACTAGGTACATTATTCATGTACCGTGTGTATCATCATTGCCCCCACAAAAGTGCAGGCTCACACACAGAGGCACACTGGTTCTGTTTCCTGAGCTAGAAGACTGGTCACTAAAGGGCACTCAATGAATGTGCTTCAATAGTTAAAAACCTCAAGTTAAATTTTACTTAATTTTTTTTAAATGTTTATCTATAGCTGAGACAGAGAGAGAGAGACAGACAGACAGACAGACAGAGAATGAGCAGGGGATGGGCAAATAGCGAGGGAGACAGAATCTGAAGCAGGCGCCAGTCTCCCAGCTGTCGGCACAGAGCCAGACTCAGGGCTCGAACTCACGAACCATGAGATCGTGCCCTGAGCTGAAGTTGGGCGCTCAACTGACTGAGCCATCCAGGTGCCCCAAATTTTACTTCATTTTTAAGAGGGAACACAGGCAGATGACAAAACTGCTTTCATATTAGCTGACATGATGCACTCCAGTAGAGAAGGAAGAAAGGGAGCCCCAACAGGAGGCTCCAGAAATGAGTCCAGGTCCAAGGCAGTGACTCCTCCAGCCTACAGTCATTTGAACAAAGATGGGGGACAATGGAGAAGGTCAGTGGCTTGCTTTTCTCCAAATTCTACACTTGCCACTCCATTCTGTACTCATCCATCGAGTATACCGGGAGATTCTTTACCATAGCAGGTTGGAACCATACAAGACTGCCATTTTTATGCATTTAGATGCTAAAAGAATGTGGCAGGTAAGTGCAAAAACTCCCAAACCAGGGCAGAGAGGAGTCATGAGGAATGGGAGCCAGGAGCCTGGCACACCTCAGCCCTCCTTAGGGTATCCCTGGAAACTGCTCTACAGTTTCTGTTATCAGTCTTTCTAGCAACCATCTTGAGTCATTAACAAAGGCTGAAACAAGCCTCAAAAAAAAAAAAAAATAATAATAATCAGAATTAAAGGAAATTTGAAATCCGGTTTGGAAAGAACTCTATTCTAAATGCTAAAAACAGAACTACATTTGGTTTATAAAAACAAATCCTCAGCTAACCTTGAAGAGCTCTTTCACTGGCTGAGGATGGTCAGTGCTCTCTACAAAATGCTGGTTTTTAAAAGACCAATTAATTTACTCTACCCTACGTTGAAGCCTGAGTCCCAGAGAGCTCATTAATTAAACATGAAAGCAATCACTAGCAACACAAAACACATGGAAGTGTTACACATCCTATTAGATGTCAGTTTGTTACTTCACGTGCCGAACTGTGTACTGTAAATAATATTAATTTAGATCTGGCTTTTATATACAAAGCCAAAACCATTCATTTCGGTTGATTTGAAAGTGATATTTTAAAACATTACTTTGTCTTTTCTTTTGAAAAGGAGTAGCAGCACATAATTTTCTTTAGATGATTCTGTTGAAAAGATTTGCATACAATTACCGAGACAATTTCTGTTCCTAGCGGGAACAAACACAGGATGAAGTAAGTATTCACCATATGATTAGCCTAATTTTTATATCCCACGGAGGCTTGCTCAATTCCAAGAAGTAATTGTAAACTCATGTCAGTGACTGAGAGTGAATACATTTGATTACTCACTATTAAATTTCTTTACTGGGGAAATGACACTGAGGTGATCATATAAATAAAGAGTGATTTCTTGAACAGCGTGCCAAGAAACAAATGACGGATTCAGTGGTAGACTCAGTTACCTTCAGCTGCAACAACTGTGTTTTTCCCTTCAACTATATGGTTCTGAGGCAGGGTATTTGAATTCCTTAATCATCCAGTTTTGACTTGTATGCAGTGAAGATGATTAATGTAGGATTTTATTACATATGGAATCTGCTCCATAGCTGTTAACAAAAATCGCCTTCACTCCCTATGGCAGAACGGAGGGAGAATGCTCTTGTCTATTTGAGGGATGTGCTTTGTGAATTCATGGCAGGCGAGGGAATTCTTCCCCACAACTCTGGGAGACTCAGAACGTATAACTCAACATCCCATTCCCGCTGGAAAACGAAAAGAAAAACTTAACCCTCATTCTCCAATTCTGTATTTGGTTACTAGCCATGGACTCAACTCGGTTTCGTCAGGAACCCAGGAGATGCTCTCAGACTTGTCACTTTTTTTCACCGTCATCTCTAGTCAATGCTGATATGTCTTCCTAAATATTGTATTTAAGACCTTCCATGAAAAGGTCCCTACTTATCCTTTCCATTTTCACTCAGTGAATATTTCCTGAGGGTCTGCTGTATGCAGGCCATTGCTCCAGAGTCTGCATATACAGGAATAACAAAGACAGTAGAACGTGCAGACCTTCGAGAACCTTACACTCCTGGGCTTAGGCAGACAATAAACAAATACACCAATACATTTATAATGACAAGACGTGGCAGGTGTTATGAAGGAAAATGAAGCAAGGATGGGACAGAAATGACTGGCGGCGATGGTGGCACTTACTTTTCCACACCAGTCTCTCACAATCTCTCTGAGCTACACATCCCTCAAGTCACACCGAAGACCAGCAGCTCACTGAGTAAACCAGTTTCTTTTTCACTTGCTTCATGTATTCCAGTGGCTACCCTTTGTGCTGAGAAAGTCTATGTTCCTCATCCTAACTTGTACCTTCTGATTTCAGTTTAAGCCTCAGCCTTAGTCTTAGGTCATTTTAGAAGACTTCTTTCACTGGGTCTACTAAAACAAAAGCTTCTGCACAGCAAAGGAAATAATCAACAAAATGAAAAAGACAGCCTACGGAATGGGAGAGGTTATTTGTAAATGACATCTCTGATAAAGGGTTAGTTTCCAAAATATATGAAGAACTTAGACAACTCAAATAATACCCCAAAACAATCCAATTTAAAAATGGGCAGAAGATATGAACAGACATTTCTCCAAAGCAGACATCCAGATGGCCAACAGACACATGAAAAGATGCTCATCATCACTAATTATCAGGGAAAAACAAATCAAAACCATGATGAGATACCACCTCACACCTGTCAGAATGGCTGAAATCAACAACGTAAGAAACAAGTGTTGGCAAGGATGTGGAGAAAGGGAACCCTCTTTTACTGTTGGTGGGAATGCAAATGGGCACAGCCGCTGTGGAAAAGAGTACAGAGGTTCCTCAAAAACTTAAAAACAGAATGATCCAGCAATTGTGCCACTGGATATTTAGCCCCAAAATAGAAAAACACTCATGCAAAGGGATACATGCATCCTGATGTTTATTGCAGCATTATCTATAAGAGCCAAATTAAGGAAGCAGCCCAAGTGTCCATCAACTGGTGAATTCACTAAGATGAAGTGGTGTATGTATATGTGTGTGTGTGTCTGTGTGTGTGTGTGTGTATATATGAATATATACACCTATATGAATATATACATATATATGAATATATACACATATATGAATATATACACATATATGAATATATACATATATATGAATATATATGAATATATAAAGTATATATGAATACATAAAACATATATGAATATATAAAACATACATGAATATATGCATATATAGGAATATTACTGAGTCATTAAAATAATGGTATCTTGCCATTTGCAAGGATATGGATAGAGCTAGGCAGAAAGTACCAAGTGAAGTAAGTCAGGGAAAGACAAACACCATAACATTTCACCCATATGTGGAATTTATGAAACAAAACAATCAAGCAAAGGGAAAAGGATG
This sequence comes from Leopardus geoffroyi, assembly GCF_018350155.1. NCBI lineage: Eukaryota > Metazoa > Chordata > Mammalia > Carnivora > Felidae > Leopardus > Leopardus geoffroyi. Next base: position 3,815,177 of record NC_059329.1, on the reverse strand, counting down.
AGAGACAAACCAAGAAACAGACTCTAAATACAGAGAACACACTGATGCTCACCAGAGGGGAGGTGGGTGGGGGGATGGGGGAAATAGGTGATGGGTTACTAAGGAGGGTACTTGTGATGAGCACTGGGTGTTGTATGGCAGTGTCTGAATACCTGAAATCTAATATAACACAGTATGTTAACTAACTGGAGTTAAAATAAAAGAAAGGAAAAAAAAGAAGACTTCTCTGTCTTTTCATATTGAGTATTTTTTGTCTTTTTTGAGTATATTTTCTTTTTTCTTTATTCTTCCCCAACTGTCTGTACAGAAATTACAGCTCATATCTCATTGAATTAATTAATTAAATTATTTATCAAGTAAGCACGATACGCTACTTTTGGAAGTACCAAGTACACAGTGAGGCCCAGTTGCTGATCTGAAAGACTTTGAACTTTAATAACCATTATTGTTAATTTACCTGTCTAGTTCTCTTTAAGTATGATATGAGTTCTTATTCACTTTTGTTTCCCTAGTTTGTTTGTTCTTTTCAACACAAAGGAAAGAATCCAAGAAGGAGATCGAACTGAATGGCAAAGGTAAAAATCCTGCCTGTTTTATATCACACCCCTCCCCCATTTGATCAAGTGTAATAATAATAAGGATAATAAAAATACCTGTAAGTTATTGAAGGCCTACCTAATCTGTAGCAGGTACTGTATTAAGCGCTTTATGGGCATAGTGTTAGTTTTATTATCTTCATTTTATATAAAGCAAACTAGATGATGGAGAAGTTGAATTCTTGGTAAGATTACTTAGCAATTATGTTAGAGCACTTCGTGTGACGTTAAAGTCTGCCTTTTATTCTCCTCTGTGATACTGTCTTTAATACAATGAACACTTAATTCCATTCTGTTTGGGATAATTTTATGCCCCTATTAAGGATTCATTTTTGACCCAGAAATATCCCTGACCATGAAGCACTCCTGGTATCAGGGGTGTCTCCAAGGAGCGCTATATATGGCTGCTGCTATTCGTGTTGGGGATGTGCTTACTGTTTCAACTCTAGGTTCCCAGGGAAGTGATATGCCTGTCCCCCAGCACCCCACCCGACCACTCTCTGGCAGATCTGGCCCAAATGTTACAACTGAAAAGATTACAATAATGAACAAAATTTATTCCTTCACAACAGTTTATGAATGCTGCCCTGTGGTTAAGCTTGGTTAATGATGTCGCCCTGGCCCTGCTCAGGACATACCATCAACTGCCTTCTCTCTGAAGGATGTCAAACACTAAATCACAGAATTAGGTCAACTCTTGACAAAGAGCTTTTGAATTACTATTGAGATCTACCTATATGTTTGCCCACATTCTTCCCTTCTAGAAAGAGTCACAAACCCATTTCACAAATTATATTTGAATCACAGTACAGAATAGCTTTTGCTGATGCAGGGGTTAATGTAGGGGAGTTTTCCGGATAGGTATTAAGACAGCAAAACCAGAAAGCACTTGCATTTTTAATTAAAATAAATTTGCCCGAAAATTATAATGGATATAGAAACACTTGTCTACAATTTTATAATTGTAGCAAAATTGAGTCAAGTTTGTACTATCAGGTAGAAAAAAATCAGATGGAGCTATTCATTTTTTCATCAAATACTCAGAACATGGCAATAAGTCAGTAAGTAAGTGTCTGCTTTGCTTTCTGACCCAACAATCTCTACTATGTATCACTGACATCTTGACTGAAACTCATGGTGCAAATTTCTTTATTAAGTGCTTTACTTATTTATTTATTTATTCATTCATTCATTCATTCATTCATTCTTGGAGAGAGAGAGTGTGCAAGTGGGGGAGGGACAGAGAAAGAGAGAGACACACAGAATCCCAATCGGGCTCTGTGCTGAGCTGACAGCTGACAGCACAGAGCCCAATGCGAAGCTTGATCTCACTAACCATGAGATAACGACCTGAGCTGAAACCAAGAGCTGCATGATTAACTGACTGAGCCATTCAGGTGCCCCCATTATTTGAAATGTAAAATTTGAGCTATGTTCTGTATTTTCATCTCCAAATGCTCCCTCAAGGCTCAAAATGTTATTAATATAATTATAACACTTAAACCATTGTTTTTGTTCTAAGAAGTGTTTAGTGCTGGGTGTTTGTGAACATATATTATACATCATTTCTGAAAATGTCCCCACTTGCAGAGAGATACTTGAGAGTTAAATGAGCATCTACATAGGATATTTGCCCCAAAACTGCTAACTTCTTTAAACATGGATTGCTTTTCATGGTACCCCTTATATGTTTGATAATTCCAGCAATTTCTGTAGATCAACTGTCTTTAAGCACTATTTCAATACAATCAGAAAAAATAATAGGTTTTTTAAAATTTAAATGAAGGAATTCTATAATTTAAAAGATTTTTATTTTTCCCTGGGACTCACCTCTTTGTATATGTGGGGTGGTCTTGTTTGCAGAAGAGTGTATAAATGGGATTCTGAATTTTGTAGCAAGAAGTCAGCTTTGCCATTGGTAGATCTTTTACATAAAACATACAAACTCACCCTGTAACTGGAAATGCAGACCTTATGCATTACAACCATCCTAGCAAATCTAAAACCTTACAGACTATTTGCAGCCCAAAGACTTTAGAGATAATATAGTCCAAACTCTTGACCTTGAGAAAATGAATACCCCTCCACCCACCAAAAATGACTTACCAAGTTATGTGTTAGGTATCGTAGAGACTCAAACAGAGGCCTCCTGACTCCTAAGCTAGTATACTTTCCTGAATCTCACTACTTCCTGTTAAAAATCCAACTTGACAACTGCTATTTGAGGAATGTGAGCTAAGAAAGGTGATCACCAAGGATGTCATCCTCAGACATAAATTTATTTACTTATTTATTTATTTATATTTATAGACCACAGAATCATATAATTTGCAAAGTAATGAAACATTCTTAATGTCCCTTGTTTAAGAAAGAACCTCATGATAAATTCTTTACTTTTTCATTCTCAAGTTAGTTAACATAGTGTAGTCTTGGCTTCAGGAGTAGAACCTAGTGATTCATCTCTTACATATGACACCCAGTGCTCATCCCCAAAAGTGCCCTCCTTAATGCCCATCACCCCTTTAACCCACCTCCATCAACCCTCAGTTTGTTCTCTTTTGGTTTGCCTCCCTCTGTTTTTGTAAAGATGTCCATCAACTGATGAATGGATTAAGATGTCCATCAACTGATGAATGGATTAAGATACATACATGATGGAATACTACTCAGTGATGAAAAAGAATGAAATCTTTCCACTTGCAACAATGTGGATGGAACTGGAGGGTATTATGCTAAGGGAAATAAGTCAGAGAAAGACAGATATCATAGGATTTCACTCGCCTTTGGAATTTGAGAAACTTAACAGATAAACATAGGGGAAGGGAAAGAAAAAGAAATTCATTTTATAATGCAGAATGAGGAAAGGATCTGCCTCTCATAATCTAAATCCTAATCTAATCTAGGTTATTTTGTAAAACAGTCTGAATACAAACCTAGCCAATCATAGCTCCTGTTTTCCTTTGGATCCAAAAAAAGGTAAGAGTGAAGGCTGAAGTCATGGTACATCCGTCCCTGATGAATATAATTCTAGTGTATAATCACACCACCTTTCATATACTAAATGTAAAACAACTATTATTATGCTACCAGATGTAAGCTGATGATCGCAAGTAGCCCAGAGTAGAGAGATGGGAAGGTGTGTCTGTAAATGCACTGGCCCTGTAGGAAAAAAGTTTAAAAGTACCGAAGATGGCTGAGAACTTACTGAACATGGCTGAACACTAGTTTCACATTTAGCAGTCACAAAAGTTTAAAGACAGAAGAACTCGACTCTCAGTTGACAAATAAGGGAACGGGTAGTCTGGAGGAGAGGAAATGACTTCCTAAGAAGCCAGTTGTGAAACCAGTACCTGAAGATGAGAGGCTATAAGACATCGTCCACACAATGAGGGCCTGGAAGTCTCTCTCTGTCTCGTCTCCCCACCCTCCCTGCCTTTCCTTTGATTCTCTTTCTTCTCCTCCATCCCTCTGGTATCATCTCACCTTGCTACACATATTTACATTTATTACATTTTACTTTACAAAATGGGATTTACTAGACACGGAGACACAACACTCAAAATATTTAACCACTTGTGTGACATTGGTCAATCAAAATGGCCACCGGTGCAGCACTGTCCTAAGGGGAAGAGTATCTCATCTACACACATGCTTTTTGTAAACCCATTTTTCTTTAGTAATAGATCATGTGTATCTTTTTTAGGTAAATAAACACAGAACTACAACATGATTATTAATGGTAACAGAGCATGCCATTGGATGGGGTATCATACTTCACTTAACATTTAGGTCGTTTCCGCTCTTTGCTCATTGTATACAATGCATGGACTTTTCATTTTAAAATGTAATTCACATCAAATCCATGTTCACTGATAATTTGATGAAGAATAAAAAACAAGCTTAAGTGTAACAAATCATTTCCGTGTTTAATGGATAACATATCAGTACTAAATTGCAACATAGCTATTAGGCTTTTCTAAACAGAAATAAAGTGGTACTGGAATGTTCTCTCCCCATCCAAAATTCCTTCTATGAACATTTAAAAGTGCATATAAAATGAAACTTATTTCTCCTTTCCTCGGTGTTTTTTTCCTGTTGCCTTTACTTAAGTCTTTGAATTTAAACTTCAGACTAAAAATTTTAAAGGCTCTTAAATTATGTACTAGCTGCATCTAAATGAAGAATATCTTAAGATGAACCAAATGAACCGTTTGAGAGACAGAAGCATATAAAATAAACGTGCTTGTTGCCAATTTGTGTTTCCTGTGCCTCAAGAGCTCTGATCTGAGTTTTAATGCACTTGGAAGTGAGAGCAAATGAAGTGTGAGATAGGATAGCTTCTCCTCCATGACAGGCACTGCCCTGGGTCTCTCTCACCTGCATCAGGCAATCAAACAGTTTAGACCACTCAAGAAGGTCTCAGGGGGCAAGTCAGCACAGCATTTGTACAGAGACTTTGCTTGTTTCTTTTCTTATGCATTACTGTCTACCCAGCCTACCTGTAACGTCAAGACTCAGAAGTTGAGAAGTGTTTTAAAACCTGTAAGCATCCTTCTCACATGAAAATAACTTAAAAAAATTTTTTTAATGTTTATTTATTTTTGAGACAGAGAGAGACAGAGCATGAATGGGGGAGGGGCAGAGAGAGAGGGAGACACAGAATCTGAGGCAGGCTCCAGGCTCTGAGCTGTCAGCACAGAGCCCGACGCGGGGCTTGAACTCACGGACCACAAGATCATGACCTGAGCTGAAGTCGGATGCCCAACTGACTGAGCCACCCAGGCGCCCCCCTTAATAACTTTTTAAAGGTTTCCACAGATTTTTAAAAGTGTAGCCATTTAACATCTTACTATTCATAAGAGCAATTATATATATATATGTGTGTATGCACACACACACACACACACACACACATATATAGAGAGAGAGGGAGAGAGAGGGAAAGAGACAGAGAGAGAGAGAGAGAGAAAGAGGGCGAAATTGCACATGCATGTAAGAGATAGGCATAAAATAGAAAAAAAAATTAAAAACCAACCACGTATCTACCATCCAAAGGTATCTATTAATATTTATTGAATTTTCTCCAGTCCTTTTCTCTTACGTTTTCACCAATATGAATGCCAATATTGCATGCACACTTTTCTTCCATGCAAATAATTATGTCTATGCTCTTCAAAACTTAACAAGCACCATTTTAAAGGTTGCTTACTATTAGATATTTAGTCACATTTTTTTTTTCAGATGAAGAAACAGAATTAGCAAAGTTAGTAGCAGAGTATTTTCCAAGAGAGCTGCACTAAAATTTTTTGCCTGTCTTCACACGTGAAACTGACCCTCCTCCCATACTGAACTGTGGGGATCAAAGTTCCCTCCTCTTGAATCTAGGAGGCCAGTGACTGTGGGATTCCCAAGGTTAGATCATGAACGTTGACAGAGCTTCCTCCTGGTCCCCTTGGGATGATTGCCTTTGAAACGGAAGCCCAAGCACCCGGTGCAGAGGGTATTACGTCGGGGTTGACAGCCAAGAGCACAGATGAGGTTTTCAGCTGATAGCCACAATCTCCACGAGACCCACGAGGTAGAGGGTCTCTGAAGTCACTGGCGGCCCAGTGCCCATCTGACTGAAACTACACGAGAGACCCCTGAGCGGGAAGCACCCACCTAGCTGCGCTCTGCCGTCTCTAAAGCCATGGGAGGTAATCTACACTACTGTCAGTTAGATTTGGGGGTGAATTCTGACGTAGCGATAGATGACCAGAACCCCAACCAAGGTCACACAGCAAGTATGCAGAGCCTGGCCATGGCAGGCCTACATATGGCAGTCCTACTTCATCACCTTATCTACACTTCCGACCACTACACCATACTGCGCCCTGTTGACTGCCTTCTATAAACTGTAGAAACGTACACAGCTTTCTTTATGTAGACGCAAGGAACAGTGCGTGTGCGTGTGTGTGCGTGTGTGTGTGTGCGTGTGTGTGCTAGAGGTAGTAGAAGCAGCACCAGCAGCAGCAGATTCTTGTGCACCAGTAACAGTTACAGTAGTGATCTCTGGATAGCAAGAGAGCGAATGCCATTTTGTTTAAATGCTAGATAAAGGAAAACATTCCACGGACTAGTTGAACTCTTAGGATATTTTGGATAAATATTTATATTCTCAATGCATTTTCTCAGGACCGTAAATTCTACAAGTTACGAAGACTATATTATGCAATGGATGATAGTTACCTTCTTAAAGTTGGTACTGCATAGTTTGGTCTTAACGCAAAGGGTTCTGTTTTACAATTGCTCTGCAATTCATTAATTTTCATTTTGTTCCTTTCAAGGGCGTTTAGGGTCTGGGATATACAGTTGTAAAACACAGCTCTCACTAGAATTCATAATTTACTAGGTCTTAATATTCCATTTGAAGAGGCTCCTGGAATATGATGAGGTCAGAAGAGAAGAATAAAAAAGAAAACCATTTGGCATGCTTAATAACAGACTATTTATCCATGGCATAATCTGAAATCTTTTCAAGCACGGCTGAAGGTGACCTGTACCTCAAACTCATTCAGATGGGATTGGTCACTTTGTAAGAATTGGAAGGGGAGGTTATATACATCTCATTAGTTTTTCTAGCCCAACGATATTTAACTTTGATTGCTTATTATAAGCAGAGTGACTGTGCAATTTTTCATACAATCTCAGCCACTTTCAAGAGTAAAGGGGGGCACTGTGACCATTACACTAGGCTATCAGGTGTAAACCAGAACGGTGCAGGCAAGCCCAGATGAGTGGGCCAGCTGCCAGGTGGATCCTGGGGGAAAACAGAGATGAACGAATAAGGCACTGCCCACAAGCAGCTCCTAATTTTCCCCCTCCTCCTGCATTGTAACTGAGAACTAACAAAAAGTATTGACAGAAAAAGTGCCCAGCGGGAGAAGTCATGTGCAAGTTGAGAGGTACTTGGTTGTCTAGGCAGCCCCTGAGTCTCCTTCACTGTTTTTCTCCTTCTAATCTGGCCAGACATTAATTAATCCAGGTCTCTGCAGAGTTACAGTGATCCTATCAACACTTCCATTTTTTATTATTCTTAGAAGGTTATGATAATATTAGAAATTCCATGAGACTAGAATCTAGTGTTTGAGATCAAAGAATTCTGGATCTCCTGTGTTCGCAGGATGTTGAGACCAAGTTTATTGGAACTTAACTGAATTCCAATGCAAATCAACTAAAACTTTCTTGGTCTAGAAGACACTAAAAAGTGTAATGCAATTAGGTTCACAGAATGGGTTCAATGGATTCTATTCCTAAAAAGCCAAATTAAATTTTAGACATATGAGAGTATTCAATCAGAGGCTCTAATACATCATGTATTGAATTCTCATGTTTATTGCATATTTTTTATATTTTCCAAGCCAATTTAAAAGTGTTAACAAATAAACATTATAGTATTTTTTTATGAAGCAATAGAAACTAGGAGATTTAGAGATCACGTGACCATATTGGGCAAACAAATTTCCCTTCCAATTCTAATCTGTGTGAAATCAAAGCATTTTACAGCTGAGCGGATCATGGAAACTTCTGATGTGGACAAAGGCTGAGCCAGAGTGCTTATAAGACTTGCCCAAGGTAAGTTATGGGAAGAGCTGGCTGATGACAGAGAAGGCTCTATAAACTTCCTTTCTCATGTCTCTGAGAACTGTCATTGTCCTCGGGGGAATGTGGACAGGGCAAAGCTGAGTAGGAAGTCTAAAACCTTCCAGACGATGTGAACTCCTATTAGTCTTGGGCAGAATAGAGCAAAAGACGAAAAAGGACAAAATTTAACAACATGCCTATTGAGTTCCCATTAAAATAAATCTTTTAATAAGGCACTTAAAGGTTATCCAAAAGTTTGTTACTCTCTTCTCAGCATTGCATTCTTCTAGGAATGGATGTGCAATGAGAATTCTTGATCATTCAGATAAACTGCAAACCTATAGTAATCAAAACATTACAGTACTGGCACAAAAAGAGACACATAGATTGATGGAACAGAAAAGAGAGCCTAGAAACAAACCTGCAACTACATGATCAATTAATCTATGACAAAGAAGCAAGAATACACAATGGGGAAAGAGTCTCTTCAACAAATGGTGCTGGGAAAACTGGACAACTACATGCAAAAGAATGAAACTGGACCACTTTCTTATACCACATACAAAAAATAAACTCAATATTGATTAAAGAATTTAATGTGAGACCCAAAACCATAAAACTCCTAGAAGATAACATAGGCAGTGATTTCTTTGACACTGGCCATAGACACATTTCTATGGGTAGATTTCTATGGACCATTACTATGGTCTAGCAATAGCACTGCTAGGAATTTACCCAAGGGATACAGGAGTGCTGATGCATAGGGGCACTTGTACCCCAATGTTTATAGCAGCATTTTCAACAATAGACAAACTATGGAAAGAGCCTAAATGTCCATCAACTGATGAATGGATAAAGAGATTGTGGTTTATATGCACAATGGAATACTACGTGGCAATGAAAAAGAATGAAATATGGCCTTTTGTAGCAACATGGATAGAACTGGAGAGTGTTATGCTAAGTGAAATAAGTCATACAGAAGGACAGATTCCATATGTTTTCACTCTTATGTGGATCCTGAGAAACTTAACAGAAGACCATGGGGGAGGGGAAGGCGGAAAAAAAAGTTAGGGACAGAGGCAAACCATAAGAGACTCTTAAAAACTGAGAATAAACTGAGGGTTGATGGGGGGTGGGGGAGAGGGGAACGTGGGGGAGGGGCATTGAGGAGGGCACTTGTTGGGATGAGCACTGGGTGTTGTATGAAAACCAATTTGACAACAAATTTCATATAAAAATAAAAATGTACCCCAAGTAAAAAAAAAAAAAGAAACATTTTTTTAGATATGTTTTCTGAGACAAGGGAAACCAAAGCAAAAATAAACTAGTGGGACTACACCAAAATAAAAGGTTTTTGCACAGTGAAGGAAACCATAAAACAAAAAGACAACTTATTGAATGGGAGAACATATTTGCAAATGACGTATCTGATGAAGGGTTAACATTGAAAATATATAAAGAACATATACAACTCAATACCAGAAGAACAAATAATACAATTAAAAATGGGCAGAAGACCTGAATAGATGTTTTTGTGTTTTTTTTTTCGAAAGAAGACATACAGTGGGCCAACAGACACATGAAAAGATGCTAAATATTACTAATAATCAGGGAAATGCAAATCAAAACTACAATGTGATACCACTTCACACCTTGTCAGAATGGCTAAAATAAAAAACATAAGAAATAGAAAATGTTGGTGAGGATGTGGAGAAAGGGGAACCCTCATGCACTGTTGGTGGGAATAAAAACTGATGCAGCCATTCTGAAAAGCAGTATGGAGGTTCCTCAAAAACTTAAGTGATCCAATAATTGTACTACTGGATATTTACCCAAAGAAAATGAAAACTAATTTGAAAAGATACATGCATCCCTATGTTCAGAGCAGCATTATTTATAATAGCCAAGCTATTCAAGCAACCCAAGTGTCCATCAACAGATGAATGGATAAAGAAATATATGTATATTCTTTATCCATTCATCTGTTGATGGACACTTGGGTTGCTTGAATAGCTTGGCTATTATAAATAATGCTGCTCTGAACATAGGGATCCATGTATCTTATGCATCTTATATCATATATATATATATATATATATATATATATGATATATATAGGAATATAAAGGAATATATGATATATATAGGAATATAAAGGAATATTATATGATATATATAGGAATAAAGGATATGATATATATAGGAATATAAAGGAATATTACCCAGCCATAAAAAAGGATGAGGTCTTGTCATTTGCAACAACACAGGTAGACCTACAGTGTGTTATGTAAGTGAAATAAGTCAGGTGGAGAAAGACAAATACCATATGATTTCACTCATATGTGGAATTTAAGAAGTGCAACAAATGAACAAAGAAAGGAAACAAGGGAGAAAAAAACCTCAGACTCTTAAATACAAAGAACAAACTGGTGGTCACCAGAGAGGAGGTAGGTGGGGGGAAGGGTGAAATAAGTGAAGGGGATTAAGGCTACACTTATCTTGATGAGCACTGTGTAATGTACTGAATTGTTGAATTGTTACACTGTACACCTGAAACCAGTATAACACCATATGTTAATTATACTTCAACTAAAAAAAAAAAAAAAAGAATTCTTGAATCATTCAGTGATTGGTTGGTTCCAGAGTCTGCGGATCTGAAACTCCACTTTCCATTGTATCTCACTGCGTTTACTCTTTCATTTCTCCTTTAAAGTGAAGGGCTGCCTCACTTGATCTCTTCGGTAGAGATCAGGAGATGTGAGCTAAAATTATCATGTGATCGTCTCATGGCCTGCTTACACAAACTGGCAGGTAAAGTATTTGTTGGTAAAAGACCCTAGGAACACATGGGTCCATGCATTCCAGGAAAGGGTGATCTACTATTGCTACTACTAAATATTGTTCTACTATCTAAATCTGCCTTCAGAATAAATACGGGAACTTCTCAATATCTTCACTACTATCACCCTTGTCCAAATCTCTGTGTTTTAGTAAATGGACTTCACTGCTCTCCTGTACTCATACAAGGCATGATCTCTTTTCAAGGCTTTGCACATTCTGTTCCCTCTACTTTACATGCTTTCCCCCTAAAGCACCACACAGCTCCCTCATTCCTTTTAAGTTTCACTCCAAGAGGACCTTCTCAATGAGACGTCTCCTGAGAGTCCCATGTAAAACACTAAATTTAAAAGATTAAATAAAAAAGTAAAAGCTACATCCCCAGGGCTGAGTTGACAGTAGGCACTCAGTAAATACGAATTCTGTGAATGAAAGACAATGGCTTGTGCCTCCACTGGCTGTGACATTCACAGTTACCAGCACCAGGCATCTCTTACCAGCCCTAGCTTTTCTCGGGGAGAAAAAGATAACCTGGGTAGATTGGAGGGCTATCAATGCATAACTGGAGTGTGTGTCTCTGTGTGACTTCGGGCTCAAAGTCTCCACAACGTCTGCAATGAGAGCAACAAGAAAAATGGAGGCACCCAACTGTACTCACCAAGTTTTTATTTTAACGAGTCAGAATGATAAAAAAAACCCCACAAAAACCTTATACCCACCATATATATCTGCCTAATTTTATAGAAGAAAACATTTTCATTCTAAAAAAAAAATTTTTTTTTTTTCAACGTTTATTTATTTTTGGGACAGAGAGAGACAGAGCATGAACGGGGGAGGGGCAGAGAGAGAGGGAGACACAGAATCGGAAACAGGCTCCAGGCTCTGAGCCATCAGCCCAGAGCCCGACGCGGGGCTCGAACTCACGGACCGCGAGATCGTGACCTGGCTGAAGTCGGACGCTTAACCGACTGCGCCACCCAGGCGCCCCGAAAACATTTTCATTCTAAAATGGTAGGAAACATATAATTTTAGGATAAAGGACATTTTTTCAAATAAAAAAATTAGCTTCACAGAAACTCTCTACACTGTCCTGATTCTTTCTCCTGCCTTTTTTTTTTTTTTTTTTTTTTTTACCTTTTAAATGTTTATTTATTTTTGAGAGAGGCTGAGCCACCCAGGCGCCCCTCTCCTGCCAATTCTTGAAGGTGGATCCATAAGAAGTCTGGGCTTTGGATTCCAGACCTGCAGTCCTGCTGTGAAAGTTCCCAGCCACATGCAGGCAGAGCAAACTTCCCCCACCCTCAAAGCTGCAGACACAAAGATGCTTACGTCTCCATTTTGTCATCAGACGACTAAACAAATGGTTTCAGCAGAGGAGTTGGTTAAGATTTTGTATGTAGAGACAAAAGTGAAAATCCTAAAAGATTTAAGGACTTTTCTTGGGTATACCCATTCTTCACTCCTTTCAAGGTCAAGCATCTGAATGATCACTTCTTTGATTTTACTAATGAGAAACCATATTGTTAAGAAAGGAAGGTTGAAAAGAATCCATAAAACCCCGAGGTGGATGGGGCACCTGGGTGGCTCAGTCGGTTGAGCGTCCGATTTTGGCTCAGGTCATGATCTCATGGTCTGTGAGTTCGAGCCCCGCATCGGGCTCTGTGCTGACAGCTCAGAGCCTGGAGCCTGTTTCAGATTCTGTGTCTCCCTCTCTCTCTGCCCCTCCCCTGCTCACACTCTGTCTCTCTGAAAATTAAATAAACATTAAACGAAATTAAAAGCAAAAAACCCCACAGAGGTGGCACGCTAATCAGTAGAATCTTGCCACAGAGTAGACTGGAAGGTTAAAGCCCAAAATGAAATCCCAGTTTGTAGGGTTTCTTAACAAACAAGCAGCCTACACAGGCTGACCCCTTTGCTTGCTTTTAGTGTTTTCCATAAGTCATGGAGGGCAACAGGATATTTTTTTGAGGATTTACTAAGATGGTTGATTATGAAAAATCCAAAATGTAAGGAAAGGTCAAACCTTTTGGTTAATAACAGATGAAGCCACACGCAAACTCAAGTGAAGGGGCAGTTTTGATACCAATTCCTTCAGAAGACTGGATTTCTATCAAATGCACGTTTTCACCATATTTTGAGTCTGTGAGCTGCCTGTACTTTTTGATGTCAAACGCTAAACTTACAGAAGACATGTGGAGACTCAGAGTCTCCTTGAAATGATTTTGGTGACTATTGTAATATAGCAAAGAAAGTGCACTGTTCAAACCTTCTCAGTAGATGGGAACACGGCCTGGTCCCACCAGTATCATCAGAGCATCAGGACGCATTATGCCGCGTTAATGGCGCATTCTCAAATGCAGTGCACACATTCTGTAGGTATATTTGGGGATTTCTGTCAAAACAAATCATTTCACATTCACCTATCATATCATACTTATCAAGTTCCTCATGAGTTATGCTGTCAGTTTTGAGGGACAGTCTTGAAATTTTAAACACAAATAGTGTACTTCGGGTGCATTTATTAGTAAAAGAGCATATATGGTTTTGTGCCAATAATATGACCACTTTGTCGTGGGTAGTAATTTGGTTAAGATTTTAAATAGCATGGTCAAGAAAAGTCTTGTGTCCAAGAGTTTATAAGGGCAGGAAACTTCAATACAATTTAATAAAATAAAAATTCATTGACTTTAAGGGCACCTGGGTGGCTCAGTCGGTTAAGCATCCAACTTTGCCTCAGGTCATGATCTTGTGGTTCATGAGTTCGAGTCCTACGTCGGGCTCTGTGCTGACAGCTCAGAGCCTGTAGCCTGCTCCAGATTCTGTGGCCTCCCCCCCCCCGCCCCACCCCTGCTTGTGCTCTGTCTCTGTCTTTCAAAAATGAACAAACATTAAAAAAAAAATTAAAAAAGTTATTGACTTTAAAATGAATAAAAGTACTCAGAGATTTTAATCTACCATTCAACATAAATAAAAGTTGTTTGAAATATAATAATATCTATCTATAACAACTTGTAAAATATTAATTAAACTGTTTGAAAACATGTAATATTGTTTTGACAATAACAACAACCAGCTCAAAAGACTTACTTAGTGCAGACTTAACTACTTCCGCTTCTGCAAAAAGTTTAGGTAAGGTCGAACCAGATTGACATTTCCCTTAGCTTACTAATGAAATTTTGTAAGAAAATAATATTAATAAAGTAACTTCGGAAAAGTTGATTATGTTTAAAAATATACTTTAGAAACTTTAAAAATAATACGATAATCACAATATTCTGGTTAAAAATACACTGCAGGCACATTTCTCTATAGGGCAATGATTACGTATTATAAGTAACTGTACTGTGTATTACAGAAGAGCCCTAAGAAAATCTACTTGCTCCCAACTGCTGGTCAACAGCACGCTACTGAATAAGCTTTATTCACATAAAATGCTATTTTTGTTAAAATGTCTATACTTCTGACTTACAGGCAGAAAGTAGTAGATAGAATTTGAGAGCTCCAGATAAAGTTCTGTGAAAGTTCAATGAAAATAACCTCTCATTTTCTAGCGTGAGTAGAACGTACTATATGTCTGTCTTCCCAACATCAGAAAGGAATGCAACAGCCATGGCAGTGGAAAGCAGGCCAGAGGAGGCCTGGGCCTGGGTGGGGTGAGACGCAGGTCCTGTCTGTCTGAACGCATGTGGGGACGTTGGAGACACCAAGGAAGCAGACGAAATACATCTGGGGGGCAAGAGCTAGAGAAGGTCTCAAGGAGCAAGTCGTGTGAGTGGAGCCTGGATGTCAGTTTCATGAAGTGGGCAAGTCTTGGGGGCCTGTCATGAGCCACTGTCATGAGCCACTGTCCTGGCCCTGCCTCGGGTAGATTTGACATCGCTTCAGGGGTCCCGTGCATATAAGGTCTTCTGCATCTTCTTTTTTTTTTTTTTAATTTTTTTTTTTCAACGTTTATTTATTTTTGGGACAGAGAGAGACAGAGCATGAACGGGGGAGGGGCAGAGAGAGAGGGAGACACAGAATCGGAAACAGGCTCCAGGCTCTGAGCCATCAGCCCAGAGCCCGATGCGGGGCTCGAACTCACAGACCGTGACATCGTGACCTGGCTGAAGTCGGACGCTTAACCGACTGCACCACCCAGGCGCCCCTGCATCTTCTGAGCCCACATTCCTTCAATGATTCTGCAGGACCAGAACCAGAACTCCAGAACCGAGCATCTACCTGAGAGCCTGGGGAGTACAAAGTCTGTAACTATAAAGTAGCAGGGCTGGGTCTGTAAACCCTACGGCAGAAGAAACCCCATTACTTTATACAAAATAAAATGGGCCTATGGTCCTATGTAGGCCCACATGCCACATCATTACGTAGGAAAAGGCTCACTTTACTGCTAATTTGTAGAAATGGAACTTCCAGATTTTAATTTAAAACTAAAAACATTTTAACTCATAAAAAGAAAACCATAATTATTTGATTAGGCGATTTCATCTTTATTAGAAAATAATGCTAGTGTTAAGTACTCATTTTTTTTATCTTCACCTTTTATTGAGCTTTGTAATCAGCT
This sequence comes from Leopardus geoffroyi, assembly GCF_018350155.1. Taxonomy (NCBI): domain Eukaryota; kingdom Metazoa; phylum Chordata; class Mammalia; order Carnivora; family Felidae; genus Leopardus; species Leopardus geoffroyi. Next base: position 3,799,556 of record NC_059329.1, on the reverse strand, counting down.
TCTTATCAAAGTTTAATTTATTTTAATGATCAAAACCTTAATGTGCATTTTTAAATTGCCAGAAATAGGTCAATAATTTTGAAACTAATCTAAATAAAGTGTCTTCAGATGAGAGGTACAGAGGGGGCTTTATCTCTCTAGTCCCGTTACGAGTGTATTGGGAAGATAAGTGATTGCAACAGAAACAGAATTAATCACTCTGGCATGTTTTCTCTCCTAGTGCTACAATTCCTGGTCACAGTTCTTACTTGGAAATTGCAATGTGCTAACAAGAAAATCTGCAGTATTCTCCACTTAATTAAAAGACAGCAAATATCCTACTAGAACAAAAGAAAACATAGGACATTCAGGAACTCGTGATTTAAAAAATGTCTTCATACCGTTAGAACCTATTTCCTAGGTAATACGGAATGCATTCATGGATTCCTGATCGAGTTCCGTGAGGTACCTCTCTTTTCCTTTTTGATTTCCAGCGTTAGTGTCCCTGGTGTCCTGGGCTAATCTCACCTTCAGCAGCTGGCCTTGGTGTCCCACAGGAGAAGACAGAGGACACCTGCAAGCACATCCTTCAAAACCTCTCCAAAACTTCAATCTACACAGGGCTCTGTATCCTTTCTCCAACAACAGAGGGCCTGGCTACACGTGCTTCTCTCTAACGCCAATGACTCCAGCTGTGACCACGGGTCTAGCACGCAAAGATCTGATGTGGTCTTAAAAAAGTTGTCTGTGGGGACATTTTTGCTAGTAGAAGAGCTAATTTTAACGATGTCACCTGAATCGTCCCACTGCTACTTCAAGAGTGCTACGCAAATACTGTTTGGAACATGGATTATCACACGTATGCAATATAGAATAAGAGTTACCACTTTGAGGAGTAAGGCACACACACAATACACTCATCGCTGTGCATCGCTTAAGACTATTTCTCGAAGTGTGACATTCAGATCATCTACATCAGAATTACCTCTGTGCCTGTTAAAAGAGAATACGCCTGGCTCTCCACCAGACCTCTGGGGAGGGGACTCACAGGCACCCCACATGATTTTTTTTGGTAAAGGGGGTTTGGATGCCACTGACTTAATACGACGACAGAGACAGTATTAGCAATGAGTACTCCAAAGCTTAAGCCTAAGGAAGAAAATTGGGGAAAAAGGAGGATCATTGGTCAAGGGAGGGAACCCAGAGCTAGCAGTGGGTGGGTGGCCTGCTGGGGACGACTAGAGTTCCCCCATCAGCTGGTCTATGGTCCTCACACCACCCTACCACCTACAGGCGTTCCCAGCTCAATGGCTAAAAACTCTGGGGCAGCCACCACCAAGTTCAACAACTCCACGGCCAGATTTCTCATTGAAATTAAGTGAGGGGATCCCCCCTGTCTCTTGCTCTGGGTCTGCTGAAAGGGAAGAGGGAAGAAGAACACAGTAACATAGCTCCTTCGAGAGTCCCCTTCTGCCATGACTAGGGACTGTCCTTTTCTAGCAGCCTCGGGGCTTAAACCCTCTACTATGAAGGGAAGCTAAGAAATAATTATTGACCTGAAATTCTGTTAATTCACAGTACATTTTTGTTATCACATTATCCTCTTCTCCGTGATCATGAAAATCTCCTTTTCTCAGCTCTGTGCCTTCTTACCCTCAAACTCAAAGCCCCTTTCTTCTTCATAAACTGTTTTATCCTTTTCCCCTTTTAACCTAATTAATTATTGTCTTATTTTTCTCCTTTCTTTCACTACTAAAGTTTTCAAATAACTAGGGCTAATATGCTGGATTCAGCTCCTAGCCCCCACTTTAATTGACATTGTTCTCTCAAATATCACCAATGGTCTTTGCTCTTGTAAATCGAACGACTTTCACTTTTTTTTTTTCATGTTGGTTAAAAGCTATAAAAGAATAATGACATTTAATATGTATCACCTGGGAATCCAAATGGCTTAAACTGCTAATTAATCCCAAGTTTTAGCACAACAATCAATCAGTAAAAGCCCATGGGCTTACAGATCTGCACTTAGATGTCCGTGGTTACATCTCATCAACACGGGGTCTGCCCACTGTTGCATTTCATAACATTACTTCTTATTTATTGTAACAGAGGATGAGAAGGGAAGATCCTAGTACACCAAAATTTAAATAAATACCACATCACACACATCTGTGTTTTAGACCTTTGTTCAATTTATAACGTAGTGTACTACAAATATATTAGTAAAGGCCATATCACACAATGCATGTATGTGTGACATACGTGCATACATAAATAAATCAAATTTTACACATCTGGTCGTAGGATATTTTAAATGATGAATAGAATTTTCTACTTAAGGGGCGCCTGAGTGGCTGAGTCAGTTAAACATCCAACTTCGGCTCAGGTCGTGATCTCACAGTCCGTGAGTTCAAGCCCCACACTGGGCTCTGTGCTGACAGCTCAGAACCTGGAGCCTGCTTCGGATTCTGTGTCTCCCTCTCTCTCTGCCCCTCTCCTGCTCATGCTCTGTCTCTTTCTCTGTTTCTCTCAAAAATAAACACTAAAAAAAATTAAACAAAAATTTCCTACTTAAAACTGGGCAATGTAATTAATTTTTATTTGTTTTGCTCACGTTTTTATTTATTTTTAATTGTTTTTTTAATTTTTTTTTAACATTTATTTTTGAGACAGAGAGAGACAGAGCATGAACGGGGGAGGGGCAGAGAGAGAGGGAGACACAGAATCGGAAGCAGGCTCCAGGCTCTGAGCCATCAGCCCAGAGCCCGATGCGGGGCTCGAACTCACGGACCGCGAGATCGTGACCTGGCTGAAGTCGGATGCTTAACCGACTGTGCCACCCAGGTGCCCCTGTTTTGCTCACGTTTTTAAATAATGAAGTACAATGTTTAATAAGGTTAAATAAAATATTAAATTTTAAAATAGATTATAAAGGCATATGGAATAGGGGATAATGTCTTGCAGCTCTCTGGGATTTTCAGTATCATATTCACATTTCTAGAACATTAAGTTCACTTTGCATTTTAATAAAATACAAATAATTGGAAATCTTTTTTTCTTAATTTTATTTCTTTATTTTGAGAGAGAGAGAGAGTGTGCATGCAAGCAGAGAACAGGCAGAGAGGGAATCCCAAGCAGGCTCCATGCTGTCAGCACAGACCCCAATGGGGGACTCGATCTCATGAACTCACGAACTATGAGATCGTAACTTGAGCCGAAATCAAGAGTTGGACACCCAACCAACTGAGCCACCCACAATAAATAATTGAAAAGCTTAATTATCTCTCTTTCATACACATATATTGATCAGAAACTCATGAATCAAATGCACTACACTAATGAAAACTCTACTTACTAGGGTGATGTTAAAATTTATCAGAGACTATCTATAGCAGGCTGACATTTAAACAGTCAGCCTGAATAGGTTTTCTCTTTGTTAATACGTGAACTTGCTGCAGGCACACTTGAGGACTGGATGTCTGTTTGAACCCGGGGGAACTGAACTTCTGGGCTCATGCCCCAGAGCACGGCAGCTAGAAAAGGTATTTATGTAGCAGGACAGTAATACTTACACCTGAACGTTTCCTTAAATAACTCTTTGTGTTTCTAGGTGAAGGCCACATTTTCCATAATTTCTTTGATTCATTTAAGACCTTTCTTTATTTTCTTAACCTTAAAATGCCAGCATGCTTCCCACAGAGAACACTGGCATCACTATCCCAAAACACACTTCATTACTGGGGCAAAGTGTAACAGTGTGCCATGGCGTCACTCTCTGTTTAGTGAGGCTGGAATGGTCAGGGCTTCGAGGTACAAAGGACCAGGGGTACAGGCAGCAGGTATGGGATGACGTGGGCTCCAAAACCTCATTTGTCCTTAAGACCTTTGCCCATGACCTTCCATTATATTTGCACAAATTAATTTACAATGTTAAATAATTATTAGATAACTCAGCTATTACACAAAAGATTGAAAGATTGAGATATGCAGTAAGGATTGTGTGTGTGTGTGTGTGTGTGTGTGTGTGTGTGTGTACACATACTAGCTTGGAAACATAAAGACAGCAACTTCGGGAACAGTGCTGGCATTTGCTTTCTTCCTCTAGTTTTATCTAACTAGAGTTTACTCTCAGATGTTCTTTCTGGCACATCATAACATCCTGTATTTCCAAGGTCATGGCAACAAACATTTTTATTATAATTATCGCCTACATCGGCCGTCTTGACACAATCAACTAATCAAATATTTTGGAATAGAAAGGCATGGACACTGATCCCATTAAAATAAACAGCTGGGACCGAAGGGACAGGAACAGTGTCTATCAAAAAACAAAATAAATATAATACATAACGATCATGTAAAAATAACAACATAACAAACAAAATGGGAAGATGGCTGCAGACTGTGTAAGGGGTTCCACGTCTTCTACAGAACAGAGCCATATGACATCTTCCAAAGTGGAAACACATAGCTGAGACAAAACAAAAAACCACCGTAATTGCTCCAGCCTCTTAAGATCGTGCACAGTCTTTGTCTTCATATTAAATAAATCTTGTGGATAGTAATACCATTTATTATAAAAAAATTTATTGGATGTTAATCAATTACATATTTCCTTACCTTCTAAAACTTCAAGAAGAATAATTGTAATTTTTTTAAAGTTTATTTATTTTTGAGAAAGAGAGCGGGCACGAGTCAGAGAGCGACAGAGAGAGAGGAGACAGAAAATTCTAAGCAGGCTCCACGCTGTCAGCACAGAGCCTAACACGGGGCTCAATCTCACAAACCATGAGATCATGACCTGAGCTGAAGTCAAGAGTTAGGCACTTAATTGACTAAACTACTCAGGCACCCCAAATAATTGTTAATTTTATATATAAAAAGAGCATTATTGTTTGAACTCAATTTTGTGAAATTATTTCCATTTTACTCCCTTAAGATATATATATATATATATATATATATATATACACACACACACATATATATACATACATATATATTCACAAATTAACTTACACAAATATATATATTCACAAATTAATTTTCACAAATTAACTTACAAGGTTAATTATTATCTTGAATAACTGAGATATTATAAAAGGAAAGACTCATATGGAGTAGCCATATGAAAATATGTCCATACAACTATAGATACATGCATAAATCTATCTATATTTATCCAGGAGTACTTGAAATAATGCTCAGCAAATATCAATACCATTTATTTTTGGATAATAACCCTTTTGTAACTCTAGAATATTACTGGAGTGTTTACTGCCTGCCAAGCAGTCAATAAATATTTGTTGCATCAGTGATAAGAAAGAAGCATTCTGCTTGGAAATAGGGAGTAAAGTGGTGAATACCGTTCAGAATAAAGTTTTGATGGGGGAGTGCTAAGTGTTGCCAAAAGATGTGGGAATTTGGCAGAAACGGTATTATTAGATCATTAGGAATATGTTTTATAATTACATAAATTTGGGACATGAAAAAATAATGAAAGATGTTTCTACCTGCAAAGAGCATGTTTGATTTCCTAATTTTAAGCTTTGTGCAAATGCATTCCTAAAGGCAGAAATAACCAATTAATTTTCTTCACGGTGTGGAAAAAAGTAACATATACTGTGAAATTCGTGTCACAGAAAGAGAGGGAGAGGAACACACAGCCACAAAAACACAGAAGGAGGGACAGGTGTCAGCCATCCCGGAGTCCCAGATGCTGCCACATCTTCCGTGGCAGGACCGACACCTGTAAGATGGGGAACTCCCAGTTTAGATAACCCAGGCGTCCGCTTGGACAAACGAACCAAGCAAGGATTTGATCCTTAATGTAATTGAGTGGCTCAGCGGAAGCAGAACTGAATTAAGAGTCAGAGGACAGAGCTCCACTTTGGAATAATCACCGCTCTTGGCTTCAGTTTGCTCGTCTGTAAAATGAAGATACTAATACCTGCCCTGCGTACTTCAGAGGGTGACGGTAGGGAACAAATTAGATGAAGTAAGCGAACATGCTCTGTAAACTGTAAAGCACTATAGGAGGCAAACTTATCATTATTTAAGGTCATCCTTGATACTCTGCCGTGAGAGGAAAGTCAGAGAGAAAATGCAGCTTCTCCATGAATTATCATCTTGTCTCTGAGAGACTCTGGGAGAGCTTGTGTAAAGACGGCAATAGAAAGTTAATTGCTCCTGTTTTAAGTAGAGATCTTTACTTTTTTTTTTTTTTTTTAATGGCTTTTAGTGCTCTGTCTCCTTCTAGCAGATAACATGTCATGTCGTGGCGGCTTTCTGGCTGCTCCATCTGAGAATGCTTCACTGGATGCCATCACTCCGTCTCCTACTTTACAAGACTGTTGTTTTAGGCTCATTCTCTTCTTTCCAACCCTACTGTCCTTCGATGATCTCATCTATTTCCCGGTCTTACTCTGCTCCTACTATCCATCACACACCTCAAGGTGGCTGATGTTCGATGGATGTTGAACAGGCACCTGGAGCCCAGTGTGTCCAAAAGGGAATTCATGATCTCCCCCCACACCTCCCTTACACTACTCTTTCTTCTGGGTTTTCTATCTCGGTTAATTACATTGCTATCTCCCTACCCAGTCTCTCAACTTGGAAATCACACAGGTGGTGGGTGGTTTTGCATGGCACACCTCTACAGTCAACTGTAGTCTCTGTGAATGCAGCCAATGCTGTGCAGTGGACAAGGTGCATAACCTAACATGGCAGCCTTCCCAACAGCTTGGTACACTATCTCAGTGGCCACTCATTCCTGGATTTTCACCAATAGAGAGGAGTCTGTGGACTTCTCAATTATCAGAGGCTCCCACTTAAACATTCACGACACTTTATCATGGTTGTACCTTCAACTGGTAAGTGTGGGACTATTTCTGAGTGTGCATTGTTGTGTATGAAAATTATAATGCAGGAGGTTTTTATTTATTATACACATGCATATTTCATCACTATTTCCACACGTGCGTGTGCATGCGCGCATGTGTAAGAATCTCTAAAGGGAGCACTCGGTGATCCCCTCTCCCCAGATTCTCTTGCTGCTCCTCTTATCCAGAGGTAGAAGTTGTTTGTCTTTCCCTTGAGTCTATGTGGATCTTGGGTCCACCCTGGCCCGAGCTACAGATATTACCAACAAAGATACAATCAAAGACTTGCTGAGTCTTGGACACAGTGCTTGAACACTGGGATTTCTCCTTTTGAAACACTCCTTCTTAGAACCCAGCTGCCATGTTTTTTATATGTTAATATACTTATTTTGAGAGAGAGACAGACAGTGGGTGCATGGGGGAGAGGCAGAGAGAGAGGGGGAGAGAGAATCCCAAGCAGGCTTCATGCTGTTAGTGCTGAGCCTAATGCAGGGCTCCATCTCACAGACTGTGAGTCCCCTCCAGCTACCAGGTTTTAAGAAAGATACAAAGAGAAGAACCAAGGCATTTGGGTAATGGACCCAGCTGAGATCCCAACCTACAGCTAGCATCAACTTGCAAGTCATGTGAATGAGCCATCTTGGGATATTCTAGCCCCATCAAGTCCCCAGATGACTACCACCCCATCCATCACTACAGGGAGAAGAACTGCCCAACTCAGCAAATCACCACAAAAAGTCATTAGGAACAATAAATGCTTCTTCAAGTCACTACGTTTGGGGTGGTTTGTTACTCTGTGAGAAAGAAGCCAAACAGAGAGAGTGTGTGTGTGTGTGTATGTGTGCACATGAATGTACATTTAGTTCATCTCTTCAAAGAGCCTAACAGAAAGGCAATTCTTTGCCTAAAAGTGGTATGTATACTTTTGGTTGAAATAGTTTCCAAGATAATTCTCTGTAACACTTAGTAAAACTGTCTGTTAAAGTCATGGATCAATAAGAGAAGAGACGAGAATGCCCCAGAGAGGAGGAAAACAGAGTCTGACCCTGGGTGGAGAACACAGACGAGGCGGTCTTATAATCTCAGCTTCTCGCTACCCTGTTACATATCATACCCACGGCCAACTGATGCGATACAATGTCAAGTGAACGACACCTAAGACTCTGGAGGTTCACACACCTCTTCCACCTCGGACTTCCACAGGAGGAGTCCCTACCCACCGGCTCACTTGTCTGTAAGGCCGGGGAACCTGCCGGTATGTAGCTTGTCGTGTGTGTGGCACTGGTCTCACTACCGGCTCGAGGGGCACTGCGAGCCAGGAGTGGGAAATTTGCCCTCGTCTTTCCAAATCCTCATGTCACGTGGGTTCTCCGGGTTTTATCTAGATAGCCTTGAGATAAGACACCCTGCATCTGAGAAAGCTGGGGTACATCCCGGTCAGTAGTTTGAAAACGAAGCCCAACACAGCTCCCATTACCACTTTGACTATTTGAGCTCACGTCCTCTTCATCTTTGAGACCAGACCACCACACTAGTTGCTTAAATTGCGAACCCCTGGCCGGAGTTTCCCTTTCTTTCACAAATGCTCCACCTGCTGTCAGTGGTATTCCTAAGACACAAATCTGTGCCCTCACTGCCCAGTTAGAAAACTCATCACTGAACTTCTCAACACACAGAATGGGGTCGTCATTACGAGCGTGGAGATGACACAGCTTGGCTGTCAAGCTGAGGAGTTTGGAGTTTACACAGTAGGAAATAGGGATTGTGTAAGGACGGCTGAGGACAGAAATAAGCAAAGCGGTTTTCTGAAAATGTCTTTTCTTCCCTCTCAATCAGATTCATTCACTGCTGTTGGTTTTTCCCGGGTCTACCAGTCTGCTAGCTTTCATTCACAGCAACTAGAATAATGTTTTGTGGGCCTCTCTGTTACACTTCTCGCATTCTCATCCACACGTTGTCTCATGCTCCAATGCACATCCGTGGTCACATGCTCCAACTCAGCCCTTCCTACCCTTTCCTCTCTCTCGGAGTCCATAACTTCAAGCTTAGATTTACATACAGATAAAATAGCTTTCTGCTTGTCTCCCTTCAATTTCTATCTAAAGGAAGTGGAACCAGTCCCAGTGGATCAGATAAATGTTTCCCTTTCCTTCAAACATCTGCCCAAACACATACCAGCACCTCTGTTAGGGTATGTGGACATGGGGCGGGGATATCTTGTCACTGGGCCGCCATAAGTGGTCGCTCTGGCAGGAGGACTAATTCTCTGTGGGGAGCTGATCATATTTCAATTTAAGCTGCCTGGCAAAGTCCCTTCACTTTCCACAAACACAACTGCAGGGGCTGTTCTTGGAAGCCAGCAGTCATTGCTACTTTTGTCACTGGCAGATGAGGCTGGTAATTAAAATCATCCTACAGCGATCCTCTGAAGTCTTCTCAAGTTGTGGCAGATTGGCTGAGTCAGAAGATTAAACATTAGGAGACATTTCTCGACTGTGTGAAGCTCCTGCTAAAGAGCTGGTTATTGCTCTTGGGTTGTCAGAAGGCGGGACATCAGCTCAGAAGGGACTTGGGTGTCTGAGTTCCTCACTTGAGACATAATGTCAGTGTGAATCTCTCTCTACCTTAGTAACTAGGTGGTCTTCCAGAAGTTACTAAGGCTTAAAAATTACTCTCAGCTGTAAAAGGGTTGTAATGGTATCGGTGACAATTAGAGATGAGCAGCGTGTCTGTGCGTGTGTGGGTCCGTGCACGCACGTGCCTGTGTGTATGTGTGTCCACATCCCTTGATGTAGCGCACAGTAAATGGAGCTCTTATATTACGTGATTCTGTAACTCTTTGGCCCGGTGCAGAAACATCTGGGCAAAGCAGGAACTCTACTTCTCTTCCCCACTGTCCGGTCTCCAATTTGCAGTATCAGTCAGTGGTTCCCCGTGGTAAACCTGAAAATTGTCTCTGAACATGCGGAGTACTTTACGTAGCTGAATATAAGCAATCTTGTGTCAAAAATCACATCTCATGACACCACAGGAACAAGAGGCAATCCCCAAAGACGGGAGGCTACGATGCTTCCAGATAAACCGTTCCTCAAGAATTGTGTGATGGTCCTTTGAAAATTGCTGCACCATGCATGAACAATCAGACGATGGAGCACAGAAAAACCGAAAATATGAAAGCCTTAGACTCTCTTAATGAAAACACTAGGCTTTGTCTTACCAGCCTTTCATCTTTTAGAAAGTCTGCTGACTGACAAAAGGTCACGCTTAACGCTCTCCCTATTTTGAATTGTGACTAGGAAGTGCAAGTTTTACTAAATCTGATTTTCATCCGTTTGGGTAGCTTGTACTGGCCATCCTGGGCAGGAAGTGCCGACAGTGCATAGGTCGTATTTCCAACATATGGAATCGGATGGGGACAGATCGCACGCAGGGTCAGTGGGGGCACTGTGCCAACCGCAGCTCTTCACGTATAAGAAATGGAAGCTTGGCTATGTCACTGGCCCACCTTTAAAAGTCATTCTGGATTCAGCACGAATGCAGTGGCTCTTACAGAGCACAAAACAGGTTGGGGAGATTGTATTTTCCCTCTGCAAATGCCCACGGGCACTCGCTCCAGTTACGACACAAATTGAGTTTTGTGCAGGAGGATCAGTAGTATGTCAGAAACATCCAGCCTTGCTCCTCTTCACTTGTATTTAAAAGTGACTAATCTGGGGCGCCTGGGTGGCGCAGTCGGTTAAGCGTCCGACTTCAGCCAGGTCACGATCTCGCGGTCCGGGAGTTCGAGCCCCGCGTCAGGCTCTGGGCTGATGGCTCAGAGCCTGGAGCCTGTTTCCGATTCTGTGTCTCCCTCTCTCTCTGCCCCTCCCCCGTTCATGCTCTGTCTCTCTCTGACCCAAAAATAAATAAACGTTGAAAAAAAAAATTAAAAAAAAAAAATGACTAATCTGATTTAATTCACATTTGTGATGTCAATTGTCCGATCGAAATAAAATCCTGTGGTTCTATTCTGAACGACTAAAAATAGCGTTGCAATATACATTCTGACTGGAAAAGCATTTGCCTCGTGGTATTTAATATGTGCACGAAAGTTCTTCTTTGCACCAGAAACATAACAAAGTTTTTTTTGGCATTCTTCAATCTCTGCATACATAAGAGAGCAAATTTAGCTAATACTCAATTGATTTAACGAGAAATCATTGATTTAAAAATACTTGTGAAGTCGAATAAAATGTAAGGAGCTTCAACAAATGCATATTTTTCCTTCTGGTGCCACCATTAATTTCTCTTCTGTCCTTTTGATGATGAAAATCATAAAATAATCAGCAGTAATATCATATAGCTCTATCTCTTCTCTAGCTCTGTAGCACTGATGAATGGAAAAAAATTCAACAATTTTTTTTAGCTCTCATTATAGTTCCCTTTTATGAAAGACAGCGGTACCAGAATAGCTACACCATTCTCATCTCTATTATCCTCTGACTGTAAAATAAAATTATAGAATATTTTAGTAAACTTACAAAATGAAGTAGAATTGATTTTAAGTAAGTTGCTCTAGCATGAGAGAGATTTCGGAAATAAAATTCAACTTCAGGTTGAATTTTTCTTCAAGATGTTTCCTAGTCTGCTTAATTGGTAATCAGTCAGCAATATAATCAAACAAATACCCCTTAGACAATGCCACCAGCATTGGTATCTTGAGTGGAAATACATTTCTGGGCCTATGATTGGGGCCCGTCTGCCTGGGTTTCCAGGTCTGCAAACCGAATTTTGTGTCACTTTACTGTCCCTGTAAATGCTCTGCTCCAAGGCAAATGCAGTATATCCAATCAGCCAATGCCCAAATGCCACACCAACTCCGGGCTCTATACTTACTTCCTTGTTCCTTAGTCATTTCTATTTTTCTCTTCCTTGTTTTTAATTTTTTATCCTATAAAAGCTTCCCTTGTGCCCCATTTTGCAGTTCTCTGGACCTTGGAAGCCAAGACTTCCCACTTCAGTAAGTGTTAAATAAAGTTTCTTTTAGCATTTAAATTGTATTCTCTAATTATTTTTAACCCTTGTACATAATAAAATGTCATTATTTTACTTTGGCAGTATTTCATGAATTCTTGGTTTGAGTGAATGTTTTTGGAATGTTTGTGGATTTTAAGCAGACACTTCTGGAATGATGGGAGCCTGAATGCCTCAAAGTGGCAGCCTAGATATTCTTCGAGGTCATCTGAAAACAATTGCTGGCCTTAAAAACTTTCTATCTGAATTCCCCAAAGCTTTACAAACAATGGCTCATGATTATCATGTGAAATCCCCCATTTCACCTATGGGAAGTGAGAGTCCTTGCCTATTCGGCTTCTTTGCCTCTCTAGAGGCTCTTCCCTTGCTTAGAAGTGTAACATAGTTAAATATGGCAGATTAAATACAAATGAATATTTTTGCTTCCTCTTGAAATCCAACTAAAATGACATTGTAACTGGGTAAAACTAAGAGAAAAAAAAAAAAAACCACAAAGGCAAAGAAAGTTGGAGAATATATGAGAGCATGCTAGAGAAATCAACAAATTTTTGGAAGCTGGAAAGCAGGAGGACAAGTGGTGATATCCATTCTATCACAGAAAGCTGAAAGCTATAAGCAGGAATCAAGATGAATAATGCCAGAAAACACCGGAATGTGTCAGGATTTAGAAGTGTCAGAAAGCTGAAAGCTATGTGTCTATAATGAAAGAAGCAAGAATCAAGACGAATAATGCCGCAAAACACCAGGATGTGCCAGGATTTACAAGTGTCAGATACTCTTGAAGGCTGACTAACTGGTAGGGCTAAGTAAGAGACATAGAGTGGGTTAGGCATCCAGGTTCTTTCATCCTGCCAAGAGACAAGTAGTTTACTGCCTGGAGAGGACACCAGCCCAGCTGTGGGTAAGGGCGCTGAACTGGAAAGAGGAGAGGATTTGAAAGTCTATGCATTAAAAGGTAAAATATCAGTCCCTTTCTCAAGTTCACCTCCAAGAATTTTGGCAGCCAGGGTTACGTACAATAGGTGTGAGTTTGATGATTTCTCTCTAGGGATATTGACTAATGCAAGAGGAAAGGCCCAGGGAGCTGGAACAGCTAGGATTCTGTCCCATCACCCTATAGGGAGGCCAACCACTTCACAGGCTCCGCCTATTCCAATAAGAGCTTCCAGTCTGCTATCTGGTGCTGTCAATCTTACAGAAGGATGAACAGGTGAGGAACATCACAAATTTCAAGAAAGCCTCTATGACTAAAGACAGAATAAAACAATCCAACAAGAACTAAAAGGAAACATGGTGATGCAGGGGACAGAAGACGACTCAGAAGACAAAAAGCCCTTAAAATTGGTATACTCAGAGGGGCGCCTGGGTGGCGCAGTCGGTTAAGCGTCCGATTTCAGCCAGATCACGATCTCGCGGTCCGTGAGTTCGAGCCCCGCGTCGGGCTCTGGGCTGATGGCTCAGAGCCTGGAGCCTGTTTCCGATTCTGTGTCTCCCTCTCTCTCTGCCCCTCCCCCGTTCATGCTCTGTCTCTCTCTGTACCAAAAATAAATAAACGTTGAAAAAAAAAAATTGGTATACTCAGAGAACCAGGAAAAAAACTGTACCCACGAAACAAAAATAAGTAAGATTTTGAAACGAACCATTCAGAAACTTAAAAGAAGAATCTTATATTTAGAAAATTTAAAATGATGGCAGACATTAAAATTTTACTAACAGAGGTGGAAAAGAAAGTTGAGAAAAATCTCTCATAAAGTAGAACAGACAGAAAAGGAGAAAACCAGAGGAAACATAAAAGAATGAGAAGGTAAGCCCTGAAAATCATCATGAATAACAGGGGTTTTAGAAAGGGAAACAGAGAACCCGAGAAGAGGACATGACCTAAGAAATAAAGATATGTCCTAGAAATGAAAGGCGTGAATTTTGAAACAATGTACTCAGAACAATTAATTTAAGAACAAATGTGTATCTTGCACAAATTGCTGGAAGACAATTCATGGTCTCTCACACTTACACAGGTCTTGGTGAAACTGACTGCCTTTGTCCCAGACTATCTTTTCATGGATATGGATACAGCAAACAGCCTTGAAAAACAGAGATAGGCATCTCCCTCTGGGGCAAAAACTGGGTTTGTTTATAGTGTTGGAAGATAAAAACAGCGTCTCCCTCCAGAGCACAGGGCAGGCATGCTTACTACTCATGATAAAAGACTCAGGATCCTTAAACTCATGGTTCCCTCCCCTTAGATGCAAACTACTGTGTATGCAGGTTTCCCCTAACCCTCCGTGTCTCAGCTTCTAGAAAGCAGGACTTAGGCAAGTGACACAAAGATGACACTCTAGCTACTATGATTGTTGTGATTAACAAACCGTCCTTCACCTTTGACCCAGGAGACTTTTGTCTTCTTCCGGCAGCCGTGAAACTGTGGCAGGATGACTACTTAGCTGAGAGGCTAAAATCTCAGACCCATTACCACTGCTTATGGTTTTGGCAAAGAGGATGGGACATTGAGAGATACAGCTTTCTAAAAGAAGAAAGACAAGGGTCTCAGGCTGACTGATAGGACTTGAAGAAAATCCACAGAAATGAGTAACCAAGATATTGATTAAATTGCATGGTCAATCAGGCAGTATCAGGGTAATGCTGGCTTTGTAGAATGCATTTGAAGCTTCCTTTTCTCTTCCATTTTTTTTTTTTTTTTGGAACAGTTTGAGAAGAATAGGTATTAACTTTTCTTTAAATGTTTCTCTTAATTCACCAGAGAAGCCATCTGGCCCTGGACTTTTGTTTGTTGGGAGCTTTTTCATTACTGATTCAATTTCAGTATTAGTAACTGATCTGGTCAAATTTTCTATTTTTTCTTGATTCAGTTTTGGAAGGGTATATGTTTATAGGAATTTATTTCTTCTAGATTGTCTAATTTGTTGGCATATAATTTTTCATAATATTGTCTTATAATCCATTGTGTTTCTGTGGTGTTGGTTGTTATTTCTCCTCCTTCATTTCTGATTTTGAGTCCTCTCTCTTTTTTTCTTGATTAGCCTGATTACAGGGTTATCAATTTTGTTGATCTTTTCAAAGAACCAGCTCCTGGTTTTACTTCTCTGTTCTATTGTGTTTCTATTTCATTTATTTCTGCTCTAATCTTTATTATGCCCTTCCTTCTACTGGCTTGTGGTTTTGTTTGTTCTTTTTCTAGCTCTTTTAGGTGTAGGGTTAGGTTGTGTGTTTGAGATTTTTCTTATTTTTTGAGGTAGGCCTGTGTTGCTATAATCTTCCCTCTTAGAATTCTTAGTTTTTACTGTGCCCCAAAGATTTTGTACAGTTGTTTTTATTTTCATTTGTCTCCATGTTTTGTTTTTGTTTTTAATTTCCAATTCACTGCATTTCTCCTAAATGCCTGAGTCACATCCACTGGTGGTTCAGCTAGGCCAAAACCCAGTCATGTCTGCTGGAATGCTGCAGCTATACAGACTCATTGCCAACCATGCAGAATTAAAAATGGATGTGGTTGTCTTGCTCAGTGGACAGAATGTAAGTTCATTCTCATACCTCTGGCATGTTCCCCTTCATGAACTTTGTTTTATTTTTACTGACTCATGGGTGGTTGCCAGTGGCCTAGCTTTTTGGTCTGACACTTGGAAAATTATTAACTTGCTAGATGAGCCATACCTCTCTTTGAGACCACAAATTGTGGGGAAAAAATGTGGCTGTTGATTGAACTATCTGAGTCACTCACCAGCCTCAGGGACTAACAATGGATAAGTGCACACTCTCTGAGAAGACTGGAATCAAGGGATGATGAAGTCTGCACCCCTCAAATTGCCACCATTGCTCCCTGGATGCATCGTCATAGTGACCATGGCATCATCCACCATCACAGACAGGGAATGAAAATAAAGGGATCCAAGTGTTTAAGGAAACACTGAGAGTCTTCCAAAATGAGGCTATCCTTGGTTGATTAAAGATGTTCCTGGGAACATCTGTACACAATCTGTGAGGCAACTATTAAGTCCAGGGAAAACAAAATATTGTACATTGATAGCCATGGTGCGCAACATGGCTCAACTATGAATAATACTCCAACAAGCACAGAAATGAACACACCAGATACTGTGATGGGTGTGTCTTGTGAAGACAAGGAAAGGGAAATGTGCATGTAGATGTGTTTTGCGATACTGGAATAAGCTTCCTTAGTAGGAAGTCATTAGAAATTGTCTACTTAAAATGTAAGAAATAATATGAAATGCTATTTAAATATAAAGAGATACATGCCAGAAGCAACAATGGGAAGAGCTGAAAGTGATTACCTTTGGGATATGGGAAGGTGGATAAGCAGGGGGCGGAGCAAGACGACACTGTGGAGGAAGTTTTCAAGTCTAACTAAATTGACTTGTTTTTTTTTTTGTTTTGTTTTGTTAGAGAGAGAGACAGAGAGAAAATTAGTAGGGGAGGTACAGAGAGAAAGGGAGAGAGAATCACAAGCAGGCTCCTCACTCAGTATGGAGCCCTACGTGGGACTTTATCTCACAATTGTGAGATCATGACCTGAGCCGAAATCAAGACTTGGATGCTTAACTGAATGAGCCACCCAGATGCCCCTTGAATTTTAAAACCATATGCATGCTATCTTAGTTTCCTAGGATTGCTGTAACAAAACACCACAGGCTAGATGGTTTAAACAACACAAATTTACTTCTCTCAGTTATGGAGGCTGGAAGTTTATAATCGAGATATCTATAGGTTTGGTTCCTTCTGAGGTCTCCTTCCTTGGTTAGCAGATGGCTGTTCTCTCTGTGTCATCACATGGTCTTCCCTCCGTGCATCCTGTTGTCTCTCTTGTGTCCACATCTCCTCTTCTTATAAGGACACCTGTCAGATTGTGTTAGGGCTCACCCTAAGGGCCGCATTTTAACTTAATCACATTGTAAAATGTCCTATCTCCCAGTATGGTTACATTCTGAGATTTTAACGGGTTAGGGCTTCAACATATGAATTCTGGGGTGACAATTCAGCCCATAACTCATGTATTAATTAAAATAATTTTAAAAACCCTATGTCAGAAACATCCTTCAGATTTAAACCACATAGGGCTTAACAGTTATCTGGAGCTTTCAAACTGTTGTCAACTCCACATGCCATATCCACAGGTACTATTATCCTTGGCACAATACGTCGGGACTTGGAGAGTAACATTTACTTTTAGATTCAGTGATCGTGTTTCAAGCCAGATAGCAGTAACTACAATAATAAGGGGGAATTACGCTTCTCCTTCCACTAGTTGTTTCCACTCGATCTTGCAAAACCTGCTCTCTCCACCACCTGTTTCTCAAATTCACAACTGTCCCTCAAGCTTCTTCTCCATATTGTTAAAATTTGTTTGCTTTACGGGCGCCTGGGTAGGCTTAGTCGGTTAAGGGTTCGTCTTAGGCTCAGATCATGATCTTGCAGTTTGTGAGTTCAAGACCCGTGTTGGGCTCTGTGCTGACAGCTCAGAGCCTGGAGCCTGCTGCAGATTCTATGTCTCCCCCTCTCCCTGCTCCTTCCCTGCTTATGCTCTCTCTCTCTCAAAGTTAAATAAACATTAAAGAAAAATTTAAAAATTTGTTTTGTCCTCTCTCCCCCACTTTTTTGATCTCTCCTTATTTTATCCACAAAGAACCTAACCACAGAATTCTTGCCTGTTCTTGTAAAGAAACTGGATGATTATAATGAGAGAAGAAAAAAAGAAATGCCCCTCCGTGGTAACTAGTTACTTCTGCAATTTGAGATCCGTGCTATAGGAAGTCAAAACTAGCGCTGGTCAAACCTGGACATCGTGAATCTGCCAACAGGCACTGTGATCCCCAATGACGTTCTCTAAACAGTGATACGAATTCCGCTTTATGACAATGCCTTTGAGATGATGCTGACAGAAATCCTCCACAAGAGTAATGGGCAAACATGAAATGGGATTGAACTCAGAGTTAATGGATGGCCTAGCACCACTGTCATCGTGCAAGGGCAGAAAATACTGTAGCACCTGTAAATACTGGGAACAATGTAGTACTAAGAACACTATGGAACTGGAAATGTTCAGGAGCATCACTGATGTTAACGTTGGCAGAAAGGGAATGACCAGCAAAAATATATTTATTCAACATTTATACTGTATGCAGACCTTGCAAGTAATTCCCAAATATTATACGTTCCCATAACAAATCCATTTTGGTTACATAGTCTTGCTACCTAACAACTCCACCTTTTTTTCAGATGGTTTCACTCTTTTCCGTGCCATGATCCTATTATTATATTAAGATATTTTAAATTCCAGTTCATCAATGTTAACTAATTACTCAATTACCAAAACACAACAAAATGTAAGTAAGCTTACTAGGACAAAGAATAAGAGTGTGAGCAAATATGATAAATTAAAAAAATCACCGTAGAAGCAACTCAGTGCATTTCCCGAGCATCCTATTATTTGCCGACACTAAGCTAAAGGCCATGCACCTACAGAAGTGGTTAAAAAGAATTCAAAATCAGGCAGTGACTTACATAAACATAAACACTTACTGTAATGATCTAACGTTCTCACACTGAGAAATAATCCTCTCAAATCAAACCAAAAGAAAACAAAGAAAAGAATGAACTTCAGCTTGCTTCGCAAAGACCCACCCTGCCTTCCTTTGGGGGAGGCCTGAGACAGCACTCCTGGCCAACTCTTCTGGGCAGCATCTACACTTGATCTCAGTTATCACTGCATTACAGTCATGAAACTATATTTATATTACTTGTCAAGTGCCTTATTACCTTGAAGAATGAAAGATGCTACAGGAGTTAAAGTCACATTTGGTCTACAAAGGGATGGCTGGGCTTGAAGCTAAGCATTTCAGTTCTACCTAAGCCCTGGGTATCACCAGCCCTGTTTAACGCAAATTGTTCCACTGCACAGCATTTTCCCAGCTCTGGAACCTGGTGGCAAACAGAGGTGCCGCAGCTGATCTACAGCTTGCCATGTTCTGTGGCGTTATGAGGCTACCTCCGCGCGGCAGTCCAAGCAGCCAGGCTCAGCTCAATGTGCTAAGTTATGTTCGTGCCTGCTGTTGCCCTAGTGCGGGGTGTTTGTGTGTGTAGATTTTTTAACGTGAATTTTATGAAGAAATTATAGAGAAGAAGTAAAAATTTCAGAATTCAAATTAGTAAGATCCACCCGTATTTCTTCATGAGTGATACTGCTGACATTAAGTTGTTTCAAGACAATTTTAATCCAGGGGCACCTGGTGATTTTAATCTAGGGGTGCTGCTTCAGTCGGTGAAGCGTCCAAGTGGGCTCAGGTCATGATCTCACAGGGCATGGGTTCAAGCCCCACGTCCAGCTCAGAGCCTGGAGCCTGCTTCGGATTCTGTGTCTCCCTCTCTCTCTGCCCCTCCTCCACTCTCTCTCTCTCTCTCTCTCTCTCTCTCGAAAATAAACATACATTAAAAAAAAATAAAAAATAAAAAATAAACACACACACAAAAACCCAATTTTAATCCAGTGACTTCTTCCTTCATTTTTCTAGAGTATTTTCTGGAAACATTTTCTATAATGTAACTTTTGAATCCAAGTTTCCATCTTACCATTTTATTGAGTACTGGGATGAAGTGAGGTTTCAGTTCAGGACCTTCTAAAAATTCAGTGAGATTTCAAAATTAACAGAAGGCACAAGACCGAAGAAGAGGGTTAAATGGAGAGTCAACACAACAACAACAACAACAACAACAACAACAACAACAACAACAACAGAAACCAGTGGAAGGCCAGGCTTTGTATGATATCTTGGACAGTCTTCCCTCCATCCCTAATAGACTGCTAGTCGATTTGTGGATTAGAGAACAGGACAGAGATTTCATACAGCATGAGCATATGTGGCAAAAGTTAGATTTCAGAAGTGTGAGGTCCCAGTAAAATTTCCAGTGCATTAGTCTGTTGTTCCTTAAAGGACTATTATGTTTGTGATCCCGACTCTAAGATACTTAACATTCAGTGAGGCCGACAGACCGTTATGAACTACTAGTAACCTACAGACGCAACTGAACGAAACGACAGCTAAGTGGGATAACGGAAGACAGGATGTGGAAATAAACAGGGGAAAAAGGCGTCATTCTGACTAGCCAGGTGACAAACATGGATCTGGGGTGTTGGAAGTGGCGGCTGAAGGATGAGGATTTTCACGAAGGGAAAAAGGAGGAAAACTTATTTTAAGTTGCGAGAACACTGCATACGTACGTTGCCTGTGTGATGCCTGGCATGGAAGAACCAGTCAACAAATACTATTTCTTCCCTCAGACATGCAGCATGGGCACGGATAGCGAGTATGAGGGAGGCTTAGCTGCAGAGTGTGGCTGGGGTGGAAGGGATGCGAAGGGATGATGGAAAGAGACAAAACACATAGGTCCCTTTACCTACTAAGTGCGTGACGCTGGATGAGTCTCTGCCTGGACTTCCTTCTTTGCAAGATGGGGATGATGTTAGCTGTCTGTGGCTGTGATAATAAAGCGCCACAAGCTTGTGGCTTAAAACACCAGAAACGTAGTGTTCCATAGTTCTGGGGGCTACAAGTCCACAATCACGGTGTCTACAAGACTGTGCTACTCCTGAAGCCCAGAGGGGAATCTTTCCTTACCTTTTCCTACCTTCTGATGGTTGCTACCTTCTGATGGTTTGGTGTTCCTTGGCTGGTAGCTGTGTACCTTCAGTTTCCGCCCTTGTTGTCACATGACATTCTCTTTTTTGTGTGTCTTGCCATGACTGTAGTCTTTATTTATTTATTTTTTTTTAAGTTTTTTTTTTTTTTTCAACGTTTATTTATTTTTGGGACAGAGAGAGACAGAGCATGAACGGGGGAGGGGCAGAGAGAGAGGGAGACACAGAATCGGAAACAGGCTCCAGGCTCTGAGCCATCAGCCCAGAGCGTGACTCGGGGCTCGAACTCACGGACCGCGAGATCGTGACCTGGCTGAAGTCGGACGCTTAACCGACTGCGCCACCCAGGCGCCCCCCATGATTGTAGTCTTAATAGGACCCTAGTCTTATTGAATTAAGGGCACCCTATGACCTCATTTTAACTAACTGTGTCTATAATGATCCTATATCCAAATAAGGTCAGGTTCTGAGAGATTTCAACATATCTTTTTATTTTTTTAAGGGGACACACTTCGACCCATAAGAGGGACAGTAATATCTACTTATTTCATTGTTGAGAGGTTTACATATGTGATGTATGATAATGTATGCATGTTACAAAATACAAAATTAACTGAGAGTATATGTCAACTAACTGGAATTAAAATAAAAACCTGGGTGGCTCACTCAGTTAAGCTTCTGACACTTAATTTTGGCTCAGGTCATGATCTCAGGGTTCATGGGTTTGAGCACTGCATCTGGCTCTGTGCTGATGGCATGGAGCTTGCTTGGGATTCTCTCTGTCCCTGTTTCTCTGCCCCTCCCCTGTTTTCTCTTTCTCAAATGAAAAGAGTCTGTTAAAAAAAAAAAAAAAAAACTTGGGAAGGGGGTGCCTGGGTGGCTCAGTAGGTTAAGCATCAACTTTGGCTCAGGTCAGGATCTCATGGTTCATGGGTTTGAGCCCCACTTCAGGCTCTGCAAGCCTGCTCCGGATCCTCTGTCTTCCTCTCTCTCTGCCCCTCCCCTGCTCATGCTCTGTCTCTCTCGATCTCTCTCTCAAAAATAAATAAACATTAAAAAATTTTGAAAAACTTGGAAAAATTTTTTAAAAACCGAGTGCATGCCATATGATGAGCACTGCTATGAGTGAATCACAAGAATTGTCACCAAAATAGGTCCATGAAAATTCTCATTTTAACAGAAGGGAAAAGTGAGGTACAAGATGTTAATTGTCTTGCACAGTCACATATATAGTAAAATGGAGAGCCAGGATCCAAAATCAGATAGCATGACTTTAGACCAAAGGTTCTAGAACTCAATCCTGTATGACTCTCAACTGGAGCATGCAAATAAATAAGTAAAGATACATTTCTACTTTTCTACCTTTACTTGCCCTAGTTCTTCCTGAAACCATAAAATGTTTCACCATACCTCAAGGCACAATTTATATACTAAAATAAACTGACAGCACCCAAACCTGAATGGCTGCTTTTTAGGTCTTAATCCATGCACCTTAGAAAGATGAAGGGAAAAGTTCCTTCCATTGTCCTAATTTCCTTGTCTAAAATGTATGGTTATGAAGTCTAACCTAATTCATACAGCTTGGCTTTCTTATACAATCATAAAAAGATGGACTAAAAAAAGAGGAAACGTTTAGTTTAAAACATATGACTTCTAGGGGCACCTGGGTGTCTCAGTTGGTTAAGCATCTGACTCTTGATTTCAGCTCAGGTCATGATGTCACAGTTGGTGAGTTCAAGACCCAAATTGGGCTCTGGCTACTGACAGTGCAGAGCCTGTTTGGGATTCTCTCTCTCTCTCTCTCTCTCTCTCTCTCCTCTCTCTCTGCCTCTCCCCTGCTTGTGTGAATGCATGCTCTCTCTCTCTCTCTCTCAAAATGAATAACACTTAAAAAATATGACTTGTAAAATTCTACATCAAACTTGTAGCAATTTTCAGAGGCCTATATTAAATGCATGTCAACATGATGGAGTAAAGGTCACATATGTAGGGCTATTAGCACAAGCCTTTCTTGTTTGCTTTCTCTGTCCTGCTGCTGTTCCTTTGGCCATGTGGTTTCTGTTATGCCCTCTCCTGTGCCCGTGAAGGGAAGATGTCAGCATGGAAAAGTTGCACTTGTCATGAAACTGTTCTCAGCAGGCATTTTGTGCTTCACACAGACGAAGTTTGTGCCCATTCTGCGAGTGTTATCCATCTGCCCTTTGTTGTCATTATTATTATGTGTAATAAAATATTACATGAATATTTGGAGAAGAATAACATAGGCTCTTTACCTATAAGTATTGGAGGCTATAACAGGTGGAAATATCACTAATCAATATGACATGCAAGTTACTGTCACACAATAGGTTATTCAGACCACTCTTTGGATGTGAAAACAGTGTAACCATGAAGTTACATTCACCTCTCTCCTGAGTAACAGACCTGTACTTCCAACTCTCTAAGAGACCTCCCCTTGTAAGGGTGGCACAGTCACTCCTAACTGATTAGGCTCCAAACCAAACTCCACCTTCTCCTAACCAATTTTTGGGACTCTGAATTTGGTGAATTTTCTGGACCTGTCTTCTGTAACTGCATTTGCTATCTAATCTCTTAAAAATCTTTACTTTATCCCACTTTATTTTGCTTACTTTTGATGACCCATACTGTACTGTTAGCAATATCAAGTCTAATTTTTATTTCTGATGTATTCATTCATTCATTCATTCACTCATTCATATATACACTACTTTCCTGAGCTCTAGTCTTGAGAACCTGTATCTCTGCTTTGTGCTCTTGCTTCATTTAAGTGCTTGCATCAAATTAAAACGTTTGCCATAAGTTTTGCTAGACTCAATTTGTTGTCACATGTTTTTCAGTTATTGTTTGTTTACATCCATTTCTCTATCACATTGCCATGTATCCCTTTTGATTATTAACTTTTGAAGGAGGCCAGTTTTTCCTGAAATAGCTATTTATAGGCAGTATATATTGGAGGAGGATGGATGGAGGTCTTTTCTAGGAAAGCAGAAATTTTCCTTAATAGCTTGGGTTTTGCCTGTGGGTTTATTTACCTTTTACTTCTTCCCAACCATTGGAGAAATAGAGATGCTATGTTATTGACAATGTAAAGCCTCTTTTCCACCAGAACCCCTCCTCTTCTAGCTATGGGGATTTGGCTTCTTGCAAATACAGACTGTGTCAGTCCATACTTAGCAATGTCTTCTCAGTCCTAAAACAGTCCAGAGTAGCCCTCACAACCATGATCTGTATGCTATTTTGCTGTCAAAGTCACAGAGTTTTGGTTATACCTCCAACTGTGCCTCTCACTTTAAGACACATGGTTTTCCAGTTCTGAGATCTGCAGCCTTGATGTATTTTCTACAATGCCTTCCACCGCAACCCTGCTTGATACCACTTTGGGCAAACTTTTTATAAGTAAGTAATAGTTGTTTTGTTTTAAGGTTTCTGTGTTTTCTAGTTTCACCAATGATGGGGTTTATGACTGTTTTTCAATTTTATTTTCTGTTATTGCGGAAAATTTTCATGAGGAGAAGCAGCTAATTTTATTTCATCATATTTAAATATAATTAGAATGTGATAAATGTTTTTAGGTAAAATATTCCATGTGATTTTGGCTATACAAGCATTGTAGCTATATTGCTTTTCTTGAACATGCTATCTTTTTAAAAAAATTAAATATAATTCACATACTATAAAATTTACTCCTTCAAAGTATGTAATTTAAGATTTTTAGTATATTTTCATTGTTGTGCAACTCCCTAATTGTACTTTATAATTCCAGAAAACATTCATCACTCTATAAAGAATTCAGTGGGCAGTTCATATTTCTTCTTCCTCACAGCCCCTGGCAACCACTAATCTACTTTTTGTCTCTATACATTTGCCTATTCTGATCATTTAAACGGAGTCATACAATATGTGGCCTTTTGTCTCTGGCTTCAAAGTTCACCCATGTTGTAGCAGGTGTCAGTATTTCATTCCTTTTTATGCTAAATAATATTCGGTTGGATAGAAAGACCATATTTTGCTTATCCAGTTATGAGTTGATGAGCATTCAGTGTGTATTCAAGAAAACCAGAACTTAGCAGAAAAAAAGGTAGGCATATACTATTTATTGTATTTACTCATCACTTATAATATGTAAGATCCTACTAGAAATCATAGTATTTCTAAACATAAAATATTTAAAGTGTAGGTATTATTTTCCTAATCAGAAAGTAAAGATCACAGAAGTGAAGTGCTTGGCCCAACATCACAGACCCAGGATGAGTGGGCCCTTGCTTTCTCCATTATGCTTTCTCCATTATGCTTTGCTGACTCTTGTTACAGCAGGCTTTTCTCACATACACACCTAGAGTGGTACCCATGATATGGGGGTGGGCTACTGGGCATTAAGGAGGAGCTGTATCTTAATTAAGCCATTCATAGGAACATGTAAAAAATGGATAAATATCTTGGCACATTAGTAAACTCAACCAACTTTAAAGCTACAGAGATTTATGATCTCAGTATGATGGGTATGATCTTTTCCCATTAAAATTATATGGTCCTTGAAGCTATGTGACTTCCTAAAATATTTATTAAAAAACTAGAGAGAGCCAAAATTATTTCCAAACTCTCAACTCTGCTAATGCTTTGGAAATAAGAAAGAAGAAATCACCCTAAGACTCATCCACACAATTTTTTTTTTTTATGTGTGTGTGTGTGTTTTGTTTGTTTGGTCTTTGCGGGGTTTTTTTTCCTGTTGGTTTTCATTCATATAACCCTCTTAAATATATCTGTTAATGAATCTAAAAGTTTCCTACTCAGCTTTCAGCAGTAACAGCTGGAACAGCATCAACAGCAGATAGGTTGGGTGACAGAGAGGACCTAGAGAGCTCTGAAAATGAAAGTGATGTGGCACATGGAGGATGTCCGTGGTCAGGTGAGAGGACAGATGCAGAATGGGAAGAGCAGAGGGCTCTTGGAAGGGAAGGACATTTCCATTTTCCTTTCCGTGAGATCAAAGAATCTTAACCGTGGTACTTCTTGTCTTAGCAGATTATCTTTATAAGGCCCTTTTTCCAAACTGAGTAAAGGATTTGCTTTGGAGAAGAGCAATTTTGTGTCCAAAATGAATGCATATACTCCCTTCCTTCCTTCCTTCCTTCCTTCATTTATTTTAAGAGAGAGACAGTGAGAGTGTATGTGAGTGAGGCAGGGGCAGAGAGAGGTAGAGAGAGAACCCCCAGCAGGGATTCCCCAGCTCTGTGTTGTGAGCACAGAGCCCTACATGGGGCTCTATCTAATGAACTGTGAGATCATAACCTGAGCAGAAATCATGACCTGAGCTGAGATTAAGAGTCAGACGCTTAACTGGCTCAGACACCTAGGAGCCCCTATTTTTTTTGGTTGTTGTTTTTTTTTTTTTGTGAGAGAGTTGGGGAGGGACAGAGAGAAAGAGAGAGAATCTTAAGTAGGCTCAATCCTGAGTGCAGAGACAGATGTGGGGGCTCCATCTCATGACCCTGGGGTCATGACCTGAGCCAAAATCAAGAGTTAGCCACGCAACCAACTGAGCCACCCAGGCACCCTGAGAACTGATTTTAAATTGCACTGGTTTATTCGACAGGAATCTTTGATTCAGAACACTGGTTTAAGCCAAAAGGGGACTTAATGACTTGTAAGTGGAGGTGTCCAGTGGAAAGTCTAACTTTAGCTACTGCTTGACTTAGATAGAGCCTCAAACCCTGTCATCAGAATTCTCTCCAATTCTCAATAAGCAAAACAGATTGTTAGTAGCTCTAGACTTAACGTATCTACCTTATTCACTCTAACAAAAAGTGAATTGAATAAGAAAGGTGAATTTTCTTATTGCTGGAGCAGGAAAGTCCCTGACTGGTGAAGCCTGGGTCCCGGGTCACATGCTCGTCTCTGAACCAATCACTGTGGCTGGGGGAGGGTAATTGTAGTTTATCCAGCTCTGGATCACATGTTCATCTCTGGTGTTAATGGTCAACAAGATCTACCCCATCCTTGGTAGGGACTCTCCATGAACTGCAGAGATTTTCCATAGCAGGAATAAAAAGAGGGGCAAGACAGGAATATATGACAAAAGATGTTCACACTAATTGCCATGCATTTATTTCTCTCTATATTGCATACATGTTTAAGAATCTAAGGCTGACGAATGTATCCAATTTTGTTTTTCCCTTTGTGTATACACTTAAAATGATAATAATGGGTAGCATTTGTTATTTGCCTACTATCGGCCCTTCTGCTAGGCATTTTATATATGCTCTCTGGTTTGAATCCTATAAAAGCCTTACTATTATTACCATTTTACAAATCAAGTCACTAAATTTCAGAGAGGTTAATTTGCTCAAGACTACATAGAAAACAACAATTGCTGCAAAAGAATTTATCCTACTTAATGGTACAGATCATGTCATTTTAATTTCTGTAAATGGTCACCATACACATGACGCTGTCATTAATACTCTGAGTGCACATCTAGAGTAACGTCAACAATAACGATTAGCAGAAGTATTATGAAATAAGTAATAATAACATTAATTACTAACATTAACTGAACACTTACTATGTATCAGCCACTAATATTCCTTTTCTCTATAATAGCCACAGTGATTTTTTTAAAAACTATAACCCAGATAAGGCCACCCTCTATTTAAAACTCTTCGTTAACGCATTCTGCACTTCAAATGAAACCCTCTTTTTTTTCCCGAGACATTTCTTGTTATCTTTTATTGTTACTACACCTTTTATTTTATTTTTTGCTTTTATATTTATTTATTCATTTTTTAATATATGAAATTTATTGTCAAATTGGTTTCCATACAACACCCAGCGCTCATCCCAAAAGGTGCCCTCCTCAATACCCATCACCCACCCTCCCCTCCCTCCCACTCCCCATCAACCCTCAGTTTGTTCTCAGTTTTTAAGAGTCTCTTAAGCTTTGGCTCTCTCCCACTCTAACCTTTTTCTTTTTTTCCTTCCCCTCCTCCATGGGTTCCTGTTAAGTTTCTCAGGATCCACATAAGAGTGAACACATATGCTATCTGTCTGTCTTTCTCTGTACAGCTTATTTCACTTAGCACAACACTCTCCAGTTCCATCCACGTTGCTACAAAGGGCCATAAACCCTAACTTCTTAAGATGGTTTAAAAGGCCTTGTTTCCCTCCCTAACATCAACTCATACCCCTCAGTCCTCTTGCTCATTTTGTAACACATTGAATTCTTTCTCAGCTCAGCGTATTTGCACTTGCTGTTTCATCTTCTAGAAAGGTTTCACCTTTGTTTGGTTGTCGTTTGCAGGGCTGAGTCTTTAACTATTCAGGTTGTAGTGAGTCTTCCAAGACCACCTATCTAAAGCAGCCCAACCCCCTTCCAGGACCCTTACTCTCTCTCACGTCCTCTCATTTGTTTTGAAGGAATAGAGAATATGTCACCCCAAAATATGTCATTTTGGCATAGTGATTATTTTGAATTGAAGTTACTTAAGAAACAGCCGGTGCAAGGAGTCTGACCCTTCTTTGTCCCCCTGAAAGGAGGAAATAAATCTCTCAGGTGAAAGGGACCCTTCCTGTACCAGAAGGAAAAGAGATACACATCCTTATTGCCAGAGATGGGGAATTCAAGGCTGAGAAGTATGTATAAATAAACCTTGTTTCTTCTTTACTAATTTACTACCCCAAGCCCAAACCTCTTTGTTCTGTCCATTCTTCAGCAACGTATTGTTTCTTTGTCTAAAAGGTATAAAAGTTACCTTCTCTGAGTCTCACATTTCTATGAGCTCCCGTAGGTACAAAATTAAATTTGTTTTTCTCCTAATGTTTTATGTCAAGTTAGTTATTAGGCCAGTCAAAGAACATAGAAGGGAAGAAGGGGAAAGTTTTCCTCTCCTTCAGTTTCCTTCATGGTTCTTTTCTTTTCTTTTCCTTTCTTTTTTCTTTTCTTTTCTTTTTTCTTTTCCTTTCTTCTCTTCTCTTTTCTTTTCGAAAGAGACAGCATGCAAGAAGGGGAGAGCAGCAGAGGGAAAGAGAGAAAGAATCTTAAGCAGGCTCCATGCTCAGTGCAGAGTCCAACACAGGGCTTGATCCCATGACCTTGGGATCATGACCTGAGCTGAAATCAAGGGTCAGACGCTCAACCAACTGAGCCACCCAGGCACCCTTCCTTCATGGTTCTTATGGTCTGTAAATGTTTACCTTGTGCTCTTCATGTTTGCTTAGTACTTTGAGCACAGGGCCAGACACATCCTTGGCACCCAGTACTTTCTGAAGAGAGGACTGTTCACAGAGTCTTATAAACTGCACACTATTAAAATCTCACTTTATACCAATAAGAAAATGACGAGCTGGATGGGCTTAGGTAAAGTATCCAAATATCAAACAGCTAATGAGTCACAGAGTCCACATTCAAACAAAGCCTTATAACCAGATTCCTGACCCTACATACATATTGACCTTATTCGTCTGGGGCCTTCCTAGATCCTGCTTAGAGCTAGAACTAATAAGTGTCCCTATACCATTCCCTCCCCAGGGGAAAAATACTGATTGCTTATCTACTTAGAGTCATTTTTAAAGTATAAAGCAGGAATGTTTCTGCCTCCAACTCTTTCTAGAAATTTTCTTTGTTTTGCAGAACTATTCTCACTACTTTAGTGACTCAGTATCAACAGCACAAATTTTATTACAACTGTTCAATTCCTGAAAATATTTCAAGCTCTACAAAGCATTGCTAAATATAAAAGGAATTATATAACGGATGAAATCTTCCTTATTGAGGACCTCCAATTAATCCATTATCTGAATATGAATAGGCCAGATGTGGTTTCATGCTGCCTCCCCCTTCCTCCCTTCCACCCTCTTATAAAAACTGGCATTTCTCAATCTTCATGCTAACTCTCATATTTATTTTCTAGCCTACACGAAGAGACCAGCTCGACATTCCTAATTTCTTTGTAATCATCTCTTAAATAAGAACCAAAGCACTCTTTGCTAGTCTTGCTGTCCCAAATATATGAAATTAACCCTGTTTATGAGCTGAATGATTTCAAGAGAAGGTATGGAGCAGAAGGCTGGAGTTGTTATTTGGGCTCTAACATCATGGAGTTGTGACACAGTCCTATAAGGGAGAAGGAGAGGAAAGAAGGGAGTATTGATTCTCCACCTTGTATCAATCACTTGATATCCGTGTTCTTATGTAATTTACTCTAAAACCCAAGTAGGGCATTATTATCATTGTTTCAAGGAGGAGGAAAATGTTTCGTAGGGATTATATACATTTCCTAAAAGGACAAAGGTAATATACGTTGACAGAGATGGGATGCAAAATAAGGTGTCATGGTCTGGCCGTTTACATCATGCTAAAAGAAGGCACCCAGTAGTCGAAAGGACAAATCGTAACTTGCCTGGGTCTTACTGTTCCAATCTGGATAATGAGATGGCTGGAAAAGAGTTTCTAGAGGTTCCCTTCACACAAACTTTCATAATTCTTCATGCCCCATCGTTCACAACATATTCATGGAGTCTGGTTTGTCCGTATATTTATCAAATAAGCTGTGGCGGTGGCCCCCCTTCTCCTCCTATCACCTAAGAGCCCCTGCATGGGTAATTTTAGAGTTGGGGAAAGGGGTGACTGCTCTCTCGTTAGTACAAAGGCAACCCATCACTCCCAAATAACTTGTACTTCTCCCACGTCTTCTCAAATCTACCAGATCTCACCATGCATGGAATTTGATAAAAGTTGAGGCACTGCAGTGTTCAGCAACAACAGCCCTGAAAGCAAGCAAGCAGTCATCAGACACTTAAACATGCTAAAACACAGTTGCAGATAATGTACTTTCTCATAAAAATAATTCTGAAGAGCGCAGCCCATGAACATTTGCCTTTTTCCTCACTGTGGTTTACGCAAAAGAGCCTGCTTATTCTTGTCTCGAGGTGTCAGGTGAGAAGTTCTGAAAGGTGCTGGGGAAATAGAGAAAGTTTACCTGGAATATCCAGGCAAGCTTTAACTTTTTTTTTTTGACAACCTCTTCTTCAGAGATTCCACTGGGGCTCAGGAAGAAAGTAGGAGACAGATACCTTCTGATAAAGTTCCTGAGAAAATTTCTTTTTCCTGCTCGCCTGGACCAGCCATCCTCAGGAATGGTTGCTTGTTTAAGTTAGGCTTTACAGAAGCGCTCATGATGGGGCTACAAAGCCCCAGGAGGATATGATGCCTCTTGGACCTACTGGAACAGATTTCTCAAGATGGGCTTTCCCTTTGACAAGATGACTACGCTGATGTGCGTGGCAGGTGTCATTGTGTGAGGCCTTTGAGGTCATCTTCAACAGGTGGCCAGGTGGCTAAGTGAAAGCACACAGACCCTGGCTCTCAGGCTGAGACCTAGCTCCCCTGCTCTTCCCCCTCCTCTCAGAGCAGAGAAAGACATTAACTACTGGCAGGCTGTCTTCCAGGCAAAACTGGTTACGTGACTGCAAGGGCTGCCCACAACCTGGCCAGCCAACGGCGTAGCAACAGAGGCTCTTCCTTTTACAGAACACAAATGTTTCTCTTGAGCTGCCTTTACATCTAAATTTTTAAGAGAAATGGATTAGTGACAGTTATATAATGCATCACATTTATTAAGTCGCTTTAAAAAAAATTTAATGTTTATTTTTGAGAAAGAGAGAGAGAATGAGAGCAGGAGAGGGGCAGGGAGAGAGGGAGACACAGAATCTGAAGTACACTCCAGGCTCCAAGCTGTCAGCCCAGAGCCCGACACGGGGCTTGAACCCACTAATCACGAGATCATGACTTGAGCCGAAGTCAGACGCTTAACCGACTAAGCTACCCAGGCGCTCCAAGTAGCTATCTTTTTTTTTAAGGAATCTATTCCCTTCCTATAATACATGTGGCTGTTATTACTGCTCTTATTTCTGGTGGAAAATAAAGCACTCAGAACTTACAAGTTTGAGTTCAAACATGCCAAGATGCTCTACCATGAAAGCCTCAAGCTCAACTCCAGGCTGGATGGATGAAGTCCATGAGGGAAAGCAAAATGAAAGCTGTCCTCACTGGTGCAGGTCAACGGTGAGGAATCCGTGGAACAGACTCAGAAAAAGTAGAAATCAATGAGCTGTCCTTTCTTGTAACAGGTAACAAAGCAGATCCTTAAATCCCTGCAAACTCTTTACAGATGGTGACTGATGGAGCTAGCATCACCTTAATTTGATCATTATCTCAAAGAAAATTTTAAGTATGTGCATTTATGCCATGAATTTGTGACACTATTTGTTTTCGCTCAGATTGCATTAAACTCCACATTGGTGGTTGTATAATGAATTGGCTGCAGATTTTTTTTTGTTCCCCATTTGTTATTATAAACTTAGCACTTAATTTTAAATTTCAGGAGATAAAGATTGAATCTGTATTTTATGACTTGCAAGACAGGCTAGACATTGGCATTTATTCATGTTTGGGGAAAAGACGGATTCAAATACACTTGTGATCAAAAATCTCTATCCACTTAGTTTAAATTTTTGTGTTGATCTGCCAGCTATATGGTTTTCTTACTTCTTGAGAAAGGAGTGAATTACAGCTATGAGTAAAGATCTTGCCATCCTCAACTGCTTTATCATAATTAAAATATTTTAGATCAAGTGACAATGGAGAAGGATAGAGATTGTTACAAATCCTGAGTTTAGTACCATAACTTTTCCCAGTGAAAATGGATCTTCTATTTACATTTTTTCCGCCTTCTAATCTTGGATCCAGAGAAAAAGGACTTTGAGCTCTTAGGCTATAGAGAAAAAACATAATTAAAAGTTGCCCCCCCTCTCCTTTGAATGCAAACTGGTGCAGCCACTCTGGAAAACAATGTGGAGTTACCTCAAAAAATTAAAAATAGAACTACCTTACGATCCAACAATTGCACTACTAGGTATTTATCCAAGGGATACAGGTGTGCTGTTTCAAAGGAGTACGTGCACCCCAATGTTTCTAGCAACACTATCAACAATAGCCAAAGTATGGAAAGAGTCCAAATGTCCATCGATGGATGAATGGATAAAGAAGATGTGGTATATATATACAATGGAGTATTACTTGGCGATCAAAAAGAATGAAATCTTGCCATTTGCAACTACGTGGATGGAACTGGAGGGCATTACGCTAAGCAAAATTAGTCAGTCAGAGAAAGACAAATATCATAGGACTTCCCTCATATGAGGACTTTTAGATACAAAACAGATGAACACAAGGGAAGGGAAGCAAAAATAATATAAAAACAGAGGGGGACAAATACATAAGAGACTCTTAAATGTGGAGAACAAACAGAGTGTTGCTGGAGGGGTTTTGGGAGGGGGGATGGGCTAAGTGGGTAAGGGACATTAAGGAATTTACTCCTGAAATAAATCATTGTTGCACCATATACTAACTTGGATATAAATTTTAAAAAATACATTAAAATTTTTTTAAAAATAGAAACAAAGTTGTCTGCCCCTCTCTTTATTGTTTATCTTTTCCCCTCTGGTCCTAGACTTTGGTAGGATTTTCTATTTCAAACAGGACTAAAGGATGAGTTTTAAAATAGTCCTCCAAGATTGATGGAAACATAAAACAAAGATCAAAGGAGTTGAACTCATGGATGAATAAACAGAAAACAGTAATATTAGATCCATGGAAAATATTCCTGGCACACACATAAAAAGAAGGATACACTGTAGAAAGATGAGGAAATATCTCCTTAATTACATCTAATAGACTTAAAAAAATAATTTCTACAAATAGCTCTTTTTTTAAATTAAGTAGAATAAGACAGGAATAATAGAAATGATCATAGCATAAAAATTGAAAGAGACCAAATAAAATTAACATTGAAAACAGTTAAAAAGTAACAGATCATCTGAAGTTATACAGAAGGTAATTGTGACAAATACCCAGAAAACAAAGGAGGTAAGCAAAAAATCCAGAAAAATGTGAACAAAAATGAAAAGAGTAGGGACATAATAAGGAGAGGTATTTTAAAATTAACCAAAGTCTGTGAATAATCAATGAACAGAGTTAGATTCAATAATGAGTGATACAGTAGGACAAAAATCCCTTCAAAGCCCTGGTAACCCCTGACAGTTTTTGACTGAATTCTAAATATCTAAATATTTAAGTTCCGAATATCATACTTATACTGCTATTTTCTTGGCCCTTTTTTTCCATGTTAAATATTACCAACTGACTTTTTGCCATGAAAGGTGAAGATTGATCTATCTTGATTCTGTTCAATACACACTCCCTTACCTTACCTCTATTTTCTTCCTTCTAATACAACTGTTATAATTATTTGCATTAGGCCACTTTATTATGCACTCTGGAAGCTGTTAGCATCTTCCCTTTATTCTCTGCATTCTTGAATTATATAAGACATGAAGGAGACTAGCGTTTTTCCTTCCATTCATTGTGCCGAACTGTCTGTGGATCTGTTCGGTTTGGAAATTCTTATACTTGGAGCCTATGAAATTTTTAGTTTTCTCTGTTCTCTTTTTGGAATTCCTATTATTTGGATATTGGGTGTCATATACGGATTCAGAAATTTTCTTAAGTTTCCCACTCTTTTTTTCCTTTCTTTGCCTTTTGGTTGCAGCTTCTAAGAGATTTTTCCAAGCTACGCTTCTTTCTTGTATTTCTTTTCGTGTTTTTGTCATCTTATTTTTCCTTTTCAAGAGCTCTTTGTTTTTGTCGTTCTCTGAATATTCCTGTTGTTGTCTCCTACGTACATAGCATCTTCTCTTATCTCTGAACAAAGGTGGTTTGAAATATTTTTTGGCTTCCTGAACTGAAATTACTTTACTACTTTACTCCAAAATTATTTTCTTTTTGGTTTTATTTGGATGAATAATTTGCCAGTTGGGACATTTCACAAATTTCTCAAGGGGTGTCTGCTAATATTTATAAAGGCACTAAAAAGCTGACTAGAAGGAGGTGACCATTCAATAAGTAGAATTTCATTTCACAGCCTGCTTTCATCATGGCACATCTCTAAACTCTGCTTCATGTCCTCAAGTTTAGAATATTTTTGCATTATTCTCTTTCGAAAGTACACATCCAGATTTGCACAGGGTGGGACATGGACAAATGCTGACTTAGGAAAGGAATGGGGAGTGTGAGTTTTTATTTATCTATTTTTTCTAAGTATACTTTCAACCAATATACCCATTACCAGCCCCAGAAGCATTCTCTTTTCAATGGAATTGGTACCTCCGTTCTTGAACCTTCTTGGTGGGGTCTGGGCTTCTTATTGTCCCTCCTTGGGTCTATCTTCCTTCCTCTTCCCACCTGGCACCAGCTCCCTCTGTTCTGCTAAGTCAAATCCTTGCAACCTCCCTGCTTTACAGACCCCCCCTCCCCAATTTCATCGGATCCCCATTCCCACTGCTCAAGTAATTTTATGACCACGACTCACCATTTATCTGTTTACCTGTCGTTTTAGGGAGGGTTTTGGAAGAAATGGTGGTGAATAAAGATGTTCAGTTCTTCTCACTTAACTGAAAGTTTAAATGTTTTACATTAAAAAAATAGAATCCTGTAATTATTGATCTACGAAGGGTAAGGAAAAAAGATGAATCACTTATACTGGTTTAAAAAAATTAGGACAGCTTTGAATTCTTCTGCAATTACAAATTGCTTTGGTTCTCTACTATCTTAAGGCCTAATTCTTTCCTTCTCATCTTTGCTTCTTAGATAATGTCATTTCCCCCCCTAAATTTCGTGATTAAATGGAACTCTTAGGTCAGGCCCTTGGTTTCCAGTTAGGCCACATTTATGGGTTACTAAGGAAGGCTCTCTGCCACAAAATAACCTTAACATAGTCTGACATTCTGTCCTTTAATAGAGGAATATACACTTAGTGTCTAGAAGGCTTTTAAAATTTCACAAGTCCGCATTAAAATGTAAATGTCTAGGATGGGAGACCCGCCCAGGCTATTAGCAATTACTACAGTCAAGAAACCCCAGAGCCAGAGGGAAATGCAGCTGATCACATACAATGACCTTTAACAGTCTGAAGTATTTTGGTTTTGACTTTTATGTTGTATTCCTTTAAGTGAGCTATTTATCTTGTGACAATTCTTTGACTTTGACACTATTTTTGCTTCTGTTATTTTAAAGTTTGGCTTCTGATATAGTTTCCTCTTCTTGCAGCCATTTTCCATTGCTTTTATAATTTCTTCCTATCAGCTTAAGCTCACACTAGTCGGGCATTTTGAACATTCAGACTGACTTGAAAGCCATTTTAGACTTAATTGTTCATGTTTTCCCTCTAAATTACCAATTGCAGGTGAGTGGGTCTTCTTACTAGAACTTTATAAATGATCTCTCTATTTTTTGTTCCCTGATGAATCTTTCACAGATGAGTCACATTAACTAATACAGACTTTTAAATAAAACATTACTCTGATTCCTTGTTAGCATTCTTACTCATTCCTAAATAGATATCACAATTCAATAGCATCTCTCTCTCTCTCTCTCTCTCACACACACACACACACACACACACACACACACACACACACACTGTATAGGAAGGCTAGCTTAAAGTCATCTATGCAACAAAGAATTAAAGTATTAGCAACCAAATTCTCAATCTAATATAAAACTGTTGGAAATTTAAAAATTCTTTGTCTGAAAGGGAAAGTCTCCGACATCAGTTGCTTTAGCTTAGGAGGATACAGACAACCTCTAAAGTGAATTTTTTCTATCATACACTCACACACATCAAGTAGTTTTGTTTTTTTTCCCCCGTAGAGTCGTTTTTATGTTCTCCTTGAAAAAAGGCAAATGCTGTGTTCCAGTCACTTAATTCAAAATACCTCTGCAATGATCTTCACATCTAATGCATTTCCCAAGTGGTTTTCATACAGGAAGAGTTTTCAAGTAAAGCATACTTTTCAACCATTCAAAGAAGCAGCTAGTGGTTAAAAAAATGAAGGCCATTAACTTGCCACCAGTTACTAACATGCTCTTGGAATTTTAAAATTGTGCAATCATCCATGTAAAATTATTTATTTCATAACAGTTTTCTCCTTCTTCCAACAAATTA
Organism: Leopardus geoffroyi; assembly: GCF_018350155.1. Lineage (NCBI taxonomy): Eukaryota > Metazoa > Chordata > Mammalia > Carnivora > Felidae > Leopardus > Leopardus geoffroyi. Next base: position 3,762,939 of record NC_059329.1, on the reverse strand, counting down.
TAGTTAGCTATGACTTAGTTACCTTCTTGCACCTCTAACAATCCTTATCAAGATCTCCTTGTGTCTACCATCATTTTTTTGTGCAAGAGTACATGACCAAAATGCATTTTATCTGTTTCAATATAATTCGTGGCTTAAAATAGCTGTTAGGAAGGGGATTCTGCTTTTTTTTTCCTTTAAGAAAACTTGTGTCATTCCCGAAAATGATCCAGGTTGTTTGTGTGGTGTGTGTGTGTGTGTGTGTATGTGGTGTGTGTGTTTTAATTAAATGGAACCACGGATACTTAATGTCCAGAAAACTGCGCTTATTAAGAAAATCTGAAGATAGTTTTAATCATAATATGCCTCTAATAATGAGGTTTATATTCTTCAAACTCTAAGTGAAATTATTTTAAGAGGTTATATTTATATGGATCTACTAATTAGGATGTTTAGTTAACATTTCCAATGTGTGTAATGCATGAGTGAATCACTAGATCACCAATGTACATCATAAGTAAATGTCATATCAATAATAGGTAAGTAAAAATGCTTTCTGCATAAAGATTCCAAATACTGCAAATGAACAGGTTTGTTAATCTCTTTATGCTCAAATTTCATATCCCTTTCATCTTCAAATATACTTTTAGGCTTTTTTTTAAGTCTAGGAAATGTCAAACATGCAAGACAGGACAGAAGTATACTCTATTGTAATATTCAAGATATTAGTCACCATGGCTCTCTACTTTTTGGGCAGATAGCACCAGTTAGAATCATCGATGCATTCTATCTATCAACTGTACTGCAAACTTACTGCGAGACAAGTACCACATCTATGTTTTTGAAGCCTCAAACAAAACTCATTAGGAACTCATAGAGTGCTCTTTATCTGGAAGGTATACAATGTGTGTTGCTTAACTAATTAACAATTATGATGGAAATAGCACTCAATTTATTTAGCTGTTCATGAACAGTGATCTAAAATATTGCTCAGAAAAGTGTATGGATTTAATTATCTCAATTATGCCTTAATGCAGTTAAAACAATTAACTTTTCAGTATAATTTTATTGTCACATTAGCATGTATAATAAAGAACTTTTGTTATACTTTATGAAGTATATCACCCATAAGATTCTCATATATATAAAATACTATTATGTACACATCTACGTGTATGAATTTGTGACAACATGGACGGAACTTGAGAGCATCAGGCTAAGTCAAACCAATCACACAGAGAAAGACATGGTATGATCTCTCTTAAACGTGTAATTTAAAACTCCAAAACAAACCCTACGAAAACAGACTTCAAAGATTAAAAAAACAGATTGGTGGTTGCCAGAAGTGGGAGAAATAGTTAAGAAATGAGTGAAGGGGACCAAAATGTAAACAAACAAACCACAAACAGTAATACCTGTAGCTAATACCTGAATGCACAGAAATTCAGTGAAAAAAAAAAAGACTCTTAGACCAGGAAGGTGGTATATATCTAAATCATGAACAGGATGCATTAGCTATGGATTCTAAAAACAACCTAATGAAGTGGGAACTCTTAATACCATTTAACAGATGACTACACAGAGTTTTAGCAAATATAAAAAATTTTCCAAAATTTGCAGAGCTAGTAAAAGATAGTGCCAAGATTCAACCCTATTTTCTTTTTTTTTTTTTTTTTAATATATGAAATTTATTGTCAAATTGGTTTCCATACAATACCCAGTGCTCATCCCAAAAGATGCCCTCTTCAATACCCATCATCTCCCCTACCTTACCTCCCACGCCCCGTAAACCCTCAGTTTGTTCTCAGTTTTTAAGAGTCTCTTATGCTTTGGCTCTCTCCCACTCTAGCCTCCTTTTTTTCTTTTTTCCTTCCCTTCCCCCATGGGTTTCTGTTAAGTTTCTCAGGATCCACATAAGAGTGAAAACATATAGTATCTGTCTTTCTCTGTATGACTTATTTCACTTAGCATCACACTCTCCAGTTCCATCCATGTTGCTACAAAGGGCCATATTTCATTCTTTCTCATTGCCACGTAGTACTCCATTGTGTATATAAACAACAATTTCTTTATCCATGCATCAGTTGATGGACATACAGGCTCTTTCCACAATTTGGCTATTGTTGAGAGTGCTGCTATAAACATTGGGGTACAAGTGCCCCTATGCATCAGTACTCCTGTATCCCCTGGGTAAATTCCTAGCAGTGCTACTGCTGAGTCATAGGGTAGGTCTATTTTTAATTTTTTGAGGAACCTCCACACTGTTTTCCAGAGTGGCTGCACCAATTTGCATTCCCAGCAACAGTGCAAGAGGGTTCCCGTTTCTCCACATCCTCTCCAGCATCTATAGTCTCCTGATTTGTCCACTTTGGCCACTCTGACTGGCATGAGGTGATATCTGAGTGTGGTTTTGATTTGTATTTCCCTGATGAGGAGCGACGTTGAACATCTTTTCATGTGCCTGTTGGCCATCCGGATGTCTTCTTTACAGAAGTGTCTATTCATGTTTTCTGCCCATTTCTTCACTGGATTATTTGTTTTCCAGGTGTGGAGTTTGGTGAGCTCTTTATAGATTTTGGATACTAGCCCTTTGTCCGATATGTCATTTGCAAATATCTTTTCCCATTCCGTTGGTTGCCTTTTAGTTTTGTTGATTGTTTCCTTTGCTGTGCAGAAGCTTTTTATCTTCATGAGGTCCCAATAGTTCATGTTTGCTTTTAATTCCCTTGACTCTGGGGATGTGTCAAGTAAGAAATTGCTGCGGCTGAGGTCAGAGAGGTCTTTTCCTGCTTTCTCCTCTAGGGTTTGGATGGTTTCCTGTCTCACATTCAGGTCCTTTATCCATTTTGAGTTTATTTTTGTGAATGGTGTGAAAGTGGTCTAGTTTCAATCTTCTGCATGTTGCAGTCCAGTTCTCCCAGCACCATTTGTTAAAGAGACTGTCTTTTTTCCATTGGATGTTCTTTCCTGCTTTGTCAAAGATAAGTTGGCCATATGTTTGTGGGTCTAGTTTTGGGGCTTCTATTCTATTCCATTGGTCTATGTGTCTGATTTTGTGCCAATACCATGCTGTCCTGATGTTGACAGCTTTGTAGTAGAGGCTAAAGTCTGGGATTGTGATGCCTCCTGCTTTCATCTTCTTCTTCAAAATTACTTTGGCTATTCGGGGCCTTTTGTGGTTCCATATGAATTTTAGGATTGCTTGTTCTAGTTTTGAGAAGAATGCTAGTGCAATTTTGATTGGGATTGCATTGAATGTGTAGATAGCTTTGGGTAGTATTGACATTTTGACACTATTTATTCTTCCAATCCATGAGAATGGAATGTTTTTCCATTTCTTTATATCTTCTTCAATTTCCTTCATAAGCTTTCTATAGTTTTCAGCATACAGATCTTGTACATCCTTGGTTAGATTTACTCCGAGGTATTTTATCCTTCTTATTGCAATTGTGAATGGGATCAGTTTCTTTGTCTTTCTGTTGCTTCATTATTAGTGTATAAGAATGCAAGTATTTCTGTAGATTGATTTTGTATCCTGCAACTTTGCTGAATTCATGTATCTGTTCTAGCAGACTTTTGGTGGAGTCTATCGGATTTTCCAGGTATAATATTATGTCATCCGCAAAAAGTGAAAGCTTGACTTCATCTTTGCCAATTTTGATGCCTTAGATTTCCTTTTGTTGTCTGATTGCTGATGCCAGCACTTCCAACAGTATGTTAAACAACAGCGGTGAGAGTGGACATCCCTGTCGTGTTCCTGATCTCAGGGAGAAAGCTTTCAGTTTTTCCCCATTGAGGATGATGTTAGCTGTGGGCTTTTCATAAATGGCTTTTATGATCTTTAAGTAGGTTCCTTCTATCCCAACTTTCTCGAGGATTTTTATTAAGAAAGGATGCTGAATTTTGTCAAATGCTTTTTCTGCTTCGATTGATAGGATCATATGGTTCTTATCTTTTCTATTATTAATGTGATGTATCACGTTGATTGATTTGCGAATGTTGAACCAGCCCTGCATCCCAGGAATGAATCCCACTTGATCATGGTGAATAATTCTTTTTATAAGCTGTTGAATTCGATTTGCTAGTATCTTATTGAGAATTTTTGCATCCATATTCATCAGGGATATTGGCCTGTAGTTCTCTTTCTTTACTGGGTCTCTGTCTGGTTTAGGAATCAAATAATACTGGCTTCATAGAATAAGTCTGGAAGTTTTCCTTCCCTTTCTAATTTTTGGAATAGCTTGAGAAGGATAGGTATTATCTCTGCTTTAAATGTCTGGTAGAATTCCCCAGGGAAGCCATCTGGTCCTGGACTCTTATTTGTTGGGAGATTTTTGATAACCGATTCAATTTCTTCGCTGGTTATGGGTCTGTTCAAGCTTTCTATTTCCTCCAGTTTGAGTTTTGGAAGTGTGTGGGTGTTTAGGAATTAGTCCATTTCTTCCAGGTTGTCCAGTTTGTTGGCATATAATTTTTCATAGTATTCCCTGATAATTGCTTGTATTTCTGAGGGATTGGTTGTAATAATTCCATTTTCATTCATGATTTTATCTATTTGGGTCCTCTGCCTTTTCTTTTTGAGAAGGCTTGCTAGAGGTTTATCAATTTTATTTTTTCAAAAAACCAACTCTTGGTTTCACTGATCTGCTCTACAGTGTTTTTAGATTCTATATTGTTTATTTCTGCTCTGATCTTTATTATTTCTCTTCTTCTGCTGGGTTTGGGGTGTCTTTGCCGTTCTGCTTCTATTTCCTTTAGGTGTGCTGTTAGATTTTGTATTTGGGATTTTTCTTGCTTCTTGAGATAGGCCTAGACTGCAATGTATTTTTCTCTCAGGACTGCCTTCGCTGCATCCCAAAGTGTTTGGATTGCTGTATTTTCATTTTCGTTTGTTTCCATATATTTTTTAATTTCTTCTCTAATTGCCTGGTTGACCCATTCATTCTTTAGTAGGGTGTTCTTTAACCTCCATGCTTTTGGAGGTTTTCCAGACTTTTTCCTGTGGTTGATTTCAAGCTTCATAGCATTGTGGTCTGAAAGTATGCATGGTATGATCTCAATTCTTGTATACTTATGAAGGGCTGTTTTGTGACCCAATATGTGATCTATCTTGAAGAATGTTCCATGTGCACTCGAGAAGAAAGTATATTCTGTTGCTTTGGGAGGCAGAGTTCTAAATAGATCTGTCAAGTTCATCTGACCCAATGTATCATTCAGGGCCCTTGTTTCTTTATTGACCATGTGTCTAGATAATCTATCCATTGTTATAGGTGGGGTATTAAAGTCCCCTGCAATTACCACATTCATGTCAATAAGGTTGCTTATGTTTGTGAGCAATTGTTTTATATATTTGGGGGCTCCTGTATTCGGTGCATAGACATTTATAATTGTTAGTTCTTCTTGATGGATAGACCCTGTAATTATTATGTAACACCCTTCTTCATCTCTTGTTACAGCCTTTAATTTAAAGTCTAGTTTGTCTGATATAAGTATGGCTACTCCAGCTTTCTTTTGACTTCCAGTGGCATGATAAGTAGTTCTCCTTCCCCTCACTTTCAATCTGAATGTGTCCTCAGATCTAAAATGAGTCTCTCATAGACAGCAAATAGATGGGTCTTGTTTCTTTATCCAATCTGATACCCTATGTCTCTTGGTTGGCGCATTTAGTCCATTTACATTCAGTGTTATTATAGAAAGATATGGGGGGGGGGGCGCCTGGGTGGCTCAGTCGGTTAAGCGTCCGACTTCAGCTCAGGTCATGATCTCATGGTCCGTAAGTTCAAGCCCCGTGTTGGGCTCTGTGCTGACAGCTCAGAGCCTGGAGCCTGCTTCAGATTCTGTGTCTCCCTCTCTCTCTGACCCTCCCCCATTCATGCTCTGTCTCTATCTCAAAAATAAATAAACATTAAAAAGAAATAAAAATAAATAAATAAAAAGAAAGATATGGGTTTAGAGTCATTGTGATGTCCGTAGGTTTCATGCTTATAGCGATGTCTCTGGTAATTTGTCTCACAGGATCCCCCTTAGGATCTCTTGTAGGGCTGGTTTAGTGGTGATGAATTCCTTCAATTTTTGTTTGTTTGGGAAGACCTTTATCTCTCCTTCTATTCTAAATGACAGATTTGCTGGATACAGGATTCTCGGCTGCACATTTTTTCTGTTCATCACATTGAAGATTTCCTGCCATTCCTTTCTGGCCTGCCAAGTTTCAGTAGAGAGATCAGTCACGAGTCTTATCAGTCTCCCTTTATATGTTAGAGCAGGTTTATCCCTAGCTGCTTTCAGAATTTTCTCTTTATCCTTGTATTTTGCCAGTTTCACTATGATATGTCGTGCAGAAGATCGATTCAAGTTACGTCTGAAGGGAGTTCTCTGTGCCTCTTGGATTTCAATGCCTTTTTCCTTCCCCAGATCAGGGAATTTCTCAGCTATTATTTCTTCAAGTACACCTTCAGCACCTTTCCCTCTCTCTTCCTCCTCTGGAATATCAATTATGTGTAGATTATTTCTCTTTAGTGCATCACTTAGTTCTCTAATTTTCCCCTCATATTCCTGGATTTTTTTATCTCTCTTTTTCTCAGCTTCTTCTTTTTCCATAATTTTATCTTCTACTTCACCTATTCGCTCCTCTGCCTCTTCAATCTGAGCCGTGGTTGTCTCCATTTTATTTTGCAGCTCATTTATAGCATTTTTTAGCTCCTCCTGGCTGTTCCTTAGTCCCTTGATCTCTGTATCAATAGATTCTCTGCTGCCCTTTGTACTGTTTTCAAGCCCAGCGATTAATTTTATGACTATTATTCTAAATTCACTTTCTGTTATATTGTTTAAATCGTTTTTGATCAGTTCGTTAGCTGTTGTTATTTCCTGGGTGTTTTTTTGAGGGGAATTCTTCCGTTTGGTCATTTTGGATAGTCCCTGGAGTGGTGCGGGACTGCGGGGCACTTCCCCTGTGCTGTCTTGAATAACTTGCGATGGTGGGCGGGGCCGCAGTCAGACCTGATGTCTGCCCCCTGCCCACCACTGGGGCCACAGTCAGACTGGTGTGTACCTTCTCTTCCCCTCTCCTAGGGGCAGGATTTACTGTGGGGTGACATGGCCCATCTGGGCTACTTGCACACTGCCAGGCTTGTGGTGCTGGGGATCTGGCATATTAGCTAGGGTGGACTGGCAAGGAGCACAGGGGCAGGAGGGGCAGGCTCAGCTCGCTTTTCCTTCGGTGATCTGGTTCGGGAGGGGCCCTGCCGCACCGGGAGGGAGTCAGACCCGCCGGAGGCATGGATCTGCAGAAGCACAGCGTTGGTAGTTTGCGCATGCAAGCAAGTTCCCTGGCAGGAACTGGTTCCCTCTGGGATTTTGGCTGGGGGGTGGGCGAGGGAGATGGCGCTGGCGAGCACCTTTGTTCCCCGCCAAGCTGAGCTCTGTCGTCCGGGGCTCAACAACTCTCCCTTCCGTTGTCCTCTAGCCCTCCCGTTCTCTGAGCAGAGGTGTTAGCTTATAACCTTCCAGATGTTAAGTCCGCTTGCTGTCAGAACACACTCTGTCCGGCCCCTCCGTTTTTGCCAGCCAGACTCCGTGGCTCTGCTTTGCCGGCAGGCTGCCCCTCTGGCCCGGCTCCCTCCCGCCAGTCCGTGAGGAGTGCACTGCCTCTCCGCCCTTCCTACCCTCTTCCATGGGTCTCTCATCTACGCTTGGCTCTGGAGAATCCGTTCTGCTAGTCTTCTGGTGGTTTTCTGAGTTATTCAGGCAGGTGTGGGTGGAATCTAAGTGATACGCAGGACGCGGTGAGACCAGCATCCTCCTACACCACCATCTTGCGTTCCCAGAATCGATTCAACCCTATTTTCTATCTGAACTGTAAAGCCCATGCTCTTTTGTTATTCTGACTTTAAAAAAAATTTTCTGAAAATAATACAATTATATAGCAAATATTATTATCAGATTTACATTCCTTTTAAAAATAATATTTATATTCTTAATATAAGTGTCATTAACATAAGTTCATAAAATATAGCTATCAAATCATCTATTTTTAAAGAAGCAAATTAAAAATAATTTTTCAATGACATAAGTTTTAAAATTAATTAACTTGTTGGATGTACTGTAGTAAGAAAGTTGTGTCTAATATACTTGTAAAGAAAAACAAACTTGGTAAATAAAGAAATACCTAATGTTTTTATTGTAAAGTTTCTTTTTTTTTTTAACTTTTTAAATTTATTATTGAGAGACAGAGAGACACAGAGCATGAGCAGGGGAAGGGTAGAGCGAGGGGGAGACACAGAATCTGAAGTAGGCTCCAAGCTCTGAGCTGTCAGCACAGAGCCCGATGTGGGGCTTGAACTCACGAACTGCGAGATCATGACCTGAGCCGAAATCGGTTGCCTAACCAACTGAGCCACCCAGGCACCCCTTATTGTCAAAGTTTCTTAAAAAATTTATTTTTATTCGAGTATAGTTGACACACAATGTTACATCAATTTCGGTTGTAGGACATAGTGATTCCACTTGTCTGTATGTCATGCTGCGTCCCTTGCAAGGGTAGCTACCACCTGTCACCATGCATGGTATTACAGTACCATTGACTATATTCCCGATGCTGTCCTTTTATTCTGTGACTTAGTCATTCTGCAACTGGCAGCCCGAATCTTCCACTGCCCTTTACCCATTTGGACTGTCCTCCTACCCTTCTTCCCTCTGGCAACCATTAATTTGTTCTCTGTATTTCTAAGTGTGAATCTGCTTTTTGTTGGTTCATTCGTTTTATTAGATTTCGCATATGAGTGAAATCATATGGTAAAAATATCTTTTTGATTTAATAAGCATTATCTAGGAAACCTTTCAATAGCTTCACTAATTGTTGAGTAGAAGAGAGAAAATATCTTACCTATTGCAATATACTGAAATATATTTACAGTTAGAAGTTACCTTTATTGATAGGCTTGATTGTATCTCAGACCTTTTTTGTTGTTGTGGTTTTCATTTTGGATCCAGAGTTCAATTAGCTACTACTTTCTACCTCTTGATGGCTAGGGTCACTGATGAGATTGACTAAGTGCTTGGATTTTATTTGTTATTAATGTGTGTCTACTCATCATCATCCTGCAAGTACCTAGTTATTTCAGATTGTTCTAAATCTCATGGAGATTGCCTCTGCTCCTCAATAGGAATGCACAGGAGAAGCTCTATTTCGACACCTCGTCCAGCACCGCCATTCTGGCTTTGCCTTTGGTTTTCTACCAGCAGATGGATTCTTGCTCTTGAACACCGCCCTCTGTTTGCCTGTTTTCTGTTCTTAGGTTCCCTTCTGCCACTGACAGTCTCTGGACCTCAGATGCCCTGTAAGTTTGTTTTGGGTCATTGACCAGACTGATGAATCTCCTTGATGGAGAAGCATCTGCCCATCGGGACCCAGGCAGGCTGTCTGCCCATCTGGGCTTTTGTTAAGTCATTCCCTTTCTTGGATCTCCACTAATTGCCTGCCTTGTTCTGCTCCAGTTGGCGCCCCAGATGCTGGCCTTTTCTTCAACTTTGCCTTACAATACTGCTATTGTGCATGTTCTCCCCCTTGTGACTCACAGCCAGGTATCACACTTAGTATTTGTAGACTCCCTTAGTTAGATACCATGAAACTTGTACACCTCTGGGTTACCAGAAGCACAATAGCTACCAAGGAACTCAATTCCATTTTCATTACACTTATTGTTAGACAGTTCTTACTCTGAATCAAAATCAACCTCCTGATAGCTTATTCCCTGGTTGGCCTCACTGATAATGAGCATAGTACTTGTGCATTGCAATAAACAGTAGCAGCTGCTATTATTTATTACTCAGAGTTTTCCAATGAAAGTCCCCCCCCCCTCCCATGGAGAATATTATAGTGGGAATAAGAAAATGAGGCTCACAAAATGTAAGTAACTTGCCAAGTTATAGTTAGTAAACTGTGATCCCTGTATGAACACGGGCTGTCTCAGGTTCTTTACTTCTTTTTTTCAGTGATCTTGGTTTTACCCAATCACACTGTAGGCACTCACTCCAACGGTTATAGTCTTGACATTGATTAAAAACTGCATCCCATACATAATATCAACTTCAATTAGTCACCTTCTACACTCTACCTCCTGTCCCTCAGACCCGGTTATCTCTAGTGCCATACTCCAACAATCCTTTGGCCTCAACAGAGTCATCAGTCCATGGTTCCTACTGCGTTTGCTATATCCCTTATTCTCGTCTTATCTCATGTGTTTTCTTGTCTTATCTCTGGAAGAAATGAGGGCAGGAACTGGGAGGAAAGGTCACAGAACCAAGGACTAATCCTTCTCTAGACGTGGAGAGTGAGAGAGATAGACACAGCAGAGCTCAGTAGGGCTGGTTTCAGGGAAAGGGTAGAAATAAGGAACTGAGATCTGAGCTAGATTTTATATTCCAGAAATTCAGATGTCATATTAACACACCTGAGCACAGCCTGTTCAGTCAGATAGACCTGCGTTTAAATGGCACTTCTGCTTTTTACTTGCTGGAAGACCTTGGCCAATTCACCACATTTTTTGAGCTACAGTTCCTTTTTGTTTTTAAATTACGTTTTTAATTTTAATTTCAGTATAATTAACTCACAGTGTTACATTAGTTTCAGATGTACAATATAGTGATTCAACACTTCCCTATACAACCCTGTGTTCATCATGATAAATGTAATCTTAATCCCCTTCACCTATTTCCCCCATCCCCTCCTCTCTGGTAACCATCAGTTTGTTCTCTATAGTGAAGAGTCTGTTTCTTGGTTTGTCTCTCTGTCTTTTTTTCTTTGCTCTTTTGTTTCTTAAATTTCACACATGAGTAACATCATACGGTATTTGTCTTTCTCTGACTAATTTTGCTTAGCATTATACCATCTAGATGCATGCACATCGTTGCAAATGGCAATATTTCATTCTTTTTAAAAAATTGTTTATTTTTTTTTGAGAGAGCAGGAGTGGGAGAGGGGCAAAGAAAGACGGAGACAGAGAATCTGAAGCAGGCCCCTCACTGCCCACACAGACCCCAATGCAGGACTCAACCATGAGATCATGACCTGAGCTGAAACCAAGAGCCAGACGCTCAACTGACTGAGCAACCTAGGTGCCCTAAGATTTCATTCATTTTTTATGGCTGAATAAAAATATACACACATATATATCCCACATCTTTCTTATCCATTCAACTATCTATTAATGGAAACTTGGGCTATTGTAGATAGCCATACATTTGGATATTATAGATAATGTTGCAATAATAATTACGCTTGTAGACAACCTCAACTTGTTTTTCCTCTTTCATTATATTCATATAACAAAATTGCAGCCCAGATGAAATCCATTCTTCATCACTCTGAGCCTACATCCATATTGTTCAATGTGGCTAGATAAAAACTCACAGCCATACCAACTCATCGCCCTTTAATGGTGTCTAAAAATCTACTCTATCTCCCTAGTCCATTCTCTTTCCTACTCTTTTAGATGATTTTTAAATCTTTTCTTCTCTTTCCTCAAACATACCACAACTTTTCCATATCCTCAATTTCATAACTTTGGTTTTATCTAAAAATTTAAGCTTTTAGAAAAGAACTTCACAGCCTACTTTCTCTTCTATTACTATGGGTGGATGATCTGTACTCCTAGGTAAGACCAAGTCCTCTATGTGTACCCTAGATCCATTCTGACCCTGCCTACTCAAGGACATCTCCAGAAGTGCTCTCCTGTGTCTTCAACATCACCATATTTACCCTCGCTAATGATCATTTATCAGCTTATGGATATGCTGTTATATCCCCCGTATCTTAATCCCACTTTCCCTCCCGCTACTGTCTCATTTCTATCTTTCCCTTTATAGCAAAACTCCTTGAAGGAGTCCTTTATTTTTGAGGTCTTCATTTTCTCTTTCTGTGCTTCCCTGATCACACTCAAATTAGGTTTTCACTCCCTCAAGTAAAATGGCTATTGTGAAGTCACCAATGACCACCATGGTGTTAAATCCAATGGGATTTCTCAGACCTAATTATACTTAATTTACAAATACATTTTACCCAGTTCATTACTCTTCCTTGAAACCGTTTGATGCTTGGCACCTACAACTACCACATTCACCCAGTTTTCTATCTTTCCAGCCACTCATTTCTCGGTCCCTTTGCTGTTTCCGTTTCATTTCATCTGTCTCTACGGATCACAGTGACTCAGGGCAGAGTTCATGACTTCAATTTCTCTCTCTCTCTCTCTCTCTTCTGTCCTCATGGTCTAGGTGCTGCCACTCTTAAGAGGTGACTTTAAATACCATCTTAAGGGTAATAACTCCCAAATTTCTATCTTCATTCTGTTCCTCCCTTCTGAATTTTAGACCAGCATATCTGTCTACTTACCATCTCCACTTGGTGATGTAACAATAAACACCTCAAAATTAACATGTCAGAGTCTGAGCTCTCCTCCACTCTCCACAAATGTTCTTCCATGTGCTCTCATCTCAGTAATGACAATTCCATCTTCTGGTTGCTAGAACCTAGGAGCGTAACGTCACTGGTAATCCCTCCCTTTCCCTCACATCCCACAGTAGCAAGTTCTATTGTCTCTACCGTCAAAATATATTCTGAATTTGACCACTTCTGACTCTCCCCAGTGCCGGTCTATGAATTGCTTGCCTGGTGCTAAATGTCCTGTTTCTGCCCTGTCCCATCTTCAGTAATGAGAGATAGCCCATTAAAATGTAAGTCAGATTATGTCATTTATTTTTTTTCATTCGAAATGAAATCCATGCAAAGTCCCATGTAATAAAGCATCCATTATCTCTTTGACCTAACTTCCTATTCTTTTCATTCTCTCTTTCTAGCTTTGCTTTGTCGCTGTTTCTTAAGAACTCACAGGAAGGTGCTTTCTCACTCAGATATTTGCAACTGATGTTTCTCCTGCCTGCAAAGTTTCCCACAGATGTTCTCAGGGTAAACTCACCTCACTTCCTTCAAATTTTCCCCAACGTTACCTCCATAGGTGACTCCAGCCACCTTCATATCCCTTTTCTCTGCTTTATTATTATTTTCTTTGCTAACCTATTATCTGACATATCTTTGTTATTATATGCCTCTTCTAGAAGAATGCAAGGTCCGTGGGTATAGAACGTGTTGTTGTTGTTGTGTGTGTGGTTTTTTTGTATACGTGTTTGCACTTACTTCGCTTTTATTGCTAAATCTAGAAGAGATCTTGGCACATAGTAGGTTCTCTATAGATATTGGTTAAATAAATCAATCAAGAGAGGAGGAAGAATTCAAACTTAGCATTATCTTGTTCCAAAAATTCACTTAATTTCCGTTGCTTCAATTTTAGTCAGCAATCATCTAAATAAATGACCCGAGCTCTATGCTGTATACTAGAAGGCATGGTGATATGGAAGTTTGCATTCTTTCTGGAGAGTAGATGAAACTGACAGCAAAGAGCAGGGCTTGGTCTATAATTAATTGTCATTGGTGTGGTGCAGATTACAAGTCCTAAGAAGGGGAAATGAGCATGATATAAAGGAATCCATTACAGTTTTAAAAAGGTGGTGTAATTAAGCTGATTTAAGTGATGGGTGATATGTAGCCAGATTATGTGAACAAAGCGTGAGTTAAGTTGGAAGGGTGTTGGAGACCTGACTAATCAGGAGTGAAATGAGGAAATACATTTTAATACGGTGGTGGTGGTATTCCAAGAAAAAACAGAAGAATTGAGACTCCGTGCAGTGGTAAATGTGAGAGTCAGAGACTAATCATAGACCTAAGAGCTCACTGTATAATCAAGTTCTGTGATTATTCATTTTGTAGACACAAAACACTTTAATTTTTTTTTAGGTACACATACATCATAATTATCTTCAAAAAGGTGCACACCACTCATTAAGTCTTCACTCTGTAACCCTGCATTGACAGCTTCGTTCGTGTCCTGCTTCTCATCTAAACACAAACTCCTTAGTAGTTCTTACGTGTCAGTGCTTCTAAGGCAGTGCCTTCTGCATAGTTTCTGATTTGTTTTAGGCTTATTTATTCCCATTACCAATGGAAAACAGAGGCAAATTACAGAAACTGTAAATGAAAGAAACAAATGGCAACCTACCGACTGGGAGAAGATATCTGCAAAGGGTGTGTCCAGTAAGGTGCTAAAATGCCCAGAGCAGATAAAGAATTTATACAACTCAATATGCCCAAAGTATATAAAGGATTTATATAACTCAACACCAGAAAAACAAATAATCTGATTAAAAAGTGCACAAAGGACCCAAATAGATATTTTTCGAAAGAAGACGTACAGATAGGCAACAGCCACATGAAAAGGTGCTCACCATCACTCATCATCAGAAAAATGCAAACCAAACCACAATGAGATGTCACCTCACACCTGTCAGAATGGCTGAGATAAAGAAGACAAGAAATGACAAGTGTTGACAAGGATGTGCAGGAAGAGGAACCCTGTGCACTGTTGGTGGGAATGTCAATTGCTACAGCCACTGTGGAAAGCAGTATGGAGGTTCCTCAAAAAGTTATAAGTGGAAGGGGCGCCTGGGTGGCTCAGTCGGTTAAGTGTCCGACTTCAGCCCAGGTCATGATCTCACAGTTCGTGGGTTCAAGCCCTGCGTTGGGCTCTGTGCTGACAGCTCAGAGCCTGGAGCCTGCTTCGGATTCTGTGTCTCCCTCTCTCTGCTCCTCCCCCCTTTGGCTCTGTCTTTCTTTGTCTCTCAAAAATAAATAAATGTAAAAAAAAAAATTTTTTTTAAGTTACAAGTGGAAATACCATTTGATCCAACAATTTCATCAGGAGGTATTTACCCCAAAGAAACAAAATGACTAATTCAAAAAGATACACACACCCCCATGGGTACTGCAGCATTATTTACAAAAGCCAAGATATGGAAGCAATTTGTAACAACATGGATGGACCCAGAGGGTATTCCGCTAAGTGGAATAAGTCAGAGAAAGACAAATACCATACGAGTCAGACATATACATACAGAGAACAAACTGATGGTAAGCAGAAGGGAGGGCTGTGGGAAGATGGGCAAAATGAGTGAAGGGAAGAGGGAGGTACAGTGTTCCAGTTATGGCCCAAGTCATGCAATAAAAGGCTCAGCCCCGGGAGTACTGTCAATGGTGTTGCGATAGTGTTGTGTGGTGACAGGTGGAGGCTACACTTGTGGTGAGCACAGCATAAAGTGCAGAGACGGTGACTCACTATGTTGACACCCGTAACTAACGCAACATTGTGTACCAACCATACTCCAAAACCAAAACAGAACTTCCATCAGCTCCTTATAAGACAGAAGCTACACTGTCTAGGAAAATAGCAATTTAGTGCTCAGTGTAAGTCTGGCACAACTTTAAAAATGTCCAGAGGAAACTAGATATTACTTGATTTACTTGAAGACACTTTATTTTGTAAGGAAGACAATTTTTTCCTTCTTGTTATTTTCTTCAATTCCCATGTGTTGATGCTCTAAGCAATTACTCAGTACCTACTTGTCCTCTCCTGCACCTCACAGGACGATGGAGGAATCTGAACCCTGACGGAGATCAAATTCACACAAAGAGAGAATGGTTGCAGGTAAATGCAGTAATTACAGTGTTTACCAAGTTCTGCAAACATATGACTACAGTTGAGGACTAATATTCATGGGGTGAGTTACAGTGGAAACTAAATCCTTTTTTAAAAAATATTAATTTTTGAGAGGGAGAGAGAGAAAGAGAGAGAGACAGAGAGAGAGAGAGAGAGGCAGGCTGAAAGACTGAGAGAGCATGAGCAAGGGAGGGGCAGAGAGAGAGGGGGAGCGAGAATATCCAAAGCTGGCTCTGCACTGACAGCACAGAGCCCAACACAGGGCTTGAACCCACAAATCATGAGATCATAACCTGAGTCAAAGTCATATGCTTAACCAACTGAATGACCCAGGCGCTCAGGAAACTAGACACTTTAAAAAAACAAACAAACAGGGGCGCCTGGGTGGCGCAGTCGGTTAAGCGTCCGACTTCAGCCAGGTCACGATCTCGCGGTCCGTGAGTTCGAGCCCCGCGTCGGGCTCTGGGCTGATGGCTCAG
Source organism: Leopardus geoffroyi (assembly GCF_018350155.1). NCBI lineage: Eukaryota > Metazoa > Chordata > Mammalia > Carnivora > Felidae > Leopardus > Leopardus geoffroyi. The sequence goes on along the minus strand of NC_059329.1, from coordinate 3,746,882 downwards.
AGCCTGGAGCCTGTTTCTGATTCTGTGTCTCCCTCTCTCTCTGCCCCTCCCCCGTTCATGCTCTGTCTCTCTCTGTCCCAAAAATAAATAAACGTTGAAAAAACAAACAAACAAACAAACAAACAAACATTTTTAATGTTTATTTTTGACAGAGAGAGAGAGAGACAGAGCATGAGCTGGGGAAGGGCAGAGAGAAAGGGAGATGCAGAATCTGAAGCAGGCTGCAGGCTCCGAGCTTTCAGCACAGAGCCCAATGCGGGGCTCGAACACAGACCGCGAGATCGTGACCTGAGCCGAAGGTGGATGCTCAACCGACTGAGCCACCCAGGCACCCCAAAGGCAACTAGACACTTTTAGAGGCCAGCTCAGTTTCTAGAGCTCACTCATTTCCAACATATATAACAATAATAATAATAATAATAATAATAATAATAATGTTATAAATGATGGATAAAAATCATAAATAAAAATGATCCCTATATAAAAAAAAATCAAAGTTGTAGCATGGTTTGTAGGGCTTGGAAAGAACACAACAGTTTAACATTTAATCAACAGAAAGTAGCCAAATAAGTGACACACGTTACAAAGAGCAAAATTTTGGACAGTCTTGCCGAACAATGTACTGCATTTGATTTTAGGCTAATGGGTAAGTTGGATGCAATCAATAAAAACACTGAATTGCATCCTGAGGAACAAACAGTACAGAAAAGAGAGGACTTGGCTGAGATAAAACTAGAATGGAAGCAGCTCACGTCAATGTCCTTTGACAACGATAGAGCTTATCAAGAAATCGCTCTGTCCGGACTGGAAGCTTGGAATAACGATTAGAAGTGGGTCCCCCAGCAGAGGTGGCCGAGCATCTTTCTCGCATCAACTATTTGTCGTTTGCTGAAGCTCCTACCTCAGTTTCTGACTGCGAACGGCCTGAGTCACGAAAAGATACACACAGGCAACAACAGTCAAGTGCGTGCTACTGCTACCGCTGGCAGCAGTAAAGCTGATACGAAGACCCGGGAAGCACCGACGGGCTGGTGCCAGGTTGGTTTTCTTCGTTTCTGTATCTTCCTACTGGTAACACAAGACTCTGCGATCCTCCTGAACGATTCTGCGCACACTGCTTGCTCTCTGTGCTGGATGCATGCGCGCCCGTCCTGTAATCTACGGTCTCCGGAGAGATCGCTTGCTTTCAGGTTTTAAAACCCACAGGGAGCTTCCAAGCTCATCCTTGGAAGGCAATGCAGACTCTCTTGAGTCTTACTTAACTTGGCGTCAGTTTAAATGTGCCCTTCCAACGGCCCCCAACGCCGTCTTCCTCACACACTCACGCGGTAGTTCTTTCGTTGACAAACTTCCTTCAGTTCCTCGAACACGTCCACACTCTCCCCTGTGTTTTCAGGGGCAAGAGGGCACGACTTCTCCGGGAATCCTTACAAAACCAGCCATCTGCCCCACGTATGTGCAGTGACCGCATCTCATTCTTCCCCAGTCGGTACACCTGCCGTATCATCAACAATAATTACTTCCCCCTAGACCTGGAGTTCTTAACAGTGTGGGTGTCATGCGTATATAGAGCGTTCTGGTGAGGTCTACAGTTCCAGTCTCAGAACACTGTTTCTAAATGCGTAAGATAAATTACTTATGGTAACAAAATAACCCAGTTATTTTGAAACATACAATTTCAAAGTATTAAAAACTAAATTGACGATATCATAATATACTTGCTTTGTTATTAAAGTAACAAAGCCTAGTGGTGTGTCCACAGCAAATACCGTAAAAATCATGTCAAGCAAAAATGAAATTTTCAGCCATTTAAAACACTGAAATGGAATATGAAATTATCTGTGATTTTTAAAATACTTTTTTAAAAAATGTTTATTTATTTTTGAGAGACAGAGAGAGACAGAGTGAGAACAGGGGAGGGGCAGAGAGAGAGGGAGACACAGAATCCGAAGCAGGCTCCAGGCTCTGAGCTGTCAGCACAGAGCCCCATGCGGGGTTCGAACTCACGAACTGTGAGATCATGACCTGAGCTGAAGTCAAAGCTTAACCGACTGAGCCACCCAGGTGCCCGAAATTATCTGTGATTTTTAATGGTGACAAAGTCACAGGGACTATTAGTACCTGTATGGTTTGTAGCCTATGTTCATAATTAAATTGAATGCTAAATTTCAGTTACAGGTTAGGGAAAATAAAGATGTCATTTTGTTGTTATTGTTATTCTCTCCATACAAGTTTATAGTACCTTTCCTGTGTTCCAGGTTCAAACCCCTGTGCTAGTGTGCCAGTTCCAGAAGGACAGCCATCAGCTTGGCCTTGTCTATCACTGAACCCCTACGTGATATCGCATAATCACACAGCCATAACTGCATACATCAGACTTTCTGTTGTAGCTGTTGGGAGACAGGGCTGGGAACGAGACAAAAGCCCCGTGTTATGGAGCTTTCTTTCTAGGGGGAGGGCAAAGCTGTGTCCAGTGCATCATAGGCACCCAGACTGTGTGTGAAGCTGAATGTTCCTCTTTTGCTCTGAACTCTTCTCACATCAGTAAGTGTCCACAAACACCTGCTATAATGGTGTTTAAGCAGGTACTGAAGTTCTGAATTAATTCGCTGACAATAAAGAGGTCGTTTAAAAAACTGAGAGAGATTCTGTGTATTTAACATACACCTTTTCATGATTGCTAGCTACATTTAGGGTTCCTTGATTTACAGAATTATAATTCCTAGATCTCTGTGTCTTTGCTCATGCAATTCTCCCTTCCTTGATCCAAGAGTTCCTGAGGCTCCTGGTTAACTACGAACATTTCAAGACTTCTCTCCACTCCCGTCCTGGCAGCTTCACCGCCCTGGGTAGGAATCTCTACGTGTTCAAAGAGCACTGTGAGCATCTCTCTATTTTTGGACAGCTGACAGACAGGAGTGAAATGATCTGCCTGTGTATTCACATCCTCATTTTCTTCCCCTTAAACTGTGACCTTCTGTCTCTGCTGGAGCTACAAGGCCTTTAGCAAAGCAGACATATTGCTCTCCTCACTGAGGCACTGCTTCCAAACTCTCCATGGGAAGGAAAATCTTACCGGAGGCTTTCAGAGCTGCAAGAATCCGTTCTTGCTTTATTAAGAATGTGTGGGGCGCTTGGATGGCTCAGTCGGTTAAGCATCTGACTTTGGCTCAGGTCATGATCTAACAGTTTGGGAGTTCGAGCCCCACGTCGGGCTCTGGGCTGACGGCTAGGAGCCTGGAGCCTGCTTCACATTCTATGTCTCCCTCTCTCTGCCCCTCCCCTGCTCACGCTCTATCTCTCTCTAAGATAAATAAACATTAAAAAAAGTTTTTTAAAAGAATATGTACAGGTCAGCTTGAAGACATGTATCACAGTGCCTTCACTGGAGTTCTCAGAACCCCCTGAGAAGGGACATTATATGGACTTTCTGAGCTCCTTACCATTGGCTTCTATGGCACTAGCTCCCTGCAGGAGACAGAACCCGCAGGACTGTGCCTGGATATGGGGATCCTAATGCCTGACCCACGCTATGTGGCTCCCTCTCTTTGCGCCTGGGGAAGGGCGAGAGCAGGGTCTGTGTGGTATGCTTCTTACTGGCTGGACCTTTCAAAGTATGGCAAATGGCACTGGCCTCAGATACGCACCGAACGCCTGCCGGACCTCACTCCATCTGCGTGGTCTAACCTCGGTACCCCAGGGACTGGTAGCCCGTTCTTATTTTTATTTATATCTCCAGGAGTTAGCCCAGTACCCACGAGATGGTAGTTCCCCATACATGTTTCCTGAACTGAACCTTTCACAGTGATTTTAGGGAAATTATGAGATTGGCTAGCCTGCTGGCACAAGAACCCGTTTTTCCGTAGATAAAGTATGCTTTTCCTTAACTAAGAGAATAAAGGGAATCTTTGGGATCTGACATAATTTTGGCTGTATGGTTTAAAGTCTCAATAATCGAATTCCTGAGTAAACAGGGATGATACACAGCCCATCTTTGCATGTGGGACAAACTCCCAGTTGGTAAAATGGCAAAGACCCAAACCACATGCCTGGGTAGGACTCTAAATATCAATTTCGTGTCTGTCTCCTGCTCCAGACTATAAGCCACTTGAAGGCGGTGTCTTAACCCATTAAATTATATTTGCTGAACTGAATAGTTTGGATAAGGGTTTCAATTAAAAATTAAACTAGCAGGTCCCAGAAAAATAAGATGTATAGCCATTAAGTACTTTCCCCCTTGCTGATAATTATGGGAAAAACGAAGAAAATGCCTTCAGGTACGGTAAAAGTATGTGTTCCTAATTTTAAAAACTCCCATCTTCATAATACAAATAGTGAGTGTAAAATTATACGGGAGCAACTGAATATGTATTACAGTTACAATGAGAGGCTGTATTAGTTTTCCATATAGAAAAAGGACCTAACTTATTCTTGACAAGAAATCTCTAAAAGTGTTACAATAGAAACAACCAAACATTCTACGATCAGGTGTGAGGATTTTGTTTTCACTGTGAATGCCAAAATTTTTCCTTCTCATAGGAACTCTTCTGCATAAACTTAGGCAAAATAAATCGCATATTTGGCTATGGCTATTCCCCTTGCAAATTACTTTTTGTATCTTAACGTACTTAAATTGTTTTTTAAATAATTTAAGCTCTGGATTTTGAGAGTGGTTTACTTCTTGATGTGCGTTCTGTCTACTTTTCCACACTCCACAGCCTGCTGTTGCTGCCTTTCATCCTACAGATGAAATAGTTCTATGAAACTCGGTACTACTTTATTTCTGCTTTTCATACGAGAAGAACCAAGTATAGTTTTATTCGTTGGCATCCTTACATTTTTTTTCTAATGTCCTTAACGTATGACATTTATAAATACTACTAAATTTTTTTTTAACATTTATTTATTCTTGAGAGACAGAGAGAAACAGCATGAGCAGGGGAGGGGCAGAGAGAAGGAGACCACAGAATCCGAAGCGGGCTCCAGGCCCTGAGCTGTCAGCAAAGAGCCCGACACGAGCCCCAAACCCATGAACTGTGTGATCATGACCTGAACCAAAGTCAGATGCGCAACCAACTGAGCCACCCAGGCGCCCCTATAAATACTATTTTCAAAGCACTGAGTCACCTAGGGGATGTGATGTATTGCTTCTGTTTTCATTTCAGCCAACACTGGATTGTTTCTGGGTGAACCACCCTTCTTATATGACATTCCCTGAGAATCTCTTCAGCATTCTACATCTCTTATGGGTCATATGGGGATAAATTCTTTTACTAAGCTTTAATGTTTTAGAACATTGATGACACTGTCCAAGTGTAATTCATTTTGAAATTAAATATCTATAAATATTGGGGCACCTGGGTGGTTCAGTCAGTTAAGCATCTGACTTTTGATTTTGGCTCGGGTCATGATCTCATGGTCCTGAGATCAAGCCCTTCGTCACGCTCTGCACTGAACGTGGAGTCTCCCTGGGATTCTCTCTCTCCCTGACCCTCCCCCACTTGTGCACGTGCTCTCTCTGTCTCTCAAAATAAATTTAAAAAAATCTCTATAAATGTTCATTTCAAATGGATAGTCAACTGATAGCAAAACTCCTATTGCTATAGCACCTTTAGACACTGGGTGTATTGCTGTCCCTCACTCTCTATGACGACACACTGTAAAAGGAGTCAGTCTTTTTGAACACCTCAGAAGATCCTTGAGTGGCTAATATTAACGGGAACAAGTTTCTGTGCAGGTACGCGTTCCGGGTAGTTGAGAAGACTGCACAGCTTTAGACCCTGGCACTCCTGGCACATTTGATGACTGGTGACGACAAACAACCATGAAGGATTCAGAAACAGAAGGAGGGCACCTTCTGTTTACACGTGTAAACTGAGTCTATCGTAATATTTTTAACCTTTGAAAAGTGAATTAGAAAAACAATTCCAAGCTCTTCTATAGAAAGGCACTATGTATTAATGCACAATCATTGCTTTTTGAGACCAAGCAACCAAGTAGAGTGTACATGGGCCTGTTAGTCTTGATATACACAAATACCACAATTGTTTCCCCTTAACACTGTGCAAAATACCTTTACTTTGGTAACTGTCTTTGGTATCTTAACTGATAACTAATAATTCAACTTTATGATTACTTTTGGTTGGCTCACACCAAACTGCCTCAGATGTATCCTGTATTAAATGAGCCAACTTAAGGGAAGAACAAAACAAAACAAAACAACCCTCAGGCTAAATCAGCAAGAAGGCCATCTGGGCTGGAAGCTCCCTCAGCACTTGCCGGGCTGGAACAGTAGAGCTCATCATCCACCCAGTTGGAGGACAGCAGAGGCCACGGGCTCTGCTCACACACACTCGGGGTGATGGTAAGTGGGGCAGAATGCTGTTGATATGAAGAGGGCTCCTCAACGGACGGCCAAGGTTCTTTAGGGGCAGAAAAACAAGCAAATGAATAAACCACATAAGAAGTAAATGGAAGTGTACGTGATTCCACAGGCAATGACCACGAACATAATTTTAACTTGCCATTTCAGGCCTCAGCTCTCCTCACCTCCTTTTGTTTTGTTTTGCTTTGGTTTGTTTTTTGATCTCAAAGAACTTTTTTGATGTATCGAAGCCTTAAATTTAAAGTATCAGTAGTAACATGATAATTCTCCTGTATCTTGCAAACCTGGACTAAAGCCACCACGGACTGTCACATTTTTCAATTTATAGCATTACATCTAATCCTTTCAGTTCCCTGGCTTGAGGCAGAAAGGTGAAAAGCAAGGGAAGAACGGTGCACAGGGGCATTAAGGTTATATTATAGATGCTTCATATTTTTTTTCTTAATTCTCTGTGCTTGACGGGGTAGTTTAAAAGCTGGCAAGGGAGCCATAGAGGTTGCATGTCATTTTTTGCAGCGTGGGAGAAGATAACCAAGCTGACAGATCACCTGCTGCCGGCGTCTGAAGTTGAGGGTGGGTGACACAGGTGCCCCTAGTGATTGACAGAGCTAAAGAGAGTTTCCAGACAAAGCTCGGTGAAAAGATTGGTCTCAGAATGTTGGCAATGAAACACCAAAGCAGGACACACACCAATGCGCATTGGCTTCTATAAAGGTAACAGATGTCTCTCTGACAGGTTAGCTGGAGAAAACGGTTTGTATAGCACAAGGATGTAAAAGGGAGACAGAATAAAGAAATTTGGAGAAGTTCCCATCCAGCCTGTGGTTCTTACCAATGCAGGTGGAAGGAAACAATGGATGATCTTCCGTCAGATTTTAGTAGACAGTTTAGCATTCTGAATAGCTAACAGCATTTCATAGCTGTGTGAGGTTGATAGAAAAAGATTCTGCATTTTCCTCCTCACTTGCAGAAGCATAAAGTCCCCTTGTGCGATTCAGACTGCCCTGATCATCCATCAATGTTGCTGTCCACTCTGTTTTAAATAGGAGTGCTTCAGAAGAAGCGGCCTATTCTTCAAACTGACGTTTAGGACCGTTAAGAACACCACAATGACTTCACTTAGCAAATTTTCTGTCCTGCTTCTTTTGGTCAGTAAAATCACCCTGAGCATCAGTGGTATTAAAGATATTCATTTACAGAATCTGCTTATGTAAGCTTAAATTTCACATCAACAGGGCAGAGTATTATCTTTTGTTTTCCTTTTAAGTAACGTCAACAGAAATACGGTAACAGGATCTGAATTGTTGGGACTGTAATGAGCCAAGGGTAAGATTCACACTAATAACTTTCCAGTCTAAAAACCAAAGCCCAAACAGGTAGAACTGCTTCAGGTCACAGGGCAAATCAGGCGCAGCCGCTGGGGGAGATGAGGTTGCAAGAAGAAACCAGAAGCAGGTGGACACCCACACACCGTCTCTGAATACTTTGATCGCTTGTTTAAATGAGCCCTTGACTTGTCATCCAGATGTACAACTGGTATTATATTCTTTATGTTTTCGGAGAGTTTAGAGAAAATAAAAAGTCAATGGGGGCTTGACTAGTTAGGGAGAGCTTTCTCAGCAGTCTGAAGTCTAACACTGAACCACTGGTAAGATACCCCTTGTGGCCTTTTATGGGTTCAGTCTAGCAGACTAGAAGCCTAGGACTGTTTTTGTAGATCTGGATTTCATCACATCAAGGAATGAGCCACTTCATTTGTCTTGCATGACTTTTATGTCTTTTTGGTCTTGACAAAAATTCTATTTGGAAGGCCACAAAGTTTATGTTCTTTGTTTTAAAAAATGCTTATTTCACTCTGAGCTGATTTTACCTTCAGAATAAGGGTAGAACCCATTAAATACTTTCAGCTACTTCTACGTGGGCTAGAAATATCTAACTCCCTCATCTGATTATAGACATTTCAGTCCTAAACGCAAATTCCCTTTGGCTTGAGAATTCCAGCATCCATGACTCAATTTTCTTATACTGTCTAATCTTTAAATAAATATATTTTATCAGAACTGTAAGAGTTTTCTAGGGCTTTATTAGATTGTCATTTCAGTACCTGAATGCTAGTTCTAAATCCAACCAGTCATGGAGATATTGACTAATGCTGGAAAGTCTTTCTTTTCCTATCATTTCTCATATGGATATTCACAGCCCCTCATTGAAGGTAATGGTGATGTTGACCACCTTAATGCTATTAATTTTAGAACCAACACATAGAGTTATATGGGATTGTTATTTATAAGACTTGAATGCCATTTTAATAGAGTATAAGTGCAATTTCTAAAATAGCATTTTAGGTGTAGTCATTTAATTTTTTTGATCATTATTTTATTATCGATAATAGTATTTAGTATTTGTGTTACTGATCAAACATGGATTCATTCCATTTGCTTTTCTTTCTTGGATTTGGAGGAAGAATCTCTTTTTTGAAATGAATAGTGAATCTATTCCTATGCAGAAGTACATTATGGTGAAGATCTATTTTCACTGCTAAGGCTAGTGAAACAAAAAATGGAACAAACAGAACCCCTGAGACTAGGGACAATTCATCTTTTTACTCTAGAAATAGTACCTAAGCAACATTTGAAAATATTAAACTTATGTGATATTAATAACAAAAGTGTGTCTGATTGTCCGAGTCTACCAGCTTTCCTGTTTCTGAACTTGTAGAACAACTTGACATACAGGATTCTTCACCTCTTACAGACTGTCTTATGTCATTTACAAAATGTTTTCCTTGTTTTAAATTTCTCTCAACTCTCTGACTGCAGGAACAATGTCTCCTATTTTTCTGTATACTTCAGAGGGTCTAAAACAGTCCTACGCAAACAATGAGACTTTATGTACTTTTAATTTATCACGGGAAAATAATCACCATTGCTCATTTACTGTGTCTGCTCATATTTACATTACAGAGCTCTATATAATCATTTAGTAATTATTTTGCATATCAGCTTATAGAGTCAAATGCCTTTATACTCCTTAATACACAGAAAAACAGATTTTGAACAGCTGAATTAAACTGAGGTCGGTATTCAATTAATTGTCTTTGGCTTGAAGTACATATTAGAGTCTCTCTGTGTTTTTCACGACAATGGCAGGAATTGAAGTCACTGTAATGTTTAAAATGTGCACTAACAACACTGGGTATTATATGTAAGCGATGAACCATGGGAATGTACCCCAAAAACCAAGAGCATACTTTACACACTGTATGTTAGCCAATTTGACAATAAACTATATTAAAAAAAAAACAGAAACAAAAACACTCAAAAAATAAATAAAATGCACACTAAGAAAAAGAATGCTTTTTGGCTATTTTCTGAGGAGAAGCTTGGAGAGTCTGAGAACAGTGCATCTACCTGCATGGGGGTGAGTGTTGAGTGCGATAGCTTTCTGTCTGCTCCCTCACTGAAGATTTCTCTCTTTGTGTGAAGGAATCCATTTCTCTTTTCCAAAAGCCCAACATGCGCCATAACAGCATGTTTAGAGTCTAATTCACAGCGGAAATGCTAGTGGTTCAATTAAAACCACTGTTTTGTAGATTAAAGATTCTAACAGAGCTTCTCCTGCAGAGTAATAGCAACCTTACTTTTAAGCTTACCTTACAAAAAAGCAAAAGAACCTCATGTAATAAAAGACCTTGCCCTTGGGCAAGATTTTTTCCCCCTACTGATTTGGAAGAGAAAGACTGGAGTATGCACTATATCTTATTTATTGTTTAATTCCCAGAATCTAGCACACTACATAATACAGTATCAACCCATGACAGTTTTTGGTTAACTGAATGAATTAATGAGTTACTATACTCCATCTAGCATTCTGTTTAGTATACTATCTTTCACCTAAAAAAGAAACATAGGGAGAAATTAAAGCATTATAAAGATAAGGGTTTTACCAATCAATAATATATTGAGAAGTAAAATCTACTATGCTCTAATGGTTAGATTCTCAAATGTGTTATAATGAATGAGCCCAAAAAGAAACAATTTACTGCCTCACTTCCATCAGAACTTGTGATAAGTCACTGTAATAAAAGATTCAACTCAATAATGTCATAACAAGGGCATTGCTGTTGTGTAAAACATTGTCGTTAATTGCTGGTCAATAGCAAATATGTCATTCCGGGCATGAATGCCTGTATCCTAGCCCATTGAGACCAGTGACAAGAGTTCATCACTATTTCCTTTTGCTTCAGTTACTTGATTTTATTATTAGATTAAAAACCAGATAAGGGAAGTTAAGAGAAGTTAGCTACCAGAAATGTGAAAGAAGTAATTATTTTGTTGCCGTATAACCTTAAAGATAGGGGCATGACGTGATTTATTTTGCAAGTTTCCTATGGGAAAGATTGGGATTAGAAAAAAAAAATACTGCAAGTGCTATCTTGCCCATGACGAGGTCATGCTTCAGAAATGTCCGATGGTGATCATTAGTCACAACTTCCTCAGAAACAATTTATGTCCCTTTGGTACTTCGTAGCAATAAATTAAATAAATCTTGATTAATGTTCTATTTGTCATTTTTTTCATTCTGTTCTTGTAATGTCTTGCTTATTTCCAATTTGATACTGAAAACAAAATTTATTACCTTTCAGGCTGATATAATTGACCAAATTATAGCAATAATTAATAAAGGCATCCTTTACTTTCTACTTTTTGATTCTAAATTAATTTATTTGAATTCAAGTTAGTTAACATACAATGTAGTACTGGTGTCAGGAGCAGAACCCAGTGACTCATCACTTACATACAACACCCAGCGCTCATCCCATGTGTCCTCCTTAATGTCCATCCCCCTGCCTACCTCCCCTCCAGCAACCCTCAGTTTGTTCTCTGTAGTTAAGAGTCCCTTATGGTTTGCCTCCCTCTGTTTTATCTTATTTTTCCTTGCCTTCCCCTATGTTCATCTGTTGTGTTTCTTAAATTCCACATATGAATGAAATCATATGATATTTGTCATGCAGAGAAAGACAAATACAGACACACTTTATACATATACGCAAAACACTTTCAATATGTACTGGCAAACTTCACTTGATTGACTCCTTACCCCAAATGAGTAAATTTTGGACTTCCAAATGAAGAACGTGAAGTTCAGAGAGACTAGTTGATTGCTGGAGCCTCAATACTTTACATGAAGTATGCAATAGAAAGAACACAGGCTTTGAAGCAGACTGCCTGCTTTGAATCCTGGCATATGAGTATATTGAGGTATTAAATTAGTGAACTATATAAAGCATTTAAACAGTAGCTATCACATTAAGCATAGTCTCAGTACATGATAGATTTTGTTATTATTTCTTCAGTGTTTCCCAAGGCATAGTATCCAGAATCATCCAGGGTGCCCTACACTGCAGATTCCTGGGATCTCCCCAACATCCACTGAATCAGGACCTCTACTTGAGAATCACAGCTGTTATATTTTGCTTTTGCAGGCTTTTTTTTTTTTATTTATGCTAGCAAAATGACTATGGTTAAACCTTTAACTGCAAGAAATACTTGTAAGATCAAAACATTGCCTAACATACCAATGGAAAATTGGTAGCTTATTGTGGTACCGTAGAAAAGATGATGTGAACAAAAAAGCAAAAGAAAGAAATTTCAAGGTCTAAGCCAATCCTCACTATTTAGTAAATAGCTCATTCATTCAGCACATACTGACTGAGTGCCCACACAGGCCTAGCACTCTGTTAATTACCAGGATTACAAAGATGAGTCAAAGGGGCCAGACTCCTGCACTCATGCCATTTAAACAGTGAAATGCTCACATTCAAGAATTACCGAACACTGAATTAAATATTTTATTAACAAATATGAATTTTTAATAGCTACTTATCTAGGCTGGATGTAAGTTATAGAAAGGTTGAGATGTCTATAGGAAATGTTTCAAAAAGCCTTTGAAATTAATCCTGATTACAAGGTCACCAGACTGTACTGCAGTTAATTTGCTAAACCAACGTAGAGATAAATTTCTGGGATGACATTAATAATACGAACAATGACAACTATAACTTAGTGTTTATGATGACTTCGGCACTTGTTCAAAGCACTTTCCATAGATGGACTCAATTAATCTTCCAAAACCACTGCACGGGGAAGGTAGGATTATTGCCTCCATCTGACTCGCAAGGCTGAAGTAGAGAGATAAACAACTTGACATCACACAGATATAGGAGGTGAAGTCAGTACCTGAATCCCTGGATCCCTCCAGGCAGGGTTGCATTCAAGTCAACTCTGCTCTGATAACGCTGCTCAATCAACATTTCAATGACTAATGTATTTCAAATGCTGATTCACATAGTTGAATAGTGTGAAGCCAGAAAGCTGTGTTTTCTGAAATTAATTTTTAGAAATTAATTACCCCATACATTACTATTTCAATTATATACAGACTAGTAAGATTTTTACTCTTTCGTACACATACACACACACTCTTATACACACACACACACACACACACACACACACACAACCAGAAGCTGTTTTAGCTCTTCTTATTGCAAGGCCTGAATATATTCTGAATAGCGTAATTAAGGAAATATTTTAATAGTATGGCTGAATAAAAAGTATCCAATATAATTTGAAATTTCAACTGTCAGCAAGAAACATATGGATGATAAAGGAAGCTTTGCGATGTTTCTGATGAGCAGCTGTTCTAGTTGGTTGAATCCTTCCTTGGGATGACCGTTACTGAGTCTTTATACTTCTGCACTGGCATTATGCTTCCTCTGAAAGCAATTCAGAATTATCCGAATGAATGGAAAGAGATCTATCTGTGTGCAATTGGATAATTCCCAGTGTAACAGCTGTGTGGAGCTAAGACTGAATGTAACTCGGGAAACGAGAAGATTGTGTGACTCTGTGTTCCCTTAATTTTGGATTTACACTTCCCCAAGAGTCTGGGGACTGCTTACCTCAAATGGTTCATGTTAGATTGAGTTCAAAATGCCTTTTAATCCACTGCAATGGTGAAGTTAGTACACACGTTTTCTTTTCTTCATTGGGAGTGAGATATTTGGGGGAAAAAAGAGACAGACACAGTAAAAGACATTTCTGCCTGAATTATCTTACTCTTGATTTTTTTCTGCCCAGGGCCACACGGCGTTGTAATTGTGAAAGTATTGAATTTAGTATCCAAACCTCTCAATTTTAAGCTAATTTATGAATAAAGTGTGCATAGCCTTTAATAAGCAGCTTCTATGGGCTAGGTGTTTATTATTTCATTCAATTCTCAGCCCTACCTGAGGTTTGGAAAGGTGAGTAAGCAGCCAGTACGTGCTGAAGCCAGAACGCAAACATGTGTCGGGTCTGTTTGAACCCTTCCTGTCTGTGAACAGTTATGCTGGTCTTGTGTAGAGGAGTGTGGTGTTCCTACGTATTCCTTGGTTTCATCTGAGCACGCAAAGTTCTACCCACAAGTCTGCCCAATCCACACCCTGCCCCCCACCCCCACCCCTCCATTCGGTCTTCAAGTTAAAGGACACGTTTCTTTCTCAAACTTGAGAAATCAAAGGCCTGCAAGAGTATCTTCAGATCTCCAAGAGTCCATGAGTCCAAACGCGAGAAGTATCACCTTAAAAACTGAACCCTCTAACACTGACTGATGTTTGATGCCAGTGTAATGGAGAATTCACATGTTGACAGAAACACTGAAATCATGCACCACTTGGTTATAGAGGGATATTCAAGAAACCTTTACTAACGTTCTGTTATCGCTATTGAAATGAAAACACGCATTTTAAAAGTCCAAAAACTTGATAATTACTTTGGGATATGGATTTTGTTTCTAAGAAACCGTTAACATCAAATACACATCTTGGCAGGTCGTATGTTTACTCAGAATCATTCAGTAAAAAGTCAGCCCTGATACATTTATGAGATTATTTAGTAAATATCTAGAACTATCTTGAGGGAATGAGGCACAGGCCATATAAAGTTTTCTGTAGGAAAGAAGTCTGAACTTTGTAGGTTGAGGGTTATTGATACGGGAACTGATAACAGAAATGAGACCCAGGCCAAGTACACCATGTGTGATCTGATCATAACAGGACTTAAATTCAGCAAGGGGAACAGTTTACAAGCTCTCATCTATGCTTTGAAAACACACTGAGTTTCCCTGGGCATCATCTTCTGCTTCAGATTTGTTTATTCTCCCATTAACAAAAGGGTACTGTCTCCTCTGAATCTTTAAGCAAAAATTTCTTAAAGAGCCTAATAGTCTTTTGTTAGTTGTAAAATAAATCTGCAACGAAGAAATAAATGACTCTCTTTTTGGGGGCCAGGGGGAGGATTCTTTTTCTAACCATTCTTTCTAAGCCAGCTGGGTATAATTTATCCTTGAGTTTGCTAGAACTTCAAAGGTAAGAAGTTAAACTGTGTTATTATGTCCTATCTGATTCCTGTGGATATTATAAGTGATTTTTAAAAGAACTGTGGGTTTGAATTAAACATAGCTATAAATTGAAAGAATATCAATAAAAAAAAACAGTTGGTTTTATTCCTCTAGGAACTAACACTAATTCTTTATAGAGTCATCAATTTTTACTTTCCATGAGCAACAAAATAACCACCAAAATAAAATAAGATGTACCCCAGAAATTATAAATCAAAATCAAAAGAAATTAGGTATGCAATTTATTTATTCTTAAACTTCATCTCTGATAAAAACAAAATTCAGACTTCAACTGTGGAAGAAAAATGAACATAAGTATGCATAGATGAATAAATGCAGCCACAGAACTAGAGATCCACAGGTGAGAGATCCCTGCGAGGGTCCCTGCAATGTTAAATTTAGGAGAGACAACTAATAATTTTAAAATTCCTATGATGAAATCAGCACATATAAAGATCAGCAGTTATCAGCAACTTGAATACAGGATGAGTTTTGAAACTGATTTAGAAATCAGATTGTTATTTTTGTCTAATAATCTATCAGATTAACAGATAACCTAGGTTCCTGGAACATTTCATGTTTCTGTTATTCAAGTCTGTGGCGTTTCTTTCTTCCTCAAACATTAGAGCCCGTGTCATATCTCAATTATAAACGTATTCTATAAACTTGGCTCCCCCCCCCAATTCTTGGTAGGTAGTGAGGCATATATTTCCAATAATAAAATTCTAGGTAACAAAACCCAGAAGGCTGTTAGAACATGGGGGAAGATCACACAGGAGGAGGCCAACACAGAGGGCCAACTGGGGTAGACTTGAGGTTCCCGTCCCCTTGAGAACTAGCTTTAGCTGTGCACTTCCATTATCCTAATGTTCATACTGTTTTAGGAAACTTCTTGAGTCAGCTGATGCCACACTGGACGAAGACATCACATAGCTTTCAAATAACTACTAGTGAATTTCAATGCAAGCCTGTAATGTGAGCTACTCTACAAAAATGTGAATAGTATTCTTTTATACATAGATACCTTACCATGATCATATAGAGCATGAGCTGAGGTCTATATTCTATAACATTGATGGGATTTTTAATAATGTTTTTCCTATTCTTGACTGGTGTCTTAAACTATCTCCCCTTTCACTTAGCATTTGAAAGATTTTATTTACATTTGCTTAATAACACCAGAGAGGCATTTGTCAAAGATATGCACACACCTTTCTAAAAAACATCCTTAGGGATCTGCATGTAACACACAATGATCCCATTTTCTGAAGTGCCAAGCTGTAAGACAGAATCCCTGAATTTATAACAAAATGATGTTAAGTACTAAAAACTAGAAGGCTATTAAAAGCATGAGTGAAAACTACACATGAACATACTACTAACTTTAGCTATTTGGACAAAGGGAATTCTTTCCCAAATCTGAGCCAAATGAATGGTCTTTTCTACAAATTTGGAATAAAAACTAAAACGACCTAACCCAGTTCAGTGTGCCTTAGTCTCATGAATCAGCATCTGTGGAGTGACCGCTCTTGACCTAACCTTGAAATAAGCAATCGCAACTGAAAACACACACAAAAAAAGAGGAGTGTCTCACTGCTTATCCTGACGGATTTTCAGTTCTTGGTCCCTTTCCTTTTCTGAGGCCTTTTGCATTCCTGACCTTGGGACCTATGAAACACCCCTGTCTGCTAACTGTTGTCACTTTCTGTTAGTTTCAAATGAAGAGTCAGAACAAGTAACACTGTGGGGATTGTGAGTGGACATCCGTTATTCCTGGGATTACAATGATGGAGGTGAATGGCTGTCACTGTATGATGAGGAACAGGTTCTAGAAACTAAACTCTTCCAGGTCTTCTCTCATACTCCCATGAACATAGGCTTCATCCTGATGATATCTGGAATCTTAAAAAATCTAAAAGATATTATTTGAATGATGTGTTATTTTGGGCACTGGTGAAACAACTTCAAAAATTTTCCTGAATGGTTATGTATTAAAATGAATGGGGACTTATTTTAATCAGATGAATATAGGTTTTATTTAAATAAAACAGGAGGATGAAAAGCAAGACATATAAGTCTTGATAGAGTATTTATCTCCATGGGAAGTAAAACATTCTTCTGTTGCTATTTGCCTGCCATTACTGGCTTCCTTCATAAATTATTCTGTGTGAATAAAAAGGCCTAGCTAACTGAAGCATACAACTAAATGGCAATTCAAGAGAAAACAAAACATGTACTTTGAAAAACTGTTTCCTTGAATTTATTAGGAACCACCTCTATTTTAAAACATTTTTTTTCCAAATTCTATAAGCAATATCTGTTCACTGAAGAACAACTATAAAATAAAGCACAAGGAAAAACTTAAAGTCACCTGTAGACCTCAATTCTAAACCAAGCGCCACTAATGATGTTTGGTACATGGTTTTCACCTATAACATTCTGTGGTATGTAGTGTGCGTGTGTGTGTGCGCGCGCGCACGCGTTTGTGCATACACGCGCTTACACACTAGGTGTTGCTTGGCACCAGAGCCTCTGAGAAGGGGCCACAGTGTTCTCCTCGGATGAGATGAGGTTCTCTGTGGATACGGGGCCAGGACCACCTCCCGTTAGTGCGGTGGTAGTAGAAAACTGTGCCCTAAAAATGCCTAAAATACGATTTGAGATTAGAGATACTTTGTAGGGGAAGGAAGCCCTAATTATTGTTTTAAACTGGCATTGCCCGAGGTTATCTCTCTCCACAACCCCAAGCATTTCAATAAAGTCTTCTCACAAATGTTTTGAGAGACCAGTTTCACATCTGGCTCCCTGCCTCATGGGAAGGGATGGCACGTTGAAAGCAGGGGTCAGGAAATTCTTTTTTTTTTTTTTTTTTTTTTAATTTTTTTTTTCAACGTTTATTTATTTTTTGGGACAGAGAGAGACAGAGCATGAACGGGGGAGGGGCAGAGAGAGAGGGAGACACAGAATCGGAAACAGGCTCCAGGCTCTGAGCCATCAGCCCAGAGCCTGACGCGGGGCTCGAACTCACGGACAGCGAGATCGTGACCTGGCTGAAGTCGGAAGCTTAACCGACTGTGCCACCCAGGCGCCCCAGGGGTCAGGAAATTCTTAAGGTCCTGGGATTTGTTTGAAAATCATTGAGACATTCCAAACCAAGCAGCTTTTATCTAGTCCTGAGAGACGAGGGAAAGTGTACTTGACACCGGAGATATATATATGTGGGTATTTTCTTTTTTTCTTTTTTTTTTTTTTTTACATTACTGTGTGCCTGGCATTTTGCTAAGCAGTTTACACGAATTATCTCACTGAATTTCCATTACCCCTATGAGGTTACTGGTAGATCTAGAATTCAAATGCAGGCTATCTGGCGTGTAGATCAATTTCTCTCTTACCTATCTATCTATCTCACAAAGAATATACTGGTTTTCCAACTATCCAACTAACTTTTCTTCTCGTTAATATGGAGACAAGGTTGATATATTCCTAAAATACGAATGTTAAAGGCAGATATCATTATTAGCAAAAGTGATCTTTTCCAATTTGACGTGTGTGGTATTTCAACTTAATTCATTAATGTGAAGTTGAGAATATTCCACATTATTTGTTGACTGGGCGTATAATATCCTCACTTATGGCCATGTCTATGTATTTTGGCTCAGGGATGTGTGTATTCTGAATATTTTAGCCTTACAAGTTTTCACGTCTGGTATGGAGGCATCTGGCTTCTGCCAACTTCTCTCCTGTCGGCTAATGCTAGGTAAATTTTTTCATTGGCCTTAAACATTAATACTATCTCCAGATCAGTATATTTGCCTTTTGAAGAAACTAGGTCTTGAAATTAACAGTTTTACTTTTTTCTACTTCTTCAATTACTGCTTTTATCTTTGGTATGTTATATTTCCAGCTTTTCTTCAGTACCATTTTTATTGTAGAGACAGGAGATTGTGTACATGGTGGGGATATTTTAATCTTTTACTATTTACTAAAGAATTAAATGCTATAATTTACATCTCAGTATAGCTCTGGTTCATCTCTGAGATTTTATGGTTTCTGTTTTCTTTTCATTATTTTTAATTGCTTCACATTGACTTTTTTATTTCCTCTTTGGCACAAGTTCATTTTCCATATTTTTATTTTATAAATTTACATAAACTTTGATTTATATTAAGTTTTTGCTTCTCCTATGTATTTATCCTCTATAATAGAAAATATGGCTTCCTTAATCTTAATTTTTTGAACCTATTAGTTTTCATTGCATATATGGACTTAATATATAGCCTGTTTTCATAAATGTCCTGTGAAAAATTTATAAAAGAGAATAAAAGAATATCTATTTCCTCTTGTAATTAATTTTTTCTTAAACAAAACATTATTTATATTATCCAAATCCTCTATATTTTTATTTCCTGTCTGTTAAAACCAAGAGTCATCTTTCTTTATTATGATAACTTTCTGAT
The DNA here is from genome assembly GCF_018350155.1 of Leopardus geoffroyi. NCBI lineage: Eukaryota > Metazoa > Chordata > Mammalia > Carnivora > Felidae > Leopardus > Leopardus geoffroyi. Next base: position 3,727,598 of record NC_059329.1, on the reverse strand, counting down.
TATATATTAATTTAATGTATTACTTTATGGTTTAAATATCATGGCTTTTGAATTCAATTATGAATTCAATTATTATAAAATTGATTTATTAATTTTTTAGTAAGATTGCTTGCTTTGTAAGAAATTAATATACACCTGTTAGATCTTTGTTGCTTGCCTAAACGATTACACAACTTACTTTTTTGGACCACTGCTATTTTTCTTTTAGATTTGGCTCTTCTTTCTCTCTCTGCTCCCCTACTTTGGACTTAATTTATCTTCTTAAAAATGTGCATTTTTCTTTTTTCTTGTTAACTCTTTACCCCTGCTTCTCTTCTACCTCTCCTGCACTTTTGCCTTGAGAATCTTTACTTCTCCTTTAACTGATGGCTCCCACATCACTGCCTCGGAAAAGACTTTCTTCAGTTTCCAAACTAGGTCATAGTCTCTCTGTTATGTATCTTTTAGTACCTTGCATTTTAAAGAAGGTGCAATTTCAAGGACAAATGTGGAGAAAAGCACATTTAAAGCATACTGTTAATTACACAAGGGGAAAAAAAAGGATGAGAAGAAACAAGAGTAGGGGAGGTGGAGGAGATAATGGGGACCCACTTACTAATGAATAGCTAAGTGAAACGTCCCTGCACTTAGTCATATATATTCATTTTTCCCTTGTCTCTGTTATTTAATTTTTTCCTGAGTGTTTAATTTAGGCCTAAAATGTGTCTTTTTTTAAGCTTCTTAAGTTGAAGGCTTATTTGTATTTGCTTTTCTTCTTTTATGATAAATGTCTTTAAAGCTATGAAATTTCCTCCCAGAACAACTTTAGCTACATCCCACATATTTTTTACAATAATTTTTTGGAAATAAGTTTAACTTACTACACATAAAAATAGGGGCACCCAGGTGGCTTGGTCAGTTAAGAATCTGACTCTTGATTTCAGCTCAGGTCCTAATCTCACAGTTCGTGGGTCTGAGCTCTGCTTTGGGCTCCGTGCGGACAGTGTGGAGCCTGCTTGGGATTCTCTTTCTCCCTCTCTTTCTGACCCTCCTCCACTCATGCTCTCTTGCTCTCTCTTTCTCAAAATAAACTTCAAAAAATAATAATACAACAAAGACCCATACACCTTTTACACAAACTTGTGTGTGTGTGTATTCCAAGTGTCTTACACACTTTTTTTCTGAAACAAATGCATTCATCATGACCCTTTACTTTAATTATATCAGCACATATTTCTTAAGGATTAGCTAACCTATACAAGTTTATTTAAAAATGTTAATTACGCCTTCTTAGAGGAACTTGTTTGACAATGGGAACTGAAGCTTTAGCCTAAGTTCATACTGAGATATGGATCTGGGAATCATTCAGATCAAAATTTTAGTTAGGGCAACAGCAGAAATAGCACTGGCTCCAGAGACCATGTTGAGAGAGTTGGGCTGAGTAATAAGCACCAAATGCAGAGGAAACTTATGTTTAGGATCAGGAACATAAGGCAGATAGCATACAGATTGAAGATGACCATGGAAACACAGGGTTTCAAAAAATAGTGAAAAATAGGGGCGCCTGGGTGGCGCAGTCGGTTAAGCGTCCGACTTCAGCCAGGTCACGATCTCGCGGTCCGTGAGTTCGAGCCCCGCGTCAGGCTCTGGACTGATGGCTCTGAGCCTGGAGCCTGTTTCCGATTCTGTGTCTCCCTCTCTCTCTGCCCCTCCCCCGTTCATGCTCTGTCTCTCTCTGTCCCAAAAATAAATAAACGTTGAAAAAAAAAAAAGTTTAAAAAATAGTGAAAAATAGTGTCAGATACCCAAGAGGTATTTGAGAGGATAAAGAACATGAAGCATGTAAGAGTAGGAACTATCGGGAACATCTCTGGGTTTGGAGAGCCGAAGGTTAATTTTTGCAAAGGTTCAATTTTGTAGAGTAGGGTAGGGGTAGGCAGAACCTACTGAACAGGGCTGAGAAGTGAAGATATAGGGAGAATTTTGTGCACCATGTTCCAGTGACATGATGAAGAAAGACTTATCAGCACAGGGACTCAGCAAAGTTGATACTGTAAAGGGTACTGAATGTCTGTTTACAGCTTGTGGGGGGGGGGGGATTTGGGCCATGTGGGTAGATAACTGAAGAGAAATATCTTCAAGTATGAAGGAAAACATGGGCTCATGTGGAAGGTTAGCCTTTGATTGAAGGCAAGGATGGGTTCTTTTTTTTTTTTTTAATTCTTTTTAATGTTTGTTTATTTTTGAGAGACAGAGAAAGAGTGTGAGCAGGCAAGGGACAGAGAGAGAGGGAGACTCAGAATCCGAAGCAGGCTCCAGGCTCTGAGCTGTGAGCACAGAGCCCAACACGGGGCTCGAACTCACGAACTGTGGGATCATGACCCGAGCTGAAGTCAGACATTTAACCGATTGAGCCACCCAGGCACCTCAGGATGAGTTCTTAAAGGTAGAAAGAACACAAAGGAAATGAACGAGTATACAGATCATTTCAATATTGATAGAATATTGATAGAGAACTCATATTAACTGGCCCCCAAAACAGTACCTGATCTCCAGAGAAATAAGGGAGGCGAAAAGTCCAGCTTGATATTTCTGAAAATTGGAAAAATATTTGATACAGAAGCTTTGGGGAAAGTAATAGGGTTTTAATAGGGATAAGCAGAGGAACTGCTCAGCAGAGGGACAGCCTAGGTCAGTTTGTAATGGAATGAAGTAATCCCATTTTATGTCTTTCTTTAGGCCTAGTAGGCAATTTTTCCAATAGGAAAAAATTAGATAATTGGGATTATTTAAAGACCAATTTCAAATTGGAAGAATATTTTTAAACCATGTATTAAAATACTTAAAACAAATCTGAGGTAGATGAGGAAGGGGTTGACAAAATTTGGCCAAGTACTCAAACCTGTCTAACTTACACAAATCTATTTATCTAGACAAACTAAGACAGAAAATATATAAAACATGACAAAAATATACCATAAGTAAAGGGAAGTGATACTGGTAAATACATTTCATACCTTAAAGGTCTTGAGAAGGAATTAATTTTTTCTTCATAAAAATAGCAAAATTTTACAGAGCTAAACAAATCAGAAGAGTCACCTATAACTGGCGTCTATCCTTAAATAGGGGATGTTAGGACATCAGCAAGGTGTCATCATAGATTAAACTCTCCTTGCATTGGGATGTTAGATACATTACAAGGCTACGGTGCCCTAGAGCACTTTATCATCCATGTGATAAATATGAATCATGTAAATACACCACAGACTAATATAAATGATGTATTATAACATATTGAAAAAATTTATATATTGACATTATAACCAGCATCTTTTGTACACACTCTAATACATAATAGGAGTTCATGAATTAAAATAACTAGTAATCTATATCTGGTTTTTGTTACTTTTAAGTTAAAATAGGGGGTCAGATCTTTAGAATAAAAGCTGGCACCAAATCCCAAATGATAAACTCTGACTAAAGCCAGCCTACTCTGATGATTCATGTACTTGACATCTTTTTAGCATTTATGGATATAGGTTGTACTATCCTCATTTTCACTTGTTTATGTGTCACACTGTTAATTTTCCTGGTTGGTTTTTCTTGCCTGAAGAATCTCTCTCACTGCCCCCATTTCATTCTCCATACTGCCTTGGTGTTATATTTCTGCAGCATAAACTTTTATCATGCCACTACTCTACTTTAAAGTAAGTACTGGCTCCCCTTTCCCTAGGCCACAGGATCCAGGTAGGGCATATTCAAGCCGGCATTATCTGTTCTCATCCATCCCCAGCAGCTTCATCAGCCCTATTCTCTCTGCCAATCATCTCCCCCTGACCCTCTGAGTCAGTCTTTAGGATCTACTCCACTCAAGCGTCATCCTTTCTAAAGCCTCCCTGCCTCTCTAGGCAAAATGACCTGCCTCCTCTGTACCTCTGCACAGTCTTGTATGTGTTTCCAGTAGAGCATGCTTTACACTGTAGAATGGTTGTCTGAGCAGAAACCATTCTACATTTTGTCTCGCCTGACAATTCACCTGCATGCCATTTCGTTTTACCTAACGTTAACCAAACACCTGCTAGACGAGTCAGGACAAGAGCTGGTGCTTGTTGTCCGGGGCTCCCAGTTCCCTTACTAGACTCTAAGCTTCTCAGGTTACTGAGCTTGTGCTCCAGAAAATGTGGGCAGCTCCCCAAACATATTGAAACTTACCTACCCACATCTTCTCCTTTACTCAGTTTCCTCTCCCTGGAATACCTCTCCTCTAGCTGGACGCCTCTACTAACTTCTTAGCCACCAATTCAAACCCGACCTTCTACTTAGGGCCCAACTTAATCCCAAATCTGATACAGGGTCTTCTTCCCTGGACTGTCAACACTGTCTTTGTGATTCTCTTAGGCTGCTTACTGAGTGCACTTTCCATTACAGTGACCTGTTTTCTGATTTCTCTATGCTATCAAAATCTACAGCTTGTGCACATATTCACGTAGCATGGTGCACACAGCTGGCCATTCAGGTGAACGACTCAACTCGTAGAAGGAAGGCTACCACGCCCTTGCACCAAGGTATCAGCTATCATGGTCACTGAGGCATCTACTCATAGAAAGTGCCAGGTGCATTTTTTGGAGGGAGTGGGGGAGCCCGGGTGTAGTTTATTTCTTTGCTTTTCTTTTTTGAAAAAAAACCTAAGCACTCTGACTTCCTAAAACTGAACTATGTGGATTCCGACGGTTGTTTACTTGGTATTCAAGTGGCCGTTCCTTGACATAACTCTGAATTCATCCCTCTCTCAACTCCAGTTTGTAAATCAAATTTTAATTCTTAAGCCTGCTAATGCTACTATTTGTTATGCCAATATATCCTTTATCTATCCACAGATGATGTTTTTTAGAATACGACTTTGTTTTTCTTCAATGAAAATGCATTTAGAAGAAAACTGGCACGTGCATATGTTTGACTTTCAGTATCGAACTTGGCATTACCTCCTGGGGCTGGCAGTCCCCACTGTGCTGGCCTTGACATCCTCTATTATGTGCTCTAGCAGTACAGCCAACACCTGTGGCCGCACAAAAGACCAAACACAGCAGCTGCAGGACTCAGATGTCCACACTGAAATCAATTTCTAAAGCTGAAACATTTGGATCTCAGACGTGTTCTTTTTTGAGCCTTTCAGGAACTGTTGGGATTGCCCAGTGCTACACAGTGATATATATCAAGTGTCCAGCACTTGGGTACTCTATCTTCTTTGGCTATTAATTCGAATTGAAGGTGGAGGTCCTCATTGGTAGCATAATATACTAGTTAAGAGCACAGATTCTGAGATCAAACGGCCTGGATTTGATGCCTGGATCTACCACTTACTTGCGGTATAATCCTGGACGAGTTATTCAACCTCTAAAGACCTCAGTTTTCTCATCTGTAAAATGGAAATGTCATGTACCTCAGAATGCTGTGAAGATGAAGTGAGGTTATACATATATAAAGCTTTTAGAACCATGCCTGTCCATGGTTAGTGCTATAGAAATGCTTACTGTTATTCTTAGATTATAAATTCTTGAAGACCCTTTGGTACAACTTGAAAGCAACTTTTTCATATCTATGATCTATGAGTTTTTCTCCTTGTTCATACTTTTCTTTTTGCATTTTCATTTTTTTTGACAAATGCTCCTTGCTCATCCAAAAAATGTACATGGGTCATTAAAAACACATCGGGCTGAAGCCTAACCCTGGGTGAATTTAGAACAAAATATGTTAAGAGTTTTTTCCCCTTCTTTTAGAATTTTAAGAGCATACCATAACACTACTTACTTATACAGTCAACACTTGTTAAGTGGTAAAATTATTTTTAAACAGCCCTTCTTCAAGTATAAACAACTTAATAAGCGATGGGAATATCAGATACTCCATGAATCCCACACATATCCTAGATGCCAAGCACTCCTGGTTATCCATTCCTGGGCCTAAGGAATTCCAGACCACCCTCTCCTGTGCTTACTGTCAGATTATTATGCAAGCTCCGGTTCTTTATTATTTTCATTATTATTCTTGCCAATTTTAAAATTCGTTTATCAAACTTCATTTGACACATATGTATGATGCACCTTTTAGGTGAAGACCCTGAGGCTGCAGCGTGAATAAATAAACAAAATGCCCTATCGCAATAGAGACTACCTGAAGTAAAATGTGTAGAATGTAGGGTGGTGACATGTGCTATAGAGAAAATTAAAGCAGACAAGTAGAATGAGGGTATGAGGATGAAGGATGGAAGTGGTCAGAGGCTCACTGAGAAGGTGACATTAAGCAGAGATTTAGAGGACAAGAGGGGTGAAGTCTTCTTAAATCCATAGAAAGAGCATTCCAGGTAGAAGAAAAGGCATGTTCAAAGGCCCTAAGGGGTAGAATGTACCTGGCATGCCATCATGAGAACTGTGATTCGACACTGAGTGATTTGGAAGCCACTGTATAGCTTTGGGTGGAGCAATGCGATCTGTCTGTTTTAAAAGGTTCAATCTGGTTATTGCGTTTGACAGACACAGAATGGAGAAAGGATGGGAGTAGAGAAATCGGTTAAGAAGCTATGATAAGACAATTTAACAAGATGGCAGCAAAGGAGGAGAACCCTAGGCTTGTCTCATCCCTCAAACACAACTAGATAACTACCAAATAATCCTAAGTACCCCAGAAATCAACCTGAAGACTGAGAGAACAAACTCCACAACTAAAAGGAGAGTGGATGCCACAGAGAAGAAGGTAGAAAATACAGAGATGTGGCTTAGGGGAGAAACACACCAGGGGTGCTGAGGAGGGGAGGGGGCCATGGTGGAGGAAGGTGACAGAGGAACACACAGGGGAACACACAAGGAGGATGTTTCCCCAAAGCTATTGGCTTGGAAAATGAGAGGCACTGAATTTCTTGAGTTCTTGAAACCAGTGGGTTTAAAGCATGGAGTTTTGGGGTGCCTGGGTGGCTCAGCTGGTTAACTGTACAACTTCAGCTCAGGTCACGATCTCACAGTTGGGGGGTTTGAGACCCATGTCAGGCTCTGTGCTGACAGCTAGGAGCCTGGAGCCTGCTTCAGATTCTGTGTCTCCCTCTCTCTCTGCCCCTCATTGTGGTCTCTCTCAAAAATAAATAAATAAACATACATACATACATACATACATACATACATACATACAGGCTGGAGTTTTCATGGTCATCAGGATTGTCTGGGAGAGGCTGGAGGGCACTTCCCTGCTCCTGAAGAGAAGGCAGGCAAACAACCCCGGGGGCAGAGAGCATGGAAATAGGGATCTGAAAAACACCTGGGGCACCCAGTGGGGAGATTATTCATTTTTCTTGGAGCATGTTCCTGAGAAGCAGCGTTCACAGAGATGCCTCTCCTGGAACAAAGGAGCTGGCTGGTGCCATTTCTCTCCCCTGCCTCTCGGCATAAACACAGAGCCACCTGTGGGAAGTGGTGCAGTGCCCACACTAGCTGCCTAACCTGCCTACACAAGCCCCACCCTCTGTGTTCTGGTGGAACACCTTCACTCCTGCCTTACTCCCAGCGTGGTGGGCCCCTCCCCCAGACAACCAGCACATACATATATATCTGCTGACCAGAAAGTTCTGCAGGGCCTCAATTCCGATGGAGGTGGTGACACGTCTCATTTCACAAGCACACCAGAGCAAACATAGTTAAAACTCTCCACATTCAGGCCAGGGACCAAACACTGCCCACAGCATGCCGGAGCACCTCCGCAGATGACACAGAGCACACACAGTACATACTAGGGACAGTCCCCGAAGCACCAAGCCCTGGGCACTGCATGACCTCTTCCTCATAAGGCCATTACTTTCAGAAGCAGGAGACATAACTGGCATTTCAATAACACAGAAGAAGAAGGCAAAGACATAGACAAAATGAGAAAACAGAGGAATTCATCCCAAATGAAAGAACAAGATAAGGCCACAGCCAGAGACCTAAGTGAAACAGATGTAAGTTACATGGCTGATGGAGAATTTTAAACAAGGATCTTAAAGACACTTGCTGGGACTCAGAAAATAATAGAAGAAATCAGAGAGATCCTGACCACAGAGATGAAAGAGTTAAAAAAGAATCAATTCGAGATGAAGAATGCAATAAATAAGACTGGAAACCGGCTTGATGCAATGAACAGCAGGTTGGAAAAATCAGAGGAATGAATTAATGACCTAGAAGAAAAGTAATGGAAAGCAATGAAGCTGCACAAAAGAAAGAAGAATTACAGAACAAGAGAACAGACTTAAGGAACTCCAGAACTTCATCAAATGTAGTAACATTTGTATTATGAGTCCCAGAAGAAGAAGAGAGAAAAGGGGTCAGAAAATTTATTAACAGAAATAATAGCTGAAAACTTCCCTCATTTGGGGGAAAAAACCAGACATCCAGATCCAGGAGGCACAGACAATTCCACAAAAATCAACAAAAGCAAGCCAACACCAAGACATATTACAATTACATTTCCAAACCACAGTGATTAGGAAAAAATCTTAAAAGCAATAAGACAAGGGGAGCTTGGGTGTCTCAGTCAATGAAGCAGCTGGCTTCAGCTCAGGTCATGAACTCAGGTCCTGAGTTTGAGAGCTGCATCAGGCTCTGTGCTGACAGCTTGGAGCCTGGAGCCTGCTTCAGATTCTGTGTCTCCCTCCCTCTCTGCCCCTCCTCTACTCATGCTCTGTGTCTCTCTCTCAAAAATAAACATTAAAAAAAATGTTTAAAAAAAAAGCAACAAGACAAAAGAAGTCCCTAATCCAGGGAAAACCCATAAGGCTAAGTTGGAGGTTTCTCAACAAAAACTTGGCAAGTCAGAAGGGAGTGGCATGATATATTCGAAGTGCTGAATGGGAAAAATCCACAGCCAAGAATACTCTACCCAGAAAGGCTATCATTCAGATTACAAGGAGAGATAAAGAGTTTCCGAGACAAAAACTAAAGGAGTTCATAACCACTAAACCAGCCCTGCAAGAAATATTAAAGGGGACTCTAAGTGTAAAGGAGAGACCAAAAGTGACAAAGACAAGAAGGATCAGAGAAATTCTCCAGAAACAATGAAAAAACAAGTAATAAAATGGCAATAAATACATATCTATCAATAATTACTTTGAATGGATTAAACACTCTAATAAAAAAAAAATAGGGTATTCGAATAGATAAAAAAAACAAGACCCATCTATAGGTTACCTACAAGAGACTCATTTTAGACATAAAGACACCTGAAGATTCAAAGTGAGGAGATGGAAAAAAATTTAACATGCAAATGGAAGTCAAAAGAAAGTCAGACTGGCCATATTTCATCAAACTAGACTTTTTTGGCCTTGTATTGTTTTTTTTTTAATTTTTTTTAACGTTTATTATTTTTTGAGACAGAGAGAGACAGCATGAACGGGGGAGGGTCAGAGAGAGGGAGACACAGAATCTGAAACAGGCTCCAGGCTCTGAGCTGTCAGCACAGAGCCTGACGCGGGGCTCGAACTCACGGACCGCGAGATCATGACCTGAGCCGAAGTCAGCCGCTTAACCGACTGAGCCACCCAGGCGCCCCTGGCCTTGTATTGTTTTCATCCTGTTTTGGTATTAGTGTAGTACTAGCCTCATGGAATGACTTTGAATGTGTTCCCTCCATTCTTTGTAAGATTTTGGTAAAGATCGTCAACATATATTTTTTAATGTTTATTTATTTTTGAGAGAGTGCAAGCAGGGGAGGGGCAGAGAGAGGGGGAGAGAGGATCTGAAGTGGGCTCTGTGCTGACAGCAGTGAGCCTGATGTGGGGCCCGAATTCACAAACTGTGAGATCATGACCTGAGCCAAAGTTGGATGCTCAATCGATTGAGCTACCCAGGTGCCCCTAAGTATTTTTTTTTAAAGTATGGCAGAATTCACCAATGAAACCACATGGCCCTGGGCTTTTCTGTGTTGGGAAATTTTTGATTCCTAATTCAACTTTCATTCTTGTTACTGGTGTAGGATTTCCTATTTCTTGGATTCAAGATTCATAATTCAATCGTGGTAACCTGTGAATTTTAGGAATTATCTTTTTTTTTCTTAATTATCTGATTTGTTAGAATATAATTGTTTACAGTAATCTGTTATCACACTATGTATTTCTGTGGTTATCTGTTGTATTGTTTTCATTTATATTTCTCATTCTGGTTTTTAGTCTTCTCTCTTTTTTCTTAATGTAGTTAAATTAATACCAATTTTATTTTTTTAAACTAGTCATTACTTTCAATGTTATATTATTGCTTATTCAGTTCTCTATTTTATTTATTTCTGATTTTCTTTATTTCTCCCCTCTACTAAATTTCAGCTAACTTTCTTCTTTTTCTAGCTCCTTGTGGTGTAATGTTAAGTTGTTTATTCAAACACTTTTTCTTTTTTTTTTAATACTTTTTCTTACTACAAGCACTTATGGTGCAAATTTCACTCTAATATCTGCTTTTGCTGAATCTCCTAGGTTGTGGAAAATTGTTTTCTTTTTCTTTTTCTTTGAGACACATTTTGATTTGCTGTTTGATTCCTTATTTGGCCCACTGCTTGTATGGTAGTGTGTTGTTTAATATTTACACATTAAATTTTTAATACTAAAAGAAAAGAGAGACTATGGTAATAATCCAGCTTAGAGAGTATGGCCTTTGATCTACTTTCACTTGAGTTAGTTAGTATGCAAGTTATCAAACAAAATTAAGCCATATACACAGACCTAATTAGGATTTTGGAAATAAGCCTACATTCATTCTAAAATTAAAAGATCTGTTACTACACTGCAATGGTTCCAAGATTAATTTCCAAAGTCCGTATCTATTATTTAGTTAACATAAAATATAAAGCAGCATTAAAACAAACAAAAATACTAAATATGATTTGAGATAGGTAAAAACTCATTTTAGGTAGGTTTACTTTCTTACTAAATATATACACAATAAAAACTTCTAAATGCTTGGGAAACAGTTTTGCTTTTCCACAGATGCAGCTCATGCATAAAGCAAATGAACAATTGGCATTTAATGTAATCTCTAGTTCAACAGTCTACGTTAAAGGCTTTGATCAGGCCTATGATTCTACGGTATCCTCAAGAATGGGAAATACCATTTTTTAAAAACAAAGGCTTTTGTTCTATTTATCCAGTAGCTAAAAGGTATATTTCTTCATTATTGTGAAAGACACAGAAACTAAGAGTTTGTGGGACACCTGAGTGGCTCAGTGGTTAAGCATTCCACTTCAGCTCGGGTCATGATCTCACGGTTCGTGGGTTCAAGCCCTGTGTTGGGTTCTGTGCTAACTAACAGCTGAGACCCTGGAGCCTGCTTCAGATTCTGTGTCCCCCTCTCTCTCTCTGCCTCTTCCCCAATTGTTCTCATATCTCTCTCTCTCTCAAAAATAAATAAACACAAAAAAAAAAATAAAAAAAAATAAACTAGGACTTTGTTAGTTCAGGAATGCAATATATCACGTAAAAGCATCTATGTCCATGATGTGAATTTATAATACTGTTTCCAGGGCACCCGGGTAGCTCAGTTGGTTAAGCGTCCAACTCTTGATTTCGGCCTAGGTCAGGTCATGATCTGGCAATTTGTGAGACTGAGGCCCCCATTGGGCTCTGCAGTGACTGCAGAGAACTTGGTTGGGATTCTCTCTTTCTGTGTCCCTCCCCCACTCACCCATGCCCTCTCTCTCTCAAAATAAATAAATAAACATTAACTATATAAACATTAGTAACATACACACACACACACACACACACACACACACACACACATATATATATGACACTATTTCCATGGTACTCATATTCACATTCTTGCACAGATCCTGAAATCAACTTGACAAATATTTATTGAGTTACTTCTATGAATACTTTCTAAAAGGTATTTTTGTATACTGCAAATTTGGTTTCCTTAGATATGAAAGAATACACAGAACAAACACAAACTTGAGTATCTTATTTATGTCAGATGATCCTATTGAAGTAATCAATTTTCAGTGACGGTTCTAAGTCAGGTGTTGGCAAGCTTCTACAGAGGGTCAGTCAGGTAGTAAATATTTTAGGCTTTGAGGGCCATACAGTGTCCGTGGCAACTCTTCAACTCTGCCACCACAGTGTGAGAGCAGCCACAGATGACACATGAGTGAGGTGGCTGTGTTAATTACAACAAAAGGCTGCCAGCCAGATTTGGTCTACCAGCTATAGTTTGCTGACTCCTCTTTTTCAGGTTAGGAATGAAAACCTTCAAACCTATGAAGATCTGTGGTTACTGGTAAATTCTAGTTATTATGGGTGCCCAAGAGCAATGTTTTCAGATTTGGTCCTGTCTACGCTCTTCGGCACTGGCCGTTCCACATTTACTTCCACTAAGCAGCTCATATTCCTAATTTCTTGAGGAATATCCCTGTCCTAGCACATCTTTAAACACATTCCGATTTGTCTAATGCACACTAATTTTCAGTACCTTAACTCGTGCTGTTGTTATCACTCTTGCTATTTTTTTTAAACATAACTCTCTCTTCTTAACTTAAACATCTGTATACAGAATTACAGTGCTGAACAGGAGTATTGCTCTATGTTGGGTCAGAAAAATTTTAACTATTCCATGCTCTGTTCTTCTTTGCCCCCTGTGTTAATGTGTACTGAGTTCAGCTGCATCATGGCCTTTTAGAACCACTTTTTAGGGCTGTACTGCTTTATTGGTCCTCTCCCTCTAAGGGCACATCTTAGACTCTGTAGCCATAGGGCTGAAGGCACCGTTGGTCACACACTTCTTGGGGCCCAACTCCTTGGCTATGGTAACATTTGGCCCAATGGATTGTATTGGGTTTGTTCTGACAACTGCATGTCTCTAATAGTCTCTTGCACCTATTGTAAGAATGAACCTACCTTTTCTCACGTTCTTAGGCAAGAAACAATAATTTGCGGCACTGGTGCTACTAAGGCTGCTTCTTAAGAAAATAAGAATTCCCTTTAAGTATCTTCCCCCCTGTTCATCTTTTAAACACAACCTGCCTTTCCCTGACACATGTTTAATATGAAAGACCACTACTACTCACTCTCAAAGTAAGAGTTCCACCTGAACAGCCATTTTGACCATTTAAAATATGCTAACTCCTTAATACACTATCTACAGTTCCTATATAAGCCATTTTTTTTAGACTTAACAGGCATGTGGACTCTGATTCTATATGCAATTTATTTCCTAAATAATTGAGTGAAAACAGATTACACAATATAGATAATACAAAATTTACGAAATGAGGTATTTGAAATGCTTCAACTAACATACGTTTCAGGTAAAGAATGTACATGGGAATTAACAGAAATAATCAAGTTTAATATAAAAATACAGAAAAATAATCTCTTTAGAATATATCAGTGATAAAATGTGACTTTTAATTTTATACTCTAATCATCTATTTCTGAATTGGCCCTATAAGGTTGTGTTCAGGGACATTTTAAGATACTTTACATGTGGAATAATTTTTTAAACGAGCCATAGTTCAAATCTTCCCTAAGTTAGAATTGATAGAAATGTACCTCTTAAATATCTTTTTCTAAAAGTCACAAAAATGAGCTAATTCCCAATGAAGTGAGAAAGACAGCGTAATGTGCACTCACATAAAATACTCATGACATGGAATCCTTTTTGGCACAGTATACGTAGGTAAAGAGCCCACAGAGCAATACCCCTCACAAAATTATTTTCTCTACTTTCCAAATTAAAGCTGCAGGCTGTTATAAAGATGGGTGTTTATGCTGTTTTCCTCTAGTACTCGAAGTATACTTGTTTGCTTGATCTTTGTCAGTCATCTATAAAAACAGAATAAACCCTTAAAATAAACTTTAGAAAACAGTAAGAGTGTAATCTCTTCTAGGACAATGACTCCCGTGTTTAGATAATAACATCTTCTGGTGTATTCCATCCACACAGGAGACCTTATCCTTTCTGCCACGAATTAAGAATTAATAATTCTAGTTAGGTTTCAAACTCTTAGAAAAGTTTTGGAAGGCAGCTTAAGTAATACACAATAGCACGGGGCCAACACTTAACCCTAGTGAACTGGGCGAAACATGATCATCATAACCACATCGCTGGCCTCTTTTTTCCATCTCCCGGTAAAGCGCTGAGACCAAAGGTTTTAATCAAACCAGACTTCGTAGCATCTGCACAAATTCAGACTTCACGTGCATGCTTGGTTTGGGCTACCTGCTGTACTTGGAGGGCTCTCTTCTCTTATTCTCATTTCTTCTAAAAAGTCCTTTTTCTTCACACTCTTTTGTTCTCCCCAGGGAGTATTACAATCTATTACTTTGAACCTGGTATTTACCCATGTCCTCCTTTTATTTTGTGCTTCTACCCCCTGCTCAATGTAGCACAGTACCAAGCATATGCCACAAGATAGAACACGGTCCTTAAATTCGTTTCAATAAGCGCTCCTGTCACGGTGATCTCAAATTCTTCTTTATGCCATTCGGTTTGCTATCCTACAATTTGCGTGCATGTAGCATACAGGTAGAGCTGTGATGTAAAACGTGCTCAAAGGAAACAAAAATATCTGTGGCACACACATATTTCCAAAACAAACTAGTACAATACAGGATGGAGAATTGGCTAATGTTGGGATACATCGGAAGGTTGTTCTAGTCATCAACCAATTAGAGACAAAGTCACCTAGAAAATAATTGTCAGGAAAATTATTACTTTGACTTTAAACAAAAATTTATCAAAGCATATCTGGTTCATGTCTTACAGAGTTTAAATCACAAGAGTTACCACAGGAATATGAGTAAGGCCTACATCAGAAAGGGGGTGCATGCTCATACCTGTGCAGGGACGCCCCATTTACGCCTATGATGGGAGAACTGCTTCTAACACATTAATGGATTTTTAACTTAACCCAGGTTAACCCTATTAAACAATAATATGATGTCTAAATATTTTACATCTTTCTTTTTTTTTTTTTTTTTAAATAGAAATCTATATACATATTGCAAACTAGAGCCCACGGGCCAAATCTGGCCTACCATCTGCCTTTGTGTGGCTTTTAAGGTATGAATGGCTTTTACAGTTTTAAATGTTTGGAAGGAGAGAGGGAAATAAAAATAGGATTTTGTGACACATGAAAATGATGTGAAATTCAGATTTCAGTGTCCATGAATAGAGCTTTATTAGAACACAGACATTCTCATTCACTCATGTATTATCAATGGCTGTTTTTCACTACAACATCACAGTTGAACAGGTGTGACAGAAACCATACGTTCTGAGAAGCCTGAAGTATCTACTCTCTGGCTTCTTACAGTTTGCTGACCCTCAGTATAGATCACCTCCTCTCATAATGAACATAATGTAAAATTTCCAGGTATGTAGTACAACACAGCGGCTAAAGGCAAGAGTCTGTTGACTAAGACAAGTAGCTGAGTTCTCGCCCTGTTACTGGCTGCTCTGTGACTTTGGGTAAATTACTTAAGTTCTCTATTTTTTAACTGTCTTAGGAATAAAACAGGATACTAATTCTGCTTACCATTTGGGTTTGGGGAGAATTAAATAGGCAACACACACAGAAAATTACCCCATGTATAATGGCAGTTATGCTGCCCAAAAGATATGCCTAAAATATATGGATGCAGGAAAGTCGAAAATAAGAAGAGGGCAAAAGATATACTGTACAAATAGGAGCCTCAAGAAAGCTTGTGTAGGTACATTAATGTTGAAAAAAATAGACCTCGAGACAGAAAGCACAGTTAAGGAGAGCGAGGTTCATTACACAGTTTTAAAAAGTTTCAGTTTATAAGGAAAACACTAAAAATTCTAAAGAATTCTATATGAAAATGTATCAAATATAAAGCAAAAATCTATAAAAATACTACAAGAAATTGACAAACCTATGACCAAAGTGGGAGATGTCCATGGACAACTCTCAATTAGGTCAAGCAATCAGAAATTTAGTAAAGACACAGAAGATTCAAACAACATGTAATGATTATTGAGAACGCTGCAGGAAAAAAGAACAGAAACAAAAGAAAAGAAAATACTCTTTCTTAAGACTATCTGAAATATTATTAAAATTGAACATATACTGGAAAAGAAAGTTCTACAAAATTTCAAAGAGCCAGTATCACAGAGAATACATTTCCTGCCACAATCCACTAAGTTCCTCGTACCGATGCACACTATACACCTTAACAAATGTGACATGTGGATAAACGAAAAATCTGAACAGGCTTCCGAATCATGAAGGAAATTGAAAAGTGGTTTAAAAAAGTTCTTCAGACTTCATGCCAAAATATTTTAAGGCATATTCTACCAAAACATTTGAGGAAAAGCTAGTGTGACCATTATACAAACTCATCTGGAAAACAGGAAAAAATGTAATATTCTGCAGCATATTGCAGAAGGCCAATATAATTATGCCACAAAATTGCATGTAAGTACATGTGTAAAATGACATGTATGGTGAAGGGAAGTGGTGTGGCTGTATTTTCCGTGCACTCCTCCCAAGTGATTATAATATGGATATGAGTGAAGCTTAAGCAGCCACCATAGACCTTGATGTGAAGCCAAATGTTGAGGACGATACAGTAACGATAGCAGAAGTGTGAATGCCGGAAGATAATGAAGCTTCCATAACAGTATAGAACAGCTCCATATTATATATTCTTCAGGTGTATACATACATTCATACTTAAACATACATGCATATGCATACTGTTATTTTGTATTTTTTATTATGTGAAGCCTAAACTCTTCCTATGGATATACAACTCGAGATAGAAACAGCTGTTCTCATCTTCCATGGCATTTTCCCTAGAAATACGACATCACACAAGTATCTTTTGAAGTCATTCTTTCCAAATACAGGGGGGGGTCTCCCTGACAAGTATCTGGCAAAGTAACATGTACAATTTCTGTGTCCTTCTGAAGATGCTAAGGCACAGAGGTGACGTGTGTGAGGTCGGGGTTGCCGAGCGCTCGCCCTGGCAAGGACAAGGAAGACGGACTTGAGAGGCCACCATTGGAGTCAGGGACGGAGCTGGTGGGTGCAGGAGAATGAAGAGTCCTGAGGCCTGAGCACAGACTCCAACACTGTCCCTCTCAAACCCGTCTTCCACGCTCTCACTGGAGGAGGGGCGCACTCGCATATTTCTATGTGACACACATTCAGCAAGGTTGATGACTGCTTGCCTATGACTGCGTGAAGGAGAAACAGGAGCGGGGCGGGCTCTTCCTTTCCTAGCCTCCCAGGCAGAGTATACCTTCTTGGATAGTTTAAGGGGGCAGGTGATAGGTCGACTCTTGGAATGTTGAGATTTTTAGACACAATGGTTACTATGAACATGAGTCTCCTCCAAGAGTGAGGACTGAGTTCTATCTAAACATAGATCTTGAAGTCACCGTCAATATACGTGAAGATGAGACCTTAAGATCCATCCTTTCCTATTTACTGAGTGTGACTACATGACAGGTACAGTCCCTGTTCAGGGAAACCCAATGAGCAAGACAGAGTCCTGGCCAGTGTGGACCCTAAAGAGTGTGGTGACAGGGCATGGAATGAAAGAGACAGAACACTGTGTGTGATACGGGGAACATGGAAGGGGCCTAACACTTGAGGGCAAGTGTGTAGAACAGACCTCTTGGAAGACATTATGCTCACACCTGAAGGATGAGTGGGAGTCACACGAGGAAACAGACATGTGCACTAAAGGCGGAGGCTGCGGGAATGGGACGTGCAGAGGTGTCAAGTCAAGCACTAGAATCTAGGCACAGGGTGCCTGTGCCCCTTCGAATCTAGTGTCAAGTCAAGCACTAGAACATGGTGACTAACTACAAAGCGTATCACTGGAGTAAACCTGACCTCTGGCATAAGTTTCTCACTGTAAGGATTTCAGCCTATATTGTGCACTGTTATTACATTAACATTTGTTGCATTTTTATAGTAAGGGAGAGAGAGAGAAATAGAGAGGGAGAGAGAGAGAGAGAGAGAGAGAGAGAGAGAGAGAGAGGGGGAGGGAGAAGGAACAAGTGGGGGAGGGGCAGAGAGAGAGGGAGAGAGAGAATCTTAGATTATCTTGAGGCAATATGTTCAGTCAGAGGTCATAAAGAAAGATCTTCCCCCAGATCTTCAGTTAAGCAGTTTTTTTGTTTTTTAAATGGCTAAGTTGTCAGAAAATAACAAGTCATTTGCAGACTTACGGCTTGAGAAAGGTGAGGATTGCTGGAAAGATGCAGCCAGTCCAAAAGCTTTACAGTTTCTCTGTCTGAGATAAGAAAACTGCTAAAACATGATACCCACATTACATCAATCTAAGGATCCTCCAGGAACATGCTCCTCCTGTTAGTCCTCAGACGTGGCTAAATAACTCAGCTGGCAGGTTGAGTACATGCTCAGGGGTCTATCATGATACAATGTTCTATACGAGTTTAGTATTTCAAAAGAAGCATTAATATAGTGACCATGGGGGGAAAACAGAGCTCTGTTGGACTTCCATACAACTGTTTATAATTTGTGTGTTTGATTTTTATTTTATTTTTTTAATTTACATCCAAGTTAGTTAGCATATAGTGCAACAATGAATTCAGGGGTAGGTTCCTTAATGCCCCTTACCCATTTAGCACTTCACCCCTCCTAAAACCCCTCCAGTAACTCTCTCTTTGTTCTCCATATTCACGAGTCTCTTATGTTTTGTCCCCCTCCGTTTCTATATTAGTTTTGCTTCTCTTCCCTTATGTTCACCTGTTTTGTCTCTTAAAGTCCTCATATGAGTGAAGTCCTATGATATTTGTCTTTCTCTGAGTTATTTCACTTAGCATAATACCCTCCAGTTCCATCCACATAGTTGCAAATGGCAAGATTTCATTCTTTTTGATTGGTGAGTAATACTCAATTGTATATATTTATACCACATCTTCTTTATCCATTCCTCCATCGATGGACATTTGGCCTCTTTCCATACTTTAGCTATTGTTGATAGTGCTGATATAAACATTGTGGTGCAAGTGTCCCTTCGAAAGAGCACATCTGTATCCCTTGGATAAATACCTAGTAGTGCAATTGGTGGGTTGTAGGGTAGTTCTATTTTTAATTTTTTGAGGAACCTGCATATTGTTTTCCAGAGTGGCTGCACCAGTTTCCATTTCTACCAGCAGTGCAAAAGAGATCCTCTTTCTCTGCATTCTTGTCAACATCTGTTGTTGCCTGAGTTGTTAATATTAGCCATTCTGACAGGTGTGAGGGGGTATCTCATTGTGGTTTTGGTTTGTATTTCCCTGATGATGAGTGATGTTGAGCATTTTTTCATGTGTCAGTTGGCCATCTGGATGACATGTCTTTTGCCATGTCTTTTGTCCATTTCTTCACTGGATTATTTGTTTTTTGGGTGTTTAGTTTGATAAGTTCTTTACAGATTTTGGATACTAACCCTTTATCTGATATGTCATTTGCAAACATCTTCTCCCATTTCATCAGTTGTCTTTTAGTTTTGCTGACTGTTTCCTTCACCAAGCAAAAGCTTTTTATTTTGGTGAGGTTCCAAAAGTTCATTTTTGCTTTTCTTTCCCTTGCCTCTAGAGACATGTTGAGTAAGAAGTTGTTGTGACCAAGGTCAAAGAGGTTTTTGCTTGCTTTCTCCTCGAGAATTCTGATCACTTCCTGTCTTACATTTAGGTTTTTCATCCATTTTGAGTTTATTTTTGTGTATGGTGTAAGAAAGTGGTCCAGGTTCATTTTTCTGCATGTCGCTGTCCAGTTTTCCCACCACTACTTGCTGAAGAGACTGCCATTCCTATTTTGTCAAAGATTAGTTGGCCATACGTCTATGGGTCCATGTTCCAGTGATGTGAGTGTCTGTTTTTGTGCCACTACCATACTGTCTTGATGATTACAGCTTTGTAATACAGTTCAAAGTCCAGGATTGTGATGCCTCCTGCTTTGGTTTTCTGTTTCAAGATTGCTTTGGTTACTCAGGGTCTTTTCTGGTTCCATACAAATTGTAGGGGTGTTTGTTCTAGTTCTGTGAAGAATGCTAGTGTTATTTTGATAGGGATTTCATTGAATATGTAGATTGTTTTGGGTACTATTGACATTTTAACAATATTTGTTCTTCCTATCCAGGAGCATGGAATCTTTTTCCAATTTTTGTGTCTCCTTCAATTTATTTCATAAGCCCCTATAGTTTTCTTTTTTTTTAATTAAAAAAAAATTTTTTTTTCAACGTTTATTTATTTTTGGGACAGAGAGAGACAGAGCATGAACGGGGGAGGGGCAGAGAGAGAGGGAGACACAGAATCGGAAACAGGCTCCAGGCTCTGAGCCATCAGCCCAGAGCCCGACGCGGGGCTCGAACTCACGGACCGCGAGATCGTGACCTGGCTGAAGTCGGACGCTTAACCGACTGCGCCACCCAGGCGCCCCAGCCCCTATAGTTTTCAGTGGGTAGATTGTTCACCTCTTTGGTTAGATTTATTCCTAGGTATTTTATGGTTTTTGGTGCAATTGTAAATGGGATCACTTCCTTGATTTCTCTTTCTGTTTCTTCATTGTTGGTGTATAGGAACTGATTTCTGTGCACTGATTTTATATCCTGCAACTTTGCTGAATTTAAGAATCAGTTCTAGCAGTTTTTTGGTGGAATCTTTTGGGTTTTCCATATACAGTATCATGTCATCTGCAAAGAGTGTAAGTTTGACCTCCTCCTGGCCGATTTGGATGCCTTTTATTTCTTTTTTTTTTTTTTTCAACGTTTATTTATTTTTGGGACAGAGAGAGACAGAGCATGAACGGGGGAGGGGCAGAGAGAGAGGGAGACACAGAATCGGAAACAGGCTCTAGGCTCTGAGCCATCAGCCCAGAGCCTGACGCGGGGCTCGAACTCCCGGACCGCGAGATCGTGACCTGGCTGAAGTCGGACGCTTAACCGACTGCGCCACCCAGGCGCCCCCGGATGCCTTTTATTTCTATGTGTTGTCTGATTGCTGAGGCTAAGACTTCCAATACTATGCTGAATAACAGTGGAGAGAGTGGACATCCCTGTCTTGTTCCTGACCTTAGGGAGAAAGCTCTCAGTTTTTCCCCATTGAGGATGATATTAGCATTGGGTCTTTCATATATGGCTTTTATGATCTCGAGGTATGACCCTTCTATCCCTCCTTTCTTGAGGGTTTTTATCAAGAAAGGATGCTGTATTTTGTCAAATGCTTTCTCTGCATCTATTGAGAGGATCATGTGGTTCTTGTCCTTTCTTTTATTGATGTGATGAATCACATTGATTGTTTTGCAGATATTGAACCAGCCCTGCATCCCAGGTATAAATCCCACTTGGTCATGGTGAATAATGTTTTTAACATATTGTTGGATCTGGTTGGCTAATATCTTGTTGAGGATTTTTGCATCCATATTCATCAGAGAAATTGGTCTGTAGTTCTTTTTAGTGGGGTCTTTGTCTGGTTTTGGAATCAAGGTAATGTTGGCTTCATAGAAAGAGTTTGGAAGTTTTCCTTCCATTTCTATTTTTTGGGACAGCTTCAAGAGAATAGGTGTTAACTCTTCCTTAAATGTTTGGTAGAATTCCCCTGCAAAGCCATCTATCTGGCCCTGGACTCTTGTTTTTTGGGACATTTTTGATTACTAATTTGATTTCTTTACAGATTATGGGTCTGTACAAATTTTCTATTTCTTCCTGTTTCAGTTTTGGTAGTGTATATGTTTCTAGGAATTTGTCCATTTCTTCCAGATTGCCCATTTTATTGGCATATAATTGCTCATAATATTCTCTTATTATTGGTTTTACTTCTGCTGTGTCAGTGTGATCTCTTCTCTTGCCTTATTGATTTTATTTATTTGGGTACTTTCCTTTTGATTAAACTGGCTAGTGGTTTATCAATTTTGTTAATTCTTTCAAAGAACCAGCTTCTGGTTTCACTGATCTGTTCTACCGTTTTTTGTTGTTGTTGTTGTTGTTGTTGTTGTTGTTGTTTTTTCTCAATAGCATTAATTTCTGCTCTAATTTTCATTAGTTTCTGTCTTCTGCTGGTTTGGGGTTTTATTTGCTGCTCTCTTTCCAGCTCTTTAAGGTGTAAGTTTAGGATGTGTATCTGAGACCGTTTTTCCTTCTTTAGGAAGGCCTGGATGCTATACACTTCCCTCTTATGACCACCTTTGCTGGGTCCCAGAGGTTTTTGGCTGTGGTGTTATCATTTTCAGTGGCTTCCATGTACTTTTTAATTTCTTCTTTAACTTGTTGGTTAGTCCATTCATTCTTTAGTAGGATGTTCTTCAGTATCCAAGTATTTGTTACCTTTCCAAGTTATTTGTGGTTAATTTCAAGTTTCATAGCATTGTGGTCTGAAAATACGCAAAGTATGATCTCGATCTTTTTGTACTTGCTGAGGGCTGATTTGTGTCCCAGTATGTGGTCTATTCTGGAGAACATTACATGTACACTGGAGAAGAATGTATATTCTGCTGCTTTAGGATGAAATGTTCTGAATATATCTGTTAAGTCCATTTGGTCCAGTGTGTCATTCAAAGCCATTGTTTCCTTGTTGATTTTCTGTTTAGATGATCTGTCCATTGTTGTAAGTGGGGTGTTGAAGTCTCCTACTATTATTGTATTATTATCAATGAGTTTCTTAATGTTTGGGATTAATCAATTTACATATTTGGGTGCTTTCACATTTGGAGCATAAATGTTTACAACTGTTTACATAAATGTTTACAACTGTTATGTCTTCTTGATGGATAGACTCCTTAATTATGATATAAGGCCTTTCACCATCTCTTGTAATAGTCTTTATTTTAAAGTCTAGATTGTCTGATATACATATGGCTACTCCAGTCTTCTTTTGTCAACCATTAGCATGGTAGATGGTTCTCC
This sequence comes from Leopardus geoffroyi, assembly GCF_018350155.1. Classification (NCBI taxonomy): domain Eukaryota; kingdom Metazoa; phylum Chordata; class Mammalia; order Carnivora; family Felidae; genus Leopardus; species Leopardus geoffroyi. Next base: position 3,704,731 of record NC_059329.1, on the reverse strand, counting down.
ATCGCCTTACTTTCAATCTGAAGGTGTCTTTAGGTCTAAAGTGGTTCCCTTGTAAACAGCATATAGATGGATCCTGTTTTCTTATCCATTCTGTTACCCTGTATCTTTCGATTGGAGCATTTAGTTCACTGGCATTCAGAGTGAGTACTGAAAGATATGAGTTTATTGCCATTATGTTGCTTGTAGAGCTGGGAGTTTCTGGTGGTATTCTCTGGTCCTTTCTAGTCTTTGTTGCTTTTGGTATTTATTTATTTATTTATTTATTTATTTATTTAGTCTTTTCTCCCCTCAGAGAGTCCCCCTTAAAATTTCTTGCAGGGATGGTTTATTGGTCATGAACTCTTTTAATTTTTGTTTGTCTGGGCTACTTCTAATCTCTCCTTCTATTTTGAATGACAGTCTTGCTGTACAAAGAATTTGTGGCTGCATATTTTTCCGATATAGCACATTGAATATATCCTGCCATTCCTTTCTGGCCTGCCAAGTTTCTGTGGATAGGTCTGCTGCAAATCTGATCTGTCCTCCCTTGTAAGTTAAAGACTTTTTACCCTTTGCTGCTTTCAGGATTATTTCCTTGCTTGAGTATTTTGTGAATTTGACTATGATATGCCTCGATGATGGTCAGTTTTTGTTGAATCTAATGGGAGTCCTCTGTGGTTCCTGGATTTTGATGTCTGTCTTTCTTCAGGTTAGGAAAGTTTTCCTCTGATTTGCTCACATAACTCTTCTACTCCTTTTTCTCTCTCTTCATCTTCTGAGACCCCTATGATTCTGATGTTGTTCCTTTTTAACGAGTCACTGGTTTCCCTAAATCTTAAATCATGCTCTTTTGCCTTAGTCTCCCTCTTTTTTTCTGCTTCATTATTCCTCAAAAGTTTGTCTCTATGTCGCTGATTTGCTGCTCTGCCTCATCCATCCTTGCTGCCATGGCATGCATTATAGATTGCAGCTCAGTTAGAGCATTTTTTATTTCATCCTAACTAGCTTTTACTTCTTTTATCTCCACAGATAGGGATTCTAATCTATTTTTGACTCCAGCTAATATTCTTATTATCGTGATTCTAAATTGTGGTTCAGACATCCTACTTGTGTCTGTTTTGGTTAAGTCTCTGGCTGTCGTTTCTTCCTGCTTTTTCTTTTGGGGTGAATTCCTGCTGAGTTCTGTGGTTCAGGTTGTGCAGATTGTTGTGTAAATCCTCAAATCAATTTTCTAGGTGTGCAGGATGGTTTAATGTTGATCTGGCTGTATTTCATAGATGCAAGACACAAAAAAACTTCCATGCTGTTCCACCAACTTGGCTCCTCCTGTATTTTGTGTGTTTGAACAGTGCATGTGAATGGGACCAACGCAATGACCTTTCTAGGGTGCAGGGGCTCCAACGGTCCTACCCAGATCTTCTTGCTCTTCTCTTCACACTGAGCACCAACAATGGGAAGCAAACGTGAATGGAGGACCATGTTGACAGGTGGTTTGTCAGTCAGTCAACAATGCATCTGTCTAGTGCCTTCTACATGACAACCAAACAGACCCAGCATAAATGTTGGTGGAAGGCTGCATATTTACTTTCCCTGCCAGTCCACTTGGGTCTCTTTCAAATGAATGAGTGGAAGGCTGCTGGCACAAGAGCAAGTGTAGGCTCTGTGTGTCTCCAGAATATGTCCAATCTGTCCACACACTGCTTATGGTCCTGCTCCTCACTCCGGCCCCTTCTCTGCCTACGCTTGTTGTACCTTTATGGCATTGTTCTTCGATAACCGTCTTGTTTGGCAGTGTGGTTCTGGTTCATCATACTTGTGGGATTTGAGCACAAGCATGGCACTTCCAGCACCCCTCATTGTAGCTTTATGGCACTGTTCTTCGAGAACCCCCTTGTCTGGCAGTATGGTTCTGGCTCATCATCCTTGTGGGATTTTAGCACAAGGATGGCACTTCCAGCACTTGCCCTCAACTCCTTCATTCTGTAACCAGGGAAGGTGGGAGGGGACAGACATACACGTGCCTCCCTTTGCCTCCTCTCCCCAGGGAAAAGGGATGGCACATGTAACCCTCTTTATGAAAATACCCACCAGGGTTCCTTCACCCCATGCATGTGCCCCTCCATCCACTATCCCCCCCTCTTAACCCGCAGAGGTGCCAGCCTGTGGAATCGGGTTAATGAGGGCCGAAGACAGACACTGCAGTGCCACCAAAGGAGATGCTGTAGAGGGAGCAGGGGCTGCCTTGCCAGCTTATGATTACTTTTTCTCCCTCAATTACAAGTTAGAATCGCCATAGGAAGCTCCATTGTTATGTTTACACATGTTTTTTTTTTTTTTTTTCAACGTTTATTTATTTTTGGGACAGAGAGAGACAGAGCATGAACGGGGGAGGGGCAGAGAGAGAGGGAGACACAGAATCGGAAACAGGCTCCAGGCTCTGAGCCATCAGCCCAGAGCCTGACGCGGGGCTCGAACTCCCGGACCGCGAGATCGTGACCTGGCTGAAGTCGGACGCTTAACCGACTGCGCCACCCAGGCGCCCCTACACATGTTTTTTTTCTTTGCTCTCCCACTGGCCCGGCTCCAGCAGGAAGGCAGTGATACATGCTTGAAACACAGAGTGAAGTGTGTTCTCCTCCTGACAGAATGGGCTAGCCTCACACTTGGCAGCTGGTAACAAGTAAATATTTGGCATCATCAGCCTGATGAAAAATGTAATAAATATCAGTAAGCAAACATATTTAAGTGAGCTATAAAAAACAGTCTAAATCCTAATGAGTTAATTATAAACAAAGATAAATGCTTGAGGTTCACCATGAGAAGTTTATAAAAAGGGAACTCCTCTTCATCCCAGTGAGGGTTTTACAGTTAAAGGTGTTTTCCCTGAGGATTAGGAAATACACTGAAATGAGGCTGAATGTACCAAGCACTAAAGATAAATTTTCATCCCTTCTTGGATAACACCAGGTTAGTGTCTGAAAGATTCTTACTTCTCCTGAATTTATACATCAAAGATCTCTGTTTTGCTAATGTGTTTCTAATTTTGTTTTTAATAAGAAAATTGGGCCATAAGCATTTTAAGTGGCACAATTCATGGGAGATGTGTGCTGGCGTCACATGAACCTGCGCAGTAACTGGAAACTGGGAGGCGGGAACTCGTAAGCACCCCTACACACTCAGCACTCCTCTGAGCAGCTCCGAGGCCAGGTGACAGGTGCACAGTCATCCCTGAAAATGTTCCCCATCTCACACCTCTCAGAAAGGAATTTCAAAGAAGAAGCAGAGCCAGTGATATTATTTTGCTGTGAACTGAAGTCATTACACCATATTCCTTGCACTTTTCTGCTCTGTTATCCCCCTACATTACCTATGGACGTGAGTTTACTACAAGCCCATGCTGGTAATGAGTGACAGAGGACTGAGGTTCCCAGGTCCATGGAAACATGTTGCCTAAGCACTCTATGTTGTGATGCAGGAAGGAGGGAAAGAGTAAAAGAATAGGGCAATGTGAGAAGGAATAGAGAAGTGGAGCTGAGAACCCGAAGGGAAGGCAGGCGAGCTCTCTGAAGCCATTTATTCAATAGGCTTATTTCCTGGAAAGTTAAGAGAGGTATTGTGGAAAGGTATCTCATGCCTCTTAATTTGTTCCTATTTCTGTGATTTAGATCTCGACTCTTTTTGCAAAAGGATTTGAGGCAGTTTAAAAATAAAAGGCACGTATGCAGCAAAAAACCCAAAAAGTAGAAATAAAATAGCAAGATCTCTGCCCTCCCCACCCAAGCTCCCCTCTCCACCCCCTTCCCTCCTTGCTCTGGCTTCAGCGCAGGGGAGCAGCACACATAATTATGCCACCCACAACATTGTTTCCTAGGTTTTTCAAAATATGTTATGCTATGTGTAGAATATAGTTTTGTTAAAAAACAAAAAAAACAGGCCAAAGGAAATAAGCCAAACCAACCCAAATTAAAGTTTTCTACTCTATGTCTTGCCAAATCCATGTCTCCTAGGGACAATTTACATAATGTTATAATAATAATTCATATATTGAACACAAGATATTCAGCAACCCCTGAAATAACGCTGTGAACCTGGAAACGGCCAATGCGATAAAACGTTGAACATTAAGCATTAAAGAGAAGGATGAAATAAAACAAGAATAGTGCCAGCCACTGCTTACTCTGGCCTCCAGAATGGGTGCGTGAAAAATAATGACAGTGATCCTTACAAGTTTTAAATGTTAGGGGCACCTGGGTGGCTCAGTCATTTAAGCATCCAATGCTTGATTTCGGCTCAGGTCATGATCACACAGTTTGTGAGATCGAGCCCACATCAAGTCTCAGGTGACAGCGTGGAGCCTGCTTGGGATTCTCTCTCTCCCTCTCTCTCAAAATAAATAAATGAATATTAAAAAAAAAGAATTTTTAAATATTAGGTTTATATCTCTTCATCTCTCCCTTGATCATAAATTCATCTTGTGACCCGTGGTGTTGGGAATGGCCATAGATGCATCATAAATATGTACAATTCTGTGCAATACACAGAAGTAAAAAATATTTTCCTTTGAAAACATCTATTTCAAGTGAGAAAATAATGACTTCTTATATTATTTAAATTAACATCTCTTTTTCGCTCAAGGAAAAATGACATCTTGTTAAGTAGATTTGACAAAAATTCAAGGTTTTATAATGCCAAAAATATGGATTATTTTAAAGTGTTTTAAATATTTAGCTTGATTACATCTAAATCAAGAATGTTCTTTTTCAGTGCTCACTTCAGCAGCACATATACTAAAACTGGAACGATACAGAGAAGACTGGCCTGGCCCTTGTGCAAGAATGATACACAAATTCATGAAGCGTTCCATGTTTTTTGCAAACTGGTGCAGCCACTCTGGAAAACAGTGTGGAGGTTCCTGAAAAAACTAAAAATAGAACTACCCTATGACCTAGCAATAGCATTGCTGGGAATTTATCCAAGGGATACTGGAATGCTGATGCACAAGGGTACATGTACCCCAATGTTTATAGCAGCACTTTCAACAATAGCCAAATTATGGAAAGAGCCTAAATGTCCGTCAACTGGTGAACGGATAAAGAAGATGAGGTTTATATGTACAATGGAATACTACTTGGCAATGAGGAAGAATGAAATCCTGCCATTTTAGCAACGTGGATGGAACTGGAGGGTATTATGCTAGGTGAAATAAGTCAGTCAGAGAAGGACAGATATCACATTTCCACTCATATGTGGAACTTGAGAAACTGAGCAGAAGATCATGGGGAAGGGAAGGGGAAAAAATAGTTACAGAGAGGCAGGGAGGCAAACCATAAGAAACTCTTAAATACTGAGAACAAACTGAGGGTTAATAGGGGATTGGGGGGGAGGGGAAAATGGATGATGGGTATTGAGGAGGGCACTTGCTGGGACGAGCACTGGGTGTTATATGTAAGTGATGAACCACGGGAATCTACCCCAAAACCAAGAGCACACTGTGCACACTACATTTTAGCCAATTTGACAATAAATTATATTTTAAAAAAAAAGGATGTTCTTTTTCAGGCTGCTCCATACTTTTTCATGATAAGAAAAAAATTAATTCAAGGACCATCTCTATAGGAGAGTTTTTCATTTTGACTAATATAGGAATTATTTGATACATTAAAATACGGTATCATTAAAAAACAAAACAAAACAATTGAGGCACCTGGGTGGCTCAGTCGATTAAGTGTTCAGCATTGGCTCTGTCATGATCTCTTGGCTCATGAATTTGAGTACCGTGTTGGGCTCTCAGCTGTCAGCATGGAGCCTGCTTGGGATTCTCTCTCTTTCTCTCTGTCCCTCCCTGCTCATGTTCTCTCTCTCTCTCTCTCAAAAATAAACAAAGATTTTAATCATTAATAAAATTTGAATTACATGATTAGTTATGAGAGCATCAAAATTATTTGATACCTATTGTCAAGGACTTTGATTAAGTCATTCATCCACTTCATGTTTATAGCATACTTATTAGGGGTTACTATGCTACACAGAAAAGATATAAATGCAGCAAGATATAATAATTACTGCTTAAAGAAGTATTTCTGGGGGAAGAAAAGATATATAAATATACACACAATGTAATGTGAAAATTACTATAAAAAGGATTCTGCACAGGGTGTTCTCTAAGTTCTTTTCCTACATGAATTGAGAAAAGATTTGGACATCTCGCTCAAACTAAAATATGTTGTTCCAAATGAGCTCATTGTTTAGATACACTGTGTTGTCCCATATGGTAGGTAGCCATTAGGCAAATGTGGCTACTTAAGGTAACTAATTAAAATTTAATATTCAGATCTTCAGGTTCATAAGCAACATTTCAAACATATTCAATAGCCTTAAATTTATCAACTCAAAAATCTTACCAAAGTTTTATTCCAATTGTAAAAACATCACACTGTGTCTCAAAGGCAAGCTCTTGGCTATCAAACAGAATCTTGTGTGCCATTTCCTAATGAAGCTATAGCAAGTGAGTTAACTTCATCCTAGTACAGTCTTGCTCATCACTGCATTCTTTTTAAAAAAAAAAACTTTTTAAAATTTAAAATTAAAATTTTTTTTAAGTTAAAAAAATTTTTTTTAATAAAAAGCAAGGGAGAAAGCAAGGGAGGGGAACAAAGAGAGGGAGACGGAGAATCGGAAGGAAGCAGGCTCCACACCATCAGTGAAAAGCCAGACATGGGACTCGAACCTGTGATCTGAGATCATGACCTGAGCTAAAGCTGGACATTTAACCGACTGAGCCACCCAGGCACCCCTGTCACTGCATTCTAAATACGTATCAAAGTGTCCGATACAGACAAGGTGAACAATACATTTTTATTGAATGGTAAGTGCATAAACTGAATGAATAAATGGACGAACACTCTCTTCTTCTTTGAGAGGCCGTCAAGCGAAAAGAAGCCGGGAGCGACCTGATAAACAGGATGCTTATGTGACCTACCATCTTTCTTTTTCTGCCCACCGTTTCTAGGGAAGGAATTTGGAATATAATACATATTTATTTATATACAATACCATCCGGAATATAAAGAAACATTAAGGATGACATGAATGGACCTTAAAGACAATGCAGTTCAACTTTCCTCCTTCTCTGTCCCTGCCTCTATTTCTCCCTGACATATGTGGACAAACATACAGGTAGGTTCACACAGTTCACCAAGAGCAGAGCAGAACTTGAAAAGAAGTCTTACATCAGAGGAAAGAAAATATCATTCCTTTGACGACAATTCATCATCAAAACACTACCTTAAGTTATGACAGAGTGAAGCTCTTGTATTTTATAAGATCAGTGTATCACTACGGGTATTAAGATTTCAGAAATAACTAAGTGGATCAATGAGATAACATATTCCAAAATAATGATTTATGACGCATCAGACAGCCATGTTCCACTCAAGATTGTGGAGAAATTCAGGGTCATATTAAGGCAGTTATTTGTAACACAAAAAATGTTGAAATAAACAGTTAAGGATAACTGAAGATCAAAGAAAAGTACTAAAATGTACTAAACCATCTTATTTCTTGACAGGTGGTTTTGTACATTATAAAAAAAAATCTTATCTTTAAAGTGGATGTGTGCTCTCTTTTTCTGCATGATGTGAAAATACTGATGGCTCTTAGCCAACTATGTTTATGAGAGAAATTAATCAAGCTCACAACTGAAGTTCAAACCTCGGTTGGTGATAGTGATACATAATTTTAAGCCCACTATCTAAGAAGAAATAAATTGATCTTGTGATCCTAAACTTGTAAAATGAGCACAACAATTTCAAAGGGAGAAAAAATTATTACTGTCTTTTGCAAGTACTTAATTGAAACCAAGAATATCGGGAAGCATGGTCATGTCATGATAGAGTGAACCATCTCAACACCACGACACGGCCACAAATTTCCATTTATAAAATAAGTAAATCACAGAGATGAAAAGTACAGCATAGGGAATAGAGTCGATACTGTAATAACACTGTATGGTGACAGATGGTGACCACACTTATTGTGGTGAACAATGAGTAATGCACAGAAGTGTTGAGTCACTATGTTGTACCCCTGAAACTAATACAACATCGTACGTCAAATATACTTCAGTAAAAAATATAAAGAGCCATCTTCCTGATACGTTATTCTTTCATTCATGCAATTGCCCCTTGGGATAAAGGTGTCTGTTTTGAAGATGGGTTGTATTACTCTACTAGAAGGCAGTGCAAAGGGCTGGCTGTTCATCCTGCAGCAACTACTAGAGAGAATTCAGAAATTTGAGAGCGTGACTTGCACTAGCTGGTTAAAAGCAGGACAGGGAGACAACAAGGAAAAGCAGACTTTGTTCAGCAAGCCAATAGGAATGTTAAAGGTAACAAGATGCCATATTAGAAGAAACAGAGCTTGTTCCATGAAGGGTTTAAGCCTTGGGAGGCAGAAACTCAGCCAGGAGAAAGACTCTTTCAAGAACGAAATAGGTCTGCTTATACTAGAGAGATTCCTGGACAGACAATATGGGACATGGCTCAGGGTTGAAGCATCTGATGTGCTACACAGGGGTGAGGATCCCGGAAAGTACATACTAGTGTGAAAGCAAAGCACCACTTTGAATCCCTGTTTGGTAGGGAGGCTGATGCACGAACGCCTACAACCTTCTTCTTGCCAGAGACTGATGGATCCAGGCACAGAGGGAAAAAGTAAGACACAGGACCCACTGATATTTCTATGAGATCAAGATGTCATAAAATAAGGATCTTGTGCCCAAAGTGACAAACTGAGTTATATCATAAAGAACCACATAAAGAACAGTCTCATCTATATATATCCCAGTATGTATTTCTTTACATCATGATTCAATTTTTTAACATCGTAAGTCAACTTTATTCAGGTGTAATTTTTTTTTTTTTTTTGCATTTGACATTCATATGTTACAACTGATGAAGCTATACTGACATATCATTATCACCTAAAGTCCTCGGTTTACATTATGGTTCACCCTTGGTTTCAGACGTTCTATGTGTTTGGGCAAATGTATAATGACATGTCTACCATTATCATAGTGTCACATCATGATCCAATGCCAGAATCATACTGAGCAACTTCGCTGCCTGACAAATCCTCTGTGATTCACCTGTTCATCCCTCTTTCCCCTTAACCTCTGGCAATCACTAATCTCTTTACTGTCTCCATAGCTTTGCCTTTTCCAGAACATCACATAGTTGAAATACAGCATGTAGCCTTTTCAGATTGGCTTCTACACTTAGTAGGACTCTGCATTTAAGGTCCCTGCATGTTTTTTTTTTTTAATTTTTTTTTTCAACGTTTATTTATTTTTGGGACAGAAAGAGACAGAACATGAATAGGGGAGGGGCAGAGAGAGAGGGAGACACAGAATCGGAAACAGGCTCCAGGCTCTGAGCCATCAGCCCAGAGCCCGACGCGGGGCTCGAACTCACGGACCGCGAGATCGTGACCTGGCTGAAGTCGGACGCTTAACCGACTGCGCCACCCAGGCGCCCCTCCTGCATGTTTTTTAATGTACTGATAGCTCATTGAATAATATTCCATTGTCTGGATGAACCACATTTATTTATTCATCCACCTACTGAAGGACATTTTGTTGCTTCTGAGTTCTGGTAATTATGAATAAAGGTGCTATAAGTATCTGTGTGCAGGTTTTTGCGGGGACGTAAGTTTTCCACTTATAGGTAAATACCAAAGAGCACGAATGCTACATCACAAGGTAAGCACGTATTTAGTTTTGTAAAAAACTGCCACCTTGACTTTCAAACGACTGTACTATTTTGCCTTCTCACCAACAATGAACAAGAGCCCCTGTTGCTCTGCATGCTCACCAGCGTGTGTCATTGTCAGTCATCTGGATCTTGGCCATTCTAATAAGGTAGTAATACCTCATTGTTGTTTTAAGTTGCCTTATGGTTCAATTTTCAGTGTCCCCTTGCTGAAGGATTTTTCCCAAAGTTAGAAATGAACAGAATGATTTCTCTCATCTATCATACATACAAAGCTCTAGGATGCTTTGGACTTTTAGATATTGGAAAATGTCATCACAAGACATGGGTAGGCTCCCATATTTCCAAATGAGAATTACGGCATGTGGCAACCATGCAAAAAATACACTGATGATATTAAGTTTTCTAAACTTGTTACTGAAAGGAAAATTTAGCAAGAAAACCAATATAAAATGTACTAGGACCACCAGTGGTGTGACATCTTATAGGATATACCATCTCTGAAAATAGGAAATTATGCTTTGGCCTTTGAAGATAATTACATCTTCAAAAGATTTATTTTGCTTGTTCATTGTTTTATGCTTATTGTTTTACTCATGTCACAGAGAGAATTCTATTCAATGATATTCTCAAAACGTTGCCAGTTCGAATTTTTATTCCAACTTCTTGTCATATATACTCTTTAAAGGAAAAATATTGAAGATAAAAAGCCCAAAGGGAGTTCCCTGCTGTTTATTCTGCAATATAATCTGTTGCTGTGATTCTAGACACTAAATAGAAAGAAAAAATAAAAAAAAGAATATGCGAACTTAAGTTATGTCTCACAATGAAAAGTCAAAGTATCTCAAACCTGTATAAAAATGGATGATTGTCAATAACTTATTCACCTTGTTTTTCCAACACATGGGTTGCACAGTATCAGTTCCTGATCTTCAGAGCCCGATAGGTGATGGTAAAATGTAAGGTTGCCAGGGCCCCGAAGCCTTACCCCAAATCTGTACCGCACTGTCACCACATTTCAATTACTCACTTCAAGTTTCACATGTCAAACCCATGACTATGGTTCAACTATTACTTTCTTTTTCCTTTTTCTTTTTTAAATAAAATTACAGATATAGAGATGCAGACAGAAAAATCAACTTGCTCCCTTAAAGACATTCCAAGACATGAAATCATCTGCACTTGCGGCAAAAGACATTTATTTCCCGATTGTACCTGAAATATCATCACAGAAATGTTCAAAGAAGTATTTATCTTGATTTCAGCTAAGTCACAGGGCATGGTTGGCTCATGAATAACCTGGTGCATCTGATGCTCATTTAATTAGAAGTTTCCAGAGAAAATTACTGATAATACCCATTGACCCTTTTCTGATTTTAGCTGTAGCAGAGCTCAAATCATTTCCCTAAGTCACAAAAGTGATACCAGGCCACTTCTGGTTGAAAGTTAGGGTTTTTACTCATGTGGGCGTGGAATTGCCACTTACCCCTGTCCGTGTCGTACAGGAAGACGAAACAGTTCCACTCGTAGTGGTCCAGCAGACTCAGGAGCGCGCCCCGCAAGGACGGTCTGAGCTGCAGCACAAACTGGCTCTCCCCCTCCGTGGGGAAACTCGGTGTGATGAGGGAGATGTGCAAGGCGCTGCAGAACGAGGTCAAGGTGTGTACCGACCTCTTATCGTAGAGTCCGAAAATGGCGAACACTCCTCTAGAATACTGGGAACAGACTGAAAAAGAGAAGGAAAGAAACACACTATTAGCACACTCAAGCTGGTGAGTTGCACATCTACAGTCCATGAACTTAAAAAAAAAAAAAAAAAAAAAAGTCTGAATCACTCGTATAGTCAGGAACATAAGGAAAGTAAAAGCGGAGAGCGCACTTAATAGTGGAATTCATTAACGGATTGCGGAGTATGTGCTCAGAGCCTTGCACTGGGCCTGGTAACAAGGAACCATAGGTTTCCTCTCTCCAGAAGCCAGTTCGGGGCTGTGTTCCCCAGACAGAGACTAGGAAGACCCCAGCCGCCAGGAAGAACCCACCAACATAAGTCCCCGCCACTAGGAAAACCCCGGCCACCAGGAAGGCCCCGGCCGCCAGAAGACCCTGGCCACTAGGAACACCCGGCTGCTAGGAAAACCCCGGCCTCGCCTGGTCCGCCAGATCTGCACCTGTTGGTAAGGCAGCTCGTCCTGAAGGAGTCCTGGGGGCTGACCCCGAGGCAGAGAGAGAGAGGACTCCGTAACAAAGGGACCCCAGCCCCACGCCGGGAGTTGCCCCCGCAGGGGTGGTACTGAGGCTCCGGGTACAGATTCGCCCGCCCTGGGGCACAGAGAGAAAGCTGTGGTTTAAAGGAGCAACTAGAGGGGCGCCTGGGTGGCTGGGTCGGTTCAGCATCTGACCCGCCCGGCTCAGGTCACGATTTCTGGGTCCCTGGGACCCACCCTCCCGTCTGGCTCCGGGCCCGCAGGGCGGACCCTCCTTGGGAATCTCTCTCTCCACTCTCTCTGCTCCTCCCCTGCCCGGGCTCTCTCTGCCCTGTCTCTCTGTTTCTCTGAAAACAAACAACTTAACATCTAAGAAACAAACAAAGGAATAACCAGAACCCAAAGAAACCAGGCCTAGCAGGAAGCCCGGAAGGTGGGGGGTGGAGCGACCAGAGCTCTTCCGGGTCAGAGGTCGGCAAGCGCGCGCCCCCCCCCCCCTTCCGGCGTGCCCTCTGCCCCGGGGAGCCCGCGGCGAGGCCCCAAACTCAGTTCCAGGTGCCACGGAAGCGCGCCGCCTCCCCCTCCGCCTCCGGCTCCGGGAGCTCTGCCACAGATGCTCTCGGGCTCGGAAAACAACCCCGGTGGAAAAGGGCAAGTACAACGTAACAGGTGTGGCCTTGGAGCCCCACGAAAGAGTGCGGAGCCGCTGGAAGTTTCACGGTTCGTGCTCCCCCTCCACCTGGACGGCGCAGAGCCCCAGCCGTCCCGCCCCCCAGGCACCCTCAGGGCACACACCTCCCCCAGCCCACCTCCACCCTGTCTACCCGGGGACGCCCTCAGTGCCCACAGCCCCGGGGCCACCCCACCTCCAGCCCGTCCACAGGGCAGCCACAAGGCAGAGTGACCTGGGACCCCCAGTCCACCAGCCACTGGGCACAAAGAGTCTACACAAGGGTCGACCATCCACACATCATGCCTTCCAGTTGGAGAAAGGTGGCTGTTCAGCCTCATTCACTGAAACAAATAGGAGGTCAAGCAAAGTGTGGATACAGAGGGATTTGCTCCAAATGAAAAACAAGCCAGAACTCCATAAAAAGAACTAAATGAAATAAAGATAAGAAATCTGAAATGTTATTTTATTATTATTTTTTTTTTAATCACAACCTTAGAGTTCTCTTGAACCATGTCTGAAAACAAGTTAAGCTGTCTGGAAAATCACTGTTGGGCGTCCTCAATACTCAGGGGAATTGTGACCAGCTGTGTAGCTTCTAGGTTGGATATAAAGCTAACACAGAGCAGTTTCATAACCCAGCAGAACCAAGTCCCCCCTGCAGTAGACAGGTGCACAATGTCCCATTCTTTCCCTTCTATGTTCCCAGTTATTGCAAGGACAATGAGGCAAATGCAAAAAGAGAGAAAACAAAACAAAAACAAAAAACAAAAAACTCTTCTCAAGATTCTTGCCCAGCTACATTTTGATCCCTCTTTTGACATGACCAAATTCTAGTCCAAACTTGGATGACTTTTTCTAATTTACCTTTATTTAATTTAATTTTAATTTTATTTATTTATTTTTTTTTTTTTTTAATTTTTTTTTTCAACGTTTATTTATTTTTGGGACAGAGAGAGACAGCATGAACGGGGGAGGGGCAGAGAGAGAGAGGGAGACACAGAATCGGAAACAGGCTCCAAGCTCTGAGCCATCAGCCCAGAGCCCGACGCGGGGCTCGAACTCACGGACCGCGAGATCGTGACCTGGATGAAGTCGGACGCTTAACCGACTGCGCCACCCAGGCGCCCCTTAATTTTATTTTTCAAATGTTTTTCATTATTTTTGAGAGAGAGCGAGCGAGCAGAGGAGGGGCAGAGAGAGAGGAAGACGAAGAATTTGAAGCAGCTTCCAGGCTCTGAGGTGTCAGCACAGAGCCGAATGCTGGGCTCAAACTCATGGACCACGAAATCATGACCTGAGTAGAAGTCACACGCTTAACCAACTGAGCCACCCAGGCACCCCTCTAATTTACCTTTTAAAGGATACAAACTTGCATGAAAAAAAATACTCCATGTATGCAATAAAGCAAGACTGTTTGAATTCCAGATTCTTAGAGTTTACCACATAATGGTTTTAAGGTCCATTTCTCCTTGGCTTATATAGCTAGTTTAAGAAGGCTTTAGTTCTATGAAATGTTTATGTTTTCTGATTTTGGTTACTACTTTTAATTGCTAAGTTCATTATGAAGTCTTGAATATTGGATAATCTAGAGGTATTTACCTTAGGAGTAGTTTATTGTGATACAAAGAAATTAGATTCTGCTTTGTTGAAGCAGTAATAGGCTCTTGGAAAAAAAATTAATTACCTTAATAACATTTATATCCATATTCTACAATACCTGGGTTTTAGGAAATTAGGAGGCATAATTAAATAAGATAAATTAATAAAACCTGGCAGTATTTCTTCTGTTCTTGTTTATTTTGCTTCTGAAATTGGGGATACAGTCTGAGCAATGTAATTATAGCAGAAGAAGGTACCAGTTAAAAGAAAATGGATGTTACTGGTCTTCTTTAGATGAGGTGCTCTAAGAGATATTGTATATATTGTGGAAAAACTAAAGCCTAACTAAGGGACCAGCATCTATATTCAAATGGATAAGACTAGGATAGACCTGACCTTAAAAAATAGAAGATGTATGTTACCTAACTAGAACTTCAAGTTGGAAGAAAAAAATAAAATATACAGGAAAGGCTGCAAACGTTGCAAACCAGTTCAAATCCTAGTGCTCTTGTTAGCCAGGTGACCTTGACTAAGTTATTTAATCTTACTTGCCTCAACTATAAATATATAATATGCCAAAAATTAAATAACATAATGTATGTAAAAGTACTATTACATATGGGAGACAACCAATAAGTGGTGAGTTATATAAAGAAATTCCACCAAGGAAGAACATCCAATTCTAATTCTATGCTCACCCATGAACTACCATTTGATCACCTGAGTAGACTGACTAATCTAGAAGGCTGGGTCTGACAGTGTGACTGGCTGCAATTTTCTCGCAATATATAAGACACAAGGTAATGTAACATTTGGGTATCCGGAGTTGCAACTCAGTTCATTTATATAACTTAAGAGACTTGATCTGATAAATCAAGTTGCTGGATCAGATGTTAACCTTGTGAATGTTCCACCAAGGCTTTGGATGTATTTACATAAGTGCTATCTATATATTTAGCATACAACCAGGCGGGAGTCGCTTGGCTCCTTTGTAAAGTTTTCATATTGTCCTGTTCTCTTGACTTTTATGCAAATTGAGGGACCACTCTCCATCTTTCCACAGTAAATAATCTGGCTTAAATAATTTTTATTTTACCCTATTGAAAAAAAATTTGAAGAGCATTAGAACTCAAATCTAAGATACTGGCTTGCAGTTTGGTGTTGAAACTACAAACATGTTAATTCTTGTTCAAGAAAACATAATAAACAAATCCTGTACTTCAACATACTCATGGATGTAATAAACATTTACATAATCCTTTCTGTTACGGCATTTTAGAACCATACCATTGTCAAGTTTGGGTTTCCAAACTGTTTTTCTAGGAACCCCACAAGTTCTCTAGGAGGACTTGAATAGTTTTGCAGAAACTTTTTTTTTCTAAATTTCTTTATTTATTTTGAGAGAGAGAAACAGAGTGTTGAGCAGGGGAGGGGCAGAGAGAGAGGTAAAGAGAATCCCAAGCAGGCTCCATACTGTCAGTACAGAGCCCAATGAGGGGCTAGAACCCACAAACTGTAAGATCATGACCTGAGCCAAAATCAAGAGTCAGATGCTCAACCAACTGAGCCACCCAGGCAGCCCTGCAGGGAAAGCTTTGATGAGACAGAAAAGGGTAGTACAGTATGCCACTCCCCCCCCCAAAACCCTACAGCACATCTTATTTCATCTATTTCAAATATTGAGCTACTGCCTATATAAACTTTTATATAAGAATAGTATTAAACTACTACTTTAAAAAAAAAGGTCAAAACAATGAATATACTCTGTACAAAGTTCCCCAACTGTTTTTTTTTTATTATATTGTTGTCAGCGTAATCATTATGACTTTCCACTACTCTGGTGCTTGCTATATGATTTAGCTTAATTTATTCTACCTGTGACTCAACTCAATATTTTCTGGTATTTAATCATCTTGTATCTGCTTTCATTCATTTGCATCATCATAAATATCTACTCTTTTTCACCGCCATCTGTCATTCTGCTTCTCATAAACTTATTTTGTCACTCACATTTTACTTTCCCTTTGCAAAGGTCCAGTTTTAGTAGGATTCATTTGAATTTTTCTTTTTGGTCTATTTCATTTAGATTATTTGCTTGGCAGGTGAAGATTATTGGGTTTCCTATGTATGTGGATAGATTGTCAGTCAAATGTTCAACGTTATTATCTCCATGTGATACCCCACATAGTATTTTCTTGGGTCCAACAGATTCAAATTCTAGAATATAATTATTTCTATATTTATTACTATAGCTTTGCAAACACTCAAATCGAAATTTATTTGGTGGTATCTTATGATATCTATTGTTGCTTACCATACAGATAATTATTCAAACAATGGATCTTTTTCTTAAACTATATAAATGCATACACAAATTAACGAGAGTAAAATAAGCTGAGTACCCATGGGTTCAGACATGTATACACAAAAGGGAAACTGAATTTTAACGTTCTTGTATAACATGGCTGAATATAACACAGAAGAAGTAATGCTTAGTCACCAACAAGATGTGATGACAGTATGCTGATATACTTGGGGATACAAACAGTAATCAGGATAAGACTTTGAAATAATCCAGTTATATTTTTAAGCACATATTATATATTCTGCTTCACTAATGAGATCACTAGGATTGTGTGTTATGTGGATAAATTCCTAATATAAACACATCATATTAATCCATTCATCTTTTACCTGATGGTGTCAATTAACCAGATCAGTCTTCTCATCGGGTAGTTACCCCATCCCATTCCAGATGCCCAGCCAAGTCACATGATAATATAATTTGATGATTCATAGCTTACCTTTGCATGTAAATCACATGACATGGTTTTAGCTCAGTGTTTTGCAACTTGTGGGACATAAATCCAGGTGCTATGCTGGATTTTCCGTGACCTCTGCCTCAGGGGTAGGAAGAGTGCAGGCCAGTGCTCATTGCCTGCCTGCCTTCCTTCCTTCCTTCCTTCCTTCCTTCCTCCCTCCCTCCCTCCCTCCCTTCCTTCTTTCCTTTCCCTCTCTCTCTCTCTCTCTCTCATCTGTCTATCTATCTATCTATCTATCTATCTATCTATCTAGAGAATGAGACAGACAAAGACAAAGAGGACTGGAGAAATCTGAGCATGTTTCTTTGAGGGAATGGAGGCAGCAGAGAGGGAAATACATACAGAAGAGAAAAGGGGTACCAAATAGGGAAGGCCCCAAATAGAATGTACAGGGTCAAGGGCACATGTAAAATTGCCCTTGAATGAGATGTGCAGGTGTGTGGAGGGTAATTCATTCTAGAGTTCAAAGATCAAAAGATAACATTGTATAGGGTACAGTTTCCTACCTGCACTGATCGAAGAGACAGGGTTGCAGCAGTGAGATTCATTCAATAAAGCTGTGTGAAAGTGGCACCAGTTACAAATAATTGCAGAGAGGGGCACCTGGGTGACTCAGTCAGTTAAGCATCTGACTGTGGCTCAGGTCATGATCTCCAAGTTTGTGGGTTCAAGTCCCCACACTGGGGTCTGTGCTGACAGCTCGGAGCCTGGGGCCTGCTCTGGATTCTCTCTGTCTCTCTCTGCCCCTCCCACTAAAAAAATAAATAAAAACATTAAAAAAATACAAACAATTGCAGAGGGTAGGAGAGGAAACTAAAAACACATAACATATATTATAAACTTCATGATGAGAGGGAACCCTTCTTATTTTATCCACAACTGTATCCAACTCAACACATACAACACAGTACCTATAAAACCTTATGGGATGAATGACAAAACAAAATGAAGGATTAAGTGACCACGGACAGAAGACAAGATATGAAAATATACATTAGAAGTGGCAACAATTTAGAAATTCATGATTTTCTTCAGGCACAACATGCAGATGGTACCCAAAATGAAAGACAATGAGGAGTTCAAAACTTTCCTCCTTGGAACGAATTCTTCTCTTGCTTACCCAACACACGCTTTCCTGGGTCTCCACTTATTGGAATGCTGTTCTCAATTTTCCCCCTTGCAACTCCCTGTCTCACCAATCTTCTCATCTTCTTCTATACCCTTTCTTCAGATAATGTCATCTATTTCTATGACTTCAAATATCATCCATGTGCCAGTAATTCCCTGATTAAGACCTTCGGGTTTTATTATTTCCTATGAGTTAAGACTCAAACATCAATACTTAATGTTTCCCTTTGTTGTTTTTTCGGCACCTAAGACCCAGATGGGCCAAAACGGGACCCTTCATTTTTCTTTCAGAACCTCGTTTCTGTCCCCCATCCCAATAAAAAGCATGGCCATCTATGAAAATATTCTTGATCCATAACTTCCTTCTATTCCCACATTGAAGTCATGAGAAAGTTTCAATGGTTTTATCTCCAAAATATCTAAAATATATCAAAATTCCTCCAACTCCTCTGTATCTCCACTATGCTGCCATTGTCCTGCCCAGTCTACTAGTGAAGTCTCCAAACTGTACTTCCTGTTCCTAGTTTTCTTCCTTCCCCATCATTCTCCACTCAGCAGAGTGTGATAAGATGGCCTCATCACTAATTAATGTCCCACTGGATTTTCCTCATATTTAAACTAATATCCACATGGTCTAAAATGCTCTTATGAGGAATACTATGAAAAATTATATGCCAACAAACTGGACAACCTGGAAGAAATGGACAAATTCCTAAGCACCCACACACTTCCAAAACTCAAACTGGAGGAAATAGAAAACTTGAACACACCCATAATCAGCGAAGAAACTGAATCAGTTATCAAAAATCTCCCAACAAATAAGAGTCCAGGACCAGATGGCTCCCCAGGGGAATTCTACCAGACATTTAAAGCAGAGATAATACCTATCCTTCTCAAGCTGTTCCAAAAAATAGCTGTTTCAAAAAATAGAAAGGGAAGGAAAACTTTCAGACTCACTCTATGAAGCCAGCATTACTTTGGTCCCTAAACCAGACAGAGACCCAGTAAAAAAAGAGAACTACAGGAAAATATCCCTGATGAATGTGGATGCAAAAATTCTCAAGAAGATACGAGCAAATCGAATTCAACAGCATATAAAAAGAATTATTCACCATGATCAAGTGGGATTCATTCCTGGGCTGCAGGGCTGGTTCAGCATTTTCAAATCAATCAGTGTGATACATCACATTAATAAAAGAAAAGATAAGAACCATATGATCCTGTCAATTGATACAGAAAAAGCATTTGACAAAATTCAGCATCCTTTCTTAATAAAAATTAAGTCAGGATAGAAGGAACATACTTAAAGATCATAAAAGCCATTTATGAAAAGCCCACAGCTAACATCATCCTCAATGGGGAAAAACTGAGAGCTTTCTCCCTGAGATCAGGAACACGACAGGGATGTCCATTCTCACCGCTGTTGTTTAACATAGTGTTGGAAGTGCTAGCATCAGCAATCAGACAACAAAAGGAAATCTAAGGCATCAAAATTGGCAAAGATGAAGTCAAGCTCTCACTTTTTGCAGATGACATATTATACGTGGAAAACCCTATAGACTCCACCAAAAGTCTGCTAGAACTGATACATGAATTCAGCAAAGTTGCAGGATACAAATCAATGTACAGAAATCAGTTGCATTCTTATACACAAACAATGAAGCAACAGAAAGACAAATAAAGAAACTGATCCCATTCACAATTGCACCAAGAAGCATAAAATACCTAGGAATAAACCTAACCAAAGATGTAAAAGATCTGTATGCTGAAAACTATAGAAAGCTTATGAAGGAAACTGAAGAAGATATAAAGAAATGGAAAGACATTCCGTGCTCATGGATTGGAAAAATAAATATTGTCAAAATGTCAATACTCCCCAAAGCTATCTACACATTCAATGCAATCCCAATCAAAATTGCACCAGCATTCTTCTCGAAGCTAGAACAAGCAATCCTAAAATTTGTATGGAACCACAAAAGACCCCGAATAGCCAAAGTAATTTTGAAGAAGAAGACCAAAGTGGCAGGTATCACAATCCCAGACTTTAGCCTCTACTACAAAGCTGTAATCATCAAGACAGCATGGTATTGGCACAAAAACAGACACATAGACCAATGGAATAGAATAGAAACCCCAGAATTAGGCCCACAAAAGTATGGCCAACTAATCTTTGACAAAGCAGGAAAGAACATCCAATGGGAAAAAGACAGTCTCTTCAACAAATGGTGCTGGGACAACTGGACAGCAACATGCAGAAGGATGAAACTAGATTGCTTTCTTACACCATTCACAAAAATAAACTCAAAATGGATAAAGGACCTGAATGTGAGACAGGAAACCATCAAAACCCTAGAGGAGAAAGCAAGAAAAGACCTCTCTGACCTCAGCCACAGCAATTTCTTACTTGACACATCCCCAAAGGCAAGGGAATTGAAAGCAAAAATGAACTACTGGGACCTCATGAAGATAAAAAGCTTCTGCGCTGCAAAGGAAACAATCAACAAAACTAAAAGGCAACCGACAGAATGGGAAAAGATATTTGCAAATGACATATCAGACAAAGGGCTAGTATCCAAAATCTATAAAGAGCTCACCAAACTCCACACCCGAAAAACAAATAATCCAGTGAAGAAATGGGCAGAACACATGAATAGACACTTCTCTAAAGAGGGCCAGGTGGCCAACAGGCACATGAAAAGATGCTCAATGTCGCTCCTCATCAGGGAACTACAAATCAAAACCACACTCAGATATCACCTCACGCCAATCAGAGTGGCTAAAATGAACAAATCAGGAGACTATAGATGCTGGAGAGGATGTGGAGAAATGGGAGCCCTCTTGCACTGTTGGTGGGAATGCAAACTGGTGCAGCCACTCGGGAAAACAGTGTGGAGGTTCCTCAAAAAATTAAAAATAGATCTACCCTATGACCCAGCAGTAGCACTGCTAGGAATTTACACAAGGGATACAGGAGTGCTGATGCACAGGGGCACTTGTACCCCAATGTTTATAGCAGCACTCTCAACAATAGCCAAATTATGGAAAGAGACTAAATGTCCATCAACTGATGAATGGATAAAGAAATTTCGATTTGTATACACAATGGAATACTACGTGGCAATGAGAAAGAATGAAATATGGCCTTTTGTAGCAACGTGGATGGAACTGGAGAGTGTGATGCTAAGTGAAATAAGTCATACAGAGACAGACAGATACCATATGTTTTCACTCTTATGTGGATCCTGAGAAACTTAACAGAAGACCATGGGGTAGGAGAAGGAAAAGAAAAAAAAGGTTAGAGAGGGAGGGAGCCAAAACATAAGAGACTCTTAAAAACTGAGAACAAACTGAGGGTTGATGGGGGGTGGGTGATGGGTATTGAGAAGGGCATCTGTTGGGATGAGCACTGGGTGTTGTATGGAAACCAATTTGACAATAAATTTCATATTTAAAAAAATAATTAAAAAATTAAATTAAAAATGGCAAAAAAATTAGATTATCTAAAATTATTTGTATGTAGCCATTTTAGCTTAATTGTGGTATGTGCTGTTCTATTGTAATGGACTTTAGTAGTTTTTTAAAACAAGGTTAATAAAACTACAACCTTTCATATTTTAGAAATTTTACTAATAAAGGGCAGTCTTACTTTCAAAAAATAAAAAATTAAAAAATAAAACGCCCTTATGATTTTGTCTTTACTAAACTCATGGACCATTGCTCCCTCCCACACAAGACTAAGCCATAGTCTCCCTTTTTGTGTTACTTAAACACACCTTCTCATCCACTTTAGGGCCTTGGCACTAACTGGCCAACCCTTGACTTCTCGCTGTTCCTGTCTCAGTGAACATGTCAATTCCTCCCAGAGCCTCTCCCTGACTCCTCTAGAAAATGAGGTTCCCAGAGCTCTAGTCATGCTCTACTGCATGACCTTGTTTTATTTTGTACATAGCTGTTACTACTTTTTGAAATCACCTTACTCATTTGATTGCTTATTTATCTCTTTTCTCCAGGACAGTAGGAGTTCGGCAAGAGGAGGGAACTTGACTGCCTTTTCACTGATTCAAGCTCAGACTCTAGAACTGGAAAAGAGAAAGCTCTCTGTTAGTGTTTGCTGAATGAACAAAATCATGGTTTCTCATAAAGGAAATGAGGAGAGAAGAAAGACTAAGAGGGTGTGGAATGATTGGCTAAAAGCCACAAAAATCAACTTGCCTGTTGCTGAGTTTACTCTGGCAGTTAAGTTCCCCTATCCCTGGCCAGGAGTCTAGGCAACATACTGTTGGTGTCTATACGCATCTTTCCTCCCCTTTCAACTGTGTATCGACTCACCATTTTTCTTAAATGTTTACTTACTTTGAGAGACAGAAGGAGATAGAATCCCAAGTAGGTGTTCCACCGTCAGTGTGGAGCCCATCGTGGGGCTCAATCCCTCAAACCCTGAGATCATGAGCTCAGCCGAAATCAAGAATCAGATGCTCAACCAAGTCACCCAGGCACCCCTCACCATTTGTTTTTAACTAAAGCTTAGTTACTGAAAACTGCCACGTATTGTGGCCTAAAAATTTCATGATTCTTTATGAGGAAAACAATTGTAATCTTAACTATGTATTACTGTTTTTTTAAAACAATTTAATGTTCAGTTAATGAGACGATTTTCTTTCACAACTGACCCAAACATCTATATTGTATGTTTCTATCAGGGCGATATTATATTATCATTTTTATACATTTAATTTTGACTAGCTGGAATATGGTGAGGTGAGAAGTTTCATCAGCACTGGAGAGTCTGATCTCTGTCTGAAATGGTATAAATTCCAGGTCTGCTGCCCTCTCCCACCTTCCCCTGCACAGCAACTTGGTCCTAGACTGTCCTGAGGATTGTTTCTCACCCTGTATTTACCTAATTTCTACCTATTATTTTTTATAATCCTGCCATTTATCTTTCTTCTAAAAGAACTCTTATCACTCACCTGGATTTTTAAAATAATGTCTCTTAAAATACCAATAGTCTATTGGAAAACTTTACAAAGTCAGGAAGTATTACTTAAGCACCTTCCCTCTTTCTCTGATTATTTGATGTTAAAATGATGAGCTCCTCAGGTTCACATTTGAAAAGGCTCAATCAGATGGTGGATAGAGCATGCTGGGCCCAGAATTCATTAATTTATGCCCTTAAGGCATTATCATAGATTATTAATATGTAAAAGCTAATTTTCTTAGACTTGTAAGCAGTGGTTAGCTGGAGTACATAAAGTTATTGGAGCTAATCACTCTAAATGACAAGTCGAAATGCAAATTACACCAAAATATTTCACTTCAATTATATCACAATTAAGTACTTCCGCTTTCTCAGATGTACTTCCGCTTTCTCAGATGTCTTCTCCGAAGATGCTTCTGGACGATGCCATCAAAGATCACAATGAGATGTAATCACTCGCGTGGCCCTGCACATGCTCTCCTTCGGTTTTATGACATCTGAGCTAGAAAGCACATTTCAATTCTAAATTAAAGTAATCGAGAGCTCAGTAAAAATATACAGGCTTGTTTGCACATTTCTTTCCAGAGTCAGGCCATCATAATGGAAACACATGGCTCATTTTGCTTCCAAGGCCCATAAAGGAAGAAGCAGAAGGCTATTTGCAACGCTCAGCACAAGAAGCAAAGACTTCATCCCGTGTAAAAATGGCTGCTCGGGCAGTCATTAGGGTGCTGCGAAGATCATAGGATTCTTTTATACTGCTAATATATAACCATAAGGACTCCAACACGTAAGTCTTTAGAAGGAAGGAAGGTGAGAGGAGAGGAAGAAACCAGTTCTGAAGAGCGCATAAATCCTAACAGGTGTGTTGGTTCTTCGCCTTGTCAACTTCCAGCCATAAAGAAAATTACAGGGGAAAGGCACCCAGTGATATACTGTTCCGCATTCAAAGATCTGGAACATATTTTCACCTTTAAGTGGCTCCTTAATGGAAACATTCGATTCATCATCTATATTTTATACTATACAACTGAGTGGCGTAATTGCTTCAGAGTTCTTTGTACGCTCGAGAAACTTTTTCAAGGGTCTAAATAATATGTCGAAAGCTTTTCTTCATCAGAGGAGACACAGCTGTTCTACTGAGAAGCATTTAAGTGCATCATGGGAGTGGATAACATCAATTAAAAATGGAATGGAATAATATTGGACAGATATTGGAGTGGGTTTTACAAACAACTGTTCTCATGAATATCGTGCTTCCTGGAGAGCGGAAGTGTCATCACTTATCTTGGGTACAGAATCTGTGACATCTGTTTAGTGTCTGTCTGTACTACCAGACGTAACAGCAAGGACTGATGGGTCCTGCCATCGTCTTCTTCCCTCTCCAGCATCCAGCATCATGCTTGGCACATAGCTGGTGTTCAATACATACCTGCCGAATCAACAGGCAAATCATAGAGGCAAAGAGGAGGTCATGTGTGAAAGGCATGGGAGATTTGTGAAGACAGCGGATCTCATCAATTCAGTGGGACACACAGCCATCTGAAGCAAATCTAACAAGTAAAATTGTGTTTTGACAAAAGATCACAATGTCTCATTGTACTTAATAGGACACAATTTAGCAAAGTTAATTCACATTCAACTTATCTGGAATCCACAGCTTACACACCTGTAATGGGGCTACCTGCTGTGTGCATTAGGCTAAGGATCCACACCCAGGTGCTCTAGTGTCACGTCCTGAGCACAAGGGAGTCATCCAGGCAGCCAGCTGGGGAAAGGAATGGGAAGAAAGCCTAGCAATTATTAAGCACCTACAGTGTGTCAGATTCTGCCACATTTTGTATTCATTATCTCATTCAAACTTCATGGCAACCCTACAAGGTAAGTCTTAAGTCTTCTCATTTTTCTTTTTCATTTTTAAAGATGAAATGTGGTAAAGTGATGCAGCTTGTATAAACGTACACATCTAAGTGGGGAAAGAGCAATTTTTAACCCAAGTCCGATTCCAAAGTTGACACTCATTCTACTCTACCACTTGAAAGGAGAATAGTTAAACATTTCTACCATCTTGCTCTGCTGAAGGCATTTGGGCCATTACACCTTGACTGCTACCGGAAGAGGCAATGTAAGAACATTTACACTTCATGGAAACAGAAGTAGGTTTTAAGGGATTATGGAAAATTGTTTTCTCTTAAAAAAGCCACTTCTTAAAACAAACCAAGTTTTAGCTGTCAATGTAAAAAGGACAAGCACAGGGTGCCTCGGTGGCTCAGTCGGTTAAGCATCTGACTTCAGCTCAGGTCACAATCTCGTGGTTCATGGGTTTGAGTCCCGCTTCGGGTGAGCCCCGCTTCTCTCTCTCTCTCTCTCTCTCTCCCTCCCTCCCTCCCCCTCTCTCTCTCTGCCTCTTGCTCATTTGCACCCTCTCTCTCCCTCTCTTCTCAAAAAAAATTAAAATAAATAAATACAAAGGACAAATACATATATAACTCAGAAGAATGAGATCACAATATGCAATGTTTCCTTTTTTGGGGGGGGGCGGTAATTGTGTGTTTCTAAAATACACTGCACAAAATCTTGGAAGAGAATTTACAGGTAACCATGACTAGATGAAAATACTGAACACCTGTATGGTTTAGTTTATGCATATATGAAGACAGATACTAAAAGGTTTTCCCATTCTAGAGTATAATATTAGAACCAGTAGTCAGACGTTAGTAAAGATCATAAAATAGCTGGTTTAATTCTGTGTTGTGATACATTATTTTGCCTATATTCAAATTTCAAAAACAACTGTCAGACCTCTGGGCTGTACAATAAGAAGGCTAATGTGAAATGGAAATAATAAGCTGTTCCAGTTACTTTGTCTAAGTTGTGTTTTAAGCTTTTTGATTGCTCAGAGACATTTCCAGAGTTTATAAAGCACTTTACTTCTTCCTTATAAATTATTAGGGTATTATAGAACAGAATGGTGTCTAATAAAAACACTATTTCGTTCCCTATGATGTTAAACCATGATTCACTATTCAAAGAACACTATTAATCTGTTCTGACTGTGCGTGTACGCATGTGTGTGTGTGTGTGTGTGTGTGTGTGTGTGTGTGAGATGAAAACAGAAAATGCCTTTGGATTTTGAGAAATAATAGAATATGCCTTGCTTCAATGATCACTATAAGGGGCGCCTGGGTGGCGCAGTCGGTTAGGCGTCCGACATCAGCCAGGTCACGATCTCGCGGTCTGTGAGTTCGAGCCCCGCATCAGGCTCTGGGCTGATGGCTCAGAGCCTGGAGCCTGTTTCCGATTCTGTGTCTCCCTCTCTCTGCCCCTCCCCCGTTCATGCTCTGTCTCTCTCTGTCCCAAAAATGAATAAACGTTGAAAAAATTAAAAAAAAAATGATCACTATAATCACAATCCTTTTAAATGCACTAAAACTTGAACTATATATTTCTTGTTTTTACACTAAAACAGCATTTCTTCCCTCCCTGGTAACTTTTCTTAGAATAGTTAAAATCACTTATAAAAAAAAAGGCAGGTGTTATATTAGAACATAGACTTTTGAAAAAAATTGAAATTTATGTACATCTGTTTCCTAGCAAATAAAGTGAAGTTTATTCACCTCATCCAAAGGAAAAGCAATTATGCAATATAAGGTTTCATTATGCATATAAAGTCATGAATGCCAAGTGTTGAAGAGCTTGTTGAAGGAAGTCATCAAAAGGACGTGACCAATGGTTGACCCATGAGCGGGCCCTGGGGAATCAGAGCCTCCTCATCTTCTCCTTGTCCTTGGAATATGTGTTCCACTGGCCTTCCCTGCTCCTGGACATGGCCTTCAGATAGCGATGTGGTGTTGGGAGCATCTGAACAGTATATGTGATGGAACCTTCTGTATAATCCTTTAAGATTCTGGCAGGCAAGTGGGACTGTTTACTCATCTTGTGGCCACCCAAGACAAGCCTCATATGTAAGTTCTCTTGCTTATTAACCCTGTCACCTACCAATATGGAATGGTCTAACACTTTTTCTTTCCCTTTCTTTTTCTTCCTTCCTTCCTTCCTTCCTTCCTTCCTTCCTTCCTTCCTTCCTTCCTTCCTCTTTCTTTCTTTCTTTCTTTCTTTCTTTCTTTCTTTCTTTCTTTCTTTCTTTCTTTCTTTCTCTTTTTCCTTAAAAAAAAAAACAACTCTATTATTGAAGTGTGCCTCTTTCTTCTGTCTTGCCCTGCCCTTCATGTACAGGACTGGCTGCAGAGGACACCCAGATAGCTCCCAAGGAGGCTGCAAACCAACAGAGATCATCTGGCATAGATACTATGCCATACGCTACATAGGGAGATTCTAAAATTTTTCTTAAATAATGTGACTACTTGACATGCTATTAAAGGAAAAAATATATTTCAGAAATTATATAATTACACTGAGATACACAGTTTCCTGAATAATCATGACCATTTCATATATTCCAGTTTTCTAATATAGTCAACCTTTTTTTTTTTTTTTTTTTTTTTTTTAAGAGTGGTAGAATTAATGGCTATTCTCTCAACGTGGCTTTTCAGCCACCTGGTCATTCACTAACATTAACTTCCTCCTCTAAATAAAGACTGCAAAATCCAGCCCCCACAGGGACTAGTCAGGGAGCTAGCTGGGTGAAACAGACCAAGCGAAGGGTGGTGATGTCAGCAGTGAACTTGAGAACACTTACCCACCTCAAGGGTCCTCACCACTCTCACCCGCAAGTGACTGATGCTGGGACAGATTAATGCCTCAACGTGCCTGGGAATTCTGTATTTTCAACAGAATGTATAAATATGAATATACGTGAATAGTCTGCTCGTTTAAAAATGTTGGCCACCAATTAAAACATTACTTATTTTAGAGTGGTTCAGGACAGATTTTATCTGTGGGCAGCGTATTTCCTAGACCTGACATTTTTCTGGAATTACTGTTGCCCACCCCCCCTTAATTCAGATATGACCATATGATGCCAAACTAAATCATCTGATCTCTGCAGTGTTTATCTTAACCTGGTACTCTCGAATTTTGCCTGTATTCAAAAGTATGCATAAGTATTTAAGTGTGCACCTGTATAGCGCCAGGGGGAAAATAAACTTTGCTGGATTATGGAATTTCATGACTGGCTATATAGATGGAACATCTCATTTTATAGACAACGAAAGTGAGTCCTTGAGATACACCATCACTACCCAAGGCCGCGAGACACTAAAGCAGACCTCCTTAGCTTAGAGAAAAAGTAAAGATAAAAATGCGCATTCCAGTGAGAGAAAAACTTAATAGCAAGATCATACCTATAAATTAATAGGTATTTGAAATTTATAGAGCAAGGATGCGATCTGTGAGCAAGAAAAGTACACATGTGTGTACTGTGTACAAAGGTATGTTGGTAGTATTTAAAGCATATTTCATGAAATCGTTGTGCTCAGCAAGTCTGACAAACACTTCTGTAGATTTTTATTATGGGTCTCAGCACATTTTAATTACTCAAATATTTAATCAGTAGTGCCTTCATGCCATAGAAACTGTTCTCCTTTTTCCACTGCCGATTAAGACAAATGGGTTGCTGATTTCTGCTATTCACTTACAGGCAGAGAAATGTATAAGCCACAGTCCACTATATTATAGACTCTTTCGGCAGGTTTCTGTTTTGTAGCTTGAGTTTTCCTTTTTCTTTTCTTCCTTCCTTCATTTTTCATTTCTTCTTTCTTTCCTTTTCCTTTCTTTTCTTCCTCCCTTTTCACTTTCTTTCTTTTTCATTCCTTTTCTTTTTCTTTCTTTCTTTCCCTTCCTTCTTTCTTTTCTTTCCTTCTTTCTTTCTTTTCTTTCTTTCTTTCTTTCTTTTCCTTCTTTTTTGTCCTTCCTTTTCTTTCTTTCTTTCTTTCTTTCTTTCTTTCTTTCTTTCTTTCTTTCTTTCTTTCTTTCTTTCTTTCTTTCTTTCTTGATGTAATGCTCACAAACATTATGGGGTAAAGTTTCCAACAATTTAATCTAAAAGTGAATTGTTTTGAATATTATTTTGTGTTTGAGGTAGCTACGTATTAAGTCAGCATATAATTACTGATTTGCCTAGTGTGTCTCAGGTACTGTGTTAAAAGCTGAGATGACAAAAGTAAGCAAAATATATTCCATAATTTAGGGAATATGCAAAACTCGAACTTTATGTGATAACATCTGATCCCATCAAGGCTAGAATATTTATTTCAACAATATGGAGCATCTCCTGAGTTGGGCCATGTGCTAAATGCTGGGGGCACTGCAGGAAGGAGTTCACATGTGATCCCTGCTTTTCACTGAGTAAATGATGACAAGTGGATTACGTGCCTATAAAGGGGGCGGAGTAGTCAGACGCTAGAATGACACACATTTAATCTGAGTGTGAACGAGGAGTATGCCAAGTGGGGAAACACATTTTCAACACAACAACTGGAAATGAAAAGGGTTATAAAGAAACTGAAGACCATTTGGTTTGGTGCCTAGAGAGGGAGAGGATATGGTGAGTGATGAGGCTGAAGAGGTAGGTCTTAGAGAACACTGTAAGTACCTCATTCTCACACTGATGGAAAGACACCTTCCTGTTTTGAAGCACAAAAAAGGGGGAAATAAGCTAATTCGTGGTTTTAGAATGCAAGCTGCTGTGTGGAAAATTAATTACGCTGGGCTGGTAATGCATCCTGGTGAACCTGAGAGCCAGTATTGTAGTAGGGCAGGCAAAAATTGTTGCTAATTTGGAATTCTGGGTTTGTGAGGATGGAGAGAAATACATGGGCTCAAGGCATAGGTAGCAAGGTGAATTAGTAGGCTTTGGTACTTACTGACACACACACACACATACTCACACGAGTATGAGGCAAAACTCATGGCTCAGTCTCTCCCTAAAGCAACTGGCCAAATGCTGACTGGCGCGTTCATCCTTCTCAGAGGCGGAGGACAGCTGTGGAAGAGCCAGTGAGTGCAGTTCTGTACGTACTGAGCTGCAGATGCTTTGCAGAAAGTTCTGAGAAATGTCAACTAAATAGCTGCATATGTGCGCTCAAAGTTGGAGATAGAAATTTTGGATTTATGAAAAATAAATGGCGTCTGGATTTAGAAGAATACACACAAAAGCTCGAGTGAGGCTAGTAAAGTAGCCTTAGCAAGAAAGGCCAGAACTCATCTGTGGAGTGGAGGGTGCGAACCAGCAGAATCAGATCTCCAGAAGCATTCAGAAAGGCATGACAATAAGGACAAAATGAGCACAGTGCCATATCATGGTACCCCCAAGAAAACAAGCACTTCAAAACAGAGAGGGATCACTAGTATCAAATGCTGCTGGGGCAGGGAGACAGGACAAAACGGGAAAAACACACGCCATTGGAAACCAAAGACAAACCAAGTAATGGGAAGAAGAAATTCTTAAAGATACAAATAATACATGAATTCTATATTATGTAGGAGCCTATTAATATGTATTTGCAAGCAAACTTCAGTTTCATATTTGTATCACATACAGGGAGGTCTTGTATCTACTTGTTTACTATACTAACATGGTATCCTATCTCAAATAGTGTCTCATCTAATAGTACGAGAGTGAAGATACCATTGGTTGCGATTATTTTCTGAGACCGTGATAACTCTGAAACAATGTGGTAGAAACATATGAAGCTGTCTGAACTCTTTCAAACTAACAATGTTGCTACTGTGAGGGTAGTTTGCCCATGTCTGAATTTGCTCATAGACATTGATTTGGGCATAAGAAAGGAGATGACATGAAACATAAGATATAAAGAAGATGTTTAAGTGTGGGCTACACAATCTGGACATGCAACCACATCAACAGAGACAGCAGATGGGAAAGCGATGCACAAACTATGAGGTACTAAGTGATGAATTAAGAATGTTGTGTTCACGGATGTTAGTCCTTCTTTTCAGCTGCCTGATCTCTGAAATGCTTGCCTGTGTTTGGGGAATTCACCACCTCCTGACTCTTGGAGCCTGGAAATGCCAGATATTATTTTCTCCAGCACCCCTGGCAACTAACCTGTAGACTCATGCACAAGTTATTGACTTATTTCCCTCAGCTCCAATCCTACTTTTTTTTAAATACTGGCTCTGTACCCTGCTTTGTGATGCTAGATCCTGTTAACAGTGTCCTTTGCCCGATGGTGATGCAAGCCTTCATCAATGGAGGGCACTAGAATTAACCTATCAAGTGACTGCAAGCACGTATTCCTTTGCTAATGAGTGCTTGGTCATCCATCATCATTTTTCCAGGCAGCAGTCCAGCAGCCATTTCTGAGATGCTCCAGAAGCACCCCTGGCCAGACTGTCCCCACCAGAGGCTTCCAAGCATCTCTGGACCACCAGAACCCTCCAGCAACACACGAGTACTTCTCTAAGCCTGCACACCCTCCACAAGGCAGCAGCTCTGAATGCTTCTGGAGGTCTGATTCTGTTGGTTCACACCCTCCACTCCACAGATTGGTTCTCACCACTTCTAGAAACCAGCACTGGCCCATCATGGCTGGAAAGTTTCTTTGCCACCTGCAGGCTGCAATTTGTGACAGTAGCTATACTTTTTTCGAAGACATCAATATCAACCTTGGCAGGCAACCTTGTCATAGTCTTTAATTCTTATTGTTCACTCTTCCTCAGCCTAGGGTTTTTAACTATTCTTTGGCACTTGCTAATTCTGGACACCTTACCATCCTCTTGCATGCGTTTTAAGAGCTAAGCTCTTAAAACAATTCTTTTTGTTTAAAAAATTTTTAATGTTTATTCATTTTTTAGAGAGAGAACCTGAATGAGGGAGGGGTAGAGACAGAGCGAGACACAGGGGGAGACAGAGGGAGACATAGGCTCTAGGCTCTATGCTGTTAGCACAGACCATGACGTGGGGCTCAAACGGATGAATTGGGAGATCATGACCTGAGCTGAAGTTGGACGCTAAACTGACTGAGCCACCCAGGCGCCCCTACTAATTCTTCATATTAATTCTCCCTTGCAAACAACAAACAAACAACAAACAAACAGTGTGGCTTTTGACTCATGATTAACTAATATAGCCCAGGATCTGTACTCTGCCAATCAGAGTTAAGTGTTAATGGAGCAAGCACAGGGCGCTGTCCATGGTGACAGTCAGAAATTAGTGCCAGCAATTTTCTGGTGTAAGAGGCTGTATGCTGCGTGCAGGGATGAAACCAGGCAATAGCACACAGGTCTTCACTGGACCATTTTGTTGTCGGTGTGGGCAGTGTTCATGCCTTGTCCTAGATCCAGTTAATCAGGCCTCCTGGCATTTCTGGAAAGTACTTAGTAAATTTTTAAGGAATTATTTTTGACTTAAATGAGCTGGAATTTCTGTTTCTGTTGCTTGTTACTAAGACCTGTTAAAAAGAGCTAACATTTGAGAGCTTAAATTATTCAAGCACTGTTCTAATTGCTCTCTGTATATTATCACATTTAATCCCCATACAAATACCCTAAAGTATCAATTATTCACATTTTATAAATGAGGGAACCACAGCTCAGAAAGATCTGTCTAAGTTTGCAGAAGTGAGGCGTACAGATGGTAGTCAAACTCAGACGTTGATTTCCAAATCTGGTGCTCTTGATTGCACCCACAGAATCCTCTTTATTGTTTTTGTGACAACAATGTGATCAAATATCGAGTTTTATTTTTCTCCAACAGTAATTATATTTGACTGTCAAGCTAGACAGAAAAATCTACTTCTGTATCATTCGTGTTAAGACCCAGGGCTCAGATTTTATTGAGATTTGGAGCTAAACTGGGTCAACTATTTCCCTAGGTATCTTTTCTGATCATTTACTACCTATTTCTCATAGTTCTATAAAAAAAAACTGATATTATTGGGAAGTCTGCATGAGATCATTATTAGTTTTCTGTCCAGTGAACAGTCTAAATGAGGGAGGAGCAGAGAAGTGGGGTTGAGGTTAGCTTCTACTAAAATTAAGGGAAATAAAGTTGGTAGGGAGTAAGAATCCCATATTCTGCCTTTATCATGGTTAGGATAATTTCCCTTCTTAGAATTTACACATCCTAACTCTCTCATTTGTCCTTTAGAACGTCATGTTATTAACTTACTATAAATGCTGACCAATTACTAGTTTTCATTAGATATAGAGATATCTTTTATTCTTGAAGAATAATAAAATTTATATTTTTATTTTAAAAGTGAAATGATGTAATTCAGTACGTCATTCTTTAAGGATATTAGTTCAAATGGCATCTTAAGGGACCTAAATGCTCAATGTCTGGACCATTTTAGAAAAAGGCATGGTTTAAACAATTTAAAGAGCCCATTACACTCAGCCACATTTTAAAAATTGCATAATTTGATTAAATTGACATTTAAATGTCAAGTACTTTTCCAGCATTTCCTTTCTCATGATTGCTCACTGCTGAGACGTTTGTGGGTAATTAGGAAGATTTTCTTCTCCTCTTTCTTTTTTAATCAGTCTATCTCTTCAACCTTATTCATTGACAGATTCCAGCGTCCAGTTGTTGTTTTCTTGGCATTGAATTCTGGGGTCACTAAAACTGAGCTGTTATAGCTCTAAAAGTTTTAATGTTCAAGTGAAAAATCATTTAAAATATCCATTTAATTAAGTTGATTTACAGAAGTGACAAATCTGTGTGATTACAATATGTTTGGTGGTAGTATGATTTCATTATAAAAATACCTTAAGCATGTAAATTCGGTTGAAAAGTTTAAATTTTTAAGTATTTACTTAAATTCCTACATTTTCATGTGCATAATTTAATGGATATGTAGTATAGTTAGGATACCTTAATAAAACACACATGCCGTACACAGCTATAGCTAAATTTAAATACAACCACAAGGAAATACAAATTAATTTATATCATTTTAATTTTTGAAATTAGAGAAGATTTTAAAGAAATAAGAGTCAATACTAGCAAAGGCATGCAGAGACAGAAACCTGTATTTACTGCTGATGTAAACACAAATTCATATAAATCTACAAGAAACACAAGACATAAATATCTATG
Source organism: Leopardus geoffroyi (assembly GCF_018350155.1). Lineage (NCBI taxonomy): Eukaryota > Metazoa > Chordata > Mammalia > Carnivora > Felidae > Leopardus > Leopardus geoffroyi. Next base: position 3,670,558 of record NC_059329.1, on the reverse strand, counting down.
AAAAGTCTTAACTTTTAGGGGCGCCTGGGTGGCGCAGTCGGTTAAGCGCCCGACTTCAGCCAGGTCACGATCTCGCGGTCCGTGAGTTCGAGCCCCGCGTCGGGCTCTGGGCTGATGGCTCAGAGCCTGGAGCCTGTTTCCGATTCTGTGTCTCCCTCTCTCTCTGCCCCTCCCCCGTTCATGCTCTGTCTCTCTCTGTCCCAAAAATAAATAAACGTTGAAAAAAAAAATTAAAAAGAAAAAAAAGAAAAGTCTTAACTTTTATACGAGGTACCTTCGGGGAGTGATGTGAAAAGGCTACTACAGACAGGTGTCTCAACTCAATAATACAGTAGAAGAGGGAAATTGGAAACTGCCTAACGTGCCAGTGTTGGAAGATTTCACAACTAAATACACAGTGTGATTTCAAATTAGGAAAGACAGCAGAAGATTATGTGCCAAGACATCAAGACAAGTCATCTTTGAGAAATAAGTAGAGGAAATTTTTTTAGGTATTCTTTGGTAATTTCAAGCTTATACCAAGTTCACTAGAGTCGACATTTTTACTTTTAAAATGAGGAGAGAGAGGGGCACCTCGGTGGCTCAGTTGGTTGAGCAACCGACTTCGGTTCAGGTCATGATCTTGTGGTCCATGAGTCTGAGCCCCGCACTGGGCTCTGTGATGATGGCTCAGAGCCTGGAGCCTGCTTCAGATTCTGTGTCTCCCTTTCTTTCTGCCCCTAACCCACTCGCATTCTGTCTCTGCCTCTCTCAAAAATAAATAAACGTTAAAAAAATTAACAAAATAAAAATATATATGTAAAATTAGGAAAGAGTAAGCTTTATTTTGAATATGGGAAGATGACAGCTGGTTCTTCCATAGACAGAAAGCAGTCTTTGAGCTCAAGACCATGAGCTCCCTGACATGTTAGCGGCAGTGGGTCCTGGGCCATGTAAACTCTTCACATCCAATACTGATGATTGGGAAGCTGGGATTTAGCCCCCTGTGGAAATTGCTGAGGCAGAATATTCCAGGCAGAAAAGAGAAAAATATAAAGGTCAGGATCAATAATTGCACAAGGAGTTTGTGCAATTACTTGTTTAATTAAGTTTTTATTTTCTGTTTGGTTGTAAACCCCACTAGGGCGGGGCTTTCTGCAGGGATCTGTCTGCAGCACTTTGCACCATTAACAAATATTTGTAGAATCAATGAAAGAAATCCAATTATAGAATATTCCTTAATGTGCCTGTTTGAGTCAAGGTTTATAGATTATTTTTGTAAACAACAGAACACATGTTCCCGGATGTTATGCTGAGACTAGAAATTAAACTACAAGAGTCCTTGAATCTGTTGATTTCCCCTGCCTGTTTGTGAAAATGGAAGAGAAAAAAGAAAGGGAAATGAAAATTCAGGCAGAAAACAGGAGGAGGAAGGGGCATTCCTGGTCATTAATGCTGCTCAGAAATCGGTCTAAACCATTCACAGAAGAAATGGAATTTTCTCCCTTTTTAAAACCATTCTACCTTTTGTAGTGATCTGTCCCTAAAAAGGGTTATTTCACAGTGAACCTCAATTAGCAAAGGCATTACCTAGATGCAAAAAGCCTATAAACACAGGGCCCAAATCCCAGTGTAATGGGCTGGAGGAAAATTAGGGAGTGGGCCCCAATTCTGGGAACAAGTGTCCGATCTCAACAGTAAGGACCCAAAACAGGCAGTACTGCCTGTAAAAATGTGTTCTCCAAGTCAGACTGACCCATTCCCACTTGACCTCTGGAAACCAGCATCTCTTTCTATTTGAAACTCTGGCTGGTGAGCACTGGATCACTGGATAGCTCCGATCCAGGTAATCCCCAAATATACTTTATTCCTGACGATATTCCCAAGGAGCTGCCAAGAGTTCTACAACCCGAGTCTGTAATGTTGCACATTCCTGCAGTACACAGATTGGAGATTTCTCTATCCAACGTTTCTGCATTCTCTCAGAGATGTGAATAGCTACTTGACAGTGGGGGAACCAAGACATGTGCTATGCTAGTTCGAAATATGAATGCCTTGGGGCTCCTGGGTGGCTCAGTCGGTTGAGTGCCCCACTCTTGATTTCGGCTCAAGTCATGATCTCAGGGTTCGTGAGATTGCCTCCCGCAACAGGCTTCATGCTGAGCATGGAGCCTGCTTGGGATTTTCTCCCTCTGCCTCTCCCCTGCTCTTTCTTTCTCTAAAATCATATATATATACATATATATATATATATATATATATGTATATATATATATATGTGTGTGTGTGTGTGTGTGTATGTGTAATTAGATATGTATGTGTATGTGTATACATATACATACATAAATACACACACACATACCCATAACATACACCTTTAATTACAACTAGTCTGGGGACACCTGGGTGGCTCAGTCTGTGGAGGGTCTGACTTCGGCTCAGGTCATGATCTAGCTGTCTGTGAGTTCAAGCCCCAAGTTGGGCTCTGTGCTGACAGCTCAGAGCCTGGAGCCTGTTTCAGATTCTGTGTCTCCCTCTCACTCTGTCCTTCCTCCACTCATGCTCTCTCTCTCTCTCTCTGTCAAAAATAAATAAACATTAAAAAAAATTTTAAAAAAACTAGGCTGGAGGTAAAATGTAGTACATCAACACAATTCTGCACCTTTGATGTACAAAATCAGAAGAGGTTCTTTTCACAGATGGCAAGTGACTATTTTTTGCAACACATTAACGAATAAAGTGCAATAGTTAATACTGCTCATGAGCGATCTTAAAATGAAATGAGCTGAGTGATGAGGGCTTCTGCATCTGTTTTCAGAATAAGCTTATTTGAAAAATAAACTCTGTCCGGAGTGCCTGTTATGTGCCTGCTGCCCACTATGGCAAGTCTTGAGAACTATATAAATGCAGCCCTTGCACTAAATAGTTCATAATTATACACGCATTTCTGCCTGCTCAAAATTCTCTAATGAACTTTGCTAATATTTACAAAATTTAGGAGCATACATATGCACCAGAGAGAAATGCTGGTTTGCTGAGAGGTATCTGCACCACAGATCAGGAATCCTAAACTCCCAAAACGCTGTGGCTCATGGGAGAACTAATCCCATGTGGCTCATGGGAGTTACCTAATCGTTCTGGTAATTCCTCATGCTGATCACAGTTCTCTCCAGCAGTCATGATGAGTGACAGGGAAAATGAAGAATTCTATTTAGTCCTCGCTACCCTTTGGGTTAAAACTGAACTCTTGGTAGCACTTTCTAAACTTACAGTTTAATAATTGAGTTCCGAGATCAGGTACTGATGCCTGAAGACGTTCAGCTTGCCTGTTCTAGAAATCAATACCGTTGAACTGTCATTCGCCAACTTACCTAAAAATGACTCAAAAAGAAGTCCTCAGATTCTGTGATGAGCGCTGGGTGGTGTATGTAAAGGACGAATCACTAGATTCTACACCCGAAACTAACATTACACTGTATGCTAACTGGAATTTAAATAAAAATTTGAAAAAGAAAAAGTAAGACAGGAAGAGACAGAGACAGAAGGAGGGAGGGAGGGAGGAAAGTGGGGAGAGAAAGAGAGATCACCCGTTTAAGATTAAGAGCTGTGCACTGTTAATGGCTCAAATATGGAGCTCGACGACATACCTATGATGTAAGCTCACCCATGTGTAACTTCTCACCTTGTGTCCCCTTGCTGGTTCAGAACTCCTAAGTAGGCAGCTGATTGAAATTGACAAGAATTCTGCCCTAGGAGCTTCAGCAAACACAAATCTTTTCCATTTCAATAACCTGGTAGCTCAAAGGAATGAGCTGCCAAAGGACCAATGGAATAGAAAGGCACGTACACATTCCCTCTCCTGCCATCAGAACCCATGCCAACAGTAAACTCTGGTCTCCTTCGGATTAGCTCCTTGTAAGAGGTGTTAGTTCAAAACATAGCCACTACCACCAAAACTAAAAAGGGGCTTTATTAGGACCCCAGATATGCAAAGGATTTGGTAAGAAAATAATCAATTCCGTTTTAGGCATGTGGTCTTTTTAACTCTCTGCTATTCAAGTTTTTTTTTCAATGAATTGCTCTCTCACTGCAGTGAAGAGTATCCAAAAGATTTTATATATATGAGATATATATATATATAAAATACTTACAATTTATATATAATAATATATATTTTATATTTATATACATAATACACACACATAAACGGAGACAGATGGAGAGACAGACTTGCCTACATGTTTTAAAATTGATAATCCCTCAAAGAGACAAATGTTATTTCTGAAGATTCTATGTAAACATCTTTATGAATAATGACATTCTGTCATATCACAACCTGTGACATCTTCCATACTTTTCTAAAAGAACAATGATACTGAAGGTTAATATTTGCATTGCATCATGTGTCTTAAAAACCATGTTTGCATGTGTTAGGTGATCGCTGATCTGCCGTGGACTGAATAGTTGCTGCATTTTTTTCTTCCTGAGATATCATGGCTCAGCAATAACTTTTTGTTGTTATTTATATTGGCTTCAGAATCTTTGAAATCTTCTTAACCTGCCATAAATGTCCATTTGCAGCATCCACCTGTCCATCCATCTGTCCATCCGTCCATTCATCCATCCATCTATCCATCCATCCAACCAACCAACCAAATTTGTTGAAATGTGCTTTTTGCAAAGCATCATAACTGAGGAGGCGGAGAGTTTGTATGTCTGGCTCTATGTGTTTGGAGCTTCCTCATGGAGTCTCATACTGGCTTGGTCATGAGTGAATTACACCACTGGTTCAATCACACCCATTTAAGTAACTACACCACTGCAATCTTGACAAAACTCAACTGGTTTGTCCCTTAGTCAGTGCTACACACACACCCTATACACTTGTGTGATGACAGCGAATCGTGTACGTTGGTTTCACAGGTACTACCACCCCCACAGTGTTTCAGCGCTACACTTATTTTGTTCACATACGGGGTATACATCTGAGGTGAACCATAGAACATAACTTTGGTTTTGACTTGAGCACACTTAAGCAACGATCCATCTCTGTTTTTTGAGGAGAAAAATGACTGCATTTGAATGTTTTAGTCAGTCTGACTCAATCTTATATCCACTTTTCATTGTCAGTCTTACCAAAATGACCTGTAAATAGGAAAAATATACTATCATGGGCATTTGTGTTTCTTTCTCCCAGGATGACTATTCCTCATTTCCAAGAAAAGAAACCTATTCACAATGATGTCTTTTTTAGGAATTCGGAAACATATGTAATTGGATGAATTAAAGAGAGTCTCTTTTGGGCAGAATCTTGCTTTGAGAGGGAAGGTTAGTTTTAGTTCAAGTTCTTTAAGGATATGTAATGAAGAGTTGTTTAAGAAGGTAACTGCTAGGGATGCCTGGGTGGCTCAGTCTGTGGAGCGTCTGACTTCAGCTCAGGTCATCATCTCACAGTTTGTGGGTTCGTGCCCCATGTCGGGCTCTGTGCTGACAGCCTGAAGCCTGCTTCAGATTCTGAACTCCTCTATCTGCCCCTCCCCGACTCACGCTCTGGCTCTGTCTGTCTCTCAAAAATGAATAAATGTAAAAAATTTAACTCTGTCTCTCTCTGTCTCAAAAATAAATAAATGTTTTAGAAAATTTTAAAAAAAGGGGGCGCCTGGGTGGCTCAGTCGGTTAAGCGGCCGACTTCGGCTCAGGTCATGATCTCGTGGTCCGTGAGTTCGAGCCCCGCGTTGGGCTCTGTGCTGACAGCTCAGAGCCTGAAGCCTGTTTCAGATTCTGTGTTTCCCTCTCTCTGACCCTCCCCCGTTCATGCTCTGTCTCTGTCTCAAAAATAAATAAACATTAAAAAAATTTTTAAAGAAAAGGTAACTGCTAAAGTATCTCAGGTAAAAGCAGGATTCCCACTTACATTTTTAAAAAATTTTTACCTTTTGTTAAGTAAATAGGCTCTACTCATGGTCATAAAGCTTGCCATGATCTGGTATGAAAAATGAATTTTAAAAATGTGGCTCAGGGGACTGAGAGCTCATGCTATGAGGCTAAAGATAATGTCAACCTCATTTTCAAAATAAGGGGGAAAATATTCCCTTGTTTTGTATATTCCAGAGATAATGAATAAATTATCATGGAGAATTTGGCTAAAATAAATATCTATATAAAACTGAGTAATAAGGATTACAGAGAGTAGGGGAAGGCAAAGATTCAGTTTCTTACTTTGTGGATTATAGCAACTGCCTATCAAGTGGTAGAAAGTGAGGACAATCTGCCTTTTTGAAAGTAATGCGTCAAGGTAATTTACATGATAATGTAGTATCTTCTCTAGTTCAGGACTGAATTACGGTCCGTCTGAGTGTGAATTTTTCAATCATTCCCCATTTTTACATAATTTTTGCTCTCTGCTTCCTACAGATATTTCCACTGAGTTATGAAACCTCATAATATGATATTATGAAGAAAGTGGTGTTGATGTTAAATACAAGGATTCTTCTCTAGGGGACCACACTGATATTCTGGTAATACTGTACAGCCAAAATGCACATATCTGTACAGTACAGAGGTCTCTAGGAAAGCGCCCACCAGTTCTTTCCTAACCAGAGTACCTGTACATCACATTCTATTACAGTATACATATTTTAGGCTTCCAGTGACTGTCATATGTTTTAACTTAGGAAACTAAATTTTCCATTCTGTTTTAACCACTGGATGATCATTTAAAATTATTAAAATTAAGGAAGTTGAGAATCCATTTATAACTACAACCTGTCAAAGTCATTTGAAGGGTACACATTACCGAAGGCGCTGTAGAAATAAGTCAATTATTTTACTCTATTATGTAAATAAGAGTTTTTTCATTGCCTTTCTTCTATGCCCTCCCTAGAACATATATATATATAAAACCACAGCTAAAATATGTTCCTTAGTGTAGAATGGTCTCCCATCAATATAGGATCTTCAGTAGATTTTGAAACCTTTGAGAATATAGCTGAGGCTCTTGCATAAATGGAAACAGAAAGTTGTAATGGTTAAGAAATTGACAAGAAGTGTTAGTCACCATCTAATAGAAAAATAATGCTTTGTACTATGTCCAAGACTATTTGTGTTTTAGGTTTAGTTCATTATTTTTAATATTTGTGGCCGATTCCACCAATACCTCAGGTCGTCTTCTTCCTGGAACCAAGGTGCACTACATTTCTGGGCCTCACTTGGTTACTGGTGACTGAGTGACTAAGTCCCGAGTGGAACGATGTGAGTCACTTGCAGGCTTGACCCACTTCACAGCTCAGGTGCACTTTGCACTCCTTCCCTGCCAGCTATAGGCTGATGACAGGGATGTGTTACAAGATGCTTCTACATCAAGATGAAAAGATCCTGGGTCCCCAAAGACCAAGTAGAGGAAAACCCCTTCCCCAATGACTCAAAAACCCATGTAGAGTTATGACTTCTCTTTTACTGATCCTTAAAAGTTTGGATTTTTTGTTCATACAGTTTAGTCTATTCCAACTAGGGCAGAATGATATTGAATCCTTTATACCTAATATCCAAACACATTCCATATGCCAAGACCTGGCTCAAATCGAGAATCTTCTGTGCCTCTTTCCTTGATTCTTTTATCTTGATGTGGTTGACCTCTTCCTGATTGGATTTCTTGTACTAATCAATTGACTATTAATGGAAGTAAAACATCTATCTGTACGCTTATTGACCATCAAAACAAAAAGGGAAACATGGCCAGTTACAGTTTCTTACATCCAATGGGGACAAAGCATAACACTTCATGGCTGGAGGGGAAGCTTTTTCTAATGTTAAATTCTTAAACAAGATGTTGCAAACATGGGAATTCATTTAGGGAAGGCAGTGATTTAATAGAAAATATCCTCCACAACATGCCTAACGCAGGTGTTATTAACAGATCTAATAGTACAGTAAGTTATAGCATCTTTTAATTGTAACCAAGTTGTGGTTGGCATGTTTGCAGGATGCCAATATAATACATATTAAATACGGAATTGCCCTGTTTCATTCGGCCTCAGTCCAAAGATCAGACCTGTTTGATAGCGCACTCTTGAGAAATTCTCCGTGAAATATAGTATCAGAGTTTTAAAAAATGAGAATTGTACACCAATTGATTGTGATTGCCATCAAGTCCGCCCATGATGGCAGCAAGTTCTGAGCTGTTGGTTGATGGTGAGTCCATTATATTAGAAAGCAGAAAAGCTGACGGCTTGACTGTTAATCTTTTGTGGACATCAAGGAACCTAATCTAGACTCTTCACTAATAGGATGCTCTCAATGACACCTGTTGAGGGGCGCCTGGGTGGCTCAGTCAGTTGGGCATCCGACTTCAGCTCAGGTCATGATCTCATGATTCATGAGTTCGAACTCCACATCAGGCTCACTGCTGTCAGCACAGAGCCAGCTTCAGATCCTCTGGTCTCCCTCTGTCTCTCTGCCCCTCCCCCACTCTCTCTCTCAAAAATAAATAAAACATTAAAAAAATACATATATATATTAAAAAATGACACCTGTTCAAACTGCCAGAATCAACCCATCCACCACCCCCTCCCCCCAACACACACAGAAATCTGGGTCTGCTGCAACTTAAAGCTAAAACTGTGCTTAAGACTACAGAGTTCTTTAATATCATAAAATTGTATTATATGTCTAAGGCAGATGCTACTTTGTTTCAATAAATGTCTGCATTGGCATGTCTAGTTTGAACAATATAGATTCCTGACGACCTTAAATAAAATAATCACTTGGAAATACATCTCTTAATATGGGTTTATTGTATGTGAGCCAACTACAATTTGTATGATCATTAATATTATTTTATAATTGACTACACCAATCTTATGTCTGATAATATTTAGGTATGAGGATCAGCTGATGATGACACCACTGCTAATTGGTGTCAGAAAGATGTCATTTTCTATGGGGACTTGTCCACCTACTTATTGTAAGAAAAGTAGTCACCTCAGTTGTATAAAAGTCAGATTGTTGTCAGATTGTGATGACATTGAGAAATTGAATTCAGTCTAATTTTACGACACAAAATTCTGTACTACAATTTCTTTTTTTTATTATTTTTACATAATCTGTACACCCAACATGGGGCTTGAACTCCCAATCCTGAGATCACGATTTGCACACTTCCCTGAATGAGGCAGCCAGGCGCCCCTAGTACAATTTCTTTTACATAAAAAGTGCACCAATAGCTTTGACTCTCAATTATATGTTAATTTTGTTTCTATTTGCTCTTCAAGTTTAAAGAATTTGCAAGTTAATTCTTGTAACTTTTAGTTTGAAAATTACTCATATAAGCTTGAGATAATCAATGACTAACAAGCAAAAAAACAAAACCAGAATCAGACCTATAAATCCCCAGAACAAACTGAGGGTTGCCAGGAGGCTGGGGGTGTGGGGTGGGCAAAATGGGTGAAGGGGAGAGGGAAATACAGACATGTGGGTACGGCCTGAGCAAGTCATGGAGATAAAAGGCGCAGCATAAACAATACAGTCAAGGATATGGTGATAGCATGCATGCTGATAGATGGGAGCTACACTTGCGGTTTGCAAAACATAACATATAGGGATGCTGAATCACTGTGTTGTGCACCTGAAATAATGTAACATCGTATGTCGACTACCCTCTAATGAAAACTAAAAATAAATGGAACTAAAAACACTTAAGAGACTTATCTACCACCAAAAGAACAATAAAAATTATCTTTAGTTTTTATCAAATGTAGCCTCTAAGTAATAATGTTTCTGTAAATTTAACTTGGGAAGTTGAGATAGAATTTCTACAATTCTCCCATACCAGCACTTCAAAAACTATTTTGTAAATCCTGAATCTTATAGACTTTGTCTCCAGGCCTTTCTAAATTTAGTGGTTTCTATATTGTAATGGTAACAAACAAAATTAGCTGAGCACAGCTGTGCTCAGTGAAGTATTACCCAAGGTCCAAACCTGCCCAGGGTACATGTAATTCTTCCCTGCCGCTGTATTCACTACTCGTCCTCTGGGTCCGTTGCTAATAATTTTTAAGTTGTCCTTTTGTTATTTCAGTGGCCTCAAGCTACTTTTAATTTCCATTCTTGTTCTGTTTGTGCATCTTTAAAATATTTTATGCTCTTAATTAGCATAAATTAATTAATAATTCCTGAACTATTTTCCTTGAGTAATTTAATTTAAAAAATTTTGTGTGTGTGTGTTTATTTACTTTTGAGAGATAGAGAAAGAGAGAGAGCTGTCAGCACAGAGCCTGATGCAGGGCTTGAACTCAAGAACCACGAGATCTTGACCTGAGCCAAAGTCAGAGGCTTAACCAACTGAGCCACCCAGGTGCCCCCTCCCTGAGTAATTTAACAACAATCCTAAAGTACAAAGCTTCTTGTACAATGTAAAGAGGCAGGTAGTTGAAAATTTACTGAAGGACATGATCCCCCAGAGATCGTGCAGGAAAGAATGAACACCTGCAGGTAAAATTAGAATGCATAATACCTGTTGGTGTTTCTGTAAATTAAGTGTGGCTCTTACTTATAAAAGCACTAGAGAGAAAAATCTGAGAAAGTCCCACAATCCTATCATTTTACCAAATGATTTCATTTTGTGAATTTCCTTTGTGTGTCCATATGCACAGGATTAAATATATTCAGAATAGTTTTTTCTACATATTACATTGCAGGAGCAACCTGTTACTTAGTAGAAGAGGTTTACTCAGATTTCTAAAGATAAATACTTATTTCTCCATCTCCATCATGAAATTCAACAGCTCATCACATAATTAAAAAAAACAGTAATATTTACCTTTCTACAGTATTTCTAAATTTAATGTATGGTTTCTCTTTACAAAGTCATTTTTCATTGCTCTTTTAAAAATGTTTTTCTTTCTTTCTTTCTTTCTTTCTTTCTTTCTTTCTTTCTTTCTTTCTCTTGTGTACTATGTTCACATTTTATGGGCATTCACTAGTTATGAGGAATGGCCTGAGGCCAAAAGGACTTTTAAATCTGGACTATAGTGATTTATTTATAGATAACTCATTCAAAGCTTTTTCTAGGTTAAAAAAAAGAAAAGGAAAAAAAAACTCATCTAAAGGAAAATGTAGGCAGTAAACTCTTCCATATTGGTCTTAACAATATTTTCTTAGATAGGTCTCCTCCAGTAAGAGCAACAAAAATAAACAATTATGACAATATCAGGCTAAAAAGCTTTTCCACAGTGAAGGAAACCATCAATAAAATGAAGACACAAACAACCACATGGGAAAAGGTATTTGCAAATTATGTATCTGGTAAAGGGTTAATATCTAAAATATATGAAAAACTCATACAACTCAACACCATAAAAACAACCAGATTAAAAAATATGCACAGGATCTGAATAGAGATTTTCCCAAAGAAGACCTACAGATGGCCACAGACGCAACAAAAGATACTCAACATCACTAATTTTGAGGGAAAGGCAAATCAAAACCGCAATGAGATATACCACTTCACACCGGTCAGGAGGGCTAGTATCAAGAAGACAAGAGACAGCAAGGGTCAGGTAGGAAGTGGTTAAAAGGGAATCCTTAGGCACTGCTGGTGGGAATGTCAAGTGAGGCAGCCACTGTGGAGAACAGTATGGAGGCTCCTCAAAAAGTAAAAATAGAACTACCATACGATCCAGTGATTCCACTACTGGATATTTATCGAAAAAACCCTCAAAAACATTAATTCTGAAAGACATATGCGCCTGTATGTTCACTGCAGCATTATTTACAACATCCAAGATATGGCAGCAGCCCAAGTGTCCGTGGATAGATGAACAGAATAGGAAGATGTGGTGTTTATATACAAGGTAATATTATTCTGCTATAAAAAAGGAGATCCTGTCATTTGTGACAACCCAGAGGGATGTATATTGAAGGTAATATGCTAAGTGAATAAGTCAGATAAAGAAAGATAGATAATATATGATTTCACTTATATGTGGCATCTAAAAAACACAAGAAACAAACAAAACAACATAGAAACAGACTCATAAATACAGAGAATGAACTGGTGGTTGCCAGAGGGGAAGGGAGTAGGGAATGGGTGAAATAAGTGATGAGGATTAAGAGATACAAATTTCCAGTTATAAAATAAATAAGACATAGGGAAATAAAGTACAACATAGGGAATACAGTCAATAATGCTGTAATAACTTTGCATAGTGACAGATGATAACTAGACATCGTGGAGAGCATTTTGTAATGTATAAAATGCTGAATCATTATGTTATAATCTGAAACTAATGTAACATGTACATCAGATATACTTCAACAAAAAAAGAAAGAATCATAAACCCCTAAAAATAAAAGGAAAGAACAAGTCTATATTAAAAAGATTCACTTGGGGTGCCTGGGTGAATCAGTTGGTTAAGCGTCAGCCTTTGGCTCAGGTCATGATCTCACAGTTCGTGAGTTCCAGCCCCACAGTGGGCTCTCTGCTGTCAGCATGGAGCCTGCTTCAGATCCTCTGTCCCCCTCTCTCTCTACCCCTGCCCCACTTGCATGCTCTCTCTCAGAAAACAAATAAACTTAAAAAAACAAAAAAAGATACACTATATGTGGTAAAGGGACCAAATGATGTGATTTTTAAAAAAATTATGCTCAACAAATAGAACTGGCTATTTGTGTTGGTATAATTTTTTTTATCGGGAAGTAAACGAATTGACGTTGTAATTTTAAAGCAGGTGGTGGGAAGTTCTGCATCATTTATCCCTTTTCCATTGCTGTCATATTTTCTCATCCCAAATACGATTAAAATGTTAGTAAACAAAAAGGCTGACAAAGCATGGATAAGAATATAGCTATAGGTCTTTATACTTTGCTTGTGTTTGTCTTCACTATCTGCAGGTTTTTTTTCTGTATCTAGACAATCTGCTTTTGACAGTTTAACATGAATTAGATATTCCAGTTCTTTATCATGGAGGGAAAAATCCATCCTCCTCTCCAATGTCAACATGTTGGCCATGGAGATACATACACCAAAATATGTATTCATTTGGTGAGATTGGCTTTCTTGAAAAATGAGAGTCAAGTGAACCCATTTTTGTAATTACTCAGAAAAACTACTATTTACATCAATGCAATGATATATAACCTCTAAAATTTATGTATTTAAAAATTGAATCTTCTCAAAAAAATGCTGTGACAGGGAGTAGCTACACTTCAGAGTACAACATAATGTACACAGAAGTTGAATCACTATGTTGTACGCCTGGGACTAATGTAACATTGCAGGTCAACTATACTCCAATAAAAATTAAAAAGTAATAAATATACTAAATTAAAAAATGCTGTGATAAAGGAAAAGAAGCCCTTACATTTATTTCTTGCCAGTTATTTTCACAATAGTTTACATTTAATTTTCACAACTTTGCAAAGTAAGTATTGTGGTATGCCCATTTTCAGATGGTAAAACAGCCACTTGCAGAGGTTTTCATAGTTTGCCCAATATCCCAGGCTATGGTAAATTGCCTCACCAAGAGGGTAGGGAGCCCTCAAGACCTACCTGGTCCGGTCTGGTTCCAAACCCTAAGGACAGGTGCCACATCTTAGAAATGTAGCAACAAGTTGCCTTCTCACGTCTAAGCCAAGGAACATGCTAACCAAGGTTTACTTCTCTGAAACAACCTCTCTTCCCTTCCCTGTATCACCTTCCATGTAATAGTGAAAGAAGAGTATTTTGCTTCCAAAGAATGGCTGTTATTTTGTTCATTTTTCAGATTGTTTCCCAAATGGTGTATATAGATAAACTCCATATAAATTAAGTTCTATAACATGAGCAAAAGTTTGGGCAAACTAAAACATGCATATGCTGTATCACACAAAAGGAACAATTTTTTTCGTCTCTTTATAATTTTATCTTTGAACGCAGCTTTGAACCAAAGTGAACACATTTGAGTGACACACATGAGATATATTTTGTATGTTGTGGGGATGATTCTGTGTGCTTCAGCAATGGCTCCATATATTGGGATTTATGATTTTCAAATAAATAGATTATTTGATGTTTATTTCACAATGTGGCCAAGAAAAAGATGTTTTATGACAAATAATTATGAGATCTCAGTACTGATTACTTAGTTTTTGCTTTCCTAAATATGATGACAAAGAAAAATGAAAATATAACCTACATATGTGTTCACTATCAGCTAAACTTAATCCACTCATTTGCCGTAAAAGAAAATCCACATACAGAGTATACAGTTTACAATAGTCAGCATTGCAAGAATTTCAAATAATTCTCTAAGAATCCTATGAGGTGAGTCTTCTACTCCATTTTTTTTTCCTAGAAAAAAGAGGCTTATATTTGTGCCCATATTCAAGGTCTGCAGACTTGTTTTTTTTTTTTTTTTATAAAATTTTTTTTTTAACGTTTATTTATTTTTGAGACAGAGAGAGACAGAGCATGAACGGGGGAGGGTCAGAGACAGAGGGAGACAGAGAATCCGAAGCAGGCTCCAGGCTCTGAGCTGCCAGCACAGAGCCCGACGCGGGGCTTGAACCCCACCAACCGCGAGATCATGACCTGAGCTGAAGTCGGACGTTTAACCGACTGAGCCACCCAGGTGCCCCTGCAGACTTGTTTTTGACTAACTAGTCGCCCTGGAATTTGAACCCATGTCTAATGGGTCCAAGACCTATCCTCCCTCTCCAGATACTGCAGCGTAGTAATGCATGTGAGGTACCTGTAAATATTTCCTATGTGCACAGAATAAAAAGTAAGCTAACTTTAGATGAGCTGACATGATGAATTTTGTTTTAATTATCTCCCAAAATGACATTATAATTAAGTGGAAACTTTGCGAAATAAGATGTAAATGGACCTCTTCATAATTTTGCCCGTTATTTCCCGGACCCAAATATTAAAGAATCAGACTTTAGCAAAAGCATCCTAACTGGAATAAAACTCTATTTCTGCTTTATCTACTACAATGGTGTATCTTTGCCATGATTATGCTTTTCTTAGAAAATAAAAGCATTTGCCATGATTATGCTTTTCTTAGAAAATAAAAGCATTAAAAAGCGTGATTAGAAAAGCTTTCTTGTAAAGCCATAAAACATTTCCTGATTTATACAGTTTAATCATTCATGACTTTTTTCAAAATTTCAAAATGTTTCCTTTGGAGTATTTTTATATTGTTCCACATTCCTTTTCCCAGTTTCAAATAGAAAACTTTTTGAGGTAGTGGGCTCAGGGGTCAGAGATTTTTCTGATATTAGTACTCTGAGCCACAACTCATTTTACAGGTCTTGTCCATGACATAACCAAGGCCAGCACTGCCTCCTACAGATCCCTTAAGCTACAAAGAGCAAGAATTTACTACCAAGAGTCAACCAGGGAGAACAGGACTGCTTATCTATTGGTCCCACATCTCATGAAGGTAAGCATTCCAAGGTGAGCTGGCCTGCCAGTGTGAAATTTGTCAGTCAAAAACTAGCTTCCCCGTCAATACATCTGATAAACAATAAAATAAGATAAAATAAAATAAAATAAGATAAAATAAAATAAGATAAAATAAAGTACAAAATAAAATAAATAAAATACATCATCGGTAAAGATGTGCTATATGTTTTAGAGGGAAGTATTAATAAGTCAACAGTCTTTCCAAGTCAGAGGAGGATTCTCACTAAAACTTGGTCTCCTGCTCTGGTTAATAACTGGCAAGATTATCCACCTGTTGTGCAGCCCACAAATTGGGGTGTCTTTCTTTTATCTCTTTTTCTGTGATACCTAACACTGTAATCATTAGAATGTCAAGTGATGACTCCACACCAGAACATATTAAAACTTTAGGAATTTCATAGGATTTCTAGAACAGCTACAGCATCTACCCAAACAACATAACCTAAAACTTATCATGATTTGCTTGACAGTGCTTCCCAAGCAACGTAACATACCAAATAAAAAGGCCTAATTAGTCAAAAAGATGTCATTTACGATTCATATCTCGGGGAACTTTGTTAAAAATCCCACAGAGTTACAAAGCACATGCCTAAATAGGATTGTAGGTCATTACCATGGGTGACTTTCTTTAAATCTCCTTCGCTTTCTAGAATACACCACCTAGGGGCGCTTGGGTGGCTCAGTCAGTTAAGCGTCCTAGGCTCAGGTCATGATCTCACGGTCCGTGGGTTCGAGCCCCGCATCGGGCTCTGTGCTGACAGCTCAGAGCCTGGAGCCTGCTTCAGATTCTGTGTCTCCCTCTCTCTGACCCTCCCCCGTTCATGCTCTGTCTCTCTCTGTTTCAAAAATAAATAAAACCTTAAAAAATTTTTTTTAGAATACACCACCTTAAATCCTGTTTTATGAAGTTTGGTTGACTTGCTATTTTTCTTACAGTTCATTTCTTTCACCTCTACCTCCGCTGTTGGTATCGTAACCCAAAGCACCCTCAACAGCTGTCCTTTTCCGTCCCTCCCTGTGTCTTTGACAATGCTTCCTAATTTCAGGGTCTGATGTTGTCACATGTGGCAGAAATACCACAGAAGAAATGCTGTACCCTTATGCCTTCCACAGGGTAGAGGTACACGATGCTGGCAGGTCTTAATTACTGGTGATGTCAACTTCAGTCACTGGGATAAGATGGTGTCCGCCAGATTTCTCCAGGGGCAAGTTACATTCCCCCCCCCCCCTCAATTATTAAGAAGTATTTTGCGGAGAAATACTTAGAGACAACTCAGATATCCTGATTCTTATCATAGCTTCACCTATTAGTTTTAGCATCCATCAATAATTCTTTCCTGCAACAATTACCGTATTGTTTGCTTACCCGTGATTTTGTTTGCATCCTTTCTTCTACATTATTCATTGCAACCATATTGTAGACAAGGGCTGTCTCTTCTCCCCTATTTACTTATTTATTCAGTTCTTTACTGTTGACATCCTTTGGGACTCATGGATATTTACTTATTCTTTGGTTGTCTAACCTTATGACCATTACTTGTTCTTTGTTGTTTTGTTCACATTGTCCCAGATTTTGGCCATTGGTAGCTTCTGTAAGTTGGCTACTGAATCCTTTGCTTCATGCTTTACCCAATCATTTTATAAACATTTCCTTGCTTTCTGGTACAAGATGATCTTGCCTCATCCTGTATTTTATCTGTTTTAGCCCTGTAACCATCCTTTTTTCTTTTTTTTTAATGTTTATTTATTTTTTGAGAGACAGAGAGAGACCGAGCATGAGTGGGGGAGGGGCGGAGAGAGAGGGTGACACAGAATCCAAAGCAGGCTCCAGACTCTGAGCTGTCAGCACAGAGCCTGATGCGGGGCTTGAACGCACGAATCACGAGATCATGACCTGAGCTGAAGTCAGACGCTTAACCGACTGAGCCACCCAGGTGCCCCTGTAATCACCCATGTTTCTAAAAGTCATTGTCCTTTAATTGTAGAATGCGATTCAGGAATTAAGATCTGGATGCCAGGTGTCTTCATTGCCCCTGGAATGTTCTTGCCTCCAGATCCTCTCAGTAGACAGAGCTAGGAAACACATGTATGGACACTCAACACACACATACATATTATAATTATTTCTATACCTAAGGTTCTGTATATATATTGAAGCCATGGGTTCATACTTACACGTCCAATTTCAGGGCTCTTTCTAGCATTTCCCCTTTTCTTATTTGTAACCCGGCTCTTATTACCTACAATATATTTACCTATCTGCTAAATCTTAGTATGCACATAGTATTTCAGAATCTCTAGTCAATACGTTTGTTAAAAACAAATTTACACGATATAGTGTATGTGGTGGGGGATATATTTGCATATGGTATGCAATCAAAATATTGTTCCTCACGTCACTTAATTATTGTCTTCTCTACCCCCTTCGATATAGTTATGTCATTCATTTATAACACCATCAGGTAAATTTGTTATTTTTTTGTATTCTATTTTGGGTTCCCCTACATCCTGGTCGGTTTTATTTATTTATGTTTTGGGGTATGTCCTAAAAGACAGTGCTATACAGAAAACGAAGAGAAGTTTCATTCTGTTCACATTCTTGAACTGCCACTCCTACCCAACTTATGTTGGCAACCGATCTCATTAGTTTCTGGTTTATTTTTCTATATTTCTTTTGAAGACATTAGTGGATAAATGTGTATTTTCTCATTCTCCCTTTTTCATTACATAAAGAATAGCACATTATAGACAACTTCACAGTGTATTTCTTGTTTGTTCATTTTTTTTTTTTTTTGGTGAATGTACAAATAGCCTTGTATTTAACAATACAAAATAAATTATCTGTAGGCATGGACAATGGCAGTGATAGATCATTCTATATTGTTAAATGAAACTAGTAACTATGGGTATATTGAATTTCTTAACATCAGCCAGCCTTTTCAACTTCTTTAACTGACTTCTTTAAAATTACTGGTGAGAAACATTGCCTCAAGCACCCTGTCATAGTTTATTAGTAATGGTGAAGCACTATTCTAGAAAGTAGAACATATCCTCCCTGACCATTCCACCTGTTCCATGGTCCTTCTCTTCAGCACCCGATAAAACAGTTCTTATTAACTTGGTTGGATCAATGATTCATTTCTCCATCACATTCACAAAATCTCCAAGCAGAGTATCAGAACCAACTTTTGAGAAACTTAGCATAATTATCTCAACTATCAATGATCCTACAACAACTACTTTCTTAGTAATGACCTTTGTAAGCATATTTTTAAACGTTTATTTCTTTATTTATTTTGAGAGAGACAGAGAGACAGAGAGAGACAGAGAGACAGAATCCCAAGCAGGCTCCATGCTGTCAAAGCAGAGCCTGATGCATGGCTGTATCCCATGAACCATGACATCACGACCTGAGCTGAAATCAAGAGTTGAACACTTAACTGACTGAGCCACTCACACACCCTGTTTGCAAGAATTTTGAGTGTTCTTTTAGTAATTTCTGTATCATTGAAAATATCTTCATTAGCTGGAATTAGCAAGTCTCAGGCTGGAATGCACTGAAGAATAACACAACCCCCTCCCAGAACAATGCCTTCTTCAACAGCTTACATGTAGTATTGAGGGCATATGCAGGTCTTTCTTTTCATTCACTTCCACATCACTTGTCCCACCAACCTGCAGCAGAGCTACTCGATCTAGAAGTTTTTCAAGATATTCATTCAATTTTTCCTTTTCATAATTACCAGTTATGATATGTAACTGCTCAATGATTCCTTGAATAGATTTTTCAATTTGAGTCTGTTATCTTTTCCCTTCGAGCACACTGGCTAATTTTTGGTCACAATGACATCTCTATCCAACTTTTCCTAAGTGTGTGACTGAGCATCAAGATTTAGGGTCAACCTTTCTTCTCTGAACACTGAACCACCAGCATCAATAGCCATGTGTCTAAGTAGGTTTTTCCACTGTCACCAAAACCTGGAGATTTGACTGCTATAATCTGAAAACCAAGTTTTAGACTATTCAAAATGGGTATATTTAGAGCTTCTCCATTAACATCTTCAGTAATTATTATGAAGGGCTTACAATAAGCATTGACAATTTCAACTGCAGGTATAATGGAGTAGACACCAGACATCTTCTTTTCACCCAATAGAACACAGGCATTCACATTTCTGAGCTTCTGATGTATACTAAGTATGAAGAAACATAATCAAACTGCAGTCCAGTAATTTATAATTCATTATTCAGTGTTTCCCATCTTTTGGTGTCTTTACATCCTTCCTTTCAATCTTTTTCACTGTATAAGAAATGATATTGCTCATTTCTTGGTTTGCAGAAATAATAGCAACCTAAGTGATTTCTCTGGGGCTCAACACAGGTTTGAACTGCTTCTTAAATTCATCAATCACAGCATCTACAGCTAACACCACACCTTTCCTAATTTCCACTAGATTAGCACCTTGGCTAACCTCCAAGCCTTCCTTGGCAAGAGAGGATACTGATGGGGTAGCAGTGGTGGGGGATCTCTGGTCTTTTCCTTTGTGATAGTGGCAACATCTTGAACAAGTAGAGTCCACACATTGTTATCTTTATCCTTTAAGTCAATTGAGACTGATACTCTGGGACTACTCACTCACTAATAATTGCTAATCATCACTCCAGCATCAGCTCAAAGCATTAAGGCTCAGATACCTGCACCAAATTTTACATCTTTGGCATAAGCCTGAGTGAGATGAGGAACCACTGCCTGCACAGTGGCCTCACCTGGTGAGGCTGTGGGCATGCACCTGAAGAGGCAAGGGAGGCAGTGCTCAGCACACAGAGCAATCAATCCGTGCCCCCTCTCTGTGCTATGTCACCGTCTGTGTCACCCAGTGGCTTCCATCCCTTTCCTGGTGGCCCAGGCCTGGCAATCTGCATGCACCATGCATATTTTTGTTTTGAATGTTAACAATAAGTCTTGGAAACGTCCCCATATTATTTCATTCAGGTCTTCATTCTTTTTCAGTTTCTTGGTACTCTACTGTGTGGATGCATCATACTTTAATCAAACACTATCCTGTGTATGGGCAATTTAATTGCTTCTGATATGATACAAATCAAATAACCCTGCAGGGAAGAACCTTGTGTAAATATAGTATTCGAGGAGTACCTTTCAGAACAGATTCCTAGTAGTGGGATTGCTTGATCAAACCATACACACATATAAAGTTCTGTTATTAAACTTCCACCAGAAGGACTGTGCCAGTTTGCATTCTCACTAATAATATAGGACACTCCCTGTTTAGCCACAGCCTCACCAAGAGGATATGTTGTCATACTTTTTAATTTTTACCCATCTGATCACTGAGAAATGACATTATTTTAATTTGTATTTTTCTAAGTATGTTTGAACTTGAAAAGATATGTACACTTAAGGGCCATTTTTATCTTTCTAATATGTGTGAGTTTGTGCTGATGTCTATTTCATATTTTCCATTGTTTTTCAGTTTCTTTTTCTTTGATTTTAAGAGTTCTTAAAATATTGAGATTATTAGCTCTTTGGGTTACATGCTACAAATATTTTCTTCTAGTTTATCAATTATCTATGATATTATGAAGACATTCATCCCTGTGTTCTTCTAGTTCTTATATGTTTTCATTTTTTATGTTTAAATTATTGATCTCTGGAGTTTACTCTGGTATATCTTATAAGAATTGTATCAAAAATTTTTTTTCCAAATGGTTACTCAGATGTTCTACAACCATTACTTAAAAAGTCCATCTGGGGTGCGTGGTTGGCTCAGCTGGTTAAGCCTCCGACTTGAGCTCAGGTCATGATCTTGCAGTTCTTGATTCAAGTACTGCATCAGACTCTGTGCTAACAGTGCATAGCGTGGAGCCTGCTTTGAGATTTGTGTCTCCCTCTTTCTCTGCCCCTCCCCTGCTCATTCTCTCCCTCTCTCTCTCTCTCTCTCAAAAATAAGTAAACATTAAAAAAAGTCCATCTGTGTCCCAGTAATAACCCAAAGAGAGTAGCTGTATCATAGAATACGTTCCTTACGTACTTAGACCTATTTCTGGGTTTTCTACTCTGTTCCCCTGGCCTCACTGTCTGCTTATGTGTCACTGCCACACTAATTTAATTATGGGTACTTTGAAGTACACCTTTATACCTTTATATCCAGGGGAGGGGGAGGGGCTCATAGCTTCTCATAGATTTTCTTTTTCAGTGTTTTCCTGCTTCTTCTTAAATGTTTTTCCATATGAACTTGATTATCAATTTGTCTTATACCACACACACACACACACACACACACACACACACACACCAACTGCTCGTGTTTTGATAAGGACTGAGTTATGTTTATAAATTAATTTAGGAAGAACTGAAATTTTTATAACATTGCATAATCTAATACAAGAAAAGGAGATGTCTGTCCACCTGTTCAAGTCCTCTTCTGTGTCTTTCTGTTTTGTTTTAAAATTTTCTTCATGAAGTGAAGTTTCTTATCACTTAAATACTTCATCTTCTTTGTTGGAGTTGTTATAGGGATTTTTCCCCCCACTCATCCACATCTTTCTTAGGCTGCTTGAGAAACTCTCAGCAAATACCCATGTCCTCCTCCAATGCTCTCTCTACATTGGATCCAGAGTTATCTCTAAAAAATGTAAATTTGTTCATTTTCTTTCAAAGATTTTGAAAAGCTTCTGCATTTATTAAGATGAAGACCGAATTCCTAATTAGGCCCACCCAGTCCCCCATCTTCCGGCCCTCACAGACGGCCACTTTGTGGGCTTTAACCACACTGGCCACTTTTCTTTCTATGGGGCCTTTGCCCCCTCCCCACTCAGGCTATAGAGCTTGAAGAGCAGAGCACCTGCCCCAGCCCCTCCAGTCAAGGTCAGGAAAGAAACCTGGAGAGTGAAGACATGGGCGGCCACGGTTGAGAGAGGAATCCCAGAAGTCTGGCTTCTCATGCATTTGGAGAAAACACGTATATGTGAGTGTGGATGCTGTGGAAATAGTAAGAAG
The DNA here is from genome assembly GCF_018350155.1 of Leopardus geoffroyi. NCBI lineage: Eukaryota > Metazoa > Chordata > Mammalia > Carnivora > Felidae > Leopardus > Leopardus geoffroyi. The sequence continues at coordinate 3,648,116 of NC_059329.1, read as the reverse complement.
AACCATCCCCCTCCCCCCCCCCCCACACACAGCAACAATGCATGGAACTGTACTATCAGGTGATGGTGACCCCTTCTAGTGAAGAAAAGGAGAGTGGTGAGTGACTGCCCATTCTCTCCAGCAGCACCCGGAAAACTGAGACAGGACCTCTGTGACTGGGGGAAGGGAGGAGATCTGCAAAGAGGCAGGTAAGAGTATGAATGAGCATGGAGGGGATGCAGTTCCTGCTTCTTCAGGACTTCAGGAGGAAGCCCTCCCATGAGCCCCTGGATGTCCCTCACCTGAGGGTCTCTCTACCTGGTCTGCAGGCACCCTCAATGCCCCAAGTGTTAATCACACACTGAGCAGGCTCTTTGGGTGCGCCCCTAAGTACAGCAGCTGAGAGGCCCAAAGCAGGCCAGGGGCTGTGGGCAACGGAGAAATCACAAATTTGAGCTACAGTGCCACCTTCTGGAAAATTACAGAGAGCTTTCTAGTAGCTAGGTGGGAGAATACATAAAAAGACATAAAAGACATAAAAACTAATTTAGAATTCTGCCAGGGGCGCCAGGGTGGTTCAGTCAGTTAAGCCTCTGACTCGTGATTCTGGCTTGGGTCATGATCTCACGGTTCGTGATTTCGAGCCCCATGTTGGGCTCTGCACTGACAGTGTGAAGCCTGTTTGGGATTCTCTCTCTCCCTCTCTCTTTGCCCCTTCCCTACTCATTGTCTCTCTCTCAAAATAAATAAATAAACTTAAAAAAAAAAAAAAAAAAAGAACTGTGCCACAAGAGGGAGCAAGAAGAGTGGAATTACCCTTATAAAGACTGAAAACCCCAGGTAATATCGGCGCCATTGAACAGAATACCCCTCCCTACCTAGAGGCAACTAGGAGAGAATTTTGCTACTTCAGATGCAAAGGCAGCAGTGTTAAAAATACAAGAAACGTGGGGCGCCTGGGTGGCGCAGTCGGTTAAGCGTCCGACTTCAGCCAGGTCACGATCTCGCGGTCTGTGAGTTCGAGCCCCGCGTCGGGCTCTGGGCTGATGGCTCAGAGCCTGGAGCCTGTTTCCGATTCTGTGTCTCCCTCTCTCTCTGCCCCTCCCCCGTTCATGCTCTGTCTCTCTCTGTCCCAAAAATAAATAATAAATAAACGTTGAAAAAAAAAATACAAGAAACGTGAAAAACCAAGAAGGCATGTTATTATCAAAAGATAATAATAATTCTCCAATAACTGAGCTCAAGGTAATGACATCTTATGAACTGGCTGATAGAGAATTCAAAATAGCTGGGGTGCCTGGGTGGCTGAGTAGGTAGAGCACCCAACTTTGGCTCAGGTCATGATCTCACGGCTCGTGGGTTCGAGCCCCGCGATGGGCTCTGTGCTGACAGCTCAGAGCCTGGAGCCTGCTTCAGATTCTGTGTCTCCCTCTCTCTCTGCCCCTCTCCTACTCACATTCTGTCTCTGTCTCTGTCTGTCTGTCTCTCTCTCAAAAATAAACATTAAACATCAAAAAAAAAAAAAAGAATTCATAATAGTTGTTTTTGAAAAACTCAGTGAGCTACAAGGAAACTCAGAAAGGCAATTCAACAAAATCACACACAAAAAAAAATGCAGAAATTCTGGAGCTGAAGAATGCAATGAATGAAATTTAAAATGCATCTGCAGTGAGCATAACAACTGGAAGACAGAAGAGGCAACTCGGAGGGTAGGAGTTTGTAAATAAATCATTTAGAGGAGAACAAAGAATAATGTAGAAAAGAGAATATCTATGTGATCTATGGGATTTCATCAAAAGAACAAATATTGGGGCGCCTGGGTGGCTCAGTCGGTTAGGCATCTGACTTCGGCTCAGGTCATGATCTCTCAAACTCAGGTTTGTGAGTTCGAGCCCCACATCAGGCTCTGTGCTGACAGCTCAGAGCCTGGAGGCTGCTTCAGATTCTGTGTCTCCCTCTCTCTCTGCCCCTCCTCTGCATGCTCTCTCTCTCTCAAAAATAAACATTGAAAAAAAAATAAAAAAAAAGAACAAATATTAGGGTAATCAGGGATCCAGAACAAGAGAGGGTAAAGGAGGCTGAACATTTATTTAAAGAAATAATATCTCACAACCTCCCAAGCCTTGGGACAGAATCGGGCATCCAACTTCGTAAAGCTAATAGATCACCTTATTATCTCAACGCAAACAACCTTGCCTAAGACACATGATAACGAAACTGCCAATAACCAAAGATACAGAGAGAATCCTAAAAGCAGCCATATATTAAGAGATTATAACCTACAAAGTAATTCCTATTAAACAATCAATATAAATGAATCAGTATCATGTATGAAATAAACATACAGAAATCAGGAGCACTAACAATTATACAATAATAACAAAACATCTGAAAAAGAAATTAAGAAACTATGACATTCACAACAGCCTCAAAAACAATAAAATATTTAGGAATAAATTTAACCAATGTCAGGAAAGAGGTGTATAATGAAAACAACATGACTGGAAGAAGACACAAATAAATGGAAAAATACCCTGTGATGTGGATCAGAAAAAATAATGTTGTTAAAAGGCACATAGTACTCAAAGACATCTATAGGTTCCATGCAATTTCTATCAAAAGTCCAATGGGATTTTCCATAGGAAAAGAAAGAAAACTCTCCTAAAATTTGTATGAATCCACAAAAGACCCCAAAGAGCCAAAACAAGCATGAGAAATAACAGAGTTGGAGGCATCACACTTGTTGATTTCATACCATAGGCCAATGGAACAGAATCAAGAGCCCAGAAATAAACTCCAACATCTATAGTCAACTAGTATTTGACAAGGAAGGCAGGAACACTCAATGCGGAAAGGATAATCTCTATAACAAATGGTGCTGGGAAAACTCATAACCACATGGAAAAGCTTTAAACTGAACCCTGATATTATACCACACTGAAAAATTTTCTCAAAATGGGTTAGAGATATAAACATAAGATCTGATACTGTAAAACTCCTAGAAAAAAAGCATGGAAACCCCTTTAACGTTGGTCCTGGCTCCTTGACGCTCGTGTTGATTGCTCTACCCATTCCCTCATTTCTCTCTCTCCCTCCTCAGGCCTCCCTGTTCCTGAGACATAGCAATATTGAAATTAGGCCAGTTAACCCTACAGTGGCATCTAAGTGTTCAAGTGCAAGGAAGAATCACATTTCTCACGTTCAATCAGAAGCTAGAGACGATTATGCTCAGGGAGGGGGGCATATAGAAAGCCAAGATGGGCCAAAAGCTAGGCCTCTAGTACCACACAGTTAGTTAGCCAGGTTGTGAAGAACAAGAGAAAGTTCTTGAAGAAAATGAAAAGTGCTACTTCAATGAACACAGAAATGATTAAAAAAAAATCAGCCTTCTTACTGATATGGAGAAAGTTCTAATGGTCTGGATAGAAGAAGAACCAGCCACAACATTCCCTTCAGCCAAGGCCTAATCCAGAGCAAGGCCCTAACTCTCTTCAGTTACGTGAGGACCGAGAGAGAAGAAGCTGCAGAAGAAAAGTGTGAAGTGAGTAGAGGCTGGTTTGTGAGGTTTAAGGAAAGAAGCCATTTGCAACATAAAAGTGAAGGTGAAGCAGCAAATGCTGATGTAGAGCCTAAGGTGAGTTGTTATTCAAAAGGCCCAGCTAAGGGGACTAATGAAGGGGACTACGTTAGACAAAAGAGTTTTGATGTAGATGGAATAGCCTTCTCTAAGGAGAAGATGACTTCTAGAACTCTCCTAGCTAGAGAGAAGTCAATGCCTGGCCTCAGAGCTTCACAGGACAGGCTGACTCTCTTGTTAAGGGTTAATGCAGCTGGTGACTCAGTGTTGAAGCCTATGGTCATGTTCCACTCTGAAAATCCTAGTCCCCTCCAGGATAATGCTCAATCTACTGTGCCTCTCTTCTATAAATGGAGCCACAAAGCATAGATGACAGCACATTTGTTTACAACATCATTTAACTGAATATTTTAAGCCCATTATTAGGATCCAGGACTCAGAAAAGACCCCTTTCAAAATGTTATTGCTGATTGACAATGCACCTGGTCAACCAAGAGCTTTGATGGAGATGTCCAATGACATCAATGTGGTTTTCATACATGCTAACACAACACCCTTTCTGCAGCCCATGGGTCGAGAAGTAATTTCAACTTTCAAGTTCTGTTGTTTAAGAAATACATTTTGTAAGGCTATAGTTGCCATAGACAGTGATTCCTCTGATGTGTCTGGGCAATGTAAATAGAAAACGTTCTGGAAAGGATTCACTTGTCTTGATGTCAATAAAAACATTCATGTTTCATGGTCAAAATGTCAACATTAACATGAGTTTGGAAGAAGTGGATTCCAACCCTCATGGACGACTTTGAGGGATTCAAGACTTACGTGGAGGAAGTCACTGCAGATGTGGTGGGAACAGCAAGAAAAGGAGAATGAGAAGTGGGGCCTCAAGATGTGACTGAATCGCTTCAATCTCGTGATAAAACGTCAGCAGACGAGGCATTGCTTCTTATGGACAAGCAAAGCAAGTGGCTGCCTGAGATGGAATCTACTGGTGAGGATGCTGTGAAGACTGTTGAGATGACAACCAATGATTTAGAATATGACATTAACTAAGTTGATGAAACAGCAGCAGAAATTGAGAAGAGAGATTAATTCTGAAAGAAGTTCTGCTGTGGGTAAAATATATCAAACAGACCTGCATTCTATAGAGAAATGTTCATAAAAGGAACCGCCAATCAATGGGGCACAAGCTTCACTGCTGTCTTATTTGAAGAAATTTCCACGGCCACCTCAGCCTTCAGCAGCACCACCCTGAAGGGTCAGCAGTCCTCAACATCAGGCAAGACCCTCCACCAGCAAAAAGATTCTCACTCACGGAAAGCTAAGATGGCGGTTAGCAATTTTTAGGAATAAAATTCTTTTCAAATTAAGATATGCACATTGCTATTTATTTATTTACTTATTTATTTTTAATTTTTTTTCAACGTTTATTTATTTTTGGGACAGAGAGAGACAGAGCATGAACGGGGGAGGGGCAGAGAGAGAGGGAGACACAGAATTGGAAACAGGCTCCAGGCTCTGAGCCATCAGCCCAGAGCCTGACGCGGGGCTCGAACTCACGGACCGCGAGATCGTGACCTGGCTGAAGTCGGACGCTTAACCGACTGCGCCACCCAGGCGCCCTGCACATTGCTTTTTAGACATAATGCTATTGCACACTCAATAGACTACGGTATAGCATAAATATAACTTTTATATGTATTGGGAAACCAAAACATTTATTTGACTTGCTTTATCGTGGTGGTCTGGAAATGAACCCACAATACCTCCGAGGTATGCCTGTATACGGAAAGGAAATGAAAACAGGACAAAGAAGAGATGTGTACACTCCCATAGTTTTGCAGCATTATTCATAATATCTAGGATATGGAAACAACTAAAGTATCCATCAACAGATAAATGGATAAAGAAGATGTGGGATATACATATAGTAAAATAATATTCAGTCATGAAGAAGAAAGAAATTCTACCATTGCAACAACATGGACAGACTTAAAAAGGATTATGCTGAACGAGACTAGTCAGAGAAAGACAAATACTGTATGATATCACATATATATGCAATCTAAACAAGTAAACAAACAAACAAACTCATAAAAACAGAAAATAGAATGGTGGTTACAAGGGGGTTGAGGGTGGAAAAATTGGGGGAATGTTGTTTAAGGATATAAACTTGCAACCAGTAGATACGTAATTCCTAGAGACACGAGGCAGAGAATGGGGATTATAAACAATTTAGTATTGTACATTTCAAAGCTGCAAAGAGACTTTAAGTAGTTGTTCCCATCATAAAAAGGAAATGGTAATGATGAGACATGACAGAGGTCGTACGTAGTGAGTGCTATGGTGGTAATAATACTGCAATATAGGAGTGTATCAAACCAACATGGGCCACACCCTACAATACACAAGGCTGTATGTCAATTATCTCTCACTGTTAGAAAACACTATATGTGTTATGTATTCTTAGTACTGCGATTTGTTAATACCTAAAAACTATTTTATCGTATGAGTTTTTTTCCATTCCCTTTCCACCAGCCATTAGTTTTACATTTTCCTCATTCCTTGGTTTTCCTACTATCTTTATGATCACTATTATTTTTGTTTGGTTGTGTAAGTATGTATACACATGCATTTAAAATTATCTGGGGCTCCTGGGGGGCTCAGTCGGTTGAGTGACTTTGGCTCAGGTCATGATCTCCCAGCTCACGGATTCGAGCCCCATGTGGGGCTCTGTGCTGACAGCTCGGAGCCTGAAGCCTGCTTCAGATTCTGTGTCTCCCTCTCTCTCTGCCCCTTCCTCACTCAAGCACTGTCTCTCTCTCTGTCTCTCTCAAACATAAATAATCATTAAAAACATATTCTAAAAAATAAGTAAAATAAAATTATCTTACAATTATATTTATCCATTTATCTTTGTATTTTCTTGGAGTGCTCCAGATTCATCTCAATATTTGGATATTCAATTCTATTTTCCATTTATTTTCTATTTAATTAATTGGAACGTGTAGTTTATCTTTGAAGGTGTAATGATAAGTTAACTTTTCTCCAATGAGTAGAAAGAGTATTCGCATAAGAATGTTAAGTGGCTATGTAAAAATTAATATATATCTGTGCTCAAATATTTACTCTTCAGCAAAAATATAAATAAGAAAATGTGTAGTTTTTTAAAATTTATGTGTGTATTTATTTATTTATTGACAGAGAGAGAAAGAGCACGCACACATACAAGTGGGGAGGGGCAGAGAGAGAAGGAGAGAGAGAATCTCAAGAAGGCTCTGGGCTGACAGCAGAGAGCCTGACGCGGGGCTTGATCTCATGAACCATGAGATCATAACCTGAGCCAAAGTCAGGCACTTAACCAACTGAGCCACCAGGTACCCCAAGAGTTTATACTTTTAAGTCACACCCCAATTTTAGGGGAAGCCATCTTTAAGTTCCATAGTATCAGGTCAGAATGTGTAGTAAGCTTATTAATTTGTTCATTTTCAGGTGCTGTCACACATCCAACAATTAACACTTTTCAGGGGGAAGAGGCTAAGAGAAGGTGCAATCTTAATCAATGATTTCCCCACACTATTTAATTGCATTCAAGGAGGTTAAAAATTGTTTGCTCACACCTGCGGGGAGTACCAGCCAATACCTTAAACAAACTTCATTTCCTATTCATACGAACACACACACTGTCTTTAATAATGGAATGGAATTCTTGATGGACATGGAATGGATACATACTGCCTTGAAATCAACGCTTTACTTTAAAATTTTTTTTTTTTCAACGTTTATTTATTTTTGGGACAGAGAGAGACAGAGCATGAACGGGGAAGGGGCAGCGAGAGAGGGAGACACAGAATCGGAAACAGGCTCCAGGCTCTGAGCCATCAGCCCAGAGCCTGACGCGGGGCTCGAACTCACGGACCGCGAGATCGTGACCTGGCTGAAGTCGGACGCTTAACCGACTGCGCCACCCAGGCGCCCCTCAACGCTTTACTTTAAAAACACACAGGTACATATTGTAAAGCCTCTAATTGTCTTGAAGGATCTGTGAACTTCCAAAAGTGACTTCTAAGCAGATAAAATATGGACGCTTATGCCACACTATCTCCATGCATATAAACACCCTTTCATTGTGATTAAGAACTAACTCATTGAACACATAATGCTGAACATTTACTGTGTGCCTAGCACTGTGTCAAGCTCAGAAGGTATATTTGCAGTCCAGTGGGTAAAGAGGAAAGTAAGAAAAGCATTTCAGGGGCACCTGGGTGGCTGAGTCAGTTAAGTATCCAACTTCAGCTCAGGTCACGATCTCACGGTTTGTGCGTTCAAGTCCCGCGTCGGGCTCTGTGCTGACAGCTCAGAGCCTGGAGCCTCCTTCAGATTCTGTGTCTCCCTGTCTCTGCCCCTCCCCTGCTCTCTCTCCATCTCTTTCAAAAATAAATAAAACATTAAAAATTTACTTTTAATTTTTTTTTTGGTGTTTATTTATTTTTGAGAGAGAGAGCGAGAAAGGGGCAGAGAGAGAAGGAGACGTGGAATCTGAAGCAGGCTCCAGGCTCTGAGCTGCGGCACAGAGCCTGACGTGGGGCTCGAACTCACAACTCGTGAGACCATGATCTGAGCCAAAGTCAGACATTTAACTGACTGAGCCACCCAGGCATCCCTAAAAAATTTATTTTTAAAAGAAAAGCAGGGGCGCCTGGGTGGCGCAGTCGGTTGAGCGTCCGACTTCAGCCAGGTCACGATCTCGCGGTCCCTGAGTTCGAGCCCCGCGTCGGGCTCTGGGCTGATGGCTCAGAGCCTGGAACCTGTTTCCGATTCTGTGTCTCCCTCTCTCTCTGCCCCTCCCCCGTTCATGCTCTGTCTCTCTCTGTCCCAAAAATAAATAAACGTTGGAAAAAAAAAAAAAAAGCATTCCAGCACTGCGTGTTCTCAGCCCTTAGCGCTTAGGGATGAGCACAGTATGACAAATGTGCAGGGTAAAAGATCCCTAATTCGGCCTCAGGGGGTTAGGAAATCTCTGGATAAGGCAGTCTTCAATGTGAAATCAGAAATGGGAATAAACTCTAGTAAAAGTGGGAGAGGACTTTTACAAAGGGTAGGGAATAACATGCACAAAGTCCAGGGTCAACACAGAATGTAACTGCTTCAGGGATTTTCTAGGTAACTCAAAATGACGGGAACTCAAAGGGATCTGGGGTAGTTGGGAGGCTGGAAAATGAGCAGGTGTCTATTCATGCGTGTTGCCTCATGCCAGGCTCAAGAATTTGACTTAGCTCTGAAGATTTATCTTCAGAGACGCTGATATAGATTTACATTTTTGTGTGGTTAGGAGAATGCACTGCAGACGAGCCAGACCAGAGGCAGGAAAGCCAGTGAGGAGGTAATGAATGCATTTGTCTACACAAGACGTGAGGGGGGCCCAAACTAATTTAATGTCAGTGGGAATTGAAAGAAGAGGACAGTTTGAGGACAGAGCTGATTTGTCACTGTGAATGCTTGGATTTTAGGGGTAGGTTGTCAAGGAGGGTAGCCCAGCCCTGACCTGGACATGTAGGTAAATGTATTCATTGAAAAGTTGTCAGCATCTAAGTAACTGTCACGTGGGATTTGCACACCTTTGCTGGCAGGGAAGCTTAAGAGGGAGGCACGTAATTGGGCCACAAGGGGGTGAAACTGGTAATAGGAGTGATGTATTCTGGCTTCACAAGACGTGCCTGGCATCAGCCTGCAATTGCCAAATCAACTGTCTCACTAAGTAGAGAAGGGGAAGGCCGTGTGGGAAAATTCTGGAACCTACCTAAGGCTCAAGAGTTATACCAAAAAATCAGTGGATTCGTTTCTCTCTCTTTGTCTGCAGTTATATAATTAATGCGTCACATCAGGTCGATGGTTGTCAAAAATGCTTCTGCCGCTGCGAGCTGTAGCATCATCTCAGAGGGACGCTTCTAGAAGCAGCTCCCTGCACTCCCCCTGTAACGCCAGCGTCATATAATAAACTATCACATCTCCGTGCTTTGTTAGGCAGTATATGACACGCACGGATTTACAACATTCATCCATTCATTCACTCAGCAAACATTTATCGAGTGTCCCACTAGCTCCTAGGCACTGTTCCAGGCATGGGGAATAAAACAGTGAATAAAACAAAGCTTGTGCCTTCACAGAGCTTTTGGTGATGGAAGACGATTAATATGCCAGATGGTGAAAAATGTGATGAAGAATGATAAATCAGGGTACGAAGAATGTCAGGTGTGGGCTGTGGTGGACAGCTGTGCCATTTCTAAGGTAACTAGGGTGGTTATGATGAGCCTGTCTGATGAGATGATGTTCCAACCGGGTGAAGGGTTGAGGGAGTGCATCGTGTGGCTATCCATGGGACAAGTGTCTCCAACCGAAAGATTAGCAAGGGCAGAGGCTCTGCAGGATCAAAGCAGGAACATACTCCCATACTCATGGAACAGCAAGAAATTTTATTGTGCCTCCACGATATATACGCTAGGGTCCTGTGCAATCTCTAGGAAGGAAAACAGAGATGAATAAGCATAGATTTTGCCCTCAAGGAGCGTATACTTAAATACAGGAGCTAAAAGAGGTAGACAGTCGAAGGTGTCGATATAGAGAAAAAGTTCTAATATTACTTCTGGTAGAGTGGCTTAGGAAAAACGAAACACTGCTTGAAAACCGGAAGAGCAACAGATACCAATGTTGTGTCCATTCCCAAATGACCCAGAAGGTGGATGATACCTGAAGTCATGGTCATGCTCACAGGTCATTACGGTCATGTGACACGATCTCGTCCCAGGCAGCACAGCTTACTTCCTGAGTTACTCTAGCAACCTTGCTCATAGGTTCTCTTGAAAATCAAATAGCAAGTTTGGAGCCCCCAAAGGGATGCCGCTGGTCTTTTCCCCGGTCCATCCTGCACATGTAGCACATGGAAAGGGTCTTCAGGAAAGGTTTCCCGAGGGAACGGCTACACAAGAGAAACTATGTGCCCCGAGTTGAAATGATATTCATGAAAACATAAGCCTTGATGATTTCAGCATTAATCAAGAGTAGAAATGAGGACAAGTGTACTGGGAGGAAGCTGTGTATATACCCTCAGATAATCCACTGCAGCCGGGAGGAAGTTAGGAGACGTGGGCACGGACAGACCGAAGTGACACAGCATATTCAGAGTCTGGGTGGCTCTTTTGTGTGAAGATTTGGGACCGACTTCCCATCTAAATGGATGCCCTTTAAACGGCAGCATGTTCTGTGAATAGTGGTGGCAGCTGCAAAATCAAAGAATCATCACGGCATGTGCTCAGGGAGAGGGCCCGTGGTTCAGAGAGCAGTCTTTCCGCCACGCCTGCACGTGCATCGTCACGAGCGTCCGGGTCATCACCGAGAATGACCGACAATGGCACCATATGCACACAGTGCTGTCCCCTCATTTCCGAGGTGACTGTGCATATTCTCTCCGGGTTCCCGACACATGAGACACAAGAACTTTTCCTCGGTTTCACTGCAGCGCGCTCGAGGCCGCAATTACTTGCACATTGATTTGATCAAAGTCTCCCCTTGGTGTGTTATTGTGAAGCAGTTCTACGTTACTAGGGAAACAGACTCAAGTCTGAGTCTCAATGAATGGCATCAAGGATTAAAATTACCTCCACCCCTACCTGAGCTCTACTATAGCCGCAGGACTGTTATCCTAATTTGAGGCTTCCCTACGCACAGGAAAGATTTCAGGCAAATTAAGAGATGCCACGTTTTTCTCTAAATTTCTACATAAAAATATTCATCCTATTTGGGGCACTGTTAGGAAGCTTTCAACCGTCACCTTATACCATTACTGCACGGAGTACATGTCACGTGAATAATTTTCATTATAGTAACCTTATTAAATCACATTTTACGGCTCTACCATTCACTAAAAACTTCATGTGTCTGCACATCAAATCGAGAGTTATGATAAATGAAAAATGGCTGCTGGGTATAAAATCAGTGCCACATTAGCAGAAACTTCTATGAAGAGATGGATTCACTTTCCTTATCTCTAGAATGATACGTGATTTCTAGAATGGTATTTCCCTATTTCTGGAACGTGAGAAACGCAGAGGAATCACCTCGTCTACAATAATAACCCCCATCCACACCCAGCCCCCATCCTCCAGCAGAGCGGCCAGCTGAATGCGTCGATGAATGAATGAGCACAGGTGTTTTGATTCCAGACAATTCAGATCATCGTGTTAGGGAGCGTTCAAGTTAGGGAGTATTTCACAGAGGTTTATAAAGCACGGTGCATTCTTTTCTGAAGCCCAGGCTTCCTGACCATCTGGAATATGCTGGCCTTCCTTACACCTTATCCTCCCTCTTGGCTGGCTGAGTCCACACTCTTTTCAGGCTGATTTCAGCCTAGGGTTTCTTAACCTATTTTTCTTGAGTGAAACATAGGAGGCCTAAATTGTAGGCAAAAAAAATTGTAGGTGAGCATATGTGCATCTGAGCATTTTTCTGGAGCAGAAGAGAGAGAGCTTATGGCTTTTATCAGCTTTTCAGAGGGATGCTGTGTCCCAACACAGGTTAATAACTACCTTTAAGTGCCTTTTCACACATCATCAAAAAGTCACTCACTGTGTTCTGAAGGCTTTTTTTTTATTATTTGTTCCAGAAAATAATAAAGTAATAATTATGTTAGAAAATATAAACAATAGTTATTTTAGAACATGAAATATGTTAGCAGGAAAATGCTACTCTTTTATCTCTCAGCGCATTTTATGCAGGATAAAATAAACTTGAAAAGTCCTTACCAGATACGAGCATTTCAGTACATTACATGTTAGTAAGAAGTAGTATCTTGCAAACTACAGAGTGCTTCTCTTATCAAATGTGACACAACTTTAGTACACAAACTTCTTTTTCATACATTCTGAGCGCATCTAGGAAGCCCACAAGGATGATATAATGACTTTGTACAACAACTATTTGCACATTAAAGACAAAATGTTTGACTCAATACAGATTTACTGCGGTCCTGCCTTGTGGTTAGGCTCAGTGGTCTATGTTCAAGTAGAGGCACAGGAGAATTAGACCCACCTTCATCCTGAGGGGTGTAGCCCAGCGTATGGAGAGAGGCAGTGATAAAGGCAAGTGAAAAGTCTTACTCAGAGGGCACACCAGGGGCCCTGGAGGAACCTAGGTCAAGTGCCTGACAAGTCTTTTGGGCTTGGAGGCAGTTTCCAAGATTAAGTAACTCCTCAGTAGCCGGTGTGAGTAACCCAGGAGACCCGAGAGGGGGAAGAGACACTGAAAGATCAATGCATCAGGCAGCAGGGGCAGCCAATATAAGCATCCAGACATTTCAGGGAGGTTGCCTTTTGACAGAACTAGAGATTTTATCAGGAGAATTGAAATGCCAAAGGTTTCAGCCTTTTAAAAGGATTTGCCTGCCTCTCATCCAGAGGGCAATGGGATCCATTAAAGACTTTAAACCAGAGGATGCAAAATTGTACACAAGAAAGTAAGGCTATGCAGCATTTAAAGTGTTCACAAGCTGGTGGAGGCACCCTGGAGAACAGCATGGGGGGGGGGTACTCATAAAGTTATAAATAGAACTGTCCAGGATCCAGCAATAGCACTACTAGGTATTTACCCAAAGAATACAGGAGTGCTGATTCACAGGGACACATGCACCCCAATGTTTATAGCAGCACTATCGACAATAGCTAAATTATGGAAAGAGCCCAAATGTCCATCGATGGATGGATGGATAAAGAAGATGTGGTATATATATACAATGGGATATTACTCGATGATCAAAAAGAATGAAATCCTGCCATTTGCAACTACGTGGATGGAACTGGAGGATATTATTCTAAAAGAAATTAGTCAGTCAGAGAAAGATGAATATCATATGATTTCACTCATATGTGGAATTTAGGAAATAAAACAGATGAATATAGGGGAAAGGAAGCAAAAATAAGACAAAAACAGAGAGGAGACAAACCATAAGAGACTCTTGAATACAGAGAACTGAGGGTTGATGGAGGGAGGAGGGTGAGGGATGGGCTAGATGGGTGATAGGCACCAAGGAGGGCACTTGTTGGGATGAGTGCTAATGTTGTATGTAAGTGATGAATCACTAAATTCTACTCCTAAAACTATTATTACACTATGTATTAACTAGCTTGGATTTAAATAAAATTAGAAATGAAAAAAGAGGGTTCACAAGTTACTGGCTGAGCAAAATCAGTTTGAATACTTCAGGCCTTGAGAATTTGGCTTCCAAAATCATCAGGATTAAGGAATGGCTCCTAGCCAAAAAATACATTTAAAAAATCTAAACTAAATTCTCATTTCCTGTCAAAGAAACAGCCATTCTTTGATGGGAAATAAAAACAAATGTAACTATAAAGATTAGAGGACTTGGGGGCGCCTGGGTGGCGCAGTCGGTTAAGCGTCCGACTTCAGCCAGGTCACGATCTCGCGGTCCGTGAGTTCGAGCCCCGCGTCGGGCTCTGGGCTGATGGCTCAGAGCCTGGAGCCTGTTTCCGATTCTGTGTCTCCCTCTCTCTCTGCCCCTCCCCCGTTCATACTCTGTCTCTCTCTGTCCCAAAAATAAATAAACGTTGAAAAAAAAAAAAGATTAGAGGACTTTAAGATTATGCTTCAAACACAGTCATAGATGGCTTCGCTACAGATTGGGAAAGAAACACTGATTAATTGGCATTGTTTAGGTAAGGCCACTCTTTCCAAATTTAGGTAAGAATAATGGGAGAATCATGACAAGAAAAGACATCTGTTTTCCCCCTCGCATGAGGATAAAAACATAAGAAGCTCAACAAGAAGAGGGAAGACGCCAATGCTGATGACCAGCAGTGACGTTAGCCATGGAGTCATTCCCTGGACTGTCGTTGGCCATGGAGCCATTCCACAGACCGACGTTGGCCATGGAGCCATGCCACGGACCAAGCAAGAATGATGGAACAATGAGGGCAGACACTGTCACAGCAGAGAAGAGAATGACTAGAAAAATATACCAGGTATGTTAAAAACAAAACAAAACAAAACAAAACCGAAAAATTGTAAGGTACCGAATACAGTGTTCTGCGAGGTAACACACAGGTGGGAAATGGGTAAAAAAATTTTAAAGATATTTCAGTCCAAATTAAATGAAAAGACAGCATTTTAGCATGTAAATATACACCAGTCATCACAGTTTGACCGTTGGAGAAAAGGTGTCATGAAGCAAGATGTTGGGTTCAGATCTGCTACGTCCTAGCCACACACCCTTGGGCAAATTAACTTTAGTCCCTAAATTTCACACCTGTTTAGACTTTTGTGACATAGTAAGTAGACGGTAAATGGCCATTTTTCATACCATATTTCTAATAATCACAATAACACTGTTAAATGGAACCTACCATCCACAGTTTTAGATATGAAAACTAAATTTAGTACAAGTTAAATAACTTACTGAACGTTACACACTTAGAAGTAAAAAAAACAAATTCCTACATAAAGGTGTTTTTAAATATACACACACACACACACACAGAGTATCTTATTGACTTCTAAGATTACAACACTCAATTTAGGACATGGTTAACATAATTCCTCAGTTTTACTAATTTGATGGAACATAAAGATAAAAGTAGTTTCCAAAGTACATAGGTGCTACAACTTAATTTTAAAGTGCTCTAAGTTGACCTCAGAAATAAACAGCATGGACGATACAAATAAGGCTAGGGTCAAAGTTTGGCTCCTTTAAGCAACCTAATCAAATCTCAACGTCAGGAGATAAGGGTTTCTGTCTGTCTTGTCCATGCTGTCTCTTGAGCATCTTGAAGACTATTTGGTACAAAGTGGGCTCTCAAAAAAATATCTTCTGAGTAAAGTTGTTTTATACAGGCAGCTAAATTTTAGATTCTTAGATTGTAGGACACTGCATTTGGACATTGGACAAGCCTAGTCCTCCACTAGGAGAGGGGATGGGCGAGAAGTAATGAATGCACAACAAAAAGTATTTTAGAGCAGTTAGAAACAAGACACTGGAGGTCTGGGTTAGAGGTCTGCAAAAACATGGAGGAAGGGAAGGAAGGAAGGAAGGAAGGAAGGAAGGAAGGAAGGAAGGAAGGAAAGAAAGAAGAAAAGAAGGAAGGAAGCGAAGGAGGAAGAGAGAGAGAGGAGAGAAGGGAGGAAGGAAATGGGAAGGAGGGAAGGAAGTGGAAAGGAAGGAAGGAAATACTATGTACTGTGTTAGGGTTTACAATGAGCAAACAGGGAAGCCAGCAATGATAAAACAGAAGAGTGTAAATACCATGCTAAAAAGAATACCTGCAGAGTCTTCACAAGATAAAGAGTGAACACACAGGAAGAAATGCCAGATTCTCCGGCCTTCTGGGAAATCATGTCTCTAGGAATATTTACATCCTGTCTAAGTTCTAGAGTTTAAAAATATATAGACCGCTCTACAATGAAACAATCAAAAATTTTGCTCTAGGGGCCCCTGGGTGGCTCAGTCGGTTGAGCGGCCGACTTGGGCTCAGGTCACCATCTCGCGGTCCGTGAGTTCGAGCCCCGCATTGGGCTCTCTGTGCTGACAGCTCGGAGCCTGGAGCCTGTTTCGGATTCTGTGTCTCCCTCTCTCTCTGCCCCTCCCCAGTTCATGCTCTGTCTCTCTCTGTCTCAAAAATAAAAGTTAAAAAAAAATTAAAAAAAAAATTTGCTCTAGGGGCACCTGGGTGGCTTAGTTGGTTGAGTGTCCAACTCTTGATTTCAGCTCAGGTCATGATCCCAGGGTCATGGGCTTGAGTCCTGCATTGGGTTTCATTAAGCTGAGTGTGGAGCCAGCTTAAGACTGACACTGTCTCTCTCTCTCTCTCTCTCTCCCCCTTTGCCCCTTCCCCACTCAATCATGTGCATGCACATGTTCTCTCTTTCTCAAATTAAAAACAAAAACAAACAAACAAAAAAACCCTCTGCCTTAAAATTTTTTTTTTTGGCTCTATTTTAAAAATCAAAACCACTGATGTAGTGTTTTCTTGTAAACAGCGATTTTTAGAAATTCTAAACCCCAAGCAGTGTTTTCTTTTCCCTTGGCCAGATACCATCTTCCATGCTGTTGACAAATTGAGTACTGATCAGATGCAAGAATATAGTCATAAATAATATTTTCATATTCCACATACACAAGTAGCTTATATGTATGTTATGTATTATAGTATGTACATTTGTATTATTAAAGTGTATGTGTGTATTATACATATACTTTGCAGGAGAGTAAGTAGCAAACTTTAGGATTAGTTGTATTTTTATTCTTTTCTTTTTTCAAATGATGACTTGATTCGATTCTGGTCCTTTATTTTACTTAGTTATGACTTGTAATCACTGGCTGATTTAAAATATTTTTAAAAACCCAACCCATTAATATTAATAACATAAAATGGCACGGAAATCGCTGCAGCTTTGAAATCCATGCTCTCGGTGAAGTCTGAGGCAGATAATGACCGAGCTATTTAATAGCAGAATACTGTGAATCCAGAATCTCAGCTAGGTTTTGTTATTTTTTTGCCAAGAAGCACAGGATACGCTAAAAATGCTGTAATTTTCTTTCGCATGTTTCATGTATATTTATATTTCAGTAATCCTCAAGACTACATTGTTTAGCTGAAAGAAAGAATAGTATAAATGGGCTTAGTTATTTATATTAAATATTTGCATTATTTCATAAATGAGAAATTACTCTTGATGTGTTACAGATGAGACCGTTGCATTTTTGAACGATTGCCATGTGGGTGCTGACTTATAGAATGCAAAGCCTCTAGTTCCAGAATTCTGTATCTCTTGGGGCTAAAACTTAAAATTGAAATAATGAGTTAACCAAAATATGTAAAAGCATAGGCTGGCAAATGGTTCTTTTGAGCTTAGCAGTTAAATGGGTATGATATTCTATCCTTTTGACTTGAATTTCAAAGGGACATGTTAAGATAGACTTTTTTTCTGGGTTGATCTTATGCTATTATGACTGAAAACAGTACTACTCTCCAGTCAAAGGGATGGGGCTACAGAAGTTTAGAGCAACCTGAAATGTTTCACTGAATGTTTAACTTGACCCAGTCCTTGTCATATCTCTCCAATAGCACGGGGTGCCTTAAGGGCGAAGTATTTCCAATAATCATGTTTACAATGGTGCTTTAGGCCTAGAAATCACTCAACAAATGCCACCTGTAGTGCAGCGGTGTTGTTTTGTTTTGTTTGTTTGTTTTCAGAATAAGTGATTACAGATACGATGTTCAGGGCACACATCTACCCACAAGAGAGGTACTCAATACATGACTATCATCATCGTCAGTATCATCAACACCATCAAATTTAAACATTCCCTAAATTCTCTAAGTTCTCTTACATCTCCGGGATGGTGTATCTTCCAATGAGGTCGGCACTAAGGTACCTGGTAACTCAGTTTGTGTTGATTTTAGATACTCTAATGTGTGGTTTTATAATCCAGCAACATGTATTTATATATCTATTATCTAACATTATGTGCTGGAATTCTGAAATATGTTTCAGTAAAAAATAACAATTCATTTAATCATCTAAGTAGTCCTTTGCTGCGATTCCCTTACTTTCTTCATTTTACAGATGATGAAATTGAGGCACAATGTTTTAAAATGTTTAATTAAATTAAGCGAACTGTTTATTATCTAAACCTCCTTGCAGAATTCAAGTTTGGTTTTCAGACGAACATTTAATTTCTCTTTCTGGCTCACATATAAAAAGGGCATAGACTATACTCCTTATGTCTTCGCAAGAAATGTCTTATTCTGTATTATTTTTATTGTCTATATTTAAACATCACTCCCGGGAAGCTTATTTTACTTATTGATTTTTGATTGTTCAATTTTGTCACCCTCAGGAGGCACACAACGGTCTAACTGGGCTGTTGTAAATTACTTACAAAAATCTGTAGCCCCAATCGTGCCTGCCCGTGCTACACAGCAGGCTAGACAGACGCTAAAGGGCTAACTTACTAGCGAACCTACTGACTAATTAACTAGAGAAATAAAAACTCTGCAAACACAAGGAGTGGGCAATGTTCCTGTCATCTTTGCCTTTGCTCCATGTCTGTTTACTCATGAGTCAGTACAAACTGTCCAGGAAGCATCTGATTTTGCTTATTCCCCTCGGGGTTCCACCACCTAGCGTCCTGACCTCCTATTCCCTGCCCTTGGCTGTTCAAGGGCAGGACTAACACTTGGTGACATCATGATGCTCCCAGGAAAAGCGTCTATTTATATTTCATGCCCTGATTTTTAAAAAGTCCTTAATATTGAAGAAAATTGATACAATCAGTTATTTGTATAGAAGAGAAGGGTCACAATGATTCCTTGCACACTCTTACACCTACCCCCATCCACATGGCGTCTTAAGAGTCTCGTTCTGACTTAACTCCAAACACACCTCAGGATTCAAAGGCAAGTTCAGCATCCTCATTTCAAACATGAGGAAATAAAAACTTAAAATGAAACACATGCTCACAGAGAGAAAGAGGAAGATGGATGGGAAAATTAATCAACCCACAGTTTAAATATTTAATCTTGAAGTTGATTATGATTCTTTAATAACTTTGCCTTTATTAAAAATGACTGGGATCTGGGATGTGAATTTTTTTTACGTCTCTGATAAAGGTCACCTGGATCAATCCTGGGCCTCGGCAGGAAAGTGATAACCCGTAGTGGGCGGGTGAATATTCTCAAAGTTCTCGGATAAAGCATTCACGTATCTTTTTATCCGAGATACATATTTCTGTTATTTTAAATATCTTGATCACAAAAATAGTGACAATATTGTGGAGTAAGCTTTTTGTTCATCCCTAGTCTCTTACTTTGTACCCTTGCTTTAGGAATGCCCTATGTCCGCATCCCTATTCAGACCCTTTCTCCCCAACTCTGTTAGGAGTAACCCCGTCATTGTTTATTAATTTCCATGAGGATACAAGTGACAGACTGCTACTTACTGCATTAACCCACACAGGGCACATTTTACCACATAAGCATTGCAGATCAGTCAAATGTTAAAGTGGTCCAAAAATTGTGAGATTCTTAAAAAAAGGTAAAGGAAAAAAGGAGAAGCTTCTCTCAGCAAGTGAATGTGAGTCAAGTGAAGAAAAATAATGTTGACCCTATTAACTATAAGGAGAAGCTAAGTGTAAACTTTCGCAGGGCAGGAGCAATGGGGTTGCCATGGAAATCAGGGGATACTGATAGGGCAGAAAAATCATGGGATCAAGGGGCACAGAGACATTATTTCTTCCCTCTCTCTCAATCTTCCACTCCCTCTCTCTGACTTTGAAGAAAAAAAGATAGAAGGCTAGACACCAAGGGAAAACGCCAGTGAAATGATTCTTCTGCCAGGGCCAGCAGAAGGCTGCTCTAGATAAGGGGGTTAGCCTAGGTGTAAGGATGAACGCTAATTACAGACGTGTAGCTCAGAAACGTGATGGCTCTTCAGTGAGGACAGGCTAAGCTCCAAAGTTAAGGAATAATCGTGCTTCTCAGGAGTCTACAGTCACAACCTGGTAAGGTCCGACTCTGCAAAAGTTAGTTGCTAGAGAGGCTGGACCTTGAAGCACAAAGTTTGGGGTTGAGGGCATGAAAGCCTTATAGCATAGGACTAGCTGGCCACTTAGGAAAAGGAGAGAGAATAAAATCATAATAAAAATCCACCCAGACCAATATTTTGAATTAGAAAACTAAGTGTTCTGGTTCAATGTTTTTGAAAAACCTTGCTCTTGAAGGTGATATTCTTTTGGCATCTGTTATGATTTACTTTTGTAAATTATAGGGCAATACCTTGGCAATACAACTTTAAACATACTTAAGGAAATAATTATGATATAGGGGCGCCTGGCTGGCTCAGTCAGTGAAGCATCCGACTCGATTTTGGCTCAGGTTGTGATCTCACGGTTTGGTAAATTCGAGCACTATGCAGGGCTCTGCGCTGGCAGCGCGGAGCCTGCTTGCGATTCTCTCTCCCTCTCTTTCTGCCCCTCTCCCACTCGTGCTTTCTCTGTCTCTCTCAGGATAAAAAAAGGAAAATAATTGTGATACAAAATTTTAGAAGCTTCTTTATAGAACAAAATTCAGTTTAATTCACGATCCTGTGGTTTCACAGTAGACCCGAGACACCAAGTTCTACATCATAAGTGGATTCAGGAAGGAAGTCTACAAATCGCATACTTTCCTGGGGCATTTACTTTTTCATAGGGGGCAAAGCCTTGAGTTTTTGCAGGGGAGAACAAGCAGCAGATGGGGGCTCAGGGAAAGCCATGAAAGCATTTTTGTTGTCTCTTAAACGATAGTAGAAGTATTATTTCATACATTCCTCCTCAATTCAGATGTCTCCAAATTAACCCAATCTCTTTGTGCCCTCCCCCAAATAACCAGAATCATGAGTAGCTGCTAAAACACTCAACATCTTCATCATAAAATACATTTATCAGCTTAAAATAGCAAATCATGTTGCATTTTGTGGAATGCAAGTTATAAGAGAAAATCTAAACCTCTGTTCACTGTCTCCTTACCTAATGCACTCTCTCATTCTTGGTCACTTGATGTTCATCTGCCTAAAATATCCTTGCCACAGTTAGTCTACTGGATAAGTGATTCTTCGGGTGTCAGCTTGCATGTCCCCTCATTGGAAACAGCTTCCCTGATCACCTGGACTAGGTCAGATTTCCCCGATAGAAACAGCATCTGAGCCTTCTTCTTCCTATGGCCGCCATCTTTGCTAATGATATATCACGTGCGTCATGTGGTTACTGTCTACTAGGCTAACAGAATGCCTTTCTCATAGCAGATGTGTAGGTCCATGAGTTTGAGCCCCGCGTCGGGCTCTGTGCTGATGGCTCAGAGCCTGGAGCCTGCTTCAGATTCTGTGTCTCCCTCTCTCTGCCCCTCTATCTCTCTCTCTCTGTTAAAAATAAATAAACCTTACAAAATAATAAGACAACAATGAAGTATGTAGCACTGATCCACTCTTCCTGTCATGAACGAACTCCCTGCAGCATGCAATGCTGTTTGATAGCATTTTATCCACAGTAGAACCTCTCTCAAACTTGGAGTCAGTCGCCTCAAACCCTGCCACTGCTTTATCAATCAAGTATGTGTAATCTATTCGTAAATCCTTTGCTGTCATTTCAACAATCCTCACAGCATCTTAACTAGAAGTAGATTCCAACTCATCGTTGAGAAGCAGGTCCTCATCCAGGAAAAGTAGCTCCTCCTCCATCCAAGTTTTACCACGAGATTGCAGCAATTCTGTTCCTTCTTCAGTCCCCACTTCTGATTCTACTTCTCTTGCTGTTCCCACCACCTCTGCAGTGACTTCCTGCACCAAGGTCTTGAATCCCTCAAAGCTATCCGTGAGGGTTGGAATCACTTCTTCCAACATTGTGTTAATGATATTTTGACCTCTTCCCGTGAATGATGAATGTTTTTACTGGCATCTGGACATGTGAATCCTTTCCAGAAGGTTTTCTATTTACTTTTCCCAGGCACATCAGAGGAATCAATGCCTATGTCAGCTATAGCCTTACACAATGTATTTCTGAAACCATAAGACTTGAGAAGTCGAAATTACTTCTCGACCCATGGGCTGCAGAATGGATGTGTTAGCAGGCATGACAAGAACATTAACGTCATTGAACATCTCCATCAAGGCTCTTGGGTGACCAGGTGCATTGTCAATGAGCATCAATATTTTGAAAGGGATTTTCTTCTGAACAGTAGGTCTCAACAGTGGACTCAAAATATTTGGTATTATTCGTGTTGTAAACAGATGTGCCGTCATCCAGGCTTTGTTGCTGTACTTATAGAGCGCGGGCAGAGACTGAGCATAATTCTTAAGGGCCTTAAGATTTTCAGAATGGCAAACTAGCACGGGCTTCACGTTAAAGTCACCAGCTACACTGGTCCCCAACAAGAAAGTCAGCCTGTCCTGTGAAGTCCTGAAGCCAGGCATTGACTTCTCTCTACCTAGGAGAGTCCTAGAAGGCATCTTCTCCTTAAAGAAGGCTGTTTCACCTACATCAAAACTCTTTTGTCTAGCGTAGCCCCCTTCATTAGTTCCCTTAGCTGGGCCTTTTGAATAACAACTCACCGTAGGCTCTACATCAGCATTTGCTGCTTCACCTTCACTTTTATGTTGCAAAATGGCTTCTTTCCTTAAACCTCACAAACCAGCCTCTACTCACTTCACACTTTTCTTCTGCAGCTTCTTCTCTCTCGGTCCTCACGTAACTGAAGAGAGTTAGGGCCTTGCTCTGGATTAGGCTTTGGCTGAAGGGAATGTTGTGGCTGGTTCTTCTTCTATCCAGACCACTAGAACTTTCTCCATATCAGCAAGAAGGCTGTTTCACTTTCCCATCGTGTGTGAGTTCACCAGAGTACCATTTTAATTTCCATCAAGAACTTTCTCACTGTACTTACAAGTTGGCTAACTTTTGGTGGCAAGAAGCCTAGCTTTTGGCCCATCTCGGCTTTCCACATGTGCTGCTCACAGTTTCATCATCTCTAGCTTCTGACTGAAAGTAGGACATGTGATTCTTCCTTGCACTTGAACACTTAGAGGCCACTGAAGTGTATTAATTGGTCCAATTTCAATTCTGTTGTGTCTCAAGGAGACACTCAAGGAGAATAGAGGCACTCAAGGAGAGGGAGAGAAATGGGCAAACAGCGGGTTGGTGGAACAGTCGGAACACACACAGCCTTTACATGCTGAGTTTGCCATCTTATGCGGGTGTGGTTTGTGGCACCCCCCAAAACTACTATAGTAACACCAAAGGTCACTGATCACAGATCATCACAACAAATATAATAATAAAAATAAAGGGGTTTTTGGGTGGCTCAGTCACTTGAGTGTCCGACTTTGGCTCAGGTGAGGATCTCGCAATTTGTGAGTTAGAGCCTGGCGCCAGGCTCTGTGCTGACAGCTCAGAGCCTGGAGCCTGCTTCAGATTCCGTGTCTCCCTCTCTCTGCCCCTTCCCAGCTCATGCTCTGTCTCTCAAAAATGAATAAAAATGTAAAAAATTAATAAAAAAATAACAGTGAAGTCTGAAATATTGCACGAATTACCAAAATGCAACATAGAGACACAAACTGAGGAAATACTGGAAAAACGGAGCTAATAAACTTGCTGGTCACAGATGCCACAACCTTTCAATTGACAAGCAACTCACTTTATCTGAAGTGCTATAAACGGAAGCACAACGAAACGACGGAGTATTGGGGCACACAGAAGAGCCGAACACTTTAATTAGATTAATTAAACAGATTAATACTGCAAACAGTAGACATCGAATTACATTTGTTACCTTCTCTACTAAACTCTAAGATCTGTGGGCCCCAAATCTAGATCTTATGTGAATATTAATGCCACAGCACTTAACAGTGCCTTGTCCATGGAGGACAGCAAAAAAATGCCAATTCTCATCAACAGCCTCCTCACAGTGCGTCTCAAATCCGTCTTTCTGTCTTTCGTTCTCCCCATTTCTTCTGCCACCACTTTGCTTTGGCTTTCCTACCCTTTTCTACTACAGGTTCAACTTTATTTCTCAGATTCGAGTATCTTTTTTCTTACTGCTTTCTGCCCAAGATTCATTCCATTGCCCTATTCATTTTTTTTTTTAATTTTTTTTTTCAACGTTTATTTATTTTTGGGACAGAGAGAGACAGAGCATGAACGGGGGAGGGGCAGAGAGAGAGGGAGACACAGAATCGGAAACAGGCTCCAGGCTCTGAGCCATCAGCCCAGAGCCTGATGCGGGGCTCGAACTCACGGACCGCGAGATCGTGACCTGGCTGAAGTCGGACGCTCAACAGACTGCGCCACCCAGGCGCCCCGCCCTATTCATTTTTTTAAAAAAATTCAGCTTCTGTGACTTTTCTGAATGAAAACCCCTTATTGTCTATTATTCCAGAGTTGCATATTCCTCATTTCACTCCCAAGAAGTTTCACAGTCTGGCCCTGCCGACCCGCAGACACGTCGTTCCGTAGTGACACCTGTAACATGGGGCAACCGGCCCTGTCTTTCCTAACTCTCCAGACGCACACCGTGTTTCCCGCCACCTGCTTCACACAGCGCACGCCCCACCTCACAGACCGGATGCCCCGCCTCACAGACCGGATGCCCCGCCTCACAGAGCGGATGCCCCGCCTCACAGAGCGCTTGCCCCGCCTCACACAGCGGATGCCCCGCCTCACACAGCGGATGCCCCTTCTCTTACCACGCCCTCACTTCCATCCTGGATCCAGTCTAACCCCCTTGAAATTTTTATGATCACGTACAAGTCATGTTCCATATGTGACTTCTGTCTGTTACGTAACTAAGAATTATTAGCAGACCAACTTGTCACTTGCTTGTCTCTGTGTACGCGCTACTTAACTACAACTCTTCTATTTGCTTGGGTGACAGGAAAGTGCTGGTATTTGACAGTGGTGATGGTCAAAATGGCAAGTCCATAGGATTTAACATAATATTTTGGTGCTATCACAGAGCCAATTGGGCAGTGATTTCAAGCCAGGGGCTTGGTAAGTTTGATCACGAATTCATTTCATGTTTATATTTTATTTTGAAAATCAGAGCTTTGGCTGCAGACCTCATGTTAATGAAGTGCCATCACATTTCTGAGGATAGAGAGGCTGATACATATTTCAACATTCTGGCTGAGTCAAGAAGGGGAACTCCTCTTTACTGTTTTTTCTTTTTTCTTTTCATTTTTCTTTCTTCCTCCCTCCCTCTTTTCCTTCCTTCGTCTGTCCCTCCCTTCCTCCTTCTTCCTTCCCTCCCTCTCTTCCTTCCTTCCTTTCCTCCCTCCCTCCCTTCATTCCTTCTTCCTTCCCTCCCTCTCTTCCTCCTTCTTCCTTCCTTCCCTCCTTCATTCCTTTCTCCCTCCCTTCCTTCATTCTTTCCCTCCTTCCCTCCCTTCCTCCCTTCCTCCTTTCCTTCCTTCCTTCTTTTGTAGCCTCCATTTTGGCGACAAAACCACAGACTTAAAACAATCTGGTTGGCAGATAATCAATACAGAGATGTGTCAACTAACCATAAGTGCTGCCACTCAGACATACAAGGAATATTGTCCTTTTTTTTTTTCAGAGAGGACATCATTCATATTATTTTTTTTACTCACAAGATTAATCTATGCAAATAGTTATTCAAAATTCCAAATCTTTAAATGACTTATGGAGAAAAAAGCATACACCAAATATTAAGCAATCTTTATAAGTTACTAAGATAGAGAATTTTCTCAAAAAATAAACTTTCCTTATGAGAATATCAGTGATGCATTATTTCCTACTGCATTAAAAAATAAGCATGCATCAATTTAAACAATATTAACAATCCTAAAAATGTTAATGCTATTTCCAATGTGCCCACCTTTAGAATAGGCAGGGTTTAAGTAAGCCAAATTTTTTTCTTTCTTCTTTGATATCAGATTGAGGAATATAGACTTTTGTTTCCATCTTACATTTATTTACCTTATTTTTACTCAGAAAAGGAAATCACCTAAGGTGGTGTTTTGTTTTGTTTTGTCTTTGTGCTTTGTTTAATTTTCTCTATCAGTGTGGTCTAAGCCAACATAGTCTTCATATAATTATATTATAGCATTTGAAATGAAAGGAAACTCCTTCACTCAAATAAATGACTGAGACTTAGAACATCAGGATTGTGCAAGTTGTAACTGATCCCTGGTGTAATGATACAAATCATGCAACCACCATGCTTCCCGTCTGTAAACTATCAGTAAAATTCTTAAGCTAAGAGTACTGTGAAACACAAAATGGATCATACTTCTGACACTAGGTTTCCCTTGAAACATTCTGGGTAGCAAACTTCCATTCCAAGAATATGCACTTATTTCCATTTCTTCTATATCTTCTGCTTTCTCCCTTTTCATTCTTTCCTTTGGTCTTGAAGACTTTAGATATTCCCTGCCCTGCTTTTTTCATAAGAATATTGTACTGAGCAACCCTGCATTGTCCAAAATTATGCTCCAATCATTGATCGATGTATCATGTATTATGTGATAAAGATGGTGGGAATCAAGCAAGGATTCTTTTTTCATTTTACTTTTTGTATCAGAGAAATAGTAGAAAATAGTAACAAATATTCCATGAATCACATTTTATATATAAAAACTGATGAAAATATTTCATAATTGATTCACAATCAATTGGTTTTAAGCTTAATCCCAAGTTTGGGTGCATTTTCTCTGTTGTCACACATTTTCCATTCAAAGTATACATTTTTAAAGTGCCCAAGATACTAATTATGTGCCGTTTCACATTAATTATGAGTATGAGCAGAGGAAACAATTAATATTAGCCTATGCCTTATCAGTTTAGGAGCTGTCTGATTCATTTGCAAAATATCAAGGGCCATACAAATTTAACATATAAATGTTATTACATATCATTGAACGATATGCCTAAAAAATTAATATACATTTTAGTGTACATAGAAAAAAATAGGAATTTTCTTATTTCTTATACTTACTCTATCTTAAATGTTTTAATTTTAGCTTATTAATTTATTTCCTTAGAGTTCTAAGACTGGAAAAAATCCAGGACCTACCATTATTATAAATGGCTCATGGATTTCAGGGGTACAATTAATATTAGGTGATAGATTTTTTTCCCCCTCTGAATAGGATATATTTGACCTATCAAAGATAATGGATGGCTCCTGGGATATTTTCATATGAGGGGTGAAGGTTTTGTCATTCCTCACAGCAGGCGCATGGATCATCAGTTTAAGCATACAATTTTTGCTCAAGACAACTACATCACTGGTCCAAATCATTCATTACTGAGAAGGTGACACTCATTTCCTAGAGATTAGTGTCAGGATACCAAGCTTCGCTCTTCTCTGAGTTGTAGCTTTGGTTAATTAATCATCTGAGCCAACTATGGCACTGAGTTAAAATAAAAGTGTGAGACAGAAAAAAAAGGTGATCATGACTGTTTTCTGAGTACAGGATCAGGTAATGCTCAAAGCTGGAAATGTAAGTGGGAACAGGGCTCACCATAACTCTATCCAAGAAGTGAGCGTTTGCTATCTGCTTCAATCCCACTACTAAGTAGCTAGATCTTACCTACTGCCTTCTGAACACATTGATTATACTGGAGTTTCTTTTTTTCTAAATTTTTAATGTTTATTTATTTTTGAGAGAGAGACAGAAACAGAGCATGAGCAGGGGAAGGGCAGAGAGAGAGGGAGAAGCAGGATCCAGCCTCCAAGCTGTCAGCACAGAGCCCGTTGTGGGGCTTGAACTCATGGACCACGAGATCATAACCTGAGCTGAAGTCGGACGCCTAACCGAGTGAACCACCCAGGCAACCCCTGGAGTTTCTAGTGAGACCAGAATTACTTAGATCAAAAGGTGAAAAGAGCAGCATATGATCCTAATATTACCCATTTTACTCAAGAGAAAGTCATTAAAAAGCACTATTACTTAAAGCAAATAAAACTTTGGTTCTACCTGTACTTGTCGCTAAAATTAGAGATCTCAAAGAAATGTCCTGTTTTGACCACTGAGGAATTCTAACCTGGAAAGAGATGAGGAATGGAACACTCCAATCTGTTCA
Organism: Leopardus geoffroyi; assembly: GCF_018350155.1. Taxonomy (NCBI): domain Eukaryota; kingdom Metazoa; phylum Chordata; class Mammalia; order Carnivora; family Felidae; genus Leopardus; species Leopardus geoffroyi. The sequence continues at coordinate 3,619,923 of NC_059329.1, read as the reverse complement.
CTGGTTCTTGCCAGTGATGGTATTTCCTTTTTAATATATTGGAAACAGCACCGAAGTCGAGAAGAAATCTGCCTTTAGTTAGAAGCTCCTATGAAACTTCAGTGGTTGTATCACACAGTACCCAAATATCTATGTCTCAGGAAGGAAGGTTTGGGTTACGCCATCAGGTAAAGAACCATGACCGCCGGAAGTGTGTGTTGCAGTAAAATACCAGCTATGGCCACATGGCTAGTTATAGGAACAAGTAGTTGTCATTTAAGTACTTTCTTTATTTTCTTATAAATATATTTGTGTCTGTGTTTACAGTTACATATACTATCTTTGTTTTCTGTCTTCTCACATCCTATTATATAACATGAGATACACACACTTCTTATCATAGCATTTAAGTACTATTAACTTTACACCCAACTGTGTACGTTGTAGGATGTCAAGAAAGGAGTAAATATCACTCAAGAACTTTGCATTATTTCTTGGGAGAGTGTTAGTCATTTTCAGTTGTATGCAGGATAGCTGTACCATGTTAGGCAGAAGTATGATGTGATTGTCTTTATTCAAAGTTTAACTATGACTTAGGGATGCATTGAGATGTCACATTGACACGGGATGGGTTCGTGATACTTAATTTTATGTGTCAGCTTGGCTGGGCCACAGATGCCATATGGTGGATAAAATTATTCTGGATGTTTCTGTGAGGGTGTCTTTTTTTCGAAAAAGATTAACATTTAAATCAACAGACTTTGAATAAAGTGGGCCTCGTCCAATCAGTTGAAGCCTTAATAGAACAAAGACTGACTTACCTCAGTGAAGAAGGACTTATGCCAGCAGACACCCTTTGAAAATTAACTGCAATATGGTTCTTCGCTGGGTCTCCAGCCTGCTGGTCCGCCCTGCAGATTTTGGATTTGCTAGCCTCCAAAATCATGTGAGCTTATTCCTTAAAATAAATCTTTTTCTCTATATATAAATACACATTCATTTGGTTCTGTTTCTTTGGAGAACTGTGACTAATAGATCAGCTGAATTGGAATTTCCTTAGTGGAACCTCCAAATCTCTCCCCCCGCCCTTTTTTTTTTAAATATTCTCCAAGGCATTCTGATGACTCAGGGTTGGAATCTCTTCAAGTGGGAAAATTAACTACATTTTTCTGCTCACTTGTGACCCCTCCATTCCCCAAAAACCTTCCATCTTACCCTTCGTGATTAAATATTAGCTCCTTTTTATTTATTTCTGCAAATAGAATGCTTTTAGCCTGAAGGTATTTGAGAAAATTATCCTGGAATGGCTCATTCAGAGTCTCATCTAGCCATACTTTCTCGATATGCTTCACTGATATCAATCTCAATGGCAATTTCGATGAGAAGCTTCTGTGGAAAAACACTCAGAAGAAATTAATTTCACGAGCTGAAATTCAGAGGTGAATTCTGGAGACCACACACAGAACGTTTTCATGCAGCAGCAGGTTATGAGAGTTGCTGAAACAAATGTAGAGCACAAATTCAGTTCTGCTTACATGAAGTGTCAAAAACCATACTGCATTCACAAGGCAACTATTATAAATAGAAAGCTGAAAGAAAAGCATTAGCTTTCCTAATTAAATATAGAATTAAAGTGAATAAAACAAGCAAGAACCATTTTCAACTATTATCCCTGTCTTTAATCTTATGAAAGGCTTGCTCACTAATGATCAAGATAATGGGCAAAGCCCATTACTGCTCCCCTGAGAAGAGAGACATCGTTATCAAAGCTGAGACAGATTTGCTTAAAATAGTGGGCACGATTGGGCCCCCACCTGAATTTTACATATACTCATAGAGGACTTTCTTATTATTGTCAGTGAGCCAAATCCTGGCTTCAAAAGAGCTTGCTGTACACACTACAATATTTTCTAAAGTGCATGCTTGAAAAAGAATTACATATGGAAGTACCAAATCAAATCAAAGAGGTTGTTCATCAATTATTTCATCCAATAAATATTTATTTAGTGTCTAATTTACACTAGGGGCAGCATGGACCATTGGTGACATACCAGGAGACGAGATGGTCTCTGCACTCAAGAAACATACAGATAGGCTGATGGGAGGTGTAAACAGGTGATGGAGTAGAACAAATCCAGGCTCCTCACCACGAGTACAATTACTTTCACGGTCTACCTGCCTCTGGGACCTGACCCGTTAGTAATATCCCTACCGCTCATGCATACTGGCCACGGTGACCTTTGCAACAGCGGATTCCTGAATCTACAATTCTTTCTGTACATCTTTGTGTGCTAGTTCCTTCCTCTCATGCAGGTCTCAGTTCAAATGTGATCTTTTCAGAGTGAAATCCCTGCATGGCTGTGCTATTTTTTTAAGTTCAAAGGGAAAACAGGGTATGGCAGCCAAGGACTCTGATGGGTGGTGAACTAGATTACATGAAAAGACAGTTATACCATTCAGCATGTTCTCTGGGTTCTAAATCGAAGTTCTCCTTTGTTTTAGTTTAGGGACGAACTACTTGGATCAAATGCTTCTGTGTTTAAATTTGTAAATTCCTTTTGAAAAAACTGCTAGTTCTACTGTGTCAGTTACTTCCTGGTTTTGGCATCTTCTTCATCTGATGGTATTTTATTAACTGGTCGTGAAGTTCATCGGGAATGTTTCCTGGCACAAAAAAATTAGGAGAATGCCACCTCCATTTCCCTTCGCCCCTTTAACCACTTGCCCGGATAACATTACAAATATCAAGAGTACATTGCCTGACTGTAGTTATCGCTTCATCCTTCTCTGTAATTCACCAGAGGGCATACCACAGAGTTACACGGATTGCTGCAAAGCATGTTGTCCTTAAGGTTTTTTAGCTTAATTATTAACTTCACAACTATTCTAAAGACAAATACAAATTAGAAAGACTGGATCACTCAGTTGCCACTCATTTGCAAATAGTGAAAGCAATCATTTTATCTTAACTCAATGATTTTTTCACATATATTTATTTACCAGTAACATTATACTGAGCTTCTTTGGTGCTTTATAAATTATATGGCTAGAGTAACTGAATTTTGAAAACTGAAAGCATGTTTTGCTCATTAAAAACATGTGACCTATGCAATTTATTTATATTCATACGTAATAACCAAGTATTCAACAGCAGATATGCAAAGGGGGAAAATTCATTTCCCTCCACTTCTCCCCAAGACTTCTTTTCTCTAGCAATACTAAAGTATTTAAACATTTCTCTTGTTTTTAAAATATATTCTTTGAGCTAAATCATTTAGCTCATCCTTCAGGGCCCAGAAAAAGCATTACTTGCTCTTTTAAAATAAGCACTTAAAATGTCATCTTCTCTGATAAAAAAAATCATATGATCTTCTCAATAGAGGCAGAAAAAGCATTTGACAAAATTCAGCATCTGTTCGTGACAAAAACTGTCAACAAAGTGGGTTGAGGGAACATACTTCAACATAATAAAGGACATATAATAAAACCCTTGCTAGCATCACACTCAATGGGGAAAAACTAACAGCTTTTTGTCTAAGGTCAGGAACAAGACAAGGATGTCAACTCTCACCACTTTTATTCAACATGGGGCTGGAAGTCCTAGCCACAGCAATCAGACAAGGAAAAGAAATAAAGGAATCCATATTGGTAAAGAAGTTAAACTGTCACTATTTGCAGATGATATGATACTACATATAGAAAATGCTAAATATTCCCCCCAAAATGACTAGAACTGATAAATGAATTCAGTAAAGCCATAGGATACAAAATTGATACCCAGAAATAAGTAGTGTTTCTATACACTAATAACAAAAAGGCAGAAAGAGAAATTAAGAAAATTATTCCAATTAGAATTGTACCACAGAATAAAAATACTTAGGAATAAACTTAGCCAAGGAGGTAACAGGTCTGCACTCAAAACTATAAACACTGATGAAAGAATTTGAAGATAATACAAACAAATAGAAAGATATTCCATGCTCATGGATTGGAAGAACAAATATTAAAATGTCTATACTAGCCAAAGCAACATATTTATTGTAATCCCTAGTAAAATACCAACAACACTTTTCATAGAACTAGAACAAATAATACTAAAATTTGTATGATACCAACAACAGACCTCCAATATGCAAAGCAATCTTGAGAAAGAAAAACAAAACTGAAGGTATCACAATTCTGAATTTCGAGATACATTACAAAGTTGCAGTAATAAGACCAGTATGGTACTGGCACAAAAATAGACACACAGATCAACGGAACACAATAGAGCCCAGGAGTAAAACTGCCCTTATGTGATCAATTAGTGCATGACAAATGAGGCAAGAAAATACAATGGGTGAAAAGACAATCTCTTCAACAAATGGTGTTGGGAAAACAGGACAGCAGCATGCAAAAGAATGAACTAAGATCATACACAAAAATAAACTCAAAATAGATAAAAGACCTAAATGTGAGACTAGAAACCATAAAAACCCTAGAAGAAAACATGAGCAGTAATATATTTGACATTGGCCACAGCAACATTTTTCTAGACATGTGTCCTGAGGCAAGGGAAACAAAAGCAAAAATAAAACTATTGGGACTACATCAAAATAAAAAGCTTTTGCACAGTGAAGGAAACCATCAACAAAACAAAAGGGCAACCTACTGAATTGGAGAAGATATTTACAAATGATGTATCTTTTCATAAAGGATTAATGCCCAAAGTATATAAAGAACTTATACAACTCAACACCAAAAAACCAAACAACTAGATTAAAAATGGGCAGAGGACCTGAATAGACATTTTTCAAAGGAAGACATCCAGATGGCCAACAGACACATGAAAAGATGCTCAATATCACTCATCATCAGGGAAATACAAATCAAAACCATGAGGAGATACCACCTCACACCTGTCAGAATGGCTACAATCGAAAAGAGAAGAAGTAATAAGTGTTGGTGAGGATGTGAAGAAAAAGGAATCTTTGTGCATCCCTGGTGGAATGCAAACTGGTACAACTACTGTGGAAAACAGTATGGAGATTCCTCAAAAAAAAAAAATTAAAAATAGTTACTACTGAGTATTAACCCAAGGAAAATGAAAACACCAAGTCAGAAAGATATATGCATTCCTATGTGTACTGCATCATTATTTACAATAGCCAAGATATGGAAGCAACCCAAGGATCCACCACAGATGAGTGGATAGAGGAGATGGGCATATATATACAATGGAATATAAGCAGCCTTTAAAAAGAATGAGATTGTGCTTTTGTGACAACATGGACAGACCTAGAGGGAATTATGCTAAGTTAAATAAGTCAGACTGAGAAAGCCAAACACCGTATGATTTTACTCATATGTGGAGTCTAAAAAAGCAAATGAATAAACAAAGAAAAATCAGAATCAGACCTATATATACAGAGAACAGATTAATGGTTACCAGATGGAAGACGGGTGGGGGATGGACAAAATGGATAAGGGAAGCAGGAGATACAGGCTTTCACATATGGAATGAATACTTCATGAGAATAGAAGACACAGCATAGAAAATATAGTCAGTGATATTTTAATAGCGTTGTATGGTGATGTATGGCAGATACACTAACAATGAGTAAAGCATAATATATAGAGAAGTTGAACCACTATGTCGTGCATCTGAAATTAATATAACTTTGTGTGTCGACTATACTCAAACCAAAAATGAAATTTAACATCACCTCCTCTATGAAACTTTTTCCATCCTTGCCACTTAAATTTAACCATACCCCTGTGTGGTCGATGCTAACTCCTATCACGACATTTACACAATGTTAGTACACTACTGGTCAACCTGTCTGTTCCGCTCTCCTAGACATGAAGCCTCTGAAGATGGGATTGTATCTGACTCACTTTGTAGCCAGGACACCTGGTACGATGTTTTGCAGATACAATGCATAATAAGGTCAAGAGTTTCAGTAGTCAGAATTCCAGGGAGAGCTTTTCCTCATTAGAAAAGCAGACTAAAGGACAGGCTACTTGAACTCCCAGATGACACTGTGATAGACAGATTGTGGTGACAGCAAGAAGCTTTTGGTAAGAGATGGCTGCGTGAGATTCACAGGACCAGAAAGGAGGATGTCAGAGAGGAAGCAGCAGGGGCTGGGAGGGGAGAGAAAGACATGTCTAGCAGCTGGTCACTGTGAGACTTTGGGGTGAGCAGTGTCTGAAAGGCAATGTGAGAAGTTCTGCTCTGGGAAAGACTTCAAAAACCCTCTATCCTGGGGCACCTGGGTGGCTCAGTTGGTTAAGCGTCCGACTTTGGCTCGGGTCTCGCGGTCTGTTAGTTCGAGCCCTGCATCGGGCTCTGTGCTGACAGCTCAGAGCATGGAGCCTGCTTCGGATTCTGTGTCTCCCTCTCTCTCTGCCCCTCCCCCGCTCAGGCTCTGTCTCTCCCTGTCAAAAATAAAATAAACATTAAAAAAAATTAAAAAAAAACCCTCTATCCTATCTCCATGAAAACTGTATTGAAGATACAGATTGGTAACATATTCTGGAAGGTAACACACACCAGGGTGTATATGAACTTAACAAATATCTGTTGACCCCAATAATGTGAACTATTTCTCTGCTCTAATGCTATCCAAAATTAGTCACTTCCTGGTCTTCAATGACATTAAACATGCATGCTTCCATAGTTATATTCATCACACACAACTTTATTTTTACTATTGTTTTCAATGTTTATTTTTGAGAGAGAGCGCATGCATGCAAGGGGCAGAGAGAGAGGGGGACAGAGGACCCAAAGGAGGTTCTGCACTGACAGCAGTGAGGCTGATAGGGGGCTTGAACTCACCAACCATGAGATCATGACCTAGCCAAAGTGGGATGCTCAACCGACTGCGCTACCCAGGTACCCCTTACTATTTATTTTTAATTTCACAAATATTATATTATCAATTGAGAAATAGTGCTAAGGTCCACTTTTACCATTACCCACAGGCCGCATTCTTTCTTTACAGGGAACTATGACCATCAGTTCGTGGAAACATTATTTAATTTCTTCCTATGCGTGTATGTATACATACAACCTGTAGATACCTTGATTTATTTTTTATAAATATTTTAAACATATAAGCTATCTAATTAATATATCCTATAAGCCAATAGAAACTTTTGTTATACTTTGATATTATTGCAAAGTATTACAATGTATGAGTATGAAATGATTTGTTTGGCCATTATTGATGGAAGGACATTTGGTTTGTCTTTCCATTTTCTCTACAAACAATTCTGCAGTGAAATACTGAAACTGCCTTCTGTGTACTTGTGCAGGTATTTTTCTGGGGTGGACCCCAAGAGATGGTTCATAGGGAACATGGCATATATTGTTAATTATGTTGTGTACTACCAAATTTCCTTATACAGTGGCTGTAACAATTTTTACATCCATCAGTAGTAAAAGTACTCGCCTACTTCCTTTTACTCTTTCCAATATTTAATATTCTTATGATACATTATGGTTTTAAAAGAATATTCTATATTTTATTTATGGATACATCCCTTATGCCTGACATATTTTACTTGGTTCATTGGTGTTCATTTAATACTTATTGAATAAATTAATAAATTTATACATGTGAGGAGACTGATGTGAGGGGATCGAAGTGTACTGATCAGGTTTTGTATATATACTGGTATTATGTTCTTAGAATCACTACATCAGCCTAGAAACAAATGAGTTATCTGGAATATGTCTAAATTTCTCATTTTTTAAATTGGATAATTGAAATACTATTAATATCATAATATGTAAATACTCATATTTCCCCAAAACTTTGATCCCAAATTTAAAAAGAAAGGTCTTTAGATTCAAAAAGGATAAAAGACAGTACATGATAAGCCATTCAACTATTACAGGCAATTAAACATTACAGAGACACGTTTTCTGAGTTCAGGATTCTAGGAAACACTGAAACTAATTGGGTATTGACTCTACTGTTTGATAATCCTTGTTCTTAAGAAAATAGTTCAAAGAGAAAAATCGAATTCCAATTGGGGAAAAGTATGACCCCTGAGATAGAATTTTTAAGTGTCAAGTTATGTTACTTCAAAGTTTTTTCTTAAAAACTAAGCAACAGAAACTGTAGAGATTAGTTGAATCTACTTACTGGTCAAGAGATTGTGCTCTGAATCCTAAGTATTAGAACCATTACTCTTTGACCACGTCAATAAGGAGATGACTCAAGTAATTACATTTTTATGGAATTTAAAATGTGCAGATTTCTTTTGAGAATTAAACTGGGTCATAAGAATCATGCAAAAAATTTTTTGGTTTTTTTTTTTCATATAAATAAATGGCAGGTAGCTTTTTACAAAGACAGCAACAACACAACGGGGAAGCAATGACTCATGGGAATTTGCCCCATGTTGCCATCAGTTCATACCTAATTACTTGAAAGTAGAAACCAACCCAAAGCCTGTGCCATTAATTGACTAGATTTCCTGAGTTACAGCTATAATGAAAATCTTGAAAAGAACGTGAACCCTCTGCCTGTCAGCTACTATAAGAACATGTCCCCCAAGGAGCTCTTTTAGTACTTTAAAAATGGTCTCCATGCAGCAATTTCCTTTTTTACATAGGTACTTATATCTTCAATTCTTTACAAGTCTCTGAGGATTAGGAAGAGAAGGTTAACACTTTCATCTGTAAGATGAGGGCCTCGTGCTACAGAGGTTTTGATTTTTACAACTGAGTTTCCTCCCTGAATCGGCATTTGTTTTATTTTTCATGGAGTAATAAGTTTGTTTTATGTTGCCAGATAGGGATAGCGAAGTCAACTTTCATTTTCTTCTTTCAATGTCCCTTTTCTAAACTCGGAAAGTAGCTTTTTCTTTCAATGCACATCTTAAATGTGCAAAAGTAATAACAATGATAATGTACTGAGGCATCTCAGGTATAATATGCAACTTAATGGAAATGCTAGAATAATGGGGTTCACTGTTTATGCAGACAATTTCAAATTTGAAGTCATATGGAAGCCATGTGGTCCAACTGCATAGAAATTCATCATTTTTGTCCACGACCAAATTATAATACAGCTTATATTTGGCCAGTGTTTCTATTATCCTCAGAGGGGGTCTGCTCTATCCTTTTCCTTTCAACTAAGTCAATACAAAAATCACCCTGGGCAGATGGGTTTCTAAATCATCAAGCAGCTAGAAAGCTATGGAGACACAGGCTTGACTAGTTTAAATAAATGTGAAAACTGACCTCTCCCCTTCTACATACTCATACACATCTATCAACTACTTTGCTAAATTCATCCTAACCCAACATTGCTAAAATTAATTACAGAATTGATTTACTCCCTGGTAAAACATTAATATGCCATGGAATTTACAGGTTATCAAAATATATACACATTCCATAAACCTGACTACAATATGTTGGTAGAGTATTTCACTATTAGAGAAAATACTTAAAGAGCTAATTCTCCACTTCCACATATATTTTCACATTCTCCATGCTTTATACATTTTTCAGGTAAGTAACACATTACCCTTCATATATAAAGTGTAACATAAAATTGATTGCATATGTAGATCGTTGTCAAAAATTCCTTTCTTTGACTCTCAGTAGATTTAAAAAAATCCAGAAACACATTAAAGTCCCCTTAAATTTTAAAATATTAGATATAAATCTCCAATTTAAAGTGGTTAGCCTTTAAAACTATATTTAATTGATCTGGTAATTTGATGTGGATAACTTTAAGGAATTGTCTCATCAGTGATAAAAATTCTGAATATAATAATACTTCACGCGTTTTGAATATCTATCTTTAATTAAACAAAAGTTGTGTCTAACTTTGTTTTTATTTAACTTATTTTTTATTTTTTAAAGTTTATTTATTTTAAGACAGAGAGAGAGAGAGAGAGAGAGAGAGAGAGCATGGGGGAGGGGCAGGGAGACAGTGAGAGAGAGGAAGACAGAGAATCCCAAGCAGGCTCTACACTGTCAGCTCAGAGCCTGATTTGGGGCTCAAACTCATGAACCACGAGATCATGACCTGAACTGAAACCAGGAGTCAGACGCTTAACCAACTGAGCTTCCCAGGTGCCCCCAAGTTTATTTTTAAATAAAATGGGGAACCTCAAAATAGAGTCATCTCTTGTGCGGTGAATGTGCGGTGAATGAGAGCAGTAAAGTATGAGCTGCTATCTTGTTATGATTCCTAACACCCCTAGAGAATGGACAGAAGCCCTTTCCAAATCCTACAGAAAGGAGGAGTGAGTAGTACAACTGCTATCTTTCATATTGAAGAAAACATTCCTCTTTTTTCTATCATTTTACAAGGGGTTCCTTCTTGTTTTACATTCTGTCAACTTCAATGCGATGGTCAGGGAACATATCTCTGTACCCACTGATTTACATATGCCCAGTTTGCTCTTAATGTCACCTACCTTATTATTACACTTCAATCTGTGTTGATAATTACTTTGTTCCATTATATGGTGAGCTACTGGGAGTCAGGCCTCTAGTCTCAGTTGCCTCTATAGTTTCAGCACATAGGACAGTATTTCTTTTGGTTAATTAATTCCTGGGGTCCACCTTCAACAAGCTCATGGTGGAGGGATGACATAAGCAAGTGCCTACTATGAGATGGATGAGATGGTAAGTTACGGTGACGTCATGGGAAAATGTAGGCGAGGCCCTCACCTGGATGTGGTGTGTCACAGAAGGCTTCCATCGGGAAATATTTGAGGACTGAAAATAACGTGGTAGGTGTCCAGGCAAGATATGGAGAAAGAATCGCTTGTTGTTGGCTTAGAAAAGGATGCACACAGGTTTAGAGAAGGTACAGAGAACAGCGGCTTCACCACCTGAATTATATGAGCCAGAACTTGGGTGGGTGGAGCTAAGTGGCAAGAAGCAAGACTGCAGAGCTGAGTAGGACTTAGATGGTACAGGTCCTTCCAGCCACATACAAGTTTAGAATTATTCTAAGGGGTATATTAGAATATAGGGAACTTGGGGCGCCTGGGTGGCGCAGTCGGTTGAGCGTCCAACTTCAGCCAGGTCACCATCTCGCGGTCCGTGAGTTCGAGCCCCCGCGTCGGGCTCTGGGCTGATGGCTCAGAGCCTGGAGCCTGTTTCCGATTCTGTGTCTCCCTCTCTCTCTGCCCCTCCCCCGTTCATGCTCTGTCTCTCTCTGTCCCAAAAATAAATAAACGTTGAAAAAAAAAAAAAAAAAGAATATAGGGAACTTGAGGGAACTATCCAATTCATTTCCAGCTAAGAAAGCTCATTTGGCTATAAGGAAATAATGTGACCTTTTCAAAAAATAAAGTGTTGAATAAATTCTGGTATTTAATAAATAACATATCTATACTACGTGTGTGTATGGAAAAACTGGTAAGTAAAACATAGTAGAAAAAAGGAATTTTGTATCAATGAAAAGAATCAAAAATTAGAAAAAGTGATTTAATTTTCCTAACAATGAATCATTTAATTAATTTACATGTATTTTTTCTTTTTTTTATGTTTATTTAACATAAACATATTGAGAGTGAGACAACGAGCATGAGCAGAGGAGGGAGAGAAAGAGAGAGAGATATAGAATCCGAAGCAGGCTCCAGGCTCCGAGCTGTCAGCACAGAGCCTGAGGTAGGGCTCAAACCCATGAACCGTGAGATCATGACCTGAGGTTGGATGCTTAACCAACTGAGCCTCCCAGGTGCCCCAACATATATTGTTATAGTACTTGTAGGTGAACTAACTCATGAGGATGACAGCAACTCTGGTTAAAATAAAAAGTGAGGGGCGCCTGGGTGGCGCAGTCGGTTAAGCGTCCGACTTCAGCCAGGTCACGATCTCGCGGTCCGTGAGTTCGAGCCCCGCGTCGGGCTCTGGGCTGATGGCTCAGAGCCTGGAGCCTGTTTCCGATTCTGTGTCTCCCTCTCTCTCTGCCCCTCCCCCGTTCATGCTCTGTCTCTCTCTGTCTCAAAAATGAATAAAACATTAAAAAAAAATTTTTTTTAAAAAAAAAGTGATAATCCAGTAAAACAAAATAAAACCAACGATTTGACTTTGAGGATACCATTATCATTGCCATTACAGATCAATATTGAGCCCTGCATCAGAAAGTTGCTCTGAATTCCAAGTTAAGAAGTCAAACTATATCTGCTGGGACCACTGGTCTTGTCTACTTGGAAAAGTTTCATAGTTGGGATTTAGCATTAGAAAGGGTCCTTCAATTTATATTATATTTATAGTAAACCAAATATAGTAATATTAAAACAAATACTTTGTTTAGTAACTTATGAGCTATATTAACTTCATTTTTCCATTAATGTAAAGAAGTGCCTTTCTCCTTGAATTGATGCAGAATGAGTAAGATCGGATATACTTTGTAAAGGTGTGGCTGCTGAAAATTCTCGTGTGATCCTCCCACAGCACTTGGCTCGGTTTTATGTGTAGAGTGGACAGTCAATAACCATCTTTGGAATAAAGGGCAAAATTTATGATTATACAACTCATTCTAATTGTATACAGTCTTTAAATGACAGAAAAGTTGTAGTAAATGATCAAAAAATTCTATTTTTCACAAGCCCCATTTTATTTACATCAGCTTAAAATTCTATTTTGTGCTATCTCACGCTAAATGTCACTTTTGAATAATATATGTTCTCCAGGGTAATAGCTTCCCATTCCAGTTAGAGTGACTCAGCTGTTTTGGCTCCAGTGGTGAAGAAATCAACACTACAGCAGCACTTCTCAAGTGCGCCAGTAAATGGACGTAGGCATCAGAATCACCTGATGTGTTTGTTAAAAAGCAGAATTCCGAACCCCATCAAAAGCCTCCAGAGTCAGTCAGCCTCTGCGGTGGGTGGAGTCTGGGGGTATATAGGTACAACTGAGCCCCTAAATATCAGTTGGAACAATGGAATAGAACTTTACTAACATTGATAGACATTTCCCTAAAAGTAGGTGATATTCCAATGATTTATCTTGTCCATCTTTTCTTCCCCTGAAATGATAGTGACTATATAATTAATTCCAAAATTATTTAAATTCTTTTTTGAAGCTCATTTAATCTATTATCAAAGTTAAAAAAACATAGAACAGATTATCTGTTCATTACCTGCTTTATACACTGTTTTTAACTCCTTCTCATCCTTCCCCAAACCATTTCTCTATTTTGATTAGAAGGCATGGTAGGTAAACAAACAAACAAACAAACAAACAAACAAAAGAGTTCCAACAACATGTTTATGTTTTGATCCTTGGAAACTGAGATGTTATCTTACAGCACAAAAGCGATGAATGTTAAAGACTCTGAGGTAGATTATCTTGTGCTACCCAGGTGGGCCTAATCTAATCACACAAAGCCATCAACAAGACGACCCTTTACTAGATGTGGCCAGAGAGGGAGAGGACACTATGGAAGAGATGGACAGTTCTGAGTATCTTTGAATTTGGAAGAGGGGAACCACAAGGCAGGGAATGCAGGTGGCCTCCCTCTCAAAGCTAGAAAAGGACAGGGAAAGGAACCTCCCTTCCAGGGAGGGATGAAGCCCTACTGACAAGTGACTGTTAGCCTAGGGAGATGCCTACCAGACTTCTGATCTCCAGAAGTGTAAGATAATGAGTTTTTGCTTTCTAAGCCACTAAACTTGTGGCAATCTGTCATGGCAGAAGAAGAAAACAAATACAGAAGGCATTGGCTTTGATCCCAGCTATGTTGGTCTATTTAGAATAGAAGGTACTGATGGGACTGGTAGCTGCCATAAGAAAAGGACATTCTAGTTATTACTAATTCAGCTTTTCTGAGTTTCAGCTGAAGTTGTCAGAGATTTATACTAAATAACTCTAATGTGTGTAACACACAAAGGTATTTAGAACTGAAGGTTTTATCATCACAATTACATTGCTGGATCCCCTTTTAACTGTTGAGATGCTGAAATTATTTAATAGAACTACAACTAACCTTGGAGTTGATCTAGATCATCTAACAGTTCTTCGCCCTGGTGGTCTTAGACAAACCTTTCTGTATACACCGTTCCTCACTTATGATAATGCACAGGGTCTCAACTTGTTTAAAACGAGGCAATATATGCAGAGGCAATCAATGAACTTTACGACAGTCTGAAAATGTAAGATACTTTTAAAGATTACAGTAAAGTATCCATGGGAATTAAATTACCTTAAAATAAATCAACACAAAAGGAAACAACAGAAGGATTTTATGTGCCTGCTCTAATTGAACACACGGGCATAATACATCTTAAGGTTCTTGGTCACTTGCCCAGAGTCTAGAAGCAAATTTACCCAATAAATGGTACATTCTAATTACTCACTTTTTTTGTTCTTGAGATTATCTTAAACTTTTATTCTGCTTTATATTTATTATACCCATCTAATATAAAGATGTCTTGCAAGTCCAAATGGTGTTTTTTTTTCCCCAATTCTCCCATTGGGTATGGAAACGCAGACATCTATGTAAAATACATAAAACAGATACGTTCCTCCAGGATCAGCAGCCTACAGAAACAACTTTACAAAACATACACCTTTGGCCCCACTGATTCTCCAAGAATCAGTGAAGACTGACAATACGGAATCATGTGTCATACAACACATTTTGAAACAGAACGTTTACTCACTCACAAACTTAGTATCTACTTAATTTGAGCAGGCAGCCTGGTGGGTACCTGATACAGAGAAGACTACATACATGTGAAAAGTCTCTGATCTACAAGTTTGATAAAGGAATATAATTGGGGAGACCAATGAGTAAACCATGAAGTACAATGCACTGTGGTTAGTCCTGGTATTCATAAAAGCCACATTATCCATACATGACTATATATTATATATATATACATATATATATGCATATATATATGCATATCTATATTTATATCTATCTATCTATCTATCTATCTATCTGTAATTGTTTTTTTATTTTATTTTAATTCCAGCGTGTTTAACATACAGTGTTAGGTTAGATGCAGGTGCACAATACAGTGATTCAACACTTCCAAACATTACTGTGCTCATCACAACAAGTTCATCCTTAATCCCCATCATCTATTTCACTCACCCCCCACCCACCTCCCCTCTGGTGACCATCAGTGTGCTCTCTGTAGTTGAGTCTGCTTCTTAGTTTGTCTTTCTCTCTCTTCTTAATTTTTCCTTTGCTTGTTCGCTTTGTGTCTTAAATTCCACATATGAGTGACATCATATAGTATTTGTTTTTCTCTGACTTATCTTGCTTAGCATTATACTCTCTAGATCCATCCACATCATCGCCAAAGGCAAGATTTCATTCTTTTTATGGAAGAATAATATTCCATCGTATATAAATACCACATCTTGTTTGTCCACTCATCTGTTGATGGACACTTGAGTTGCTTTCATATCTTGGCTATTGTAAATAATGCTGCAATAAACATAGGGACTCATGTATCTCTTTGAATCCCTCTTTTTGTATTTTTTGGGGTAAATACCAGTAGTGCAACTAGTGGATAGGAGAGTAGTTCTATTTTTAACTTTTTGAGGACCCTCCATACGTGGGCTGCACCAATTTGGTTTCCCACCAACATTGTAAGTGGGTTCCCTTTTCTCCACATCCTTGCCAACACTTGTTTCTTGTGTTTTTTATTTGAGCCATTCTGACAGGTATGAGGTGATATCTCACTGTAGTTTTGATTTGCATTCCCTGATGATGAGTGATGTTGCTGATAGGTTACCTTTAAATTTTGGTGATGGTTTTCTTTGCTGTGTAGAAACTTTTTGTTTTGATATAGTCCCAAAAGTTTATTTTTGCTTTTGTTTCCCTTTCCTCAGGAGACCTCTAGAAAAATGTTGTTATGGCTGGTGTCAGAGAAGTTATTGTCTGTGTTCTCTTCTAGAATTTTTATGGTTTCAGGTCTCATTTAAGTCTTTAATCCATTTTGAATTTATTTGTGTGTATCATGTAAGAAAGCAGTCCAGTTTCATTCTTTTGCATGTTGCTGTCTAGTTTTCCCAACGCCATTTGTTGAAAAGACATTCTTCCCACTGGATATTCTTTCCTGCTTTGTCAAGATTAATTGACCGTACAATTATGGGTTTATTTATGGGTTCTACATTCTGTTCTATTGGTCTATGTGCCTATTTTTGTGCCAGTACCATATTGTTTTGGTTACTATAGCTTTGTAATGTAACTTGAAGTCTGGAATTGTGATGCCTCCAGCTTTGTTCTTTTTCAAGGCTGCTTTATCTATTCAGGGTCTTTAGTGGTTCCGTACAAATTTTAAATTACTTCTTCTAGTTCTGTGAAAAATGCTGTTGGTATTTTGATAGAGATTGTGCTGAGTCTGTAGATTGCTTCGGGTAGTATAGATGTTTTACCAATATTTGTTCTTCCCATCCATGAGCATGGAATCTTTCCATTCCTTTGTGTGTAGGTCTTCATTTTCTTTCATCACAGTTTGACAGTTTTCAGGGTATAGGTCTTTCACCCCTTCGGCTAGGTTTTATTCTTAGGTAGCTTATCATTTTTCATGAATTGCAAATGGGATTGCTTCTTAATTTTCTTTATTGCTGTTTAATTATTAGTATAAAGAAATGCAACAGATTTCTGCACATTGATTTTTATCCTGCAACTTTACTGAATTCATTTACCAGTTCTAGTAGTTTTTTGGTGGAGTCTTTAGGGTTTTCTATATATTCTGTCATGTTATCTGCAAACAGCGAAATTTTGACTTCTTCCTTAGCAATATGGATACCTTTTATTTCTTTTTCTTGTCTGATTGTTGTGACTAGAACTTCCAGTACTATGCTGAATAGAAGTGGTGAGAGTGAACATCATTCTCTTGTTGCTGACCTTAGGAGGAAGGCTCTCAATTTCCCCCCCTTGAGTATGATGTTCACTGTGGATTCTTATGTTGAGATATGTTCCCTCTAACCCTACTTAGATGAGGGCTTTTATTGAATCACTCTTCCATTCCAGAAATAAGTGCCATTTGATCATGGTCAACATTTTTTTACATGTATTGCTGGGTTCTGTTTATTGTATTTTGCTGTGGATTTTTGCATCTATGTTCATCAGAGACACCGGCCTGTAGCTCCCTCTTTAGCGGAGTCTTCATCTGGTTTTGGCATTTGAGTAATGCTGGCCTCATAGAATCAATTTGGAAGTTTTCCTTCCTCTTCTGTTTTTTGGAATAGTTTGAGAAGTATTAACTCTTCAAATGTTTAGGAAAATTTCCCTGTGAAGTTGTCCACTCCACGACTTTTGTTTGTTGGGGGTTTTCTGACTACTGATTCAGTCTCCTTGCTGGTAATCAGTCTGTTCAATTTTCTATGTTTTTCTGCTTCAGTTTTATATATTTCTAGGAATTTATCCATTTGCTCCAAGTTGTCCAATTTGTTGGCATATAGTCTTTCATAATAATCTCTTACAATTGCATTTTGTTATGTTGGTTGTTACTTCTCTTTCATTCGTGATTTTGTTTGAATTCTTTCTTTTTCTCGCTCTCTTTTTTTTTTTTTTGATGACTTTGGGTAAAAGTTTATCAATTTTGTTGATCTTTTCAAAGACCATCTCCTGATTTCATTGATCTGTTCTACTGTGTAATTATTATATATGTATTATTATTATTTATATAATTATGTATACATATATAATAATATATACAAGTAGATATTTTAACTCTGGTGTGGAGAATAGACCGAGGTCCAGAGAAATTACTGTAAAGCTGATATACATAAAAAGATTATTGTAATAGTCTGGACAGAAGATAATGGTCTAAATTAGGATATAACCTGTAAGAGTGGAAAAGACGAGAGAGAACAAGAGAAAAACTGTCAGGTATCATAGCAGGAATACTTAGGATTTGGTGACTGATAAACGTAGCAAGTGTGGGAAACATAAAAAGGACTCCAGGTTTTCTGGCATACATGACTGAAAAGTACACATTCTACGAAAAACAGCAAATTAAGGTGGCTTAACTTTTTTTGGACACTGTGGTGCCTGGGACACCTAGTTGGCGATTTCCAGTCAAAGGTTAGAAACAGATGAATGAAGCTGAGAAAAGGTGTTGGGATTAAGATTTCATGTCTTGTTCACCTTTTAACCACATCGCCTTGCAAAAAAAAAATGGGGAAAAAATTTTTGATCAACGAGATAGACAAAAACTGTTGATTAAAGGGTCGCTTGGGTGCTCAGTCGGTTAAGCGTCTGACTTCAGCTCAGGTCATGATCTCACGGTTGATGGGTCCGAGCCCTGCGTCGGGCTCCGTGCTGACAGCTCAGAGCCTGGAGCCTGTTTCAGATTCTGTGTCTCCCTCTCTCTCTGCCCCTCCTCTGTTCACACTCTGTCTCTGTCTCAAAAATAAATAAACATTAAAAAAATTTTTTTTAAATATGCATTTTTATGGGAGCTATAGTTTTACTGAGGTTGTTTATAAACTCCTATTTACTTGAAAATTAAAACAAGATGTGGGGTGGCCCCACAAAACCAGAATGAGGTAGAGCTAAAAAGAGACTTTAAGAGACAAAACAGATGAACATAAGGGAAGAGAAACAAAAATAATATAAAAACAGGGAGGGGACAAGGCAGAAGAGACTCTTAAATATAGTGAACAAACAGAGGGTTACTGGAGGGGGTGTGGGAGGGGGGATAGGCTAAATGGATAAGGGGCATTAAGGAATCTACTCCTGAAATCATTGTTGCAGTAGGTGCTAATTTGGATTTAACTTAAAAAAAATAATAAATTTAAAAAAATAAAAAAATAGAGACTTTTAATTCTCCTTTAATATTTTTCATATTTTAAAAAGATTATTTGTGTAATTAAAAATAATAAGGAGGCACCTGGGTGGCTCAGTCAGTTAAGCATCTGACTCTTAGTTTCAGCACAGGTCACAATCTTATGGTTCCTGAGTTCAAATCCTGTGTTGGGCTCTGTGCTGACTACGCAGGGCCTGCTTGGGATTCTCTCTCTCCCTCTCTCTGCTCCTCCCCTGCTCTCTTTCTCAAAATGAACAAACATTTAAAACTAATTAAAGAACAAACAAAAATCACAAGAGGCCATCTCTTGCTTTAAATGATATGAATTAGTCTATTCCGTCATCCCTTAAGCTTCACCTCCTACACGACTGCCTTTTCCAGTTATCAGCTCTGTCTGTTTATCACCATGGTGGTTTATACCATCCCCTCTATGGAATATGAAGTCCGGAGAAGAAAAATAGAGCCTATTTTCATAAGTGCTACTTTGCCATCAAATTTGTTTCTTTGATGGGAGCAAATAAAATCCAACACAAAGTACATAGGTTTTGGGGCTTTGCTTAATAGAAATAAAAACAACCATGAAGTCGAATTACCTTGTCTGTGTTATGTGTATTCGAAGCGGCTCTTAATATGTGCAGTTATGTTATGTGGCTTTGAAAGTATTAGCACTAAAGCTAGAGAAGCTCGCTGTAGGAAACACTTCGTGGCTTTTGCTTTGTGCTCTCACATAAACAAAGAGACTGAATGATCTTGAGACCATGTTTTTCAATATGCAGTGGAGACAGCAGATAATTAATTCAGGAAGATGCTCAGGAACTTGATGGTTTAAGCAAGGCCCAAGAAAGCATGATTTTTGTTTTAAGTCAAACGAGATGTTCAGAAGCAAAAGCAAACAAAGGAGGAAATTAAATAGTTTCATGTAAGGCAGAAAGATGATAAGGTTAAGAAGTTAAAAAAAATTTAATTTAATTTTAGGTAATTTAAGTAAGGTAACCACAACATTTATGATAGGCAACGTAGCTATTCTTTCATGAATAACTAGTTCCAAAGTGATTAAAACTACACATATCAGATATTAAGGAATTCTCTTCAGTATTTTAATTATACAATTGGAAAAATACCAACAAAAAATAACAGCAAACATTTACTGAGAGCTCACTCTGTACCAAACACTGCCTCATCTAGACAGATGCATTATTTCATATATTAAACAAAAAAAAAAAAAGATTAGGTTTTCCAGTACATCTGGCTTGAAACCACTCAATTCAGAAACCACAAAGGAATACACTCAGGTTAAAATCTGCAGAAAATATGAATCATTGAATCTCTGGTAAAAATATAATTTTATTTCTGGTCGTCTTTCTCCCCTGTTCCCCACAGACATCTGGGAAAGAACATGATAAAAATTTATGGAAATATATTTTAGCACTAACATAGTAGTTGGTACATAAAAATATTTAGTAAGTATTCTTTGAATGGATTAGTGACAAATAAGGTACAATTGATGGAAATTCATTGTTCTCTGAGATGTATCTTTGACTAAAATGCTTTCTTTCATTCTTTGGTCCCTCGAGGGAGAGAAACAATGGTCAATGCTACGTCATGTTTAGTGCCCACATTTTAAAAACTCTCAAGTCATGGTCTAAAGTTATTCTAGTCCACAGCCTCATCCATTCACAGCTATCAATTCACCTCATTAAAACAGTGCATCACATTAAAATAGCACAGATTCAAAAACAAGATGGAAAGGCGGCAGGTTTTGATGAATAACCGAATTTCACTTGACTGATCACTAGTTGTTATTTCTTATCCAAGTGACGGCTGTGACTAAGACTCTTTTTGGCCAACAGCACCCATCCATCACACACCTGCATGCCAGCAAGCATCAATGTTCTTCGATAAATGGCACGGAGAACAAGCTTGGTGTGTTTTCTCTCCGTGAAAATGTTTTGGCAGCCTTGAATCCATTGCAGGAAGTATCTCACAAATAGAAGTGATGTAGTAACAGGTTCCTAATTTTGTCTGAATGCTCATGGGCTCGTTGTGACATACACTGCTTCCCAAAGGGGAGTTTTTAAAATTCCAGTAAGTATCGAGATATTAGCAGAACATTATCTATTTTATTTTGGCTCTATGAAGAACAGGAGTTAATTAATGATTTGCTGAGATACTCTACTCAGCCAGATCCTTTCACACTGTGCTTCCTCCTCTCTGGGCGCCTTCCATTTCCAGCTCCCAGGGCCTCGTCCTGTGCCCAGGCTCCTTGTGGTGGGTCCCACCTGGTCATCACCACTGCCGCTCTCTGTGGCCAAGCCACGTCCAATATGGAGTGATGGTTAAAGACCTGGAATCAGGGCCAGGATGGCTAGCTTGAAATCATGGCTCTGCCATTTAATATGTGCATAATTAGGACAAGTCTTTGAAGCTCTCAGAGGGTGGAATGTATATCAAAGGGGAATAAAAATGACCTTAGAAGGTAGCCGTGGGCCTTGAGTTTCTATGTGTGAAGCCCTTAAAATGATGTTTGGAACACCGTAAGGACCGTAACGGTTAGACATGATTATTATTCCATAATCAGATCTTTTATTCCTTTTGTGCCACTAAGGAACTTCCGAAGTATTCAGATAAATAATTCAAACTGAAATATTTCACCAATTCAAACATATAAAAGAATTCTCAGTGATTCATTCCCTAAGCTGAAGGAATACATTTCCAGAAAAGTTCATGACTCACAGGAGGCCAAGAGGCCTTCTTTCTAAATACTGACAAATCACTCTGCAAAGGTTAGCACCCACTCCTCCTCCCGGTGGGATCGTTTATTTAACGTGAAAACAAAAGATTACTAGAGCCATGCATCCATCTCTGAGACTGATGCATTAGGAAGGAAGAGATAAATATTAAAGTACAAAAAAAATCATAATTCTATAATAATACCAAGATAGTACTTTTTGATATTGAGAAAAGGACTAAGAAGGGAATGAATTGGCTATATTATAATTTGCCTCTCATAAAATCAATTTTTTTGCCTTAATTCTAACCAATGAAAAAGATGACAAAATTTTTAAAATTTTCTTCATAAAACTCAGACTGTATTTTTGTTTTTGGAAGCTGCTAGATAAAAGTTTAAATTATTTGGTAAATTACATTATTGGCAGGTACTTTGTCATTACCTCAAATTAATTCCTTTTGAATTATCTCCCAAATATTTCCAAATTATCTCTCAAATAGTGCCAGTTTAAATTTGAATAAATTAATTGAAAGCGCTTCTTATAATTGCTTATCCTTTTTGAAGAGGAATCAAACATTTGGATCCTTGGGGCATCATTAAACAAAATGAAAATCACCCAATTGATTCTGTTGTGGGGTGAATATTTTAAAAAAAAAGATTAAAATTAAGCTTATTTCTCAACTCACAAAATAATTGTATTTGAGATCCTTTGACACCTTATCTGATTTAACTGCTTGGTTCTGCAATGATTTCTTTTCTGAAGACTGTCCAGAATATTGCTGCCTTTTTCAGAGGGCTAATTGAATCACACTAGTTTCACAAAATAAGCTTGTTAATTGCTTGTTTTAGCAGGTTATTTTACAAATAGAAAAGTCCGGTGGTTCTTCCAAAGAAGAAAGTGCCAGATAATGTTAGCGGCCATGGGTACCAAAGCTACAAAATGCATATAACATTAACTAAAGTTTTCATTTTAATTCATCCATAAAAAAATGCTGTTTTCTGGCTTATATCCCAACTTGGGGTACAAACCACAACTCCTCGCTCTGGTTTTGAAAGTTCCTACATGCTCCTACCTCTTGGATCTCATCTTGTACCATTTTCTCCTCTGCTTGCCACCCTGTCCTCCGGCTGGAAACATTGGGTTCCATCCAATGTCAAAATCAATGAGCTCATTTTGATCCCAGGATCTCTGGTGTAGAGTTTCTCTTTCCTAATCTTCATTGTCTGACTCCCAGTCTTTCACATTTCGGCTGAAAATGGACTTCAAACAAGAGACCTTTCCTAACCACTCATGTTACTAGAATCTAGACTCCATGAAACCAACATCTTGGTTGCCTGATTCTCTATGGTTTCTTCCAACATCTTGACTAGCTCATCACACACGCATCAACATAACTCAATATGTTATTTGTTGAGTGTGGAATATGCATGGACTCCCTGATATGCTCTGTACTGTTAGTGACACATACAGCATTTCCTAATAACCTTGCAAGGTAAATATTATCATGGTTTTATAAGAAGTAAGGGCCCAAATTAACCACCTGGTGTGTCTGGTTCCAAAACTGTTATTTTTCCTCTAACCTACTAGCAAGGACAAATGAGTACTTTAGCACGGTGAGTCCAATCACCTCCCTGCTTTAATGTCATGCTACAGACATCTACTGAAGGAAGTATCACTTTAAAACATGTTTACATGTGGATTTTCCAAGAGAAACTAGGGTTCCTTGAGCGTAATGACTGTGCCTTATTTATCTGGATAGTCCTAGTGCCTGGAACACAGATTTGCAATAAATATTTGTTGAAAAAACAGAGGAACTTAAAGAATTCCATTACTGGTAATTAACATGAGATCTCAATGTTGAATTGATACAACGTATATAGAGGTTTACAATGAATTTTCTTAACCAAGTAATTTTTGAAATGGAAAACTATGTGCTTGGAATGCATAAACTTCTGTATATTAAAAATTGGCTGAGGGGCGCCTGGGTGGCTTGCTCGGTTAAGCGTCTGACTTCCACTCAGGTCATGATCTCACAGTCCGTGAGTTCGAGCCCCACGTCGGGCTCTGTGCTGACAGCTCAGAGCCTGGAGCCTCCCTCTCTCTCTGCCCCTCCCCTGTTCATGCTCTGTCTCTCTCTGTCTCAAAAATAAATAAACGTTAAAAAAAATTTAAACCCTTAAAAAAATTGGCTGAGTCAATTGATGAATTTGATATGAAGAGTTTATGTTTTTATAGACAGTTAATTCTTTTAAAATTTTTCATTCTCAAAGGCACGAGTTTATAATAATTACTGGTATTCATTCATTCATTCTTTCTTTCTTTCTTTTTTTTTTTTTTTTTTTAAAGTTTTTTTTTTTTCAACGTTTATTTATTTTTGGGACAGAGAGAGACAGAGCATGAACGGGGGAGGGGCAGAGAGAGGGAGACACAGAATCCGAAACAGGCTCCAGGCCCTGAGCGGTCAGCCCAGAGCCCGACGCGGGGCTCGAACTCACGGACCGCGAGATCGTGACCTGGCTGAAGTCGGACGCTTAACCGACTGCGCCACCCAGGCGCCCCATTCTTTCTTTCTTTTTTTAAGATTTTATTTTTAAGTAATCTCCACATGCAATGTGGGGCTTGGATTTACAATTGTGAGGTCAAGAGTCACACGCTCTACTGACTGAGCCGGCCAGGCGCCCCTCAATGTTTCTTTATCAAGGTAAAAGGATAATTTGGGGGGCACTTGGGTGGCTCAGATGGTTAAACATCCAACTCTTGATTTCAGCTCAGGTCAGATCTCATGGTTCATGAGTTCGAGTTCTGCATTGGGCTCTGCACTGTGCATGCAGCCTGTTTAGTATTCTCTCTCTCCCTCTCCCCTGCTCATGCTCTCTCTCTCTCTCTCTCTCTCAAAATAAATCAATAAACTTAAAAAAAGGTAAGGATATTTTAAATTATCTGGTATGTAAACAGTTTTGGGAAAACGACTTTCGTTCACTAGTGTTTGATACTACTTTATTATATATTTTGCTTCCCGTGCCTTAGCTGTAAAGCAGCAGGCAGTTGCATGTGAAAGATACCGTGAGTGCCACTGAAGTAGTCACCTCATTTGGAGTTTAAGAACACCGGAGGCCCTTCCATTGTTTCTCCCACTGACTCTGGGAGAATCTGAGTCTCAGCCTGGAAGTCCTCAGATCTGCTTCTTAATGACTGTCTTTTCTCCCATAACATCTCCTTTTATCAATGTCTTCCTACAAAGGATCCCTTGGTTGTATACCATTTGCTTTGCTATGTAATATTTTCCTTCAGGGGCGCCTGGGTGGCTCAGTTGGTTAAGTGTCCGACTTCGGCTCAGGTCATGATCTTGGGGTTTGTGAGTTCAAGCTCCGCCTCAGGCTTTGTGCTGACAGCTGGGAGCCTGGGACCTGCTTCAGATTCTCTCTCTGCCCCTCCCCCCACTAACACTCTGTGTGTGTGTCTCTCTCTCAAAAATAAATGGCTTCAGGGGCACCTGGGTAGCTCGGTCGGTTAAGCGGCCGACTTTGGCTCAGGTCATGATCTCACGGTCCGTGAGTTCAAGCCCCGCGTCGGGCTCTGTGCTGACAGCTCAGAGCCTGGAGCCTGTTTCAGATTCTGTGTCTCCCTCTCGCTGACCCTCCCCTGTTCATGCTCTATCTCTCCCTGTCTCAAAAAAAAAAAAATAAAATAAAAAAAAAATAAATGGCTTCATCCTCTTCCCTTCCTAACCTGAACCCTCCACCTTAGTCTGCTGGCATTCTCACCTCCAGCCCCTCCCCCTCCCCAGCAGCCCACAGGTGCATTTCCATCACTGCATCCGTGTCCATACCTTTCTTCCCCATGAAATGCCAATCTCCATTTCTTTATTTCTCCCCTTGATTATTTTAGGAGTAGGAAACGCAAGAGGTTGGGAGATAGGCAGAGGTGGGTCTGACTACTAGTTTTGATATGTAGAGTTCTGTGAGCTTGGACCAGTTACTCAACCTGAGTCTGTTTTCTCATCCATAACATTGATATTTCATAATGGTTAGAGAAGATAAGATATTTGATTACCAAATTTCTCATCAATTTCTAGCCAATAGGTACATGATCCTTTATTTCTTTGGGTCTCAAATAAAATCTCATCTGCTTTGTGACATCTTGCCTAGCTTGACACATCACATTCTTTAATCCCTGTCACTAGATTGACTTCATATATTTAACATTCATTTGGCACACACACACACACACACACACACACACACACACACACACTTTACATGGTTGGAAATCTCATTACCTCAAGTCCCCATTTCCTTAATGGTTGTGCTGGAACAATGAACTCATTAAGATTTCTTTTTCATAGAAATATATGATTAAAAAAAATCGAATAGTATAGAAAGCCCTAAAATGACAAGAAACTCATCTCTTTTCTTAACCTCCTCAGCCACTTTCCCTAGGAGCAACTACATTAAAAAAATATTATTGTAACTCCCATATTCCATCACCCAAATTTAATAGTTATCAAGAATTCACTATGCTACTTATCTTTTCCTCTTCTTTGTCACCCTGTCTCAGCTACATTATATTGGAAAGCATAGTCCAGACAAAATGTCCTGTCATCAATTTATACATCAGTTTGCATAAGGAGTTAAGCATTAATTTCTTTAAAATATGGAAATTTTCATCATGTGATATGATGCCCTTATCTTGCCCAATTAATTAATTCCCCAGTTAATTAATTAATTCCTCAATTCAATTAATTCCCCAATTTCATCTAATATCTAGCACATATTCATGTTTTCTTACTTATCTCAAAATGATGTTTTCCCTCAAAAGACCATTTGGATAAGAATCCAAAGAAGATGGACGTATTACATATTGTATTTAGTTGTTTGTGTTTTCAGTCTCTTAATTTAAATGAGTTCCTAGAGGCAATGAATTTTCTGAGGATTCTAATTAGAGATTTTAGCTTTTAAATGTCTGTTCTTTGCACAGAATTTGATCTTTTGCTTCTGTGGTAATTTTTCTGATATTCTTACAATCCTGTGTTACAGGCTTTTCTCAAAAGTCTGCTGAATTTTGTCCTACCTGTTCATATTTTAGAACTGGGCAATAAAAATGTGCCTGGGACTCGGTGGGCATGGTAGGAACATGTCAATTGACAGGCTTTACGTGAGGCTGTCTGTCTCTTAGAGGAGTCTTTAAGCCTCAAGAAACAGAATATTTAAAGCGGCTTTAACAGTGTAGAACATCTATAGATACGGACCTATGTTATTCCCAGGTTAATTCAATAATTTTGATGATGGTATTTAGGCGCAGAGGCTCACAGACCTGCCCATTAGTCACAAACTGCCACGGCAATACCATGTATCCTAAAGAGATACAAGGGACATGGTGAAGAGGAAGGGTCATTTCGCCTAATATTCTCTTTACCGTAAATTAGAAAAACCTCTCCCAAAGGTCTCTCCAGATGTCATCACACCTGATTGTTTAGGGTTGGGTCAAATGCTCACTGCTGAGATGGGGAGGCATCTTCAAAAGTGAGTAGTGGACACAGCCTCAATGCTGATGGCTTAGGACGTGCCCACAAGGAAACGCCTGGAGGGTGACGTCAATGACATTTGGGTAAACAGTCCCCAGCACCATCACACAGGTTGGGGAAGGAACCAATGACTATTCTGGAGCCTCAGATATTTTTGTTTCATGAATCTCCTTGGAGGACGGCCAAGTTCACCGGCTCCCTCTAAGCTTTGTTTCTGTGAACATTCTAGCATCCGCTGATGGCCTCTTCCCACTGTCTTCATCAATGTGGAGTTATGTCTTTTTACTATCTGACTATCATTTTATAAGGCTTTTGGGAGAAGAGATTAGCATATGAATTCAGTCTCAACATGTTGACATGGCAGAATTCCATTTCAACAGCAGTTTTGATGACCTACCTACCTATCTTTTCAATTCACATTTAAAGAGAAAATTGTAAGTTCATCACATTGTGCTACCTTTCCACAGAAAACATCTTCTAGAAACTATTCCCCAAAATTCAATGATGATCTAAGTCTTTTTCAATCTGAGTCCGATATCACTATAATTTTCTTCTTGTACAGACGATGTTAAATGCCACTGCCAACATAATTTGACCTGTTGTTTCATTTATGGATAATTTTTCCTTCTCACCCTCATTTCTTTCTGCATGAAATTACTTATATTGAATTCACAGACCTCCACAAGGTGGTCCCACTAATCTCATGTCTATCTTTTTACCTACAATAGTGAACTTTTCTTTCCTTTTTCGAGACCGCTCCATTCTAATACAATAGATCATTGTATACATTCCAGATCATTTAAAATACTGTGTTTAAAGATTAGGTGCATGTTATTCTGAACCAAATTCTCGCATTGTAGACTATGAATGTTAAAAGAAAAAAAAATCGGGGCGCCTGGGTGGCGCAGTCGCTTGAGCGTCCGACTTCAGCCAGGTCACGATCTCGCGGTCCGTGAGTTCGAGCCCCGCGTCGGGCTCTGGGCTGATGGCTCAGAGCCTGGAGCCTGTTTCCGATTCTGTGTCTCCCTCTCTCTCTGCCCCTCCCCCGTTCATGCTCTGTCTGTCTCTGTCCCAAAAATAAATAAACGTTGGAAAAAAAAAAGAAAAAAGAAAAAAAAATCTATTCAGGATGAAAAATAAAAATCCAGTTATCGTTTTTATCCTATAAACTCATGGCAAGTATCAAACTCCTCTAGAGAGAGATTTCATCCCTCTAAGCGTGCCTTAAACCTAAAAAAAGTACCCAAATATTTACTCAGCTCAACTATTTGTAATTTACTAAAATATCTTATTGTGTTAATGGTACCCCTCTGTGAAAACTCATGATGCTTTTTTACAAAGGACAACTTAGTCCAAAGTCAGTATTTTCCCTCTACATAAATGCTTCAGGATTCTAGATACACACACACAGCAGTAAGTATAATTTTCAAAACATTTCTATTCCCCAAAGCCACCACTAAAAATAATAAATTCAACATATTTTCAAAAAAACTAGAAAATACATTCTGTACACTATAACACTATGTTTGCTAATTTTCCTCTGAAGGTTAAAAAATGTTGTCATCACTGGGAACATTTCTGTCAATGCTACGTTGAAGGTTTCTACCGATGTGTATGTAAATTATTTATTATGCCTAATCTTTCTGGGACATGATGATAATGTCTGCCACATAGTTTGAACGTTGAAATACATATATCATATCATTTCTATGCATACTCCAGTATTATCACTGATCACTTGGAAACTAGGAAGGACCAGATACTCAAACATTTTTTAAGTTGAGACTATATGACATTCATATTAGTAGTTTTTTTTAAATTCCACTGTATTTATGAAATGTGCTAATTAGTATTTTCTCTAAAAATAATATTTAAAACTGAGTTTATTCAATGATAAATTGACTACCTTAAAAGCTATAATAAAATCTAAATTATTTTTGATTACAAAGAAATGCTTCCATCTGTATTTTCTTTAAATATTTTTCCTTTTCATGTTGAAGTTCCTCTAACTTTGCATATACAACTAAAATTCCTTTTCAGATAGGCTACTTTGATGTAGACTGTGAAATAAATTACTGCTTGCACAGTCAATAAAAAGAATGCAAGATTTAGGCTAAACTTTGGTCAGAAAATCTAATATGTTTTGAGATTTGTTCCTCCATCACATAGTATAAATGCCAGTGTTTGCCCATTTACTCTGTAACTGCTGCTTTTAGTTATAACCCTTGGAGGCAAAAGTTCCCTATAGAGGAAGAGTTTTAGAACAGCAGACAATACAAAGATTCTAATATTTCTAAGAACAAAATCTACCTTTTCTCTATGTCCTATAACCCACTGTTTCTTGCTTGTCACCGGCCTCTACTCTGTGGCTGTTCGAAACACAGCAAAGTGTTAGGATTATGATATGATATGATGTGATGTGATAGGATACTCTTTTGAAATTCAAGACACCATCGAAACACAGATTTTCCAGAACAGAATGACTATGAAATGACTTTATATGATAAAACGCCAGTATTTACAAACTGTATACAGATAAAGGAACTGTTTTTTTTTTTTTAATTTTTTTTTTCAACGTTTATTTATTTTTGGGACAGAGAGAGACAGAGCATGAACGGGGGAGGGTCAGAGAGAGAGGGAGACACAGAATCGGAAGCAGGCTCCAGGCTCTGAGCCCTCAGCCCAGAGCCCGACGCGGGGCTCGAACTCACGGACCGCGAGATCGTGACCTGGCTGAAGTCGGACGCTTAACCGACTGCGCCACCCAGGCGCCCCATGTTTTACTCTTCAAATACAGAAATAAATCCAGGAGAAACTTGCTAAGTGTTGAGAAGGACATAAATATTCAAAGAACAATTTCCTCTTTCCTGAAGAAGAGAGCCTTCTTTTCTGTACTGAACATGAGATATATATTCCCTAATTCTCCTTCTCAGTTCATGTAGTCACTGAGTGAATTGGGTGGTAACACTCCATTGTTCTAATGAAAGATAAAATGGTTGTTGACTGAATTCCATATGCTGATTTTCTGGAAATCAGAAT
The DNA here is from genome assembly GCF_018350155.1 of Leopardus geoffroyi. Lineage (NCBI taxonomy): Eukaryota > Metazoa > Chordata > Mammalia > Carnivora > Felidae > Leopardus > Leopardus geoffroyi. The sequence goes on along the minus strand of NC_059329.1, from coordinate 3,589,908 downwards.
TACTATTTACTGGAATGTTGCAAGAATATATCAAAGTTGTAACAAATAGATACTTAAAAAAATTTTTTTTAACGTTTTATTTATTTTTGAGACAGAGAGAGACAGAGCATGAACGGGGGAGGGGCAGAGAGAGAGGGAGACACAGAATCGGAAGCAGGCTCCAGGCTCTGAGCCATCAGCCCAGAGCCCCACGCGGGGCTCGAACTCACGGACCGCGAGGTCGTGACCTGAGCTGAAGTCGGACGCTTAACCGACTGAGCCACCCAGGCGCCCCACAAATAGATACTTTTAAAGATGAACGGTTGAAAAGCAGAAAGGAATAATGGAACAAGGTTCTACTTAATTCTGAAGTATCAACTTAGTCATGCAAATTGTCAAAGTCAAAGTGTAAAGACTCCTGACTCTTACAAGTTCCCAAGAAAGAGGTCATGTCAGATTGATTGACCACATCAATAAAGCTGCAATGAAAATGTACTGGATAATCTCTCCTAGGAAAATAAAACCAATTTTTAAGATTTCATCCTTATAGTATTAGAATCTATTTATTTCTATCTGTTCATGTGCTATTTATTTCTACATAACTCTTGTAGGTTGTTTTTTGTTTTGTTTTTGTTTTTTTACAAGACCTGTAGTGCCTTTTACCCTCAAAGTTCTACATAAAAACGAAGTCCTGTGCTGTTCCTTTGGCTTGATTTCAGATTGCTGTGTCTCCGTGACAAACTGCTGAGCAGTATATGGTTATGGAACTTATGTCTCTGGTAACATGATAGTTAAATATACTAGCATGATCAGATGAAAATGAGAAAGATTGCTGGTTACTATTAGTGAGAGGCTGACATTTTTTTTTTAATTTTTTTTTTTCAACGTTTATTTATTTTTGGGACAGAGAGAGACAGAGCATGAACGGGGGAGGGGCAGAGAGAGAAGAAGACACAGAACCGGAAACAGGCTCCAGGCTCTGAGCCATCAGCCCAGAGCCTGACGCGGGGCTCGAACTCACAGACCGCGAGATCGTGACCTGGCTGAAGTCGGATGCTTAACCGACTGCGCCACCCAGGCGCCCCGAGGCTGACATTTTAAAAAAGTTTTTAATGTTTATTTATTTTTGAGAGAGAGAGGGACAGAGTGTGAGCAGGGGAGGGGCAGAGAGAGGGGGAGACAGAGAATCAGAAGCAGGCTCCAGGCTCCAAGCTGTCAGCACAGAGCCCGACGCGGGGCTCGAACTCACGGACCATAAGATCATGACCTGAAGGCAGACACTCAGCTGACTGAGCCATCTAGGCAACGCTATGGGTGGATGATTTTGAACCTGAAAAGCGTCACAGCAACCAGAATACTGTGAGGCACATTTGAGTTGATTTTCCAAGGGATTTAGAAAGACGGGTTAGTGGCCTTAGCAATGTCTTTCAGCGTTATAATGTCATAGATCAGCCCCTGAACCTACCCAGGTTTTGTAATCATCTCTAACATGAAGCCTAGCAGTTCTCAGCCAATAATACTAAGGACAAATCAAAGGAAGACCGATAATACATCTAAGAATCATGCTATTTCCTTTGTTAGTGGAGGAATAGAAAAAAAAATTGTCCCAATATTTGTAATAATGTTTTTGAATAGTATGAGTAACTTTCACAAAGCTTGATTATTACAGATAAACAGGGTGTGGGAAGCTTACAATTGTATCAATTAACAATAATTATTTCTTCAGCACAGACTTATTTATTCTGGAGTCAACTACAGAAGCACCAATGTTGTTTCCTTGGCTCTCTCCGCATTTTCTAGGGCCTCTATTAGCCTTTGGGGTTTAAAGCCTGCACTTCATTAAAATATACTGTTTTGCGGGGCGCCTGGGTGGCACAGTCGGTTGAGCGTCCGACTTCAGCCAGGTCACGATCTCGCGGTCCGTGAGTTCGAGCCCCGCGTCGGGCTCTGGGCTGATGGCTCAGGGTCTGGAGCCTGTTTCTGATTCTGTGTCTCCCTCTCTCTCTGCCCCTCCCCCGTTCATGCTCTGTCTGTCTCTGTCCCAAAAATAAATAAACGTTGAAAAAAAATAAAAAAAATATACTGTTTTGCTCCCTGGAGAGACAGCCCCCCCCCCCTCACTTCTTAAATGTACAGACCAAGTGTCAGTGCATACTCAGGACTCTAAACCATTTCATTTAGTTCTCATGGACCCTCAGCATACATTCATCTGTCTGGGTTCATTACTGAATTAGTAAGTACGCATCGTATAACGTAAGTACACTCTTTGATTTGCCAGTTGAGTCCAGAATATCAGCTTTTCCTTTGTAAATCAAAGTGGCTTCCTCTTGGGATGATTATGCATATAAAACACATAGTATTGTTTTTAAAAGAAAACACTGCAAAACAGTAAACACACACCTATTTCTGATAAACTAATTGCAATGGGGGATCTCAATAGCCGCCTGAATTGGAGGTACTATGATTTTGAGGGAAATAAAAAATCTGAAAGTGTCAGAAAAATCACCTCTTACTGTACAAATAGGGTCGATGTAACTCTGAAAAGTGGTAGTGACGCAGAAATACTTCCTTTGTCACAGTGTTATTGACACAGTTATGTCCATTAAGTGGTGATGTCCAAAGAATCAAGAGAAGAAACCTATCGTATTAAGATAAGAATAATAGTTGTATGCATCAAAGAGAAATTATAATTCGATTATTTAAAAAAAATACTATATGGAAAGGGAAAAGAGAGTGTTGGTAACGCTGGGGACCGAGTACCTGGAGAATTACGTGAAGTGACTGATACCTGGTGGCGACTAAAAACAAAACGAAACAAAACACTACAGTTTCAGCTGTCTGAACCCGCCTGCTGCTTGCCACCGTAAAGCAGGCAACCCTTTTATTAATGACATTAGAAAGAAAAAGCCAGACGCCAGTTAAGTACATGGAAATTAGGGGTAGGACTCTGACTCATCTAGGCAGTTCTCCCTTGGAGAGGACAGAGGAGGAGTTGAAGAGGGCTTTGGGAGAGTGGGACAAAGGACCAGGACAAAGAGCAGTGGTCCTGAGCTTGCATGGAGGTGTCCTGAGCCTTGCTGTTCAGGGACTCACTAGGTACTCAGATCTGTCCCTTCCCCGGAGGTCTTTCTCCGTCGTTGTAAGAAATGTGTTATGTTACTGCAGCTTCTTCCTCATTCCTGCGTGGGACCAAACCCTGGATGGGGACATTCTCCTGGGGTTGTGGCTGTGTGTGATCTTACCAGACTAACAATGGAAGCATCCTCCTCTTTACTGAACGCTCAGAAGCCTGGAGGAGCAGACGGGGTAAGTTAACACTATGAACTACATTTAACATTATTGTTTTCATTGTTTTCAGGCCATCATTTTCTCCACAAAATGGAAATGAACAAGTGAAAAGGGTAGAAAAGTGAAGCCCACATCACCTTTCCAACCCACCTCGTTTCGCTCATTCTTTAAGACTTCCATGTGAACTACTTCTACGACGTTCTTCTTGACTGCATGCTTCCTTTTCTCTGTCTACCCAAACAGTCTCACTTCCTGGGTGCATTTCTTTCTTTAATGTTTATTCATTTACGTTTGATACAGAGAGATAGGGAGCAAGCAGGGGAAGGGCAGAGAGAGAGGGAGACAGAATCCCAAGTAGGCTCCATGCTGTCAGCGCAGAGCCCAACACAGGGCTTGAAATCACGAACCTCGAGATCATGACCTGAGCCAAAACCAAGACGGGATGCTCAACTGACTGAGCCACCCAGATTCCCCCCTGGGTGCAGTTCTATCCTCACAAGGACCCTACCAGGTTCACCCGGGGAGGAGATTTTTCTGGAAAACACTCCCTCACAAACATTCAACTATGACCTCATTGGTCAGTCAACATAGTACCATACCAGATTGATAGGCACTCTCGATACATGTATGAATGAAAGAACATGACCCCGTCCTGTCATAAAAAAAAAAAAAAAAACACCTACTTTCCTAGAGGAAGAAGGCTAAAACTTCTCCAAAATGAGGAGGCAGAAACCTCTAGTTTTTAGCTTCGCATAATCTTGAGAACCAAGTTTCCTAAAAGTGTCAGGTATCTGGTCTATTCCTTTTCTCAATTAGATTAAACACAAAGAAAGGAACATCTATTGACAAAATCAGAGTTACAGTGGGTGTCATAGTCCTAGTTACACTGGAAGCCTATATTAAATAGAAACTTCTAGACAGGCTTTAAGTCCTTGTGAGGACCGCTTCCCACTGGTTGGATTAGATAACCTGACAGAGGACCTGCTGAGATTTTCCCAGGTGTACCCTCTGCTCTCCTTCTATCCTTCAACCGTGAGTGAGTCACAACCTGATTATGGTTCATATGTTCATTATTTGTTGATTAAAAAATCACGGATTCCTCTTCTCAATGCAATAAGAATGCAACTATGTCTGTTGAAATATCATTCAAATCTAATCCCTTTTTAGGGGCACAGCGTTGTTCAATAACTGTCTTAGTGGCCCTTCTAGAACAGGAGTCCTTATACCTGATAATAACTTTTAAATATCGAGAAAATTAACCTAAGAAAGTGAACCACCTCCTCTGTGGAACACACAAGTCTGGCATCGACGTTCTCGAAGGCTCCAAATTAAGTTAAAGGTCTGTAAAATGGCCCACACACTGCGTGTGAAATTTGGACCTGTTTCATCAGCAATATTTAATTACTATACTGGACATAAAGTGACAGGAGTCCCATTAATTAGCTCAGGGACAAGCATTATTCATTCTTTTGGCATTGAAGCAATTCTCATTACAGTGAAGCTGATAGGGGAGTGATAAATGACAACAGGCTACTAAAATTGTTACTATCTACTGAGCCAAATCAATGCATCCCCAAACAGAAGTGTCCAGAAGAAAACACGGATGTGACATGGCAACAATGTGGAGTGTTATCAAAGTGTCATAAACCCGCTGGGTGTATCTGAGACGCTCTCTTCGGTATTTAACAAAGCCACGTATAGGTCTTTATTGGGGAAGAACGTCCCAGCCATTTACATTCAGAACAGTGGTCCTCCAACATGACTGATCATCAAAATTTATGGACATTTTCCTAAAAAAAGAGATTCTTGTGTGTGTTTCTCCCTCCAGCTTTCCAATTCCTCACCAGAGTCTCTAAATCTATGTATCGGTGTATTTTCATGCATATTTCAAAAAAATTTTTTTTGTAATTTTTTTTATTTTTGAGAGAGACAGAGCACGAGTTGGGGAGGGGTAGAGAGAGAGGGAGACACAGAATCTGCAACAGGATCCAGGTTCCAAGCTGTCTGCACAGAGTGCGACACGGGGCTCGAACTCACGAACCACGAGATCATGACCTGACCAAAGGTGGACGCTCAACCAACTTAGCCACCGAGGCGCCCCAATTTTAATGCGTACTTCAGATAACTGTGATGCAGGCTGGGGGACCACAGATTAAGGACATATGTGCACACATGCTTCTGTTCAGTCACCGAAGCTCTGTGTTGCCAAGACGATGGTTCCAAATCAAGGCATGACATTATTTGAGGAAAATGGTATTTGCAACAAAGTGTTCATATTGATTGTCATTTCAGAAGAGTATTTTCACTGACTATTACTTAGGCATGAAAATACATCTTTTGTGAATTTCTGTGTTTACCAGTCAATTGGAATTACTCTTTTCTACCTGTATTTAATCAGTTGATTGAAAATTCATAAGAAAATTCCATTATGATGGGCTGATCTGCCTGAAATTTCATTTTTAAACATAAAAGTTATAATATTTGGATTTTGTTGTTGTTGTTGTTGTTGTTGTTGTTTTTGTTAAAAGGGAGTGGGAGAACAAGGGAGGGGCAAAGAGAGAATCCCAAGCAGGTTCCACACTCAGCACAGAGCCCAATGCGGGGCTCAATCTCATGACTCTGGGATCATGACCTGAGCTGAAATCAAGAGTAGGACACTCTACCCACTGAGCCACCCAAGTGCCCCAAGATTTGGATTTCTTATACATTTCTGATTTCAAGTGATTACACAGCAAAATGCTCACTCAAACACCCGTCTATTTTAATAGACTAGGTCTACCTTATCTGACTGATACGGTTTTGTGGTAAAAGAGGCCTGCTGAAGACTGTCTATTTCTCACAGACCATCTAATTTTGGTGAGAATATTCATGAATGATCTTCTTTTTCTGAGATTTCTAGAGGGAAAGCCAGGTTGTCATCTGAAAGTTTAAAGTCACTGTGTTTCACAGCCGTCTGAATAAACTGCCTTGGAATACTCATAAGAATTTTAATTCCTGAGCCCTGCCTCAGACCAACTGGATCAAAATTTCAGAGGCAAAGTCCATGAATTCATAATTGTTTCAGAGTGCCTCTCCACCCTCTCCAGGGATTACTATGTACTAAAAGTTGAAACTCCATGGTCAGATTTTCAGTTTTTCTCGTCTTGAGGTTTAAGAGATTTATTTTGTGGTCAAGACCTTTTCAACAATGCAAACATGTTTTTCACATCCCTTTGGTGGCTACATAATAAAATGTTCAAATCTTGAACCCTGTCGTAACTAGTGTCCTCTTTTCCATACCCGGGATACTGCTCAGAGAGTAGGTTCTAGGAACTCCATGGCAGGGAAACAAGGCAACCTGCTTTCTTTCATCCGATAGTCCTTCTCTTCTGAAAACACACCCTTTTTGAAGTCTGTACTTTCCAAGGCTTCCATCACGAAAAAGAAGAATGGATAATTCCCCCAAAAGGGAGAGACTTGAGAAAAACAAGTAAAAGGAAATATTTCCACCATTTTGAAATTACGAGTTTGGAACACTTGTAAAGGTTGAACAATTGAATGAAGCATCATTCATTCATTCTCCCAAAACTCAGAAAGACTCAGTGAATACAAGATTGTGGCATTTTTTTTCCTAAATGTTTTCTCTTCATGTAATTGTTTCTGTGGCTGAGCTCACCTTATATACATGGCTTTGACATTCTTATTTTTTATCTTAATGTCTTCTCTCCTATTTTCTTAGATAATTCAAAATTATTAGCATCATCCTTTTAAGGTCTTCATTTGAGTCAACTGTATGAGTGGTTTATTATTTCAGTAATCATGTTGCTACATTTCTACCTTTAGGATGTATTTGAATTTTCAATTTTATAAATAATACTGAAATCTAATTCTGTGTTAGAAGTAATTTATTAACTTACAGGACAATGGTTATGAATACTTAAAAGTTCTTGATAAATATAATAAGATTGCTTCCAGAAAGATTAAACCAATTTAAACTTCCACTATAAGTGTCTGATAGAACCGATGTCTGAAATCTCATGAGGCTAAAAGTTTACCTTGCTTTGGATTTGGCTAATTTGTAATGAATAGGCATATTGCTTTTGCATAGGCTATTGTTAGTTATTAGACAAGGAAAACGGGTCACATTCATGGGCCAATGGTAATGTATAATAAAAAGAGAACTGAAATGCTTGATTTCTATCTTTCACCTTGTCTGTCAAATGGAAGAATTTTCAGGCCAATGGAATGATAATAAACATTATTAAGATATAACCTAAGGTCAAGAACTGGATAAAATAATTTTAATAACACATTATTTTCCAAAAGATTTTAAGTTCTACACTGAAATACTCCTGAATACACTGAAATAAATGAAATACTCCTGAATACACTGAAATAAATGAAAACCCTGAAACATTCTCAGGGATATTTAGCTGAGATCAACTGAAGAATTAATTATATATTTAAAAAATTTTTTTAACATTTATTTATTATTGAGAGACAGAGAGAGACAGAGAGTGAGCAAGGGAGGGGCAGAGAGAGAGGGAGACACAGAATCTGAAGCAGGTTCCAGGCTCTGAACTGTCAGCACAGAGCCCGACGTGGGGCTAGAACTCACAAACCACCAGATCATGACGTGAGCCGAGGTCGGAGGCTTAACTGACTGAGCCACCCAGGCGCCCCAAGAATTAATTATATTTTTAAACACTTTGTAGCTTTATTTCTTATCTGCCTGATCTAGTCTGGTCTATTAACTACCAATGCATTTATATTGATTTCTTTCTGATCTATCTTACAGTTTTTACTTTATATCAATAATATGTGTGATGTCTGAAGATTTAGAACTTCTTTGTTACTTACAATCTATACAGTTGTAAGGAGCAAGCGAACATTCTTGTACTATTGTTTTACTGCATTGGCATCAACTTTGATGAGCACTGGGGTGTGAGCAGAGCAGTGAAGATGGGGGCTGGGACACCCTGCACGAAGCCCTCAGCTCCGGATGCCACTGCCTGTACAAGGGCAATAATATTAGTTCCTCCTCACAGGGATGTTGAAAAGATTAAATGAGCAATCGGGTCCGGCCGAAAACTTAGACAAGTCGAGCATCGATGCTGGCTTCTTTTACTGCAGTTTTTCCCTTTCTACCCTCCCTCTTTCTCTGTCTCTAGTCTGTCTTCCTCTCCCCTCCCTCCTCTCCTGGCTCCTTTTTTTGCATTCCCTGACACCTTTGCAAATATTTGATTTTAAACTCTCTTTAAGAAGACTGTTTGTCCACTCTTGGTTTTAGCTCAGGTCATGATCTCATGATTCGTGGGATCAAGCCCCGCATTGGGCTCTGTGCTGAAGCCTGCTCGGGATTCTTCTGTCTCTGTCTCTGCCTATCCCCTGCTCACGTCCTGTTTCTCTCTCTCTCTCTGAAAATAAATAAACTTTAAATTAAAAAGATCATTTGTCTTCTTTAGGGCATAAAATAAGAAACACTATTTTTAATCATTGAGGATATCAAATGATATTTATGACGATTTTTTTCATCTTATTGTATATATTTTTTATTTCTTCAATTTCCTTAATATGTTCTTTATAGTCTATCATTTGTCATAGGACTTCTCTTTCTTTAGCCTTTTCCCCACTGAGGATGTGAAGAGAAAATGGTGGTCACCTTCTAGCTCAAAATAGTATAGTTTTCTCAACGCATCCATTTCAGCCATTCTCAGGGGTCTATGTTTGCCCTCACACTCTAGTGTCCTTATTTTTTAGTAACGTATTGTTTTTTTGTAACAGTGAATTACATTCCATGTAATATTATTTTTCTACTTTATTTCAAGAATGCAATCACCTCCATTTCTCAACAATAACCATTAGAACTTCATGAATCATTATTTAAATAATGATATTGCCTCCAGATTTTTAATAACCTGCTTCCCACCAAGATTAAGTATTTGATAAAGCTTTCTGTTTATTGAAATCCATTTTCTGAACACATAACAAGTTCTTCCTGTACAGAGCATCATGGGAACGTTATTCTAGAAAGCTTTCTTTGACTCATTTTTGCATTTTTTTTCTGCTCCAATTTTCCTGTCTCCAGAAACGGTGATTATTTGTATAATCTGACCAACACTATGTTCAGTAGCAATAATATTCGCTGAAAGTGCTACTTTATTCACCCTAACTTCCTGATATTTCACTCAGCTTTTTAAAAATACTAATTCTACTCACTGGCATTGCTAATTTTAGATTTTGAAATAATTTCATTTTTCTCATCAAATGCTGTACTCAGTTTTGCCAGCTACGTCTAATCTTTTGAGGTTACTTCTTTCTTTATTCCTACAATTCATTTCGTAGAACCCATGGTCTCTTTAATTTTTCTTTTGGTTCAAAAACCTGCTTCTGTCTCCCCACTAATTTCTTAGGATATACATTTAAATGCATACTCCTTCCTGCTCTTTTTCATGCTACATTCCTTTTTGCCATTTTTAAGAGAAATTCCACAGCATCCCCATGGGATTCTCTGTTGCTTTTGTTTTCTTATGCTCTTCATTTCTGCATCTAGGCATTTCCATCCATTCCTGTCCATTGGCCGGAAATAATGTTGTCTTTCATTTTCCTGTCCTATTCATATGGATGCTGTTGCAATCTTCTTATTCTGTGAACTGGGAGCTCCCCTCAGTTACTCAGATGCTCAGAGGAGCGTGAAGTGGGGCTCGTGGTAATGCATGGCTGATTCTGGGCCATCACTTCTGCAGGTCTCTTTCCAAATCAGTTGACTCCCCTGCCAGTGGACACTTCTGTATCTTGTCATTCTTCACTTTGGGCACAAGCAACCTGCCCGAGCGAGTTATATCACACAAGCCTTTCTAACTGCACTTGTGCAAACTCTCCCTGCTGCAGCTACAAGGTTTATTTCTTCACCTCTTTTTTCTCCGTATCTCTTCTGGCTCAGCTCTGCCTTCCCACAGCCCTCCCTGGTTAGGAAGCAGAATTTGCAAACAAAAGCAGCAAAGCCACGTTGCTTCCAGGTCAGCCCTCATGCACCTGAAATTCTCTGCCTGGAGGTGGGGTGTAGGTCTGCAGCTGGGAGTCTGTTTCCCCTGTGGGCCAGCACTGCTTTCGCCGAGGCCTCACATCTACCGGGGGCCTCGAGGAGGTACAGTGACCTGCTTCTCGCAGACCACACCTTGCTATCAATTCACTAGGACACATACCAAAGGCAAGGGCCAGATCCCATTCTCTTTGCCTAGGCAAACGAATGCCTGTAACTATTAGGATTCAGGAGTGTGGGCTACCAGTTTCCAAGAGGCAGCATCAATAAAATTTCTTTATCTTAGGATTATTTTATCCCAATGTGCTCGTACCAAATTTCCTGGAAATATCCTTTTCAGTTATGCGACTAAGATTTTGATCTTCTAAAAGGATAACAAGGTAGACTCAACCATCACAGATCACCAAGCTTGATGTGGCTCTGAGGTAGCAAAGAGGGACACTGGATCTCATAGCATGGCAGTCACTTTCTCCAAAAGCGTCTCTCAAGAATCTCTTCTTTTCATTATACTCTCTTTTTCTTCCCTTGAAATACATGAGTAGTTTTAAAACCAGGTGCTCGGTGATTTCCTTTGAAAATCTTGATATGCAGAACTTTCCACATACTTACTTTTTTCATCTGATACAACCGTACAGGTAACTCAGTTGAGCTGTTGCAGGAATAGTTGCATGTAACATACTGTGAGAAGTACCACGACTTCCACTTCCACAACCACCATTAGAACTTGCACTATCATGAGGCTGAATCCCACCAATACCACCAGAGGAGACCAGGTAAATGAGGAGCACTTAGTGTCTCAGCACCTCAGTGGACTGCATGGCCGCGTTTCTTTAAAATCCCTGAAGAAATCTTAAGGAAACATGGAATCAAAACAGAAGAGACAAGAGCTTTATCACTGGTTTAACCACAGTACATAGAAGTGCCGGTGGTATAGTCAACCTTTCCTTCCCAAAAGGAAGATGTTTTAAAGAATCCTACAGGCTCTTCTCTTCTTCATGGTCCTATTCAACACTGACATCACTATCCTAATGGTTGCCACAACATTTTTAGAAAGCAATAAGCAGACAGAATGGTGAATGTATCATACATATGGTATTGAACCAGACCTATATCCAAAACAAAACTCATAGGAAGAAACAGAAAATGCTGTACTTTAATTTGAAATAACTGAATAGTTGTAGAATGTGTGGCTTTGCACCAGAACTCAAAACAGACTTAAGATATGAAGCTAGAGGGGCGCCTGGGTGGCACAGTCGGTTAAGCCTCCGACTTCACCCAGGTCACGATCTCACGGTCCGTGAGTTCGAGCCCCGCGTCGGGCTCTGGGCTGATGGCTCAGAGCCTGGAGCCTGTTTCCAATTCTGTGTCTCCCTCTCTCTCTGCCCCTCCCCTGTTCATGCTCTGTCTCCCTCTGTCCCAAAAATAAATAAACGTTGAAAAAAAAATTTTAAAAAAGATATGAAGCTAGATGTGTCTTATTCAACGATATCATACAAACATAGCAAGCATTAATAGAAGTCCAACAGAAAGCCTGACCTCAAGATCTAAGATAGATGGTCTTGATCAACTTAGACACGTCTGTTTTTGTTTTTGTTTTTGTTTTCCCCTGGAACTTTAGTGGGTGGGTAAGCAAGCACAGAGGGCTTCTGGGGTCATAAAAATTTGAAATTTTTGAATAAACATTGAGAAGTTGATAGTACATACTTGTTAAATACCTTTGAAGCTTTTACATGAATGTCAAGATTTAGGCCCCTACTTAGGACCAAAGGTCACCTTTAACTTTTGTTTTCTTTCTTTTTTTTTTTAATATATGAAATTTATTGTCAAATTGGTTTCCATACAACACCCAGTGCTCATCCCAAAAGGTGCCCTCCTCAATACCCATCACCCACCCTCCCCTCCCTCCCACCCCTCATCAACCCTCAGTTTGTTCTCAGTTTTTAAGAGTCTCTTATGCTTTGGCTCTCTCCCACTCTAACCTCTTTTTTTTTTTTTTCCTTCTCCTCCCCCATGGGTTTCTGCTGTTTCTCAGGATCCACATAAGAGTGAAACCATATGGTATCTGTCTTTCTCTGTATGGCTTATTTCACTTAGCATCACACTCTCCAGTTCCATCCATGTTGCTACAAAAGGGCATATTTCATTTTTTCTCATTGCCACGTAGTATTCCATTGTGTATATAAACAACAATTTCTTTATCCATTCATCAGTTGATGGACATTTTGGCTCTTTCCATAATTTGGCTATTGTTGAGAGTGCTGCTATAAACATTGGGGTACAAGTGCCCCTATGCATCAGTACTCCTGGATCCCTTGGATAAATTCCTAGCAGTGCTATTGCTGGGTCATAGGGTAGGTCTATTTTTAATTTTCTGAGGAACCTCCACACTGCTTTCCAGAGTGGCTGCACCAATTTGCATTCCCACCAACAGTGCAAGAGGGTTCCCGTTTCTCCACATCCTCTCCAGCATCTATAGTCTCCTGATTTGTTCATTTTGGCCACTCTGACTGGCCTGAGGTGATATCTGAGTGTGGTTTTGATTTGTATTTCCCTGATGAGGAGCGACGTTGAACATCTTTTCATGTGCCTGTTGGCCATCCGGATGTCTTCTTTAGAGAAGTGTCCATTCATGTTTTCTGCCCATTGCTTCACTGGGTTATTTGTTTTTCAGGTGTGGAGTTTGGTGAGCTCTTTATAGATTTTGGATACTAGCCCTTTGTCCGATATGTCATTTGCAAATATCTTTTCCCATTCTGTTGGTTGCCTTTTAGTTTTGTTGGTTGTTTCCTTTGCTGTGTAGAAGCTTTTTATCTTCATAAGGTCCCAGTAATTCACGTTTGCTTTTAATTCCCTTGCCTTTGGGGATGTGTCAAGTAAGAGATTGCTACGGCTGAGGTCAGAGAGGTCTTTTCCTGCTTTCTCCTCTAAGGTTTTGATGGTTTCCTGTCTCACATTCAGGTCTTTTATCCATTTTGAGTTTATTTTTGTGAATGGTGTGAGAAAGTGGTCTAGTTTCAACCTTCTGCATGTTGCTGTCCAGTTCTCCCAGCACCATTTGTTAAAGAGACTGTCTTTTTTCCATTGGATGTTCTTTCCTGGTTTGTCAAAGATGAGTTGGCCATACGTTTGTGGGTCTAGTTCTGGGGTTTCTATTCTATTCCATTGGTCTATGTGTCTGTTTTTGTGCCAATACCATGCTGTCTTGATGATGACAGCTTTGTAGTAGAGGCTAAAGTCTGGGATTGTGATGCCTCCTGCTTTGGTCTTCTTCTTCAAAATTACTTGGCTATTCAGGGCCTTTTGTGGTTCCATATGAATTTTAGGATTGCTTGTTCTAGTTTTGAGAAGAATGCTCGTGCAATTTTGATTGGAATTGCATTGAATGTGTAGATAGCTTTGGGTAGTATTGACATTTTGGCAATATTTATTCTTCCAATCCATGAGCACGGAATGTCTTTCCATTTCTTTAAATCTTCTTCAATTACCTTCATAAGCTTTCTATAGTTTTCAGCATATAGATCTTTTACATCTTTGGTTAGATTTATTCCTAGGTATTTTATGCTTCTTGGTGCAATTGTGAATGGGATCAGTTTCTTTATTTGTCTTTCTGTTGCTTCATTGTTTGTGTATAAGAATGCAACTGATTTCTGTACATTGATTTTGTATCCTGCAACTTTGCTGAATTCATGTATCAGTTCTAGCAGACTTTTGGTGGAATCTATCGGATTTTCCATGTATAATATCATGTCATCTGCAAAAAGCGAAAGCTTGACTTCATCTTTGCCAATTTTGATGCCTTTGATTTCCTTTTGTTGTCTGATTGCTGATGCTAGAACTTCCAGCACTATGTTAAACAACAGCGGTAAGAGTGGGCATCCCTGTCGTGTTCCTGATCTCAGGGAAAAAGCTCTCAGTTTTTCCCCGTTGAGGATGATGTTAGCTGTGGGCTTTTCATAAATGGCTTTTATGATCTTTAAGTAGGTTCCTTCTATCCCGACTTTCTCAAGGGTTTTTATTAAGAAAGGGTGCTGGATTTTGTCAAAGGCCTTTTCTGCATCGATTGACAGGATCATATGGTTCTTCTCTTTTTTTTTGTTAATGTGATGTATCACGTTGATTGATTTGCGAATGTTGAACCAGCCCTGCATGCCAGGAATGAATCCCACTTGATCATGGTGAATAATTCTTTTTATATGCCGTTGAATTCGATTTGCTAGTATCTTATTGAGAATTTTTGCATCCATATTCATCAGGGATATTGGCCTGTAGTTCTCTTTTTTTACTGGGTCTCTGTCTGGTTTAGGAATCAAAGTAATACTGGCTTCATAGAATGAGTCTGGAAGTTTTCCTTCCCTTTCTATTTCTTGGAATAGCTTGAGAAGGATAGGTATTATCTCTGCTTTAAACGTCTGGTAGAACTCCCCTGGGAAGCCATCTGGTCCTGGACTCTTATTTGTTGGGAGATTTTTGATAACCGATTCAATTTCTTCGCTGGTTATGGGTCTGTTCAAGCTTTCCATTTCCTCCTGATTGAGTTTTGGAAGAGTGTGGGTGTTTAGGAATTTGTTCATTTCTTCCAGGTTGTCCAATTTGTTGGCATATAATTTTTCATAGTATTCCCTGATACACCTTTAACTTTTCAAGGACTATTGGCTGTGACCCAACTACACGGATAATAAGTCACTATGATATTTAACAGAGTTGGAGTGTACAAGGTTGATTCATGAATAATGGGTTCCCATCAGGAGCAGATAGGGGACTTTGTTTGATGGAGTTGTGTTCTCGGTTTGCCTGCCACCACTCCCCCCTCAAATGTGGGTCCCTGTGGAAGCAAAGAAGGATGTGAAGAGCTGCTTTGTGTCCTGAAATAAAGAGACTACAGGCAACACTGCCTTGTGGCCTAGTAACACAACATGGATGGAAGAACTTTTTTCCTGACGCTAGGTACTGAAGGATGGACAGGTGACTAACTTTACATAGGCTGGAATTGAAACTGGAGAATGCCATCACCATGGGGCCCTTGGGAATCACATGACCAACTGGTAGTGACACAGGATGATATTATACCGTAGCCCATATGTTTGTGAGATATTATTCAAGGATTCTTTGGAGATTAAAAAAAAAAAACCAAATTAGAGATGCCTTACCTACCAACTCTGTTGCCATTAAATGCTCTCTATACTAGTCTCAGTTCAGTCATTAAGCAGAAAAATTCTTCTCTGGGGCATCTGGGAGGTGCATCCAACTTCAGCTCAGTCAGTTGAGCATCTGACTTCAGCTCAGGTCATGACCTCATGGTTTATGAGTTCAAGCCCCGCATCTGGCTCTGTGCTGACAGCTCAGAACCTGGAGCCTGCTTCCGATTCTGTGTCTCCCTCTCTCTCTGATGGTCCACCACTCACTCTGTGTTTCTCTCTCTCTCTCTCTCTCTCTCTCTCTCTCTCAAAAATAAATAAAAATTTTTAAAAATTTAATTTAAAGAAAAATTCTTCTCACTTTTCTGCTCAAGTAACTACTATAAGGACTATCAGTGACCAGACTGAGCTGGACAGTAAGTCAGAAGAGAGAATAATGGCTAAGGTGAGTAAAGAGAAAAAGGCTAATAAAATAGAACAATTTAGATTAAACTACTAGATTTTAATTCTGTAACTCTCAGGTAAAAAGTTAATATGGTAGCTAAATGCAGAATTTTATTAAACATATGAAATAATTATTATTTTCTTACAACATTTTTTTGTAATGTCTATTTTTGAGAGAGACAGAGAGACAGAGTGCAAGTGGGGGAGGGGCAGAGAGAGAGGGAAACACAGAATCGGAAACAGGCTCCAGGCTCTGAGCTGTCAGAACAGAGCCCAATGCAGGGCTCAAACTCAGACCTTGAGATCATGACTTGAATTGAAGTTGGATGCTCAACCGAGTGAACCACCCAGGCATCCCTGGAATAGTTATTCTTATATCACTTACTTATTAAATGCTAATAAAGTTCTAGACTTGAATGATGAATCAAAGTTCTATTTTATTTTACTTTTATTTTCTTCAATATCATCATGACAGATATTGGATAAACACTCTCACAAACTTTCCTAAGTGCTTATTAAAACCTTGTAAAGCAATGTTCCATGATTCTAAACATAGTGATTTGCCATAAAAATAATAATTAGGATAAGAATAATGCCATAAAACATTCTGTTTGAAGCTTCAAAACATCAATTTAATCTAATTTATTTTTACATGTTAAATGAAAAGTAAAAATTAAGCAAAAGAAATGTAATTTTAAGAAATACATTACAAAGAAAACAAAACAAAATGAAAATAATTAGCTATCACTAGTCAACTAATTGAAAAAAATAAACGAAAATTAATATGCATTGTGATGAAAAGGGGATAACCACACACTAATGATAGCCATGTATGTCTATTTAGAAAGCAAATTTGCGGTATATCTCAAGAGCCTTTACAGTGTGCGTGTTCCAACAATATGGAGGTTTCTCAAAAAGCTAAAAACAGAAATACCACATAATCCAGTAATTCCTCTACTGGGTATTTACCCAAAGAAAACAAAAACACTAATTTGGAAAGATATTTGCACTCCTATGTTTATTGCAGCATTATTTACAACAGCTAGGATGTGTTAGCAGCCCAAGTGTTCATCAATTGATGAATGGATAAAGGAGATGTGGTATATATACAATGGATTATTATTCAGCCATAAAAAAAGAATGAGATCTTGTCATCCGCAACAACATGGATGGAACTAGAAGGTATGATGCTAAGTAAAATAAATCAGACACAGACAAAAAAATACCATATGTTTTTCTCTTATGTGTGGAATGTAAAAAAACAAAGCAAATGAATAAACAAAAAGCAGAATCAGATCCTTAAATACAGAGAAGAAACTGATGGTTGCTAGAGAGAAGGGGGTTTGGAGGGTGGGCAAAATGGGTTAAGAGGAGAGGGAGGTACAGGGTTCCAGTGATGGAATGAATAAGTCTTGGGGATAAAAGGCACGGCATGGGGAATATAGTCAGTGGTGTTGTGATAGCGTTGTCTGGGGGCAAATGGTGCCACACCTATGAGCACAGCCTAAGTACAGAGTTGCTCAATTACTATGTTGTATGCCTGAAATCAATGTAACATTTACATCAACTCTACTTCCTTACAAAAAATAATTTTTTAAGTTTGTTCATTTATTTATTTTGAGAGAGAGAGACAGCAGGGAAAGGACAGAGAGAGGGGGAGACAAGCTGGGGGAGAGAGAAGATCCCAAGTAGGCTCTGTGCTGTCAGCGTGGAGCCCAATGCGGGCCTTGAACTCACAAACTGTGAGATCATGACCTGAGCCGAAATCAGAGTCGGATGCTTAACCCACTGAGCCACCCAGGTGGTGCAATAAAAAAAAATAATTTAAATAAACTAAAATATGCCTGCTCTTTCATCCAGTAATTATTCTTCTGGAAATATATGCAATGGAAATAAGTGGAAATATGGTCCAATTGTTACTTATAATTGTTGAACTGTAGAAAAAGTAAAACATTTAAAAACAAAATTGTTAAATAAATTATTATCATCCATAAACTAAATTATTATACGGTCATTAAAGTAGTACTATTGAAAAATATTTATTGGGAGAATGCCTATAATAAAATGTTAATCTGAAACAACACAATAAATATTATAAATATTTTTAAAATACGTGAAACCAGTATGTATACTATTATTACTTGGTAGTAGGATTACTGTGATTTTAATTGTTTTGTTTGTTATAACTGTATTTTTCAAATTGCCTGCTACAGGCACATTACCGTGGTAATTAAAAAGATTTCTCAAAATGAAGCAACAAGTGTAAACGTGTTGTTAAGGCATTTACAGAACACAAGGAAACGTTTATTTTTTTGTTCATTTTTGTGGGTTTGAAATTGTTCTGACATGCCCAACTTCTTCAGTAGGAAAATGTCTTTTCTTCACTTTCCCTTTCTGAATGTTAGGGAAACGTCTACATCAGACTCTTGGTCAGAAGTAAACCTTTGATTATTTCTGAAAAGCTAGAATGAAGTTATTGATTAATATAAATGTTGATGCTCTCAAAATAATAAAAATAATTATCTACCTATATTCTTTGTTAATCATCTACTACAATAATTCTAATGATTTTTAAAAACTATTCATGAATTGCTACACATTTTTAATACCCGAAGTAACTGATAATGGAATTAAGCAAATGGTCACACATGCTGCAATAGACGTGGGCAGTATGAGAACACAGGATATGTGTACTCATGTTCTTTTTTGTATTTAAGTGAAAATTAAGATGCAAATTTGTAAACTGAAAGGTGTGGAAAACATAATCTTGATTGTTTTCTCCAAATTCTATGGTCCTTTTCTTTCTTTAAAAAATTTTGTTGGGGCGCCTGGGTGGCGCAGTCGGTTAAGCGTCCGACTTCGGCCAGGTCACGATCTCGCGGTCCGTGAGTTCGAGCCCCGCGTCAGGCTCTGGGCTGATGGCTCAGAGCCTGGAGCCTGTTTCTGATTCTGTGTCTCCCTCTCTCTCTGCCCCTCCCCCGTTCATGCTCTGTCTCTCTCTGTCCCAAAAATAAATAAACGTTGAAAAAAAATTTTTTTGTTAATGCTTATTTATTTATTTATTCATTGAGAGAGAGAGAGACAGAGAAGGGGAGGGGCAGGGAGAGAGGGAGACAAAGAATCTGAAGCAGGCTCCAGGCTCCAGGCTGTCAGCACAGAGCCGGAGGCGGGGCTTAAACTCATGAACTGTGAAGTCAGGACCTGACCCAAAGTTGGACACTTAAATGACTGAGCCACCCAGGCAGCCCCATCCTTTGCTAACTTTATATTAGCAAGGACACTATGGAACAGCAGAAGTTTGGCCTCAAATTGAGGAAACATGGATGAATGTCCCCACCTGTGTCCAAAGCACATCATGTGATCTTAGGAGAGCCATTTAACTTTCCTGGTGACAGGAACTACCTCATTTAATAGGCTCTTTTCAGTTTAACAGCCTATGATTATCGCGCTTAGAGTTTAAATGTGAATGCTATGATGATGGCATTATCACTGCAAATTAAAAATATACAGTACCATGTTGAAGTAAAATATTACATTGGATGTTGAAGGTCTCCTCAACTTTGCTAAGAGTCTTTGAATTTTTCCACATGACATGATTTCATTTCCTATCTACTAGAAGGCACAGAAACGGCTGAGTCTGGCCCTAAGTGAGACACACAACACCAAGCTGAAAGCTTCACGGGGCGAGAAGTCTCGGGTCCCTGGTCTAAGTACTCTTCACAAACTGCCATAAGTAAATTTCATCCATAACACTAATAACCTGCACTTAAACAGAATTCTGAAACACAGTTTGCACTTGTTCAGTTACTCGTCCCCTTAGTAAACTTTTTTTTTTTTTTTAACTTTTCTTTCAAAGCGAATGAGTGCACTTGGAATGCCCAAGTCTGGAGTGAGGACGGAATGGGCACTAAGTTAGGTCTGGCACAGCACAGACACCCACTCCTCCCTGCAGAATTAAAGCGAGTTCGGAAGTATTCGCTTCCCAAGGACGAGGTAGACGGGGTGAATTTCCTGCTTTATTTATGGCGATTCATTCCATTTCTTGCTGGTTTATTGTTTTAAGAGAAAATACAGACATGCTGGTGAAATGTTGAGTATTTATGTAAATATTCACTGATTAACCACTAGGTTACCGATTTGAAAACTGTGAACAGGTCATGGAAAAGGATACGTGGGCCACCTCACTAATAACAAAGGTAAGAGGTGACAGAGAAGGGAAAGGAACAATGAATGTTATCCCGGGAACATCACAGAAAGAAAGAGAAGACAGTGAGTTTTAATAATTCACGGAAAGATGCAGAAAGACAGAAAGTGATCCCCTCAGGGACAGAGATACAGTGAAAGAACAGTGAACTTAAGGTATCTGATGGAGGTTCTTTCTCTCTCTACTTCTCAAAAATAAACATTTTTTTTAATGTTAAAAAAGGGGGAGGGGCACCTGGGTGGCTCAGTCGGGTAAGTATCCAATTCTTGATTTCGGCTCAGGTCATGATCTCACAGTTCATGAGCTCGAGTCCGGCATCCAGTCCTGGAGCACAGCTCCGGATTTTCTCTCTCCCCTGCCTCTCTCTGCCCCTACTGTGCTCGTGCTTGCTCTCTCTCCAAATAAATTTAAAAATTTAAAAATACTTTTTTTAATGTTAAAAAAAGGTATCTAACAGAGGTGAAAGTGTGAAGTCAGAAATGAATGAAGAAACTTTGAAATCACAGGGTAAATGCAGAATTAAGTGATTTTAGTAAGAAGACAGGGTAAATAATCAAAGACACTATTTAAAAAGGGATACAGAATTTTCTTATTCCATACACAAAAATAAACTCAAAATGGATGAAAGACCTAAATATAAGACAGGAAGCCATCAAAATCCTAGAGGAGAAAACAGGCAACAACCTCTTTGACCTTGGCAGCAGCAACTTCTTACTTGACATGTCTCCAAAGGCAAGGGAAACAAAAGCAAAAATGAACTACTGGGACCTCCATCAAGATAAAAAACTTCTGCATGGCAAAGGAAACAAGCAGCAAACCTAAAAGGGAACCGACAGAATGGGAGAGGATATTTGTAAATATCATATCAGATAAAGAGTTAGTATCCAAAACCTATAAAGAACTTATCAAACTCAACATCCAAAAAACAAATAATCCAGTGAAGAAATGGGCAAAAGACATGAATAGACACTTCTCCAAAGAAAACATCCAGATAGCCAACTGACACATGAAAAAATGCTCAACATCACTCATCATCAGGGAAATACAAATCAAAACCACAAGGAGATACCACCTCACCCCTGTCAGAATGGCTAACATTAACAACTCCGGCAACAACAGATGTTGGGGAGGATGGGGAGAAAGAGGATCTCTCTTGCACTCCTGGTGGGAATGCACACTGGTGCAGCCAGTCTGGAAAACAGTCTGGAGGTTCCTCAAAAAATTAAAAGTAGAACTACCCTACATCCCAGCAATTGCACTACTAGGTATTAATCTAAAGGATACAGGAATGCTATTTCAAAGGGGCACATGCACCCCAATGTTTATAGCAGTGCTATCGACGATAGCCAAAGTATGGAAAGAGCCCAAATGCCCATCAATGGATGAATGGATAAAGATGTGGACTATGTATACAATGAAGTATTACTTGGCAATCAAAAAGAATGAAATCTTGCCATTTGCAACACCATGGATGGAACTAGAATGTATTATGCTAAGCGAAATTAGCCAGTCAGAGAAAGACAAATATTGAATAATTTCACTCATATGTGTAATTTAAGAAACCTAACAGATGAACATAGGGGAGGCAAAGGAAAAACAAGATAAAAACAGAGAGGGAGGCAAACCCTAAGAGACTCTTAAATACAGAGAACAAACTGAGGGTTGCTGGCAGGGTATTGGTTGGGGGATGGGCTAGATGGGTGATGGGCATTAAGGAGAGCACTTGTTGGGAGGAGCCCTGGGTGTTTTATACCTAAATGATGAATCACTAAATTCTATTCCTGAAATTATTATCACACTATATGTTACCTAACTTGGATTTAAATTTTTTAAAAAAGTAAATTAAAAAAATAAATAAAAAGGAGTACAGATAATGTGTACCAGTACAACATGGAGAAAAAAAAAATACCTCCTAAGGTGTAGATTCCTGACGAGGAAAAGTATTTGGTAGCATCATTCCTCTGAACTTACCACATATGTTGAAAAATGACTGTGTATTATTCATGGAATAAAAGAGTATGATTTAGAACAAGAGGTGTTCAGCAGATTCACGGTAGCTGAATACACTCTGTTTCCCGGGTATGTCTGTGGTAACCCAGGCCCTGAGCCCTCAGGGATCACAAGGTTTCTGATCTGTCTCTTCCCCCACATCCCTCACTGTTCTTATCAGCATGATCTCCTGCTGCTTTTCGTGTCACACCGATCACTGCCAATACCGCTCGGCTCCCAGTGGTGCTCCAATACCCAGCTTGAGGATTGCTCTGGGGGCAGAACTGCACAGGTTCACTCTTGGCGTAACGCAGTATACGAACTACTCTACTCCTTTCAGGAAAAAGCAACCTATATCACCTATCAGGTCACTCGGTGAAATCAGGTCAAACTTACATGACATAATGGCAGCAAAAATACACCATTAGAAGCATTCAGAATCTCTGATATCCTCCGTCATCATTCTTATAGGGGTTAGATTTTAAGAATCCTCACATTCAAACTGCATTTTTAAAACCTACTTTCTAGAATAACAATAGCTATACCCACTGTCAAATGTAAGCTATTAAAATATCTGCCTAGGTTTAAGACGCAAAGCCATATCTTCCTGAGTAGAAGCTTTTCTGTCCTTAGAACCCGCAAAGTATACTGTAGTATTCACCACCATCTCATAGAAACGTCATCTATTTACATGGATTCCTCCTTCTAGACTTCAACTTCATGAGGGCAGAGCATTTATCTGGCTTTTCTTTGATCCTATATAGTGCCTAGTATAGTATGATGCATTGGACAGTCAGTCAGTAAATATTTATAAATAATTGTGTTAAGAAATGGAAATGTTTTTCGAGATGATTCATTATCACATAATGTGCACAATATCCAGAGATTCTTAGTCCCCAGAGAAGTCAATCCAATTTAAAAGCATTTTTTAAGAATGTTTATTTGTTTATTTTTGGGAGAGAGAAAGAGAGGGAGAGAGAGAGGGAATCCCAGGCAAGCTCTGCACTGTCAGCACAGAGCCCAACATGGAGCTCGAACTCACAAACTGTGAGATCATGACTGGAGTCAGTCACAGTCAGAGGCTTAACTGATTGAGCCACCCAGGTGCCCCTAAAAGCATTTTTATAAAAAACTGAAATAATATTTCAATAAAATTTTATAGGATACCGTTGTAAGCAAAAGGATTGTTTGAAGGTGACAGGCATTGTGTTCTATTGTTAATGTCATAAAATGTACTAAACTTAATTATGTATTTCCATTTCTTGTGTTAAGAGCAACCAACCTCTTCTTCATACCTTGTACCACTAAGATTATCTAGTTTCACAGGAAATATTTTCAAATGATTATTATTCTCAACGATAATGTGGAGTACAAATATCAAAATTAAACAGCATTTCATAGAGTTCAATCTTCTAAATGTTCTAAATTCTTCTCTATCTCTATACTTGAGATTTTAGATAAAAACAACAACAACAACACACCATCCTTTTTTACTGATACATGCCGAGGCCACTGTTCTACTAATACCAACTGAAAAAGTCAAGAAACTGAATGACTGTGTGATCAAATCCAAACACAGCAGACTGAGGGGAATCAGGTGACTTGACGGTCACGACGGACATAAGGCGCTGATTCAATTCCAGCCAAGAGTACTTAGAACTGAGCATCTGGGTGGTTTACTTGAAACAAACCATTGTGGAGAGAGATATTATAATCCTATGTCATTGTTTTAAGATTTCTCTTCACAAAGAGTTCATGGATTAAATAAGCATCCTTTTCCAAGGCATATGTTTACAATGACATTGTCGCAACAGTGAGGAAGCATCACCATATGGTGAGTACTAAATGAAGCTAGACTTTATTGACTACAGGCTAGGGAAGCCTGGGGGTGCTAGGGAAAGTGGAGGGGGCACTCTTTCCCATGTTAGCCCTCACAATGTAGAGGCCACCTCTGCACTGTGCCTAAGGAGAAAGGGAAAGGATAAAAGTACAGGAGGTTTCGATTTGGTAGGAGTGTCAGGTGGGGTAACAAAAGGAAATGAGACTCTGAATAAAAAAAGTCACTTGAAAGTGTAAAGGAGGCTCATCTTGAACAAAATGAAAAAAATGGCAAAGTATTCTAGAGGGACAGAATGAAAAGAGCAAGAAATTATACAAGACACAGAAAATTCTACTCCTCCATACTTTCAGAAATTGTGTCCAAATTGCTTTAAAATGTACATTTCATGTACGTTACCTGCCTTTAATAAACATGAAAATTTTACACTATTAGACATTGCATGAGGGGGGCATCTAATAACAATTGAACTGATAAAAAGGGAGGTAGGCATTTGTGTTTTATTTTATTTTCTTTGGAAGCTGCTCTGTGTGTATTCTGAAACTGTCTGTTTTGCATTTAATAGATTGCAAATATACTTGCGAGTTAAGAGCCAGTGTTTAGAGTTTTTCTGCACCTGCACACGTGAGGCAGAGGCGCCTGTGGGTTAGTGTGGACACTTGGCTCTGAGGCCTGCTGGCAAAGTTCCATGCCAGCGCTATAAACATCTTCGTCTACACCTTCTTTCTAACCCACCTTGGGGATAGGCTATGTTTTTGTTTTGTTTTGTCTTGTTTTCAAGATTTGAGTTTATCGGGGCGCCTGGGTGGCTCAGTCGGTTAAGCGGCCGACTTCAGCTCAGGTCACGATCTCGCGGTCCGCGAGTTCGAGCCCCACATCAGGCTCTGGGCTGATGGCTCAGAGCCTGGAGCCTGCTTCCGATTCTGTGTCTCCCTCTCTCTCTGCCCCTCCCCCACTCATGCTCTGTCTCTCCCTGTCTCAAAAATAAATAAACGTTAAAAAAATTAAAAAAAAAAAAGATTTGAGTTTATGGAGAGCAGTTTAAATAAATAGGGTTATTTTCCTGTGATATCTAAACTATAAGTAAAAATGTAAGCATTTGTTCATGATTGATCAAAGGCAAAGCCAAAGTCCACCCTCAAGCCACTAACACAATTTCAGGTGCAATGATGGTGGGGGTCACTCAAGGGGACCACTTGGTGGGGAGGCTCTGATGGGAGCACTGCCATGGGCCAGGCAGGCGAGAAGGGAGCTTTCTCTCATGATGCTAATGATCTGTGAAATGGCCTGAATCCAGCAAAAGGCTGCCCTTGCGATTCCCATAGAAATTTTACAATGTCCTTTATAGCCTTTTCCTTTGCCAAAAATGTTAATTCCCAGGGCACCTGGGTGGCTCAGTTGGTTGAGCGTCTGACTCTTGATTTTGGCTCAGGTCATGATCTCACGGTTCGTGGGATTGAGCCCCACGTGGGGCTCTGTGCTGACAGTGAGGAGCCTGCTTGGGATTCTCTCTCTCTCTTCCTCTCTCTCTGCCCCTCCCCCACTCTCTCTCTCAAATTAACATTAAAAAATTTTTTTCTTAAATGTAAGTTCCACAATTCCTATTTCAATTTTACCTAGCTTTCTCTCCTAAAGTAAAACCAATGATATTTTAAGTATATATATGTATATACATATGTGTGTGTATATATATATGTATATATATGTGTATATATATGTATATATGTATAAATTTCTTCATGTTTACTTATTTTTCAGAGAGAGACAGAGCATGAGCAGGGGAGAGGCAAAGAGAGAAGAGATCATGACCCGAGTTGAAGTCAGATGCTCAACCGACTTGAGCCACCCAGGCACCCCAAACCAATGAAATTTTTAATGCACAGTCTTCCACTTGACATGTATTGTGGAACCATCACTTATCAGCACCATGACAGATGACTACACTGCTTTTCCCCTTCAAATACAGGCTTTTGCTTCAGAATCACAAATTGTGTATTTATACTAAACTTTCTTTAAATGGTTATAATTGAAAAACTGACAATTTATTTTAGTTTTAAGCAGTTAATTTCCTACAGAGAGGTTATTTCCCCAGTTCAATTTTGTCTTCCAAAGAAAATTAAAGATAATTTATTTTTGAACTCTCAAATATCATTGTTTTAGAGAATATTTAAATTTATGACTCCTGTACTTGATTGTGGATATTTTGAAAAAAGATTCAAGTTGTACTTTTAACTGTCAACACACTTGTCAGAATCCCTGAATATATATCATTTAAGTTCTTAATGCCTCATTTTTGAAATACTGTGAACTACTATGCAGGCATGAGGTTTTATTATCATAGGTATGTAGACGAAGGTATCTATATTTGTCAAAGTCCACCCCAAAATTACACACCCCAAAATCATTTAATAAAATGTCAGTGCAAGCTCTACAAATTGTACTTTCTCCTAATGAATATTCAAAAACGTTTCTGACGGTCCCCCAAAACCTAGAATATAACTGACAATGTTTTATATTCAGTATTACTCAGTATTATCAAGCAGCCATTCCAGAAGGTAATTTCCCATGTATTATATAATAAAGCCCATACGGGAAAGCTGAGGGAATTTGGAGGCTGTCAGAATCAGAGATGCTAAAAAGTGGCAATTTGTGATGTGTAGGTTGTCTTTGTTGACACAGGGGGAAACAGCATGGGATGTGGACTCAGAAGGCCTGGGTTTGAGCCCACGTCCCAGCTTCAAAGAGCAAAGTGGCCACAGTCACGGCTGGCTTCACGCATGCGCGGGCCCTACGTAGGCACTTTGCAGGCAAGATCTCCCTCAAGACTCGCAGCCAGCTCTTCACATTGCTACTCCTGTCCCTGCTCTGCAGATCCAGAAACAGACTCTGAAATGTTCGGAAACCTGCCTTCGGTCCTGGTGTCTAGGGACTGGCAGAAACCTTGCTCACCCAAGAACACTAAGCAGCGAGCTATAAAACTTCAAAGAAATGGCAATATTGGTCGCTGTAAAAATGCGTGGTCATTCAAAAAAATTTTTACAAAAGGAATTTTGAGTTTAAGGTCATTTTCACACAGAAATGCATATAAATGGAAGAGTAAATGAAGTTCCTCTATTTCAATTGCACACATTCACTGTGGTCATTTAATCATTCCCGGGCACCGGTGCAACCAATGTCTCTCATAATACAGAGAACCCAAGAAAGCACCCCACATGAGAACCACCCTCAAGGAGCTGAGGGATTGGAGACACTGTCGGAGCACATGATCTTTAAGCTGAAAAGTCTGCCCTGTAAACACACGTGAGTTCTTACTTCCCACCCTTGTCTGGAGCGCTCCCCTCCCCCCCCTCCCCATGTGTACTCTTGTCTGGAGCATTCCCCGCCCTGGATGTGTACCCTTGCCTGAAGCACACACCCGGATGTGCACCCTTGTCTGGAGCATGCCCCCCTACCCTGCCCCAGATGTGTACCCTTGTCTGGAGCATGCCCAACCCCCACCCCGGAGGTGTACCCTTGTCCGGAGCGCATGCCCCGGATGTGTATTCTTGGTGGCTTCTGAGAAACTGCTCCTTGTTCTTTCTGTCAGGGACCAAATGTCTACAGATTCTAGACAGGAAATAAAATTATAGGAAGTAGGTCTTGGGGTTTCTAACACCCCACTAGAGAGAACAGACCTTACTTAACTGGGGGCCACTTACCAAACTCCAGCCAATTACTGACATTAGGAAATTCCGATTCATCATAGTAAGGATTTTGTCATTTTCCAGAGAAGCCAGAAATCTAAAACTTGATGTGCAATCTACTGATTTTTAGTTAGGAAACAAATTAATTACTTTAAAGCTTTGTGGACCAAAGAGCCACAGTTTGTATGTTTCTTCTCGGTGTTGTTATCTTCCCCAGGAATCCTGATCTTCTTTAATGCTAACTGGAATTTCAACAATCTCCTTCTTGTTTACGGCTTTAACTGTAACCTATATGCGGATAATTAAAAAACCCATATCTTTATGCCAGATCTTTCTACAGCTACTTGAATATTCAAGTGTGTATAGAACTCCATAAATTTCTAACTGGATTAGCTCCAAAATAAAATCGTAAAATTGCTCTGGGCCTTGTATTGCACTTTCATTTCATATGCTGCTCAATAGCACCGCCCTCTACCATTTTCTAAGTCATGATCCTGGAGACCCCTTTTCCTTCACGTCGGTTCATTCCATTTTGTACACACAAGACTGGGAGAATGATGCATAGTGTTATTTCAATGAGGACTGGGATTACACTGATACTTAGAGGACCTTAACACTTTACAGAATGTATTTTAATGCACTGTTTTACATGTTTCTAATTAAAAACAAGGGAAGGTGTTTTTTCCCCCTCCTTGATTTATAATTTAGAACCCTGAAACTCAATGAAGTTGATTAACGTTTCGAAAATTCACATAGTTCGTGAGCTACAAAATGGGAATTGAATCCAGACGGAGCTCCAGAGCCCATACTCTTATAATTCTACACCGATGAACTAGATTTGGAAGGATGCAAGTGTTCCTACAGATGGAAAGAAGGTGGAAAGATGTTCAAAATGGTGCTGTGGTCTCTCAAACCGAATACAAGTGAAACAGCAGAGGCTGGAAAGTAAGAGGCAGAAATAAAGATACATGTCCGGAGATCTTATGAAGAGAGAAGATGAGAAGTCAGTGAAAACCAGACTCGAGAAACCCCAGAATAATGAGGGGTGATGACTGCCGAGTGAGCCTTTAACTGGACTCATTTTACATCCTTGTGTCTACCTTCTTAAGTCGATCCTGCGTACGCATGCCTGAATAATGGTCCCAGTATTCCTCTTTTCCTAATACCAGTCCCCTGCCTACACCTACCCTGTTGTCAATCTTCACTTGGCTTCTAAAGTCCTGAATTTATAACGGGCTCCCCCTCCCTGCTTCCCTTCACTCTGTCTCCATTCAGATCCAGCGAGATACTTTACTGTGCCATCCCGCACTCTTCCAGGTTGGCATGATCGCTTATGCTCCGTCCAACCCTCTTTTATTTCCTCCCCTTTTGTCTCCTTCCCTTTTATGACAAGATTAAATGCCACCTGACCAAGGTTAATGTTTATAGTCTGGGGTCTTCTGATATTCCTTCTTTGGCGATTGTATGATACAGAGTCACTTCTAATTTAATATCTACTTACTTCCTTGCTTCATGTTAAATGACTTCTGCCTTTCCAGAAGACTATACGTTTTTCAAAGTCCAATATCACATCTAATATCTCTTTCCAACAATATGTGTGACACAATGAAGGAGGCAAGATGGTAGTCAAATAAATATTCGATTAAGGGGACATGTGACCACTTAAAAAGCTGCATATTAACAAGGGCAGAATAGCTAGGTAGCAAACACACCCGAGGCTGAAGGATATAGAATATAGCAGTGATAAGGGGCATGATGTCTCTTGAGACAATTTGGGTGATTCAGATTCATAGGTTTTGAGTACGCCTGAGGTAGACAAAGAACTTGGATTTATTCTTTCCATATGAATTCCAGCATCTAGGTAAATTGATCCAATCTGACTTCTTTAATCAAGTAAGTCTGGGTAATAGAGCCCTTTTCTTTAGTTTCTTCTCTTGGCCCTATAAGAGTTGGTCAAACTGTCCTTCCGGCCCATGAGGAGAGAAAAGAGAAAATGTCTTTTGAAGTACATTATAGATACACTCATGCAGGCAGGGCTCCCATGTAATCATAGCATCTGTCACACTGCACTGAGATTTTCTGTGGTCATCACTGGACTGTGTGCTATTTATAACCAAAGAGGCCTGTGTCCCCAGAGTGGAATATTACTTGGCACACTAGACACACAAAAACTGCCTCTGAAACCGAGAACAAGTGAGAGGATTTCAGTGGGTCTAGTGGGTAAAGAACAAGGTTAGTGGTAGAAACGAGAATGAATGGTTGTTGCTCAGATCAGAATTTTATTTTTTTTTATTTTTTTTTTATTTTTTTTTTCAACGTTTATTTATTTTGGGGACAGAGAGAGACAGAGCATGAACGGGGGAGGGACAGAGAGAGAGGGAGACACAGAATCGGAAACAGGCTCCAGGCTCTGAGCCATCAGCCCAGAGCCCGACGCGGGGCTCGAACTCCCGGACCGCGAGATCGTGACCTGGCTGAAGTCGGACGCTCAACCGACTGCGCCACCCAGGCGCCCCAAGATCAGAATTTTAAATGGGGAGCTGTGACATCCCTGTCCGTGGGCAGGCAGTCAGCATCAACAGTCATTCAGGTGAAGCAATCCTCATGCAGAATAGGAACTCAGGAGGATAATGGAGGGCAACTTGTACAAGTGTCCATTCTCACTTGGAGACTCTCATTATGGGGCTCTTCCCCTCGAGACCCTGAAGGCAATGTGTTTTAATGAGCAATCATCTTCACAACCCTTCACCAGTTACCTACTCATATGGACTAGTCCATAAGGAAATTGTTTTTCATCTTTTTACAGTCCCCATAGTTCCTCACACAGAGTCTGCCGTAATTCCTTAAGTGGACGCTCAAAATATTGAATTAATATCTACCATCTACAACCATCAATTAAAAATGCCTCCATTCGTGAGGCACCTGGGTGGCTCAGTTGGCTGAGCATCTGACTTCGGCTCAGGTCAGGATCTCGGAGTTTGTGAGTTTGAACCCCGTGTCGGGGTCTGAGCTGACAGTTCAGAGTCTGGAGCCTGTTTCAGATTGTGTCTCCCTCTCTCTGCCCCTTCCCGCTCATGCTGTCTCTCAAAAATGATTAAACGTTAAAAATTTTTTTAAAAAAAGTGCCTCCATTCTCTTAACATAACACTGTATATTAGCTATACTAGAATTAAAAAAATGAGTATACTTATCTTGCTGAGCTCTGGGTAATACACGGAATTGTTGAATCACTATATTGCACACCTGAAACTAACATATCACTCTGTTAACTACACTGACACTAACATTAAAAACAAACCCCCTCCATTCTCATATCCATACATTCAGTGGGTATCAGTTTGGAGCTTTCATGTGCCAGGCATTGTGCTATGGATCTGTTCATAAATACACTGGCATCTGAGAACACAGGAGCTCACATTCCAGGGGGACAGTGATCATATAACATGGCAAGGTAAACTCAGGATGCCATGGGACCACAGCAAATTGGAGCCCAAACCGGCCTAGGGTGCTCAGAGAGACTGACCAGAGAAAGTGACCAGGTATCCAAGAGACATCAGCTCACACATGCAGCTACTGGCCTCTCTACAGAATTGAACATAATACATGCAATCGAATTTGATAAGTTACATATTTCGACTGTCAGTGAAACATGCTTATAGTGACCCCAATAATCAAAAGGTGTGTAAGCAGAGAGATCAAACACAGCAAATGCTGAGTGGACGTGGTATTTTTTTATTAAATTTTTTAAACATTTTTTCATTTTTGAGGGACAGAGAGACAGAGCATGAGCAGGGGAGGGGCAGAGCGAGAGAAAGACAAAGAATCCGAAGCAGGCTCCAAGCTCCGAGCTGTCAGCACAGACCCCGATGTGGGGCTCCAACCCACAAACCGTGAAATCATGACCTGAATGGAATTTGGATGCTCAGTTGACTGAGCCACCCAGGCGCCGCCCTCCCCCTCTTCTTTTTGATGTGATATTCTGACAAGTCTTGCTACTAGCTAAAATGTCTAAAGATCTCCCTGGATTATCTGCTCATTTGGACAGAGGAAGACAAACTCAATACGTGGTGGAAACATCACTGCATTTTCTTGATTTAAATATTGTTAACCAGAGAAGTGCAAATGCATACTTTTTGCAAATATGTAAAAAAAAAACTCAGAGAAATAAATTAAAAATAATAGTTCTATATAATAACACGAAAGAAAAATAGTCGCTAACAACATTTTGGCATTGTCTTTTTCAGCGTCTTCTACATGTCGTGATTCTCATGAAATCGTAATCAAAAGACAGCCTGTTTTTTTTTTCCACTCACAATTCTATTAAAAGTCTCTAAATCCTGTTGTTTGATAGTTATATACTATTCTGCCTAATAGCACATTGGATGCAGTCCAATGGTTTAACAGTACTAGAATATTCCTAACACTAAATGAAAAATTTCCCTTTGAAATAAAACAAAGCATAAATTGTAAGGGTGGTGAAGACATTGCTCTTTTGAAAATCAAAAAAAAAAAATTCAGCAAGAGTTGTATGTGAATAAAATATCCACACTTGGGTTTTTAATCTGTGATTTTATCACTTCTTTAAAATGAGGTTTATTTGCAGTCACTTAGGTTTTTGTAACATATAATCATTACCAAATTTTGTGACAACAATAAGAATCAAATGCCAAGGGCATGTGTTTATTAAATATGCATACAAGACATTCTAATGTATATGCTATCTGTATATATAACACAATAGAAAATTATCTACAGTTATCCTCAAATACAGTGTGTGAGTGTGTGTATACAGATACAGACATATATGTACACACACTGTATTTTTATTTTTTCTATATTTCATTTTCAAAAAAATATTATAAATAGTAACGGACAAAAATATGTACCTGAAAGTTTGTTATTCACTATTTTGAAGGCAATGAAAAAATCATTATCTTACAAATTATACATGCTATTTTTGCACTGTATTTTTTTTCCTTTGGTAAGCTCTGTATGTGTATCTGTATACACATACATATTCATTTATATGTATAGCCACATATGTGGCGTCACTTGTACTAATTATTATTGTAGTCTTACAATTGTTCAACTCGCTTAAAAAATTTCTTTTAACGTTTATTTATTTTTGACACAGAGAGAGACAGAGCGTGAGTGGGGGAGGGGCAGAGAGAGAGGGAGACACAGAATCCGAAGCAGGCTCCAGGCTCCTCGCGGTCAGCACATAGTCTGACACAGGGCTCGAACCCACGAACAGTGAGATCATGACATGAGCTGAAGTCAGATGCTTAACCGACTGAGACACCCAGGCGCCCCTCAAGTCACTTTTTAAGAACCAGTTCTTACTACTCTGTATTATGTGACTGAGTGGCAAGTGATAATTTTGGGACACATGGTTATTTGGGCAACTAAATTAAATAATAAACTTCTACCAAGAACAGTAACACAAGAAGAGCAATAACAAAGGGGGGGGGGGTAGTCGGAAGTTTAATTCGTAATGGAAAATGTACTTTTCCATCAGCAACTATACTAATCTTTAAGGAGACTGAATTGCCTTTATACATATTATAAATGATGCTTATTTGCTCATTTTTTTTCTTCCCAGAAATACCAGCTCTTTTCCAACCTGCCTATTTCCATAAAAGACCTGGTTTGCAGTCTTAAGCTACGCGGTTGAGATGATAAGCTGAGTATTTTTTGCTGGAAGTAACAGTTCTCGATGGAAAACGGCGAGAATTACATACAATAATGGGTTCTAGAAACAGCAGCTCAAGTAGCAATACAGCATTTCCTGTCTAGGAAATGGTGTCTTAGTGTGTGTGGTATGGGAAAGGAACTGTGTTTTGCTATATACATGATCAACAGTGGTGCTAGAATTCTTTCTAAAACATATAGTTATGTTATAAACTACTTAAAAGGGTTTTTGCTGTCTTCTGGCCCAGAATAAAAACCAAAATCCTTCTAGTTTACCAGGCAACATGCAAGGCTCCTCCCTGCCTCTCCAGTGCTGTCTGCATCCCTCCTCAATCTTCTACTCTATGGACCCCAAACCCCCATCCCTGCCTCCACTTTCCTGCCTCATTACTACTCCCCAAAGTTGCCCCTACACCTTTACCCTTCATCCCGTGATCTCTTTTGTCTGCCTGGAGTACTTCTGTCTCTCTAGTAGAGCGTGGCCAAATCTGACGCATCATTCAAGACCCAAGCGGACGATCACATAATTTCTGAATCTTCCCACAATGCGCTCTGTTCTTGGAAGGATGAGAGGAAAAGAGGAAGGGTATAGGGAAGGGGTTGGGGCAGAAACAGTGATTTCCCATATCCTTCCACGAGCAGAATTTCTACATATCTGCACAGAGGGTGGAGGTACGCTCCCCCAGGACAAAGTCTGTACCTATCTTAACCTGGCTATCAGCCAGGTGCGGTAGATCTATGCTCCTCTACGCAACCGATGCTTTTAAAACATCACCCGGCTACCTCTATTAGCTCCATAAATAAGTCATTATTACACTTGGAGGACATCTTTGTTTTACGTCTGACTAGAATGCTTTTATTTTATTTTTTTCCTACTATGACTCTGGCGTTTCTGTAAGAACACAAAAAAACATAAAGAAAAAAAGTAGCGTCTCTATATAAAGAGAGAAGAATTCTTGAACTCAGAACCTTCGCTCAGGTCAGACAGAGGACTCTCATAATTGACATTCCTCCTTAGACAGACTTCCTGGACTTCAATTAATTTAACCATTGCTCAACTAAATATTACTATGTAAGGCTTTCAGGAGCATTTCAGGACTAGAGATTTTCCCATATTCATGAATTCAAATGATCCACAATTTTTAGAGTTTTTGGAAAAATTGTGACAAATTGGTTTTCAAATAATATCAATTTAAAATGCCCCAGTCACCTTGAGGGGTGCCTGGGTGGCTCAGTCAGTCAAGCATCCAAATGTTGATTTCAGCTCAGGTCACAGTCTCAAGGTTCGTGGGATAGAGACCCACATGGGGGTGGGATAGAGTCCCAAGGTTTGTGGGATAGAGACAGCACAGAGCCTGCTTGGAATTCTCTCTCTCCCTCTCTCTGCCCCTCCCTTACTTGCAGGCATGTCTCTCTCTGTCTCAAAAATAAATAAATTAACATTAAAAAAATACAATTAAACGCCCCAGCCACTTTGAATGATTTAAAACTCTCTTCATCTTTACCACCAAAATGAGGTAATTTATTACGTAAAACTGTATAACTCACTTTAATTTGGTTTTCTCTGATTAAATATATTTTATATTTTATTTACTAGAATTATTTATTCCAATGTGAATCATCTATTATATATCTTTTGTCAATTCTTTTCAATCTGAATGATGTATCTTGTCTTTATGTGTACACGCTGTATTCTCCCTTATCCAATAGATGCATGAAGTCTTTTCTTAACATTTATGTGTGTGTTTGTTGTAACGTGCATGTTTTAATGTTTAAAAAGCACAAGTGAAGTAAAATGACAATCTGTGTGAACAATATGGATAGATTTGTCTAAATGAATTATTTTAAGAGAATTCACATTTCTTTGACTACACGCACTTAACGGTATTGGTTCATGACCCAGTGCCATCCGATATCGATTATGTATCACAGCCTGCTCTTAATTTTAATCATCAATATGGATAATTATAAAGAGTCACACAGAATTTAAAATAGTTTATAGCTAACTAATTTAGTTAATTAATTCAGTTAATTAACTGATTCAGTTTATCTTAATTCAAGATTCAAGATGGTCTTGATGTTCCCTAACTTCTTTGGAAATTTAGGAATATACCTCTAAAATCTATCATTTAGAATTTTTTTAAATGCATTTATAGACAGAGGTTGATAGAAATGCATGTGGAGGGGCGCCTGGGTGGCGCAGTCGGTGAAGCGTCCGACTTCAGCCAGGTCACGATCTCGCGGTCCGTGAGTTCGAGCCCCGCGTCAGGCTCTGGGCTGATGGCTCGGAGCCTGGAGCCTGTTTCCGATTCTGTGTCTCCCTCTCTCTCTGCCCCTCCCCCGTTCATGCTCTGTCTCTCTCTGTCCCCAAAATAAATAAACGTTGAAAAAAAAAATTCAAAAATAAATAAATAAATAAATAAATAAATAAATAAAAGAAATGCATGTGGAAAAAAAAAGCAGAACGTTAGATTCTAATTGATCATGAACTTAACATGAAGAGTGTTGCAACTAACAAATTTGGGGCTACACTTCATATGTAAAATGTCTAAATAGCTGGAATTAATAATCTCTTATGGACAACTCTTGAGATCATGACCATGAATACCAAAAATGTGGAGTTTAGGGGCACCTGGGTGGCTCAGTTGGTTAAGCACCCAACTTTGGCTCAGGTCATGATCTTGTGGTTTGTGAGTTCGAGCCTTGCGTCCGGTGTTAACAGCTCAGAACCTGGAGCCTGCTTCAGATTCTGTGTCTCCCGCTCTCTCTACCCCTTGCCTGGTTCACAGTTTGTCTCTCTCTCTTGCTCTCTCTCAAAAATAAATAAACATTAAAAGAAAATTTAAAAAACATGTGGAGTTTAGTTATGGATAGATCATAATAGAGTATGGGGTTAATTCAGGTCAATATATTTTAATGAAATTATGATAAATCCAGAGGATATTCAAAATGCCAGAACTCAGATGTTAAAGGCCTTAGAAACCAAGTTATATAAGGAAATGATATTTAGCTTGGGAAAGTACAAAGGGGACATGTGATATGTTTTTTAAAAATGTGAAGGGTTTGAGTCATATAGAAAAGCTAGACTTGTGTTATTCAATTCTGCTAAGAATTAGTTGTTATAAATATGCAAACAAGAAATCAGCTCTTTCTCCTTTCCTTCCTCTCACAATTAGTCAGCAAACAATTATTGAGTATGGAACAGCAATGTTCCAGGCACGGTGCCAGGCCCTCAGAGCAGAGTACTAATGGCCACCATCCTTGTGCTCCAGGCACCAGCAGTCTGCTGAAGTCGACAGGTCACCTACCTACCTACCTCCCTGCCTACCTACCTACTGATCTACTATAAATCATTTTCCAAGACATACCAAAATACAGAAGGTACTAAGCAGAAAATGTAACCATTCAAGCAAAAGCTGACCAACACCTGTGTCGAATGGGATATAATCTAGACTTTTAATGGACAGCAACCGTGTCTTTATGCTTCTCTACTAAAATGATGCACATAGTCTTACAAGGTATGTTTATCTGAAACAGGCTCATACCATATTTAATACACACCTGTGATATATTATTTATATCATATATATGATTTTAGAAAAATCAAGGATATAAAAACAAAGCAAAATGTTTAAAATGGGGAGCAATGTTACTGAGCAGTGAAAGTGAAACTGAACTCCCTGTTTATCAGAGGAAAAAGACAAATATTTTGACTTATAAGCTTTCCACTAGGAAAGGAAGAAGCACACATATTTTTCAGAAGAAAAACAGTATCTTGACTCCAAATCTTTGGATCAGAGAAGGGGTGAAGAGCCTTTCAGAATTGCCTGGGAAAGACTGTGTATGCAGTTGAAAATTAAGTAATTTCACCCAGGGT
This sequence comes from Leopardus geoffroyi, assembly GCF_018350155.1. Classification (NCBI taxonomy): domain Eukaryota; kingdom Metazoa; phylum Chordata; class Mammalia; order Carnivora; family Felidae; genus Leopardus; species Leopardus geoffroyi. The sequence continues at coordinate 3,552,760 of NC_059329.1, read as the reverse complement.
GGGCTAGTTTCAAAAAGGGAGGGATGAATGGTTATAGAAACCAGCCGATTGTGAAATTTACTACTGAAGGTGCAAGAGAGGTCATCAAGAACGGGCAGAAACAGCATCAGACAGTTGACTCCAGCCTACTGTTTTTACAAGTTTTCTAGTTTCATGAACTTTAAGAAGTGCAAACAAGCAGTCAGTGTCTGAACAGATGGGAGTCTCCTGAGTGTGCTTATTAGTTCACCTGGCTTCCCAAACGGGCTTTCTTGTACTCTGAAAGTGGATTGTATCAGCATTTTCTAGTTATTCTGTCCGCAGACACCACATGGTATAAGCACCTAGAAGTTCTCTTCGACCAGATGCACATTTATCAAAGTGCTATCTGGCCAGCACGATGTCTGTTAATTTGCATTAAATGTCCCACTTTCCTCCTTATAGGACTTACTTAGCCTCCTTACTTAGCCCACCCCATACTTGAATCTAATGGAAACAAATAACAACAAAAACATGCTTCAGATAAAGAAAATATGGAACATTTATTTTGGATACCTCATTGCTTTCATATCCTCAGCTTGATTTTCTCTAAGATGACATACAAAATAGTCCTAGCTATCCTAAGGATGCCCCAAAGATGAGTGAAGGGAAAATTCATCACATAACGCTCATTCATTTCTTCAAAGACATTTATTGCCTCTCACTTTGTGCCAGGCATTGTGCAAGGTTAGGAGGAAGCACTTGGCTTTGGTAGTTTATATTCAAGTGATGGAGACAGAAGATAAAGAAGTAAATGAATGGAAACAGTAACTCACAGTAATTGTGATAAAAGTAGAGGGTTGGTAATACAACAGAGAGTAACTAGAATTTGGGAAGGAAAGAGTTTACTCTAGAGGGGTGGGTCAGGAAGACTTCTCTGAAGTGCTAATTTTGACTGGAGTCCTGAAGGTTCAGAAAAAAGCTAGTCAAGCAAATAACTGGATTGGGAGGATTCCGAAAAAAGGGGGACATCAAGTACAAGACACTGAGAAAAGAAAAGGTTAAAGCATGTCAGGGAACCAAAAAGAAGACCGAGCGGACTCTAGCACGATGCACAAGTCAAAGAAGTGGACGAAACTCACATCATGTAGGGCCACGCCAGGGTTGCAATTCTATCCTAAGACAATACAAAGCCTCTGGAAGGTTTGAGGTAAGAAAGAGGCGGTCTGTGAGTTAGAAAGTCAGAAGACCATCACTGGGCGCAGTGTGTAAAGTGGATGGAGAGAGGTAAAAAGTAGAAGCAGGAGATCAATTATGAAATTATGAGAAAAAGCACCATTGAAGGGGACAGAACAGCGGGACAGAAATGGAGAAAGGTGACAGTATTCACGGTGCACTTTGGAGATGTACATTGGTCAGATGGTGAGTGACAAACAGGGAAGAAAGAGGAGCAGGAAAGGAGATGATAAACCTATCAAAACGAGTAGTGTGACCACCAGGGACCCACAGGGGAGAAAGGAGAACAACAACAAACAGGAGAACGTTGGGAGTGAGAAAATGCAGAACTCCCGTCCAAGCTCGAATTCACTCGGGAAAGAGCAGGAGGTGTGCACAAATGTGTCAGTGCAAAGCAGCCGTGGAAGAATAACTCATTCAAAAAATAGCGCAGAAAAAAAAAGTCCCTAATGGACATAAGAAAATTCCAAAAGTGGGTGTTATGAATATAACATTTAAAATCATAAAGGTATGAGTAAAATGTAGGATAACATTTTTATAGGTTTAAGGTTAGGAATACCCTTATGAGTATAACCAAAAATACCAAACCGAACCAAAACAAAACAAAAATGAAAAAAGAGAAGCCATAAAGAAAATAACTCACAGATCTGACTACATAAAAATTTAATGTGTCTGTATGATAAAAGACATCATATATAAAGCTAGAAGCCAAAGGCACAGGAGAAAAATAATCTGTAACACAGACAACAAAGGGTTAATTTCTATAGTACATAAAACACTCCCATGAAGAAGAAGATGTTGGCAAAGGAGAAGAACACAAGAGAAGGCCACAGGTCTTATAAATATATGAAAATATTCTCAGCCTCGCTATTAATAATAAATATGCAAATTAAAGGAGCAATTAGATGTCATTTGCACCCATCAGGACAAGTGAAGATTCAGGATACTTAACAGCTTAGTGTTGGCAGGTCATATAAAAACAATCATCCTCACATTTTGGCGATTGTAAATTTAAGTAACGTTTTGTTTTTGAGGAGAAGAAAATGACAGTGTCCATTAAAAGCAAAAACTCACAATATTTGATTCAGTAAATTTCATCACCAGGAATTAGCTCTACAATACTCACACAGGTACACAAATAGTTTTTCAGATATTTTGTTTGTACTCTCAAAAATGTGGAAACAACCTCAAGGTTGACCCACCACAGTAAAGGCAGAAAGACATACCCTGCAGGAGTAAAAGAAAGTGGGACCACTCTTATGTACAGACGGAAAACTTGTTATGGTATGTGAAATAAACCCTCAAAAACATGTAAGCAGAGAATGTCATCAGTTTTATTAAATGCTTTTATTTCTAGACATATGTTAGCCTCGTATCCTTTAGTTCTCTCTGTCTCCCTATCTAGGTCTGCACTGTGATTACCTCTAAGTGGTAGGATTACGGACTACTTGTACTTTTTAAGATTTCTGAATTATTCGAAATTTTCATAAATACATGTTACTTAAAAGACAAAAACATGAAAAATAGAACACAGGGCATAATATATGTAAAGTTCCTGACGAAAAGCTGCTTAATTTGGAAGCACATAAGCAACAAAAGTAAGCCAATGCTACCTATCGCTGATTGTGGGATTTCTCCTGCATCTGGAGAAACACAGTCATCGACTCAAGGAAAGTACTAAATCTCACATTTTGTTACCATTCATTTCTAAGATAACTTTTTATTGATGATACCAGTAGTTTTATTAAGACAGAGACAACTGATGATGCTCTCCAGACAGCAATTTTGACTTGGGTGATGTTCTTTAAGACTGTCAACGCTATGTTTCTTTGGAATCTAATAACACGTCCAAGAAAACCTGAAAGAAAACGTCTGAGAGCTAAACAAATATGAAAGGGAAGGACTTGGGAAAATATGTTTTGAATGGGAGTAGTTACTCTGAAATCAAATGACACTCCTATAAAAGAATATAAAATACAGTAAACCTTGGGTTGTGAGCATATTTGTTCTGGACACATGCTTGTAATCCAAAGCACTTGTATATCAAAGCAAATTTCAAGAACCATTGGCTCATGTGACATTCGGCATCACGGACTACTCGTATTGCAAGACATGGCTCATTTATCAAGTTAAAATGTATTAGAAATGTTTGCTCGTCTTGCAGAACACTCACGGAACAGGTTATTCTCAGTCCAAGGTTTGACTGTAGGTTGGTCAACTGATGAAGTAACCAGACACTGTTTGCATAACATTTAAAAGAGTCATTTTGTCATTTTTATACCTGGCAGTACTTGTGACATGGACTTTATAAAGCGATGGGGGTGTCATCAATTAGAAGGAGAAGTCTCTCATTTCTGTGCTGCATGGCAAATCCATCCAAGAATCGACGTCCACTGGTAGAATGCAACACGCAATGGCTGGGGTGAATCAAAGTTGTTAAAGCAAAGAGGTAGCTTTAAGAAAAACAGGTTTCTATTTAAAGTAAGAGTTACCTAGCTGCTGTCACACCAAGTGATGGGTATCTCGTGGATACTGTGCTTCCCAAGCTGCCATAGTATGAATGGCCAGTAAAACTGGACTTCCATATCTGATACCCTGAAAACATGACGGTGAGGCAAGTTTTCTTCACCACAAATGTTCAGTTTCTCCACAAATAAAACGATGGAAATAATAAGGCCTGCTTCTTGCAGCTGTGTAAGAACTGAGGCAACTAACACAAGACCTTGGTCAGGTAGTCAGCCCCCTGCTGAAGTAGCTACTGATACCAGACGAGGAATGAGTTTCAAAGAACAGGAAGTCTTCAGCAATGCAAATCTCGAAGACTCCTAAGAGACAATGAAGACCAAGGAATAACAATTGGATTTGCTAATTTGTAAGTCACTGATGACCTTCAAGAACACAGTGTTCCAGGAGTGGTGATAGTAAGGGAAAAGACAAATCATGATAAAAATAGAAAGAGCTGATGTGGAATGCGTAGAACCTCTGATAGTAAGAGAAGGAATAAAAATAATGGGATGGCAGTTTGAGAGGCTGAGGACCAAGCCAAGCATTTTTCCAGCCAGGGAGACACTGATTATTTTCTACGTCAAGAAAGAAGCTAATGGAGATGGATTTGATGGAAAGATTCCTGGTTAGTTTCAAGGATAAAATCCAACTGGCTTCTAAACTGATGAAGGTAGGGAATGAAGTAGTGTTTGTCTGTTTCTAATTTATGCGTAGCTCTTTTAGACCTGTGGTCTTGGACCCTTTTTCTTGTGGTGGGGATTCACTGAGAAGTCATCCAAAAAGTTTAGACTGTGTCTGTGTAAACACACAACACACACACACACACACACACACACACACACACAGAGTGCTTAAAAACATAAAATTTTGCATATACTTAGGAGAATTTATCAACCTCTTTCATCCATCCATGAACTAATCCTCTCTCTGAATGGTCCATAGATTCCAGATAAAGTTATCCTCTGTTAGGACCTGGAAATAATTTTGAAAAATAGGTATTTAGACTTTTATATGTAAATTAAAATTAGCCATTCAGTGGGAGGTAAAAAAATATTCCTAGGAAATGTCTACAAAATATATTCATTCAAAATATAAATTACTTCCCAAAATCTCAACAGAAAATGTAACTCTTACAATGTGAAGTTAGGCTCGGAAATAAATGCTCCATATGACACAGAAAATGTTCACACAACTACATTTAATTGTGTTATGAATGAATGTTCTGTTTTCCAAACACTTTTCTAAAATTCGTAAAATTCACGTATGGAAGGTGTTATTTCCCTGGGTTATTGGATTGAGAAACTGAGGCTCCGAAGTGTTAAGTGACTTACCCACCAGCACGATGCAAATTCAAGCCCATCTGGGTAAAAGTCAAGGAAGACTTTCTCCCTACCTCTGAGAAAAAGGTAAGAATATTCTAGGCCACTATCTACGAAAGAGTACTATTAATAGAATCCACGTGGGGTTAATGAAGGCTTTTTTTTAATCTAGTCAAAATATAAAAGAACACTCTGAAGAGAAGAAAAGCCTGATGTTTAAGATCAGTTAACCCTGCAATTCATTCTTTAAATTCTGCAGCCTTTGATAAGGTTTTTCACTATTTACTTGAAATTGTCCTCACCTCTTGACTCCCGTGAAATTATTCTTGTCCCATTTTCCTCTGAACCTTCTGACCCATTGTCCTCCCTGCCCCTCCAGTAAAGGCATTTCCTAGGGTTTTTTCCTCAGCGTCTTGTCACCGCTCTTGCTCTCTCTGGGTGATCTCACCACCTCCCTGGCTTCAATCATCACCAGATGCCTGTCTTCAGTTCCCACTGAGCCCTGCAGCTCCAAAAACACAAGTCCAACCATCTACAGCACAGCTCCATTTTGGATGTCTCTTAAACCCTCAAAATCAGTACTTCCGTAACCTCACCTTCGCCATTCAGGTCTGCTCCTTCTCTTCCGTGTCCTGTCCCAGTGCATGGTACCAGAACCCAACTGTGTGCCCAGGCTAGAAATCTGAGCACTCATCTTTCATTCTCACCACGCCTCCTTTCCACTCCCCGACAAAGACACCTAACCCAGCATGAGCTTCTGTCCACAGTTCTGTATTCTGGGATCTGTGTGCTCTTCTCAGTACTCGGGGCTTCTACTTTCATTCAAGCATGTGTCATCCTAAACTGTATTCCTTCAAGACTCAACCGACTTGGGCTTTTTCTTCCATGATATTCCCTTCCGATTCATTCACTTTCTTGTGACCAGCCTATTCTTTATAAAATATACATCTGATGATGTCACTGTTGTGTTTAAATCATTTAACGGCCCCCTTTTTTATCCATCGACAAAATCAAAACATCAACAAGATCCTCTGTGGGTCAAGAAATCTGCTCCCCTAGCAGACCTGTCCTTTCCCTCACACTCAATACCACCGGCCAGACTAAACCATACTCAGTGGCTCAAAGACACCTGCCTCTCCCACACCTGAGGGCCTTGTCCTGTGCTGTTCCTTGGGGCCAGGCTTGGCTCCCTTCCTTCCTCTTTTTCAAATGACTCAATGAGACCTTTAAGACGGAGATCTGCACCTGAGATGTCACGCTGAGTTTGGTGCTGTTCTCGTGTTCATCTCTGTGTAGCGCTGTTTTTCCATCATGGCATTGAGTTCGACTGTACTGTAATGCCTGACTTTTCTGTCTTTCCCACAGGGCTCTCAGCTCCTTGAGGGCAGTACCCAACCCTACATGTTCCCGTACCCTCACTGCGAGCACAGCGTCTTAAATACAGTTGCCCTTGGTAAATAGGCTTAATGAATAAATGGTTACATTCATTACCTAATCCAGTGAATGGATGGAAAAATTCATTACATAATATGACTTCAGCCTTTGCTAAATCACTCACTGTCATATGATTAATGAAGAAGTTGCCCAGAAATGTCTTGCCCTATTTTCTTCAAAACATTGCAAGTAAATTAGAAGAAAAGATAAAAGGCAATTCTTTTTTCTTTCTTAACATAAGTAATCTCAATATAGATGTATTTTTCACACCCAATAGACTCCTCATAAAATAACTTAGGACAGTAGTTAGAAAACCAGAGTTCAAACCCTCACCTGTAGCCTATTAGCTACCTGGTGTTTGACAAGTCCCGGGACTCCTTGGAGCCAAAGCTGGCTTACCCACCAAACTAATGACTATCTTCTGAGAGTGTTTCTCTTTAAGACAAGCTTGAGGGCAAACGAAATCATGTATATGAAAGCAGTTTAAAAACTATGTGTCATCATAAAACGTAAGGTGTACTACATTTATTCTTCACGGTAAACTCCTCAGCAATAATAAAATTCTGTGAATAAGATACACACATATTTCCTAACGCTGCAAAGTCAAAATTTTCCTCTTTGGGAAATCAATAACATTTGGAATGATCTGGATGGGAAAAAAAAGTTTAAGGAATTTTTCTAATCGTTTTATGAAAGCTTAATCCCATGAAAATTTTCAAGTACAGCAATGCAAATTATGGACCATCCTATCCCTCAAGAAAGGGACTAACTATATGAATAGGACTTTCATCATTCTCAGGATAGAAAAATGAAGAGGAAGAGAGAAAGATTATCAAAGAATCATTCCAGATCAACATAGAATTTGGAATCAATTCAAAATAAAGAAATCTCATGGAGGTCAGAGTAGTCACACTGTTCATTTCTGTAAAAATAATCAAAAGTCAAACAGCATTGAATTCTTATATTCCTCTAATAACAACTCTGCAGGTCAAACTACCAGACTTTTATTTTTACCATGTTTAGGATTATTATATTGGCCCAATGTAAACTCTTAGAATGGCTTTTTAGGGCTTCATGCCCCTAAAATGGAAAATGTATGGTATTTAAGCATTGTTGAATTAGAGCGAGGAGACAGTATTATTTAGTACCCTTAAATTCAGTGAGTTTTTATTAAGGACCATATGTAAGTGGAAAGGCTTGTAAGTGTCGACTGGTATAGTGTCACATTTCCAAAATATTTAGATTAACTAAACAAGTATATTTTACATAGAAACCTACTTTTACAAGTACCACTCATCCTGAATACTTAGAGTTGACAAATAAACAGGCCACAAAGAGAATGATTATTTAACTCTAAAAAGAACAACTTTTCCACCATTACTAGGGTATAATATTCATTCTACTTGGGATTGTTACAACTTTCCAATCCACCATTTTTTAAACCACCAAAAAGACTTTAGACAGAAAAGGAGAGTAAGATTAACACCTCATCAAAAAAAAAAAAAAAAAAAAAAAGAAGTATTACCTGAATGGTCCTTCCTGTCCAAGTTAAAAAAGTTGGATATATATCATAAGATTATTTTATTATTTCACCAAAGCAACAATATAGTACTTGATCTGTTTTATTATGCGTTTCCGACGGCCCATCTGAAAAGTGAGTCATTTCAGAAACGGAGTCTTTGTGGATTACGTTGCATAGGTACTGTCTTACTAAAGGAAGGGTTTCTAATGCAAGCGGATTAGGCTAATAATTGTAATGGCTCAGATATTTTTAGCTTTTAAAAATTTGGTGATAGACTACTCTACTATTTTGGTTATTACTTACGGTCAAATTTAACACACAGCATCCTCTAAAACAAAATATCTCTGTTAACTACTGAAAATATAAGAAAACAGCGTGCTTTCAGACGATCCCAAATGTTTTGCAAAGGACATATCCAATTTAAATAGCATGTCTGTTTGTAAGGATAGCTAGTATCAGTCAACTGTATGGCATTTTATTAGAGAGCACCGCCATGTTGAATTTATTTATAAAATATCCATTTTGCTATACCCCATGCTTAGATAAATCACAACAAAGAAAGATATACTTTTAATTACATTTTGGAATTTGAATACTTGGGTCATTTATTATACCTACTTTTGATCGTTATTGAAATAGGTCATCGTTTTATATTATCTGTATTTCCTATAATTTCAGTTTTATACTGAGCCAAGTGTGACTTTCCGACAATGTGAACAGTTTGAAAGGAAAACAATATGAATCTTCCACAAATATTATTAAAGACAAAAGAAAACCTAAGCCGAAATTTCCCCCCTCCCCGCTCAGGAACTTGGTATTCGTACCCAAAGTGGTAAGTGTGAGTTAATCAGGTCTAGACTAACATCGTATGTAAACTGTGTATACAGAATGTTTAGATTGCCCAAAGTATTCTTAGAAGTCCTAGTTCTGAGGCAGAAGCAGCAGCAAGAAATTGTATCTGTCCAGTAGATGACCAATATTCTTTATTCTTTAATCTGCGTTTTGTGCCTTTCACGTATACTTATCCTGTGTGATGGCCCTTATTCACAGACAGGCTGGACGGTGCAGTTTTACAAGGATCCAGTACAGGAAAATCGCAATGAAAATAAACCTAGCCAGTCATATATTATATCTTTATATTTAATCTAACATGAAAAATTTAAAAATCCAGTCTGTATCACTCTGAGGAATAAGTTCCATGTTAATTTTCCAGAATACTATTTTTATCCTTTTGTACCCAAAGGCAGAGAGCTTGATAGATGAGGCTGCCTCATACTTACTGCTTATGCTTCACCTTTAATTAGACCGGAAAACCACACATGTATGTATTCTCGGTGAGTCCACACAACAAACACCAATCCCCTGACCCACAGTCTGTGACAGTTGATTTTTCCCCCCCCAAATTCTGCTTAGATTTGCCTTAAGGACATTTGGCACACTCATTTGTCAAAAAAAAAATAATCATAATACGTCCTTTTCTTTACTAGAAAATGTTTCTTCCTCATTTACAATTTATGTTGTTTGAAAAAACTATGTTAAACGCACACAAAATCAATTATTTGTGATTATTGAAAAATATTATCATTAACATTGTATCACACTCGGATTCAAACATCAGCAGTCTTAAAGTTTACCTAGTTTTCTCAATCCTAACATGTTAAAAAATAGCATATTTTCTCTATTTTAGATCTTCTAATTTTTCATTCTGTGTGCAGCATCTTGGCAATTCCTCATGTTTATAGGTACTTTACCAGTAATACTTTATATAATAGTTTCATTACATTAAAAAAATAATGCTAATTAAAATTATCCTGAAGGAGATTAACAAATGATAGGAGGTAAGAAAGGATCAGCGCTTTATGGTTTCTACAGCTGGAAGTCACAATACAAACTTCAGAATACTTAAGAACTTAATTTGTAAAAGCAAAACACAGTAAAACTAATATATCTGACACTTTTTAGAAAGCCTTTCAAAATTTAGTAATAAGGATTAATATTTAAATAGGAGTTTACTGTCGACAAAGCACTGTCGAATATATGTGGATCATGACTTATTTTTAAACTTAGTAATGTTTTGTTGATAGAATCTCAGGACAGACAAGCAAAAATAATTTAAAAAATAAAGAATATTCAGGTACTGAGCAGAATACTTTAGAACTATTTGAAATGTTGACATTCCTTTCAAAACTTCAAACACAAAACTAACAGCTGATAAAATCTGCAAATATAACTATCCACAAACATGGCTCTAATTCACGTATGTTTCTGCTTAAAAGTAACTTCCTCCTGCTATAATATTGATTGTATCACTAAACATGACAAACGATTTTTCCTAATTCAATAGTGCTCATAGCAACTACAGAATCCCTGAAAAATAACACAATTGTGGCAGTTTACAAATATGTCAAGTGCTTGTACCTCCTTATGAAACCAACTAAAATAAAGTAATAGTTGGATGCCAAAATTTACAGAAAAGCAATCCTGGTAACTGTTAGATGAGTCAATGGCAAAATAATATGAAATAAAACAATTAAATTAATGAAGTAGATATCCTCCAAATATTTAAAAACCATTTGTTTTCAATATCACTTCCTTGTTCAGTATACTTTCTTGTACTGACAGGACTTTTAAAATCAAAATATACTCCACTTGATACAATAATAAAAATACAATTCAAATTAAACATTTTATTACTGCTATGCAAAACTACAAAGGAAGTCTTCCTATCTCTCTTACATAATCTGTAACCATCATCTGAAGCCCCAAAATTTTGAACAGGGTAAATGAGAATGTAAAAGCTGAGGAGATATTTGAAACATGTATTTCCCTCAAGAGGGAAAATGCTGTATAAATGCTCTGGTGGCTGATCGTATGTGAGAGAGTTTCAAATTAGTACACAATTGATTACCTTTTTTTGCATTAAGTTATACAGCACTTTGGTGGGGGAGCACTGTGCCAGCGTTTCACTACAGCATTAGGTGAGGTCACCCGTTGAGTTTCATCGTGCGGGATAATAGATCAGGCTGGGCTGGTTCGTGAATTCAGGTGGAGTGTAGACTAACATGATTTGGCATCGAGCTAAGGATTCATGGAGGTATATCCACAGGATACATGCATCACGCGATAGTAAGAGACATTTACAACCCAGAATATAAGAGTAGGGCAGCCTCAAGTGACATCACCAGATCATCTGCAGCGTCAACCAACCATCTAGAATATATTTCCTGCACATCACAGCTCCTCTCTTTCTCACTCTTAACAAAGCTGCCTTTGCCTTTGCCAGGGTAAGACAGCTTGTGTCTTCTTTAAAAGCAAGACATGGGCTTACTCAAGCGAAAAGCAAATAAGAAAAAACAGGGGAACAGAATAAAAAACTAGATTGGGTACAATTTTCCCTAACTTGACATTCGGGTAATAGGAATAACACCGGAATGGTGAAGGAGAAATCAACTTGAATTATCCAGACAAGAAATGGAGGGGTGGGGGGGGGGGGGAGGAGAAGAGGAAGAAGAAGAAGAAAGAAGGACAGAAGAAAGAAAGAAAGAAAGACCGGCTGCATATCCCCAAGACTAAATCTTGTTTTTAACTCTGATTTGCTCTGGAAACAGCCAACTGTAGCAATCTTGCGTTTCTTTCAAAAACAATTTGTAAAATAATAATGATACAGGGGAGGGGGCGCCGTGTGGCCTCACTGTGATTGTCTAATTTATCCACAACTTATGTTTTACTTACAAGCATTTGTCACGGCAAAACTGTTGGCTGTCTCGATGTTGTCCACATGAGGTACCAGATTAAAAGGAGCTTCGGACGCATTGGGGCTAGTGTTGTGAAGAAAGATTGCTAATCGAAAGGCCGTGTATTCCTGATCTGTGTTTCGGATGAAGAGACCACCTAATAAAAACAGCAGGAAAAGCACATTCAACGTTTCCTCTTGGAAATGCAGTCCCCACCCGGAGCCCTGTCAAATCCACTGTCATTCAGCAACACACACACCATTAGGAAGACAGCTTCCAGTCTCGGGACTGCCCTTTGTCCCCAAGGTACACGCTTGGGATCTTGGTCTTTAGGACAGCTCAGCTCTTTCGTGCCCCAATCTGTCACAGCACAATGACCTCTGGGCCCACGGAGTGTGTTTCCCTTTCTGTCTCTTGCCCTCCCCATGATTCCCAGCACCTTGCTACATCAGCCAAGCTGGGGGCATCTCTCTCCAAGCGGCAAGCGGAGGCACCCAGGGGAGGATCTGCATTAAAACGCGGAAATAAAGGGACGCGGGGAGTCGGGAAGGAGAAATGAACTTTGTCTTCCTGCAGCTCGTGGACTCAGCCTCCTGAGCTCCGTCTAGTGCACAGACCCGGGGACGTGGTGCAGTGTTGAGGCTGGGCTCAGCTGGAAGAAATTCAATAGCTGCGTCCCATTAAAAGACAGGAGCGGAGAAGGCACGAAGAGCCAGGCATGGGGAGGGTCCCTGGCGACAGGGTCGAGTCGAGTGGGAGGCGTAAGGGCCAAAGAGGCAAGAGGAAAACAAAATAGAGGGACAGAAGGCTTCGGGAAGGAAAGCGACCTAACTTTGCAATGGGTTAACCGGCAGCGAGCAGAGGCGGCGGGGTGCGGGTGCAAACGCTTTCTGCTCAAACAGGGTCTTCCCGGAAGAGCCAGAAAGCTGCGGAGTCCAGCAGGGGCAGAAGGGTCTTTACAACATATAATAATAATAATAATAATAATAATAATAATAATAATAATAAGGATACTACCCCCGCCAAACTCGACACCCCTTAGCGCTCCAGGGAAAGGGGTGAAAAGAAAGACCACACTGCATGTAATCAAACCCACGGAGGGCTTCCCCCCCGCAACTTCTTCCAAGCCTACTTAAGCGACGCGAGCCCAAGGTGGCAGTGAGAGAGCGGGCGCGGAGGAACGGGTGTGCAGGGTGTGTATATCCCCAGTGAGCCTGCACCGGGGCGAGGGGAAGGGAGAGGCGGGCTCGCCCGAATCCCCGAACGGCTCCCCGGCAACTCGCCGAACTCACTTTCGGATGCCTGCCCCAGACACCCACATGCACGCCCCACCGAGGCACAGCTCACCTATCTGCACGCTGCTCGGAAAGGCTCCCATGGCGAGTCCCCAAAATCCAGAAAACAACAAGACAATCTGCCTGCAAATAATCCTCATCTTCTTTTCTCCTCTCCCCGGCGCGCGCTCTCTCTTTCTCTCGCACTCTTCCTAAAGGCTGTTCACACAGGCATTGACCACGATGGCGCTAAAATTAAAAACGACCAAAAAAAAAAAAAAAAAAAAAAAAAAAAGAGGAAAAAGGAGAGAGGTGCGGGCGGTTGGTGGTCCCCCACTGCGCCCCTTCAGCAGCCCATCGCGAGCCGCCGGGTTTTTCCCGCAGTCTCCATAGCCCCGAGAGCGGTTTCCCGTCCGGCTGCTAAGGTTGCACATGCAGAAGATGGTGGTGGCGCGTCTGGCGGCTGCTCGCGGGGACGAGACATGCGCCCTGTCCTCGCCTCCCTCGCGCCCGGCCCGCCGCTCGCCGTCGCGCGCACACACCGGCACTGCGCCGCGGCCCGCGCCCCTCCCCGCGCGCCCCCTGCTCCCGGCGCGCCCCTCCCCGCGCCCCTCCCCGCGCGCCGCGCGCCCACTCCCCCCTCTCGTCTTCTCCCGGCTCGCCTGGGCACCTGCTCCGGGGAGGGGCACCCCCTACGCCCCTCTCTGCGCCGCTCGGCCGCGCTCGGCGGGAGTGGGGCGGGGTGGGGAGGGGGGCCCGCTGGCCCGGGTCCGCCAGCCCGGAGCAGGGGCTCCGGCACTTAGCAGCGCCCCCGGCCCCTGGCCCCCTGCAGCATGCCCGCAGGCTCGCGGGGAGGACGGCCGGCCTCCCTCCCCGACAGCTCTCGCCCTTCTCGCAGCCTCGCCCTCTGCTGCCAGCGGGCCGCGCGCGGGGGACTCCGGTCCTGGCTGCAGCCGAGATTTCTCACCAGCCAGCGGCCCGGGAATCTGGAGAGCCCAGCCAGGACTGCGGGAGGTGAAGGGGCGCGGGGAGGGGGAGGAGGACACAAGGCCCAGGGGGCTGGGACCGAGGAGGGAGGGACTGGAGGAGGCGAGGCTGCGGGAGAGCCCCGGGGCAAAGACCGGAGGGAGGAAAAGTTCATTTAAATAGCAAAGTTTAGGGTGACGAACGGGATGGGCACGAGCCTGAGAAATGCACAGCCAGTGGGGCCTCCAGTCTGGCCTCTGGAAGGTCCAGGAGGAAGAGTGTGTGCGGTGCGGAGCAGGGACTGGGGGGGAAGCCCCCTTTCCTTCCTGCAGAGGCTCTGGAGGTCACTTTCCCTCCGTGCTGCCGCCCACTTGGGGAGCAGGGCAGACACAGTCCAGGGCTGATGGGAGCAGGGGAAGGACGGTGCAGGGGAAGAGGGCGCCAGTGTCTGATGGAAAAGTGGGGTGTGTTTCAGGCACATCGCTTCTTAGCCTGGGCTCTGGAATATTCGCTCCACTCCATGTCAACCCCCAGAAGACCAAGCTCTGGGTTGATGTTGTCAATGGTTGGGTTGACTGGGTACAAGAACATTGATCATCCTAGAAAGTTTTAGAGCTCCTGTGTCCCTTTGTCCCCAGGGTGACCTGCCAGAGTTCATTTCCCCAGGCTGTGCTGGATGGAGTCTATACTGCACCCTGAGAGAGACAGAGAGAGAGAGAGAGAGAGAGAGAGAGAGAGACAGAGGCTTTGGTGGCAATGAAGGACAGGTGTCTGATTTCCTCTGTAAGGCCTGAGGTCTCCTGATGCAGACAGTAGCTACCATTCCCTAATTCATTAAACTCTGAGACATGCTCTTTGAAATCTGCACAGTTCTTTGGGTGCTCTTGGTTGAACAGTTTGAGAGCCCGGAAAATGGGTCACATGAGTTCACACCAGGCTTCTGAGCCATCCTTATAGGGGGACGGATTCTCCTTAAACGTTAGGGAGCCTGAGGTAGTGTTTCCGGTTACATTCTACCAAAGAATACAGCAAGGGCCCACGTTTACCTAGGGGAACATTTGGGAAAAGAGCAGAGTTGATTTGATTAAGGGGAATTCTTGCAAGGCCCACACCTTGTTAGGTTTTTTTTTTCTTTTTTTTTTTTCAATATGTGCTACATTTACCCCTTCCAGTCTCCTATAAGATATCACCAGTGACCTCTGTTTGCCGTTTGTGGAGGACATTTTGTAATCCCTTCTAAAACTTCGCAGTGCTTTTCTTCAGTGTTTTTGTTTGTTTGTTTTTTGTTTTTTTAAGTTCTGAGTTTTACTTGTAATGTCACATCTTTTTGTGGTGGTTGTTAACTTTTCACCACAGAGTGTTATGACAAAAAAAACAAAACAAAACAAAACCCAAAGAACAATCTAATTGTGAGTAACTGGATTACACAAATCATACATTTGTCATTTCAGTTTATAAGACTTGAGGCTTGCAAGCCAAGTGGGAGTTGAAAAGTTTTTGTTTTTTCCTGTCAGTGTAAAAACCAAGGCTGTAAATAAGATCATTCTGTTTCTCTTACAAGATAATAAAATGGGCCACATAAAATTCAAGTTGGATTTAAGTTAAATTAAAATTTCAAAACCCACCGAGGCATGAAACTCATCACCTAGTTGTGTACCCAGGGAAGTTCTGCTTGACGCACAGAGGGAATTCGCAACTTTTATTCTTCTGCAATTGGAAAGATCTGAGCTCTCATATGACGTAATAGATGCAGGACGATGTTTCTTGTTCACCTAACCACGGTGATGATGCCTTGGCTAATAGGACCACAGATAACCTAATTGTATTTTTCCAAGATAATAACCCTGGTTTCTTTCTTTCTTTCTATTTTCCCAGTTAATAAAAACCTCTCTTTTACTTTCTAAACCTAAATTGTCTTTCTCTCTCTGTATCTATCTCTCTCTGTATAGACATAGATGTATAGGCATCTCATTGCGTCATACCTGTCTTTGGGAAAGACTTTTGGAGCTGGTGAGCAAGGAAGGGAAGGAGAGGCTGGGGCACCTTTTGTGTCTTCATGAATAACAACGATCATCAACAGAACTCAAGAGAAAATAATGAGGAATAAAAACGTGGCTAATAACAGCAGAGTCCACACCTGCACTTTCCAGCCCTGGGGGTCTGGTCCTCTGACCCATTTTACAATTATGACATGTGATATACCTCCTACTATAGGGAACGTACTCTCTTTGGAGCACTGGCAAAGGCTGAGGTAAAAGATCCTGCTCCATCACAGTGAAAAATTCGGAGGATTATTACCCGCTGGGAATACCAAAACCAAAGTGTATATGCACACTTGATTTTATTGCTTTCGTGCTGTTTCAACGAAATAGTTTCACGATTTTTCAGAACTGCAATTTCCTAATATATGAAATGAAGGTATCATACTGGAAGATGTCTAAGATTCCTCACAAATTCCCGAATCTCTGACCCTGTGAAGTCAACTTGGCCAGCATTTGGGCAGGCGGTTCCACTGCGGGGAAGAGCCTGGTGCCGTGGAGAATCCACAGACGAATGAGCCACAGCCTATGGTCAAAACACTCACGCGGCGTCAGAATATGAGCGCATAGAACACAGAGTCAGCGAAGCAAGGAGCACAGGACTGTATCGGGAGGCTTTCTGCAGATTTTCCAATGAGAAGAGACACATACAGAGAGATGGATATAGCTTAATGGTAGAAAAAGCGGTACCCAAGAACCTGAGGGTGTAAAGCACACCGTGTTGAGCTGTTTTAGGTACAAACTTGGGAGGGGAGAGGTTGGTAAGAACATAAAGTCAGGTTGGACCATTTATGGGGCATTCCAAATGAGGTGCTTGGGATATTGAACCTTGTCTGTGGGGAACTGCCTCATATACGTGTGTGTGTGTGTGTGTGTGTGTGTGTGTGTGTGTGTATGGATATATATTATATATATGTTTATATATTTATATATATTTTACAATTACACTGACTTTTGTTATTTATTTGAACTCATCACCTATAGTATAATCAGTAATAGTGTCATCAGGTATGACACTTTTAGAAAGGGACCCTGTTTGGGAGTGGGAGTGAGAGGGTGGTTTGTTGCTGTAGACCAGGAAAGGCATGAGCTGAGACTAGTTTAGAGACTGCCCTTTCAGAAAGTCAGGTGCGTTGGGGCTGGGGTGCAGGGGGACAGTAGGAAAGACAGAGGATGAGCAAGGGAGAGGGACACTGCTCAGCAGAGCTGACGGGACACACTTGCCAGCTGCTTGGGAGCACGAGGAGTGCGGCACATATTTAAGGTCAGGAATATCCCCAAGTTTGAAACCTGAATGCTCTAAGAAGGAGTGGCAGAAATCAGAAGGTTAGTACTGCCATCCGCTGCAAAGTGCAACTTGGGACGAAGGGCACCTTTGCTCAGGAATGGGCTTTGCAACAGATGATTCACACACACACACAGTTGTGTATGGACTACCGACCATGTATGTTTACTGTCTACGTGCTTAGAAATACAGGGGAGCAAAGCAAAATTCCTGCTCTCGTTGGAAGATTCCTGATGTTTATGAACCTTCAAAAACATGCTGTATATATCACGTGCCATGGTGTATGCATATGTATATATAGAAAGGTGATATACATATATCTATATCTATCTATCTATCTATCTATATGACATGATCTATAGAAAATTTGAGGTATATTGACTAAGGAACTCATCTAAAAGTTAAACATTCTTTTTTTTCATGTATTTTGTTTTTTATTTGAGAGAGAGAGAGAGAGTACAAGCAGCGAGGAGGACAGAGGAGCCCAGTGTGCAGCCTGATGGAGGCCTCCATCCCATAACTCTGGGATCATGACCTGAGCTGAAACCAAGAGTCAGATATCCAAGTGCCCCTAAAGGTTAAAGACTCTTATTCTTGGTAAATGTTAAAGCCAAGTGTTAGGGATAAGACTCGCGTCTGTCTGATGTCAGAGACCACACTGTCTCCATTAAAATCTACTGAGTCAATGAGCTTAAAGCACAATGAGAGGTCTGGAAGCTGAAAAGTCCACTAGAAAAATCCCCATGTTTAGAAAAGTAGTTCAGTCTACTCAAAAGACCTCAGACTCTTAGAGAAATAATAACTAGGTTCAGATGACAGGCTGTTTGCTTCCTGGCTGCGTTACCCTGGCCGTTACTTTTCAGCACAGTTTTGGCACATCCACATCATAGGAAATTGTAATTAGGAAAGAGTTGCCAAAAAATGTCACCGAGGTTCCAACAGAGGGAGGCAAAGAGCGCCACAGAGGCAAAATGGGAAATCTGATTTTGATTTGGGGGAAATTTAGGAAGAACTCACAGAGGCAGAGAATATGAACCGAATGTTTATGGATGTGTAGAGATTAACAGGGAGAGAAACAATGATGTGCAACACATGAGAGGGCACATGTCTTTCTGGTGAGTTCTGAAAGTTTGCTGTGACTGGATAGGTTATATCAGGGGACATGCGGGAAGTGAGCCTAGAAAGCAAAACAAGGAAGGAATGCCTGTCAAAGTGACTCATTCAAAAGGTTCACCTCCATTGTGTCAAGACGGAGAAATCACAGAAGTCTAGAAGCAAAGGGAGGAAATGGCCGGATTTGCATTTTAGATTAAAAATTCTCATTAGTGTGGAAGCCTGAGGCAGGGAGAGAAATTTGGCAGCTGGAGAGAAAGTCTAGGTGAAAAAGAACTATGTGAACCAAATAGCAACAGTAAAATTTACCGTTTGACCCTCAAGTCCTATTTTCAGTCGTCTACCCTGAATATACACGAGCGGAATTACAAAAGTTGCGTGTACAAAGCTTTTTATTACAGTACTGTTTATCAGAGCAAAACACAGACAGCCCAAATGTCTATCGAGGGGAGGCTATCATACTAAGCTATGGTATATCCATACAATGGGGTGCTGAACGGTTATTCAAGGAAAGAGGAGAACTTTTATATACCACCGTGGAGTAATCACTGTGGATATATTTTATGAGAAAAAGTAAAATAGAGACAAGTGTGTGGCACGCTAGCATTTATCTAAAATGAGGGGTACCTCCTCTAGGGACAGAAAATCAGGATGGAGAGAAAGAAGCAGATGAATCTACTCAGAGTTGCATTATTTCAATTTATTTTAAAACAGATAATTCTGGCTTATCCTCTCCAGTGGGATATCTCCTGGAGACAAAAATAATTGCAAAAAACAGCTTACCCTGCCTTCACTAATCATATTGTTGATGCTCGTACTCATACTGCTATTCTATTTATATATAGTTGCATAAAGCAAATAAATGCTTATGCTTGTATACTTGGGAAAGCATTAAAGAAAAGTGATACATGTTTAAAATCAGAGGATAAGCAAAAAAACCCTGGTGGTTCTCCGTTTGAATTGGCAGTTGCATTATGATTTATTTTATCTTGTATTTTCCATAAAATATGTATTTTCTCAGCTCTACACACTAATGCATTAGAAATAACAATTAACTGAGGCACCTGCATGGCTCATTTGGTTAAATGACTCTTGATTTTGGCTCAGGTCATGATGTCACAGTTCGTGACATCAAGCCCCGTGTCAGGCTCCATGCTGACAGTGCAGAGCCTGCTTGGGATTCTCTCCCTCTCTCTCTGCCCCTCCTTTTCCTCTCTCTCTAAAAAATAAATTTAAAAAGGAGTGCCTGGGTGGCTCGGTTAAGCCTCTGACTTCGGCTCTGGTCATGATCTTATGGTCCGTGAGTTCGGTCCATGATCTCATGGTCTGCATCGGGCTCTGTGCTGACAGCTCAGAGCCTGGAGCCTGCTTTGGATTCTGTGTCTCCCTCTCTCTGCACCCCCCCCCCCAACTCATGCTCTGTCTCTCTCTCTCTCTGTCAAAAATAAATAAACATTAAAAAGAAAATTTTAAAAAAGGGGTAACAATCTATTAAAAATCAGCATCCCCATGTACACCATCTGTAGTAGCTAGTACCATTTTCCACTAAAAGACATACATGCTCCTTAGAAAAATGACTTATTCCCAGCCCAGGGAAAGAATTACACAAGATGTCCCTGGAACACAGCATCATCACAGAAAGCAAGGAAGCTTAAGCACTGAGATCATGTCAAAAGTGATCAGGAACCAACTGGAGGATATTCACATTGGCTGAAAATGGGAAAACCTAGGTGTCAAAAAGAATAATGCCTGAAATACACACATCACTGTTAAATCCATTGACATTATCATGATAATTTAAAAACCACAGATAGAAGCCTCATTGGCCTCTTTATACATGAGGAAATCAAGTCAGATTTTTTTAAAGTAAATTTCATTTTGGATTATTCGATGTGCAGAAGCGTTTCCAAGATACCACAGTTTCCCTATATCCCTCAGGTAGTTTCTCTTAATGTTACCATCTTGAATCCCTCTGGTCCATTCATCAAAACTAAGAAACCAGCACCAGCATGTTTCTCTTAACTGAGCCCCAGACTTTATTTGGATGTTACCAGTTTTCCCACTAGTGAGTTGTCCTGTTTCAGCATCTAGTTCTGTATACTTGATTGCATTCAGTTGTCGTATCTCCTTGGTCTCTTCTATTCTGTGAGTTTCATCTTCTTTGTTTTTCATGACCTTGAGAGTCTGATGAGTACTTTCAGGCGTTTTATAGACTCTCCCTCAGTTTGGATTTGTCTGATGCTTTTCACATGATTAGACTGGGGTTATGGACTGTTGACAAGCATACCCCAGAGGTTAAGTGTCCCTCTTTTCATCTCATATAAGGGGATCCATACTTTTCCCACTGATACTGCTTGTGATAAACTTCATCAGTTGATTAAAATATGTTTGCAAGGTTTCTTCACTAAAGCTACCTTTTTTTTCCATCCCATATTCTATTCCTTGGGAGTGAGTCACGTAGTTTGACCCAGGACCATCTTGTCTATTTCCTGTCTCAGTCATAGCACGATACATGTTTCAAGAAGTCCTGTTTTGGGGCGCCTGGGTGGCTCAGTCGGTTGAGCGTCCGACTTCAGCTCAGGTCATGATCTTGCAGTTTGTGAGTTCGAGCCCCGCGTCAGGCTATGTGCTGACAGCTTACAGCCTGGAGTCTGCTTCAGGTTCTGTGTCTCCCTGTCTCTGCCCCTTCCCCGCTCAGGCTCTGTCTCTGTCTCTCAAAATGAATAAACGTTAAAAAAATATTAAAAAGAAGTCCTGTTTCCTTTAATTGGAGAATGATGTTTAAGAACCAAAATCTTGGTGATGTTTGCTCACTGTTACTGGGATGTCACTGCTTACAGGTTCTCACATAGGACATAGCCAGTGCACTAACCCATGTATCAATACCTATCTGTAATTGCTTATCTATCCAGCTATGCATGTATTAAGCTAACCGTGAGTTCACACACTGATTACTCCAACTCAAATCCAGCACTACAGAGTTCATTCTAACCTACCTTCTATCATATCTTGAGTGGGTATCAAAAGGGATAATACCTGAATTATATTACAACACATCACTGTTAAATCCATGACATCATAACGATGATTTTTAAAAATATAGGTAGAAGCCGTAGTGGGTTGCCGTTATATAATATGGAACCAACTCATAATTTCTCTCCAATACTGATAAAGCTGGCTCCCAGGATCAAGGAAAATTTACTTACACTATCAACCTGAACTTCAGTTCTCCAAAAATAACTGAAATTTTTCATACCTTATTTTTGTTTTCAGCCACTGGTGATCACTCAAACCCATGCCATGGCATTCTGTTCTATAAGAAGCCAGCACACTATCCAGAATAATGCCAACAACTTAATAAATTTATTTATGTCTTTATTAACTAAATCATTTCTTGGCAGGGCTTAGGTTTTTTTCAAGGTGTGAATAGTTTTCCCCAATTAACTGATAGTTTTTTATTTACATATATTTTCCTGCCATCACTTTCCAGCAACAGGAGTAACACCCTTGTGCCTCATGGAATGCACTGCTTTACCTTTTTATCTGTCTGTCAACCTTGCTTGAAATCAGCACACTAATCTTGCCCTATAGCAGTTGCTTGATTAATCTTTTGTCATCTGTCTACCTCACATGGTCTCTCCGTGAAACTGATTGACATTGTGCGTGACTTTAATGCTGATAAATTATCTCTCTTCCAGGACCACAGAATCCTCATTACACCAAAAAGATTACTTTCCTTGTTTTATGTTCCTCATTCTTCTCTAGAGTCACTGTAATTGAAAGAGGTCACCAAGGAGGACCTGGCAGTCTTTTCCTCATTCACTCATTCCTCCATCGTGTATTTCTAGAACATTTACTATGAATCATGGTATCAGGAGGGGATAAAAGAATGCTTTATCCAGTATGGCACTTGTTCCTTACAATGAAAGGATCCCCAAAACAGACAGCTGTACATCAACACACCTACGTAACTGAGTAAAGAGATCTATGTTGTAAACCCCATGTTAGTGGTGGAAACCTGATGTGATCTCCTTCAAGGCAGGAATAGTGTTATATTAAACATCAATCTACCCCAGTGTTATCCCTTCATTTGACTACCAATGCCAGGCTAGGAAGGACCAAGAAAAGCATTGGAAAAGCAAATATTTGAGCTTGACTATAAGACACGGACGGGTTTTCATTACTTAAGAAATGGAGGGGGGGGCGCCTGGGTGGCGCAGTCGGTTAAGCGTCCGACTTCAGCCAGGTCACGATCTCGCGGTCCGTGAGTTCGAGCCCCGCGTCGGGCTCTGGGCTGATGGCTCAGAGCCTGGAGCCTGTTTCCGATTCTGTGTCTCCCTCTCTCTCTGCCCCTCCCCCGTTCATGCTCTGTCTCTCTCTGTCCCAAAAATAAATAAACGTTAAAAAAAAAAAAAGTTAAAAAAAAGAAAAAGAAATGGAGGGGCATTCCAGACAGAGGGAAGAGGGGAGTGTGCATTAGGAGTAATGTGTAGCCCAGAGATAGGAATCATGAAAGGGACTGGTAGCCAGGGAGGTGCAGAAGTTTGAATAAGCCAGACTCTATAAACAGCCTGGCATATTAAATATGAAATAAATACGTGGAAAATAAATTGGCAAGTGACACAAAATGGGGCTTTGAGTGTCTCCCCTACCTTGCTCGTTAACAGCGAAGACTGTATTTCTTCTAATGACGAAGCCACAGGCCACTGTGCTTAACTGGACTATACAAAGACTTGGAGAATTAATGAAGTTACTTGGAAAACCAGCCTTTTCCAAAATGATTCAGAGTCTTAAAAGTGAACATTAGATTGAGGTTTCTAGTTTAAACATCTACACTGGACACATTTGTAAAATACACATTCGGTATTTTTACGTTTAACTTTGCTTTGGACAGTTCAATAGAGGTAGTTGTAAGTGCCCTTTACTAAGGAACTACTGATGGAACTGTAATTTTAAGGGGTGCCTGGGTTGCTCAGGAGGTTGGGAGTCTGCCTTTGGCTCAGGTCATGATTTCATAGTTTGTGAGTTTGTGAGTTCGAGCCCCGGGCCCGGCTCTCCACTGCCCGCACAGAGCCTGCTTCAGAGATCCTCTGTCTCCCTCTCTCTCTGTCCCTCCCCTGCTCATACTCTCTCTCTCTCTCAAAACTAAAAGAAGAAGGAGGAGGGGGAGGAGGAAGTGGAGGAGGAGGAGGTGGAGAAGGAGAGTAATTTTTAGTTCTTAAAACTAGCTTTCAATTTAGGTAGAGCTAGCTCTGTTTTAGAGATGAGAAAATTAAATCTTAGAGCCCAAGATCACACAGCTTTGGCGGGATTCCAAGCAACATTTTTCTGGCCTAAAGGCTGTGCTCTTCTGACCATCCCACTTCTCATCTATATTTGAGAGAAAAGTCGAGTGTTTGGTTTATACCAATGATCTTTCCCTTGGCTCTGACCTAAGCTGAAACGTCATGAAAGAAAAAGAAAGAAAAAGTATGTACATTTGCACTTTTGTAGAAATATTAGTATTGACGGAGTCATTTGACACAAATGCCACAAAAGTCAGATTAGTAACATTTATTCCTCTCATTTAAAAAAAAATAGAAGAGGGGCAGCTGGGTGGCTCAGTCAGTTAAGCCTAGACTTTGGCCATGATCTCACGGTTTGTGAGTTCAAGCCCTGCATAAGGCTCTCTGCTTGACAGCTCAGAGCCTGGAGCCTGCTTCAGAGTCTGTGTCTCCCTCTCTCTCTGCCCCTCCCTCACTCATGCTCTGTCTCTCTGTCTCTAAAAGAAATATTGAAAATAATTAAAAAATAATTTAAAAAGTAATGACAAATAGAAGCATTTGCTTGGTTAGGAAAGAGAAAGTCTAAGGAAAGGACGTAAAGGTAGACATCTAGTTATACAGCCCTCTGGTACTTCAAATAACTCATTTGATTTATACTAGAGTTACTTTCTTCCCCATTATTAATCATAAGCAGCCCTGTTGGTTGAGCTAAAGTCATAAACTGAACATTCTCTCTCCTGTTTTCTTTTTTCTTCCTTCCTTTTTTTAGCACCTAAGAAGATTGAGTTGTATGCATTTAGTCATACCCGATCCAACTGCCTTCCCTTGAAAATATCCTTGGCTGTGACTGAATATATTTTGCATAGCATTTTTAACAAAAATAACATGGAGCATAATGACTTCACTTTCAAGATGATTCTGCTCACAAACCTGCCTGCTTTTCCGACTGTTCATAACAGTCTTGTGCAGTAAGTGTTTGCCAAGCACACCTCTTAGAGCAATGTAGGGATTAGAGATAAATTATTTATGAAAGTGCTGTTACTACCGTTTCCAGACATACTGTTGAAATCTGATTATTTCTGTATTTTTATTTTATTCTAAAAGAATACAAAAAATGTGGTGTTGAAAGTAAGAAAGCATACAAAATTATGTGGTATAATTTTGCATGTAAAATCAGATGTATATTAAATAAGACATTATTAATGGTTATTTGGAGGCTGTGGGATCAGCGGTAATTTGTGTCCTCTTTTGCATATGTTTCTGCACTTTCAAACTTTTCTAAAACTGATCTGTGTTGTTTTTGTAAACATTAAAACACCATTTTCAGATTATAGGGGGAAAAAAGCTTTTGCTTCACCTGCAAGTTTCCTAAAGAACAACATTCAAGTGAAAGTTTGTTCTTATGGGTGTAGTGATGCTAGTTTATGTGGCCTTTAAAATCGTTACAATACCTAATGAATATAGATTAAAAACAGGAGTACATTTTATCTGTTGCACATGAATGCTACATTAAATTTGTTGCACTTCTATGTAATGTTATTAGAGAGATTGATAACATCTACTGCCCCCTTACTGTTTGTGTGAAATACTGGGCACAGCCACAAACTAAATTGATAACTAAGTTCCTCATAGGGAATTTTATGGGGAGGGATATGTACCGCACAAAAAGTAGAATATTTAATCGTTCTTTATAAATGTAAGCTTCTACTTGAGAGATCTTTTAGGAAAGCCACAAATAAGTGAGGATAAAATATACCCTGAGAAAATTAAAACTATGCATGTAATATAGATTACTTTAACATCCAATTTAAGGGTACATGGATTGGTGGAGAAAAGTGAAGCTTGCTTTGTAACTGGAGAAAAAAAAAAAGTACAAAACCAAAGAAATCCAGACATTTCTCTCACAAGCATAAAAGCAGACAGAATGTCTTGGTTGGAGTAGAATCCATATCAAAAAAGTGATACCCTGGTCAGACAGAGAAGGAGCAAATCAAATGGGGAGAGAAATTTGAGGATCAGACAGGATATAAAAATGTGTTGAGGAGTGGTTGTGTGTTCTGATGATAGACTTTATGCCCATTCTGAGGTTGCTTATTCTGTATGTATAGAGCAAGCTAGGACTTTGTGAGCTAGATTCTAGGGAAAGAAGCCGAAAGGCACCCAATCTTACAAAGGACTGCCAACATTTCACAGAGATGAGAGTGATATCCAAATTCTTCTGCACCATTCTATTAGTACAATAAAAATGAGTATACACTCCAATATGTATTCATATAATGCAGAAATTATTTGTATTATTTTCACCCCAACATATATTTGGATACTGCACCATGCGAATATGGAAATTAAAAAGTAAGAAATAAAGAATATGTCAACTACATTTTATTTTGACAAGATCTTTTAATTTTCCCTAAAATATTATTTTTATGAATCTGTTAAGAAAATCTAATAACATTATGTGCTTTGTATTACTGCATATTTTTATTTATTGATATTTTTGTGAGGGCAATGTAATCAAATGTGCTTTTCAGCCTTGAAATTTTGCCTTAATACTTTATGATACAGATGTCTGAAGATTTAGTTATAATTTTGGTTTGTTTTTGTACTGCTTTTAGTGGCTATCATGGGTGAAAAGACACCAAAAAGATACACAGAACTAAATGAAAGAAGCTCACTGTGCCGTTTTGATCCAGCCACTATATTCACTTTTCAGTCCAATCCATGAATTATTCGAGGTGTATGTGTTGAAACTTTTTATTAAATTATACTCTAATCTGAAAGTCTTATTTTAGTAGTAGGTTTAAAATATATGGGGACTATTTATTTGAATATTATAGTCTTGAGTTTTTCAAGTGAGTGCACTTGGTTCACAGGAGACCCA
Source organism: Leopardus geoffroyi (assembly GCF_018350155.1). Taxonomy (NCBI): domain Eukaryota; kingdom Metazoa; phylum Chordata; class Mammalia; order Carnivora; family Felidae; genus Leopardus; species Leopardus geoffroyi. The sequence continues at coordinate 3,526,230 of NC_059329.1, read as the reverse complement.
TGCACAATTTTTTCAGACAAAATCCCCCATGATGATCAAAAAACACTCTCAAGCATCCATTTTCAAAACATGAAATTTCTGTAACATGAGCTGTTTAACTGTTCAAATAATGGTTATTTTTCAAGTGCTAAAATGTCACCTATACTTTAAAGGGACAAATTAGTTGTGTCTAAATACCTGCTACAAAAATATCTTTTAAAAATTTGCTACATAATACCCGACTGGCATTTACCAAATAAGTCAGCAATTTGAAACACTGCATTTTTAAAAAAGTTTTCCAACTCTTTTTAAGTAAGTTGCCTTAGATAAACAGCAAACCTTGTGTCCCACAAAAGATTTTAATAGACTTTCCCCTTTCCATTACAAAAAAACTACAAATATTTTAGGATTTAAAGAACTTATTTGTGTAAAACTGACCACATTGAAGGCATCTTGTAGTGTGTCTGAGAGGAATACTGAGAGGAAATCCGTGAGTTACGAAATCATTATTAACCCTTTGAGATTATGGAAACTCCACTATTTTATTTATTTATTTATTTATTTATTTATTTTTGTTTGTTTATTTGAGAGAGAGTGCATGTAAGTTGGGGAGGGGCAAAGGGAGAGAGGAAGAGGGAGAAGGAGAGGGAGAGGGAGAGGGACAGGGAGAGGGAGAGGGAGAGGGAGAGAGAGAGAGAATCTTAAGCAGGCTCCACACTCAGGGCAGAGCCCGACAGGGGGCTCAGTCTCACTTCTGTGAGATCATGACCTGAGCCAAAATCAAGAGCCAGAGGCTCAACCAACCAATCCACCCAGGTGCCCTGTAAATCCCACTATTTCCTATGAGAAACCCAGGTACTGTAGATAGACGTAGGCCAGCGATCATATGGTCTGGGTTCTCACCCTCTAATGTAAGTCCGTATATTGAATTTTCATAAACTGTATTTTTCTCATTTTTAGACTTAAAAAGAAGCAGCACAGACAAGCAGACAGCCTTCAGAGGTAACACTGGTAAGAATGCATGATGGGCTGGAGCAAGGAAATACAGTTCAGATGTCAAGAGAAGGAGAGATGTTTGCAGGATTTCTATTGGGGTTGATGATTATGTGTTGCAGTACAGGAATTAGGAAATGTAAGGATTTGAGACTTGATCACCTTGGGTGTTACATATGGGGATGTCCGCCCAGCGATAGAATATATGCATCCAAGGTTCCGCTGAGAGATTGGGATCAGAGGTGTGAACCAGTAGAAGGCAGCCTGTCATCTTGCACAGCACGGACGGGACAAGATAGCTCAAGTTGGTGTATGGAGGGCAGCAAGGGGGGACGTCCTAGCATTCAACCTGGAGAAACAGAGCGGGCGGAGAAGACAAGCCCATGAGGATGGAGACAGGTCAGACCAGGAGGACCGAGGGGAGAAAATGCGGTCATGGATTTCATGGGAAAAGGAAGAATACTAACTGTGTCACCTGCCCCAGAGACCAAACAAAATGTAGCCTGAAGACTGCTCATTGGAAACGAAAAGCTATTGATAATTTCCAAAAGCACTTTCAGTTTATCAGTGACGGACACAAATCAGGGTTGGGGGTGAGGGGAAATACAAGACGATGAAATGGACAGAGCTAATGTCTGCTCCTATGGTTTTCAGGATACCATTCTATTTAAAGCAGGCTATTTTTTTTTCTCTTTTGTCTCTGTCCTTTCCCGTAATTTCTTTCCTGTCATCCTCAAGCTTTTCCTGATTCTCAGCTAAATGCGGTTGATCAAGTGTCTGCATCTCTGTAGCACCTAGATGCTTCTAGCCTCAGACATTTGTCCTGCAGACATTTCAGTTAATGTTCACCTAACTTATGGGAGGTGGAGTTCTTTCAGACCTAATGCTGCATCTGTGATTGATCCAGAGTCACTGAAGCAGGGCTGGCCACCATATTGGGTTTGGTGGAAAGGCCAACCAACTCTTCAATCTACTAAAAAATTATGGTAAGAATAATTAGCTATAGGGCACCCTGGGTGGCTCAGTTGGTTAAGTGTCCCACTCTTGATTTCAGTTCAGGTCATAATCTCATTGTTCAAGGGATTGAGCCCTGTGTCAGGCTCTGAGCTGAGGGGGGAGCCTGCTTGGAATTCTCTTTCTGTGCCCTCCCCAACTCGTGTGCACGTGCACACGTGTGTGTGCTTTCTCTCAAAATAAATAAATGAATATTTTTAAAAAAAGAATAATTAGCTGTAGAATTGTAAGGAAAATAGCAAATGATGAATTAATATCCAACTTCAAAATATTTTTTTTCAAGTTTTTGAGGAGATACTTGAGCTTCTTATAAGCATTATTTTTTTTAAGTGAGGGTTTATGCTTTGAATGGCTTAATTAATTTTTCACAATTCTTAGTTGTGATCTGTTCACATTTTTGTGGGTTCTCATGTATGAGAAACTTTTTTCAACGGTTGGTGATAAAAATATGAGCTGTTGGGGCACCTGGGTGGCTCAGTCAGTTAAGCATCCTACTTCAGCTCAGGTCATGATCTCATGGTTTCTGAGTTCGAACCCTGCATCGGGCTCTATGCTAACAGCTGAGAGCCTGGAGCCTGCCTGCTTCAGATACTGTATCTCCCTCTCTCTTTGCCCCTCCCCCGCTCACGCTCTGTCTCTGTCTCTCAAAAATAATAAACATTTAAAAAATTTAAATATGAGCTGTTTATGCAAACCATCTAATACATTTCCCAAGTTGAAATTATTTAAAATTATAAGTCTTCTTTATTATTTTTTTTTTAATTTTTTTTTCAACGTTTATTTATTTTTTTTGGGACAGAGAGAGACAGAGCATGAACGGGGGAGGGGCAGAGAGAGAGGGAGACACAGAATCGGAAACAGGCTCCAGGCTCTGAGCCATCAGCCCAGAGCCCGACGCGGGGCTCGAACTCACGGACCGCGAGATCGTGACCTGGCTGAAGTCGGACGCTTAACCGACTGCGCCACCCAGGCGCCCCTAAGTCTTCTTTAATTAATGACCTTGTGTTGAACTTTCTTGTAACAATGGGTATGGATTTTGGTCATCATCAAAGTTTTTCATATTAAGTACTTCAAAATAATGATCCTTGACTTACAGAGCACAATGCATTGTGGGAGCATCCATTCCACTGGCAATGGCAAGCCAAAGGGAGGCACATCACCTGCCAGGGGACAGAAGCGTTCAGTGTATGTGAAGACAAGGCTTGACAGTGGCCACCTCCAGCGTGATCTGTCAGGAGCCCCACTCAGCTTCCCTGTTCCCTGGTCCTCAGCAAGCAGCACCTTAGCCTGAGTGGCAAGCTCCATGGACCCGGGGAAGAGGAATTCCTTCAGAAATTCCACAGGCCCCTTCCATACGTCATTGATAGCTATGCTCTGAAGCTGGCTGCTGTCCAGCCACGTGGTACAACACCTTTGTTGTACAACATCTTCAGTACCTTGTAGATGAGCAGTCTGCACTCGCGGCCTGTAAGACCGTAGAGTTTAATTCCATCCCATCCCCATCTTCCTCAGAGAAGCCAGCAATGAGCCTGCTTTAATCTGGAAGCGGCTGGCCAAAGAGTGTCTGGAAGCTCTAAGCTCCACCTGTCCATCCCAATTGCAGGTTAGTATTTTCTGACATACCTATAAGCCTTGCACAGTGCACCATCGAGCTCCTGGGAAGCTCTGCTCTGCAGCACAGAGCAAAAAGTCTTATTCATAGAAGATGAAAGGGAAATGGAAGGCGGGTGGTGAAGGTGGGGAGGGAAAGGAGAATTCAGAAGCCTCTCGATAGAGGCTATATAGAGAGAGCTAAAGAAGAAAGAGTGATAGCCACTGTTAAACATAGTTGAGAGGTACAAGTTTTTATCATTATTAAATATCTACAATAACGAGACGCTGTGTTTGAGGGGAGGATTCCAGAATGTATACAAATGCCCTGCTTGGACATACATGACTGGAGTACTGTAGTACAAGATGGAACGCAGTGAGCACAATGAGGGCAAGAACTCCATGCCATGAAGACCCATCAGTCGACATCCACAGCAATTAAATGGTATCAAACATGTAACAAACACGAAATACGAAATGAGGCTTTCAAGCCTCACAATTTCTTCAAATTTTACACAACAATAACAAAGCAATTGACAAATTTTCAAAAAGCCAACAATTTTGTTTATGGAAGATGAATGACAGTAAAGCAATGCCTAAAAATAAAAAGATAATGTGTTTTTCTTTCTGGCCCAGAAAAAGAATCTTTTGATAATATTCACTAAGTTGGTTACCCTCGGGGAATAAAAATAATTTGTGTCTGATCTATGAAACAATTCATAATTCTTGTACTGGATTGTAAAAACATGAAAAGATTGATATTTTTCAATAAGTCACATACTCCAAGTATTCTAAGCAGACTTATGTTGTATTCAAAGATAAAATATTGTCCCAGGGTACTAAATGTTACATTATTTTTGCAGGAGGGTAGGACTAATTTGTGCTCTCTGCATGAAGGACTGTGAACTTTACTAAAAGCTCTTCATATTCAAATCAGGTAAACTCTCAGCCATATACCCCCTTGAATTTAACTCTAAGGATGTGCTGCAGTGACATTATCATTTGTCAGCAGGAGACCACTGGGTTTTGTCATGAAATATTTATATTCCCATTATATAAAACAGTGTATTGACTGGTTTCTTAATGGCTTGCAACAAATAATAATTTGAAGCGTTAGGTGACATTTTACACAATAACTTTTTTCTTATTGTTGAGTGCATTTTAACAGTTAACATTAAATCCTTCATCATCCTTCATAGTTCCATTTGATATTCATGAAATGGCCTGTTACTATTAGTGAACACTGATATTAATCTTTAAATTCTTCTGTTGAAGAAAGCATCAAAAGAAAATTGAGAAATACAGTAAGGTATCAAATATTTTCTCAGATTATTCATTTCATTCATAATTAAAGACTAGATTAAATGTTGACATATATTTAATAACAATTAAGAATTAACACCTGATACAGACAAATTTATCTTCTTTGCTAGTTAGAGAATGTATTTGCTAATGTAAAAAAATAACTTTTTGTATCTTGTAACTTAGTTACACTTCTTCCTGAATAACAAATTCAAATTGTAACTTTATGTTTTGTGCATTTTTTAAGAAATTTTAAATCCAAAGTTATGATTTTTCTATGTGCAATGTATCTAAATGTGAACATTAAAAATCTTAAATATACTTTAAAAGTCTCATATATAATTTTAATATAGTTTTTACATTTTAGAATACCTTTAGATTGATGAAAAATTGCAAACATATTACAGACAATTCCCATAAACTCCACACACCCAGTTCCCTATATTAATATTGCATATTAGTATGGTCATGTGGGATTTATCTCCATTTATGTTCCATGTGATTCTGGGAAGAATGTGTATTATGCTATTATTGAATAGAGTATTTTATGAATATCAGTTAGGTCAAGTTGACTGATAGCACCGATCAGAGTCATCTTTATCGTTACTGATCTTATTCCTGCTGGACCTTTGGTTGACAGCAGAGATGCTGAAGGCTCCAACTTTAATAGCATATTTGTCGATTTCTTCTTCCAGTTCTATAAATTTTCACCTCATGTATTTTTATGCTTTGTTGTTAAACACATAACATATAGGATTTTTATGTCTTTTCACAGAATCAGCCCCTCTTCATTATGTAACTCCCCTCATTATGCCTGAGAAGTGTCCTTGTTCTGAATTCAGTTTTGTTTGATATCAGCATATCAACCCCTGCTTTCTTTGGATTAGCGTTAGCATGGTATATTTCTTCATTTCTTTACTTTTAACCTGCCAGGGTCTTTATATTTACTATGGGTTATTGAAGACAATACAATATGTAGTTGGGTCTTCTTTTCTTCTTCTTCTCCTTTTTTTTTAAATCCATTCTGACAAAATCCATCTATAAATGGTGTGTTTAGATCCCTTAAAATAACATACCACCCATGATTTAGAAAGAACTTCCGACTGAGCTAAAGCTGATATTAAAAAGACAGATATGTTTATAGAAATATCAAATGTTTATGATAGCAAAATATTATAAACAAAGTGAAACTGTGTAAGTTTGAGAAAAGTGATTACCTGTGCCATTTAAAGAATTATTATCTATAATATTTAATAACTTCTTATAATTAATAGTTCTAAGAGGGCAATAAGAAAAATGATTAATAACAGACATCGAAAGAGTAAGCAAAAAAAAAAAGAGTAAGCAACATGGCCCATTATATATGGTGAGATGTTCCTTTTCTGGAGGAAATACAAATTAAAATAACAGATAGACTTCTAGGAAGATGGCAAAGAAGGATCCAGAGCTCACCTTGTCCCAAAGACACAGTGACGTAACTGCTACACATGTGCAGTTGACTCTGAAAACAACCACGCCTGGCAGGAGACCCTTTAAACAGTTGATCATAGACAGGAGGCCACAATGAAAAGGGTGGGAGTGGCAGACACACTTTGGGAACCAAACATCCTGGTGAGACTAACCACAACCAGAAGGACACCACAAGCACAGAGAAGGGAGAGGAGCAGACCCCACACAGAACAGGAACCCAAACTGGAAAGAGGAGTCCCCTTACCACCTGGCTTTGAAAATGAGTGGGGCTTAACCCCAGGTACTTTAAAAATCAGCAGGCTTAGTTCTGGGAGAGCCTAGGGGTGATGGAAACCTGAGTCCCTGCCCTGAAAGAGAGAGTATAAAAAACAACCCACTGACCTAAGGCATAGAAACAGCAGTTTGAACAGCTCCTGGGGCATAGGTGCAGGAAATGTATTTATTCAAAACATGCACTGGAGGCGTAGAGATCTTTAGGGGACTTCTCCAAGAACAAAAGAGTGGACAGGCACCCTGTCTCTTCCCATCCTGCAGCGTAGAGAGTCAAACACTTGGGGGAAGCAGCGTGAACAGTGCCCATCTCTCTTGCTAGCACTGCGTGCCCCACCCCTGCGTTCCCTGTGGATCTGCTCCATCTAACCCACACCACACAGCAGGCTTTCCTCCAGAGCAGCTCCTGGCCCAACACAACCTGCAAGCAACCCCACCAGGGACTGGTGCCACTCCATCATGACTCCTGTCCTGGGCAGAGGGGAGGATAACCACACAGCAGTGCACCTGCTGTCCCAGCAGGCAAATCTTATGAATGGCAACCCAAAGACAGCACTCTGCCAATCACTGCAGCCGTAGCCCTGGGAGATGGAAGGAGGGCAGGCATCTGGTCTGACTGCTGACACTGCCAACCACAAGGCCACTGCAACCCAGGAAGGCCCCATAACAGGGCAGGGACCAAACTCTGCCTAGTTCACCCACAACAGGCAAAGTGGGTCACTACAGTAGGTTGGGCTGAAGGCACAGGAGGTTCAGCCACAAAAGTAGGGTGCACACAAAAGTAGGGTACACCAGGAGTGCCTGGTTCTGTTGAACAGGGGATACTGTGTTCCCGAAAACCGTAGGACCTCTTCTTCATAATGCCAAGGTCAGGAGACATAGCTGACCTTTCTAAAGCATAGAAATAGACACAGAGAGTTAGATAAAATGAGGAAACAGAGGCATATGTCCCAAATGAAAGGACAGGACAAAGTCACAGTAAAAGAATTAAGTGAAATGGAGATAGGCAATATGCCTGATAAAGAATTCAAAGTAATGGTCAAAAATATACTGGACTTGAGAAAAGAGTGGGGATCTCAGAGAGACCTTTAACAAGAGGCAGAAAATATAAAAAGAAAAAAATAAAGAGATGAAGAACTCAATAGCTGAAATTAAAAAAATACACTACAGAGACTCAACAGCAGATTAGATTAGAAGAGGCAGAAGGAAAGATGGACAATACAGAAGACAGGGTGATGGAAAGCAACCAAGCTGAACAGGAAAAAGAAAAAAGATTAATAAGAAATGAGACTAGGTTAGGGAAACTTGGTGACATCATCGAGCATAACATTCATATTATAGGAGTCCCAATAAGAGAAGAGAGAGAGAAAAGGAGCAGAAAATTTATTTGAAGAAATAATGCTGGAAACTTCCTTAGTCTGGGGAAGGACACAGACTTCCAGATTCAGGAGACACAGAGAGCCCCCAACAAAATTAATGAAAGGAAGCCTGCACCACATAATATTAAAATGGAAAAAAGTAGTCATAAAGAGAATTTTAAAGTAGCAAGAGAAAAAAAAAACAGTTACATTTGGAGGAAAACCCATAAGGCTATCAGCTGATTTTTAAGCAGCAACTTTGCAGGCCAGGAGGAAGTGGCAAAATATATTCAGAATGCTGAAAGAAAAACAAACAAACAAACAAACAAACAAACCTGCAACCAAGAATACTTTCCCTGGCAAGGTTATCACTCAGAATAGAAAGACAGATAAAGAGTTTCTCAGACAAATATAAGTTAAAGCAATTCATCACTACTAAACCAGCCTTATAAGAAATATTAAAGGGAATATTTTGAGTGGAAAAAAAGGTCATTTTTCGAGTAAAAAAATTATAAAAGGAAAAAAAATCACAGGTAAATGCAAACATATAATAAAGGTAATAGATGATTCACTTACAAAACCAGTATGAAAGTCAAAACACAAAAGCAATACAATCAATTATATATATAAAAATCAGCCAAGGATTGACAAAATAAAATGATGTAAAATATGACAATATACATAAAACATGAAGGATAGCAAAAATGTAGTGCTTTTAGAATCAGTTCAAACTGACATGACCATTCAACTTTATGTAGATAGCTATACACATATCACTTGTGAACCTACTGGTACCACAAGTCAAAACCCTGTAATAGATATGCAAAAATTAAAGAGGAAGGAATCTAAGCATAACACTAAGGAAAGTCATCAAAGTACAAGGGAAGAGAGCAAGAAAAGAAAGAAACAGAAAAGAGCAAAAAAAAAAAACAAAAACAAACCAATATTAAAAAGTAACGAAATGGGAAGAAGTACATAACTATCAATAATTGCTTGAATGTAAATGGACTTATGCTCCAATCTAATGACATAGCATATCTGAATTGATATAAAATCAAGACCTATCAATATGCTGCTTCCAAGAGACTCACTTTAGATCTAAAGACACATATAGATTGAACGTGAAGGGATTGAAAAACATTTACCAGGCAAATGGAAGGGAAAAGAAAGCTGGGGTAGTAGAACTACATTGGAAAAAATAGCCTTTAAAACAAAGACTGCAGCAAGAGACAGAGAAAGACACTACATAATGATAAAGGGAGCAATCCAGTAAGAGGATATAGTGATTGTATATATCTATGTACCCAACATGGAAGCACACAGATATATAAAGCAACTATCGATAGACATAAGGGAGAAACTGACAGTGATACAGTAATAGTATGGCACTTTAACACTCCACTTACATCAATGGATCAATCATCCAGACAGAAAATTAATGAGGGAACAGTGGCTTTGAATGATACATTGGACTGGATGGACCTAGCAGATATATTTAGAACACTCCATCCAAAAATGGTGGAATACATATTATTTTCCAGTGCACATGGAACATTCTCCAGGATAGATCAGATGTTAGTTCACAAAACAAGTCTCAGTAGATTCAGAAAGATTGGAAACATACTGTGCATCTTTTCCAACCACAATGATGTGAAACTAGAATTCCATCACGAGAAAAAAATCTATGAAGAATACAAATATGTGAAGGCAAAATAACATGTACTAAATATTAAGTGGGTTGTTTAATAAATCAAAGAGGAAATCATTAATAAACCATGAATAAATCAAAGAAGAAATACAAATAACATATGGACACAAATGAAAATGAAAACACAATGGTTCAAGCTCTTTGGAATGCAGTAAAAGCTGTTTCAAGAAAAAAGGTCATCACAATACAGGCTTAACTCAAGTAACAATAAAAATCTCAAATAAACAATCTAATCTTCTATCTAAAGGAGCTAGAAAAAGAAGAATAAACAAAAATCCAAGCCAGAAGACAGAAGGGAATAATACAGATTAGAGCAGAAATACGTGATATAGAAATTGAAAAAACAATAGATCAATGAAACCAGGAACCAATTCCTTGAAAAGATCAACAAAATTGATAAACCTTTACCCATACTTATAAAGAGAAAAAGAGAGATAACTCAAATAAAATCAGAAATGAAGGAGAAATAACAATGAACACCACAAAAATAGAAAGGATTATAGAAGAATGGCATGAAAAATTGTATGCTGACAAAATGGGCAACCTAAAAGAAATGGATAAATTGCTAGAAACATAAAAACTTCCAAAACTGAACTAGAAAGAAATAGAACATTTGAACAGATCAGTTACCAGAAATGAAACTGAATCAGTAATCAAAAACTCTCAGCAAACAAAAGTCCAGGACCAGATGGCCTCACAGGTGATTTCTACCAAGCATTTAAAAACAGTTAACACCTGGGGCACCTGGGTATTCAGTCGGTTAAGCATCCAACTTTGGCTCAGGTCATGATCTTGCGGTTTGTGAGTTTGAGCCCTGCATCAGGCTCTGCACTGGTGGTGTGGAGCTCACTTGGGATTCTCTTTCTACCTCTCTCTCTTTGCCCCTTCCACACTTGCACACATGCTCTCTCTCTCTCTCTAAAAATAAATAAATAAAATTAAAAATAAATAATGAAGTGTTAACACCTAAAAATAAAAATAAATAAATAAAAAGATTTAATTCCTATTTTTCTCAAAGTATTCCAAAAAAACAGAAGAGGAAGTAAAGATTCCAAATGCATTCTACAAGAGCAGTATTACTCTGATATCAAAACCATACAAAGACACTACACAAAAAGAAAACCAAGGGCCAATATTTCTCATGAACATAGATGCAAAAATTCTGAATATTAGCGAACAGAATCCAATAATACATTAAAAAAATCTTTCGCCACAACCATGTGGGATTTATTCCTGGGATGCAAGGGTAGTTCAATATTTGCAAATCAATCAACACAATGCATTAACAAGAGAAAGGATACAAACCATACGATCATCTCAATAGATACTGAAAAATATCTGACAATATATTACATCCATTCATGATAAAAACTCTCAACAAAGTAGAGTTAGAGGGAACATACATCAACATAATAAAGACTATATATGAAAACCCATAAATAACATTATACTCAATGGTGAAAAACTGAGAATTTTCCCTCTAAGATCAGGAAGAAGACAAGAATGTTCACTCTCACCACTTTTATTCAGTGTAGTGGGAAGTCATAGCCATAGTGATCAGACAAGAAAAAGAAATAGAAGTTTTCCAAATAGGTACAGAAGAAGTAAAACTTTCACTATTTGTAGATGTGATATTATATATATAAAAACCTAATGAGTCCATCAAAAAACTATGAGAACCGATAAATGAATTCAGTAAAGCCATGGGATACAAAGTTAATATACAGAAATCTGTTGCATTTCTATAACTAATAATGAAGTAGAAGGAGAAATTAAGAAAATAATTGTACCTACAATTGCACCAAATAATAATAAATAATAATAATGATAATAATAATAAAATACCTAGGAATAAACTTAAACAAAGAGGTGAAAGACCTATATTCTGAAAACTGTAACACTGATGAAAGCAAGTGAAGACCACACAAACAAATGGAAAGACATTCTATGCTCAAAGATTGGAGGAAAATATATTATTAGAATGTCTATGCTATCCAGAGCAATCTACAGATTTAATGCAAACCTTATCAAAATAACAACAACATTTTTCACAGAATTAGAACAGATAACACTAAAATTTATACAGTACCACAAAAGATCCCAAATATTCAAAGCAATCTTGAAAAAGAAGAACGAAGCTAGAAATGCCCCAACTTAGATTCCAAGATACACTACAAAGCTGAAGTAATCAAAACAGTATGGTACTGATACAAAAAGACACATAAGTCAAGAGAACAGAATGGAAATACCAGAAATAAACCCACACTTATATGATCAATTACTATATGACAAATGAGGTAAGAAAATAGAATGGGGGAAAAGAGTCTCTTCAACAAATGGTGCTGGGAAAACTGGACAGCGACATGTAAAGAATGAAATGACCACTTTCATACACATACTCCTAGAATGACTATACGAAGTAATTTCTTTGCTATCAGCCATACAAAATTTTTCTAGATATGTCTTCTAGGGCAATGGAAATAAAAACAAAGATGAACTATTGGGACTACACCAAAATAGAGAGCTTTCACACAGCAAAGGAAACCAATGAAGCAACAAGGAAACCTGCTGAATGGGAGAAGATATTTACAAATGATACATGTGACAAAGGGTTAATATGCAAAATATATAAAGAACTTAGGCAACTCAACACTAAAATCCCCCAAATAATCCAATTAAAATTGGGCAGAGGACCTGATTAGACATTTTTCTACAGAAGACCTATGGATGGCCACAGGTCCATGAAAAGGTGCTCAACATCACTCATCATCAGGGAAATGCAAATCAAAACCACAAAGAGATATCACTTCACACCTGTCACAATGGCTAGAATCAAAAAGAGAAGAAATACAAGGGTAGAGAGGATGTGGAGAAAAGAATACTTGTACGCTTTTGGTGGGAATGCAAATCAGGGCAGTCACTGTGGAAAATAGTATGGAGTATCCTCAAAAAAATTAGAAATGGAAAGACCATATGATCCAGTAATGTCACTACTCAAAGAAAATGAAAATGCGAATTCAAAAAGACACACGTACCCCTATGTTTCTTGCAGCATTATGCACAATAGCCAAGATACAGAAGCAATCCAATTACCTATCAATAAATGAGTCAAAAAAGAAGGTACGGTATACATACATACCGTATATTACTCAGCCTTAAAAACAAATGGGATTTTTCCATTTGCTATAGCATAGATGGCTCTAGAGGGTATTATGCTAAGTGAAATAAGTCAGACAGAGAAAGACAAATACTATATGATTTCACTCGTGTGGAATTTAAGAAACAAAACAAATGAACAATGAAAAAAGAAACAAATTTTAAAAAACCTAGACTCATAAATACGGAGAACAAACTGGTAATCACCAAAAAGGAGGTCAGTGGGGGGAGGGGGGTATGGGTGAAATAGGTGAAGGGGATTGAGAATACATTTGTCTCAATGAGCACTGAGTAACGTATAGAATTGTTGAACCACGATATTGTACACCTGAAACTAATTTAACACGGTATGCTAACTATACCAACTAAAGAAATATGTAACAAATAGATATGAGTTTAAAGTATACATTTATACTTAGTAGTTAGACAGAAATTTAGGGTAGCTCATGGAATAGACGTGAGTGCTGACTGACCCTCAAGCTGGCCCTGGGCAAGGGGAAGCTTCTCACCTCCTGTGTTCTTGGAAAGTCCACTATGCCCATCATTCCCAAGCCAGAACTGTTTCCAAGGACACAATGTAGAGAGGGTAAGGTGTTGCTGAGATCATCTGGATGGAACCTTGTTATGACTACTATATAAAATTTTAAGATTCTGCTGGGCAGGTGGAGAGATCCACTTGTCTAGTGACCCCCGAAAACAAGCTTCTTAAGTAAGTTTCCCTGCTTATTAAACCTGGGCCCCTACCATCCTGGGGTGGCGTGCCTCTGTATTCTCTTCCTCCTTGCCCCCCATGGGGGCACTTTCACATTTTACCCAAGAAGCTCCCAAGTTTGTCAGCCAGCATAAATACTAAAGAATACTAACACTTTGTGCTACAAAAATCAGAGAGTACTGACACTCTGTACTGACAAAGATATAGGATTCTTTAAAATTTTTTTTTACATTTATTTATTTTTGAGAAAAAGAGTGAGATACAGCATGAGTCGGGGAGGGGCAGAGAGAGAGAGAGCGAGACACAGAATCTGAAGCAGGATCTAGGCTCTGAGCTGTCAGCACAGAGCCCAACACGGGGCTCGAACCCACGAACTGTGAGATCATGACCTGAGCCGGAGTCAGACGCTCAACCAACTGAGCCACCCAGGTGCCCCTAGGATTCTTATTTAAGTATGGCTGCAACCATTTTCTTTCTTTTTAAATTTTTTTTTTTAACGTTTATTCATTCTTGAAAGAGACTGTGTGAGTGGGAGAGGGGCAGAGAGAGAGGGAGATGCAGAACCTGAAGTGGACACCAGGCTCCAAGCTAGCAGCACGCAGCCGGATGTGGGGCTTGAACTCCCGAACCACTGAGATCATGATCTGAGCCCAAGATGGCTACTTAACCGACTGAGCCACTGAGGCGCCCCTACAACCATTTCCAATAGTATTCTGGCCACATCTATATCAGTTTGAAGGTGACAGATAATTTGATGTAGCAATCCAAACCTGATAGAAGTACCCTAGTGGAAAAAGTACATTGATACATCAGACTATGTATAGAAAGATATCAATTGTAGCATTTTTAGTGTTAACAAAGAGAAGGAAGGAAGGAAGGGAGGAAGGGAGGAAGGGAGGGAGGGAGGGAGGGAGGGAGGAAGGGAGATAAACGGCTGCATAAATTGTGGTACATCCATACCATGGAATATCACGCAAGAGCTAGAAAGATGTGGAGGGTTTTCTACTCTGTAAAGTGAGGAAAGCAAGATTCAGAGACATATATATATAATACCCCATTTCTGTAAATGATATTACAAATTCTGAAAACAAACTCTGAAAAAGGCCTGTGTGTATGTGTGTGTAAACACACACACGCACACACACACACACACACACATATATATACACTTGTACATTTATATGAATATATGTATTTATATTATATGCTGTGCATGTAAATACACACATATGTATGGTATGTGTGTATATGTATTATATATACATAATATATATACACATATGTATATAACCAGGTTATTAACCCTTGTTACCGTGCGGGTAGAAAGTTGGAAGTATCAAACAGAAGAGGTAGGAAGGGAGCTAAACAACAAAATGTAATTGTCCATTATAAGAACAGCACATATGATACACCCTTGGAATTATACCTTATATATAATTCATAAATTTATGAAAGGATGTTCAGCAAAGTGTTGATTTTTATCTCAGAAATAGTCTGTTTTAGGTGATTTCAAAGAAATTTTCTAATGTCTTTATATATTGTATAAATTCTTTACCGATGTTACTTTGTAATTCTTTAAAATTAATTTTAATTATAAAGTAATAAACAAATATAAGAACTATAACTTATTATTTTGTGTTAATTCAATACCATTCAACTTTGGATTGTACCTTGATTTCTCTATTAGTATGGATAATAGTTGTGATTTTTAGATTTTATGACTAATTTATTATTGCTATGGCTATTATAACATTGGTATTATTGTTATTATTGTTCTCTATTAATAGTAATTACTTTCTATTTGGATTTCACTGTCCACAAATCAGTGAAATTGAAGCATTCTGATATAGATTTTCTGGATTTAAACAATCAGCTTCTAATTCTTACAACATATTAGATATTTCCATAATGTAGATGTCTTATTAAGCTTTGCCTCAGTAACTGTATATGTTAAAGAATCAAGGACAAAAAAATCACACAAATGAATTATTTTCTCCAAAGCTTCAAACAGGTAAAACGATTCTACCTAGTTAAGCGCATTACCCATTATCAAGTTAACTCCATACTTTATACTACATTTCAATTTTATAACATTTTGTTTCATAGAGAAGGTAGGTAAATATTTGGAAGCTTGGTTATCTCAAACCAGGGCATTGGACTTGACAGCATCTCAAAGGTATTATGTTTGGGACTAGAAGTGCACGTGAAAATGTGATAGGGCATTTCTCTTGTTCTGGTCTTGTTCTACTTCTCTTTTACCTCTTGTGTTTAATCCTAACACACGAATACCATCACTGGACTCTTGATTCTGATTACTAATATTTCATTTATCTGTTCCCTTGAAAATTTCACTCCATGATCATGCATTGTCAATGGTACATTTAAAAATACTCTACTTTACTTGCATAGTCTTATTTAGAGGGTTACAGTGATGGTTTCCATGTTTGGGGAGGTAGAAAGAATTATTACTACAACAACAGATTAGATTCATGTTAGGTTTTAATGCCCATGCTATCATAACTCGCACTGGAGTACAAAACACTGCAGCATAAAAATGATTTAAAGTAATTAAGTGAGTGAAAGAAGGCTGCAGTGTCAATGCTATCCCATTCCATCTTAAAATCTGACACCTTTACATGAACGTGATGATCAGTTCAGTTTACTGAGCTGTTTCAGTCCCACAGTGACCAAAGCTCAACCACTGGGGAGAGAAATGTTTTCAATTATTCAAGCATTCCCTGGAGACCCTGTGGAGCAGAGAACAATTAAGAAACAGATAAACCCATGGTGTAAAACAAAGAGCACTAGGCATCAAGGATGAAGATGACGAGGTGTTATAAATGCCAAGCACAAAAAATTTGTCCATTTTATGGCAGCTTGGTTACCTGTCCTTAAAATGGGATCTGCTAATTTCTATTTATAGACTTTGACATCGCCAACTACCACTGCTAGGTAGTCAGTACTTTTATTGATTCCTGGATGCTAGAGATGTCTACACTAAGTGCTCTAAACCAGTTAAAGCCAATGAAAACCCAAACAATTGTGGATTAGCACAGTTATTTTGCCTATGTGTGCTGAAACTATAATTTTATAATATTTCATTCTGGAAACAGAAAAGCGATCCATATATTACTATCTTGATAGAGAAATACTTCTCCCTCTTTTACATTATTTTTTTTCAATCTTTCTATATGTTTGTGTAACTACAACAACTGTAACCACCTTCACTTTTAAATATTCTGCTGTCATTATTTTGAATTTCTGTGAAGTTCTGTGTGGGCTGATATTGGTCACACATATTGAACTTGGTCAAAATAATGGAATTCTGAAGAGAATAGGGACTTAAGGGGTAGGATAGCAACAAGAAACAGTAGCAGAGGAAGCCAGTACTACACAACTGACCAAGATCGTTATTCAATCCTGTTCTCCCAATTCTTGATTTATATGAACGAGACCATTTTCTGGGCAATGAAAGGACAGGAAGCTCTTTCCTTCCAATGAAGTAGCAAAATGTGTGATCGATACTCACATATCCACCCAGAGCACTTGCTCTGTTCATTTTGCATTGCGTTTCTCCAACCAATGTTAAAAAAAAAAAAAAAAAACAACAACAAATATCACCCATGAGATGATTAAGTAAAATCAATAAATATAATCATATAAAAATGCACTAGGACATACAAATACAAGTTTTAAGCCATAACTTTAGAGATGGCTAACTTTGGGGGAGCTTGTGGAGATAGTGGAAGACCACAGGAGTGTTTGTTGGCATAGTGCTTTCTTAAAAAATTTTTTTTAATGTTTATTTATTTTTGAGAGAGAGAAAGACAGAGCATGAGTGGGGGAGGGGCAGAGAGAGAGGGAGACACAGAATCCGAAGCAGCTCCAGGCTCTGAGCTGTCAGTACAGACCCGGACTCAGGGCTCGAACCCATGAACCATGAGATCATGACCTGAGCCGAAGTCAGAAGCTTAACTGACTGAGCCACCCAGGCGTAGTGCACTGTTTGCATAGTGCTTAATTTTCGTTTTCACCACGTCTACCTATTACTTCCAAATGCAAACCCAGTGTCTCCTATTACATGATGTTTATGTTCTTATTTTGATGAAGAATGACTTCTAATCATATATAGAAACTTGACCACATGTCATTATCAATAACCACAACTGTCAAAGTCTAGATCTTGCCTTTGCTGTGATGTTCCTTTTGCATGCAAATGCTTTCTATGAGTAGCAGTAAGTCACTGGTATCCTTCTCTTCCCTCCTTTCCCTTTATACAATAAGCACATCTTTCAAATTCCAACACTTATGCATGCTTTTCACAATTTTCTACAATAAATGTAACTGGTCTTGTGTAACAATGCCTGATATAACATTACTTGGATTGCATAAATTCACCAGGGATCCAATTTTTAAGAAAACTCTCTTATTGAATAAAATATCTTAATAAAACTCTAAAATCTCGAGAAAAATTGTCTTAATGCTTGATTGTGATTTAAGAAATACCATTTCCTTTCCATTCTTAAAAAAAAAAGTTTCCCAAATTGGCATTTCCACCATAACTTTTAGGGTGCTTTCTAAACACCATATTGTCACGATATGGTGCATTTTCTTTAATTGCCAAATGAGTTA
Organism: Leopardus geoffroyi; assembly: GCF_018350155.1. Lineage (NCBI taxonomy): Eukaryota > Metazoa > Chordata > Mammalia > Carnivora > Felidae > Leopardus > Leopardus geoffroyi. The sequence continues at coordinate 3,508,046 of NC_059329.1, read as the reverse complement.
TAAACACTGTAAGTAGTTTTATTCCTGTCACTGCATTTTATAAAGTAATTTCAGAAACACAATTTTAGAAGGGAGACTATTCTTAACATACAATATTCTCTGCAGTATACAGTGTATATCCGTATCCATCCGCTTGTACCCTGTATGTCCTTCCAACCTAGTGGCTAGAAATAGATTTATCCTGGGCCTTATAGAGTCATTTGAGAGGAAGCTCAAAGACTTTATAGTCTGTCTCCCCAAAGCGTCTTTAGATGATTACTTCATAAAGGTGAGAAGAAGAGGTGAAATAGGAAGTTTAAATTATAGCTCTATAGAATAAGCAATAGAAAAAGTGTTAAATAAATTTCACTTTTATAGAATGTCAGATTTATTTGCTTCATGCCCCAAACCAGCTTTTGGGTCCTTAAGATTTTTAAGTCTATGCTATTATTTTAAATGTTCAATATTTTATATTTGTGAAATATAACCATGACATTTTTATTGCGCTAAGTAAAACATAGTAAATGCAGAATACTCATTTTGTTTATGGAAAAAGAAAAGCTTTTTCAGGTTAGGGTAGATAGTTAAAGTAATAGCTGAAAAGTCAGCATTATTTGGATAATCTAGTCAATATAATTCATTTCCAGAGTTATTAAAAATTATCTTACACACTTAAAAAGTTTTTTAAAATGTATGATGTATGAACGTTCTGATATGTTCTTACCTGAAGTACTTCTGGACACCACTAAATGCATAATGTTGACAAAATGAAAAAAACAGTCTATCAGATGGAACAGCAAATGCAAAGGGCCTGATTTGGGAGGCTGAGGGTTACCTGGGGCTAAACTAAGGCCCATTTAGTTAACCACCCCCCACCCCCACACAAATAGTACGGTGATTGGGGTGAGGGGGAGACAAAGCATGTAAGACTTGGTATGCCACAGTGAAGCTTTCTCCTGAGGGCAACAAAGAATTTCTAAAAGACATTATGCGAGGACCTAATAGAATTCAATTTGCAGTAAATAAAAAGTCGCAGTGGCTGCAAGGTGGAAAACTGTTTGAGAGTTACGGGGCTAAGCATGGATGTGGGGGAGACCAGTTACAAGGCTACTGAATTGGTCCAAGTGGGAAAGTGATGTTTTAGGCTTGGGGACTACTGCAATTGATATTCAGAGGACAAAGTCATCGGGCAGGGTGATGGGATGGATATGGAAACTGCAACAGAGGTACAAGAGAACGCCCTGTGCCAGTGTTGTCCACCCGGATGCGCGGCTGGGGCCAAACCGGAGACAGAAAACATTTGGTGCCGGTGTTAGGAACTGCCTTGTGAATCCTGTTTCCCTGTTTCTGGTGACTGCTCCAACACTGAAGGCAAATTGTGGCCCAGCTCCAACAAGTATATAAGACTTCAAGGTGTGCATTTCGCGTGACCTCATTCCTGGCTCCAACTGCTTTTGCCTATTTTGTTCTCTCTCTGTGTCATTTTTCTTCATTTAAATGTACGTTATGTCCTTCTGAGTTGTTTTCATTCTTATAAGCTATCGTAACTCTTTTTCGAATAATATGTGACATAGAATAATGGATACAAATTCTATTTAAAAATTTTAATGAATTCACTGAACTGTAAATAACATGGTAGCACCAAAGCGTAGATTTGTTAGAATGTTCGCTAGACTGGGAAATAAAGCGGCTAACTCAAACTACTTATACTACAATTGGCACCTCTACCACTAGCCCACTTTATGATTATTATTATTAATGACTATCTTTCATCACGAAATAGTGACTCTTCCAACGGGCTGGCTATGGCAGTATCACTAGAGAGGTCCAACACATAGTTTAGTTTAAAAACCAGTTACTGAGTTCCTATTACATGCCGTGGACTTTCTGGACACTGGAAATTTAAGAGTTAACACATTTTGGTTTTATTCTTTAGATGTTTTAACACCCATAGCGAAACCCTGGAAGGGAATTCTACGATGAGTGATGTCTTCATCACAGGAACAGCGGCATCTCTCCATGACATAGCCCGATCAAACACAGTAAAATTGGCTAAAAATACACACAATTTTGAAGGCCTACAGACCACAAAAATCTTCTTGATACTTATAATTAAGAAATTGGTTAATTGGCGCCGAGCTGATGGGAACTTTTTACTCACATTCCAGATAGCTCTGTTCTCGAGTTTACTGAACATGTTTACCGATGACTTGGATGAAAAGCAAAAGGATGCTCATTAGCTGTGGATAACATAAAGCTACAAGAAATACCAATGTGCAGGGCGATAGGTGAGGGCTCACAGAGCTCTTCGTTGAAAATATCAATCTAGTATAGAGCAGACACAGCTTAATGGTAACATGTGTGCCACAGGCTTGAAGGTTTCATATGATAGCTACGTTGATAAAATTACTATATAATATTATTACTGGAAATGGAGTGTATTCTTTGGATCCCTTAGGTGAAATGAAACCCAGAGTATTGTCTTAGTCTGCTCCAACTGCCATACCAAAATATAATAGACTGGGTGGCTTAAACAACAGAAACTTATTTTTTTTCACAGTTCTGCAGACTGGGAAGTTCAAGTATCAAGGTGTCAGTCAACTTGGTTCCTGGTGTGGGCTCTTCCTGGCTTACAGATACTGTCTTTTTACTATGTTCTCACATGTGGGACAGAGAGAAGCAAGCTCTCTCTTGTCTGGTGTTATAAGGACACAATCCTATTGGATCAGTGCCCTACTCTTATGACCTCATGTAACCTTAATTACCTTTATAAAGACACTGCCTTCAATACAGTCACATTGATGGTTGGGCTTCAACATATGTATTTTGGGGGGATATTAACATTTAATCCATAACAAGTATCTTGCCTGAGGGATGTAATAGTCTATGTGGTTGCATTACAGGAGATATTGTTTCTAGTTTTGGATCTCCCATTTTAAGAAGTATGTAGATAAGCTACATGTATTAAGAAGAGAGCAATTGAGAAGGTGATTTATGTATAAATAGGAGCAACTGTGGAACAGACACTAAGTAATGTTTTGTACAAAAATCATGACTGTTGAAGAGGAGAAGCAGATGACTTGGATGGACTGTCATGAGGAAGAAAAATTTTACTGAATGTCCCCACCATGTTCTAGGAAAATGATCAGTATGCCAAGTGCTTCAAAAAAGACAATTGTCATTGAGTAGAGAAATTAATTTCTTTTTTTTTTTCAACGTTTATTTATTTTTGGGACAGAGAGAGACAGAGCATGAACGGGGGAGGGGCAGAGAGAGAGGGAGACACAGAATCGGAAACAGGCTCCAGGCTCTGAGCCATCAGCCCAGAGCCTGACGCGAGGCTCGAACTCACGGACCGCGAGATCGTGACCTGGCTGAAGTCGGACGCTTAACCGACTGCGCCACCCAGGCGCCCCGAGAAATTCATTTCTACATGTGGAGCCACTGAAGAAAAAGTATGCTACCTTGAGAAGTATTGACTTTCAGTAATTTGAGATATTTGAAAATAAGCTGGATAATTATTTTCTCAAGATGATTTAGATTTAATCAAAGAGGAAATTTTTAAAAAATGGAGACAAATGAAAATGAAACCACAATAGTCCAAAAATCTTTGGTATGCAGCAAAAGCTGTTCTAAGAGAAAAGTTTACTGCAGTACAGTCCTACCTTAAGAAGCAAGAAAAATCCCAAATAACCTAACATTATACCTAATGGAGCTAGAAAAATAACAAACAAAATCAAGAACCATTCAATGAAACCAGGAGCTGATTCTTTGAAAAGATCATCTGCTCTGCCTCTGAAAAAAAAAAGAGAGAGAGAGAGACAGAGAGACAGAGACAGAGACAGAGACAGAAAGAGAGAAGACTCAAACAAAATCAGAAATAAACAAGGAGAAATAAAAACTGACACCACAGAAACAAAGGATTATAAGAGAATATTATGAACAACTATATGCTAACAAACTGGACCACTTAAAAGAAATGGGTAACTTTCTAGAAACATTTAGCTTTCCAAAAATCAATCAAGAAGAAATAGAAAATTTGAACAGACCAATTACCAGTAATAGAAATTGAGTCAGTAATCAAAAACTCCCAACAAACAAAAGTCCAGTACAAGATGACTTCACAGGTGAATTCTACTAAACATTTAAGAAAGAGTTAATACATATTCTTCTGATGCTATTCCAAAAAAATAGAAGAGGAAGGAAAACTTCCACATTCATTTCATGAGGTAAGCATTCCCTGACACCAAAACCAAAAAAAAAAGACACTACAAAAAAAGAGCACTACAGGTCAGTATTTCTGATGAACACATATGCAAAAATCCTCAACAAAGTATTAGCAGACCAAATACAACAACACATTAAAAAAAAACATTCACCACAATCAAGTGGGATTTATTCCTGGACTGCGAGGGTGGTTCACTACTCACAAACTGATCAACGTGATACATTGCATCAACAAGAGAAATGATAAAAAAACATATGATCAATCTCAATACGTACAAAAAAGCATTTGACAAAGTATAACATCCATTCATTATAAAAGCCCTCAACAAAGTTGGCTTATAGGAAATATACCTCAACAGATTTAATGACCATATAGTAAAAATCCACAGGTAACCTAATACTCAGTGGTGAGAAATTAAGAGCTTTACCCCTAAGATCTGGAAAAAGATGGGGATGTCCACTCTCACCACTTTTATTCAGTGTAGTACTGGAAATCCCAGCCACAGCAATCAGGCAAGAAAAAGAAATAAAAGGGATCCAAACTCATAAGGAAGAAGTAAAACCTGCACTATTTGCAGATGATATGATAGTCCATAGAGAAGACTCTAAACTCTCCATCCAAAAACTACTAGCACTGATAAATGAATTCAGTAAAGTCACAGGATACAAAAGCAATAAACGAAAATCCATTACATTTCTATACACTAATAACGAAGTAGCAGAAATAACATTTAAAACAAAAATCCCATTTACAACTGCACCAAAAATAATAAAATATCTACGAATAAACTTAACCAAGGAGGTGAAATCTTGTACTGTGTAAAACTATAAAATACTAATGAAAGAAAATGAAGACCACACAAAGAAATGGAAAGACATTCCATGCTCACGGATTAGAAGAACAAATGTTAAAATATCTATACTATCTGGGACACCTCAGTGGTTCACTTGGTTAAGGGTCCGACTTGGACCCAAGTCATGATCTCATAGTCTGAGTTTGAGCTCCACCTCGGGCTCTGTGCTGACAGCTCAGAGCCTGGAGCCTGCTTTGGATTCTGTGCCTCCCTCTCTCTCTGCCCTTTTGCTGCTCACACTGTCACTCTCTCTCTCACACACAAATAAACATAATTTTTTTAAACGTCTATAATGCCCCAATCTACAGATTTAATGCAATACCTATCAAAATACCAACAGAATTTTTCACAGCTGGAAAAAACAATCCTAAAATCTGTATGGAACCACAAAAGACTGTGAATAGCCAAAGTGATCTTGAAAAGAAGAACAAAACTGGAGGTATCACAATTCCAGACTTCAAGTTATCTTACAAAGCTGCAGTAATCAAAACAATATGGTACTGGCACAAAAATAGACACATAGATCCATGGTATTGAATAGAGAGCCCAGAAACAAACCCACAATTATAAAATCAATTAGTCTTCAACAAAGGAGGCAAGCAACGCAATGGGAAGAACTCTCTTCAACAAATTGCGTTGGGGAAACTGGACAGCTATGTGTCCATAAATAAAAAGAAAGAAAGAAACTGGACCACTTGCTTATACCATACACGAAAATAAACTCAAAATGAAGTAAGGACCTAAATGTGAAATGTGAAACCATAAAAATCCATGAAAAGACTACAGGCAGCAGTTTCTCTTGACATCAGCCATAGCAATGTTTTTCTAGCTATGTCTCCTGAGGCAAAGGAAACAAAAGCAAAAATAAACTCTTGGGGCTACATCAAAATAAAAAGCTTCTGTTGCCACAAAGGAAGCAATCAACAAAACTAAAATGTAATCTACTGAATGGAAAAAGATACGTGCAAATGACAAATCTGATAAGGGGCTAGTATTCAAAATATAGAAAGAACTTACATAACTCAACACCAAAAAAATCCAAATAATTCAGTAAAAAATGGACAGGTCTAAGATTTGAGAGTCACTGAATAAACATGAGAGATGATCACTAAGAAGAGCCACAAGATTTAACAATTAATTAAAATGTTCATATATAGGGGCACCTGGGTGGCTCAGCAGGTTAAGCGTCTGGCTCCTGACTGTGGCTAAGGTTGTGAACTCAGGGTCATGAGATCCAGCCCTGCATTGGGCTCTGTACTGAGTGAGGAATTCTCTCTCTCCTGCTATCTGTGTTCCTCCCCTATTTACACTTTCTGTCTCTCTCAAAATAAATAAATATGAAAAAAATAAATGCTCATATATATAAACTTTTATTATATATGGTATACTTTACCCAACTTTATTGAGGAATATTTGGCTAATATAATTTTATGTATAAAATAGAATGAGTGCCGAGATCAAAATAATTAATTCATCCATCACCTCACATAGTGAACTTTTTTTTTTAATTTGGAGAGAATGCTTAAGATTGCATCTCAGCAACTGTCATATACATAGTACTGTATTATTAATTGTATTATATTCTCCATGCTGTACATTGGATCATCTGAATCCATTCTTAAAATTGAAAGTGCATACCATTTGACCTATATCTTCCCATTTCTCCCTTCTCCTGTCCTTGGAAACCACCATGCTATTTGGTTTCTACAAAATTTTTTCTTTTGTTTTTTTTTTTGTTGGGTTTTTTACATTTATTATTATTATTTTTTTAACGTTTATTTATTTTTGAGACAGAGAGAGACAGAGCATGAAGGGGGGAGGGGCAGAGAGAGAAGGAGACACAGAATCGGAAGCAGGCTCCAGGCTCTGAGCCATCAGCCCGGAGCCTGACGCGGGGCTCGAACTCACGGACCGCAAGATCGTGACCTGAGCTGAAGTCGGACGCTTAACCGACTGTGCCACCCAGGCGCCCCGGGTTTTTTACATTTAATAAATAAGTGACACCATACTGTATTGTTCTTCCTCTGCCTGGCTTATTTCACTTAGCATAATACCTCCCAAGTTCATTCATGCTATCACAAATGGCTGAATTTCCTTTTCTTAAATAATATACCACATGTCTTTTTCCATTCATCTGTTGAAGAAGAAATAAGTCCATACCTTAGCTATGGTGACTAATCCTGCACTGACATGGGTGTGCAAAGATCTCAAAACAGTGATTTAATTTCCTTCCTATATATACCCAGAAGGAGACTTGCTGGATCACGTTGTATTTCTATTTTTAATTTTTTGAAGAACTGCCATACTGTTTTTCATCATGTCTGTGCCAATTTATATTCCCACCAACAGTTCATAAGGGTTCCCTCTCTCCACATACTAACATTTGTTATCTTTTGTCTTTTTGATAATAACCATTCTACCAGGTGAGAGGAGATATCTTATTGTGACTTTAATTTGCATTTTCCTAATGATTACTAATGTTGAGCACCTTTCCATATAGTTATTGTCTATTTGTATGTCTTCTTTGGAAAAATGTCTATCCTTTGCCCATTTTTAATTGTATTCTTTGTTTTTTTGCTATTGACTTGTATGATATATATATATCATATATATGTATATGTACATTATGTATATATATGTATATATGATATATATGTATATGTACATTATGTATATATATGTATGTATGATATATATGTGTGTATGTGTGTGTCAGATATATGGTTTGCAAATATTTTCTCCCATTTTGTAGTTTGTCTTTTCAATTTACTGGTTGTTTCCTTTGCAGTACAGAAGCTTTTTAGTTTGATATGGTACCATTTATTTATTTTAGCTTTTGTCACCTGTACTTTTGTGTCTTATCCAAGAAATCATTGCCAAGACCAATGTCAAGGAGCTATTTCCCTAAATTCTCTTCCAGGATGTTTACAGTGTCAGGTCTTACATTTAAGTCTTTGATCCATTTCAAATTCATTTTTGTAAGTGGTATAATGTAGCAGTCCAATTTCATTCACAAGTGGATCTCCAGTTTTCCCAGTACCATTTATTGAAGAGATTATCATTTCCGCATTTTGTGTTCTTGACATCCATGTTAAAAATAGATTGACTGTACATGCTTGGATTTATATCTGGTCTATTTGGTTCCACTGGTCTATGTGTCAGTTTTTAATAATAACATAGTTTTAATTGCTGTAACTTTGTGATATAGCTTAAAGTCATATGAGCTTTGTTATTCTTTCTCATGATTGCTTTGGTTATTCAGAGTCTTTTGTGGTTCCACACAAATTCTAGAATATTTTTTTCTATTTTTGTGAAAAATTCTATTGAAATTTTGATAGTGATTGCACTGAATCTGTAAATTGCTTTGGGTAGTATGTACATTTTCAGTCTTTGTTTCACTGTAAGAACATGGGATACATTTTTATTTATGTGTGTCTTCTATGACTTCTTCAACCAATTTCTTACAGTTTTCAGTGTGTAGGTCGCTCACTTTGGATAAAAATATTATTAAATATTTTTCTTTTTTTGATGAAATTATAAATGGGATTACTTTCTTAATTTTTCTTTAAGATAGTTCTTTGTGAGAGTATAGGAATAAACTGATTTTTGTATGTTACTTTTGTGTCTTAAAACTTTGTTAAATTCATTTATTAGTTTTAACAGATTTTTGTTAGAGTCTTTAGAGTTTTCTATGTAGAAGACTATGTCATTTTCAAACAGAGATCATTTTACTTCTTCTTTTCCAATTTGGATGCATTTTATTTATTTATTTATTTATTTATTTATTTATTTATTTATTATCTTGCCCAATTGCTATGGATAGAACTTCCTGTACTATGCTCAATAGAAATGGTAAACATGGGCATTCTTGTCTTGTTCCTGTCTCAGAGGAAAATCTTTTAACTTTTCACTGTTGAATATGAGGTTACCTATGGGTTGGCCATATATGACCTTCATTATGTTGAGATACATTCCTTTTTAACAAATTTGCTATTGTTGTTGTTTGTTTGTTGATCATGAAAGGATGCTGTATTTTGTCAAATGCTTTTTCTGCATCTATTGAGATGACTTTTTTAACATTTTTTAAAATGATTATTTATTTTTGAGAGAGAGAGAGAGAGAGACAGAGCATGAGTTGGGGGGGGGGTGGCAGAAAGAGAGGGAAACACAGAATCCGAAGCAGGCTCCAGGGTCTGGACTGTCAGCACGGAGCCCAACGCGGGGCTCGAACTCATGAACTAGGAGATCATGACCTGAGCCAAAGTTGGACGCTTAGCTGGCTGAGCCACCCAGGCACACCAATGATGATTTTTATCCTCCATTTTGTTAATGTGGTGTATCACGTTGATTGATTTGCATATATTGACTAACCCTGTGTTGGAGTCAGGAATCCTACATGATCATCGCATATTATCCTTTTAATGTCCTCTTAAATTGAGTCTACTAATATTTTCTTAAGGATTTTGCATCTATGCTCATGAGAGATATTGGCTGATAATTTTTTTCTTGTAGTGTTCTTATCTGGTTTTACACTCAAGGTAATGCTGGCCTCAAAAAATGCGTATATATGAGGTCGAAAATAGATAGAAATGCAGTAATATTAGGGGACATCAATACCCCACTGTTAACAATGGATGGATTATTCAGACAGAAAATCACTAAGGAAATAATGGACTTGAACTACACTTTAGACCAAATGCACCTAACTGGCATATACAGAAAATTCCATCCAACAGCAAGAGAACATACACTCTTCTCAAGTGCACAAGGACTATTCTTTGGGATATTATCTAGATTACACAACAAGTCTTAAGTTTAAGGAGACTGAAATCATATCAAGTATCTTTTCCAGTCACAACTGTATGAAATCAATAACAGAAGAAAGAAAGCTGGAAATTCAATAGCAGAAGAAGAAAGCTGGAAATTCACAAATATACAGAAATTAAACCACATACTTGTAAACAATCAATAGATCACAGAGGAAAACAAAAAGGAAATTAAAAAAAAAAATCTGGGACAAACAAAATGAAAACACAACATACCAAAATTTATGGGACACAACAGAAGCAGTTCTAAGAAGGAAGTTTATTACAACAAATGCCTTCATTTAGAAAAAATAAACATATCAAATAAATAACATACCTTTACACCTCAAGGAACTAGAAGATGAAGAACAAACTAAGCCAAAAGTTTGCAGAAGCAAGGAAATAATAAAGATTAGTACAGAAGTAAATGGACACCAGGAAAACAATAGAAAAGCTCTCAACAAAAGTGAGAGCTATTCTTCTGAAAAGAAATAAAACTGACAAAGCTTTAGCTAGACCAAAAAAAAAAAAAAAAAAAAAAAAAGAGAGAGGGAGGGAGAGAAAGAGGACTCAAATTAATAAAATTGTAAACAAATGAGGAGACATTACAACTGATAACAGAAATCAAAAGGATGAGAGACTAAAATTAGATGACTTAGAAACTGATAAATTCCAAACCAAACCAAACCAAACAAAACTCACCAAGACTGAGTCATGAAGTAACAGAAAATCTGAACATACCAATAATGAGCAAGGAGATTGAGTCAGTCAAAAACACATCCCTCCCCCCAACCCTAGTACTAGATGACTTCACACATGAATTCTACCAAACATTTAAAGAAGAATTAATCAGTTCTTCTCAGACTCTTCCAAAAAACTGAGGAGGAAGAAATACTTCCAAGGTCATTTTATGTGGTATACTATATTTACATATCTGCATACAATATTTACATATTTTGTATACTATATTTACATACAGGATTAGAAGAAGCATAGTGTATACCCTTTGTGTGCATAGACTAGGTGCAAAAACTCACCCACAGATAGTCCACTGAAACATATTATGTCATTCTAATACTTTGTTCCTTTACTCATATCTTAGTTTGCAGATATTAGCCCAATTCAATTTATTGGAAAATGTAATTAATACATTTATCTTATGTTGCTTGTAAGAATATACACTGCAGTGATTATGGCCCCTTTGTTATGACATATATGTAAGACAATGTTAGAGTCTGGTTGTAACACGGGCATATGATTTCATTAAATTGCAGAAAGAAGCGTTGTGCTGTTTCAATAAGTCAATCAAAATATTTGTTAGGAGCCTACTATAGTTAGTTCTTAGCATACTATAATCCATTTCCTAACATTGCTATTTCATTTTGGAAATATGTTCAGGAACATAACTGCAAAAATTATGGAACCCAACATCTTCCATATCATCAGCATAATATAGATGAGATCAATTAATTACATAAAAGCAATGTTCTTAGAAATAGTTTCTCTGGGGTAAATGTTTGCAAACTCTAGGATAGGACATTGAAACATATAGAGAATCTATAGAGATACTAAAACTATACTGCCCCAATAGTGTATGTGTGTGTGTGTGTGTGTGCATTTAACACAAGAGTATACACAAATACATATTTAAAAGTTTCATTTCACTAGGAATAAAATAAGTGCAAATCAAACTCATAAGGTTGTGTTCATACTCATAAAATGAGCACATCTTTTAAATTTAATATTCAATACAAATGATTTTATAAGGAGATAAAAGTATCACAAGACGGAATATAACCAGTACAACTTTCTTAATCATTAAGTTGGTTATTTGTGTGATCTATTTCCCATTTATAGTAGATAAATAATCAGAAAGCCAATATAACTTATATGTGAAAGTGCTTTTCTGTTTTATTTGTAACAAAATTAATGGAAAAAATCATCCAAATGTTTAACGGTTAAGGAAATAATTATATGTCAGTTGAAGCCAATATTATGAAGCCTTTGAAATTATATTTGTGAAGATCTTTAGAAATATTTATGATATAATGTTGAGTGTTCTCGAAGAGAGAATGTGATAGGTTACAAATAAAAATAAAGTGCATAAAAATGAGTTAAGAAATGAAGGCGCCAAACTGCTAAAAAAGGTTGGTCTACGTGAAGTTATGGATGTTTCCTTTTTTCTGAGTCTTTAAATTCATAAGTCTTCTGCAATGTTCCATGACCATTACTTTATCAATCAGAATGAGAAAAAAACCACAGTATAAACAGATACCTTGTACCAGGTTTATATTTGATAAGAAGCACCATTAAGAACAGGGATATCTGGGGCACCTGAGTGACTCTGTTGGTTGTGAGTCTGAATTCAGCTTTAGGTCATGATCTCATGGTTTGTGAGTTCAAACCCCACATTGGGATCACTGCTTTCAGCTCAGAGGCTGCTTCCAATCCCCTGTCCTCCTCTCTCTCTGATACTCTCCCGCTCATGTTTTTTTTTCTCTCTCTCTCAAAAATACACATTAAAAATTTTTTTGCTTTTAAAGAACAAGGTCATTTATTTTTTTAAATTAATTTATTTAAATACAAATTAGTTCAGGTGCCTGGGTGGCTCAGTTGGTTCAGTGTCCGACTTTGGCCCAGGTCATGATCTCACTGTTCCTGAGTTAGAGCCTGGCGTCAGACTCTGTGCTGACAGCTCAGAGCCTGGGGCCTGCTTCAGATTCTGTGTCTCCCTCTCTCTGCTCCTCTCCCACTCATGCTCTGTCTCTTTCTTAAAAATAAACAAACACTATTTTTTTTTTTAAATTTCACATTAGTTAACATACAGTGTAGTATTGGTTTCAGGAGTAGAACCCAGTGACTCCTCCCTTACATACACACCCAGTGCTCATCCCAACAAGTGCCCTCCTTAATGCCCATCACCCATTTAGCCCATCCTCCCACCCATGCCTTCTCCAGCAACCCTCAGTTTGTTCTCTGTATTTAAGAGTCTCTTATGGTTTGCCTCTCTCTCTCTATTTTTATCTTATTTTTGCTTCCCTTCCCTTATGTTCATCTGTTTGTATCTTAAATTCCTCATATAAGTGAAGTCATATATTTGTCTTTCTCTGACTAATTTCGCTTAGCATAATACCCTCTAGTTCCATCCACATAGTTGCAAATGGCAAGATTTCATTCCTTTTGATTGCTGAGTCATACTCCATTGTATATATTTACCACATCTTCTTTATCCATTCATCTATCAGTGGACATCTGGGCTCTTTCTATACTTTGGTTATTGTTGATAGTGCTGCTATAAACATTGGGGTGCCTGTGCCCCTTCGGTCCAGTATTTTTGTATCCTTTACATAAATATGCCTAGTTGTGCAGTTGCTGAGTCATGGGGTAGTTCTATTTTTAATTTATTGAGGAACCTCCATACTGTTTTCCAGAGTGGCTGCACCAGCTTGCATTACTACCACAGTACAAAAATATTCCCCTTTCTCCGCATCCTCACCACCATCTGTTGTTTCCTGAATTGTTAATTTTAACAACTGACATCTGACAGATGTGAAGTGCTATCTCATTGTGGTTTTTATTTGTATTTCTCTAACCTCATCAAGATAAAAACTTCTGCACAGCAAAGGAAACAATCAGCAAAACTAAAAGGCAACCGACGGAATGGGAGAAGATATTGGCAAATGGCATACCAGATAAAGGATTAGTATCCAAACTCTATAAAGAACTTACCAAACTCAACATCCAAAAAAACAAATATTCCAGTGAAGAAATGGGAAGAAGACATGAATAGACACTTTTCCAAAGAAGACATCCATGTGTCTGTTAGCCATCTAACAGACATGTGTTAGATGGCTAACAGACACATGAAAAGATGCTCAACATCGCTCATCATCAAGAGAAAGGTGATTTTTAAATTCAGTTTGAAGACTAAAATTTTTCTTGATCTAATCCAAATAAAATTTCTTAATCAAATCGAATGACCATGTGTAAAGAAATGGAAGAGAACATGTACAGAAATAAATCTCTATGAATGCATGTTAACTTGTAAATCAATTCTGGAGATAATTTGTTAACCTACTGAAGGGATCAGGATAATCTCTTGAAAATTATGACCTACTGGATTAGGAAATGTCCTAATTTATTAAACATACTTAAGAAAAAATTGATTCTGGATGACCAGCTGAAGGGTTGGGATAGGAATGTCTCTCTTGAGGAGAGGCTAGCTTTTCCTCTTTCATTTAGAAAGAACCTTTTGATTTACAATTTCTTACACTGAGATGTCTTACTCACGGGAAAGATGTGAGGCCCAGCATTCTTACAGAATGTAGGTTAACCTTCAGGGATATGTAGAGGAAAACGACATAGTATGAAGGTGCTTGTGGTCCTAGAGAGGATACATATGCATAAAGTTATAAAATACAATACAGTCTGATGAATACAACATTGGATGCATCTGTAACATGAGCGTGGTAAAGAGGGAAAGTGATTAAATGTGTTAGGAAGACATGACAAGGGAATTTTCCAGAAGAGAAGACTAGTAAGTTGAATTTTCAAAGAAAATTGGAAATTTATCACAGGGTGAGTGGTATGACTGGCATTCTCTGCCAACAAAACTGATGTTTATAGACATGTTGAATATGCAGAGCTTTCAAAGCTGAAAGAAAGAGTCATTCTATACAAATGCCGACTGGTAGTAACACAGTGATGGGAAATAATCAGGTTATACAAGGTTACCTGGGTAGCCAAGTGTTAATCTTAAGAAAAGCATAGAAATATAGCTCAAATACATACTCAAAGATGATTTGGTTTTCTTTTCTCTGAAAGTGACTCTTTTGGGGAGGAATTAATAAGGAATATTTTCTTCACCTACTTGATTAGACAACATGGAATATTTAATGTCATAGACAATATCAGGGAACATGAAAGTTTGTGTCAGTTTATAATACTGTATTAAAAAATACTCTAATTCATTAAAAATAGAAAGAACAGGATATTGAGCAGAGGTATTTATTATCTTATACTTTTAAATTAATAATAGACTCTAGACACAAAGGGCCATATTGAAGAGAATACAATTGGGGTAAACTTATGTAACATTTTTTTTTCATTTTCTAAAACTGTTCTAAATTTTATTTTGAGTTGTCCTTTCTTTTAATAAGAATAAGACTCCTATAATGAGCTCCTATAATGTTCATAACGATGTTTCCTTGGATTGTTCAACTATGAAATTTTAAGTTATTCCTTTCACATTTTAATTTGTCAACATTGTGATATTACACATTTTGTTTTAGAATTAAAATACCATATATATACACATATATGTATACATATAACATTCCAATTTTCTGCAAAATTTGCTATCAGTTCCATTTATATGCACTGAATTACTTACATCAATTTGTTTTAAGTATTTTCAGAATTTAATATGGACTGGTGAATTGAGTTTATATGATTTTCTCTCATTTTTCTTCCTGACTAAAAGTTAATAAAAGTAAGAGAAGAAGGAGATCAAATGTAACGCTACATCAGATTTTATGGCAGTTTGTCATTTACCAAAATCAAATAGAATTCCCACTAATCAGAGTACAGACGAGATCCTCAGTTAGGATGGTAAGTTCTAACAGGAAGATGATAAGATTGGAGTCTGTGCATGAACATGCAGACATTCTGGTTTCTAGGACGAGGCTGCTACTTATGCAGGAGGAGTATGAAATCAAAGAGATAAATACTATGTGAGAAGGTCCCAGCAAGCAAAATTTACTGCTGGAAGGATGCTCCAAGTTTGAAATCTAGTTTTAGAGTTGTAGGTCAGTAGCTGAAAATCATATAAAGAGGAACTTGAAGTTTATGGTGCTGGAGAAATTTCTGTCCATTCTGTCCTGTAGGAACAACAAATGTATAAAATGGCTAAATCTAATGAGTACATAGGAAAAAGAGCCAATGGAGACTTTGATGCAAATTCGTGAGGCAAGAATCTGTCCTTCACCAAGATCAGGGAGTTTCTAAGTTCTAGATGAGTTAGTATTCCCAGTTCCTCACCTCACATCCTTCAGTCCTTTGCTTCTCTTACAACTATAATCTAAATTCTTGAACTTCACTGACTTCTCCCCGCTAAAAATGGTTCCATTATTTTGAATGATAGCCTGAAGAAAGTTGTCCATGTAAGTTTACCATTTTCTTCCTTAACCTTTCCCTCCACTCAGCATTAATTCAAGCAGTTAGTAAAAACTGTTACATGCTTAGCTTGTTATGGATCCTCTGAGCAAAGGGAAATAAAACTACATAAAACAATAGTCTCTACTCTCAAGGTGTTTAATAAAGCTAAATGTAATTTAGAGCTTTCAAATAACCAAATCAATCAGCAGTAAAGAAAAGAAAAAATGAAAACAGAGAATAGGTGAAACAGAAAACTCCAAGTGCATATTTATGACAATTTTGGATAAAACAACTTGGTCAACACAAAATTAGTGGATATGATAACAGTGAAAAACACTGTCAGATTTGTACTTATGAATGTAATACTAAATAAATTTGGTAAAAAAGTATTTACGTTAGAATGTTAGAAATAAACACGAATTTCAGAGTTAAGGTCTCTAATATAAGCATTGTTAAAATCCGAAAGATAAATATCAATTTCCAGTTAAAAACAAAACAAAACCAAAAGACGAAAGACTTGTCTAGGTGATTTCCATGTGGGAAGTAAAAACAAACAAACAAACAAACAAACAAACAAACAAAGAAAAAAAAAATATATATATATATGCAGGAAAGAAATAGCAACATTACTAATAATCAAAGAAATGAAAAGCGAAGGAAAAATAATGACACAAAGCTCATAAGCTGGAAGAGAAAATGGACAAATAAACCTTCTGGAGAGCAATTTGGTGATGCCTGTCCAACATCTAAGTAATGTTCTTACTCTTTGATATAGTAACCCACTGTCATAATCTGTACTGAAGAAATAATGATAGATTAGGTAAGCATCTATGTACTAGAATAATCATTACCTTCCCTTAAAGCGAATCAATATTAGAAAATTTTCTCTTGTTTAACAGCATTTTAAATAATAAAGTAACTATGATCCATGAGCCCAATTCAATCTCAAGCAGTTACTGAGATTGTGTTTTAGAGACTATGTGATGGCATGATAAAATACTCACAATATAAGGTGAAGTGCAAAAGTAAGATGTTCAACCAGCAGGAAGTATTGTTTGGAGATCCAAACTTATAAATACAAGAATGTGAGGGAAACACATAACTTTCACTTTTTAGAGCAGTTTAAATTTACAGAAAAATCGCAAAGATTGTACAGAACGTTTCCATATGTCCCGCACACAACTTGTCCTATTATTAGTGGCTTATGTTAGTATGCTACATTTGTTACAATTACTGAACCGGTATCAACACATTATTATTAACTTAGGTCTATAACTCATTTAGATATCACTGGTTTTTTTTCTCCTAACCTTTCCTGTTCCAGGGTGCTACAGCATCCATTTCTCTTAAGGCTCCTCTTAGCCGTGACAATTTTTCAGACTTTGTTTTTGATGACCTTGACGACTTTCAGAAGTACTGGTCAAAAATTTTGTAGAATGTTCTCAACTGAAATTTGTCTATTTTTTTTTCATTAGGGTATATACTATTGTATATACTATCAAGGGTATATGATATGTATCTATAGATATAATATTTCAAGGGAATGTGTTAGCAACATGATTTCTATCTTTTGATGTTAAACTTCATCACATGGGTAAGCCAGTAGTGTTTGCCAGGTTTCTCCTACAACGTTACTTCCCCTCAACCCCATCTTTCCATAGTTGTGCTGTTTGGAAGGAACACACTGTGCTGTTTGGAATGGCCCACTCTAAAGAAGTGGGGTGTTATGTTCCACCTTGAGGGCAGCGGATACATAAAGTATTTAGAACTTTTCTGCATAGGAAATCTCTGCCTTTGTGTGTTACTTCTTTTTTTAATTTTTTTAATGTTTTTATTTATTTTTGAAGGAGAGAGACAGAGCATGAGTGGGGGAGGAGCAGAGAGACAGGGAGACACAGAATTCAAAGCAGGCTCCAAGCTCCGAGCTGTCAGCACAGAGCCCGATGCAGGGCTTGAACCCACAAACTGTGAGATCATGACCTGAGCCGAAGCTGGATGTTCAACCTACCGAGCCACCCAGGCGCCCCTGTGTGTTACTTCTTAAACACAAAATAATTCAACATTAAAATAATATAACATCAAAGAATGTGCTATAAAATTTTCTTAGAATTTTGTTAAGACCTCTTAATCAGTTTTGAAAACTACAATTCCACATACAAATATATATTTGTTAGAATTTCTTTTACTTTCTTGGGGAAAAGTAAAAAAAAAAATACTGTATAATATTAAAAGAATAAGCACTAAATAAAACATAATTAGGAAAAAAATAGTTTTTCCATTTCTATTTAGCTTCTTAGAATTTTTCCTTAGAAGGACACTATCAAAGTTTCTCATTCAAAATAAATCATGGATTTCAGAAAGGACTTATGAACATATAACTGAAATGAGATATAATAAGTTGGATATTTAGGAGCTAATTTGGATTATTCCATATTAGACCTAACAAAAATTGACTTTTTATCTTATATCTTATTTTTCAAAAAATAAAAAGTTTGGTAACTTACAATGTGACCAAGCAGCAATGAAATTATGCTGTTAAAGTCTATGTTAATATTACACACAATGAAATAAAATTTATATTGTTATCTTACTAGTTGTAATAAAATGCATTCAAAAAAGAGGCAAAAAGACCGATTTAGATATCTACATATCCCTCATCTTACTAACCCCATCCTGCGGTGATAAGGATTTTATTTAAAAAAAATTTTTTTTAATGGTTTTATTTATTTATTTTATTATTTAAAAAAAATTTTTTTTTTCAACGTTTATTTATTTTTGGGACAGAGAGAGACAGAGCATGAGCAGGGTAGGGGCAGAGAGAGAGGGAGACACAGAATCTGAAGCAGGCTCCAGACTCTGAACTGTCAGCACACAGCCCGACAGGGGGCTTGAACTCACGGAACGCGAGATCATGACCTGAGCTGAAGTCAGACGCTTAACCGACTGAGCCACCTAGGCGCCCCAAGGATTTTATTTTTATGCTACCAATAATTCATAAAAATCTATATATACTTAGATGGGTCTGAAAAAATAGTAATCTGGTTGTTGGATGTCACAATACTATCATTACCTTTCTTTAAATATTCTGCTCTTCATTAAAAAAAAAAAAATCTCTTCTTTGCTGAAGCACAAAACCTGGGACCAGCCTCAGTGAGTTAAAATTTCAGCTTCCATTCTTACTGTGGGTGAATTACTTAACCAACTCTGGCTTCTTTCTCATTTGTAACATGAATAACAATAACTGTCAAAGACCTATGGTTGGAACTTAAAGGTAATAAAATAGTTCCTAGCATACAGCAATCACTCAATCAATAAATGTTAAGCCGTTAATTATGATTGTTCCTGTTATTATGTAATAACCTAGAGTCCCAAGGTAGGAGACAGAAGAATGAAGATTTCCTAAGAAAAATATTGCAGTTATATGTATGTATTTTATTATAATTGTGCATAGTTTTATAAATATATACACACACATATATATAGTATATATTCATTTAGCGTTTCTATAATATAGTATTCTATTGTTATAAAAATAACTCTTTGGGATCAAATGCTGAGTATTTGTATCAATGATTCCAGACACTTCACTGGAAACAGCATACTTTGAATGACATTCTGTCATAAATATGATATGTTTTAAAGACAGTATAAATTTTGAATCCTGAAATATTTCACATCCATATATATTTAATATACTCATCTAGACATTTATTCTTACGAGCATTATTCAGGAAATTATATAGTAACCCTTAGACTGCTTCAAGGTGGTTATTTTTTAATAATCCAGACTTAATCAAAGAGCTATTTTTATCAATGTTTAAGAATATTATATGTTCTGAAGTAACTTCTGTCACACTTTATTCACCGGTAATCGTTCTTTTATTCTTAAAGAGATTTTACCTCCTCACATTTCCTTTGATTAAATGGAAAAAGAAGATTGGTTGTTATTCATGAGTCATTTTCAAATCACTGAAGTCCCATGGACCTCTCTTCCTTTACCATTCATTCAGAAGACAAAACATTCTCATAGGAAAAACAGACAACAAGAACTTTCTATCTGTATCTGTATTATCTCCCCATCTATCTATCATCTATCTATCTATCCATCATTTATTTATCATCATCATCTACAATCACCTATTTATGTAAATAGATCTGTATTTACCTACTGTATTATTTCAGGTAAAGAGGAGTACAAAAAGAAAAAAAAAACAGACTGATAGGAGAATGCTATTTTAATGCAATACCATTGGCTTAAACTACTCTTTCAAACTTGAGGTCAGTATTTACCTTCAGTTCATACACTCATCAACCCATACCTTTGAACATTTATTTTGTTCCATGTATATGATGGGTATACAGGGTGAACAGTATATACAAGATCCCTGCTCATGGAGTGCCTGGGTTAAGCATCCAACTCTTGATTTTGGCTTGGGTCACGATTTCACGGTTCATGAGTTTGAGCCCTGCGTTGGGCTCTGTGCTGACAGTGGGGAGCCTGCTTGGGATTCTTTCTCTCTGTCTCTCTCTCTGCCCCCCCCCCACCTCTGAAATAAGTGAATAAACATTAAAAAAAAAGATCCTTGCTCACAAGTTTCTTAGAGTCTAGTTAGAAGCATAGTAATTAAAAATATTGTCGCGTGCCTACCATGCAGTAAATATTGTGTCCATATGCAAATGCAATAATAAAAGATCACATAATTCTCTAAGAAGGTTTAAAAAATTAGATTCAAAAAGTACTTGGGTTGCTGAAAGGAAATGGTCTCCCAATTTGTAAAGAGAGAGCACTTCTAAGATCAAAAAGACAGAAGGCCTGAAACTTTCCTCATCTTTACTTAGGGATCCATAGATCAAAATATTTCCCTATTTAGCTGAACTCTGATTGTATTTTCCTTGGGGAAGCATGTTATCTAGTTATTCAGGGGATGTGTAACAGACAATCATTAAAGCAACCAGAAGCAATCATCTAAACTGAAAATTCTTGTCACTGTGTACTCCTAAAAGCTTCTAAAATTAGTTAAGATTGTTTCCAAGTGTTGCCTACTTTGAATAGTTCTGCTATATTTTCACACCAGTCTTCGAGTGGACATATATGTTGATTTTTATTGAACAGATACCTAGTGTGGAAGTTGCTGGACCATGCTGTTTAACTTTTTAAGAAGGTTCCATGCTGTTTTCAAAAAGTGGGTGCCCCATTCTCCCTTCTCACCTGCAGAGGAAGAGTGTTTCTCTCTATCCTCCATAACATTTGATATTTTTGATTTGATTTTGATTTGATATTTTTGATTGTAGCCACTTAGTGGTTAAGTCATTATAGTTTCAATTGGTATTATCATATGACTTATGAGGTTGAATATCTCCTCATGTGCTTATTAGCTATTTGTATATACCTTTTTTTTGGTACAATATCTATTCAGCTCTTTCGCCAATTAAAAAGATGCATTTCTGTCTTCTTACCGAGCCATATTCTGGATGCAAGCTTTTAAAAAGATATGCAATTTGCAAATATCTTCTCAGCCTGTAATTTATCCTTTCAGGTTCTTAATGGTGTTTTTTCAGAATAAAAAAGTTTAATCTGAAAGAAATACAGTAACTCATATTCTTTGATAATTGCACTTTTGAAGTTATCTCTAATAAATCACTGCTGAAACTAAAGTCATTAAGATTTTCCCCTGCATTTTTTTTCTGAAAATTTTATAATTTTATCTCCTGTAATTAGGTCTCTGCTCCACTTTAATTTCTGCGTATGATATAAGGTAATTTTTTAAAAGCTTCAAACGCACACTTGAGGATTTTTATAGGTTGATATATATTTTCAGCAGAAATTTTAAGTAAATAGAAGTTCCACACTCCCAAGATTACTAGATCCTTCTGCAAATATGTGACCTCCACCTTTGCTAGACCTCATTTCATTGGAAGACAGTAAAATGGACAAAACCAGGGAACTCTGCATTTGCTATGTGTCTTGTGTCTGTAAGTTGCTTCAGTCAATGCTGGTCTGAAACTGGTGTGTGTGCACTACCTGGGATGTGTCATTGGACCGGATATACCTGGCAGGCTTAAAGCACATGAAACATGTTCTTATTCTCATTGCTGAATCAAAGTCTAGTAAATACACAAGCAAAGAGGTGCTACAAATTCCTGTATGTTCATCCAATTCTACACCAAAATATCACATGAGGGCACCTGGGTGGCTCAGTCGGTTAAGCGTCTGACTTCAGCTCAGGTCACGATTTGGCAGTTTGTGGGTTCAGGCCCTGCGTCAGACTCTATGTTGACAGCTCAGAGCCCAGAGCCTGCTTCAGATTCTGTGCCTCCCTCTCTCTCTTTCCCTCCCCCACTGAGGCTCTGTCTCTCTCAAAAATAAACATTAATGTTTTTTAAATTTCACATGGCATGTTTTTTCTAACGCTTGTTTTTCACACCTTTAGTAATATTTTCTATGGGATTTCTGACATTCTTGGCTGAGAAAGGAAGGCATTACGTTTTCAGTCTATTCACTCAGCCATTTTTATTTCAGCAGGGGAATAAAAGTCTTTCTCTAATGGCATATGGCTTTTAGCCTTTCACTATTAAGGAATAAACCTCAAACAAAATTTCTAAACACTTATCATTAAGTGCTTGGGAAAGATTTTTTTAAAATTTTGTTTAAATTGTATTTTAGAGAGAGAGAGAGAGAGAGAGACAGAGAGCAAGCAGGGGAGAGGGACAGAGGGAGAGAGAATCCCAAGCAAGTTCCATACTAGGTCCAGCACTGGGCTCAATCCCATGACCCTGGGATCATGACTTGAGCCCAAATCAAGAGCCAGATGCTTGGGGCTCCGAGGTGGCTCAGCGGGTTAAGCATCCGACTTTGGCCCAGGTCATGATCTCACAGTTCGTGGGTTTGATCCCTACTTCGGGCTCTGAGGCCTGCTTTGGATTCTGTCTCCTTCTCTCTCTGCCCGTCCCCTGCTTGCACTCTGTCTCTCTCAAAACATAAATAAACATAAAAAAAAAAAATAAAAACAAAAAAAGTCCTGGATGCTCAACCAACTGAGCCACCCAGGTGCTCCAAGCGCTTTGAAACTTTATAAAACACTGAAGTGAGTGGTGCATGATTTGAACCATGGAAGAAAAAACGTTTGTATCGTTCTGAATTCTTTCTACTTAGTGATAATATTATGAGTAACTAAAACCACCATACCCAATGGACACTCTTAGTAAGAGTACCAGATCCTTGTCTCACACAAATATGGCAAGGTCCTGAAATGCCTGAGTGTTCCTACCATTCCTTCCTGGAGCTCAGCTCAGGCTTTTCTGTCTGGGCCACACCAGAGCTTACTCTTGTGAACGGTAATTCTGAGGAGACTCACTACCTCCTATGAGGAAAATGCCCCAGGGGAATTCATCGCCAAGTTTTATAAAGGAAGATCAATTACTTCGGGCAGGGAGCGGTGGTTCTGTTGGCAAAGGAGGTTCTAGGAGACTTGTGGACTTGTGGATCTATGTCTGCACAAATACCTCTGTCTGAAGCCTCAAGGCCTCACTCAGTCTTTGTCAATTGGTCTTAACACAAGACACCGGGCAGGGTGGTGCATTGCACTGTGCTGTTGCCTCTAAATTCTAAAATAAGAGTTTGATCATAGGGTAGATCTATCTTTAAGTTTTTGAGGAACTCCACCGTGTTTTCCAGAGTGGCTGCCCCAGTTTGCATTCCCACCAACAGTGCAAGAGGGTTCCCGTTTCTCCACATCCTCGCCAGCATCTATAGTCTCCTGGTTTGTTCATTTTGGCCACTCTGACTGGCGTGAGGTGATATCTGAGTGTGGTTTTGATTTGTATTTCCCTGATAAGGAGCGACGTTGAACATCTTTTCATGTGCCTGTTGGCCATCTGGATGTCTTCTGTAGAGAAGTGTCTATTCATGTCTTCTTCCCATTTCTTCACCGGATTATTTGTTTTTCAGGTGTGGCGTTTGCTGAGTTCTTTATCTGCTAGGAATTTACCCAAGGGATACAGGAGTGCTGATCCATAGGGGCACTTGTACCTCAATGTTTATAGCAGCACTTTCAACAATAGCCAAGTTATGGAAAGAGCCTAAACGTCCATCAACTGATGAATGGATAAAGAAATTGTGGTTTATATACACAATGGAATACTACATGGCAATGAGAAAGAATGAAATAGCAACGTGGATAGAATTGGAGAGTGTTATGCTAAGTGAAATAAGCCATACAGAGAAAGACAGATACCATATGTTTTAACTCTTATGTGGATCCTGAGAAACTTGAAAGAAGACCATGGGGGAGGGGGGGGGAGTTACAGAGAGGGAAGGAGGCAAACCATAAGAGACTCCTAAAAACGGAGAACAAACTGAGGGTTGATGGGGGGTGGGAGGGATGGGAGGGTGGGTGATGGGTATTGAGGAGGGCACCTGTTGGGATGAGCACGGGGTGTTGTATGGAAAACAATTCGACAATAAATTTCATATTAAAAAAAATAAGAGTTTGATCTGATCTTGAGCTGTGTCTCCCCAAATGGGCAGTGGCCATAGAAAGTCTCAAGAACCAGGGGCACCTGGGTGGCTCAGTTGGTTAAGCATCCGACTTCAGCTCAGGTCATGATCTCATGGTTCGTGGGTTCGAGCCCCACGTCCGGCTCTGTGCTGACAGCTTGGAGCCTGGAGCCTGCTTCACATTCTGTGTCCCCCTCTCTGCCCCTCCTCCATTCTCTCTCTCTCCCTCTCTCAAAAATAAACATTAAAAAAATTAAAAAAAAAAAAAAAAAAGAAAGTCTCAAGAGTCAATATGAATGGCCAGGATAATTTCCTTCCCAAATTTGACTAATATTTCACACAGTTGGCTCACTGCCATCATTCCATCCATAAAGAACGTTAGAGATTGTAATTTGTGACACATTATATAGAACACTGGGGTTTGAAGGGAGGTGGGTGCTATTTTAAATACAGCTGAAATAGTCATTGGTATTACCTTATATAATATTTTAAAATTAAAAGGTGGGTGCATATATGTCCTCCTACCTAATCCTCATAAATGTTCAATGTTCAGTGAGATAGATATTGTCATTCCATTTTTATAGATGAGAGACTTTTGGTTCAAGAAGGCTATGCTCTTGTCGGAGATCCCATAGCTCAAAGGCAGGCCTCTGGATCCAAGGGTTTGCTTTCTCACAGAGTCTCAGAGTTGTGTGATTGTTTTTAAATAAGGATCAAATGATGCTTCCATTCTGTGGGACATATATTCATGTGTGTCCCAGGGAGCGCTGCTCCAGCGACTAGAGTGATTATTCCAAATAAATAGCTGTGGAGAAGCTAAGTGTATATTTTTTTGAATATGCAAGTGATTGATATAGAAATTATACGTTTTGTTGCTGCAGCATTATGTACAGCATCGTGTCCCAACATAGATTATGCAAGGCGTCAATGACTCAGCTTTCTCCTGAGTTATAAACTTTTTTGTAGGTCAAGCACTTTTAATAGATGCATATTCACTGTTGTATTTTACATCTCTGTGAATTTTGTGTCTTAAGAGAGCAGTCCGTTTTGTGACCTGAGCATTCCAGAGCTGATGCCAGAGGACTGTGACACAGCCACTGATTTCAGAGATTAATTGTCTGAATGAAGGAGTTTATAGCTTCTTTCATTAAAAAGCGATACAAACCAGAAATCTGTTATCTTAATGTATTTGGATTCTTATCAGTTAAGAAAAGCCTTAACATCTGATCTTTCCTTTTTTAAAATAAACTTTCTGGGGCGCCTAGGTAGCTCAGTGGGTTAAGTATGCGACTTTGGCTCAGGTCACAATCTCACGGTTTGTGGGTTCGAGCCCTGCGTCGGTCTCTGTGCTGAGTCTGGAGCCTTCTTCTGATTCTGTGTCTCCCTCTCTGTCTCTGCCCCTCCCCTGCTCATGCTCCGTGTCTCTCTCTCAAAAATAAATTAAAATTAAAAAAAAAAAAAAACAACTTTCCTACAACAATCTTTTTCAATTCAGACAAAGCCTTTGGTGCATTATTAGTCATTATATTTAAGTATGATAATTAACTTCCCTAATTTGTTGGCAGATTTGCCTCTTAGGAAATCATTTATTTATTTGGCTAGTAGTTTTGTAAACATCACTTTACAAGTAAGCAACACTTAAAAAGATTGATGAACACATAATTTCAAAAACACACATAGATACCTGGAATCTAATTTTAGGATATTTATGTCCTAGTAAGACTAGGTTGTTATAGCAATTGTTTTCCCTTTTTGTATGTGTTCCACCTCCTAAATTTTCCCTGAGTTTCCAGGAAAGGGATGCCACACACATGCGTGCACACACACACACACACACACACACACACACACACACACACGAGCTGTGAGGGGAAAAAAAGCAGAAGGGGACTCTGACATGTTTTCTCTTCGAGGATTTCCTATCCCTGGGTGGGGCACCCTTCAGGTGTCCAAACCAAAATGAAGATGAAAGTTTGGTGAAAAGTTTGTGCTCATGTGATTACCAAGTTGTCCCTCAAGTTTTGCAGACCCGGGAGCTATAGAAAAAAGAAAGGAAGCAACCTGATCTTCTATTGCTTCTCTGGAAAATCCCACGTCTGGACATCCAGGGATCCCTCACAGGGGTGGAAAGCTCTAAATCTGCTCATTGGATCCGTTTATTCAAGATCAATTAATTGCTTTGCAAAACTGATTAATTACCGCTGCGGCTCAGTTTTCAAGAGGTCAGCTTTTCCACTCCTAATGAATTTCAGGAAAGCATGAATAATTCTCATATTTAGCAAAGAGAGGCTCCACGGGTTTCAGACATTCCCACGGGAAGATTTAAAATGGGGATGCACATGAGCCTGGTCATAAACATTCACCTTTGGGGTGCAAGACTCCCCGTGACGTCACCAGTTATATAAATTTATATTCAAAGGCTGTCCAGCTCAGGAAAGTGTGCCACTTATAAAAGAAACAGTTGCTGTTTGAGATGAAGTGAATGCTGCTGTTGGTGGCTGGGCTCTCTTTTGGTGGCTTTATTACTAGGCCACTGTGCTGGGCCTCTGGCATCAGCCTTGCCCTTCCCCTCCTCTGCGGGACATTCCTTGGCGGTTCTCTTTCTTTACTACAAACTCCACGATTTCCAACTGCTACTCTTAAATTACTTCCAGCGTTGCAGGGAAGGAGCTATGACATCAGCTTTCTCCCCCACACACCATTGTCACAGTGCTGCTGAACTTTTTGAGGCCACTGTACATATTTGAGTTCCAAATATAACTTCGGGAAATCAGAAATGGGAAATACCCTACCTCAGCTCCCTGTTCAGAGCCCTGAACTAGTTTCCATCCATGTTCTTCTCTTTTTATTCACTTGGAATTAAAAAAAAAAAAGTTTAGTTTTTTAATCACCAATATGACTTAGATTAGATACTGTTTAACATCAATTAATTACCTCAACTGCGGATATTAAGAAGTCTCCGGAGGGGGGAAAGTAGAACACTGCATCTTTTCAGGGCAGAAGAAAATAAGGGTCTGTGTTGTACCACATTTGGATATGAAGTATCAAAACAGCCACATGCCTTAATAGCTAACATTCCAGTTTCTCTTTATCTATTAAAATGTTATCATAAGGAGATAATTTTTTAAATTTATTCATTTTTTTAAAATTTACATCCAAGTTAGTTAGCCTACAGTGCAACAATGATTTCAGGAGTAGATTCCTCAGTGTCCCTTACCCATTTAGCCCATCCCCCTCCTACACCCCCCTCCCCCCACTCCCCAGTACCCTCTGCTTAAGGAGATAATTTTACCAAAAGTCCAATTTACGGATTTCATATTCTCAAAACAAAAACAAATGTAAACATTTTCATAAAATGTCCTGCAACTGATTATGTTATTTTAGACACATTAAATATGAGCTGATGTGAAGATAGTCTCTTAACCGTGTAGACATATGGCTTTTTTTTTTTTTTTTTAATTTTTTTTTCAACGTTTATTTATTTTTGGGACAGAGAGAGACAGAGCATGAACGGGGGAGGGGCAGAGAGAGAGGGAGACACAGAATCGGAAACAGGCTCCAGGCTCTGAGCCATCAGCCCAGAGCCTGACGCGGGGCTCGAACTCACGGACCGCGAGATCGTGACCTGGCTGAAGTCGGACGCTTAACCGACTGCGCCACCCAGGCGCCCCGACATATGGCTTTTGTAAAATTTCTTAGAAATAGGTTATGTATCGGGTGTCTGGGTGGCTCAGTCGGTTAAGCGGCCGACTTCAGCTCAGGTCATGATGTCTCGGTCCATGAGTTCGAGCCCCGCGTCGGGCTCTGGGCTGATGGCTCAGAGCCTGGAGCCTGTTTCAGACTCTGTGTCTCCCTCTCTCTGACCCTCCCCTGTTCATGCTCTGTCTCTCACTGTCTCAAAAATAAATAAAACATTAAAAAAATTAAAAAAAAAGAAATAGGTTATATATTGTAAATTGAGTTTTAAGTGTCTGTAGAAACCTCGTACCCTGTAAAAAGCCAATTTTCACCCAGAGCACTTAGGCTGGAAGGAAAATTTGAGCTGTTTGTTGTAACTCGCGTGATTTTAGATTTGTCTTCATGGGAACACAGTCGGCAGAGAAGAGATTCAGGTGGAGAAGGCACGATGGCCGGTGACACCTGCGGACTCCACAGTGCCCCCCACCCCCAAATACATCTGCGTTACTGAAGCGATGGCATGACAGCCGCGGGACCTCTATGCTGTAACGGAGGGAGGGTGCCAGCAGCTCAAATCTGTCTCAAAAGCTGCTGGAAACAACGTTCTCTGGGAACCTACCAGAAATAAACACGCTCTTGCTCTGACTACGGGTGGAATGCAATCCAGCACAATCCTTCCTTCAGCAGCAGGCTTGAGAACCTGCATTTCCCTTCAGGGAGTTTGCTGCTGCCATGGGTAGAAGCTTAGAATGCAGCAAGTACAAAGAGCTGAGGAGCCATTGTTCCATGGATACAGAGTTACAGGTCCCAGGCATCAATGCCTTCTAGAGATCTGCTGTAGGACACAGTGCTATATAGTCATACAATGTTGCACCCTTGAAAACTTAAGAGGGTAAATCTCATAGTAAGTGTTGTCACCAAAGGGATAAAAAAAAAAAAAATTCC
The DNA here is from genome assembly GCF_018350155.1 of Leopardus geoffroyi. NCBI lineage: Eukaryota > Metazoa > Chordata > Mammalia > Carnivora > Felidae > Leopardus > Leopardus geoffroyi. The sequence continues at coordinate 3,478,905 of NC_059329.1, read as the reverse complement.
AAGGGGACATAAGAGATCTTTTGAAGGTGACAGAGGTGATAGATATGTTGATTACCTTGATTCTGGTGATGGTATGGGTATACGCATACACCCAATCACATCAAAATGTATACATTAAATACGTGCATTTTTAAATATTAAGTACACAATGGCAATCGTATAATAGGTAAGTGCGTCAAATCAACACGTAGTACACCCTAAGTTTACATACTGTTATGTGTCAAATATATTTCAATAAGTTAAAAAAAATCTGTCTTACAAAATCCAGTAAAGTATACCCAAATAAGCTGAACATTAAACAAAAAGGATTGGTGATGGGAGCTCTGTAGTAATGAGAGCAATATTCCCCAAAGTATACCAAGTCCCAATTTAGAACCTTATTAATACATTTTGGAGAAAGGTCTGAGGTGACATCAATTTGAGGAAACTGTGTTTAAATTGTTACTTAAATACCTGTTATGTAAGATCTTTCTATATGGCAAAAGTTTTTTTTTCTTAATTTTTAGAATCCTACTGTATATAGATTGATTCAAATTGCATTTGATCTCAGATACTTCCCTCTTATATCCCTTTTGTGTATATGAAGGCTTCTTAATATTAGTGATCCGGGAAAACACTTATTTAGAAAGACATTAATTCGGGGCGCCTGGGTGGCGAAGTCGGTTAAGCGTCCGACTTCAGCCAGGGCACGATCTCGTGGTCCGTGAGTTTGAGCCCCGCGTCGGGCTCTGGGCTGATGGCTCAGAGCCTGGAGCCTGTTTCCGATTCTGTGTCTCCCTCTCTCTCTGCCCCTCCCCCGTTCATGCTCTGTCTCTCTCTGTCCCAAAAATAAATAAAAAAACGTTGAAAAAAAAAATTAAAAAAAAAAAAAGACATTAATTCTTATCTGATCGATACTACCTATTATGACTACAGAGGGCGACAAACTTATACTGCAGATACCAAGTATGACCCAGGCTGCTTTAATTCCCCAGAATTCCCTCTCCCCCTCTTCCAGAGTGAGAGAATAATACACAACATGTATCTGCCTCTTCCACAGCTAGATGTGGTGATGTAACTACATTTTCTGACCAATGGAATTTGGGTGGAAATAGTATAAGCCTTCTAATTATGAGCTGAGCTCTAAGGCATGAGGTTGTCCATGCACTCTTGTCTCTGGTCAGCTGGGACATGGCTATGCCTGTGACCTTGTTTGACCTTGATGACAAAAATAAAGCACGAGGTGGCAGAGCAATATGGTGAAAAGAACCTGGGTCCCTGACTATTCTAACCAGATTGAACCACTCACTTTGGAAAAAAATGTAGGAAAGAGAATTCAAGTTTATGTTTTTTTAAGATGCCGTTATCATTGAATCTCTTGGTTTCAGTAGCTTTGCATTTATCCCAATGAGTCCACCAAATGGCAACGACCTAGCATTTACTGACAGTGGGTTGCAGATAAGGCTGAACTGTCAGAGCGGCACCATCCTACCGAGTGATCTGGAGGCAACAGACTATTAACCTTCACAACAGCACTGTGAGGTAGGTGCTATCATTATCCCCTTTTGACAGAGGAAGTCACCTCGGCACAGAGAGGTTAAGTAACTTGCCCAGTGTCCTGTAGACAGCAAGGGGCAGAGGGAGGCTTTAAATCACCTCAGTTGGGCTCCAAATCTGAAGCTCATCATTGCTACTTACTTGGGAGATTAAGAAAGACAATAATCTCATGCTTTAGGGGGCACTTATTTAACAACAATTCATTCCCTAGAATTGTATGTGTATAAATCAAGGCATAAAATGATAAATATTTAAATTTATCAATAAATGCACAAACACGTATTGATCACCTAACATTTCATTCAGCATATTAACAGCAAGAGGTTTCCAGATTACCCAAATGTGAGAGACAGAACTAACATATTCAGAGAATTACTAATGCAAAGAAAACAGGGATGATTGATTTTTGAGGATAAACAAAAATTAAAATGTATCTCAGGAGGTTAAAATATTGCCCAAAGAATACAACTAAGCAAATGATTATTACCATGGATATATTACACTTGGGCCGGAAAAGAAAAGCTTTCCCACATGGAGGATAAAACTGTCATTATGTTGCAGCTCAGGTAAAACTCAAGCTCATAAAGTAACTGCAGAGTCTGAGATGATAGGCCGGCTGTTTGAAATCAAGTAAGGTGTGAGGGGGCGCCTGGGTGGCTCAGTCGGTTAAGTTTCCAACTCCTGATTTCCGCTCAGGTCATGATCTTACAGTTCGTGAGATCAAGCCTCACGTCAGACTCTGTGCTGACAGCGCGGAGCCTGCTGGGGATTCTTTCTCTCCTCTCTCTCTGCCCCTCCCCTGCTCACTCTTTCTCTCTCTCTCTCTCTCTCTCAAAATAAATAAATACACTTAAAAACAAAATAAAATAACAAATTTTAGTGTGAATAACATGAGGGCAGCATCCAAAATAATGGAAATAACAGTCACAATTAGACCTTAAGAGAAGTCTAAGATTTCAGGATGACATTTACAAAAATAAACTCTTATTGAAGCATGACATACAAAAAAAAAAAAAAAAAAAAAAAACGACCCATATTGGGTGAAGCTGAATTAACTTCCACAAGATGATTACAGCTATGCAGCCAGCAGCCAAGTCTGCTGCTTGGTCCTGGGGCTGATGCTATAATGATCTGGTGGGTCAGCTGGGGTGGGGGTCTCAGTCAATGGGGCCGCTCTCTTGTGTCTCATCCTCGAAGGAACTGGTCGGGCCTTTTCACTCCAACTCCTCCAATGTGGCTTCTTTACCTTTTATTTGTCAGCCCCCGTCTCAAGGGCATCAGGACGGGAGAAACCTGTAATACTTCTGGATAGGAAGGCACACTCCCACATTTCAGTGAGGGGGAGTGGGGGGGCTGAGAAGTCCTGTTGTGAGCATTCTTTTTTTCGCTGTTTTAAATCTACCAGAGTGATCCTGTAATTTATTATCTGAATCGGGACACTTCTGAGAATGAGAGTAACCAGAAGCAATGCCAGGAATCCTGGACCAGATCTGTCTCGGGAAAGCTGAAATGCACGGGTCCCTGTCCCTTAACCATTTGAAATTATTTTTTGTGTGTGTGTGAAGCTTTTCATCCATCTTTCTGAAGGTTTTGTTGTTGTTGTTTTAAACTAATTTAGATGAATTTTTAAACTTATCTCTCAGGAAGGGTTCTTTGTTCTATAAATGGCAAATGTATTTTCCCCCCTGATCTGTGGCTTTCCTCTTTGTCATGCAATTTCGTAGCGCGGCTCAATTTACCAAAGTTTTTCTTCAGGGTTAGTGTTTCCTACACCCTGCTGAAGAAATATGTGCCTAATTTGAAGAATTGAGTGTGTTTTCCTATTTTATCTTCCAAAAAGATTAACTCACCCTTGACATTTAGATCTGCAATTCACCTAGAATTGATTTTTCTGTGTAGTGTGAAATATTGGGAAAAGATTAATGTGTTTCAACACAGGTAGCACATTAACCCCCACACAATTTACCAGGGAGACTGACCTTTAATCACCATTCAAGAGCGACATTTTTGTCCCATGTGCAGTGTCTATATGCATGCAGCCCTATTACTGTAGTTTCTGAATTCTCTCCTGTTTCATTGGTTTGTCTCTCCCTGGACTAGTACAATACGATGTTAATTCTTGTAGTTTTATTGGGAATCCTGATGTTCAGTACTGCACGTCTCCATTTTTTTCTCTTTAAGAATTTTTTACCACTCTTAGACTTTATATTTTCCAAATCAAATTTAAAATTATTTTCTCGATATTCACGTATACCACACGCACAAGTTGCCTAGGAATTTGATTGTGCCTGGTTTGAACGGAGGTGCATTTGGGAAGACATTCTAGAATATTGTTTTTTCCAATCGATAAACATGGTAGACGGCAGGTGGTTCACTGATTTAAAAAAATATGACACTTTGAATTTTACTCTTCCTCGGGTCAGCTTTTGTTATATTTTTTTCTTAGATATTTGCTGTTTTGACTCTTAACTATAGAGAACAAACTGATGGTCACCAGAGGGGAGGAGGGTGGCGGGCCCAGCTAAATAGGTCATGGGGCTTAAGGATGCACTTGTGATGAGCACCGGGTGTTGTAGTGAAATGCGGAATCACCATACCTTACACCTGAAGCTAATATTACACTGTGTGCTAACCGGAATTTATTTATTTGTTTGTTTTTAAAGTTTATTTATTTATTTTGAGAAAGAGAATGACACAGTGAAAGTGGGGGGAGTAACAGAAAAGAGACAGAGAGAGAATCCCAAGCAGGCTCTGTGCTGTCAACACAAACGGTGAGATCATGACCTGAGCTGAAATCAAGAGTCAGACGATTCATTAACTGAGCCCCTAAATAAAAACTTTAAAAATTTTCTGTTTTTACTGCTATAGTTGTTAAAATATTTAAAAATATATTTTAGGGGCGCCTGGGTGGCGCAGTCGGTTAAGCGTCCGACTTCAGCCAGGTCACGATCTCGCGGTCCGTGAGTTCGAGCCCCGCGTCGGGCTCTGGGCTGATGGCTCAGAGCCTGGAGCCTGTTTCCGATTCTGTGTCTCCCTCTCTCTCTGCCCCTCCCCCGTTCATGCTCTGTCTCTCTCTGTCTCAAAAATAAATAAAAAACATTAAAAAAAATATATTTTAAAAATGTATATCGTTGTTATATATAAATATAGTTGAATACTTAAATATTGCCCCTGCATGCAATACACTTGCTATATTTACTTACTTATTCTAGTTTACTTATACATTTGGATTTTCTACATTTAAAATTGTGAATCTTGAGGATTTTATTTCTTATTTTCTTATATTTACCTCTCTATGCATTTACTCTCCCTTTATTTCACTGACTAGGGACCTCCAGTGTGATAATTAGTACAAATTGTGTTATCGGATCTTTTCTTTTTTCTGACCCATGATTGGAAGCTTTCAATATTTCATAGAAAATATAATAATTTCTGTAGATTCCTTTTAACAGAAAGAAACATTTTTCTTCTATTTCCATTTTGCAAAGAGTTTTCTAGAAATAATGAAGGGGTGATAAAATTTCTTCAACGATTTTCTGCATCTACTGAAACAATTATATTTTTCTGTTTTATTCAGTGAGTGTGGTGATTTGCACAGAGATATTTTTCTAATAGACTATATTTCTGGAATATATCTACCTCAGATGTGACATATTATCCATTTCATGCTTTGCTGAATTTGGGTTGCTAGTCTTTGTTTACGATGATAACAACCCTGTGAGCGGGATTGCCTGATAATTTTCTTCTTTACACTGTAAGTTCTTATCAGATTTGGATCCAACTTTCCACATAAAATGACAGAGGGATTACTTAGTCTTTTTTATCCTCTGGAAGAGTTTGGATAATATTCTTCCTATAAATATTTATTCCTATCATTTGGAAGAATTGATGATTAATGTCACCTGGATCTGAAGTTTTCTTGATGAGAAGGTTGAAATTGCAGATTTAATTCCTTAATGGAACTAAGACTTCACGTCAGATGTTTTTCAGTGCTTGTTTTAATATTTGTAAGTAATGGTATCCAAAAAAGTTGTTCATTTCATTTCTATTTTCAAATTCTAACATGTATTTGTTTATAGTATCCTCTTATAAACATTTAAAAATCTGTGATATCTTCACATTTTCATGTATATATATATAATACATATAGATATGTAGTTCATACATACAATACACATATATACATACACATGTATATATATATACATACATATAAGTTCATATATGTATAATACATATATATGTATTTCATACATATATAATTTATTCTTTCTCATTTTTTTGGATTACTGTGTCAGGAGTTCATCTATTTTAATAACCTTTTCAAAGGGCAATATTGTAGCTTTGTTGATTCTTTTACATTTGCTTTCTGTCATTAGTGACTTTGTGTTCAATTTGCTGCACTGTTCTTAACTCTTAGAATGGAAATTAAATCACTTACTTTCAGGGTTTTTTAAAATATATAATCTGCGGCAGAAAAATATTCCTCCATGAAGAGTTTTCGCTGCATCCTAAGAGTTTCAATACATTGCATTTTTATTTGGTCAACCCAAAATATTTACTGTATTTCATTATGATTTCTTATTTGCTTCATGAACTATTTAGAAGTTACTGCTACAAAGAACTTATCAAACTCAACACCCAAAAAACAGTCCAGTGAGGAAATGGGCAAAAGACATGAATAGACACTTCTCCAAAGAAGACATCCAGATGGCCAACTGACACATGAAAACATGCTCAACTTCACTCATCATCAGGGAAATGCAAATCAAAACCACAATGAGATACCACCTGACACCTGTCAGAATGGCTAACATTAACAACTCAGGCAACAATAGATGTTGGTGAGGATGCGGAGGAAAAGGGTCTCTTTGGCACTGCTGGTGGGAATGCAAACTGGTGCAGCCTTTCTGGAAAACACTGTAGACGTTCCTCAAAAAATTAAAAATAGGACTACCTGACGACCCAGCAATTGCCCTACTAGGTATTTATCCAAGGGATATAGGTGTGCTCTTTTGAAGGGGCACATGCACCCTAATGTTTATAGCAGCACTATCAATAATAGCCAAAGTATGGAAAGAGCCCAAATGTCCATGGGTGGATAAATGGATAAAGAAGATGTGGTGTATATATACAATGGAGTATTACTCGGCAATCAAAAAGAATGAAATCTTGCCATTTGCAACCATGTGGATGGAACTGGAGGGTATTATGCTAAGTGAAAATCGTCAGTCAGAGAAAGACAAATATCATATGACTTCACTCATATGAGGACTTTAAGAGACAAAACAGATGAACATAAGGGAAGGGAAACAAAAATAATATAAAAATAAGGGGGGCAAAATATAAGAGACTTAAATATAGAAAACAAAGAGAGGGTTACTGGAGGGGTTGGGGGGAGGGGGATGGGCTAAATGGGTAAGGGGCATTAAGGAATCTACTAATGAAACTGTTGCATTATATGCTAACTTGGATATAAATTATAAATAATAAATAAATAAATAAATAACGATGGTACTGCTTATATTTTTAAGCAGGTTTTTAAGTTTTGACTTCTAAAATAATTCTTTCATGGTGAAAGAACACATTCTATGCCATTTCATAATATTCATGGAGACTGTTTATGGCAGCCTTCAGGAATTTTTTTACAAATTTTCTATGTGTATTTGAAAAAAGAGTGCTCTCTATAGATGATTTCTGTGGTATTTTATACATGTCAATTATGTTACATTGTTTAATCATGTTGTATTTGACATTCTTGTTAATTTTTTTGTCTACTTGATCTATCGGTTATAGAGAACTGCGTGCTAAAATATCCAGTGATTACTGTAAGTTAGTTATTTCTCATTTTATTACTACAATTTTTGCTTCATGTATTTTGAGGGTAAGTCAATAGAATCATGCACAATTATAAACGTTGTCTTTGTATTGAACCCTATTAATCTCAAGAAATGCCTCATGCCTTAAATTATATTTATACTGATATAGTACCATATCAATCCTGACTTTCTTTAAATTTGTGTTGCAAGTTGTATCTTTTTCCTCTCTTTAATTTCAACGTCTTTTAAAAACGTCTATTACAAGTTATTTTTTGTCTTCATTATTCAGTCTGAAAATCTTTGTTATTTGGATTATTTAGCGAATTTATAGTTAGTATAATTACTGATGTGTTTGTATTCAAATATTCCATCTTGTTATTTGTTTTTAATTTGTCCTGTATCTTCCACATTCTATTTTTGGGTTTAATAGCTTTGTTGAGATATAATTCAATTCCTATGAAGTTCATAAATTTAACATGTACAGTTGGGTGCTATATTCACTGAATTGTGCATCTATCACCCAGTGTATTTATAGGACATTTTTATTGCCCCCAGAAGAAGCCTTTGCCAGGGCACCTGGGTGGCTTGGTCAGATGAGTGTCCGTCTTCAGCTCAGGTCATGATCTCCGGGTTTGTGAATTCGAGCCCCCACTTTGGACTCTGTGCTGACAGCTCAGGGCCTTGAGCCTGCTTCAGATTCTCTCTCTGCCCCTCCCCTACTCACTCATGCACGTGTGCACTCTCTCTCCATAATAAATAAACATTAAAAAAATAAACAAAAAAGGAGTCCGTGCCCATTAGCAATGACTCCAGATTCCCACCAACCCAAAACTACACAAGAGATAATCTATTTTTTGTCTCTATCACCTATTCATTTCATATAAACAGAATCAAACAACATGCTGTCTTTACTCATTGTTCTCTTTCACTTCAAAAAATGATTTGAAGGTTCATCCAACTTGGAACAGGTACCATTTCTTTTTATTGCTTTGTATCATCCGATTGCTTGCATGACTGAATAATAAATATCCCACTGTATGGTTCTATCATGGTTTCTTCATCCATGCATCAGTTAATGAACAGTTAGGTTGTTTCCACTTTTCAGCTATTAGGATAATGGTGCTGTGAACATTCATGTATAAATTTCATATGTCTGAAAACATCTTTATTTTTTACTTCAAATTTGAAGAATATCTTTACTAGGCACAGAAGTCTAGATTGACAAGGATTTTTTTTTCCAGTTCTGTAAAGATGCTGTTCAATTGTCTTGTTGATTCTATTATTTCATTGAGAAGTAAGTTCCATACTTAATGTTTCTCGCTTGAAAGCAACATGTCATTTTGCTCTAGATACTTGAAAAATTTTCTCTTTGACCATAATATGCGTTGGTGTGGTTTTCTTTGTATCTATTCTTTGGATTTGTAGAACTTATATTAACACTTTAAAATACTGTTTCAACTTCATCGGATTTCCTTTGCTTCTGGAATTCCAATTATACATATTCTCAGGACACTATTTTTATTTTAGAAACAAATGTTAATGGGGGCATCTGAGGGTCTCAGTCTGTAAGTGTCTGACTTCAGCTCAGGTCATGATCTCACAGTTCGTGAGTTTGAGCCTCACATTGGGCTCACCATTGTCAGCACAGAACCTGCAGCCTGCTTCAGATTCTGTGTCTCCCTCTCTCTCTGCTCCTCCCCCACTTGCACTCTCTCTCTCTCTGTCAAAAATAAATAAACACTAAAAAAAAGAAAAGAAATGCTACCAATAGCATAATGAATTCCTACAGCAACAATAATAAAATGGTTAAGAGTCTAGAAAGAATGCTATTTGAGAAACAAATAAATGTGTTATTGATAGCTGGCCTAGAAGAGAGAAAATACAGGGGAGTCATAATACTTTCAAACATTTAAATGACTGTTGTACACAAGAAAAAGTATTTAATGGTCCTTTACACAATTCAACTTAAAATAACAGAGAAAAGTAAATTTTGGTTCCATGTAAACAAGTCCATGGCTGAGAATTCAAAATGTTTACAAAAAGACCACACTGTTCTCTCGAGGGCCGTCTAGTCCAGGGATAGATAGGAAGAGGCTTGTTGAGTCTATTTTAAGAATATTATAAGAGCTTAGAACCCTGTGTATAAACTCTAAGTAAGGCTTGAGGAATATGTAAAGATTAATGAATGAATTGGGTGGACACAATTTTCCAGAGAGGAGAAGTGTCCTATGGAAAGGTGTGGTGACAGAGTGTAGGGTACTTTGGGGAGAGATGGTTAATGAATAAAGAGTTCATTGCAGTTAATGCATAAAGAGTTTGTATTGGTCAATCACAAAGCTACTTTCTACTCAGAGCCAACTTCTATCCTAAACCCTTCAAGAAATGCCTCATGCCTTAAATTACTTCTTAATTTAAGTAATTACTTACTTAATGAGTAATTACTTAAATTACTCATGCCTTTAAGAACTTCTTATACTTATGTTTGTGTGTGTGTGTTTTGTAGTTTCCTACCAGACTGTAAGGCCTTTAATAGAAGGCTTTTCATCTCTATGTTCTTTCCTACAGGAAGTAGGGATTCATAGGAGGTTTTGAGGAGGAACAAAAGCAACTGAAATCTGTATTTAGAAAACACTACCGTGAGGATCAGCAGAAAGACAGACTGGAAGCAGCAAGTCTAGTTAGGAAGCTTTCTGCAGCGGAAACCAAGGGGGAGAGAAAAAGACAATTTGGTGGCAAAGGTGACAAAGTTGGGTAAACTGAGGGCAGAAGACTGAGGCAGGTGCGTGAGTCCAGCCTGTGTGATGGGAAGTTCCATGACAGCGTTCTTATTTTTCCACCTCCGTTCCACACACTACAAATGACACTTCCCCACTTCCCATGGTCTCCTGCCTGGTCCCTCCACAGCCCCTGCACAGACTTCTGCATTTCTCATCGATACCCCTGTACTTCTGCAAGGTTTATGGGCATCCACACCCCTCTGAGTGATTACTGTGTCCAGTGAACGGCTCCTACGCCTTCCAGCTTGACTGTTAGCTCCTGAATGTTTGAAACCTACTGTCCAGATTCACAGTGCTAAATCCCAGCTTTTAAAAGAGAATTTATTTATTTAAATCCAAGTGAATACTACAGTATAGTATTGGTTTCAGGAGTAGAACCCAGTGATTCATCACTTACATAGAACACCCAGTGTCCATCCCAACAAGTGCCCTCCTTAATGCCCATCCCCCTTGTAGCCCATCCCCCACCCACCTCCCTCCATCAACCCTATTTGTTCTCTGTATTTAAGAGTTTCTTATGGTTTACCTCCCTCTCTATTTTTATCTTATTTTTCCTTCCTTTCCCCTGTGTTCATCTGCTTTGTTTCTCAAATTCCACATGTGAATGAAATCATTAATCTCTGATACACTCTATTGAACTAGAGGTGGGTTACAATGAACCCTGGTTTAATGAACAGAAATAAAGAATTTATTACCATCACCTACAATATAGGTAATCAACTTTTAGCTTGAAACCAAAGAGACGTACACACTTAGAAGTGTTAGCTTTACTGAATCTGCCAAGTGTGCTCTGAGTTCCTAATTACAGCGAATCTTCCTTTCCATCGTCCAATTTGTTTTCTGTGGCAGCCAAACTAAATGTAATCTCTTGAGTGTTGGCAATTTGGGGAGCCTTTCCACTCAATTATAAAGGCCAAAGAATTGGATTTTTAAAGGATAATAAGAGCCCATCTGAAATTGGCTTAAATAATGCAGGTTTTTTGTTTTTGTTTTTGTTTTTGTTTTTGTTTTACCTCATATAAGAAAATATGTAAAGGTCTCCTAGGCCCTGGGTCCTGCCTGTTGGAGGAGATCTACCCTCCTCTAGTGGATGACTTTAGCCTTCACAGATTTCAGCAGGTGTGGGTCTCGACTCTGAATAGGACAACAGCCAAGTACAAAGGAGGATCGTCTCCTACTCTTCTCTTTAATAAGAGTGAGGGGCTCCTTTTAGCAGTTTCCTATCAGCTTTGTCCTTGTTTCTCATTGGTCAGAATCACACACCCAAGCCCAAATCATTTAATGCAAAGTGCAGCAGGATCTCCAGGATGGCCTTAGGCTCATGACCCACTGTCATTTTTTTCTTTTTTATCTTTATGAATTTTTGAGAGACAGAGTGTGAGTGGGGCGGGGGGGGAGAGAGAGAGAGAGAGGGAGACACAGATTCTGAAACAGGCTCCAGGCTCTGAGCTGTCAGCACAGAGCCCGACGAAGGGCTCAGACCCACGGACTGTGAGATCGTGACCTGAGCTGAAGTCGGACGCTTAATCTACTGAGCCACCCGGGTGCCCCCGCTGTCTACTGTTTTATACAGAATCCTAATTTACATAGAGAAGAGGGTGTATCATGGAAAAGCACCTGGATGATGTTAGCAAGCCGAGGGAAAACACAGATTTGTGGTAGGTAAGCAAGAGGGTGAACTCTAGAAGGTCTACAATGTTGATTGCTGAAAAGGAAGAAATTTCTTTGGGAAGAAATCTTAACTAATTATGTTCCCCTCAAAATGGGTTTACTGCTTCTATGATATCATGTGTAGTAAGACTTCACATTACAACATTAAGAAACAGTATAAATCGTCAAAACCCCTCGAAGGGTAACAATCAGATCCCCAAAGGTCAATTATCACATATTATAAACACAGAACCGTGTTAGACTATCCACACCATTCCAGACCATTCTCTGAAGGACTGAATTTGCATGTATTATTCATAATGGTATCTGGCAATAGTTGCAGGAATGTTGTGGGAAGGCTGAGAGATTTCAGGTTAGTAATGACTAACTTAAAAAGCATCTAAAAAAATGGTTTACAAGCTTATTCAAGAACAGTGTCATTTGGTACTAGGAAAAATATAATAATTATACCCAACATGAAAATTTATGTTTTGGAAATTCTTTTTTTCCCCTCATTGTTCATTTCTTTTGTTTTTTAAGATTCCACATACAAATGAAATCATGTGGTGTTTGTCTTTCTTTGCCTGACTTATTTCTTTCAGCATAATACACTCTAGGTCCATCTGTATGGTTGCAAATGCAAAGTCTCTTCCTTATTTTGGCTGAGTCATATTCTGTCATGTATACATATACCATTTCTTCCTTATCCATTCATTAATTCATGGACAATGGATCGCTTCCACACCTTGGCTATTGTAATTAATGCTACAATAAACGTAGATGCTTACGAAACTTTTCAGATTAGAGTTTTGCTTTGGGTAAATGCCCAGTAGTGGGATTACTGGATCTTCTAGTACTTCTATTGTTAACTTTTTGAGAAACCTTCACACTGTTTTCCACAGTGGCTGCACCAATTGTCATTCCCACCAACAGTGCATGAAGATTCCCTTTTCTCCACATTCTTGCCAACATGTTATTTCTTGTCTTTTTTATTCCAGCCATTCTGACATGTGTGAAGTGATATCTTACATGATGTATCTATTATTGTCTCCATATATCAATCTTGTAACCACGGCCAACACGTGCAGTAATTTTAGGATCTAAATCTAATATACGTCTTTTCCACTCCATCTTTTTCCTTCTAGTCCTCTGTGACATTGAGTTTCACAAAAATAAACATTCTTAAATTCTTGAAGTTAAGCAGTCTTGGGAAAACTCAGTTGACAGAGAAAAGAAGCACATTAGTCCCCAGACAATGACTCCATTAAGCGACACTCTGACTTGGGATCCATTTAGTAACTCTTCTACCTTGATTTAAATATAGAGTTTTTAAGCCCCCATTTAGATCTCTTCATAGTTTTAGGTAAGAAAGTGCCAACAAAAACTTACAGAAGAAGGAAATCTGGGATCCACGTCATGGGATAAATACCTCCTCTTGTTTATATTAGAATGGGGCATCGAGTGGGTTCCCCCTCTCTGGTGCACACGGAAAATGGCTTCTTAGTCTTCCTGATTTCTTTGTGATGATGGGAATGGCCCCAGGTTCATGAGACATGACAGGAAGCCCTCCTGAGAAACTGCCAAGTTTTGCATTAACTTGTGGGGGCTGGTCTTTCTGGATGGCTTGAATGGGATCTGTGTCAGTATATGATGCAGATTTTCATCCCATTTATGGATGGGCAAATGAGAGCCTTTATCCTAAGCTGCTTGGATTTCTGCTTTCCTTCTCTCGCCACAGTGGGAGTGGTAGCAGTCTGTAGTGGTGGTGGTGGTGTGTGTGTGTGTGTAAGGTGCGGGGCGGTGGAGAATTTGCACACGTAGAGTTTGGAGACAACTACCGAGGGTAGCCGAGATGGTAAATGTCTACGCACTGGGAGAGCGTTCACCAGAAAATCCCAGGGGTAACACGGTCAGCACATCTGGCTAGCTGCACGAAACAAATATAACATCCTGTCACAGGTTGACTGATAACTGTCATCACGTCTGACTACTGAGACCTGACCCCCATCATATCCACAAAGGCCCAATAGAGGAGTCAGTATGGAAGGAAGAAGAGAAACACAAGTTATATGTCTCTGACGGAATAAAGGGATTCGGAAGCCAGGCACAGAACATGGGCACATAAGTTCCAACAACGTATGTTTCGTTCCAAGCCAGTATTCAAACCCACTGAAATAAATTGTAACTGGGAAAATCTTAAATCTGACAACACTGACTGAGTCTGTAATGTGCGGCATTGAATCAGGAAAGCTGGAACATCTTACTTGTCCTGGACTGGATAATTAGAGTAGCTACATTTCATTGAGAAGTTACGATCTTGCAGTCACTATGTTGAGTGATTGACGTCCACCAGTTCTCTTAAGCTGTAAGTGAAGTATATGAGATACGTACTTTATCCCCATTTTACATATAGAAAGACCAAGGCTCAGATGGCTTTAGAATCTTGCCTAAGATCACACAGCTTGCCAAGATGCTACAATTCTTATCCGGCACACTTAACTAGTTTGCTCCACTATTCGAGTAGTTTAAGGAAAGGGTGTTACAATCCAGACGGATTTGTTTCCCTCAAACACAGAAACTATTTTCTCTTTCAACTCCCATGAAAATTCTCTAATAAGCTCGTAAATATCTACATTCACATGGAATTCAGATTCAAAAGGAACGCAGTGGTCACACTACTTGACAGTGATCTTGCCAATGAAGCAGCAATCCTAATTGGAAGAATTGTGTACTATGCACACACATTTGCTGTATTCTCAGTAAGCTTACAGCTGCTGGCATAGACATCATTAGAATCTAGGAAAACAACTATTTCTGAGAGAACATCAACATAATGCAAAACGTGGTACGCCAGGAAGTGAGGAAATTTGAATATAAGTTAGTGAATGGAGGACCAGCTGTGATAAACCAAGTGGAATCCTGCCTGAGGTCCCATGTCAGAACTGCTTCTGAAAAAGGAAGTTGGGCCGTTAATGAAAACGGAGGGTCAGAAGTGTTGTTTTGCAATTTGTATGACAGATGTTACAGATGTGATGTCTATTTTACTTTGGTCTCTTCCTTGTTTCATTTTAGGAGTGTGTGTGTGTGTGTGTGTGTGTGTGTGTGTGTGTGTGTGTTTTGGTATGGAGACTACAGATTTCTTGTAGGTTTCAAGCCCTTTGTAACTTCTTCTAGATAATATATTACTGGATGGGCACTGTGCCCAAACTTATTTTTTCCCAAAGCAACACTATCATAATTATTCCCTGGATGGCTGTGTTTGTTTTATTACCTGAGTTGAGTCACAAGGAAAAAAAATTATGTTGAAACATTAAAACAAAATTTAGTACTCATTGAAACTTAAATACCTCCCTTTCTCCCTTTCTGTTTCTTGATTTTGCTGTGGACATGATGTAGGCACTAAATGATTTTCGCAGAGTTTATACTTACAACTGATCTCTGTGTTTACCGCATGCTTTATGCTGAGACCTATTCCAGCACAGAACACGTGCTCCCTTGCTCTCTTCCTCCCCATTCTTCTTCCTGTGTGCTCCCCCTGCCACGACTTATCCAGAAAACTCTGCCGTTTCCTGCGATTGGTGGTAAAGACCCTACACTCTTCCCGCCACGGCACTTAATGCAGATTGTAAATATTCCAGTTCACTCTCCACGCCACTCACTATAAACATTCTCGGTTCTGTCCATGAAGACCTGCCTTTGTTTTTGTTTTTTAAGTTTATGTATTTATTTTGAGGGAGAGCAGAGGAGGGGCAGAAAGAGATGGGGAGAGAGAATCCCAAGCAGGCTCCAAGCTGTCCGCGCAGAGCCCAGTGTGGGGCTCGAACTCACAAAACTGTGAGATCATGACCTGAGCCAAAGTCAGACAGTCAACCCACTGAGCTTCGCAGGAACTCCATGAAGCTGTGTTTTTGGTTCACACCTCTGTTTCAACCTCCTGGCTCTCAGACCACCTTGAATACAGCTTCCCTTCTCAATAGCCTGCCCTGTCTCTTCTTCCAGTGCCAGCCAGAGTCTACAAGGGCAATGGGGACTCAGTGTCTCCACCTCCTCGGCCTCCTGTAGTCTGACTGGTATCCCCAGCGAGGCACGTTAGGCTGTGCTTACAATGCTCAGCGATGGTCTCCAACCAATGGAAATTCTTCACGATGTATCATTTCAGGCTCCTCTAACATTAGATTCTGTTGATGACTGCATTCTCGGCTATTTTCTATTCCTTGGCTTTCAATATTCCTTTGCCCTTTGGGGCATATGGTTCTCTACCTCTGAGCACTTACTCTCTGCTTTCTTGGTGAGGTTCTCTTCCTCTCCCCACTGTATAAATGTGATACCTTCTATCCTTAGTCTGATTTTCTATCTCCATATTCCCTTTGCATAATGTTACCCATTTTCATGGTTTTCAAGTACCTACCATGTTGGAAAAAAATATGTAACGATGTCCCACTACCCACAGTATCGTCCCCCTATCAACCACATCACACATATCCAGCCATTATTATGGGCAGAGTATACACTTGGCTCCAAGAAAGTTCCTATTTTTTTTGACTGCTTATTAAATGCTTCACAATGCATCAATCTCCCTACATCGTCACTACTGCCTTCCCAGAAAGGGTCCCTTATTCCCAACGTTATAAAGAAACCAAATCTCAAAGAATGTAAGTACAGTTTTCACATAATGGTGTTGGCTACTGCAAGGGCAAGACTGAGAGCTCACGTTAGGTTTATCCTCCTTGTCCCTCCTCCTAGTCCTGCTGTTCACAGGCTCGCATACCCCCTGGGGAGCTGGCACATTGGAAAACCAGCGCTCAAGGCTTCTCTAGCTAATGAGCTACACTTCAATGTTCCCAGCACATGTGCACCCGTGTCAATTTTCAAACTCTTTTTTTTTTCTTTTTTGCTCTGGAAACGGTGGAGAATTATTGAATGCCTATCAACTCTTAAGTCAGCTCATGAGTCCGTCTCTGCCAGGAAGCTTCCTCTGGATCTTCCTACTAATACTGAGTGGCCCTCCCAACTCTGAACTCTTGATCTGGTTCCCTTCAGCCTGAATTCTAGAGCAGTCTATTCTGTTATTCCATCATTTCTTACGTTTCTGGGTAGGGGGTTGACTCCGTGTAAAACCAGAAGCTTGTGGGGGTTGACGCCTTGGGCTTGGCTGCAGCACCAAGGAGCAGGTCAGCAGAGAAGTATTGCTCAATAAATATATTCTTCATTTTATTGAATTTAAAATTGAACTGAATTTCTCTGTGACCTCCTTTAATGCTGGAAAATGGGGGAAAAAGCTTAGTAATGTAAAAGTCATGCTGATGTGCGAGGGAAAGCAACAAATGATTGATTACACAAGTCTGTAAGAGGAAGTGCTTTTGCCGCTATTCCTAGCTCAGTAAATCAAAAATAGCTTGCCAGATGTGACTCCCGGTTTTCTATAAAATTCATCATTTTCTATATGCATTTACAAAGCAGAGAAAGGATTTTATAGATAGCAACACCCAAAGAAAATTAGGCCTGCCTTGCTCCCCTCTCTCCCTCCTTCTCATCTCTCTCCCTCCCTCCCCCTTCCTCTATGTCTCTCCCTCCTCCCTTCCTTCCTCTCTCCTTCCTCCCCTCCCTCCCTCACCCTCCTCCTTCCCTTTCTCCCTCCTCCCTCCCTCCATCTTCCTCCTCCCTCCCTCCGTCTTCCTCCTCCCTCTCTTCCCTCTCTTTCAACCTCTCTCTTCCTCCCTCCCTTCTCCCTCCCTGTCTCTTTATTTCCCCTTCCCCCCTCCCTCCGTTACCTTCCTTCCCCCTCCCTCCTTCTCCCTCCTCCCTCCCTCCTCCCTCTTCTTTCCTCCTTCTCTCTCCCTCCCTCTCCCTTCCTTCCTTCCTCCCTCTCTTTCCCTCCCTTTCCCTCCTTCTCCTTCCCTCTCCCCCTCCTCTCTCTTTCCTCCTTCTCTCTCCCTCCGTCTTCTCTCCCTTCCTCTCTCTCTCTCCCTCTCCCCTTATACTTGTATAAAATACACTAAACTATGGACATGGAGCTGAATTGGGCAAATTTTCAATATCTGAACAGATATACTTTAATCTAACAAGGCTGTGATGCTGATTCGAAAACAATGAAGGGTTGAACTTGGTGAGTTCTGAGGTCTCTCACAGTCCTGTGATTGTGTAATTGTGTTAAGGCAGCATTTTTAACAACTACAGGCTAAATATTGCAAAACGCTTAATTCCACTTTAAACTTGGGGGCTCTCAGAAGCAGCAAACTCTGCTGTGCACTTTGCCTCTTCATTACCCTCCTACTAACTGCCCCCCAGTCCCTCCCGTGTCCTCCTACTAACTGTCCTCCAGTCCCTCCAGTGAAAGCCCCTGTCCCTAGCACCATCCCCTTGCCCAGACAAATGTCTACACTGCTTCTGCCACAGAAGCAAATCTCTTCAAAAGAATATTTTCAGTTCAGAATCACTAATAAAACTATTTTAGTTATTTACAGTGCTTTAGAAACACGGCCATATGAATCATGGTGTAAAATACAATCTGTTTGCTTATGCTCTTAAATACTGTCCACAGCCAAATTTTATGACAGTGAATTTCAAAACTTTGTTTTTTGTAAGATCCATGAGGAGGGTTTGTATAAATATAGCTCCCTAGTCTCTATAGAGGGGTTCTTGTCTAATACTTTTGGGGGGAAACGGAGAGGTTTGAAATTTTATTAAGCACTCTGTGTGACTCTGATGTTGATGATGTGGTTTTGTCTGGAACAAATATTGACAAACCCTGGCCCTTACTGTTTACTCTTGACTCTTTTCATGCTGTAGAGTGAAGAATTTAACTTCAAATACCACAAAATATCAAATATCACAGTAAAAGTCACAACTTTATAGCAAATGATTTATGTGTGTGGTAACCTGATATTCTTATTTCAAACCCAAATTATATGTTCAGCATCACACTGACAAATAATACTGACATACTCATAATATTGTTCATAATCTTACATAGCATACTTTTCAATGTTAAGGACTTAATTGTAAGCTCGCCGTAATCACTGCATTGCACAATTAT
This sequence comes from Leopardus geoffroyi, assembly GCF_018350155.1. Lineage (NCBI taxonomy): Eukaryota > Metazoa > Chordata > Mammalia > Carnivora > Felidae > Leopardus > Leopardus geoffroyi. The sequence continues at coordinate 3,460,087 of NC_059329.1, read as the reverse complement.
GAATTAATGTTCTTGTTAACAACAGATCTCTTTGGGACCCTGATGTCAATGGGCAAGAAAACAGATTCTAGAACTCCACTTTACAAGCAAAGGGGCTTTAAGTGAGGGCCTTGCGGTGATTCAGGATATAAATGCTAGTGACTGAAAGTTCCGCCTTACAGCAAACTACGGCCCGTAGAAAATCACAGGATGGCAGGTTTCTGGTTTACTTTCATGCATTTAGTTGGAACAGCTCAAAACATCAAATTGTCAACATCCAGAAAAAAGAGATGAAAGAAATCTATCAGGAATGATTAGATTAATATAATCCTCAAATATGAAATAACCAGTCTCATCTGCTTCACAAGGTAGGAATACACAGAAACAGAGATGGAGACTTGGAGAAATTAAGCAACTTGTGTGTGGTCATAGTTATAGGGATGGGAGTCAGACTGGAATCTTCAACCCAGTTCATCTTTTTTTTTTAAATGAAGATTTCTTAAAGCTTTTTAATGAAAAAATACACACATAGAGAAAACTACAGGAAGTAGTATAATGAACCATTAAGTATCTATGGCCAATCTTTCTTCATTGATGTCCACCTAGCCCTCCACCTTTAAGCAAATCCCAGACATCATATCATTGCATCCGTAAATATTTCAGTATGTATCTCTAAAAGATACTCTTTTAAAAATATAAATAAAATAGAGGTGCCTGGGTGGCTCAGTTGTTTAAGCGTCCAACTTCGGCTCAGGTCATGATCTCGCGATTTGTGGGTTCCAGCCCCACAACGCGCTCTGTGCTGACAGCTCCGAGCCTGGAGCCTGCTTCAGATTCTGTGTCTCCTTCTCTCTCTGCCCCTCCCCAACTTGTGCTCTGTCTCTCTCTCAAAAATAAATAAATGTAAAAAAATTTTTTTAAATATATAAACAAAATACTATTCTCCAACCTGAAATTTTTTCCAATAATTAAGGTGTTGTAACAAAAAGGAAGTGTTCATAATATAATGTGAATTGATAAAGGTTGTAAAATTATATATGCTATTATCTTAGCTGAAAAAAAGAAAGAAGAAAGAGAAAGAATTAGAAAGAAAGAAAGAAAGAAAGAAAAGAAAAGAAAAGAAAAGAAAAGAAAGGAAGGAAAGCAATGAAACAAAAGGAAGGAAACAAAGGAAAGAAGGAAGAAAGAAAGATAGAAAAAGAAAGGAAGGAAGGAAGGAGGATGAGGGGAGGAAAGGAGGGAGTGAAGAAAAAAACAAATGCTTATTCACAGAGAAAAATGACTTGAAGGAAATACAATTATTACCAGTAGTCTTTAGTTACCCTGTGTCAAGGGATGAGAGAAAATTTTGCCTTACTCGTGTATTTTAGTGTATATATTTATTAGTAGGAATCTCCTGTGTGAGATAACAATTCATCCTTTTAACACTGTAAGACTTCTAATGTATTGAGCACTGTCATTCAGCCTCCACTTCTTCAACAACTACGTATTGAATGTGCAGTGAACGCATCAGCATTGAATGAATAGCGAACAAATCGCACAGTTTCTGATCTCAGAAGCCACTAAGTCACCTTTAAGGTGAGTATTTGACTTCATTCGTTTTTACATAAATTATGATAGATTTCAGTAGAATTTTTTTTTTTTAACTGCAAACCATTTCTTTTCTTTTTTTTGGCAGCCAATGGCTTGAATCTCTGCACACAGTGGGCTGGGTGCTTGGTTCATGACATTGAACACAGAGGTACAGTTTATGTCCTCATGTAGCTAGGAGAGTCAGGTAAAAGATGCAGGCTCAACAAGAAGTTGTCGAGTATAGCGGAACCACGAGAATGTGCAACAGGGGATTTACCTAACTTTGGAATGTAGGGAAGGCCTCCCGAAGAAGCAGGCTCAGCCCTAAAAAATGCATGAGAATTTGCGTCATGGACACTGGATGGGAAGAGCGCTCCAGGCAAAAGGCCTAGGATGTGTAAAGACGGAGAACGAGGAGGACACGGGATATTTGAAGGAACAGAGCCCAGTGTGGCTGCGGCGGGTCCAAGCGAGGAGACAGAGACGGGGTCAAGGTACGACTGGAGAGGCTAAGACTGAAGTCGTGCAGGCCAATGGGAAGACCTTGAAGGGCTTTAGACGGAAATTATTTCTTCACTGACAGACCTGCGTACTTTTGAGAGCCAACACAGATGTAAAGATAATGAGTCCCTGTAATGCAGATGGACCCTTCCTACCCAGCAGAGAACGCAAACAGCTTCAGGGAGGAGCTGGCCCACTTGGGCCACACACACCAGTGGGCAATAGTTAATGGTTCTCTCTTCTTCATTGAGCACTGGGGATCCCACTTCCTGGAGGGGCAGAAAGTGATTCCAGCCTACAGATTCTACTATCTGGCTGTGTAAAGCCTCGACCACTGTCCCCCCGCTTTCTCAGCCTGCAAGACGTGTCTTAATGAACTGCTGCTCTCCCCACAGCTCCCGTTTCTTGGCAATTATTTCACTCAACAGTTGGCTTTGAGAGTTCAATAATTCTTGTTTCCACAGCACGAGTTGCAGAAAGACAAAACATTCATACAACACCGTTCTAGCAACACCGTACCAGTCGGCAATCTCGGTCAGCACATGTGTTAGACGCTAGTGTGGCACTGGGCGCATCATCATATACTGAAGCATCACTTGCTTTGTCAGGCATCTCGCAATATATGCCACACGTAGAATGTCTTTCCTCTCACTGATGCTCCCACTAGAACACACATCCTACCAATTACTCAAGATATTATGCATTTCAGTATAACCATGAAAATCAAGGAATAGATTTAGATATGCAAGTTTCCACTTAAATGCAAATTGAGGAAATTAGGGCTTAATCTTGAATTTGAAATATACTTACGGAGAAAACACCACTGATTTATTAAGAGAAATGGATACTTTTTCTTACTTACACACAGTGTAGACTTGGATAAATTACTTACCCTTTGGGGCATCATTTTCCGTATCTATAAAATAAGAATTCAGGAAAAGTTTGCCTAGAATTAAAAAAAAACTTTTTTTAGAATTAAAGTCCATGTATAGGTTTCAGATTTTATATAAGATATTCCAAATGAATGGTATGTATGTATGTATGTATGTATGTGTATATACACACACACACACACACACACCCTCAGTATGAAATGTATATATATGTGTATACACACAAACACACACACCCTCAGTATGAAATGTATATATATGTGTGTATATATATACGTATATATACACACATATATGTGTGTATATATACGTATATATATACACACACATATACATATGTATACATATACATATATACATTTCATACTGAAGTTGTATATAATTATTAAGTAATTTATAAGCTTTTTCTAAGATCAAATAAAGGAGAAAAGAAAGATGCTTTTATTAAAGTGTGTCAGTGATTATTTATGTATTTTTGTGAGTGTTTAATAATGACAGTAAATATTTATATAGCACCTAGCATGTCCTGGGCATTGCTTTAAGATCTTTTCAAGTACTAACTTTAAATGTTCACCTCTCCTTTAAAATATGACTAATATTCACCTTATATAATAATGAACAAACTGAGGCACTTTCCAATAAGGTAACTTTCCAATAATCACAGCTAGGATGATGAACCAAAGTGCTTGGGCTCCTGTCTCCACACATAACCACTATTATTACATCATGTTGCTGCAAAATTTACTAGGGAAGTAGCAGAGAGCAGCATAATTTGATGAAGAGTCAATCTTGGAGTTATGAGGTCTATTCTCTAGACTAGAGATGATCTTGGATGAGTCATATAATCTCTCAGGGCCTCTGATATATGAAAACCAAGATTTGGGAATTTAAATAATTCATCATTTTTTCTTCTATGCTTTCAGAAGATGGTGGGGATTCCGGGTTCCTTAAGGCTGAAATCTAATAAGTAAGATCAGTTTTCAATCATTAAAATAAAAATAACTGAATGTATAAACACTTATTTCTTAATTCTATCATTATAGGCACTAGAATCTAAGATCAAGAGAAATATCACTGAATTCATTAACAAATAATTATTATTTTAATTTAATGTGGTGACATTTGTGCTATTATACAAGACTATCAAAACTTTCATTTGCTGGTATTTAATAAGATTGAAAACTGAAGTAGGTGGTTTTTAAGATGCTTCTAGCTTTTTAAAAAAATATATTTTTTTAAGTTTATTTTGAGATAGAGCACAAGTAGGGGAAGCACAGAGAAAGGGAGAGAGAGAATCCCAAGAAGATTCCATGCTGTCAGGACCTGACTCAGGGTTTGATCTCAAGAACCATGAAGTCATGACCCCAGCCAAAATCAAGAGCCAGATGCTTAACTGACTGAGCCACGCAGGAACCCCAGATGCTTCTGGCTTTTTAATAGGAAGGCTTCAAACATGGCTCCCAAGTAAACTTTATACACATCCAAGAAGTTCTGTAACTCTCCCTCCTTAATTCTGAGCTGGTCACTTTTGACAACTTGAATGTAGCCTAAGTCAGACTGTATGACTTTTGAGACTAAGGCACAAGTCCTATGGCTTCTGCTCCATCTCTCAGAAAACTCACTCTGGGAGCCTGAGTCATCGTGGAAGAAGTCCAACTACCTGCTACACTAATCAGAACCATGGAGACTAGAAGGCAAAGGTCTGAGCTCATACTTACAGTTGTCCCCATTCAGATCCTAGACCTGCAGATGAAAACTTCACAGATCCTCAGGACCAGACCAACTGTCAGCTAAATACTATTAAGAGAACCCGGGTGGATGTCATGTGGAACAGACTAATCAGCCCTCTGAGTGCCTTTCAAATCATGAGATATAATAAGATGGTTACTGTTTTAAGCCTCTAGATTTTGGAGCAGTTACAGAGAAACAGATAAATGACAATTCTAAAAGTAAATAATCCAATGTATCATGGACTCACCATTTTGTTTTTAGATTGTATTCGAGTTGTTCGAGAGTGGGCCCTGGTCAAAATGGTTGCTCTACTCAAGTTCAGTACAAGCACCCAGTGGAATAATGGAAAGCCAGCAATGAGTTTGGGGTCAGAAGTAACTCTAATCCCAGTAGGTAACAAACGCTAGCAAATCACTCTTTCAGCCTCATCTGCAAAATGGGAATGATATTAGCTACCTCAAGCTCTCACTTCAGTTAAATGTTCTATAAGCTACTACTTTATACCAAGATGCAACCTCTTCTGGAAATTTTGCATTTAAAAAACATCATATGGAAAATATTATCATCATTTAAAAATTTTTATTTATTTATTTTTGAGAGACAGAGCATATAAACAAGGGAGGTGAGACAGAATCCCAAGCAGGCTCCATGCTGTCAGCATAGGGCCCAGCACAGGGCTCAAACTCACAAACTGTGAGATCATGACCTTAGCAGAAACTAAGAGTTGACACTTAAGCAACTGAGCCACCCAGGAGTCCCTGGAAAACATTATTTTTTAAGAATCACCAACATCAGCAGATTGTCAGGATGCTTTTTTGGAAGAGAGATTCCTGGTATTCCTCAATTAATTCAAGTCACAATTTATGGTCAATATTGAGGTTTTAATCAGCACCTCAATTTTTGAAGGGATATTTCAGGGATAAGTTTGCAGGGCAAAACAATCTGTTTCTAATACATAATTGATGCTGGATATTTATATAAAAACATGTCCAGTTGGAACAGATTAGGGAACAAATTAATTCCAGCCAAAAAATAATCCAATTTGTCACTAATTGTAAAAACAATTGACAGAAAGATTGTACAGCCTGCTGCTCTCGCGTAAGCGGTGAAATTGCCACGGCTGTGACAACGAAAAGTAAGAAAACAGTAGCTCTAATTAGCATTCTGACATCTATGCATTATGGAAAACCCTGAGAATAACAGAATGCTTTAGTAAGGTGACTTTTGGTTTACTCTTGTTTGAAATCATCAAGCTTGATTTGCGCAACTAATAGCTTCATTGTCTATCACATGAATGGGAAAGAATCAAACTACATATACCAAGTGAACAGGATGTCACAGGACTTTGAAAATATCATCTTATCAGCTACCAAGAAGCATACTGGTAGATTTCTGATTTATACATGAACATTTGCACAGATAGAAAGTCCATCATGGTTCTAAGTAGCCACTTCTGGTTTTAGTGATTGTGGAGTCTGACCAACAGAAATTTCCTGAATCTTAACCTAAGTGCCTTGTTTTTTCTTGTCCTTTGAGGTGGAAACAGGTCAATTTATAACACAAAATAAGCATCCTTGGTCAAAATATAAGTTTTAAAAATCTCAATCTTTAGCCTTCTATTTATAAGAGTGACTAGTTCATTCGGTTATTCAATACATATATATTAAGGTCTGAAATGTGTCAGGCACGGTTCTAAGTTGCTGGGGGTAGAGAGGTGAAGAGGGGACATCCTCACTCTAAGGGAACTTATGTCCTAGTAAGAGAGAAACACACTTTGGAAAAAAACTTACCAATTAAAAAAAAATTCTTCAGATAATGAAGGAGGGCACTTATTGGGATAAGCGCTGGGTGTTGCATGTAAGACATGAATCACTGGGTTCTACTCCTGAAACCAATATTACAGTGTATGTTAACTAACTTGAATTTAAACAAACAAACAAACAAGAGGCCAATATGGGCAAGAGAATGACTGAGGGGAGAACGTCACAGGACATGTCAGAGGGAGACAACGGCTGGAGTGTGCCCCCGCACCCCATCCTGGTATATCCGGACTGTTATATTTAATTAACAGTTCGGATAAGGTCACTTAGGAAATGTCTACATTCCAAAAGATAGGAGAGATTCCCTCCACTCTGATGGACAAATTAATAATTCATGATGATTCAATGAGAAACTTCTTACCACATAGTCTCATTTATTCCACAAGCTAACTTTATACCACTGGGCAGAAGCCTCACTGATGTATTCAGACCTCAGGGTCTGTCTCTACCTTTAGGATAAAGGGGTGAGGTTACGTGTTGAGCTTTTATTTGTTTTCACCCTGAAAACGGATGAATTTAGATAATTTTCTTCCTATAGATTGAAATGCGAATTCAAATCCAGCAAGAAAAAATACAGCAGGAATAAATGGAACTGCGGTCTCTTGACATTTTAAAATTATATCTCAAATGAGGGAGTCCTGAAATGCTCTAGAAATCCCTAGGAAGCTGCAACTACTTTTAGGTTTCAGGAAATAATATGATCCAAAAGAAAAGAAAAGAAAAGAAAAGAAAAGAAAAGAAAAGAAAAGAAAAGAAAAAAGAAAAGAAAAGAAAAGAAAAGAAAGGAAAGGAAAGGAAAGAAGAGAAAAGGAAAGAAAAGGAAAGAAAAGGAAAGAAAAGGAAAGGAAAGGAAAGGAAAAGAAAAGAAAAGAAAAGGAAAGAAAAGGAAAGAAAAGGAAAGGAAAGGAAAGAAAAGAAAAGATATCACAGAAGTCTAGTGCATTGTGATTTAAGGCTTTAGGGTTCAATTTGTATGTGATCTTTCAAACTCTCTAATCTAGTGAATTTCTTTATGATATTTCCAAATACTCCATTTACTGCATTGCACCCTGTTCCTATTCTGTTTGGTGTTTTTTTTTTTTTTTAAATATACTTCACCTTTTTAAAGTATAAAATTCAGTGGTTTTTAGTATATTTACAAGGATTTGCAATCATCACCACTAATTCCAGAATATTTTCATAAACCCAAAGCGACACTATTAGTCTTCCCTCCCATCCCTCCTACACCCCTCTCCCTAGATGAAAATTAATATGCTTTGTGTTTCTGTGAATTCGTTTATTATGCACATTTCATATAAATGGACCCCTACAATACTGGGTCTTTTTTGGGGGGGATCTGGCTTCTTTCACATACCATGATGTTCTCAAGGTTTATCCGTGTTGGAGCATGTGGCAATAACGCATTCCTTTTTAGATGAGTAATATTCCATTGCATGGATAGGTCATATTTCCTTCCTTCACTCATTCATTCATTCATTCACTCATTCACTCATTCACTCATTCATTCATTCACTCATTCATTCGCCGGTTGACAGATGTTTGCATTGCCTCTGCTTTTAGCTATTATAAATAATGCTGCTGTGGATACTTATACACAAGGTTTTTTTTGTGCGTAAACATGTGTTTCACAGAAGTAGACTTGCTGGATCGTATGGTAATTCTGGGTCTAGCTGTGGGAGACACTGCCAAATCATCTTCCAAAGCAGCTGCACTTTCCATTCCCACCAGCAGTGTCTGAGGGTTCCAATGAAGCTTTTGGACTAATCAATAGATGTGTTTTGGAAGAGACGGGAGACAGTACGCTTTTTCATTTTTTCAGAATGCATGATAACGGAATTCAAATGTACAGAAATTTAAGACGAACTATTTTGCAAACACACATTCTTTACTGCAGCTGTGTACAAAGTTGGTCTCCTTTAAGGTAAGTGCAGACAGGTAAGGCATGCCATTATTGATTCTTATCATGGTATATTTTTTCTTGGCAATATGCTCAGAATAACACTTCAGGCTTTAAAAAAAATAATTCAGAGATATTTTATGTGTCTGATATCCTATCCCAGGAAGAGGACAGTTTGTAGATGACACCCATCACATCTCAGAGTGAACTGACAGGGCATGACTGTGCAGTCACAAAGAGATGAAACACCACAAGGTTGGGACCAAGCCCTCAGCTCTTAGGGAAGGACTGAGAAAGCAGATAAGGCTTGGCTGCAAATGGACTATGTCACCGGAGTATTCTACCCCATGCTTATGATCAGCATTCGTAAGTGAAAACATATCAAGATGTTCCCAGAGGGGTGAACGATCCATGAAAAGGCAATCAGAAGATATTCAGAACTCAGAAAGGTAGTTTTGGGGACACAGGACAACTAGGTAATGAGTTCCCTGCCCTGGGAGGAGAGCCGCACTCAATGTTTCAGTTCCAGGGCTGTGGACCTGGCTAAAATGTGGTTCTCTTCCTAGAAAAGGAAATCCAGAGCAGGTTATACAAAAGAACATGCTGGAAAAACAAGCCTGAAACAAAGACAAAGACTTGTATGTGGACATAAGCTCCAGATCTTAGGGAGGAAGAGCCCTGTTACCTGAATGGAGAAAATGAAGATGAAAAGTGTGGCCCGGAGCGTGCCCTGGCTCCAGCTGAGAGCGAACTGTGAGTCCTGGGCCTCCCTAGTTGGCCAGACAGGGGTTTGGCTCAGAAACATGGAAGATCTGCCCTTAAGAGGGGGTTTAAATCGACCTGCATTCTGCATGTGTGGGGAAGTGACTTACTTCTAAGTCTTATATTTGCTTAAGTATTTCCTTCCTCTAGTTTGGTTTATTCTGAAAATTAGGGAAATATCGAAACTCTAGTAGGGAAGATAGGGTTTAATCATCAGGAAGAAGAAAAAAAAAAAAAAAAAAAAAAACAGAGGTAGGTGAAAATAAGACCAGACTTACTCCTATTTAAGGAGGGGGAGGAAAACGAGATTATGAGCATCGTTGATGTACACGGACTTTAACAAAATGGAGTCAGCTTTGGTTTTTTTCTCTTTTCACGCCCTTAACACCACACCCACCCGGCCACCATATTCACTCTTGTCACTCAAGCCTGTCCCTTTTCTATTCTATTTTGGAAATCACTGGTGTAATGAAAGGAACTTGAGGCTTGCAAAAAGACACATGAAGTATTCCTGCTCTACTTTGCATTTTAGGAAGCACCTAGCAGAAAATCCTGTAGAAGGAAATATAAACAAATTGAAGAAGTCAGGGGGCAACAATCAGGACAATGAAGTGACTCAAGACTCAGGTCATATTAAAAGTCATTGGAGGAAACAAGAAGAGAGCAAATTCAAGAGATTTTTTAAAACGTGGTTTTGAATTTTTGATGTTGTCTCAAGTCTTTTTTTTTTTTTTTTTGAATATGCCCATAACAGAAAGAATTGGAACAATTGGGCATAATGCACAGAGAAAAAAATGTATTTAGCCTTAACATAAGAAAAGTTTTTCTGATACAGAGAGTTGTGAAAAGGAGCGCTAGCTCATGAGAAGCCAAGTCTTCAGACTCTGAAGGTGATTTCAAAGGGAATTCAAAGTGGTCTCATTATATGACTTTTCAGATGCCATCAGATGACTCTGATAAGCTATGATCTCAGCCAGTTCATGGAGAACGTGTGCCATCTCTGATACGCTCACCCTCATGTGACTCCTCTGTCGTCTCATTTCCAGTAGATTTAATCATTTTGCACACCTGCCAAGAAAAGTACTAGTCTCTGCCTCTGTTACAAGGGGACCGCAGGAGACCGTGTAGAAAGACCAGGAACTTGAAATTAGTTGGTCTTGATTTCTAATTCTGAGTTTGTCACATACAATTTTGAGGACAGGGTGCTATTTCTCAACCTCTGTACTTCTATTTCCAAAATGGGAATACTAGTCCTTTCACAGGAGGATTTAATAAAACAATACATGGGAAGTTCCAACCACATGGTGGAGGGCGATGAATGAAGCCATCAGTGCTGTCTGGTGAAGAACTGTGGTGGGAAGGACCGCAACAGAAAACATTTAATTCATTTTCCAGGTCAGTTTTTGTGAAGGTGGAATAGACACAAAAGTGCTCAAAAGTGCTCGAGTTGTCTGGGCACATTTTCTTACAGGGAATTTGTGTGTGTGTGTGTTTTTAACAAATAAGTAAGTGTTATCAAGCAAGTACAAGGAAAATGTCCAGGTTAAGGAAGAAAACCACGCATTATTGGGTATGCAATATAAAAAGAACGGAGTTAGGATTGGGGCACTGTATTTTTAAACCATTTTGTTATAACATACATATGTATAAAAATGAACAAGACATAAACGCATAGATTTATGAATTTTGTCAAGGGAAATACCTTGTAACCAGTATCTAAATCGAAAATTATCCCAGAAGCTCCTTTGTACTCTCTCTCGGTCTGTAACCATTCATTTATTCATGGTTTGGCGTATAGCAAATTTCTTCTTCAAGTACTCATTTTGGCACATGCTTGGGTTTTTTGTTGTTGTTGTTTGTTGTTGTGTTGTGTGCTGTTTTGTTTTGCATACAGAGCAGTGCTTTCCAACCGACATAAGACAGGGAGAATTTCTGGGATGGTCAAAACTGTATTTATTTGTGTGAAAGGTGAGCAAATGCTGATTTACATCTAATTTATCTTTGCTTCCAGCATGCAATGCTGGTAAGAGGACTGCAAATGGTAAGAGGGTCACGCTCCTGGCCTCACCAGTATCTAGATTCCGAGCACTGCTTCCAAGAATCTGAGAGCCTGTCAAAAGTCCTGCTCTGTCTGTGTCAAACATGCCCAGAGAAAAGCATTTCAGAATGCAGAGTTCATTCTCAGAATCCCAGAACTTCTCCCTTGACCTCATTATTTACCGTTTTATTAGTCTTCTGCCTTCAAGATGACTTTCTAAGGTGTATTCTCTTGCTCTCCTAGTTTTCCTCAATGAGATTCACCAGGGAAATTAGGTTAATCTGTTATTGGTGGAATCAGGAGTACCACATCGCCTTCTTTTCACCACCTCGCACCTGTCAGAGTGGCTAAAATGAACAACTCAGGAAACAATAGACGTTGGCGAGGGTGCGGAGAAAGGGGAACCCTCTTGCACTGCCGGTGGGAATGCAAACTGGTGCAGCCACTCTGGAAAACAGTATGGAGGCTCCTCAAAAAGTTAAAAATAGAACCACCCTACCATCCAGCAACTGCACTACTATTTACCCAAAGAATACAAAATTCTGATTCGAAGGGGCACATGCACCCCAATGTTTAGAGCAGCGCCACTGACAATAGCCAAAGCACAGAAAGAACCCAAATGCCCACCAAAGGATGAATGGATAAAGAAGATGTGGTATATATATATGTGATGGAGTATTACTCGGCAATCAAAAAGAATGAAATCTTGCTATTTGCAACAATGTGGTTTGAACTAGCGTGTATTATGCTAACTGAAATAAGTCAGTCAGAGAAAGATAAATATTATATGATTTCACTCATATGTGGAATTTAAGAAACACAACAGATTAAGATGGGGGAAAGGAAAAATAGAATGAAAAGAGAGGGAGGCAAACCATAAGAGACTCTTAAATACAGAGAACAAACTGAGGGTTGCTGGAGGGAAGGTGGGTAGGAAATGGGCTAAATGGGTGACAGACATTAAGGAGGGCACTTGTTGACGTGAGCACTGGGTGTTATATGTAAGTGATGAATCACTAAATTCTACTCATGAAATCATTATTACACTATATGTTAACTAACTTGATTTAAACAAAATAAAAAAATAAAAGTATTATTTTTTCCTTCGTTATTTCTATTTTATCTCACGGAAACTCTTATTAGACATATGTTGAAGCTTCTGTCTTCAAAGTTTCATAACCTCCCTTCCAAATGATCAATATCTTTATCTCTTTTCTCTCTCTTTTGTTCACCAATATACACCCAGTGTGAGCAAAGAATCTGGTGCAGAGATGACGAATACATGTTTGCTGTGTACTGACAGCAGTACTTACCATGCTAATAATACATACTGATAGCAATGCGCTGATAGCACTGAATTATTTCTTCCTCAGATAAATGTTGGAGCCGTAACCCCCAGTGTGATGATACTTGAAGGTGGGGCCTTAGGGAGACAGTCAGGTTTGGATGAGGTCATGAGGGTGGGGACTGCACGATGGGATTAATGCTTCTATACAAAGAGATGCCAGACAAACAACGGAATGGGAAAAGATATTTGCAAATGACATATCAGACAAAGGACTAGTATCCAAAGTCTATAAAGAGCTCACCAAACTCCACACCCGAAAAACAAATAATCCAGTGAAGAAATGGGCAGAAAACATGAATAGACACTTCTCTAAAGAAGACATCCGGATGGCCAACAGGCACATGAAAAGATGTTCAGCGTCGCTCTTCATCAGGGGAATACAAATCAAAACCACACTCAGATATCACCTCACGCCAGTCAGAGTGGCCAAAATGAACAAATCAGGAGACTATAGATGCTGGAGAGGATGTGGAGAAACAGGAACCCTCTTGCACTGTTGGTGGGAATGCAAACTGGTGCAGCCGCTCTGGAAAACAGTGTGGAGGTTCCTCAAAAAATTAAAAATAGACCTACCCTATGACCCAGCAGTAGCACTGCTAGGAATTTACCCAAGGGATACAGGAGTACTGATGCATAGGGGCACTTGTACCCCAATGTTTATAGCAGCACTCTCAACAATAGCCAAATTGTGGAAAAAGCCTAAATGTCCATCAACTGATGAATGGATAAAAAAATTGTGGTTTATATACACAATGGAGTACTATGTGGCAATGAGAAAGAATGAAATATGGCCCTTTGTAGCAACGTGGATGGAACTGGACAGTCTTATTGTAAGTGAAAAAAGCCATACAGAGAAAGACAGATACCATATGTTTTCACTCTTGTGTGGATCCTGAGAAACTTAACAGAAACCCATGGGGGAGGGGAAGGAAAAAAAAAAAAGAGGTTAGAGTGGGAGAGAGCCAAAGCATAAGAGACTCTTAAAAACTGAGAACAAACTGAGGGTTGATGGGGGTGGGAGGGAGGGGAGTGTGGGTGATGGGTATTGAGGAGGGCACCTTTTGGGATGAGCACTGGGTGTTGTATGGAAACCAATTTGATAATAAATTTCATATACTGAAAAAATTTAAAAAAAAAAAAAAAAGAGATGCCAGAGAACTTGCTCTCTCCCCCACCCTTTCTCTCTCTCTCTGTCTCTGTGTCTCTCTGCCATGGGAGGACAAAGACAGACATCTTCAGTCTACAACCCAGAAGAGGGCTCTTACCAGAACAGGAGCATGCTGTTAGACTTAGATCTCTAGCCTCCAGCATTGTGAGAAAATGAATGTCTGCTGTTTAAGCCACCCAGTCTAAGGTGCTTTGTTAAGGCAATCTCAGCTGATTGATCAGATCACTAAACGAATAAATGAATGAGATTTGATAATATTTATCTTAGGATCCTAGGACACTTTCGTGTCTCAGATGGGCTGGTACCTCGAAGCCTGTCGATATCATATTTTCTCAACTTTTAAAATGTTTTTGCAAGGACTTTTTTTTAAGCGATATGATATAATGACTCTCACCTCCAGATCTCCTATTTTTTAACAAGGCTATTGGTTTTATTTTAGGAAGGCATTTCTAAGCTTGACTTAGAAAGGACTATGTGTCAGGCTATAAAAATAAAGGATTAGTAAGTATTAGTAAAAATGAAAGGATTGATAAGTATTTCATATACATAAAATAAAGTCATGGAACAAGCAAAGGATTTACATTGTTGACATCAATGAGATAAATATATTTGTGGGAAAATAAATGGAGAGATTTTTTTGTTCTTATTGGGTTTTGGAAAAGAGGAAACCCCTTGAAGGAAAATGGGTCTTTCTTTCATGTATATTTAGGAATGACTTCTCCAAGGAATTACCCTTCTTTAGTTGAGATGTCATTGTGATGTTAAGTAAAAAGGATATGTCTGCTCTTCATAAGATCTAAGATTTGGTCACACAGTAAATGGTGATTTACTAATTCATGCAAACTCTGAGGCTTTTTTTTTTTTCCTGTTAAAATACTTATTTCCATTATATAGATTTCGCTGTAGCAAAAAACAATCCTGCTATCTCAGCTCAAGCAAAGTAATCTAGACTTTTCCAGGCTTATGTGAGAGTGGGAGGGCTTGACTCCATGACAGTTACCATTTCCTTCGAGAAGATAGGAGGAAGAAGGCATCACTGCCCAAAGCATAAGAAGCTCTTGGAGGGCTGGAACATGCAGGGCTCTGAAAGCCTCTGGTCACAGTTGGCACACGAACACTTACTCATCAAGGTAAGTTAGATGGTCCAACTACGAGTCTGAGGTTGGGGATATACTTCTATGATGGCTGCTGGAAGAAAAGAGCGATGGAGGCAATAATTCAACAAACAACCCGGCCTCAATGAGTTTTGGAAAGCATTAAATGTGTACATCATTGTGTGTGTGTGTGTGGGGGGGGGGGCAACAATGACATAAGTATAAGTATTGGCATGAGAAATAAAAGGAAGGGATTTTAGCCAGTGGGACATTATTGTAGACCTTGGTGATGAGAACTCTAAGAGACGAGGAAAGATTAATGAAAAGATGTGACAATTAAAAACTTAGAAGAATAAAGGATGGAAGAAACAGCATAGTTTGCAGAAACATGGTGCAGAATTTTAAATAAGAGGAAGGGGATTCATCACAAATGGTATCCAGTATGGTCTAGGTTGGCACAGTTTTATTAAAGTAATGCTTCCTTGTAAACAATTTCTGTCTACAAAATATTATGCAACATATTCCAACAGTCAGCCTTTGGAAGAATTTTTGGTCAACCTTTAGAGGTATCGTTAGGTTTAGTAATGTTTCTTCTTGAATTAGTAGAGAACAAACACTGGTGATTTTGTGCCTATTGAACATTGCAATTTAACCTTGGGTTTTTCTGCCTCCAGCCTCTGGGCTAAGAGTGACTTTTGCTGCATATATATGCTTGAGTGACAGGATGTTCTGAATCCTTGAACTACAATGTATCCACTCCACCTATTTTCTGCTGACTTCTTTATCTGGGAGCATAGAAAAGATCAGGTCTTCAGACCTGAACCCTGCCCTCTCTCAACTCTGTTTTTCCATGTAAAACTGCCTGGTTCTTGATGGATCACTCTGCAACTTTGTCTACTTTTTGAACATTAAAAAATTTTTAACTCTGCATTCCTTTCTCAATCCATTCCAATCTTTTTTCTGCCTTTGTTAATCCACTTGAATTTATCAGAATAATGCTGCTAGTGGCCTCTTGCTATCAAATGCGATGGAAAATTTCCAGTTCTTATTTTATGTCCACCTCTCTGATACCCAATAGACACTCTCCTCTCAAGCCTCCCATCCTTTGGCTTCGGTGCCACCTAAGCATTGGTGCCCCTTCTACCTCAAAAACCACCCTCCCTTCTTGATTGCCTGCTCTCTGTCGTCCTTTTAGGATGCGATGGTTGAAAAAGATCTGTTCTCAGATGTGTGCAACTTCTGTGCACCCTCATCCGTATCCCAGATCTGACCACCATCTTCCAGCTGATGTAGTCTGGTAGATACATCTTTCTGCCTGGTCTGAGTCTGTTCCTGAGTTCTAGATCCATCCCTTTATTGATCTGTCCTCTTCACTTAGCTGAGAGGAATCTCCAACTTGAATCCAAAATGAAATCAATATTCTCAATATCACTCTTCTTTCCTCCTCCCCTGTTTTATATCTCAGTTAATGGTGATGTTTAGAAGAAACTCACTCCTATACATCAAACAGAAGTAGTGTATAAATTTGACCTTAACATATGGTAATGGCAATGATTGTGTTTCATTATGTTTAATTTTTTTAATGTTTATTTATTTTTGAGAGCAAGACAGAGAGACAGAGAGAAACAGAGAGTGCACAAGCAGGGGAGGGGCAAAAAGAGAGGGAGACCCAGAATCTGAAGCAGGTTCCAAACTCTGAGCTGTCAGCACAGAGCCCGATGCAGGGCTTGAACCTACAAACCATGAGATCGTGACCTGAATGGAAGTCGGACGCCTAACTGAGGAGCCACCCAGGTGCTCCTGATTTTCATTATATTTTAAAGCCAATGGAAGTAGAGTTAAACAGGCATAATTTTCTGTGGAAAAAATACAAATTTCCCATTCAGATGCTATACTTAAAATTTTTGAAAGTGATTATGTGCCTTTTTGAAATGACTTTATAGCAACATGACAACAGAAACATTTTTAATGCATTTTTGAATATATGTTGAATATATATTTTAGCAGTTGATGCTAATTTACAATGGCTGTTAATGGAATTAAGTTAATACAGTAACTTTTATCATCACTAAAATACTTATTTATTTTACCTTATATGAAACAAAACAACTACAGTGATTTGTATTTTTGAACTTTTAACTATTAAACACAGTTACAGCTAACAAATACAAAAGAACACATAAAAATGAGAGGAAAAAACATTAAATATTCTTTCAGCTTTCAGAGAAGTTGTGTGACAGAATAGACTTTCAGGAGCTGGATGAGAACAGGCTAAGTTGGTCCTGGCTGTTGCCTAAGATTCTGAAATTAATGGTTATGTGGGTAATGGATGAGACCATTGATCAGTTAAGTGATTTAATAAAGGTAATGGGAATGAGGAGATATGATAGATTAGAAATGGGCAGGAGAAAAGAAAAGGAGGTTCACTAAAGTCTTTAAAAGACAAAAAACGATGTTAAGACTTTATAAAATAAGAATTTTCTGAAATACCCTAAAAAGGAAAGAATGACCTTTGCTTTGCCTTTCATGCTAAAATTTTATTTTTTAACTTCTTCCTGTTCCTATAAACATGCTATTTTAAATTTAATTTTCCTCGCCCATAAAATACAAGATACATACTAATAGACTACTGAATTGTGCCTTGTAAAATAAATGTAGCTTAGCTCCTTGAGAAAAACTAAATTAGTAAAATCACTTAAAACTAGAAAACACAGCGACTGTGACATTTCCGGGAGAATGGCTTGTTTTTTACTTTATAAATTCTAAAGCAAGAAAAAAAACGAGAACACGTAGACCTTACAATATTACCAGAATTATTCCTTCAATATAGCATAGTATAGAAGAAGAATGTATTCGAACATAGCTGTCCACTTGAAAAGTATATGAGAAAAAATTCCATTATCTTGTGGGTCCCCTGGAATTCATTGGCCACCCTCTTGACTCTAGGGAAGGCAATGTTTTCAACAGCCTGTTACATCGCTCTTGACCTCCGGGAAACAGGCTGTCCTGTAATGGGGCAATTATGACTGTCATTTCTCTTCCCAGAAGGATAACTCTGAAATGGCTGGGGGGGTGGAGGGAGGGGGCAAGAATGCAAGGAAAGAGTAGAATTGCATGAGCAGTTGGACGACTTTATTCCCTAATGGTCTCCCAGGACTTAATTTGCAGCTCAGGAAAGTATCCTCAGGTTTTTATCTCTGAATTGTAACCTGAAGAGTGTGTCTCCATTGAAGGCAGTTCACAAAAGCAAACTAAAAATTGGGTCTCTCCCTGGATTGTCTGGCAAGTACATTTCTACATGATGGAAAATAGTTGTAGCTGTATGCGAGCGTTTTCCCAAAACTCTTGCTCTGAATATCCCACATACAAGTTCACATATTTTTAATGCTGATACTTTTTCATTAGATTTTTGATAATTCATTACATTACCTTATTCATGTTATTCCTTTTTTAAAAAAATCTTTTTAATGTTTATTTTTGAAAGACAGAGAGAGAGAGAGAGACAAAGAGTGAGCGGGGGAGGGGCAGAGAAAGAGGGAGACACAGAATCTGAAGCAGGTTCCAGGCTCCGAGCTCTGAGCTCCAGGCTCAGCCCAGAGTCCAATGTGGGTCTTGAACCTATGAACCGTGAGATCATGACCTGAGCCAAACCTGGACGCTCAACCTACTGAGCCACCCAGATACCCCTATGCATGTGTTATTTCTGTTGTGCTATTAACTTTTTCTCCCTCACTCCAAAAGTAATCCATGCTGAATAAAGGTGTTTTGCAGAGTCCATAAAAAAAGTCACTCGCACAAATTAGCTGGAACTGTGGTCAAGTTCATTTTAGATTCTGTCTCCCTGTACACACACACTCACACACTTACACTCATATTTACATCTATGTCCTGATATATAACTATTGACACAAATAAGATCATGAGTATTTTTATACAAAATGTACATCATTAAGGCCTGTTCTCTGTATTTAATGTTATGTCAACAAATTCTCTACGTTACTGTATACGAAAAAATTAAATATCTAATATTCCTCTGAACTGGCATAATCTAGATTTCCTAACATTCCACCAAAGCCTGGATATCTAAACTATTTTCAGCATTTCATGATATATCTACTCTTCCTATTCCTAATGACTTATTAGGGACTATTCTCACAAACGGAAATTTCTATATGATAGCTTGTGAATATTATATGGTTACTGATAATATCTGACATTACATTTGTATTTCTATGAGCAATACATAAGAGTATCGATTTATCCTTTTTAGCAGCTTTGGATGTCTTAGAAATATTTCCTGATACAAATGGTGAAAATAATGCATTAATATTTAAATTTCATAATGCTGGGATTATCAAAGGGAAGGAAAATTTTTCTATAACTTAAATCTATTGTATTCATCTCTTCACGAACTTTGAATCTATTGTCCTCTTATACTTTGGAATTTGAGTATTTCTCTCATAATTTGTATGCTCTATTTGTCCCTGCTTTGATAGACAAAAATACTAATCATCTGGACCAATGAGTTGAACCTATGAAAATTATTTATGAGTTAATGATAACTTTGGATTTTTGCATTCATTGCAAAACTATTCCTAATTTGTTTTTGTTCATTGAAACGTCATGTTTATCATCAACCAGGAGATTTTCATTGTTTATGAGGATGAAATGTGTTCTTCTTGTCCTTTTTAAAGTTTCCTTTGCTTCTAAATGTGGAAACTTATCCCCTTCCTCACAGATTTGATCACTATGCTTACATCTCCATATATCTCCATAATATATATTCAGGGCTTGATTTTCACATGCATTTTCATAAAATTTAACTTTCTAATCTTTTTGACATTTATTTTACCCCTTACAGTGAGAAACGTTTACAACTTTTGGATTTGACTAATAACTGTCTCAGTAATATAGTGATTCATTTTAAATTTCATAGTTACATAAAGTGTGTTTTAGAGAACAGGGTCTGGTGAAAACTCGACTGAGTTCAAATCACTTCTCCGCTGTTCTCTGGTTGGAGACATTCTGTATCAACTCTGCCCATTTCCTCCTCTGTGAAAAGCAGAAATTGACTCCAGCTGTGACACATTTCGATCCGAGAAGGAGTGAATGCATCTTAACAATGAACTACCATCAGGCTGGTCTTGTCATTACTTACAAGGCTTTGATGAAACATTTTACTAGGGTTTTTTTTTTTTGGGGGGGGGGAATCAGTAAATTATAAAGAATTTTTATAGTATTATGTCTTTTTAAGAGGCATTGGATGTCGTTAAAATAAAATTTTTAAATATTTGCAAAATGTCAACCCCTTCCACTGAATGTTGTGACTTCATAGTACTAAATACAAAATATGGACGTATCAAAAATGTATCGCACACTGGCCCCTTTTGGCTGCAAAGGAGAAGAAAATCAGTTCCTCAGGACAGGGTATTGGAGAACAGGATTCTAGGTGATCGTTTGTTCTGGTCTCATTGCTTATATACTCTTATGTCGCAGTTACTTCTTTTCCTAAAAGTACTGCCTCAGTAAGGAAGTCTCTCTCTGTCCCTGCCTGTCCCCCCTTCCCCCACGCCATTTATTTATATTACTATGCAAACCTACATCCTGAGGTCCTGGCGACTGAACCACAATTGTATGTTTTGCTTGAGCTGGGCCAATCATGTTTTCTGTTCTGAGACTTAGAATTGGGGCAGATTATTATTTCTGGCTCTGAGGAGAGGGAAAGGCAGAAAGAATTAATCAACGCTGAGAGCTAATATGTATCAGTCAAGTTCTGTGAGCTGTTCAATTAAAGGGCTGGAGTGATACTCTAGCCATGAAAAGCAAAAGCAGTTTCTTAGTTGTATGTAATTGTGACGTGAAGAGAACAGAGGGAATTACATAGTTTTAACAGAAAACGCTTTATGACAAAAAATTTGCGTGCTTTGTGTGAAATAAATAAAGCTGAATACAACCATCTTTGGATGAGACCATGAGACTTAAGTTGTCACTTCTTGTAGCTCTTTTTCCCCACATTAATGGACTGTTATTAATTAACACGGAGAACAGGCTTAGAAATAAAAATTGCAACCTTCAATGTTGCAGGAATGATTAGGAAGATAACTGCCAATCATCACTGTGGTATAAATCTCTACAGGGAAATTGTTCAAGTATATATATGTTTATTTATTTGAGACAGAGAGCATGACTGGGGAGGGGCAGAGAGAGAGAGAGAGAGGAAAGAGAGAATCCCAAGCAGGCTCTATGCTGTGAGCACAGAGCCCAACACAGAGCTTGATCTAACCAACTGCAAGATCGTGACCTGAGCTGAAAGCAGTTGGGGAACACACAAACGACTAAGCCACTCAGACACCCCTAACATATATATTTTTAAGAGAACCACACAGGGGTACCGGGGTTGAGCATCCAACTCTTGATGTCATTCGGTTGAGCATCCAACTCTTGATGGCAACTCATGTCACAATCCCAGGATCATGGGATCGAGCCCCATTTCGAGCCCTGCATTGATCTGCATGCTGAGCACAGAGCCTGCTTGATATTCTCTCTCTCTCTCTCTCTCTCTCTCTCTCAAGACAACAACAAGAAACTAACCATATAAAAATGGAATAAGAAAACAATCATGATAACAAAAACACTAATATTTTTCTTTCCATTAATTGTAATTTGTCATTAAAAATTTACAAATACTAAATGCTGATGGACACTTCACTGTTTCTGCAAGCCCATTAATTGCTAAAAATATTTTATGTATCAGATGAAGGTATAGGTAGAGAGACACAATGGGAAGCACAAAATAAGAGCTTGAGAACTGTTTAAAATAGAAGTATGTGTCACTGCAATAATATCTGTATATGTTTCTTCTCTCCCTTTGCTGCCTATGTCACACGCATCTCCGTAGCCACATCAAACACACAATGCCTGGCTCGGAACAGGACTCAATAATCAACACACTCAGTGAGGAAGTCTATCACTTTTATTCTATTTGTATTTAAAGACAAAATTTAAGAGATGTCTTTTTCTCATTTTTCTCATTTCTCATACCTTAAACTCATTGTGCCAGAACTATTATTAATTGGTAAGTTTAACTTACAGCTCTATTTGAGCAGGAGGGTGGTCTCCTTGCTTACGAGGTATCTTTTAAAACATGCAACATATTTGAATATTTACTTTGTACTTTTTCCTGGGTATTTTTTTTTCCTCCTTTGATCCTCGGATACTACAATGTCTTCAGATTTATGCCTACCTTTCTGATATCTACAAAATGAGCGCATTTGGCAAACTGTTACTGGAATTGCCTGCTGTTTAGGAAATGTCTGGGTAACATTAACTTACATCTGTGTTAGTCACTGTTCTCCAGAGAAATAGAACCAATGATAGAAGCATATGTATGCGAACCAAAATATATTTATATCAATGATATATTAGAGAGAGAGACAGAGACAGAGACACTGAGAGAGATTTATTACGATAAAGCATTATAACAAATTATGTAACTATGGAAGCTGACCAGTCCCAGGATCTGCAGGCAGCGAGCTAGAGACCTGGGGAAGAGCCAGCAATGTTGTTTCAGCCCCAAAGTTGGCAGGCTCCAGACCCAGGAAATGCTGATGTTTCAGATGAAGCCCAAAAGCAAAAAATAAAACAAAAACAATAACAAAAAAGCAAAGTCCCATGTCCCAGCTCAAAACGATCAGGTTTTTCTTTTTTTTTTTTTTTAATTTTTTTTATGTTTAAATAACATGTTTTATGTTTTAAAATTATTTTATGTTTTTTTGAGAGAGAGAGAGAGAGACAGAGACAGAACATGAGTGGGGGAGGGGTAGCAAGAGAGGGGGACAGAGGATCCGAGGCGGGCTCTGCACTGACAGCGGTGAGCCTGACATGGGACTCAAACTCAGGAACTATTAAATCATGACCTGAGCTGAAGTTGGATGCTTAACTGACTGAGCCAGCCCAGGTGCCCTGGGAATTTTCTCTTAATCACAGGAGGGACAGCCTTTTTGTTCTACTCAGGCCTTCAACTGATTAGGAGAGGCTCACCCACATTGGGGAGGGCAATCTGCTTTATTTAGTACAAACTTTACTCTCCCCCAGAAACATCCTCACAGACACACGCAGCGAAGTGTTTGACCAAATGTCTGGGTACCTCATGGTCCAGTCCAGGTGGCACATAAAATTGACCATCATGAGTTCCTTTCTTCATTTATTTAGATTCATGCGTTTTCATTCATAATTATGTAAGCCATCCTCATATACCAAAGTAACTTTGTCCCTCTTCAACTTTTTTTTATAGTTTCCTTTAAATTTTTTTTTACATTTTATTTTTTTTTTTTTTGATAGAGACAGAGCACAA
Organism: Leopardus geoffroyi; assembly: GCF_018350155.1. Lineage (NCBI taxonomy): Eukaryota > Metazoa > Chordata > Mammalia > Carnivora > Felidae > Leopardus > Leopardus geoffroyi. The sequence goes on along the minus strand of NC_059329.1, from coordinate 3,436,931 downwards.
GTGGGGGAGGGGCAGAGAGAGAGGGAGACACAGAATCCGAAGCAGGCTCCAGGCTCCGAGCTGTCGGCACAGAGCCCGACGCGGGGCTCGAACCCACAAACCGTGAGATTATAACCTGAGCCGAAATTGGACGCTTAACAGACTAAGCCACCCAGGCACCCCTCTAGTTTCCTTCAAAGTCCCTCTGCCTGTGCCTGAAGTGGTGACATTCCTCAGGGTCCTTCCCTGGACAGTCTTTCCCGGGTGATCTCATCATTCACATGGATTCAGCCACTCTCTGTTTACTCATGTTCTTGTTTTCTCAGGCTGCTATAACAAAACACAGCAGATTGGGTGGTTTTCACAACAGAAATGTGTTTTCTTACAGACGTCGGGGCTGGACGTCTGAGGTCAATGGTCAATTTCTGGTGAGACCCCACCGCCCTGACTTGCAGATGACTGCTTTCTGGCTGTGCCATCGTGTGGCTGAGACAGCAAGGTCTTTGCTGTGTCTGCTTGTAAGGACACCGATCCCATCTAGAGGGATCCATCCTGACGATCTCATCTGAGCCTAGTTACCTCCCCAAAGCTCCGCTCCAAATACCATCACACTGGGAGTAAGGACTTTAATCTACACATCTGAGGAGGGCACAATTCAGTCCATAGCATTCGGCATTGCCTAAGTCTACAGTTTGGCCGGAATGGCCGTTATGATCTGAATTGCTTCCCCCCTCTAAATTCATGTGTTGAAATACTAACTTGTATTTGGAGACAGAGACTTTAAAAAGGTAATTAAAAGGTAAATTTAAAATTAAGCTGTTAGGGTAGGCCCTAATCTAAGCTGACTGAAGTCCCTGTAAAAGGGAATTTGGACACACAGAGATGTATCAAGCGCTGCTGTCCCCAAAGGGGCGATTACCTGAGGACACCTCAAAAGAACGGCCAACTGCGATACAAAGAGAGAGCCCTCAGAAGAAAGAAATCCTGCTGGCGTCTTCAGTCTGGACATCCAGCCTCCACAAATAGGAGAAAATAAGTCTCTATTGCCTTAGTCGACCTGTAGTGTTTTGTTATGGCAGCCCCAGCCGACTAGTGTGCTGGTTTCCTATAAAAGTGTGTCTGAATTCAAGGGGTTGTTGAACACCATTTTGCAACAGTTTAAGTGGATCTGTTCCGGACGGAGCTCGGTACTTCCTGTCTGCGCGCAGCGTTCATCCACATCCCCAAGAGACACATGGGAAAGAAGGCCCTGGGCCTGTAGGTCACAGGACTCCTTTCTGACTGCCCTCAGTTGACCCCCTCTTCACAGCGTGAGGAGGTTGCAGGGTAAGGGGTGGGCCAGGTCCCCGCTTCTAGACCACACTTCCCATCCCAGAACCTCATACTTCCCTCCTGGACCTGCATAGATGTCCTCCTGACCTCAGGTCTCACCTACAGCGACGCTGACCCCTGCACCTGCGTGCTGTGTGTTCAAGGGTATCCGTTCCCAGCGGGTGTGGACAAGCAGGCTGGGGTCTTCACATAAATGACACGGGGTCAGAGGTGAGAAACGAAAGGGGTGGAGACAAGCTATCTCTCAGTCACAGCCTCCCAGGGGAAGACAGCAGGGTGTTCCAGAATTCTTACACTGAAACTGGTCTTCAAAGTGGTCAGCTAGCTTCCTAACTTCCATACATTCAGGCATGTGTAAGGACGACTCATTTGTCCTTTGGTACTGTGTCCTACAAATATGAGGGACAAGACACTTCCTCACACACGACTGCCAGGATTGTTTATTCCTCTTTCCTTCTGGGCTCGGTGAAGGGCAGTGGCAGAGTCCTGGCTGAAACCTGTCATCTTGGATTCCTGCCTTCCCTCGTTCCTTCTCTTCACGGAATCCACAATTCCTGTCAGTTACACCTTCCAGGTAGCCTTTGCATCTTTGCTCACTGCTCCTATCGTCACAAACACTGCTCCCGTTGACAGAGTCTCCCACGGGCACCCCTACCTTCGGTCCTGCTCCAATCTGCTCCGCTTTCCCATATGGAAGGTAAAATACGCAGGTCCATGGCCTGAAACCTCTTAGAGGTGTGTTATTTCCTGCAGGCTCAAGGCTGCTGGCATCTTGTTACCATACAGCAAGATGGTACCAAGAGGTTACCTATTCCAGTCATTTCCCTGCTCACATTATACAGACCATGGATTTCTTTTAGTTCTTGGAAATTGTCTTTTTTCCCTCTAAACCTCATGGTGTCTCAGACGCTGTTGCGTTAGTCTGGCTAATCCCTATTTACCCTACAGGTCCCCACTTAAAATCACTTTCTCCGGGAAGATTTTTCCGAGCCCTCCTGCCCGCCTCAATTGCCCCATAGGGCCTACATTTCAACAGGACGCTTATTACACACTAATTATCTATTTCCCCTCCCAAAACTGTTGAGTGTGCACCTGTCTTGTTCAATTTTATACACATAGTGCTTGGCACATAGCCAAAAGGATAGAAAAAACAATTATATGAAACTGAAAGCAGAATTTAGATGCATTTTCATATTCCTAAAGCCGCACAACGCTGGCATCATCTAAAATTCATAGGTATTTTACAGTGAAAATGTAATTGACATATTATTTTGACATTCCCATATTCTGTTCAAACTCAGTAAAAATGACGCTGTACAGTTTTTAAGTATTTACTCAAAAGGCCTGCCTGGTTGATAAAGGAGAACAGCACTTCCCAGACAGATTTTGATGGACAGGAGAGGTCCCTGCAGTGAGTCTCCTGTTTTAAATAGCTTTCTCTGGCCAAGATCTCGCACCCCCCCACCCCATAGGCTAGGGGTGTATGGGACCAAGAGGTGGAAGCTGTCTTTCCCCTGGACACAGTATTCCGGGTGCCTGGAACCATGGGGTTCCCTGTTTGAACGGCCCTAAGCTCCTTCTAGAACCTGCGTGGGACTCCTCCTGGCTTATCTTTTCAGAACAGACTGTAAAGCCACCGTACCCAATCTTGAGCGTGGAGGGTGAGAGCATCCAAGGGCGACTCTTGAAAGCAACACGAAACCGGTACATCTTGCAGTGTGCACACAGGTGTAGTTAAGGCCTCTCGTAAGGCGGTAGGAAAAGAAGGGGTGGGGGTGGGGGTGCGGCATCATCACGGCCCAGGGGTTGGTGAAGCTGGTTCTCCATGATCAACATGGTGCAGATCACTATAAAGCTATGTTTGTCAGGACCGGACACGAGAACACATTTCCTTTAATAATTTTTTTAGCTATTTTAGCAAATCAAAGAATTGATTCATAAATTTTAAATAGTCCAGGTGTACTGTTGCCACAAGCTCTGGAAACGTTAGAGGGAGCTCCGACAGAAAATGATCAAACGTGTGGTCATGCGTCTGTACGGGTTAGTGTAATCTTTCTCTGATGCCTGTGAGATGTCCAGCAACGGTCTCTAGGTCTGTTCATTTCATACCTTGTATGTCACTCACATGAACGTAAGTAGTGACCCTCTTCTAAACTTGACTATGCCTTAAAATACATTTAATACTTCTTTGGGGGCTGATACTATTTTTGCCGTGTTAGAATACCAGATCTATTTGTACATTTAGCCTTAGTGTCGTCCATTTTAAGACCCATTAGAGATTTCTTTTATCATCTCTAAATCACTTTTCTTTAATTAACAGGAAGATAAAATGTCCCTCTCAAGAAAGAGGACGAATTATCCCCTTTGAAATACACGTTCCTTCAGCTTATCAAGTCAGAACTGTTGCTCTGTATTATACATCTCAAATGATATCTTCAGCTATGGGAGCCTGGGCTCTTTAGAAAAAAATGAAATTGATTAGCCTTTCAGATAACAATGGCCAACAATAAAGCATAATCTCATAGTTATTCATGTCTTACTTATACCTACTAAAGACTACCCACTCAGAAAAGGCTGAATGCATATGTACTAATTTACATTTCTAAAATATATAGTTAGATCCTTCCCTAGGCACAAAGTTGCCGACAACTTAACTCCTCTGTAAGACCAGGTCTTCAAATACTTTACCCCATGATTTAGAGACAAGGTTTAAGAAGAAAGAACAAAAATTCATTTAAACATATATCTTTGGGTTCAACATTTGCCTTTAATCTTCACGAAAATCATCTGCTTTAAATTGACCTCAGTAGAAAAATCCTTAAGAGGAAGAGGTATCCCCAAATTATAAAGTCCATTTATAGACCTCACATGTAGGTGGCACAGTGATTTCGGTGCTCACGTTACCTTTATATTTTTCATACATTTTTACCTTCCAGGCCCTATGAAGTACATCTCTACTTCATCCTTACCTCAGTGTAAAAATAGAATTCCTTTTACGACTTCACTCCCTCAACAAATGTAGCACCTTGAATAGTTTCTAATAGCTTAAAGATAAAGAGACCGTCTTCCCTTCAGGATTCCGGGACCTAAATTTATACTTGCTCACGTAATCTCATTAGTGTGGGATCCAAATTTATAAAGTGGTACTTACAGTTAACTGAAACAACAGGAGAAAACCCTCTGTGGATTTCTTTTTGATGACAGAACCAGTGATTGGCTGCCAAGATGATTTATGGCTCTCTTTTTAAAATGAATGGAAAAAAATTGATAGAAATACTTTCTAGCAGTAACCTGAAATCTTCCTGACTTAAGTAGCTATTCCTTTTCTTTCTCAGAAAGAATAAAAATATCAACTATTCAAATGTAGAGTTTTATATTGGGGAAACTAAGAATAAAGTGTATTACTAGAGAAATTTAAAAACCAATGAGTACTGAGTCTCTCAACCTCACAGTATATGGAAATTTAACCTGGATTAAAAGTTAAATGTTAAAAAAAAAATCAAAGTTAAAAAGCTTGAAAATAGGAATTAATATTCATTAAACCAACCCCTTGATATGAGAAGGTTTTCTAAACTTTAGTCAAAGTGGTTACACACAAACAGGACACTAAAGTTAGTACATAAACTTGTAATTTTATATATCAGAAAAAAAGAATGAAACCCAAATTTCATGTTAATGAAACATATTTGGGAATATAGGATTATTTATGTATTAGAAGTACAAATGACTTAAATCTTCAATCTTCAAAAACCTCCTGCCTTCGGGGCACCTGGGTGGCTGGCTCAGTTAATTAAGTATCTGACTTCGGCTCAGGTCATGATCTTGGGGTTCGTGAGTTCAAGCCTCACATCGGGCTCTGTGCTGACAGCTCAGATCCTGGAGCCTGCTTTGGATTCTGTGTCTCCGTCTCTCTCTCTCTCTCTCTCTCTCTCTCTCTCTCTCTCTCTGTTCTCCCCCACCCCATCTTTCTCTCTCAAAAAATAAACTTTAAAAAAAATAAATAAAAATAAAAACCTCCTGTCTTCTGTTGTCTCTTTGAGAAATGTTAATCAATCTGCAAGCACAAGGTATTCAGTCATTCAAACAAGGAACATTTTTAGTGAGAATGAGTAAGAATTTAGTAAGTATCTATTTTATGGAATATTCTTCAGCCTTAAAAAAAATTCTGCCATTTATGATCACATGGACGAACCTGGTAACATTATGCAAAGTGAAATAAGCCAAACACAGAAATACATACTGCATGATGTCAGTTATATGTAGAATCTTAAACAAATTAAGTTGAACACATATTAATAGAAGAAGGGTGGTCAGTAGAGGCTGAGGGGTGGAGTAAAGGGATGATATTGATCAAAAAGTACAAAGTTTCAGATATAAGACCACATAAGTTCTGGAGATCTAATACACAGCATGATGCCTAAAGTTAATAATGTATTGTGATCTTGAAATTTGCTAAGAGAGTATGTCTCAAGTATTCTTAACTTGTGCCTCCCACACACCCCCACCACACAGATGGTAATTATATGAGGTGATGGGTGTGTTATTTAGCTTGACTGTGTTAATCATTTCACAGTATATATGTATATCAAGACATCATGGTATACATATATACATATACATATACATACATACATACATACATACATATATACATAGATATAATTTTAATCTATCAATCATTCCTCAATAAAGCTGGGAAAAAAATAACATGAAAAGGGAAGTAACCTGTATACGCATTGTAACAGAAGAAATAATACTGTCTTTAGTTGCAGATGACATGACTGTCTACGTAGAAAATCCCAAAGAAGTGACAAAAGTCTTGTAACTTATAAGTGACTATAACAAAGTTGCAGGACACCCAAAGTTAATATTTTGAAGTCAAGTACTTACCTATATACTAGCAATAAGAAAATAACATTTGAAATGGAAAGAAAAAGTTCAATAGGATCAAAAATAATATGCGTAGGTGTAAATCAAATAAAATATTTATAGGATACATATACATCCATGTATATGTATATTCAGAGGGGAGGAAAGGGAGAAAGAAACTACAGAACTCTGATAAATGAAATTCAAAATCGAAATAAATGGAGATATAGTCTATGTTCATAGGTTTGAAGACATGATATTTTTAAATGTCAATTTTTCCTAACTTGTTCTAGATCCTGCCAAGCTGTTTTTTAGATATCAAAATACTTACTCTAAATTTCTCTAAGAAGGCAAAGTCCTAGGATAGCTACTACAATGCTGAAGAGGAACAAAGTTGGATGATTCACCTACCTGCTCTTAAGAGTTATTCTCAACCTATGATAATCAAAGGATAATATTGGAACAGAATAGAGAACCCCAAAATAGACCCAGATAATCTGTAAAATGATATTTGATAAAGGAGCAAAGATTATTCAATGAAGAAAGGACAGTATTTTCAACAAATGCAAGAGAAAACAATTGCACTCCATCTACAAAAAACAAACAAAAAAATTAACCTGGACACAAATCTTATACCCTTCACAAAAATGACTCAAGACAGCCTGTAGACCCAAAAACAGACCTAGATGCAAAATACAAAACTATAAAAGTTCTAGAAGAAAACATGAGGGAAAAATTATGTGATCTTGAGCTGGTAATGAATTTTACATCCAAAACCCAAAGCATAATCCATGAAATAAAAGTGACATTTTGGATTTATTACAATTACAAACTTCTGCCAAAGACACTATTAAGAAAGTGAAAAGAGCAATCATATCTGCAAAGAAAATATCTACAAGGCACATATCCGATAAAGGACTCATATCCAAAGGATACAAAGGACACGTAACACTCTGGAATGAGAAAACAAACAACCCAACTTAAAAATGGGCAAAAAATCTAAACAGACATCTCACTAAAAAAGATCTAGAGATGACAAGTAACCATACACCAGACACTCAACATTATGTATTATCAGGTAATTGCAAACTAAAATAACGGGAACATACCATTCCCTGGTGGGAAGGCAAACTGAGAATGGCCAGTGTGAACACAGATTGGCGGTTTCTTACACAACTAAATATAGTCTTACCACAGGATCCAGCAATTGTGTTCCTTGGCACTTCCCCAACTAATTTTACAATTTGTGTCCACACAGAGGCCTGCACATAAATGATCACAGAAGCTTTACAGGTAATTGCCAAACACTGGAAGCACGCAATTTGTGCTCAATAAGTGAATGGATAAAAACACTTTGGAACATCTGCACAATGGGATATATTGAGCTATGGAAAAACAGAGAGGAAATTTAGGCTCATATTGCTAAGTGAAAAAAGCCAGTTTAAAGGCTACATCTTTATGATTCCAGGTTTATGACATTCTGAAAAAGGCAAAACTAAAAGATCTATGGTTACCTGGGGTTTGGGGGGTGTGGAATGGAAGCGTTAAATAATTAAAACACAGGGAATTTTTTTTATAGTAATCAAACTATTCTGTATGAGGCTATAATGGTGAATACGTAATGCTATACATTTGGGTTTTTGTAATGTTTATTTTTATTTGAGAGAGAGAGAGAGGGGGAGAGAGAGAGAGAGAGAGAGAGAGAGAGAGAGAGAGAGAGAATGAGCAGGGGAAGGGCAGAGAGAGAAGGAGACACAGAATCTGAAGCAGGCTCCAGGCTCTGAGCGGTCAGCACAGAGCTCAATGCAGGGGCTAGAACTCGTGAACCGGGAGATCGTGCCCTTAGCCAAAGTCAGATACTTAACTGACTGAGCCACCCAGGCACCCCATAATGCTATACATTTGTAAAAACCCATAGCACTTTGCAATACAAAGCATTAGCCTAAACATACGCAAATTTATATAAATTACATGGGCACTGTGGGATCCTGAGATAGAATGAAGGCTCTACAAGAGAATTTAGCTGTATTACAAATATATGAAACATTATCAGTGAAGAGGGGTAGAATGAAAAGTTAAGGACCTAAGTTGCTTTGGAAGTGACTGGAATCTACCAGACTACAGACAAGTAAACCGTATACAGCACTGCACTCTAGCCTGATAAAGCTATTTCCCAAGGGGGTACAGGTTTAAGATGCTGATATTGCTCTACAATATATGCTGGAACTGAACAATTAAGTATATGAATGGCAGATGGTGGAGGCAGACTTCTGACTTTTGGATTGGGGATTACAGAAAAGCAGGAGGAGACTAGTATGATCCATGTGGTAGTACATTAGAGTAGAAGACACCAGCAGATCTCCTGTTTAGTTTATGACAGATACAAGTGTTTCCATACAGAACTCTTTCTAGATATGAATACACACCTAGGTTAGTATACACACAACTGAAATCTTCGTCATTTGAGAGATCCTAGAAGCAATAATACCCCAGTAGCAATGAGCACATCTAGTACCTGAATCTTGGTCTCTAATATCATTCTCCAGTAAAGGGAACCAAGGTTCCTTGGAAAAGAGGACTCATTCTAGGGCTGGGACAGAAAACATAAAAGATGATTTGGGGCATGCCAGAAAGTAGTAAGTACTGAAAAAAATAACCGTAACAACAATTATAAGGTGTGTCAAAAGTACATAGGAGTCAACTGACATCACCTAAAGGTCTAAGCTGAAACATTTTGAGCAACAAAATAAATATGGAACATAATCTAAAGTAAAAGATAAATGTCCATAAGTACACACTAATAGAAATAAATGACTGTATAAATAAATCAAATGAAGAAGAGTCAACTGTCCCAGGAGGAAAAATTTCAAATTATTCACATACATACGCTACGCTCAAAGAGGTGAGGCATAACTCCCCATGCCTCAGTGTGGGCTGTGCAAAGAGACCTTCCTCCAAAGAATATGATATGGAAAAGCAGGCGTGTGTGTGTGTGTGTGTGTGTGTGTGTGTGTGTGTGTGTGTGGTGGGGGTTGGGGGGCGGGACTAGAAAAACTTGAGAAACTGGTTCACCCTCACCTGGGTGAACAAGGTCAACATCGACAGTCTTAAGTCATGTTGTTAGCATGTATCCCAGATACGATGTGATGAAAACAGTACTTTACTTCTGTAATCCTCCTATGCAAACCCATAACCTTGGCTGAATCATGAGAAAAATATCAGACAACTATTAACTGAGGACATTTTACAAAGTACATGTCCAGGACACCTCAAAACTGTCCAGATCATTGAAAACAAAGCCAGTCTGAGAAACTGTCAGTCCAGAGGAACCTAAGATGATATGACAAAATGTAATGTGGTATCTTGGAAAAGAAAAATGACATTAGGTAAAAACAGAAGAAATCACAAAAAATATATGCCCTTTAATCAATAATAATGTACCAAGTTAGTTTCCTACTTTTAACAAACATAATACACTAATGTAGTATTATTACTTACAGGGATGTTGGGTGTAGGGAATATGGAACTCTGTATTGTCTTATCAATTTTAGTATACATCTAAAACTGTTACAAAGAGTTTATGTAAAAATTATCTATGGACTTTCTGATTATGGCAAATTCCACCCTGCTAAAACTTAATGTAAAACTCAATTCCTGTTTGCTTTATGAAGATTTGCATCAGGTTGTTGATATTTTGTATTTAGGGCATACTTAACATAAGCAACATGTGAAAGAAAATATAACAATGATTTAAAACAGCCTTGAATGAAAAGCCTTTAAATTTTCTCCAATTTTGTTGTTATAAATATTTTTCTCAAGGCATTTTCAAGTCTTTTTCCAAGGACAAGTAACAATACACTTTATGTAAAACAGTTTTCAATATTCTCAGTGTAACCAAGAACAGTGACATTGCCATAATAGAAATAGGTCATTTTGAAAAGAAAAAAAAAAAAAAAAAAAAAAAAAGACAGAAACTTATGAAGAATGTGAATTTCCTTCTATTTAAAATTCTAGCTTCTTCTATGCATAAACATTCTAAAAACTAAAATATTTTTAAATTCTCATATGCCTTTATGTTAGTTTGTCTTCTAAACATTTTTATCTTCAAATAAATGATTTGTTTATAATTTACTAAGCCTAACATGTATTAGTTCTTCTTTGCCTAAGACCAGCAAAATCCAGATAAGTTAGAATTGTAAGTGGGTTTTTTTTTAATGTTATAGAATTCTGTGGCCTTTACAGGGAAAGTTCTATAGAGGTATGGAATGAACAAACAACCATTGAACTTCTGAGAAATAGAAGTAATACTATCACTTGTAAATAATACTAAGATTTACTGTAATCTAAGAAATTCTAGAATAAAATAAATTACATTTTTACTTCTGGGAAACAAAACTGTCAGAAAATAGGCAAAATAACTGATAACACATTTTAAAGGTAACTTCATTGACACATAGGCCAGGACACTATTTAAAAAGGATATTCCAGTAGAGTGAATGGCTGTAGCAAAGTCACAGAAATAGGAAAGCTTTAGCCTATGGAGAACAGTTGATCTTGATCTGAGAGCACCTGTATGGAAACAGTGAGGAGCAGAGGTGATGAAAAATCAAAGACCTTGATCTGGGTAATGTATTCTTACTGCTCATTAGATAAGGAATAACAATGAACCTCTTATTTTGAAGTAAAAATGGGTCAAAGAAGTGTGGGAAGAATTGAAGTTAGAAAAAAAAAGAAAACTGTAGGAACACCATTAAGAAATATACTAAATGACATGAGCCAAACAAGATTATGTGTAATTTTTAAAAAGCTGAGTGTAATACTCTGGTTTCTCTTCAGATCGCATAAATCTTTCGCCTTTTACTAAAAAGCTGAGTGTAGAATGGAGGCTACCAGGGGCAGGAAAGGAGGTGGACACGGGAAATGGTCAAAAGTGTGCAGTTATGTAGGATATGTGTCTACAGATTCAAGGTACACCATGATAACTACAGTTTAATAACAACATATTGGGATGTCTGGGTGGCTCAGTTAACTTAGAACCTGACTCTTGATTTCGACTCAGGTCACGAACTCAGGGTTCGTGGGTTTGAACCCCACATGGGGCTCTGTGCTGACAGTGTAGAGCCTGGTTCGGATTCTCTTTTTCTCTCTCTCCCCCTCCTCCCTCTCGAAATAAATAAAATAAACTTCAGAAAAGAATACTTAAAAAAAGAACTAATTCTGTTTGTTGTTCTCCTTTGACCAACATCTCCCCACTTCTCTCACCTCCCAATCTAGTGTTCTATGTTTTTGAGTTGAGTTCTTTTAGATTCCACATACAGTGAGATAAGGCAATATTTGTCTTTCTTTGTCTGACTTATTTCACTCAGCATAATGTGCTCAAGGCCCATTCATGTTGTCCCAAATGGCAACATTTCCTTTCATTTTATGGCTCAACAGTACTGCTTGATATGTACCAAATTTTCCTTGTCCATTCACCCAACAATGGACACTTAGGTTGTTTCCATGTCTTAGCTCTTGTAATAATGCTGTAGTGCACATGGAGTTACAAGTATATCTTTGAGAGACTGATCTCATTTTCTTCAGATACATACCTCGAAGTGGAATTGCTGTATCATATATATGGTAGTTTAATTTTTAATTATTGGAGCAACTTCCACACTATCTTCCATAATGGCTGTACCAACCACACTGAACTCTTTGAATGAATGGGTCTAAAACAAGATTCATGCATAAGGTTTGTGTGCAAACCATGTGATTGGAAGCATTGTTAGGGTTTTCTGGTGTCCCTTCAAAATTCCTATGCTGAAGTATCTTTCACTTCTAAGGAATATGACCTTGTTGGGAGACACAGCTGTTGCAGATATAACTAGTTAAAATGGGGTCATACTGAAGTAGGGTAGACCCCCAACCTAGAAGGACTGACATTCTTATAAAATGATCAAACTGAGACACAGGCACATGCCCAGGGAGAACTCCATTAAACAGGAGGCAGGGATGGGGTCTTGTGTCTGCAAGTCAAGGAAGGCCAAAGACCACCAGCAAACAAGAAGCTAGAAGAACAACATGGAACAGATTCTCCCTCACAGCCCTCAGCATGAACCCGCCCTGCCCACACCTTTATCTCAGATTTCCAGCCTCCAGAAGCCACCAGTTTGTGGTTCTTGGTTACAGAACTCCTAACAAATTAACATAGGTACAAGGACTCAGTCTATGCAAGGGGGATTCTATTTTCAAACCTCAGTACTAAAAACAGAATCAAAGGTTGAAGATCTGTAGGCCACAAATGCAACACAACACACTGAGAAAAGGAGCACAGGTATTAAAATGGAACATTCTATTTTCTTTTTCTGAGAAAAAGGAAAATGGAGAGGTAGGCACAGGTGTGCCTGCATGTCTGTTGGTTGCTTAAAGGGAAAGGCTTGGACAGATGGTTTCTGTGGGATTTCTGACTTTTCCTTGGACTGTAACTATTTCCTATAGCTATTCATGAGTCATGGATTCCCATGCTTGATGAAATGTATTAAAATACTCAAAGCAAAAATAATCTAGATCTAGACTCAGCCACTCTGAGATTTCAGCTTGCTTGGGATATCTTACATCCACTTACATCTGTCTGCTTTGACCTGTCTCTGCTCTGTCATGCTAAATCACTACTTTCACCATCTTTGCTTTCGCCCATTTAGTCGGAACTGAAATCATATAATCTCCATTTCTGGGACTTGGGGTCCATACCGCTGGCTGTTCTTGACCTATGGTAGTCTTTAACGCTCAGTGGGTTCATCTAAGCTGAGCACGAGCTATTGCCCAACTTGACCCCTCCTGACTGCCTTTATTCATCTGTTCCTCAGGTCTTGGACATAAAAGTGAGATTGGATTTTTATGTTTACATCAAACACGAGAAATGACTCTTGCTACTTCTGAATTGGGGTGAAGAATCTTCAAGGCCCTTCATTTTAGTACACAACTTTATATTATTGTGCCGCACCGTTGTGTTAGGATATACTTTGTTCATTCCCTGATGGCTGAGCCTTCAAAGGTATGTATTATATTGTTGGTAATCAAAGGTACTCTTTAAATACACAGTGGATAAAAGAACATACATTTTTAATGATTATTTAAAATCATAACATGTAAGAAATGTGTAGGGGGTGAAATGCAATTTTAAAGCAGACTAGATTTTTTTTCTTGACATTTTAAGATTTCTCTGACTTCATAAAGCTACTTTAATATTTTTTTAATTTTTATTTGCAACCTTTGCTAACAAAATTTTACAAAGCTACAAGCTTTCTATGTTTAATGCTTTATACTAGTTGTAAGTATTCTGTCTTAAGAGTGAACCAGTACATTTTCTGAAATATTTTATTACAATTAGGCATGAAAAAATCCCCATTACTCTTGAGCATCCTTTTTTTTTTTTTCATATTCCTGGCTGTAATACAAAGATAGGGATGGAATGTAAGATCTTTCTCTCAGTGTTTACTCAGCTTATGTTTTCCTAGTAATCTCTCTTCCACCTTCCCTAACAACGAAGTTCAAGTAACATTTAATGGAGTCCCTCTGCTTTCACTAAACTACAGGGGATTTTGCTTCTTGACCAACTTTGCTCTGATTGAGACATTTGTCATGGGGATTTTCTGGTTTTTTAAGTACCCTAATATCTTCTCATATAGAGATTTGCTTTTGAATATTATTCAACATTATAATAATAAATAACAAATATTTATTGAATATTTGTTATCTAATAATGAAGCTTATAAAAAAAGGAAAACATGGAATAAAATAGCAGAAAAAGAGTAAAGAATCAAAAAAAGGAAGAAACAATCTGTGTAACTTTACACAGCTATCTATTAAGAAAAACAGCAAGGGAGACCAGAGCACAATGATGCTGGAGGTTAATGCTTAGTCCCAACTCTTTGCATTTCCATGGGGCAGGATTTCCTAGGGGAATCCTGACCTATCTCCCTGTGCCTTCTTGGGCTCTACTCTATTGGATAAAGATAGATTCATTTGGGGGCGCCTGGGTGGCTCAGTCGGTTGGGTGTCCGACTTCAGCTCAGGTCACGATCTCGTGGTTCGTGAGTTCGAGCCCCGCGTCGGGCTCTGGGCTGATGGCTCAGAGCCTGGAGCCTGCTTCCGATTCTGTGTCTCCCTCTCTCTCTGCCCCTCCCCCATTCATGCTGTGTCTCTCTCTGTCTCAAAAATAAATAAACGTTAAAAAAAAATTAAAAAAAAAAAAAAGATTCATTTGCCCGATGAATGAAAAAAAAAAAAAAAAGAATTGTTTGTTTTTGTCCATTGACATTGAATTCTCTCTGCTTCTGTGTGCCCTAAGTTTTAGAGGCACATCCCCTTTGGAGAAGCGCTAGGGTGTTTCACCATAGTTAATGACTAGAGTGAATACATTTAGTTCTGGAGTACAGCACTCAAAAGGCCACTGTCGCCAGAGAGCTAAGCCAAGCTTCTCCAACAGCCTTACAAGTTATGAAGCTGTCATTCTTATTTCCATTTGTGTGACTCCTGAGTCTATCTCTCCGTTATTTTTATATTTGCCAAGAAAATAGAGAAGTTATTTATGGACTTCATAAAACTCTAAAAGTAAACAGCGGAGTACTTTACGGGGAATTCTTGAGTTCTATCTGAACTTTCCTTGGATGGTACAGCTGTCAGTGGGGACCGCCCAGACTCTGCCTATGCTAAGTGAACTGTTCCATTCAGACCTGTTGGGGGGACAGTCACTCCTCTGCTATGTTTTGTATCAGATCACCTAATATTTGACAACATACAATTGGGCTGATTCAGATTCGATCCTGAAGCCAGATTTCAGAACTGGCCCTGACACTGGCATGAGTCAACTACCTTGGCTATCTAATAAAAGGCTATCTAATGCTTGCTTACTTTAGAGCAAGTTAATATGAGACCAAAACAACGGCAAGTAGTAAATCCCAGATTTGTAATATTAATTATTTGCTCATTGTATAACAGGTTTTTACAAATATATAGTAGTCTAGAAATTACAGACTGTATAGGCTAAAAACACTGGTCTTCATGATTTATAGACATTCTTAAAAATTGTATTACCAAGTAGCAACTATTGTTAAAATTACATATTTGTGATATTTTACGGTACAAATATTTCTTTTAAAAAATATTGTTCTTTTTTTAAAGAGATGATGTTGTAAATTTAAACTCTGTCCTCTTTAATTCAATCATACCATATGTCACTGTTTCATCTTTATAAGCTTCTAGAATTTTGGATGTGTTTCCAATAAAAAAAAATGGTATTTGGCATTAACTTCTGTTGCTACTGACCAGTGCTAATCTATCTATCGTGAAGATGTCCAGTTTTTGTATGCAGTGAAACAGAGATTGAAATTATATAAAAATGTTGGGAGATAGAATTTGTAAGTTTAAACACGTAAAAGAGATATGGCTTTTGATTGATCCATTTACCAGATATTTATAAAGCATTGATAGATGCCAGTCTTGGCCAATTTGCTCGGGAATATAGTCACAAACATGCTACAAAAGGATGCTGCTCTTACTACATTCTAGTGGTAGAACAGAGAAAACAGAGAACTAACTAATTAAAAAAAAAACCGCACACCATCCTGTATTACATACATACAGCACTCAGGGACAGAAATTAACTTAGTGGCTACTGAGTCTTTAGGATAATTAATTCAGGAGAATGTGTTTTGGGGCCTGAAGTCTCAACCATTCGTCTTTAAGGGTAAGACCCAGTATACAGATAGTAGCTCTGAGACAGAGCTATGTCTGTTAAAATCTAGTGACGTTGTTTGGCGTTCCTTTTGTAGGACCTTGTCTTTGGCCACAACATTTCCCTTTCCAGTCACTGATTTCATTATTTACGCCTACACCTCGGCCATCTTACCCACTGGACTTTCTGTCTTCTGTTCAGTATCTGCTGTTTAACTGGTTGGACCTTGGATTCTGCCATGGCCACGTTCTTATCTATTTGCTGGTGAGTCAGTGCTGTTCTCCTATGCCTTTGACTTCTGTCCTGCTATGTTCACCTTGGAGGTTTTAAATGACAATTACTGTGGATAAGTTTTGGATATAACCACTATGCTATCTTTATTTCAGCCACTTCACCTATGTTTCACCCTTTTAATAATAAGGAAAGAAACTATCACTTGTGCAGAGCACAGGATCTAAAAGCTATTAAGTTGCTTAATGCTAGTTTATTGATATTGTAATCATGTGTAAATCTGGGGGAAATAATCTTCTGTATTCGAGCCACAGGAGTCTTTTGCTAACACAAAGACTTCTTGTCAACCTCAAGCTTAAACCTGAAGTTTAAAGCAATGGATATATTGAGTTATATTTTTGAAAAATGGCTTTAATGGGACTGGAATCCAAGCTCACTAAGCATCCATAGATCACATAAAATTTACTTTAGAAAATGTGGTTTGGGAAATAAATGTTGGTGAAATTATTTGAGTGATTGCTGATTTAGCTCTACCTTCACTCCCATTTGGATGGCTTAGGGTTTCTGGGGGTGGGGGGGAAGATTGCTACTAATTTTTGTTTTCAATTAAATCCCACAGCTCTTCTTTCCAAAAAAGAAATGTCAATATAATAATGAGCTAGACTAAGAGAAAAACAATATATCTTTTCCAAGAGGAAGGCTGTCATAAAACTTGACATCCTGAAATACTGAGTCTTTTGTAAGGGCTGTTTATAAGAGTTTGTTCTTTGGGCCAAAAAGTCAGAAACCAGTAAATGAGCCAGATTGTCCCCAGTGTCTCAGTTACTCTGGAGGCTCAGCACAGCCAGCTGGGTTCGGCCAGCCTTGATGAACACTGGAAGTCCCCTGTGGCGAGTCAGAGCAGGGGACTGAAAATAAAGCAAAAGGTTGGCTTCAGTCTTACAGTCTTAGGAGTCAAATGTACCCCCCTTTATACATCGGAGTCACTCAAGAAAAGAAGTATGAATGAATAGTTTAATTGCTCTTAACCAGCTGTCCTAACATCAGGACAAAAAAACAAAAAAACAAAAAGAACCAAACAGTGGATGCCTAATTAGACACCTAAACACAGTTTAAACAGAATTCAAAATTTGAAAAGAGAAAAAAAGAAAATGCCAAAAAACCCCACAAAAAACAGTAAGAGGAAAGCCTTCCAATCTCCATATTAAAATTCAAAGCAAAAGTCAACACATCTAAATTGAACAAAGAAACATAAGATATGTTATGAAGATCAGGAAAAATGGCAGCTATTCTAACCTTTCTATTGGCTTTCTTTTCGGTAAGAATGTAAATGAGACATACGTCCATTACTCAACAAATGACTAATTTGGCATCCCCAAAGCATCCTAAATACCACTCATTTGGTGGCTGTTCCTGACCGGATGGAATCCACACAGAACTGCTTTCTTCCTGTTGGAAAAAAGTAATCCACTCCTCAGTAGCCAGTTTAGGAAAAGTAGGAGTGGTAAGTAACACAATCAGGTTGGAAATCCTTGGATATTTCAAAGTAAAGCTAATGTAACACAATTCTGAGCTGAGCGGGACGCTCTTGCTGTGTAGAGAAAGTGAATCTTTGGAGGAGGCTAGCTATAACGGTCTTGCCTCTCCTTCTCCGGTTGGTCATAAGTGGTGACCATAGCTGCTTGGTGGACAAGGCTGATCGGTGCCTTTGATTTCACCAAAGTGTTGTTCCCAGGAGCTTTCTCCTGCCCTCACCCGTGCTAGGACGACAACACCACACTTGTTAATTTTCCGCATGCTGCTCTCCATCAGTGGATAGCACACCCGCTTTCTCAACCCTGTTTATAGCCTCTGACCCCGCCCCTTACCTCCACACCGCAGGCCACCTCGGGAAATTCTGCAGAACTGGACTTCTTACAGGCAGGTATGTAGATGACGGATGGACAAAGTATTGAGTAGAAAATAGAGTGGGCAAATGTCTAAGAGACTGTGCTCTTAAATCTTCCTTCCTAGTTCTAATCAGCAGTCTTTATTACGTACCGACTGATGTAGAGGACTTTGTGGGGCAATCTCTTTGGAGATAAAAACTTTGTAACAAAATTAGACATTTTACACCCTCAAAGACTTTATTTCCTAATGTGGCAATAGGATGAAGACATGGAAAGGGCATACAAAAGCATTTTCTCCTTGCAGGCATTTGGCTGTCAAGTCCTCTCCCAGCCAGTATATTAATTGCCTTTCTTCAAGAGGGAAGAAAGGAGAACGCTCAAATGTACAAATAACAGGAACCACATTAATGAAATATTTCAGGGCAACTGTAGCCAAGAGTTGCGATTTTTCTCTTATGTTGAAAATAATGTGACAGGATCATGACATTGACAATCACTGAAAAAAAGTTGGCTTACTATCATAGTTGTCCTATTATACAACAGCAAAGTCATGGGCTTTTGTCTTTATATCTCAGTCCTTAGGAAAATAATAATGTTTTCTGCAGTTAAAACTTTAAAGCATCCTTTTAATCCATAGTGATTATAAACAACCTGGGATATTATTTTAAAAGATTTTTAATAACTGGCTTGTAAGAATTATCACTACATTTTCTATGTAAAGAATTAACATTTAGGTCCGCCTGGGTGGCTCAGTCAGTTAAGCGTCCGACTTCAGCTCAGATCATGATCTCACCGTTCCTGAGTTGGAGCCCCGAGATGGGCTCTGTGCAGACAGCTCAGAGTCTGGAGCCTGCTTCAGATTCTGTGTCTCCACCCCCCCCCCCCCCCCCCCCGCTCCTTCCCCCTCCTTTCTCTCTCTCTCTCAAAAATGAACATTAAAATTTTTTTAAATAAAAAAAAGAATTAACATTTAAAATTTTAAATAGGTACATTTTTTCCAGTATTTCTAAGGTCACAGGATTGATAACATAAGAGTTACTTTTTTTGCACTCCTATTACACATCAAATGTTTTCCCTATTTTTTAACAAATATAATCCTTCAAAATAGCTCATTAACCCAGTCTTAACTTCCCTTTTTTCTCATGGGAAAAACAGAAGCCCAGATTGGTTGAATAAATTAGTCCAAGGTCAATAGCTGTTATATAAAAAATAATATCTTGACTTAAGAGCCCAAATTCTTATATTGTACCATATTCCTCTAAGACTTGTGTAATGTGATATATGACTGGAATTTAATTCAAACTCATTCTGGTGGCAAAGAACTGGCATTGGATATAATTATTTTATACAAAGCTGCCTCTTCCACTCACCGATGAAAGGGCGGGCCTACGCCGGCGGACTCCATCTTGTTCTGTGTCCTTCACCTTGACCACACCTCCTGCCCTTGAGTAACCCCCCCCCCCCGCCCCCCACCTGCCTAACAGGACTCGGACCCTGCCCCAGCCAATCAGCTGAGGCCACAGCCATTACCTCACCAACTGCCCCTAGGCCCCAATAAAACCTTTGTCCTTTTGAAACTCGCTCTCTCTCCCTGATATCTCACCGCTGCGTCCGTGCAGGTAGGGGCTTGAGCTCGAGCTAGCTCGAATAAAGGCTCTTTTGCTTTTGCATCGGACTCGGCTCCCTGGCGGTCTTTGGGGATCACGAATTCTGGGCATAACAACCGATGCTTTCTTTTGTGTGTGTGTGTCTTTTTTTTAATTCCATAGTCTCTTCCTGGGCTAATTCAAGTCCAAAGCCTCGATCATTATTTATATCCTAATTATTCTTTTTTTTTTTTTTTAATTTTTTTTTTCAACGTTTATTTATTTTTGGGACAGAGAGAGACAGAGCATGAACGGGGGAGGGGCAGAGAGAGAGGGAGACACAGAATCGGAAACAGGCTCCAGGCTCTGAGCCATCAGCCCAGAGCCCGACGCGGGGCTCGAACTCACGAACCGCGAGATCGTGACCTGGCTGAAGTCGGACGCTTAACCGACTGCGCCACCCAGGCTCCCCATGTATTTTAATTGGAGTATTTGTTTTTTGTTGTTGAGATGTATAAATTCTTTATTTTTATCAAAATTTTTAGAGAGAGAGAGAAAACACAAGCAGGGGAGTGGAGCAAATGGGGAGAGAAAGAGAATCTTAAGTGGGTTCCATGCTCACTGCGGTGCCTGAGGGGGGCCCAATCCTATGACCCTGGGATCATGACCTGAACTAAAATCAAAAGTCAGACACTCAACTGACTGAGCCATCTAGGATCCCCATGAATATGCCATTTGTAAATAAATATCTTCTCCCATTCCATAGCTTGTCTTTTAGTTTTATTGACTATTTCCTTCACTGTGGAGAAGGTTTTTATCTTGATGTAGCCCCAACATTTTATTTTTGCTTTTGTTTCCCCTGCCTCAGGAGAGATCTAGAAAAAAGTAGCTTCAGTCAGTGTCAAAGAAGTTACTGCCTGTGTCCTTCTCTAAGATTTTTAGGGGTTCAGAACTCACATTTAGGTATTTAATCCATTTTGATTTTATCTTTGTGTATGGTGTAAGAAAGTGGCCCAATTTAATTCTTCTGCATGTTGGTGTCCAGTTTTCCCAACACTATTTGTTGAAGAGACCATCTTTTTCCCACTGGATATTCTTTCCTGCTTTGTCAAAAATTAATTGACTATACACTTGTGGGTTCATTTCTGGGTTTTTAGTCTGTTCCATTGATCTGTATATCTATTTTTGTACCAGTACCTTACTGTTTTAATTACTACAATTTTGTAACATAACTTGAAATTTGGAATTGTGATGCCTCCAGCTTTGCTTTTCTTTGTCAAGATTACTTTGGCTCTTCAGGATCTTTTGTAGTGCCATACAAATTGTAGAATTGTGTCTCCTAGTTCTGTGAAAAATGCTTTTGGTATTTTGATAAAAATTGCATTCAATCTGTGAATTGCTTTGGGTAGTATAGACATTTTAACAATATATGCTTTTCCAATCCATGAACATGGAACATCTTTCTGTTTCTTTGTGTCATCTTCAATTTCTTTCACCAGTATTTTACAGTTTTCAGAGTACAAGACTTTCATCTCTTTGGTTAGGTTTATTCCTAGGTATCTTAAAATTTTTCAAGCAATTGTAAATGGGATCATTTTCTTAATATCTTTCTGGTGCTTCATTATTGGTGGATAGAAATGCAACACATTTCTCTACATTGATTTTGTATACTGTGACTTTACTGAATTTGTTTACAAGTTCTAGCAGTTTTTTTGGTGCAGTCTTTCAGATTTTCCATATACAGTATCATGTCATATGCAAAGACTGGACATTTGACTTCTTCCTTGCCAATTTGGATGCCTTTTATTTCTTTTTTGTTGTCTGACTGCTGGGGCTAGGACTTCTAGTACTATGTTGAGTAAAAGTGGTGTGAGTGGTATCCCTGTCTTATTCCTGACCATATAGGAAAAGCTCTCTGTTTCTCTCCATTTAGAATAATATTAGCTGCAGGATTTTCATAGATGGCCTTTATTATGTTGAGGTATGTTCCCTCTAGACCTACTCTGTTGAAGGCTTTTATCATCAATGGATGTTGTACTTAGTCAAATGCTTTTTCTGCATCCACTGCAATGATCATATGGTTCTTATACTTTCTTTTATTAATGCGATGAATCTTGTTGATGGATTTGTGGATAGTGAATCACTCTTGGAACCCAGGAATAAATCCCACTTCCTCATGGTCAATGATTCTTTCAATGTTTCAATGTTTTCAATTTCTTTCTGTTGGATTCTGTTCAGTAGTATTTTGTTGAGGATTTGTGCATATATGCTCATCAGAGATATTGGCCTATATTTCTCTTTTTTAGTGGTGTGTTTATCTGGTTTTGGTATCAGGATAGTGTTGGCCTCATATAATGAATTTGGAAGTTTTCCTTCCTTTTCTATCTTTTGGAATAGTTTGAGGAGAATAGGTTAATATTAACTCTTCTTTAAATGTGAAGCCATAGTTCTGGACTTTTGTTTGTTCAGAGTTTTTTTGTTTTTGTTGTTTTGTTTTTGATTACTGATTCCATTTATTTGCTGGGTATCAGTCTATTCAACTTTTCTGCTTTTTCTTGTTTCAGTTTTGGTAGTGTATATGGTTCTAGGAATTCATCCTTTTCTTATGGGCATTCAATTTGTTGGCATATAGTTTTTCATAACATTCTCTTATGATTGTTTGTATTTATGTGGTGTTGGTTGTTATTTCTCCTCTCTCATTTGTGATTTTGAGTTTTTTCTCTTTTTTTCTTGATAAGTCTGGCTATAGGTTTATCAATTTTATTGATTTTCTTTCAAAGAACGAGTTCCTGTTTTCATCAATCTGTTCTATTGTTATTATTGTTTTGTTTTGTTTTCCAGTTTATTATTTATTTCTGCTCTAATCTTTGATGTTTCCTTCCTTCTGCTGCTTTTAGTGTTCTTCTTCTTCTCCTCCTCCTCCTCCTCCTCCTCCTCCTCCTTCTTTCTCCTTCTCCTTCTCCTTCTTCTTCTCCTAGCTCCTTTAGGTATCAGGTTAGGTTGAGATTTTTCATGTTTTGAGGTAGGCCTGTATTGATATATACTTCTCTCTTATGACCACTTTTGCTGCATTCCAAAGGTTTTGGATCATTGTGTTTTCATTTTCATTTTTTTCCCACATACTTTTTATTTATTTTTTTTTATTTTATGGTTGAGCCATTCATTGTTTAGTAGTATATTATTTAACCTCCATGTATTTGTGGTCTTTCCAGATTTTTTTCTTGTGGTTGACTTCTAGTTTCATAATGTTCTGGTCAGAAAAGATGCATGGTATGACTTCAATCTTTTTTTAATTTGTTTAGGTTTGTTTTATAGCCTAATATGTGCTCTATTCTGGAGAATGTTCCATGTGCACTTTAAAAGAATGTGTATTCTGCTGTTTTAGGATGAAATTTTCTGAATATTGGCAATGCAATTCTTGCAAAAATGAATTCAGTCACCTTAGTCAGTATCACACATGTGTAACCACATGCAAGTTCTAGCATAATTCATTTATTTATATTGCCTCTTTGACTTCCCCTCTCTCCCTCCAACATTGACATTTATGTGGAGACTATGTGATCTGAACCCTGTGAGTCACTGTCACCACTCTTCAATCCGTCCATGCCAAGACTTAAATCTTGTTCAACTAAAAGATCTTTGGGTGCCTTTTCTAGTTTGGGATCGAGAAGAGTTGGCTTTTCCAATCCTGCAACATCCAGACTTTTTAATTCTCCTAGTCTGAATTCACCCCTTCTCTCAAAGAAGCCAATTCTTCCCAGAGCTCATCTCTTTTTTGTTACACCTTGTTATAAGCATCGCTTTATAAAGAACACACATTACTCATATTCTATTTAGACTTCTTCCTCTGCACCATCCAGAACATGTTTAGCTATTGCAACAATATGCATCCCTATCTTTCTAACATCTAATGACAGCTTCCTCTGACTGCCACCTGGTAAGTAAACCTATTGAGGCATGTTAACTTTCAGTCTATTTTTGTTTTTAAGAGTTATAATTTACATACTGAGAAATGCACAGATTTTTCTCTATAGTTTATTTGACAAATATATAAACTTGTGTAATACCACAATCAAGATTTAGAAATTTTCCTCAAACTAGTTTCTTATATCCCTTTCTAGTCTTTGCACCAAGAGGCATCCTGTGTTTTAATTTTCATCGTCACAGGTTTGCTTTGCCTTTTCTTGATATTTATACAAATCAAATCATGTGAATACACTCTTTTGTGTATGGCTTCTTTTTATGTAATGTTTTACTTCATTCACTTTGCTGTATATGTTAGTTGTTAATTAATTTTAATTGCTGATTAGTATTACATTGTGGAAACATACCAAAATATTTTAAAATTACTCTTCTATTGATAGACACTTGAAATGTTTACAGTTTGGGGCTCTGAACATTCTTGTCCTAGTCTTTTTGTTAACATAGGTTTTCATTTCTCTTATATGAAAAATAGGAAATGGAATTATTGAGTCTTAGGGAGGCAATATTGAAATTTATAATAAACAGCCAAATAGATTTCCAAATTGGTATTATTTTATACTTGCACTGTCAGTGAATGAGAATTGTCATTGCTGATAGAAATCAAGCAGAAGAGGAAATATTGATCTGCAGAAGTGACAAAGAAGAATTTCTGGGGAAGTGATACAATCTAACTGGTAGGCAAGGAAAGGAGGCAATGGGTTTATGTAGTTGATTGGCTCTATATTCTCAGTAAATTAGAAAGCATGATTATCATCATAAGAATAAAGGAGGAAGAAAGAAGCATTGGGGTCTTAATAATAGTAGGAGACAGTATAAAATCATTTTCCAGAAAAACAGGTATGAGTGAATTGATAAATGTAGTATGGTTGTTGGTTATCATGAATAGCCCATTTGAAGTTAGTGGTCATCAATTTCAATTTAGACACACAACTGGGTATATTTTCCAATGATGCTCTGGATGTGGGATGTACGGAGTAGGTAGAACTGAGATGATCTGTGGTTGGGAATTTATCAGATTAGAGTAGCAAAGCAAAAAAAAAAAAAAAAAATGGATGGGAATTAGGGAATATGCCAGAACAGTGATGGTTATGGATGGAGGATTTAAGGTGGACAATGTGGGAGGTGAGCCCATGAGCAACGCAATGAATATGGTGGAGTCGGTGGATTATAACTCCAGGGATGGGTGAATAGTTGCTGCATTCAAGACAGCAAAAGGCATTTCTTTACAAATATTTGGTTTTGATCCTGCAAGTACCATGATGAACCAAGTACAACTGATCTTGGAGTCCATTATTTTCCAGTTCAATTACATTAAGACTCATATTTGTCCCAGTTTTAAAATTCTCTCTTTGTCCTTCTTACCACTGTCAAGCATATCAATTAACTGTTGAAGTAGCAGAATATTTAAAATAGATAATGCTGATATCTCCAACTAGATTTACTCATAGTACTTGATTTTTTTTTTTCCTGGATACAAGAACAGAAACCCAATCAATCTAACTCAAATGTATTTATACAACAAGGATTCTAATAGTAATAAGACTTAGAAAACAATGAATGAACTAAAGCCAGCGATCACAGAAAAGTGCTTACGAAGAGAGGAACTAAAGTCACATTATCTTGTCTTGAAGGGCTGCCTAATCTCACTCAGCTATGCTTTTCTATGGTTCTTTTCTATTTGGACTGGGCTATGCAGCACACTTGCAACTCCATGGCTGCCAGCTCTAGAACTCCATAGTTGGTTGTAGGACCCATGGCCATATGACTAGCTTGTGTGTATGGTATTTACATGTGAACAACTTTAGTCTGTGGATTGGGTCAAGAGTGCACTACTGGTCCATTCGGCTGTGTCCAGGGCAGGGAAGTCAAAGTATATAGCCATGCTTTTGGTATCAGTTAAAATACCTTGGTTGAGCAAATCACTTCCAATAAATGGCCATTTAACTCATATCCATCAACATCTAAAACTGGATGAATTAGCCTCTTCTTAAAATCAGCTCCCTATGGTTTCGTTACAGGTATACCACCTTCTCACATACCCAAAGTAAAACCATTCAAGTTACCCTTAAATGATCTATTGCCTTTGCTTGTTTTGTCTAGTTAGTTGCTTATTCCTTCATAGTCAATCCTTTAAATTCCCATCAATTTTGGCCGTGATAGTTTGATTGTTTAACTAGGCTAAGCTACAGTAGCTGTTTACTCAAACACTGATCTAGGCACTGCTGTATACATATTATGTAATTTATATCCATAATCATCTGACATTAAGTAAATGAGGTTATCTAATCAGTTGAAAGGTCTTGACAAGAAAAACAGGTTTCCCTGAATAAAAAGAAATTCTGCTGATATAGTAGCAGCTCCTACTAGAGTTTCTAGTTTGCCAAATACTTATCTCTCATTGTCTGTCTGTCTGAGTCTCTCTATCTCTCCGTATTTATATTTATATAAATATATGTATTTATATATAAATACATATTTATTCATTTTTTGAGGTTTGAGAGAGAGGCAGGGGAAGGGGCAGAGAGAATGGAGAGAGAAAGTCTCAAGCCGGCTCTGCTCCACACTGTGAGTGTGAATCCCATTGTGCGGGCTCAAACTCATGAACCTAGAGATCATGTCCTGAGCTGAAATGCAGAGTTGGACACTTGACCGACTGAGCCACCCAGATGCCCCTATAATCATTCTAATCATGCAAATCCTACTGGTTCTCCTTTTCTGGCAGAACTCTGATTGATACAGACCTTATCTCTTTTTACCAGAATCTAATTGGAGAAATATATTTCTTGAAACATAGCTTTTATTTTCATGTTTCTGCATATTTTACTTTATATGTAACCACCTTGAGCTATCTGCATGAGTGAGTAAACACATATTAATTGGGATGATTTCAAAAGTAATACAAACAGAAATAATAGTAAACATCTGACAATTAAAAAAAGATTGTGGACCAAAAAGCCCCAGGCTTTAACATTAGATATGGACAAGAAACAAAATAATTTTCCAAACTCCTTGAAAATAATAATCAAGTGTAAAGACTTCAACCACAGAATTTCTTCTGCAGGTGTAAGGAAGATATCCCTCCTCTCCATGATAGTCATTAAACTTGCTTTTGGAGGGTAGGAAGAATACACGGTAGAGGAAGAAAGAGAGTTAAGTGGGCCTCTTCATGCCTAAACCTGAAATGTTCTGCTACTTAGAAACCGACTGATGCTTTGCAAGTATTCAGTGAGGCATGGTTAGCTCAGGACAAAAGAGCTTGTGTCCTGCTTCCGTTGGGGTGCAAGTAAGGGTCTATAAGCTTCTGAAGAAATCCCCAAAAGCCACACTTCTAAGACAGTACAGACTCATTGACAGCAGGCATCCAGAGAGGGGGTTTTGGGTGCCCCTAGCAGTTATGCAGTCTTCAGGGACCCCACAAACTCTGGCCTGCCTTGAGGGCCCAGACACAAAGGGCAGAAATCTGGAGCAGGATGAGTAGCTCCTGAAGGTTTGAACTTCAAGACCAGGAATTAATGACCACGGCCACACACTTCAGCAGTGGACACACATGTCACATGTAAGCTCCTAAAACAACCAGGTAGAAGCAGATGCAGCCCATCGGTCAATTGTTCAAGTTTCAGACAAGATAAACTACTTGAATGCCATAACCTGTTTGTTTCCTGAAGGTCCTTGTGGCTATCAGAACCCTCTTCCTGTAAATCTGCAAAATCAATTAAACCATCCGTTCTCTACCATAGAGTCAAATGCTATTTTAGAAAGGAGCAGGAGGAGGCAGGGGAAATTTGAGAGACTAATCACCTTTCTTAAAGGATCTGACTGTTTATTTTGGAAGACTGTCTATATTTTTTTTATTTTTTTTTTTTTTTTTCAACGTTTATTTATTTTTGGGACAGAGAGAGACAGAGCATGAACGGGGGAGGGGCAGAGAGAGAGGGAGACACAGAATCGGAAACAGGCTCCAGGCTCTGAGCCATCAGCCCAGAGCCCGACGCGGGGCTCGAACTCACGGACCACGAGATCGTGACCTGGCTGAAGTCGGACGCTTAACCGACTGCGCCACCCAGGCGCCCCAAGACTGTCTATATTTTTATACCGAACTAAGTTTACTAGATTGGGTTAAAGTCTGGTTCACGTACAGCTTGATTTCTACCTCCGTTTCAGCTCTCATCATACTCTATTTGGTTTGGAATGTTTTTACCTATATATCTCTCTCCCACAAGGCATGAGAATATAAATAACAACCATATTATACTCATTTTTATATTCCCTGAGGCACCCACCACAAATTTTGACAGATAGCCGTTGCCTAATTGAAATTGAACTATCACAGGCAAAAGTAGGTCAGTGATTCAACACAACAGCTCATCTTGGGTATAGCAGGATTGGGGATTATCTGTCTTCCACAGAGGTGTTCAAGGACTGGAATGGTGAGTTAAGGGCAAGATGAAGTGAAATGGTCCCGAGAGAGAATCAAGTTTTCTTATGTGCTGATACTGAAGCCGAGGACCGGATTCTTTACGAAATTCTCCACATTTTAAGGCTGTCTTTCAAGGCCTAGCTAAAGTGCTTTGAAGCTTCACTGAACCACAGAAATATTATCTGCACCATTCACTTAACAGATAATGTATAATGACACCCTTTGAACCAGTACTGCATTCCAATTTAAGTCATTATTAATTGATTTTTCATTTGACTGAGCATTTTATTCTAAACTAAGTTATAAGCTCTTTGAGGACAAAATGTTGGCACCTTTTCATATTCCCCTCAGGTGTTCTTAAAGTAGACATTGAAAAATATTGTTTGGTTAATAAACAGCTTAATTTATGGCCTGGTGGCGGGGACATATCTAAAACCACGCAAGTGTTCTGAAACAGTGTCCTAGAAAAATCAGATCTTTATTTTATCCTGAAATTTATGAAAAACAACAATCAGAAACTGCCTCTTGAAATTTAGTATATTACAAGAGGAAAAAGGGGGAAAAAGAGAGAACACAGCACAAATGCAGTTGTGATATACAAAAACATATGAATATTGTAATCTCGGTATTTCTGAAGAATGTGCTTTTGTGATTCATCTGCGTACTGAGAATTTCAGGGATTCTGAAGGGATGCCAACATGATACTCTATTACAGATCTTTAAAAAATCAATGTTAATGGCATATTCTATCTTTGACAGTTCAGACAAACCCATCATCTCCTAACAGGAAAAGAGAAACGGGCAGCTGAATTGATTAGGAGATTTAGTTCAGTGTGAACACGACTGTCCATTGTAGGAAGGGCCTAAGAGACCGACAGGGAAATGGGGAGATTACGAGCTAGAGAAAAAGGAATAAGAAAGTGGAAACTCTCACCTCTATGTCACTGGTCCACAGTATCACCAAGCAAATGTGAACACCAGGGACTCTGATTTGAATTCAGCTTGGGTTCTAGACCTGACAGCATATTAATAACTTGCAAATGGCTAAGGAAACTATCACCTGATGTGATTTTTATTGGCACTTCCTGTATTAGTTCACTAATTCTTGAGGTGGCATGGTGAAATTACTAATTGAATATGACATTCCTATAAAATGCTATTAAAAATATTGCAGTGCCTGTCACCAGGTGAACTGGCTGTGCATTTTCTGCCACATTAAAAAATAAATTTATAGGTAATAAAAAATACCTTTGTGAATGGATTCAAAATTCTCAGGGTGGGATCATTTCACTGACAAAGAAAAATAAATATGGCACCGGAAGTTATTCATCTGGGCATTCTCTACAATTTTAAATGCAATTCAGTACTTTAGAAAAAAAATGAGTGAATGTGCAGGAAAATGTTTATCTGTGGGAGGGCAAAATGTCTGCTTTTTCATAATGACCTCCTTTATTAACCTGCTAATGACTCTGAAGTTACATTGGAGAGCCATTCATTTGGATTAGAATATGGGTTCCAGAAGGATGTTGTGTTTTCAGTGTGTACCCTATGCTCTTGCATAAGCATGTAGTTTTGGATTTGGAAGGAACGAAAACTAGCTCCCAATGTGTGTCTGCTATAGGTGAGGCCCCATGCTTGGCATTCTGAAGCAAAAGAAAAAAACATTTTGAGGAGCAGAACTGTGTCTTCCTCATTCAACACCTTGATGCCAATGTTTCAGTCCATCATTAAGTAGACAGTAAACAAGACAGAGTTATGGAAGGAGAGATTTTACTTAACCTCTCATCAACCACAAGAGGAAGGTATTTTTAACTTTCTAGCATCCCAAGTTGGGAGATATTATGGAACTTGTCCAGGGTCACAGCTCATAAGTAGTTAGAGCCAGGATTATACGGGCCCATATGAGCTTCTACACCACCATGGTACCTCTACATGAGAAATCCTGAGATGTCTTACTTGTCCCGTTTATAGTGTGAAGTTGATGAAGTGACCCATGGAATGGCCCAGGCTGCACAATGGTTAACAAAGGCAACTGATTCAGGTAAAATCTTTTCTTATTCTAAGCCGGCACCAGAGGTGAGGTCACAGATCATTAATTCTCAATTAGCTTCATAGATTATTTACCCAGTGGTTCCTCACCTCTTTCTTCTCCCAGCCACTGACACATCAGGAATCTACCTCCAAAAAAGTGTACCATATTTTAAGCCATTTATCATTGCATTCAATGTTATGACACTAATCCAAACTACCATTCTATTTTGCCAAAGAAACCACTTTGAGGTTCCTAATTGGTCTCTATGATTCTTCCTCCCTGTCTACTGCTTCCCAGGTCTCTCCACCAAGCAGGAGGAATCATTCATTTATTTACTTAATTTATTTATTTTTATTTGTTTTGAGAGAGAAAGAGAGCATGAGCAGGGGAGAGGCAGACAGAGAGGAAGAAAGAGAGAATCCAAAGCAGGCTCTAAGAGCCTGATGTGGGGCTTGAATTCACGAATCATGAGATAATGACCTGAGCTGAAACTAAGAGTTGGACGCTTAATCGACTGAGCCACCCAGGCGCCCAGGAATTATACTTTTGAAATGGAACCTAGGCCACGTCATGATCCTGCCCTGAATCCCCAGTGGCTGGCCTATCACCGTCTATGATGGTTCTGCATCATCTAGTCCTGGCTACCTTTCAGATCTTACATATCCTACAATCATTTTCATGCCCATTCTCCTCTAGCCATAACAGATCTTAGGTTTTAAAAACCTGCCAAATGTGTTTCTTCTCAGGGAGTATTCTCTTATTTCTCTTTTCTGTGGATGGTTCTTTTGTGAGATCACGTGCCTTATCCCCCAGTTGATCCAAGGTTTTGCCTAAGTGTCACCTGCACAGATGGCTTCTCTCACCACCATATCCAATACACCCTCCCCACCCTAGCCCAACACCAATTTCATCCTCGATTTGTTTCTCTTCAGAGCTCATCTCCACCAAAGAAGATACACATACAAATACATTTTTTATATTATTTTTTTGTCATATTATTTTTATTATGCCCACCGGAATATAAAATGCCAGGAAAATACTGATTCCACCCATCTCATTTACTGTTATACCTTTCATGGCTTAGAACAGTGCCTGGCACATGACAGGCAACGAATAAATATTTATTGAATGGATAAATACCCTTAAGGCTCAGCAAGATGTCTAGAGTAAGTGCTTTTTCAATGATCACCCTGATGATATAAAAGATATAATTAACACAAGTGTGATAAACAAGTGGAACAAAAACCGGTCCAGTAACAAGTTCCAAAGCGTAGATGGAAACCACAGTGAGCTATCACCTCACACCTGTTAGAATGCCTGCTAACAAGGGCCGCTGAGGATGTGGAGAAAAGTGAACTTCAGCTCACTGTCGGTGGCAGTGTAAATTGGTACAGCCACTATGGAGTTTTTTTTTTTTTTAATTAAAAATAGGATTTCTTGAAGAGGTATCTGCACCCCCATGTTCACGGTGACATTATTCACAATAGCCAACATGTGGAAACATAAATGAAACTCGAGGGCATTCTGCTAAGTGGAAGTCAGACAAAGAAAAGACAGATGCTAGATGGTCTCACTCAGGTGAAATCTAAAAAAGCCTAACTCAGAGCAACAGAAAGTACTCAGAGTGATAGTCATCTCCACTTGTAAGAGGAATAAGTCTGGGGACCTCATGCGCAGCATGGTGGCTGTGGTTAACAGTACTGTGTTACAGACCTGAGAGTTGCTCAGAGAGTTGATCTTAACTGTTCTCATGACAAGGGGGGAAAAAAAAAAAACTATGTGAGGTGATGGGTGTGCTAGCTAGCCTTATTGTGGCAATCATTTTGCAATATATATGTAAATCAAATCATCATGTTGTACACCTTAAACTTACACAATGTTATATGTTAGTTGTATCTTAAAACTAGAAAAGAAGAAAAACAAAGAAGGTCCAATCTCATGATGCAAGTCAGAAAATGGACCAGAGGTCTCTACTACCTTCCCAACATCATAGAGACAATCGAGGGTAAGCCAAAGAGCAGAGCTCAGATTTCTTCTTTTTTCTTTTAATGAGGGAAGGAGGGGTGGAGAGAGAGGGAGAGAGAAGCCCAAACAGGCTCTGTGCTGTAAGCGCAGAACCCAACGTGGACTCCCATGAGCCACTGAGATCATGACCTGCACTGAAATCAAGAGTCAGACGCTTAATTGACTGAGCCCCCCAGGTGCCCCAGAACTCAGATTTCTAATACTCTTTCCACTACTCTACAAAGTGTTTTGGCAGCCACAGCTTGCAGAGTAAAAATGGAAATGTTCCTGGGATACTTTCTTGTTACAGGACAAGGCTAGTCGAAAACAGTTTATGAATGTGACTTTTGGTACTGATGATGAGTGTCAAGAGAAAAGGGAAGATTTTATAAGTAGGAAGCGCTAGCCATACATCTGACGCTTTTCCATAAACTCACTGTTGGGTGCTTACTCCCTTCATCCCCACTAAACTTGGTTCCACCCTATTCTTAAAATAATCCTTACGGGGCACGAATTTTAAGTGCCAAGCATGAAAGTATACTACTAACATTTTTTTTTAACATTTATTTAATTTTGAGAGAGAGAGAGAGAGAGAGAGACAGAACATGAGCAGGGGAGGGACAGAGAAAGACAGAGACACAGAATCTGAAGCTGGCTCCAGGCTCTGAGCTGTCAGCACAGAGTTTGATATGGGGCTCGAACCCATGAACTGTGAGATCATTTCCTGAGCCAAAGCTGGAGGTTTAACCGAATGAGCCACGCAGGCGCCCCATGTAAGTTCAATATTAAATTGGCTCTCCAGATCCTCTCTGTGACTGGCCTAGGGCTGACCATTCGGTTATTGCCTACTTTTATTTTTTTATTTATTTTACTTTTTTACTTTTTATTTGATTTGTTTTGTTTTCAATATATAATTTATTGTCAAACTGGTTTCCATACAACACCCAGTGCTCATCCCAACAGGTGCCCTCCTCAGTGTCCATCACCCACTTTCCCCTCTCCCCCACCCCCCATCAACCCTCAGTTTATTCTCAGTTTTTAAGAGTCTCTTATGGTTTGTCTCCTTCCCTCTCTGTAACTTTTTCCCCCTCCTTCCGCTCCTCCCTGGTCTTCTGTTGAGTTTCTCAGGATCCACATATGAGTGAAAACATATGGTATCTGTCTTTCTCTGCCTGACTTATTTCACTTAGCATAATACTCTCCAGTTCCATCCACGTTGCTGCAAATGGCCAGATTTCACTCTTTCTCACTGCCAAATAGTATTCCATTGTGTATGTAAACCACATCTTCTTTTTTTTTTTTTTTTTTTTTTTTAAATTTTTTTTTTTTTTCAACGTTTATTTATTTTTGGGACAGAGAGAGACAGAGCATGAACGGGGGAGGGGCAGAGTGAGAGGGAGACACAGAATCGGAAACAGGCTCCAGGCTCTGAGCCATCAGCCCAGAGCCCGACGCGGGGCTCGAACTCACGGACTGCGAGATCGTGACCTGGCTGAAGTCGGACGCTTAACCGACTGCGCCACCCAGGCGCCCCATAAACCACATCTTCTTTATCCATTCGTCAGTTGATGGACATTTAGGCTCTTTCCATAATTTGGCTACAGAACGCTTACTGTCCCAATGCCATACACCCCCATTTCCAGAAACAGACTTTCATTCATTGCCCTATCCCTGATCTGCTCTTGCAAGTTCCTTCCCGGTACCAGATGGCTTGTTCATTCCTAGCGTCTGAGACCTTAGGGACAAGTCTCCCAGATGACGGCTAAACCACTAGCACTGCTCTCTGTCTACCCAGGAGTGACAAGTTACCATAGTTTAGAAGGGAAGTCTTGGTCAGTGACTCAGTCCACTGGGCTGCTTTGCATGTGTAGGGTCTCAATGTCTCCCCAGCACCTGCTGAGTGGTACGCAGGGTAGTAGAGAGCCAGTGCCCAGTGTCTGCCTTCTTTCCCCCAGTCACATGTTGCCCAATCCGCAGAAGCTGCCACACTGAGTTCTCTGTTACATGTCTATGACCTGAGACAAAATGCGGTGCGTGAAATATGCAACATCAATCCCAAAGTAAAATGGTGCAAGTCAGTTGCGATATCTGAGTGCGTGTATGTGCCAAACTGTTTAACTCTCTATCAGCATTATCTCATGTGATCCAGATCAGTTGATGGTATAGATAAAATATCTGTCCCCCATTTTCAGATGAAAAATATGCAGAGAAAGATGAAGTGTATGTACAGAAACTATGAAGACTTATTTGAAATCAATGATTTCTTAAGAGCCAGGATCTGGGAAAAGGAAGTTCATCTGTAATGTCAGGTAGAAAGGTAATAATGACTTGGAAATAGGCTAATAATAATGGGATGGCTAATAATAATAGTGTGGTATTTTAAGATGGACCAGATATTTTTTACTAGACCCTTTCTTATTTATGAGGAAATTAGTTGCGAGGAGATCATGTTATGAGGTGTAGACTGCTCCCGAAACCAAGACCTAAACTCCTGACCGTCTTCTCTTATCCAGTTCTTAGCAGGGTTGGGGGCTAAAGTGTCCTTGACACCTAATTTCTTTCTGCCACTAACAGGCCAAGTTCAGTCTTCATGATTTTAAGCAGCATTGACACCACCTGTGTAAAACTATGTACGCTTTTTGAGAAATGGTACCAGAAAAAATATTTGGAACCAACCTGAGGCACTGTCCTCACTAAGGACATTTTTTTTTTTTTTTGTCTGAAGCAGCCCTGAACCAACCACGTTTAGCTAAAATTCTAAGTGATGCTGTACAACACAGAAAAGATGTTTAAAATGATTCTGTTTACAGATGGAGTCCTGTGACCAAGCCATTCTTAGGGGAAAAGCTATTTGTTCTAATGCTCTCTTAGTCCCTGCTTTTTAAGTCGTGCTTCCTGTCCAGGCTCTTTTCAGGACAAAGGGAAAGCATTCTGTTTAGGATACCTTCCTTCTCTCAAAACTGTCAGCGTT
The DNA here is from genome assembly GCF_018350155.1 of Leopardus geoffroyi. Lineage (NCBI taxonomy): Eukaryota > Metazoa > Chordata > Mammalia > Carnivora > Felidae > Leopardus > Leopardus geoffroyi. The sequence continues at coordinate 3,401,919 of NC_059329.1, read as the reverse complement.
GTTCCTGTTGCCACCCGTCTTTCCTCTGATGGTGTTGCTTATTCAAGGTAGGCTGAAACATCCATTCTATCATCGCTGCTTCATTGTGGGGGGATCTGAGCCAGCCTTCTTCAGTAGTGGTTCCTGAGAAGTAAATCTTTTGATTGTTATTGCCTTTCCCATCCCACAACATTTATTTCCTTTGCTATAAACACTTGGTGATCCTTTACCAAGTGGTAATTTAGATTTTTTTTTTTAAACTTCACAGAGGGAGACAGGTACGAGTTGGGGAGGGGCAGAGGGATGGAGACAGAATCTGAAGCAGGCTCCAGGCTTTGAGCTGTTAGCACAAAGCCCGACACGGGGCTTGAACTCATGAGCATTGAGATCATGACCTGAGCTGAAGTCGGTTGCTTAACTGACTGAACCACCCAGGCGCCCCACATTTTTTTTTTTTACTAAAATGTTAATGGTTAAAAAAAAATATATCAGCTCCCACCTGGGAGGCCTGTCTCAGGCAGTTTTTGAGAAAAATTTGCAAAGTGGTTAGATGGCATGTGGGGTGGGGACGTTCTTTTTAAATTAGGGAATGAGTCATGGGGTGTTATGTGCTCAACTGTGTCTCACCCCTTTCCCAAACTCACATGTTGAAGTCCTGACCCTCTAGTGATAAAGGACGTGACTATATTTGGAAATAGGGACTTTAAAGCAGTAATTACAGTTAAGTGAGGTCACTGAAGGGGGCCCTAGGGTCACCAGCATGCAGACGGCTGCCTTCCAGGCAAGAACAGTGACACGAAAGGCCTGAACCCTGCTCATATTTTCACCTTGGACTTCCAGCCCCCAGAAATGTGCAGAAGTAAGCCTCTGCAGGCCTGTGACACTTCTTTAGGGCAGCCCCAGCAAACCAAGAGGCCCGGTGACGAGGTTGAGGCTGGTGTCTTCAGGATACCCCCTTTGGGGGTGTTTGAACTGTGAAGGGTCATGGGACACCCTCTTGGAGAGTCCTCATTCTGTGTGACAGGAGAGACCATTTAGAAAAGAAAGTAACCCTCTACCTTTTCCTCAGCTCTTCAACCAAACTGTTTCTGCTTCCTTGAGGAAAACAAAGATCCCCCTCACTGCCAAGTCAGGGCTGATGGTAATCCCCCAGGAAAGGAGATGACAGCCCCCCCACTCCCCCCACCCCAGGGAAGACAGGCACACAGACTGGCAGTCAGAAGGCCAAAGGCAGCCCGGGGTTCCCTCTCAGGGGATGCTGAGTTTCCAGCTACAAACAAGAAGCCAAATTGCGTGATCTCGTCCTTTTCTTTGGCTCACAGAGGAAGCTATGCACAGTTCCTTTGTGTTCATCTCAGAAAGGTGACCTTGAGAGATAAAATGGAAGATTTTGTTTGGACATGAAATCATTCCAAGTATTTGTTTTTGGGACTCAATTTAAATATTTGCTTTTAAAGGACGTGGAAGGGTTCGTGCAGGTATCTGGCATGTTTTCACGTCTATCCTTGGTTGATAACTGCTCTAATAGGAATCTCTTTTCTAACTAATATCAATGTCAGAACCTTGAAATTATGTTACGCATTTATAGTCTGTCTTCTAGCAGTGATACATAGCACAATGAAGAAAGATTGACAATACAATATTGTCTTGTGTTCAATTCTTTCTTTGCTTTGAAATAAAGGAGAGAGTTGAAAATAATCCTAATAACAGCAAATGTGTATTAATGCTGTATTAAGGTAATCGCTTTACTTCTATTCTTCTATTAATTTTTACAGAAAGCTACTAAAGTGCTTAGCAAATGTTTGTGGAAAGAATAAATAAATGTTCACATGACACAAAAATGCCCTGAAAAGTTCAATAACTTTTTCAAGTTCAAAAAGTTAGTGAAAGAGGAAGATTTGAATCTAGGTCTCTATGACTCTATATTATAAACTCTTTTTTTTAAATAAAGTTTTTCTCTGTTTTTAAAAATGTTTATTAGTTTTTGAGAAAGAGAGAGTGAGAGTGTGCACAAGCAGGGGATGGGCAGAGAGAGAGGGAGACAGAGGATCCAAAGCAGGCTCCGTGCTGTCAGCACAGAGCCCTACATAGGGCTCTAACCCACAAACCATGAGATCATAATCTGAGGCGAAGTCGGAGGCTTAGCCGACTGGGCCACCCAGGTGCCCCTAGATTTTTAACTCTTTACCACTGCAGTATGCTACAAAATACAAGGCTTAATAGAGAGAAGCTAAGAATTAACATCCATAGAGAAAAGATGGATAATAAGTGGATCAGAATTATTTATTCGAAGAGATTCATACAAACCAAATACTTGCCATGCAATTAACTATGGCTTTCATTCACCAATTTCAAAACTCTATTGTAAACATAATTTTGGATCTATGTTTCATGGTGGCTAGGTTACTTCACTTAGAGGTGAAAATGTAAGCATTATAAAATATCACGGTAAACCTACAGTAGGCTGCTGGAATTAGCAAACCTCACTGAAATAACAGTAAAAAAGTATTAAAAAGAATATATTTACAGAAGGACTAGAACTGGTGGAACGAAGTGGGGGTCACAGTTGGCTAATGGTGTGCCACAGATTGTCATACACTTCTGCAATATGGAAGGTGATGAAATTATATGGATGCTTAAAACCTGGTGGGGTGTACAGCATGCACAGAAAAGATGTGGTGTGGAAGGTATCATTCCTGACCCAACAATACATTAAAAAAATTATTCACCACGACCAAGCGGGATTTATACCTGGGATGCAGGGCTGGTTCAACATCTGCAAAACAATCAATGTGACTGATCACATCAATAAAAGAAAGAACCAGAACCACACGATCCTCTCCCTAGCAGAGAAAGCATGTCACAAAATACAGCATCCTTTCCTGATAAAAACCCCCAAGAAAGTAGGGATAGAAGGAGCATACCTCGAGATCATAAAAGCCACATATGAACGACCCAACGCTAATATCATCCTCAATGGGGAGAAACTGAGAGCTTTCCCCTAAGGTCAGAAACAAGACAGGGATGTCCACTCTTACCACTGTTATTCGACATAGTATTGGAAGTCTTAGCCTCTGCAATCAGACAACACAAAGAAATAAAAGGCATCCAAATCAGCCAAGAGGAGGTCAAACTTTCACTCTTCGCAGATAGCATGATACTCTATACAGAAAACCGAAAATTTTTGACCAAAAAACTGGTAGAATTGATTCATGAATTCAGCAAAGTGGCAGGATATGAAATCAATGCACAAAAATCAGTTGCATTCCTATACACCAACAATGAAGCGACAGAAAGAGAAATCAAGGAATCGATCCCATTTACAGTTGCACAAAAACCCATAAAATACCTAGGAATAAATCTAACCAAAGAGGTGAAAAATCTATATACTGAAAACTATAGAAAGCTTATGAAAGAAATTGAAGAAGACACACACACAAAAAAATGGAAAAATATTCCATGTTCCTGGATAGGGAGAGCAAATATTGTTAAAATGTCAATAGTACCCAAAGCAATCTACATATTCAATGCAATATCTATCAAAATAACACAAGCACTCTTCAAAGAGCTAGAACAAACAATACTACAATTTGTATGCCATCAGAAAAGGCCCCGAATAGCCAAAGCAATCTTGAAAAAGAAAAACAAAGCAGGAGGCATCACAATCCCAGACTTCAAGCTATACTACAAAGCTGTAATCATTAAGACAGTATGGTACTGGCACAAGAACAAACACTCAGATAAATGGAACAGAATAGAGAACCCAGAAATGGACCCACAAACATAGGGCCAACTAATCTTTGACAAAGCAGGAAAGAATATCCAATGCAATGAAGACAATCTCTTCAGCAAGTGGTGCTGGGAAAACTGCACAGCAACATGCAGAAAATGAACCTGGACCACTTTCTTACATTACACAAAAATGAACTCAAAATGGATGAAACACCTAAACATAAGACAGGAAGCCATCTAGAGGAGAAAATCCTAGAGGAGAAATTCTAGAGGAGAAAGCCAGCAAAAACCTCTTCGACCTTGGGCACAGCAACTTCTTACTCAATATGTCTCCAGAGGTAAGGGAAACAAAAGCAATAATGAACTATAGGGACCTCATCAAAATAAAATGCTTCTGCACAGTGAAAGAAACAATCAGCAAAACTAAAAGGCAATCGATGGAATGGGAGAAGATATTTACAAATGACATATTAGATAAAGGGTTAATAGCCAAAATCTATAAAGAACTTATCAAACTCAACATCCAAAAACCAAATAATCCGGTGAAGAAATGGGCAAAGGACATGAATAGACACTTCCCCAAAGAAGACACCCAGATGGCCAACCAACACATGAAAAAAATGCTCTGTATCACTTGTCATCAGGAAAATATAAATTGAAACCGCAATGATATGCCACCTCACACCTGTGAGAATGGCTAACCTTAACAACTCAGGCAACAACAGATGTTGGCAAGGATGTGGAAAAAGAGGATCTCCTTTGTACTGCTGGTGGGAATGCAAACTGGTGCAGCCACTCTGGAAAATAGTATGGAGGCTTCTCAAAAAATTAAAAATAAAACTACCCTATGACTCAGCAATTGCACTACTAGGTATTTATCCAAGGGATACAGTTATGGTGTTTTGAAGGGGCACATGCATCCCAATGTTTCTAGCAGCACTATCAACAATAACCAAAGTATGGAAAGACCCCAAATTTCCATTAATGGATGAATGGATAAAGAAGATGTGGTCTGTATATACAATGGAGTATTACTCGGCAATCAAAATGAATGAAATCTTGCCATTTACAACTACGTGGATGGAACTAGAGGGTATTATGTTAAGCGAAATTAGTCAGAAAAAGACAAATATTGTATGACTTCACTCATATGAGAATTTTAAGAGACAAAACAGATGAACATAAGGGAAGGGAAATAAAAATAACATAAAAACAGGGAGGGGGACAAAACATAAGAGACTCTTAGATATGGAGAACAGAGGGTTACTGGAGGGGTTGTGGGACAGGGGTGGGCTAAATGGGTAAGGGGCATTAGGGAATCTACTCCTGAAATCATTGTTGCACTATGTGTTGACTAACTAGGATGTAAATTAAAGCAAAACAAAACAAAGCTCCACATCTTAAACTCAAAAAAAAAAAAAGAAGGTATCATTCCTCCCTAGGAACAGTTAGGAATGGGGTATTAGGAAGCTTCTAGGATCTAGATAAGTAAGTACAGGCTGTCAGCTGGGGTGGAGCATTTGACTGAAAGCCTATCTGTTCATAGACAGCATGAGTAAGGCTCCCTTTTTTCTCCTCACATTCCCGAGATGCAATGTAAATGCCTGTAGGATGAAATCAAGAACATAATGTCCAAGAAGTTAAATAATCTACTTGGGATCATCTAGGGTCCCCTAGAATGGAGACTGATATCCCAGAGTTGGCCCCTCCTAGAATGTGGCATACTCCTCATTCACACATACAAATAAAGCCCACCCACTCACATGCTTAGCCTAGGGGCCCAGAGCTGTTGGCCAGCCACCTCATTCAAGGCGGGCACCTATAAGGGAAAGAGAAATATGGGTGAGTGAAGAAAATCTATGATACCTACCAATGTCAGTCCACTTTGATCCTCATGCAAAAATAAATGGACAACCAAGCTTATGAGATATTTGGGACAATTTGGCCGCACAGTGAGAGGTTCTATTATTAAAACATACAACAATTTATGCTAGAGGATACAAAGTTAATTTACGGAGAAGTACTTTAAAAATTATTTTTAGGGGAGCCTGGGTGGCTCAGTCAGTAAGCATGCAACTCAGGTCACGATCTCACTGTTTGAGAGGTCGAGCCCCGCATCAGGCTCTGTACTGACAGTGTGGAACCTGCTTGGAATTCTCTAAATAAATAAACATAAAAAAAAAGAAAATATAAAAAATTATTTTTAGTGCCCTTGGAGCGCTTATGAAGATATATTACATCCATGAGAGCAATTGGTAATATTCACTTTGTGTATGCTTTGTTGGCCACACTCTGTGCTAAAAGCATGACATAGATCATCTCATTTAACCCTCAACAATTATTATTGTCCTCAGTGGCGGATGAGACAATGAGACATAGAGAAATTAAACGACTTCCCAACTTGGTGGTTAACTAAGTATAAAGTCTCCAAAAAGAAGAACAATTAAAATATTCCAGCAAAATAAACAAATGCAGAATATAAGAAAAAATAAGCTAAGAACTAGAGCAGGAGTCCGCAAAACATTGCCCATGCTTTATTTTTTGGATGGCCCTTGAGATAAGAATTAAAAAAAAAAAATTTTGAAAGGATTGGCAAAAAATAATGAGAATGAGGAGGTCAAGAAGGACGAACAGAAATTTGTGACATTTCCCCCAAGTGTAAAATATTTCTTATCCGTCCCGTAACAGAAAATGTTTGCTGATATCTGATAGAGAGGATCAAATACAGGAGGGGCCCCATCCAGCTAATAGTAGAAATTCCAATAATACAAAACAGAAAAATGGAGAGGAGAAAACAATCAGTGAATTCATAAAGGAGAAATTCCAACCTTGAAAGGGTTCACTGAACAGCCCACAGCCGGAACAGGAAGAATACACACACACACACACACACACACACACACACGCATTTAAATGTTTTATAGTAAACTATATGAAAACCAAGGATAAAGGAAACATGCCAAACATTTCTACATAGATTTTAAAAAAGGATGGAGAGGTCACTAAAATAATAAATAAAAATATTGGCATTAGAATTCTTATCAGCATTTCTTGATATGAGAAGTTCTGAGGTTAGAACTGCATCACTGTTACGTTGAACGATGCCTGGCTCATAAGAAGGTGCAGGAACACATAGCTGTCGGACACATGAAGCAGAAGCTGTCACTAGGCTAACCGGGGAGCATTTGGGGAGCGGCACCCCTGTCCTGAATCTCCCAGGCAAGCTCCCCTGCTGAATCAGGGCTGGCCATGCACCTGCTGGGGCCGGATGCAAACAAGGACACAGTTCTGACTCTCTCAACTGCACCCCAACCCTTCTTCTATTTTAAGGCACCTTTTTCAAAATGAATATTTTCAAGAAACTTTTTAATATAGGCGTTATCCTGTATGTTTTCTCCATTCAATGAGAAGTGAACGGATGGGTGGTTGAAACAAGGTCAGATTCAATCATTTTTGAACTTAATCTTACTCAACAGTAGGAACCATGGGGACCAATATTCGTCTGAACGCTCTGTAGCTGTTCATTTGTCTCTGTAAACACATCTTTCACCATGTCCCCATCACCACATATACAACAGTCTTAAGATTACAGTGAATTTGTGAGGTAAGCATTTGGCTGTTTCTCTTTTTGATTTATAATTCTTTATGTGTATTCTTACAATTAAAGAGCGATTTTTGAACACAAGAAATTATTTTATTTGAAAATAGATCCAGATTATTTTGATGTAGCTCAAAATGACCTATTTCTTGGAATATTAAAATGAAAAAGGTAACTATTAAGCAATACAGTTATCTCTCATAAAACCCAACTTTTCAGGTTCAAGGAGGAGATATAATTTGCCTAAGCAAGCTATTACATCCATCAAGTGGTAACTGGGATTTGAGCTACCTTGAGCTAGCACATGGCATATGAAATTAGGCATTTATACACTAGATATCACCCTAAGGTATATAAATAACCCTCCTTTTTTTGAACATTGGGAAGAAATAGGGGATAAACATAATACATATTATTGGAAAGTATGATCACTTTTAGACTTTTGAGATTTTCAGTTTTCAATAAAAGTTGAGATGGCAGAGTGATGCGCCTGGGTTTTTTCAGGGAACAGTAGACCAAGAGAAGGAGGTAAATTTAGAATTGTTTTTGTACAGAAGGTAACTGTACTAATAAAGAGACAATTTCAGAAATACCTAGCAAGTCAGTGGGAAAACACAGACTAGAAATTGAGAATTCATACTTGGGCCTCACCCATGATTTATTTGCAAACCGAGATCCAGGAAATGGGATTGAAATTTGGATCATTTATATTCCTCCTTTATAACACCATTTACAAAACAGAAATGGCAAAATGTCCCTTCAAAATCCAGTGAAGTGTGAAGTCTGGCCAGTTTGCTTTTTACATGCTAAATAGTTTAGTCTATATTTCATGATGCTATATTTCCAAATCTATCATTATATGTGAAGCACTTCTTTGAAATTATGTTTGCATTTTTTCTCCTGTGCAATAAAATACTCTTTGGTAAATCTATCAAAGAAAAGAGACTAACTTATTCTTTGATTATAACATTCTGGACTGAGTCTTACAATATGCAAATGCTGTCTTGAAGTGTCTTGAGAATGATACAGAATGAATGGGTTTCTTTTAACAGTTATCAGACCGTATGCATATAGGTCTATTGCTTCTCTGGACTTTAAGACATCTGGACTGTTTCAGAGCTGTATTATGGAACAATTGCCAGTATTTTTTAGAAACGGGATGGGAAAACTGACTGAGATTCATAGAGTGGTAGGTCTACAGTAAATATAACGAAAACCATTCAGTTCTGTCCCCTCACTCCCCTTATACACACTTCATGGAAACTGAAGTGTAATTGAAATGGGTATTTTAGTCATTAAAAATATATTCACAATTTTCATTGGTATCAATCCTTTCAAATCACTTATTAACATAACCAGCATGCAGCCTTTTAAAGTATTCATTTGCTCTGAGCGTCATCACAGGCCTAAAGAGCAAACCAGCCATTAACTGCTGATATCAACTAAATCTTTAGGGATGCAGAAACATGGTATAAATGAACTTGGAATTAGCACCATTAGTTGGGAAAAGAGAAAACTTGTGTCTTGCTCTTCAGTTGAAAGAACGGGTCTATCTGGAATTTATTTAGTTGACAACAGTGTATTTTGGACTTACTTGTAGTGATAAGTATTGTTTCACATATGTTAAAACAAAATTTCTATTGTCTTTGTTATCACAAATTGCTAAGTGCTTAATATGTAAAAATTAGGCCTGGTTCACTAGCAAGAGATTTTCACACCGATAAAAACCACAAAAACAACACTTAATGCAAATTTTTTTCTCTTTGTTAGTGTATGCATGTTCCTATAAAATAGATACTTCGGGATTTTGCATAATCTAGTATTTATTCTCCACAACCAGACATTTACTGATTTTCATAATTTAATTATACTTATGTTGCTTGGAAATAGGCTTCGCACAACTTGATGGAATCTGTCTACTTGATTTTCAGCCGGGGTTACCTATTTCTTGACTATTCTGAGAGTAAATTTCTTACACTCGGTGTTTAAGACATGTGGTTCTTTTAAATTTTAGTATTAAAGATTTATTACTTATGAGACTGTACATACTAGGATAGAGCACATTTCTAGCATTAAAAAAATTAGACTTCTATTCCTTTGTTCTTAGGAATTTATCTCCTCAATCTCTTTCCCTCCTTTTTCATACAATAGGATATTTAAACAAATTTTGATGACTTCTCAGGTATACCTTCATCTGCTTTATATTAAAATTATATATTCAAGAACATAATACAGATACATTCATTCATTAATGTATCCATATTTAATCTATATTCAAATGCTTGTCGGCTGACTGAATGAACGAATCCATCACCAACTGACATGATTTTTACAGTCAGGTTTAAAATTATTATATTTCACCTCTGGTGATTTTTTAACAACACATTTATATAAAGTAATTAGCAAGAGGTGGGATATTCATGAGCAAAATGAATGTGTGCTCAGTGAAAACACGTCCTTATACAAAACTGTGTACCAATTAAGAGACTACCACGTGCATTTTATTTTTCTAAAATGTTTATTAATATTATATAAGAGAATGAAAGTATCATCCAGTTTTTTCATGCCGGGAACATGAAATGTATTTTAGAATCCTAGGTTTGTTTTACTGCTAGAGTTTAACTTCTACTTGTTGATAATTCTATGAATACTATCTTGTAAACATTTCAATTTTTTTCATGTTTAGCCACCTCCACACGCCCCAGTCCTAGTTCAAAACTTCATCCTTCCTCATCCAGAATATGAATACAGTCCCCCTTTCTTCAGCCTTACCATTTTGGAATATACCTGAATGGAGTGACTTTTCTAAATAACTTTTATTCTCTTGCTCAGAGTTCCCTATTCACATTCTAATGCCTATGGAATGACATTTTACTTCCTTACCACGATACACAGCATCCTGTGTACGTGCTCAACCTTTTCTTTCCCTATTCCCTGCTGTCAGTCAATGGTTTGTAGCTACCTAAACCCCACTGTACAATTTCACGCATCTATTTACTTTTTCTCACCGTCTGGGATGATTTTTCTCTTAATAGTTGCCTACAAACCTGTCACCTTTGCTATTGCTTTTAAAATTCATGCTTTAAAATTCAGTGCAACTATGGGCCTTCTGAAATGGTGGAATGAGGACCTTGGTATCCTCCCTAAAAAGCAACAATACCGCCCCCAATTAACAGAAAGAGCCATTTCAGAGCTCTGGAAATTAACCAAAGGCATAGAGTGGATTTTATGCATATTTATATTATATATATTTAATATATTATATATATTTATATTATATATATTTAATATATTATATACATTTATATTATATATATATTATATATACTTATATATATTTGTATATATTATATATACTTATATTATATATATATTTACATTTATATATATATATATACACACACACACACACACACCATATTTAAGAAAAACTACTGAGTCTTAGGAATGACAGTAGAGTGTGTGGTGCTCTTACTTGTGCCTACACGGTTTCGTTAGAGTTCATCTGGTCTGAGGCTCTGTCAAGACTCACACCCAGGGCCACTTTCAAAAACAACAGCGACTAGCGGCAAATAGGGAAAGCCAATATTTCACCTGACTGATGCTGTGATGCTGGCTGCGCCAGGCAAGAGGCTGGCCCAAAACTCAAAAGAGAGATCTAAGTGGGCTTTGAAGAGCCTCACCTATCCCTGGGAATCTACATGCTGTGGGCAGGTGCAGGCTGCGTGCACGCTCAGGAAATAATTGCAATGACTCATTAGTCACTCATATCTAGCAGACCATAGGACCCTTTATGAAAAGAAAGTCAAAGTCCGAGCAAACATGTAAATCACCTGAACTGTGAACGTGTGCCACAGAGCATGCACAGATTCCCTCAGCAAATGGTGGAAGACTGATGTGGGGAAAAAAAAATTTGTTTTTGTCCAATCACTAGGTGACCCTTATGCTCTGCTTGGGTGACTGGACTTAAAAGTAATTGTAAACACAAATGTTAAACAATATTCAGAGATTTTAGTGTTCGAATACTATAGGAAAGACAGTTTTCACAGAATGAGTCCAGTCAAGTCACCAACAAACAAGCAAACAACAACTGAGGGACATCATCATCTAGATGTGCTACAATAATTTACCTAAAATGTCTAGTCTTCACTTAAAATTATGAGACATACTGAGAAAGAGGAAACTGGAGCACGGAGAGAAAGAAAGCAATCAGCAGAAATTGCCTCCACCTTTAAGTCAACTATTACAAAAATATTCTAAGGAAAAAAAGGAAAATAAATTTAAACAAAGAAACTTATGAGACTAAACACTCACCAAGTAGAGCATATGAATAAATAAATTATAAAAAAATTCTGAGGTTAAAAAGAATAGTAACTAAAAATGAAAAGTTCACTGAAAGTCCTTGACTGCATATTTGAGTCAGCAGAAAACAGAATCTTGGAATGTAAAGATAAGTCAAGAGAGATGATCCAGTCTGAAGAACACAATGAACAATGAATGGAAGAAAATAAACAAATCCTGACAGACCTGTGTGATAGCCAATATATTATTATGCCAATATATACATAATAGGGATTCTAAAAAGGCAGGAGAGAAAGTAGCAAATATATATACATGTAAATATATATATATGTGTGTGAGTGTATACACACACACAAAGATATATACAAGTATATACATATATATGTATTAGAAAAAAATAATGACCAAAATAATCTGAAATTTGAAGAAAAACATACATATCTAAGAAGCTCAACAAAATGCAAGGAGGATAAACTCTAAGAGGTCCACAACGAAACCCAACATAGTCAAACTGAAAAGACAAAGAATAAGAAATCTTGAATGAAGCAGGAAAAAAAATGACCATCACATACAGGTGAACCTCAAAAAGACTGATGGATGCCTGCCTTGTCCTCAGACACAATGGGCACCAGAACCACTCTGATGATGTATTTAAAGTGCTGGCCACGGGGGTGGGGGGTGGGGGGGAGTTCCTACCTACCAAAATAAAGATATTCCCAAATAGACAGTGATTAGGAAAGTTGGTTGCTTGCAGACTTGTCTTACAAAATAAACTGAAGGAAGTTCATCAGGCTGATAAGAAGTAATTCCAATCAACACAAAGAAATAAAGTACTGATAACGATAATTACAAAGATAAACATAAAAGATAGAGTGTGTGTATATATACATTTACTCCTATCCTAACTGATTCAAAAGCCAAATGCACAAAATGTTGTAACAATGTACTGTTGGGTGTGAAGCATGTAAAATTATCATTTGTATCACAATGATAACACAAAGGAAAGGCAGACAAGGGAGCAAAATTTTTATATACTATTTGAATTAAGTTAGTATTAACCAGAAATAGATTATTTTACTTTATTATTATTATTATTATTATTATTATTATTATTTTTAAAGTTCATTTATTTTTGAGAGAGACACAGAACGCAAGTGGAGGAGGAACAGAGAGAGGGAGACACAGAATCTGAAGCAGGCTCTAAGCTCTGTGCTGACAGAGCCAGACGTGGGGCTTGAACCCACAAGCTGTGAGATCATGACCTGAGTCAAAGTCAGACACTCAACCAACTGAGCCACCCAGGCACCCCAGAAGTAGATTATTTTGAATTAACACTGCATTTTTCAATTATCAGAGGAACCTAAGAGAGGTTAATAACAAAGAAAATAACAGAAAATATATATATTTTTAAAAGCAATTAAAATGACACAGTAGGAAATATATAATACAAAACAAGGTAGTGGAGGAAGGACTGGGAAAGAAAAATGACATGAGACAGAGAAAATATATAGGAAGATGGAGATGTAAATCTAATCATCTCACTAATTATGTTAACTATAAAATGATTAAACATTGGAACCAAAATGTACACATTACCAGACCGGATGAAAAACAATCCATCTATGTGCTGTTGAGCACGTCCATCTATGTGACTTTAGAGTCAAGGAAAAGAAATAGCTTACAATGTAAAAAAATGAGAAAACATGCCATGCAAACAGTAACCACAAGACAGCTCAAGAGGCTACCCTAACATCAGAAAACCGAGATTTTAACACCAAAATGTGTTTCTAAAAACAGAGACATTTTATAATAATAAATGGATCAGTTAATCTTGAAGATATAATAAACATATGTGGGGTGGACAATAAAGTCCCAAAGTAAATGAAACAAAAATTGGCAGAATTGAAAGAAGAAATATACAGTTCATCAGTAGTAGTTGCAAACATCAACACCCTAACTCTCAGTAACTGATAGAACAACAAGACAGAAAATAAGCAAGGATATGGAAGGCTTGAACAATCTATTAAATAACTTGACCTAATTTATTTATATTTACAGAACATTTTACTCAACAACTGCAGAATTCACTTTTCTCAAGGGCATATGGAACACACTCCAGAATAAATATGTTAGGCCATAAAACGACTGTCAAGAAATTCTGAAAGACTGAAATCATACAAAGTATCTTCTCTGACCAAAACGGAATTAATTACATTAGAAATCAGTAACATAAGAGAGTGTGAGAAAACCAGAAATATTTGAGAATCAAACAATACTTATGATACAAGATGATAATGAAGATTAATTCAACATGTATATAAAATAAACTTGCAGTTTTTCGGTGTCCTGATAATTCATGTATTTATTAATTTAGTCCACAAATGTTATTGGTTGCCTGTTATTTGTCAGACAGCGTGTTGGGGCACTGAGTATATGATGAAGTGAAAAACAGATACAATGCCTATATAATGACTGCTCATAATACACAAAAATAGTACAATTACATTCAAAATTAAATTCTCACAAGTTCTATAGCAACAGAGGTTTTCCTACAAGGATGTGAAAAGAGTGCAGAGCAGGCAAAGGTGGGAAAGGAGTGAGTGCATGTGGACGAGAGCGTCTGGGAGGAAATGGTGATCTGTAGAGGGAGAAGAGAATTAGAATAGTGGGAGAAACCACCGGAAACTGTCCAGGGCATGGGGGGTGAGATGCATGGTGGGCTTCTCACAGAAACAAGCATGGTGCACCCAAGGAACTGGATGCATGGTACATGCTGGTGTCCATCGGGAGTGACGGAACACTGAGAGAAGTAAGGCTGCAGGGGACATATAGTTGAGACAAGGGGTTTGGATTGTTTTATAATGGTGGAGCAAAACCTTAAAGATTTTAAGCAGAAAAATAATATTATATTTGTAGGCTCCAGCGTCATTCTTAGTGCTTCTTGGAGAATATATGAGAAATGGGTAAGACCAGAGACAGTTGTGAGTGATCCAGGGGGCAGGTGATAGCAGAGGGGGCAGGAGCTGGCTCATATGGACTTATGAGAGGTGGTTGTTCCATTGTTTACTTGCATTAATTTCAATTCTGCCCATGTGAGGTATCCACGCAGAGATTCAGCATCACCTGCTTAGGGAAGGAAGTTGGAGAAGAGAAAGGCAAAGAGGCGCTACCTGAAGCCATCGGAGTAAAGGACACACGAGGAAGTGCATGGAAGGTGAAAAGAGAAGAGGAAATCCTAAAGACACGCAGCATTTGAGGGATTGCCACACACAACAAAACAGAGAAGCTGTGGCAGGAAAAGTAGGAGGAAAACCACGGGAAAGTTATATCACAAAAATAAATGTTGTCAGAAGGAGCAAGTGTTTGATAAATAGAGCTGATCTAATTATCACAATAATTATCTACTTAAGCACTTTTATAATTTAATAATAACTTATGCTCTAATTAATTTGCCCATTTGTCCTCTCTGTCATTTGCTTAACATCCTCTCTCCAAACTGATGACCTATATAGCATTTCAGTATTCAAGGAAAGCCTCCTTTGAATAGATATTATCAATAAGGATATTATAACCAATTAGGATACAATCAATCCTTTGATTATCTGTATATAGTAAGCTGTGACATACTCTAAAAATGAATTGTTATTTATACTTTAAAAGTGTGCATTAAATCCTTTGAACAATCTGTCTCAAATATACTGAGAGTATGTGCATTTTTAATTTTCAAAAAAATAGTTTAATTCAATTCGCCTAACAGCCACAGTTAATTTAATATTCACTCAGTACAGAATGTATCAGTATGTTGTACGATCTCAGGGTCAAAACGTCATTTTACCAAGGTAGAGAAATTAAATAGAAATAGCTGCTAGTAGTAGTTTATATTTTTACCAATTCCAACTGCCATGGCATATAATGCTGGTGTTCATAGGCTCGGGTAATTTATATAGAGCTTCTCATATTTCTTCCAAATTCTCTCTCAGGTCTATGTGATCCTGTCACCATGTGTGAGCCCAGGAAGCAGTGATTCGCTTTGGCTTTGTGATTTTCCATAATGCATTTGGAAACAACTGCCAAATTGCATTTTATTTTATTACTGACTAGCCAATCCTTTGCAGACTGTCCATAGGCTTTCTATCAAGCTTTCTACCAAACTCTGCCTTGTAAAATGGGCAGGATCCAGGAACAAAAGGAGTATCCAGAATCTGGGATGCTTCCTCCTTGCAATGTTTCCTATTATGTTTACACTGCAAAACCTAAGTACTTCCCATGGGGTAGCAAAAGATATTGCTCTCTCCATTTTCACAAAAACTCTGGGGAAAGCAGAGATTACTGGACCCTTTTGACAGATGGGGTAAACGAGTCCCTGAGAGATTAAATGATACAGCTAGGTAGCAAGGGAACAAGGGCAAAGAAGTGAAAAAAACATTTGGCTTTAAGATGAGACACATACAGGCTTGAACCATAGCTTCTGACAACAGCAAATTACTTAACATCTAAGAGGCATTCCCAATTTCAATGAAGTCATTTACTTCATGAGACGGTGGTGAGAATTACACAAAGTAAAACGTGTGCAATTCATGTAAGTTAGTGTCATCATCACCATTAAACTGGGGTCTTTGGACACTCATTAATACTGATGTCTCTAGGTTCTCATAGACCTGCTTCTCAAACAGTGCAGCTAGACCATCTGGAGGAAAAAAATAGAATAATGATCACTGTCTTTATCTTCCTTTTCCAGATTAATGATTTACTCCTTATCTTGGGATTTTCTTAGAAATTAAATACACTATGGGATAAGATTTCCACAGTAAAAAACTATCCTATGATTTCTGGTGCTAATTAAATTTAGGACATTTTTAAGAAACACAGTTCCAGTGACATGGTTTTGGTTAGCATGTTGTTTTAAATAGGTCATCTATGAAACGCATTGAAAAAAAAAAAAACTGGCTTTTTAATTACTGTCACTATGCCCTACTAGATCCTTTGACCAGAAATAAGACTTATGAAAAAGTAAATGTCTTCACAGAGCTTTAAAACATTGTCAAGTATGGTATATGTGTTACTGTTTATTTATAACAACTGACAAAGTACGGGTAAGGCAGTATTTTTAAATGAATGCAGGAAGCCTCTAAGGACCAAATTCTCTGTTTACATACAATATTCAAAATACTTTCCAAGGAATGGAGAACCAACAGAGGGTTACTGGAGGGGTTGTGGGAGGGGGTATTGGCTAAATGGGTAAGGGGCATTAAGGAATCTACTCTGAAATCATTGTTGCACTACATGCTAACTAATTTGGATATAAATTAAAAAAGATTTTTTAAATAATAAAAAATAAAAATAAAATACTTTCCAAGGATGCCTTATTGATTAGTAATTAAGTAAAAGAATCTATCAAGTAAGACACTTATTATAAAATTTTCAACTAAAATATCTCATTTATAATAATGAAACTACACAACTGAATTCTTTTTTAGATGATACTGTTTTAACATCAGTGATTACCATAACCAGACTCAGTTTCACTGTCAGATGGGGCAGGGAGATAATAGAGCTTCTACAGATAACATACATCATGGTGCTTAAATGTTTTTTACCCCAAGTGAATATTTATAAATAAAATCATCATTATTTTATGTATTGTCATATATGACATACAATTATAAGTTAGTGAGATTAATTTCCTTTTAGAGCCACTATTTTAAGTTTCTTTAAATCCTAGTAACCATATATTATTGCCACCCCACCCCCCCAAAAAAAGAAAAAAAGCAAGTGTAGACACATTTTTACAAAAATTAATAAAACAATATTAATCATTTTCTTTGGGCAAATACATATATTTTTTAAGAGAAAAAAGTCTAGAGGGACACATAGCTAACTTGAGAGTGGGGGTTACATCCAGGGATCTGGGGCCCAAGGAAAGGGGAACTGGGGTAGAAGAAAAGGATTCAAGGGTGATTTAGAGGCATTTGTGTTTTATATTTGAAAAGGCTAATGCATTTTTTGATTACTTTTATAACTATCATTAACTCTAAAATTTAAATTTCTTATGATGATCATAGATCATGTGTAACTATAATGGGAAGACATGGAAGTTGCTGTTGCTTCTAGCTCATTCTTACAGAAAAATGACTAAGGCAATTTCCTTCATTTTTACTTCTGTTAAGGCATGTACTACTTTGGGGCATTTTTCCCTTTTCACTTTAATCTTCACTACTCTTCATTCTTCATAAGAGCCTTAGATATTTAGGCTTATTACTTTAGCCATGTTCTAGAAGTGGAAGCTTATAGAAGGACTGCATGAATTACCAGCAAAGCGTGGTGTGTGTGTGTGTGCGTGTGCGTGTGTGTGTGTGTGTGTATATATATATATATATATATATATATATATATATATATATATATAAACAACTTTTAAAAGTGTCCTTAAAAGCAGAACTTTTACTAATTGCAGAAAAACATGAATGGATAAATCTTGCCAAATAAGGTTCTTTGGAGATAGCTGGCACTCAATAAATCTTTGCAAGAAAATGGATGCTGATATGTATTCATAAATGTATAAATATATCATGTGGATAGTTTTTCTTAATTAATCCATGAGAATAAAGACAAAAATATCTTGTGTAGTGATCATGCTTTAAATGTTGTACACAAAATGAAACAGTGTTTGCTTTAAAGTTAAATTCACAATTAATCCCTTTCCCAACTGATGCTATTTTGGAGATGAAGAGCTTATATCAAAAGAGAAATAACTGCTACTCTCAGTAATTTTTGCCTCAGTCCCAGCATGGCTGGCATCCTCTCCCAGAAGATTAGTCCAAATCCCTGTTCATGCTACATCTCCTGATGTGGGAGTTTGTGGAACTTCAGTTCCTGTGGCAGTGGCAACAGGTCTCATTTCACAAACAGACCAGAGCACACCTAGTTGAAATGTTTCACATGCAGGCCAGAGACCAAACACTATCGACCGCAGGCAAAGAGAGCTTCTGCAAATGACCGACCTGAAGGATACAGTGGCCAGGAAAAAAAAAACAGCGGAGCATGTGCAGCACACATTGGAGACCTCCTGGAAGCACCAGGTCCTGGGGAACGGGGGACGCCATAGGGCAGGTTACTACAGGACCTCTTCTTCATAAGGCCATTACCCTCAAGAATATGAGATACAATGAGGAGACAGAGAAATTTATCCTAAATGAAAGAGCAAGGCAAGGCCATAGCCAAAGATTTAAGTGAAACAGATGTAAGTAACATGTATGATAAGAATTTAAAGTAATGATCATAAGGATACTGACTGAACTTGAGAAAAGAGTGGAAGACATGAGTGAGACCCTTAACACAGAGATAAGGAACGCATAGCAGAGATAAAGTGCTCAATAAATAAAATAAAAAACATGCTTGATGAAATGAACAGTAGGATGGAAGAGGCAGAGAAGTGAATTAATGATCTAGAAGACATAATGGAAAGTAATAAAGCTGAACAAAGAGATAGATCAGATTACAAAAAACGAGAATAAACTTGGGAACTCAGTGACACCATCAAATGTAATAACATTCATATTATAGGTGTCCCAGGAGAAGAAGAGAGGAAAGGAGGCAGAAAATATATTTGAAAAAATAATAGCTGAAAACTTCCCTAATCTAAGGAAAGAAACAGATATCCAGATCCAGGAGGCACAGAGATTTCCAATCAAAATCAACAAAAGCAGATTCACAAGAAGACATATTGTAATTAAACTGGCAAAATACAGTGATAAAGAAAAGAATTTTTTCAGTAGTAAGACAAAATGACAGTAACTTACAAAGGAAAATCCATAAGTCTAGCAGGAAATTTTTCAGCAGAAACTTTGTAAGCCACAAGTGAATGTCATAATATATTCATTGTACTCAGTGGGAAAAATCTGCAGCCAAGAATGCTCTATCTGCAAGGCTATCACTCAGAATGGAAAGAGATAAAGAGTCTCCCAGACAAATAAAACCTAAAGGAGTTCATGTTCACTACACCAGCCCTGCAAGAAATATTAAAGGGGACTCTTTGAGTGGAAAGGAGAGACCAAAAGTGACAGTATAAAGGTAGGAAACATAAAAGCAGTAAAAACGACTATTTCTGTAAAAATTAGTCAAGGAAATCACAAAACAACATGATTTAAATATAACAACATATACCTAAAATGTGGAGAGGAGTCAACCTAATATAGACTGTATAGGCAGAAGACGTTATATACAAGCCTAATAGTAACCACATAACAAAAATCACTAATAAATATGTAAGGGATAAAGAAAAAGAAATCCAAATATATTACTAATGAAAATCAACAAACCATGAAAGAGAGACAGATAAGGATCAGAGAAAATCTTCAGAAACAATCACAAAACTAATAAAATGACAATACATATCTATCAATAATTACTTTGAACGTAAATGGAATAAATGCTCCAATCAAAAGACAGAGAATTACATATTGTGTAAAAAACAAGATTCATGTATATGCTGTATGCTGGAGACTCATTTAGACCTAAAGACACCTGCAGATTAAAAGTGAGGGGATGGAGAACATCTTATCATGCAAATGGATGGCAAAACAAAACAAAACAGAGTAGCAATACTTATATCAGACAAAATAGACTTTAAAGCAAAGACTGCAACAAGAGACAAAGAAGGTCACTACATAATAACAAAGGGTACAATCCAACGAGAAGATATAACAATTGGCAATATTTATGCACCCAACACAGAGGCACCCAAATACATAAAACAGTTAATAACAAATACAAAGGAAATAATCAATAATAATATAATGATAGTAGGGGACTTTATCATCCCACATATATCAAAGGACAGGTCATCTAAACAGAAAATAAACAGGGAAACAATGGCTTTGAATGACAGACTGGGACAGATTTAGCAATATACTCAGAACATTCTGTCTTAAAATACCAGAATACACATTCTTTTCAAATGCATATTAAACATTCTCCAGAATAGCACACATATTAGGGCACAAAACAAGTTGCAACAAATTTAAGAAGATCAAAGTCATACCATGCATCCTTTCTGGACCCAACAGTATAAAACTAGAAGTCAATCACAAGAAAAAAATCTGATAACACCACAAACACATGTAGGTTAAACAACATGCCATTCAGCAATGAATGGGTCAACAAGGAAATAATAAATAAAAAATCTACATGGAAACAAATGAAAATGAAAACACAATCATCCAAAACTTTTGAGATCAAGCAAAAGTAGTTCTAAGAGGAAATTTACAGTAATATAGGCCTAATTCAAGAAGCAAGAAAAATATCAAATAAACAACCCAACCTTACACCTAAAGGAGCTAGGAAAAGAACAACAAACAAAACCCAAAACCAACGGACGGAAGGAAATAATAAAGATTACAGCACAAATAAATGGTATAGAAACCAAGAAAACAACAAGAGCACATTAATGAAATCACTGGCTGGTTCTTTGAAAAAAAAATTAATAGAATTGATAAACTTCTTGACATCAGAAAAAAGAAAAAAGATACAAATAAATAAAATCACAAGTGAGAGAGGAGAAATAACAACCAACACTACAGAAAGACAAACAATTACAAGAGAATACTATGAAATACTACATTCCAACAAATTGGACAACACAGAAGACACAGATAAATTTCTAGAAACATATAAATGACTGAAACTAAAACACGAAAAAATGGAAAAATTGAATAGACTGATTGCCAAGAAAGAAATTAAATCAGCAATCAAAACATCCCCAACGAACAAAAGTCTAGGACCAGACGGCTTCATGGGTGAATTGTACCTAACGTTTAAAAAAGAGTTAATACCTATTCATCTCAAACTATTCCAAAAAGAGAAGAGGAAGGAAAACTTCCAAATTCATTTTATGAGGCCAGCATTACCCCAATACCAAAACCAGATAAAGACACCACTAACAAAGAGAACTACAGGCCAGTCTCTCTGATGAACATAGATGCACAAATCCTCAACAAAATACTAGCAACCTGAATGCAACAACACATTAAAAATATCATTCACCAAATTTCAGGAAGATGGTGGCGTACGAGGATGCTGGGCTCACTGCGCATCCTGCTGATCACTTAGATTCCACCTATACCTGCCTAAATAACCCAGAAAACTGCTAGAAGACTAGCAACATGGAGTCTCTGGAGCCAAGTGCAGACGAGAGGCCCACGGAAGAGGGTAGGAAGGGCGGAGAGGCGGTGCGTGCTCCACACTGGCGGGAGGGAGCAGGAGTGGAGGGGCGGCCCGCAGGCCAAGCAGAGCCCCTGAGTCTGGCTGTCAAAAGCAGAGGGGCCCGATGGAGTGTGTTCGGACAGTGAGTGGGACTTGACATCTGGAAGGTTATAAGCTAACAGCTCTGCTCAGAGAACGGGAAGGGAGAGTTGTTGAGTCCTGGAGGACAGAGCTCAGCTTGGCAGGGAACAAAGGTGCTCTCCAGTGCCATCTCCCTCGCCCACCCCCCAGCCAAAATCCCAAAGGGAACCAGTTCCTGCCAGGGAACTTGCTTGCACCGAGCAAACACCCAACGCTGTGCTTCTGTGGATCCATCCCTCCAGCGGGTCTGACTCCCTCCCGGTGCTGGTGCTGCAGAGCCCCTCCCGAAGCGGATCTCTGAAGGAAAAGCGAGCTGAGCCTCCCCCTCCCGCCCCCGTGTACCGTGCCGATCCACCCCAGCTAATACGCCAGATCCCCAGCACCACAAGCCTGGCAGTGTGCAAGTAGCCCAGACGGGCCATGCCACCCCACGGTGAATCCCGCCCCTAGGAGAGGGGAAGAGAAGGCACACACCAGTCTGACTGTGGCCCCAGCAGTGGGCTGGGGACAGACATCAGGTCTGACTGTGGCCCCGCCCACCAACTCCAGTTATACACCACAGCACAGGGAAGTACCCTGCAGGTCCGCACCACTCCAGGGACTATCCAAAATGACAAAACAGAAGAATTCCCCTCAGAAAAACGCCCAGGAAATAACAACAGCTAACGAACTGATCAAAAATGATTTAAACAATATAACAGAAAGTGAATTTAGAATAATAGTCATAAAATTAATCGCTGGGCTTGAAAACAGTAAAAAGGACAGCAGAGAATCTCTTGCTACAGATATCAAGGGACCAAGGAACAGCCAGGAGGAGCTAAAAATGCTATTAGTGAGCTGCAAAATAAAATGGAGACAACCACGGCTCGGATTGAAGAGGCAGAGGAGAGAATGGGTGAACTAGAAGATAAAATTATGGAAAAAGAAGAAGCTGAGAAAAAGAGAGATAAAAAAATCCAGGAGTATGAGGGGAAAATTAGAGAACTAAGTGATGGCTAAAGAGAAATAATCTACGCATAATTGGTATTCCAGAGGAGGAACAGAGAGGTGCTGAAGGTGTACTTGAAGAAATAATAGCTGAGAACTTCCCTGATCTGGGGAAGGAAAAAGGCATTGAAATCCAAGAGTCACAGAGAACTCCCTTCAGACGTAACTTGAATCGATCTTCTGCACAACATATCGTAGTGAAACAGGCAAAATACAAGGATAAAGAGAACATTCTGAAAGCAGCTAGGAATAAACGTGCTCTAACATATAAAGGGAGACCTATAAGACTCGTGACTGATCTCTCTTTTGGCAGGCCAGAAAGGAATGGCAGGAGATCTTCCATGTGATGAACAGAAAAAATATGCAGCCGAGAATCCTTTATCCAGCAAGTCTATCATTTAGAATACAAGGAGAGATAAAGGTCTTCCCATGCAAACAAAAACTGAAGGAATTCGTCACCACTAAACCAGCCCTACAAGAGATCCTAAGGGAGATCCTGTGAGACAAAGTACCAGAGACATTGCAACAAGCATGAAACGTGCGGACATCACAATTACTCTAAACCCATATCTTTCTATAATAACACTGAATGTAAATGGACTAAATGCGCCAACCAAAAGACATAGGGTATCAGAATGGATAACAAAACAAGACCCATCTATTTGCTTTCTACAAGAGAATTATTTTACACCCGAGGACACCTTCAGATTGAGAGTGAGGGGATGGAGAACTATTTATCATGCCACTGGAAGTCAAAAGAAAGCTGGAGTAGCCATACTTATATCAGACAAACTAGACTTTAAATTAAAGACTGTAACAAGAGATGAAGAAGGGCATTATATAATCATTACAGGGTCTATCCATCAAGAAGAACTAATGATTATAAATGTCTATGCGCCGAATACGGGAGCCCCCAAATATATAAAACAATTACTCACAAACATAAGCAACCTTATTGATAAGAATGTGGTAATTGCAGGGGACTTTAACACTCCACTGACAGAAATGGATAAATCATCTAGACACAGGATCAATAAAAATCTTTATTGTATCAATAAAGATACAAGGGCCCTGAATGATACATTGGATCAGATGGACTTGACAGATCTATTTAGAACTCTGCATCCCAAAGCAACACAATATACTTTCTTCTCGAGTGCACATGGAACATTCTCCAAGATAGATCACATACTGAGTCACAAAACAGCCCTTCATAAGTATGCAAGAATTGAGATCATACCATGCATACTTTCAGACCACAATGCTATGAAGCTTGAAATCAACCACAGGAAAAAGTCTGGAAAACCTCCAAAAGCATGGAGGTTAAAGAACACCCTACTAAAGAATGAATGGGTCAACCAGGCAATTAGAGAAGAAATTAAAAAATATATGGAAACAAATGAAAATGAAAATAGAGCAATCCAAACACTTTGGGATGCAGCGAATGCAGTCCTGACAGGAAAATACATTGCAATCCAGGCCTATCTCAAGAAACAAGAAAAATCCCAAAAACAAAATCTAACAGCACACCTAAAGGAAATAGAAGCAGAATAGCAAAGACACTCCAAACCCAGCAGAAGAAGAGAAATAATAAAGATCAGAGCAGAAATAAACAATATAGAATCTAAAAAAAACTGTAGAGCAGATGAACAAAACCAAGATTGGTTTTTTGAAAAAATAAACAAAATTGATAAACCTCTAGCCAGGCTTCTCAAAAAGAAAAGGCAGAGGACCCAAATAGATAAAACCATGAATGAAAAAGGAATTATTACAACCAATCCTTCAGACATACAAGCAATTATCAGGGAATACTATGAAAAATTATATGCCAACAAACTGGACAACCTGGAAGAAATGGACAAATTCCTAAACACCCACACACTTCCAAAACTCAAACAGGAAGAAATAGAAAGCTTGAACAGACCCATAACCAGCGAAGAAATTGAATCAGTCATCAAAAATCTCCCAACAAATAAAAGAGTCCAGGACCAGATAGCTTCCTAGGGGAGTTCTACCAGACATTTAAAGCAGAATAATATCTATCCTTCTCAAGCTATTCCAAGAAATAGAAAGGGAAGGAAAACTTCCAGACTCATTCTATGAAGCCAGTATTACTTTGATTCCTAAACCAGACAGAGACCCAGTAAAAAAAGAGAACTACAGGCCAATATCCCTGATGAATATGGATGCAAAAATTCTCAAAAAGATACTAGCAAATCGAATTCAACAGCATATAAAAAGAATTATTCACTATGATCAAGTGGGATTCATTCCTGGGATGGAGGGCTGGTTCAACATTCGCAAATCAAACAATGTGATACATCACATTAATAAAAGAAAAGATAAGAACCATATGATCCTGTCAATCGATGCAGAAAAGGTCTTTAACAAAATTCAGCAACCTTTCTTAATAAAAACCCTCGAGAAAGTCGGGATAGAAGGAACCTACTTAAAGATCATAAAAGCCATTTATGAAAAGCCCACAGCTAACATCATCCTCAACGGGGAAAAACTGAGAGCTTTTTCCCTGAGATCAGGAACACGACAGGGATGTCCACTCTCACCGCTGTTGTTTAACATGGTGTTGGAAGTGCTACCATTAGCAATCAGAAAACAAAAGGAAATCAAAGCATCAAAATTGCCAAAGATGAAGTCAAGCTTTCACTTTTTGCAGATGACATGATCTTATACATGGAAAATCCAATAGACTCCACCAAAAGTCTGCTAGAACTGATCCATGAATTCAGCAAAGTTGCAGGATACAAAATCAATGTACAGAAATCAGTTGCATTCTTATACACTAATAATGAAGCAACAGAAAGACAAATAAAGAAACTGATCCCATTCACAATTGCACCAAGAAGCATAAAATACGTAGGAATAAATCTAACCAAAGATGTAAAAGATCTGTATGCTGAAAACTATAGAAAGCTTATGAAGGAAATTGAAGATATAAAGAAATGGAAAAACATTCCGTGCTCACGGATTGGAAGAATAAACATTGTCAAAATGTCAATACTACCCAAAGCTATCTACACATTCAATGCAATCCCAATCAAAATTGCACCAGCATTCTTCTTGAAACTAGAACAAGCAATCCTAAAATTCATATGGAACCACAAAAGGCCCCAAATAGCCAAAGTAATTTTGAAGAAGAAGACCAAAGCAGGAGGCATCACAATCCCAGACTTTAGCCTATACTACAAAGCTGTCAACATCAGGACAGCATGGTATTGGCAGAAAAACAGACACATAGACCAATGGAATAGAATAGAAACCCCAGAACTAGACCCACAAACGTATGGCCAACTAATCTTTGTCAAAGCAGGAAAGAACATCCAATGGAAAAAAAGACAGTCTCTTTAACAAATGGTGCTGGGAGAACTGGACAGCAACATGCAGAAGGTTGAAACTAGACCACTTTCTCACACCATTCACAAAAATAAACTCAAAATGGATAAAGGACCTGAATGTGAGACAGGAAACCATCAAAACCCTAGAGGAGAAAGCAGGAAAAGACCTCTCTGACCTCAGCCGCAGCAATTTCTTACTTGACACATCCCCAAAGGCAAGGGAATGAAAAGCAAAAATGAACTACTGGGACCTTATGAAGATAAAAAGCTTCTGCACAGCAGAGGAAACAACCAACAAAACTAAAAGGCAACCAACAGAATGGGAAAAGATATCTGCAAATGACATATTGGACAAAGGGGTAGTATCCAAAATATATAAGGAGCTCACCAAACGCCACACTTGAAAAACAAATAATCCAGTGAAGAAATGGGCAGAAACCATGAATAGACACTTCTGTAAAGAAGACATCCGGATGGCCAACAGGCACATGAAAAGATGCTCAACGTTGCTCCTCATCAGGGAAATACAAATCAAAACCACACTCAGATATCACCTCAGGCCAGTCAGAGTGGCCAAAATGAACAAATCAGGAGACTATAGGTGCTGGAGAGGATGTGGAGGAATGGGAACCCTCTTGCACTGTTGGTGGGAATGCAAACTGGTGCAGCCACTCTGGAAAACAGTGTGGATGTTCCTCAAAAAATTAAAAATAGACCTATTCTATGACCCAGCAGTAGCACTGCTAGGAATTTACCCAAGGGATACAGGAGTACTGTATCCCTTATCTTATCTCTCTTTTTCTCAGCTTCTTCTTTTTCCATAATTTTATCTTCTAGTTCACCCATTCTCTCCTCTGCCTCTTCAATCCAAGCCGTGGTTGTCTCCATTTTATTTTGCAGCTCACTAATAGCATTTTTTAGCTCCTCCTGGCTGTTCCTTGGTCCCTTGATATCTGTAGCAAGAGATTCTCTGCTGTCCTTTATACTGTTTTCAAGCCCAGCGATTAATTTTATGACTATTATTCTAAATTCATTTTCTGTTATATTGTTTAAATCGTTTTTGATCAGTTCGTTGGCTGTCGTTATTTCCTGGATGTTTTTTTGAGGGGAATTCTTCCGTTTAGTCATTTTGGATAGTCCCTGGACTGGTGCGGGACTGCGGGGCACTTCCTCTGTGCTGTCTTGAAGAACTTGCATTGGTGGGCGGGGCCGCAGTCGGACCTGATGTCTGCCCCCAGCCCACTGCTGGGGCCACAGTCAGACTGGTGCGTGCCTTTTCTTCCCCTCTCCTAGGGGCGGGATTGGTACTGCCCTTTTCTGACCACCAGAAGAGTTCCCCATCCTGAGTCTGTCTTTGACACTGCCCCAATTTATTTTCACTTCTACATTTATCACTGTCCAGTCTCCTTTTGCTTATTTAACATCTGTATTCCCATTTAGCAGATGTGTAAACTTCATGAGAGAAAGAAACTTTATGTGCTTTATTTACTTCGATGAGTGTCTGACACAGTTGAATGAATATAGACATAATACAATATTCCTGTTTATGGTTTTACCAGTGCCTTTAAAGAAAACAAACTCTTTGCAAGTGTCAGATTGTTTCCTCATGTCAAATTCCTTACTCTTAAACGTAACAGACCATGTTTATCTTTAATGGATGTTGCATCAATTTAAGTCCATCCAGTAAAGGAAAATACGTTCATTGTGGGTCACAATGGGTACTT
Organism: Leopardus geoffroyi; assembly: GCF_018350155.1. Taxonomy (NCBI): domain Eukaryota; kingdom Metazoa; phylum Chordata; class Mammalia; order Carnivora; family Felidae; genus Leopardus; species Leopardus geoffroyi. The sequence goes on along the minus strand of NC_059329.1, from coordinate 3,373,903 downwards.
GATGCACTTTTACAGAAACGGAAGTAATAATATTTGGATATACGGTCTTGAAACATTTTTATATTCATCAGTAAGCAATCAGCATCTCTTGAAACAGATGCTTCCACTGTTCATTTATGAAAATTTTAGCAATGTTTGGAAATGGCATTTAAAATTTGAGATATATTATGCTATGTCCTATTTTACCAAATTGAAGATGTCACTATGTTTGTGACTGTAAGATTGACGAAAGTATTAGGAAATGACACTTCTTTCTTGTTTTAAAATTTGGGCTGCCATTGTGCATGTATATTACATTTTTATTTTCATCCGAGAAGTACTTTTCATATATATTTTTTTATTTTTCATATATGTTTGAGAATAACAACTAGCTTGTTCATACACTACTCTTATCCTAGTTTGGTAGCAAAATATAGTATGCCATCAGCAAAATATGACTCCTGCGTCAAGTTATGGGAAATATCCTGTATCAAAAAGATAGTCCTGATTTTTGTTTTAATATCACGATGCTAAAAAAAAAAACAATAATTAGACTTCAACTGTATAGGTTTTATGACAAAGTCTTCAATCACTGGGCTCTATCACAATATATAGTAGTATCTACAAGAAGTGGGCTATAATTTTTTGTCCCTGTGAGTACATCCTTTTGCTACTGAGCTGTCTAGAATACTGGTTCCACATGATCAGCTCTTTTTGGCATTGCTATACCCTAAGCGTGACAGAAAAACCCAGTCTGCTTTAACTTTCAAAAGGCAGAGAAGTTTGTCAAACATAAATTATCTAACATACACAGAAAGCACCAGCTGCAGTAGCTATTTTTAAAGCATACCATGAATTTTAGCTTTCCCTAAACAATGCCAGTAAGAACTTGAATGTATGTTTTAGAGGCCCAGTAAGGAATTCTATGAACGTCCACATTCCAGCTACAAATGGAAAATGTGTTGAATAGATTTAATTATGAAATGAGAATTATTTGACTCTCTTGGGCATAAGAGAAATACTGTAGATTATTGCTATAGAAGACAAAATGTATTTTCCATTCAAAAGTTTCAGCAACAAGTACTTAGAGATTTTACTAGAACTATCTTATGTTATATGAAAATTATAAATGTATTCTATGTTAAGAAACAGATCATTGCTAGTGATTATTGAAAAACTGAAGACAATTTGCTTGCCTGACTCAAACATACCACGTGGCTAGACAAACAGGAAGTGAGGGGCCACAGCCCGGAAGTGCTACCCTTTCCTGCTGGACTTGAGATTTCCTTCCCCAACTCAAATCACCACACAACTAGGGGAGAAAGGCAAGAAGGGGAGGTTTTGATAAAAAAAAAAAGCACTCAGCCTGGAAAACCTCTTTATTGCTGCGGGCCTGAGGCCACCCTACTCCACCCAAATACTGGTGGCCTGCTACACACCTCCCTGAGAAACACTTCATATTCATGGGCTAGAGACTCCATTTCCCCATCTAGAGGCATCAGCTGCTCAGCCTGGGAAACTCTTTTTACCCCTCATGCAATATAAGGAGGAACTAAGGGGGGCCTCACTAGCATGAGATAAACCAAGAATAGCAACATAACAGCACGAAGGCTCTGAAAAGTAGATTATCATAGGAAACACAGCCCATATAATCAAGCCAAGACCTGTGTGTTATAGGTAAACAGGGTGATTGCCTGCTAAAATAACAACAACAACAAATTAGAACTCAGAGTTTACTAATATAATAGCCAAAATGCCTCCCCCCCCCCCACCCTGCAAATTACCCATCTTACCAAGGACCATTGGAATCCCAACTTAAATGAGAAAAGACAATTAACTGATGCAAACATTGCGTTGTAGAAAGTATGTGAAAAGAATTTTGAAATAACTGACATAAAAAATAATCCAAATAGTTAAAAATTCTTATTAAACAAATTAAAAAAATAGAAAAGCTCAGCAAATATATAGAAACTATAATAAGAACCAAACAGAAATTATAGAAGTAAAAAAACATATAACATAAATTAATAAAAATTTGCTAGATGAGCTAGCTCAATAGTTAAGTGATAGAGGAGAGAACAAGTGAACTGGAGGACAGGTCAAGAAATTTACCCAGTTTGAACCCAAAAATAAATGAACAGATCCCAGATATTAACAAAAGATGCCACATTCATATCATGGGATCCTACAAGGAAAACACAAAAAGTGTGAGACGAATGGGTATTTGAAAAAATAGCTGAAAATTTCCACATTTGGCAACAGACATAAACCCAGAGATTTAAGAAGCTGAGAAAATCCAAATATGCTCACCACTCCCTCCCCAAAGAATCCACCCCAAGACACATCATAATTACATGTCTGAATCCTAAATCCAATGAAAAAAGCCTTGAAAGCAGCCAGAGAGAAATGACTCATCACAGCAAGGGGAACACCAATTCAAATGACAGCAGATTTCTTATCTAAACCCCTCGAAGTCCTACAGGGAAATGGCATGGCATTTTCCAAGTGCTGACAAAGTACTGCCTGTCAATACCTCTATTGGAGTGAATGGAATAAAGGAGAAATAGACACATTTATCAATAACTGCTTTGATTGCAAATGGTCTAAATACACCACATAAAAGGTACAGATTGGAGAAGATACAGACATGATGCAACTATATTCTTCTTTCAACAAACGTGATTTAAATTTGATGACACAGACAGGCTTAGAATAAATAAATCAGACAATGTACCATGCAGACATTAACTTTAAAAAGTTAGGGGTAGATGGGGCACCTAGGTGGCTCAGTTGGTTAAGCAACCAACTCTTGATTTCGGCTCAGGTTATGTTCTTGTGGTTCGTGGGACTGAGCCCTATGTTGGGCTCTGCAATGACAGCCTGGATTTTGGGATTCTCTGTCTCCCTCTCTCTCTCTGCCCCTCCCCCCACTTCTTGTAAGTGCTCTCTCTCTCAAAATAAATAAATAAAACTTAAATTAGGAGTGGTTATATTAATATGTGATAACATAGATTTCTGAGCACAAAACAGTTACTAGGGGTAAAGAAGAAATACATTAATCAAGGCCAGAAAACATAACAATTCTAAATGTGTATAAACCAGAGAGTCTTAAAATATATGAAGCAAAAACTGATAGATCCAAAAGGAGAAATATACACTCGGTAGTTGTGGTTGGAAACTTCAGAACCTCCCTCTCAGAACCAACAGAATTACCAGATGGAAAATCAGCAAGGATGTAGATATTCTGAACCCAAACCACCAACACAATCTAACTGGCATAAATAAACATGCCACCTAACATCAGGAAAATGAACATTTTTTTTCAAATGCCCATGAAACATTCACCAAGGTAGACCATACATATCTTTAGCCATGAGAGAAACATGGAAACATTTGGAAGAATCGACATAACTCAGAACACATTCCCTGACCATAATCAAATCAAACAAGAATTTAATTAAATAAGGAAACAAGAAAATCTCTATACATGTAGAAATTAAACACTACATTTCCAAATAGTCCATGCATAAAAGAGGGAAACTTGAGTAAATAAAAAATACACAGAACTGGAAGACAGAAATGATATATTGATAAGTGGGTTCCCGTGAACACAGTGCTTAGAAATGCCTAGCACTTAAAAGCTTACGTTAGGAAAAAGGAAAGTTCTCAAATCAATAATCTATGTTGCTGATTCACGTAACTATTAAATAAGAGAAAAGTAAGCCAGAGTAAGCAGAAAGAAAGAAAAAGTAATCATTTTCAATGAAAACTGAATACTCTACCATTTTGAACTATCAGGATCTGAACTGTAGTTGTTAAGTATTTGTGAGGAATGCTTCCTGAAATGATCACCAATTCTTACTCTCAAATTTGGTATTATTTGTACAGTTTTCTGCCTTTCTCTCAAAATAAGCACTGGTAGGCAAGAAAATCAAGTTCATTATGCACATCCTCAAGACCATACTAACTGACTTTTAAATATAATTAACATTTTAGCTCTTACTTGCTAAATAATTTTTGTCCTACATTGAGTTCTCATTAAAACAATTTGAGAGATGGCCTTTTTATTATTTACTTATATAGCATTTTGTATATATTGTTTATACATGAGTCACTAATAATTTCAACAAAATCAACATTTCCATTTAAAACTGTCTTACATGAAAGAAAATAATTTAAATTTTAAAAACACACAGTGGTTTTATTGAGATTAGTGTGGATTCTCATGCAGTCGTAAGAAATAATACAAAGGGATCCCATGTATAGTTTATTCAATTTCCCCCAATGGTGTAATTTTGCAAAATTATAATGCAATATCACAACCTACCTAGGTTTTTAAAAAAAATTTTTTTAGGTTAATTTATTTTGAGAGAGACAGAGAGAGAGAGAGAGAGAGAGAGAGAGAGAGAGAGAGAGAGAGAAACAGGCAGGGAGGGGCAGACAGGCAGACAGAGAGGGAGAGAATCCCATACAGAATCTGGACTGTCAGCTCAGGGCCTGACTCAGGGCTCGAGCTCACAAACTGTGAGATCATGACCTGAGTCGAAACCACGAGTTGGATGCTTAACCAACTGAGCCACCCAGGCACCCCACGACCTACCTATGTTTTGACAATGATACAGTCCACTGATATGCAGGTTTGCCGTTTTCTTGTATTAATTTGAATGCACATACATGTGCATATTTGTTCTACATAATTTTTATCGTATGGTAGGTCCATGTACCCACCACCCAGTCACAATACTCACAGCTCCCTGATTGCAAAGAGCTCCTGGGTAGCCCTCCTGTAGCCACACCCACCTCACTTCTGTCTGCCTCTCTCACGCCCCCTCTCCATTTCTAAAATTTCATCATTTCAAAAATGCAATCTAGATGGAGTCTTACAGAATGTAACCTTTTGAAAGTGGATATTTTCACTGAGCACCATTCTCTGGAGATGCAATTACAATACTGTGTGTATCAATAATTCATTCCTTTTTATAGCTGAGTAATATTCTGTGGTCTGCATGTGCCATGCTTCTGTTGAAGGGTATCTGGCTCTTTTAGTTTTGGACTATTATGAATAAAACTGCTATAGACATTTGTGGATGGGTTTCTGTTTGAACACAAGGTTTTATGTTTCCAGGATAAATATGCCAGAGTGTAATTGTAAGGTGATGTGGGAGCTGCAGGTTGAGTTTTATAAGAGCTGAGAGGTTTCCAAAGTCACTGTTTCACTGCACATTTCCATCAGCAATGTATAATTGATTCACATTAAATTCTTAATCAATTCCAACTTTATATTTGTGGTTTACAGAATTTTCTTCCCTTTGCATCGTTCTCACTTTATTAGCATTATCGTTTTGTGTTTCTTTCAGAATCTAGTGATAAGAATTGGAACCAAGCTGTCTTCTGAAAGTGGTTAAATGAGAAATGACTGGTAGGAGAGCCCAAAAACTATACGGAGAGGCTGGTACTGGAGTTTTCCCAAGCCCGTGGGCTAGCCAGTGTCTACTAGCCTGTGGCTCCCTCATTTAAGGCAACATCACCCATGGCCAACTCAAATTCTTACTCAACCAGAAAGCAAAACAAAGAATTGCCGCATATCACGTTCCTTTCAAAGAATCAAAAAAGCTAATATGGAACATATGAATGGCAAAGGTCCACTAAAAAAGATTATAGGGGAGGAAAAAGGATCTGGGAGCTGTGGTGAAAACTGACCGGACTCATCGCCAGTTCCAGCCCCACATCTGCCACCAAGAGTGATATGAGCCACCAGGGCTTACCCTGACTTGCCCCTCAGATAACTCTGTGCCCTTACATAAGATCATGTATGCCTCTTCCAGGAAATTAAAGCCAATTGAATGATTTTTGTCATTTACATTCGCATTGTAGAAAATGCATCCATTAACAAAATAGTTGTAGTCTTTCCCTGGGAACGCAGAAGAAACCCTTTCTACGTGAGATCTTATTGTAACATCCTGTACAGCCTACAAGTGGTTTACACATCGCTATTCAAATTCTAGGAGGTCAAAGTTGTTCATATCTCCTCTCCAATACAGATTCTGGTGGAGAGAAGGAAAGCATGGACTATCCCTACACCACATTATTGGCCATAATTTTGAGTAACCTACATAAGTCTAATCTTAACTTTTGTCCTAAAAAGTGGCTGATTAGTAAATACCAAGGATGAACATGTTGCAACCATGACTCCTATAGTTCTGGTGACTGAAAATTAATGGAAAAGAGATAAGCAGAAATTTATAGAAATGAATTATTGTGCTTATTTTTAAAAAACAAAGATTTCCAGTAAAAAAATTCCGATTGTTTTTCATGTGTTAAACATGTTTTAGTGTTGCAAACCATGGTAGAAAATTTAACTTCGGCAAGTTCATTAAATTGCATTTGGATGCCTCATCAAACACTCAAACGACAGCGAGAGTAGACGGTGATTCACTGTATGAAAACGAACATGAGTCGCCTTTACCAAACGAAGAGTTGTTTCATCATTTCAGACAACTGTTTTAATGTGCCAGTGGGATTTTTATTTCCAGTGTTGAAGAAAAATAAGCACTCAAAACCTCCTGTGGAGCGCTAACCTTAGTCACACTGGCGAACATTTTAAGGTTATCCTATCTCTTGTCAACAACTGGTTATTGACCCCTGATATACACACAGGAAAAACTCTGAAATCACAGCTGGGTTAACTCATCTATTTTTTTTTAAACCATGAAATCCAGAACCTTAATCACATTAGTGATGCCTGACCATTCTGTTTCAATTCCAGGGCTGTGTAGTGAAACTAATGAACTGTCTTGGTGGCTCCAAAGCAAAGCCTGGGTCTCACAGGCCAGTTGTGAATTATGAGCACATTTCCTTTTATTGCCTATAAATCTTTTCCAGTTTTATATTCACAGTAGCTTAAAACACCTAAATTCACATCGATGACTGTGCTGCAGCGCTCTGGATGTTTGGGATTAATAGTGGAGTTAAGTAGATCCCCTATATTTAAAAAATACATTTTCAATACAGTCCAACATTAATTACAGTAAATCAGACCTTATCCAGTGACAAGGTTGATAAATGTCAGTGCCTTTTTTTTTTCCAGTATGTGCCATAATAACTCTCACACTGCATCCTGAAATAGTGTTTTGGAGGGAAATGGACCTGGAGTTAAATACGATAACATCAGGTTTGAAAGGTAATATTGGTTTTGACATGAAACCAGTCCATGAGTGGAGCAGACTAACCAAAGTCAGAGCCAAAGAATGGAGGTGGGGAAGCGGGTTTGGCCACTGTGCGCATGGAGGCTGTGGGTAAATGGAGTCTCCCTGGGAGGTGGGGCCAAAGAAAGAAGTTGGTTTTAGCATATAGATGGACAGAGTGTCTGTAAGAGAAACATAGAAAGAAGACACAATTCCGCTGAAGGCTCCCAGAGCTTATGTCCTGTAACTGAAGGAAAAGCAAGGGACACAGAGTCAAATGGACATGGATGGGTCCAAGGTACTGAGTGGCTTTCAAGAGGCAGCCAAGGAAGAGAAGCAACCAGAGGGAGGCAAGCATTGAATCAAAGAAGGCTAGAGAAAGCAGAGAAATGGCTGGAAGCCAGTCCCAAAGGCTCAAGGAAAAGCTGAGGAAGGAGTTGTTCCTGCCTCACCTGCTGAGGGAGTGAGTTGTGATGGCAGCACCACACAATTATGCTACAGAATCTTCTGAGCCTCGCCTTTTCCCTGAGGTGCCATTGACTAGCTGAGCAACCTGTGCCTTCACAATGCTCTCATTCCAGTCCATCTCTTCCCTCCCACACACACACACACACACACACACACATACACACACACACACACACACGCCCTGGGTTTTGGCTGCAAGAGTCATTCCATTACAAATCAGTTCTCTTTATTAAATCAAGTTTCCTCTAGCTCTAGCACCCCTTAGGTGCTTTTATTTTTTGCTAAGTTCGCTGTCTTTAATAAATCCTGGATAATGGAGTTATGTCTGTGACATGGACGGGTCTGACCCATAACTACTCTGATGGCAAATTATCCTGGGATGATCCCAGGAAGGAGAGCACCGGGTGAGTCCAATGTCTGGGTTGTGTAAGCCTGTAGCCTGGCTGGAGAGCCAATCCTGAGATTTTCCCTAAAATGAAATCATAGCTGGAACAATAGTCATTTATTAACTATGTCCATAGTAATTATGATAGCAACAGCCCCTATTTTCTGGTGAGCATTTAGTATATGCTAGGGATTTTCTATGTGATTTGCTCATTTTGTCCACTTTGTTTTTTAAGTTTATTTATTTATTTTGAGAGAGGGGGAGGAGGGAGGGGCAGAGAGGAGTAGAGAGAGAATCCCAAGCAGGCTCTGCACTGTCAGCAAAGAGTCCAACCCAGGGCTTGAACTCACAAACCCTGAGATCACGACCTGAGCTGGATCACGAGTTGGATGCTTAACCTACTGCACCACCCAGGCACCCTCCAAAAAATTTCTTTTCCTTTTTTTTTAAGTAGACTTCAGTCCCAATGTGGGGGTTGAACTCATGACCCTGAGGTGAATAATCGCTCACTCTGCTGACTGAGCCAGCCAGGTGCCCCTCATTTTGTCCATTTAAATGATCTCAGTAACCCTCTGGGGTACGCATTATCTTCCCAGTTCACAGATGTGCCCTCTGAAGCTTAGAGATTAAGAAACTTGCCCAAGGTCACTCTCAGTCATAAGAAGAACTGTGGCTCTAGTTAGAAATGCCCTTGGGCCAAGGCTGGTGCTTAAAATATGGAAAATATGGACTTATTCCACTGGGTTAAGGAGTGTCCTTACCTTTGGTTCTTTTGTTATGAAGAAAACTCTAAGGCATGGGGTAATATCAAAATTCCACACGTCTGTGTTTTAAGTAAATGCCTCATTTATTTTCCACTCAGAAAGCATCGGCTAGATACCATGAGGAAGCACAGGGCATCTGTGAAGGGAAGATGTACTTCTGTGTTTGGCGAGAGAGAAGAAAGGAGTCAGGGGCATGAAAACAATTTTTTCCCCCCACATTACATTTTTGTTTTGCTTTGTTCCTGACTGGAAGTTTTTAAGATGAATTCGTTCGTGTCAACAAGATAGTATCAAATCTCCCAATATCAAGTTTCCTACGGGGAAAAAAATCTCCCTTGAAAGCCTGGTCCTGATGTTTCCCTAATAATATAGTAATAGTTGCACTAATGATCCTTTTTAAATTTCATATAGCCCTAGTAATAACAATAATAAGAATAGCTTTCTTTTGTATTGCATGTGTGTTATATGCCAGGGATTCTAGTATGTGCTTTTCTTGTTTTATCCATTCTAATCCTACCCCAAACCCTATGACTGGCAACCAGGCAAATGTTCCCGAAAGCGTGAGTTCCCAAACACTAATGGGTCAGTGCCACGAGTACCACTTCCAAATTAGGTTTGAGACTTCGAGAGAATAAAAACAATAGGAAGTGATGAATGGCAATACAGACCTTGACTAAAAATAAGCCTGGAATCAAGACCAGGGTTAAGCCTAGATTAAGTATGAAAGCTGTGTCCAGATGTTTCCAAAACAGGCTGCTGCAATTTCAGGTCAAAAGAGTCACAAACAAGTATTTCAGATTAAAAGCTAAAGACATTGATTTTCTTTCCAACACCAGAGCATAAGGGTCCCTTTCCTCCACATCCTCCCCAGCATTTGTTATTTCTTGTCCTTCATAGGACGGTCATCCTAACAGGTGTGAGGTGGTATCTCACTGCAGTTTTGATTTCTTTTCCCTCATAATTAGTGACGTTGAACACCTTTTCATATAACTTCTGGCCATTTACATATCTTCTTTGGCAAAAGACCTATTTAAGTTCTTTACGTGTGTGTGTGTATGTTTTAATTTTTCAATGTTTATTGATTTTTGAGAGAGAGACAAAGTGCAAAAGGGGGAGGGGCAGAGAGAGGGAGGCACAGAATGTGTACCAGGCTCCAGGCTCTGAGCCATCAGCACAGAGCCCCACATGGGGCTCAAACCCACGAACCATGAGATCGTGACCTGAGCCGAAGCTGGACGCTTAACCGACTGAGCCACCCAGGCACCCCATGTTTTTTTAATTGGGTTACTGATTGATTCACTGCTACTGAGTTATAGGAGTTCCTTACATATTTTGGATATTAACCTCTTGTCAGACATATGGTTTGCAAATATATTCTCTCATTCTGTGTTGGTGGGAGTGAACACTGGCATGGGCACTAGGGAAAACAGGATAGGGCTTACTTGAAAAATAAAAAATAGAACTATCAAATGATCCAACAATCCCATTTCTGAGTATATATCCAAAGGAAATAAAATTGGTATTGTGAAGAGATATCTGTAGTCTCATATTCACTGCAGCGTGATTAACAATAGCCAAGATATGGAAACAACCAAATCTTTGTGGACAGATGAAAAGATGAAGAGGGGCGCCCAGCTGGTTCAGTTAGTTAAGCATCTGACTCTTGGTTTCAGCTCAGGTCATCTCACAATTAGTGAGTTCAAGCCCCGCATCAGGCTCTGAACTGGCAGTGATCCTTTCTCTCTCCCTCTCTCTCTCTGCCTCTTCCCTGCTTGTGTTCTCTCTCTCTCTCTCTCTCTCTCCTCCTCAAAACAAATAAACTTAAAAAAAGAAAAGATGAAGATAATTTGGTGCATGGAATATTACTCAAAGAAGGAAATTCTTCCAATTGTGACAATAGAGATGAAGCTGGAGGGTATTGTGCCAGGTGAACTAAGACAGACAGAGAAGGACAAATACTGTATGATCTCACTTATATGTGGAATCTTAAACACTCAAATTAGAATGGTGGTTTTCAGGGGCTACAAAGATAGGGGAGAAATGGGGAGATGTTGGTCAAAGGTAAAAACCTGTCAGTTATACGATGAATAAATTCTGGAATCTAATGCGCAATATGGTATATTAGAAATTTGGTGCATACTTGAAATTTGCTGTGAGAATAGAACTTAAGTGTTCTGACCAACATACATATGTGTATAAACATGCACAGACACACACACATACGCTAATGGTAACTATGTAAGATGACAACCTGGGAGGGGGGGGCCTAAAGGCACTAGAATGTGGTATCCAACATCTATGCAAGAAGGGGTACTTACAAGCTTCAACGGGAAACTAGGTAGCCAGAAAACAGTCGGAACTGTTTAGATCTGTGTGTGAGGGGGGTAGTCAAGTAGTTAATTTAACAACATTAATGAGCCCTACCATAATCTCTCATGCTCTTGAAGGTACAAATATATGTCATAGTTCCTTCCCAAGAGGGTCAACAGTCTAACGGGGGCAGAGGTTACACACATAATTTAAATATAAAATGGCAATCTTTAAGGTACATTTGGAACAGAGGACTGTTCTTAATCTGGATGCAGAGGAAAGATTCCTGGAAGGAGACTTGATGTCTGAACTGAGTCTTGAAATATGAGAAAGAGTTGGCTTGTAAGGGAAACCAACATCTTTCATCTCTAGCAATATGGCAGACTACCTAATGCTCTTCCAATGAAACAACTAAATTGTTTGATAAGATATTAAAAACATATTTTTAAGCTTACTTACTTTTGATAGAGAGCTCAAGCAGTGGAGGGACAGAGAGAAGGAGAGAGAGAATCCCAGGAAGGGTCTGCGCCATCAGCACAGAGCCCAATGTGGGACTCGAACTCACAAACTGTGAGATCACGACCTGAGCCGAAACTAATAGTTGGGACGCTCAACTGACTGCACCATCCAGGTGCCCTAAAAACATCTTGTTAGATGAATTTATGACCTGACACTAAAAGGAAGAATTCTGTGTTTCTTATAAAGTAAAAGCTGAAATACTATTAGTGTATATCAAAGCCATCTTTTCCAGTGAGGTGTTTTGTTACACTGTGGAGACCCTGAGCTTCAGGGAACAGCCGGTGAAGAGCTTACTCTCAGTGAAAGATGGGAAGTCTTAGAAAAGACCCTTCTAGAAAGTTGGGACCTCAAGGGCCAGTATCATTGTAAAAGTGAAATGAATAAATACTAAATAAATTCCTGTTCAGAGGGAATAGTAAACAAATCTGACCTGAGATTGATACTAGGTGGGTAGGAGGAAATAATCTATCCAGAGAATTTTTTGCAAGCCAGTAAACTCCCAGTTTATGTGTGAATTTATAGTACTCGTTTGGTCTGAAAAATAACCAAGCAGATAATTTAAAATAGCCACTAGATAAAAGTCCCTCAAATCAAAAGATAACATTAACCAAAGCCTAAAAATTTCCCATTGATGCAATTCCAATGAGAAGAGACTGCTTACAAGAAAATGTCACACAGTATGTATTGAAACACCACTCCTGGAATGAGACTCAAGAAATATCAGAAAATGTAATGAGTCACACATAGATTTCAGATACTGGAATTATCAGGCAAATAATGTAATTACATTAAATGCATTTAAGGAAATGAAATGCATAATAAAAATAAAAGGACAAAAAATCTACAAATAAATAAAGTTAAATACAACAAAATAAGACTCATAGAAATAGTGTGTGTGTGTGTGTGTGTGTGTGTGTGTATCTATATGCACAATATATTATACAGCTAATTGAATTTTAAAACTCAATGAATGGATTAAATAGAAGTTTGATAGAGAATTTGGAGACAGGGAAATATGTCTTAAAAATTACCCAGAATGCAGAGAAATGAAGATATGACACAGTGTTTAAAAGTCAGGGGAGATGAAGAAGATACAACATAAGTCTTTTCAGAGTCCCAGGATGAGACAAGAGGAAAAATGGGGAAAAGCAACACTTGAAGATGTGAGACAATAATTGGAAATCCTGTGATATTGACACTGTTCAGCAGGAAGGAAAAGAGTTTGTCTTAAAAGTAGCCAGAAGCAAATGCAAATCACCTTCAAAACTATCTTCATTCCTTCGGTGGCTCCTCTTTAACAGCACTGATGGAAGAGAGGCCTCCAGATTCTGAGAGAAAATCACAAGCAATCAATAATTAAATCCTGAGAGAAACAATCTCTCAGGAATGAGGAGAAAATACTGACACCATAAGGACAAAACGTGGGAGATATTATTGTTAGCCACACTCAGAGAGTAACAGGCTAAGTCAGGAATTGAGGAAGAAATGAAATAATCTTGCATGAAAGCTATGCAAGTGATGTCAGGATAAATACTGAACAAAGGTATTGGCAAATGTGTGGATACATTTAAGCAAATTTTGTGTGGAACAATGACAGGCTGATAAATTTAAGGAGAAAAAGAATAAAAATTAAATACTAAACCATAAAGCATGTGAGTAGGGAGAAGGATGAATATAGTTGAAAGCGTTGGAAAACTATTGTCAGTTTCTTAAAAAGTTAAACATGCATCTACCCCACGGCCAAGTGATTCCACTATTCGTTATTTTTCCAAAGAAATGGAAACATTCACCCCCCACCCCCCAAAAAGGCTTGAATATAGTCATAGCGATTTTATTCACAAAAGCCAAAAACTAGAAGTCACAGAGAAAGCCATGGATCAGAGAATTTATTTTAATAAAACAGAACAAAAAATGCAAAATTAGTGCATTCATACTATGGAATACTTCTCATCAACTCGAAAGTAACATAAAACTGATAGACACGAGATGCGTGGATTCCAAAAACATGCCGAGTGAAAAAAAGCCCAATACAAAATAGAGTATACCATATGATTTAATTTGTACAAAGTTCTGTAATACAGAAAACGAATCTATGCTACGACAGAAGTCAGTTGTGTGGTTATTTCAGGAGGGTGGGGGTGGGAACTAGCTTTCCAGAGTGATGGAAGTGTCTGTACATTGATGGGATATAGATTATACAGGTACATTTTCAAAATGATCAAACTGTACAAGGAAGACCTGAACTATTCAATGTATATAAATTACATAACAACAAGAGGCATACAATATAAAACTCCTCAACAAGTAGAGGGAAAATTAGAAGGAAATCAAACTCAAACTACTTGCCAAAGAAGACAAAAAAAAAAAAAAAAAAGGAAAACGAAATTGAAAAAGAAGGACAAATAGGAGATACATAATAAGAGTAAATCCAAATATATCAGTAACCATAATTAATGTAGACAGACTAAAGTCTTAAAATACAAAAGACAGATTGCCACCCTATGAATGTTTCCAAAATTCAGCTATTTGGCGTTTAATGCAATATAATAAAGATATAAAGAAAGAGAAAGAATGAAAGTCAAAGGGTAGAAAAAATACACAAGCAAAAAGCAACTTACAGAAAGATGGTAGGAATGCATTACTATCAGACAAAATTGGGCAATATGGCAAAAGCAGTACCAGAAATAAAGCAGGGTTCCATAAAATGATAAAAAGTTACATCAAACAGATGTATATAAAAATGAAAAAATAAAGTATATTCTCCTAATTACAATTATATAGCTTCAAGATACATAAAATAAAATTTGACAGAGCCACTAGTAAATCTTGACAAAAAACTGTCATTATGAAGAAGTACTTTCACTACCTAAACAACTGACAGAGAAATTGCACAATCTATTAATCAGAATAGAGAACATTTTAAACAACTGATGAGTCCCAACACACTGGACATGTCTAGAATATGAAACGTAGTAATTGGAAGATATCTATTATTTTTAGACTAACCTAGGTTGAAAAACAGGCCACAGTCTGGCCTTTAAATTAGCCTCAAAACTTTCAAAGGATTGAAATCATGCAGGCTACATTTTCTGTCTTTTGCTAATTAATTAGCAAATTCATTGCAAGCTACATTTTCTAAGATGTAATTAAGTTAAAACCCACACACACAACTGAAAAAGAAAAGAAATGCTAAATGTCTAGAAATTAGAAAACACGCTTTTTAAATGACTCATGGGGTTTGGAGAAGAATCGATACTAGAAGTGAGATAATATTTGTATGTGAGCTATCACTGCATACACTACTTGCCTTGGAAGTCCTTGGGTGTAATTCCAAGGAATATCAATCTCATCCAGACCCAGTGAAGGAACTTTGCGTGTAACAGTCGACATAGGTGCCTCTGACAGCAGAGCAAAGAATGCTGCAGTTAAGGTTGTCAGGGAGAAACACAGAATTAAAAATACTGATGAAGACCTGAATAATAACACAAAAGGGAATAAACAGTGGTAGGATTCAGAAGATTTTACAGAATCGAAGGAGCAGGATTTGGTCCTCACTTTGTTGAGGAGTGTCATGAAAGACTCCAGATTTCTCTTAGGTTTCTGACTTGATGTTTGTGAGGTGGGTGATGGTCATTTCTTCACTGAGCTGTGGGAGACAGGAGGACAGGTTTAAGAGGAAAGATGATCAGTTAGGAATTGACAATATGTATTTCAAGATGATTGTGAACGTGTCCACATTATGAAAATGTCTTCCGAGCTCAAATGTCCGCTGACATGCATGGATGTGTGAGTCATCAGCACACAGGACGTGATTAAGATTGACAGGTATGGGGGATGGTGACCAAACTGGATGCAGCAGACGGAGCAGTGACATGGGCTTTTCCCATGGCCAACACATGGAGTGTGGCTACACTGAGACCACTCAGGATCCCCTTGGAAGCAGGCGGAGAGAGGATGGTAGGGTCCAGAACCTGACTGCTTTGCACCAAGATATAAAAGAGAAATGAGGAACGCAAGAAGATGACGTAAGTCCTTTTTTAAAGAAGTTTTGTTAGATGGTAAGGAGAGAAAGGGAACAACTGGAACTTTAACCATCAGAACTATTATTTTTTTCTAATTTTAAAATTTTTAAGTGTTTATTTTTGAGAGAGAGAGTGTGAGTGAGGGAGGGGCAGAGAGAGAGGGAGACACAGAATCCTCAGCAGGCTCCAGGCTCTGAGCTGTCAGCACAGAACCCGACATGGGGCTCAAACCCAGGAACCGTGAGATCATGACCTGAGACGAAGTCAGATGCTTAACCAACTGATCCACCTAGGTGCCCCTACCGTGAGAATTATTTATTTATTTAAAAAAAATTTTTTTTTCAACGTTTATTTATTTGTGGGACAGAGAGAGACAGAGCATGAACGGGGGAGGTGCAGAGAGAGAGGGAGACACAGAATCGGAAACAGGCTCCAGGCTTCGAGCCATCAGCCCAGAGCCCGACGCGGGGCTCAAACTCACGGACCGCGAGATCCGTGACCTGGCTGAAGTCGGACGCTTAATCGACTGCGCCACCCAGGCGCCCCTCGTGAGAATTATTTTTAAGAATTACACAGAATTGGTCATGTCCATGGTCTTAGAGAAAGGGGTCAATACAGAGGGAAATACTAACATTGAAAGAAAGGACTGGGTTTTTCACTGCAAATACATCACATCCCGGAAGAGGGCAGATGAAATCAAAGGCACGGGTGAAGGGGCTGACCTTGACCAGATAGGACATATCATCTCAACTTCTGTGGTTGGAAACAAGTAATGAGTATGGATATATCATTATGATAACTTTCTCTGCAGAGAACTGGAAGCCGAGTTGCTTCATACATAAGTTTTATTTATTTTTATTTTTTAAATGTTTATTTTTGAGAGAGAGAAAGCGTGAGTGGGTAAGGGGAAGAGAGAGAGAGAGGGAGAGAGAGAATCCCAATCAGGCTCTGTGCTGACAGCAGACAGCCTGACGCAGGCCTCAAACTAGTAAACCATTAGATCACGAACTGAGCCGAAATCAGACTTAACCGACTGAGCCACCCAGGCGCCTCCATAACGTTTATTTTTTAGATCTTACGAACTTCTCTCCTTTTAAGTAGTCTGCTGCCAAAATTTAAGATTGATTTAAAAAGACGTTTTAAACATTTATTCATTTTTGAGAGACAGAGTGTGAGCAGGGGTGGGGAGAGAGGGGGGGGGAGAGAGAGAGAGAGAGAGAGAGAGAGAGAGAGAGAGAGAGAGACATAGAATGCAAAGCAGGCTCCAGGCTCTGAACTGTCAGCACAGAGCCCAGTGTGGGGCTTGAACTCACAGACTGCAAGATCATGACCTGAGGTAATGTAGGTCACTTAACCAACTGAGTGACTTGGGTGCCCCCAAATTTTAAGATTTAAAATTTAACAGGGAATCAAGGAAAATGGGAGACATATTAATCCCACATAAAGTGTTCCATTTGCCTGTATCCTTCAAAAACGTTTCACCCATGTATTTGCATATACTGATGCTGATGACTGTTATCTCATTAGGCTCTAGGAAATTTTTGTTAATTGGCCACAGGCACATATTTGACATAGCAAAAGCAGTTTCTGTGGAAAGACAACCTTGCTCTTGAACAATGGTATGGAGAGAAAGAGTCCAAATATATTGCTTACAAATACTACAAGCACAATCCAAAGAGAAAATGAATATCACTCTGTTCTAGTAGCAGAAACCACTCTTAAATTTGTATCTGTGTTGCTAGTTTGGGGTGTCTTTCTTTACAAATTTAGGGAGTTGGAAGAACAAGAGGCTTTCTATCATTTCAAGCTATAGTTCACTCTTGAATTCCTATGAAAGCTTCTTTAAATTGCTCAGGGCCAGACCTTAATGTGCAGAAGTACAGAAGAATGTACATTTTTTTTTTTTTGTCAGGGGGATGTGGGGGTAGTTTGGAAGTAATTGTGTCAATATTTCAAAGGGATGAGTTGTCAACAAAAACTCGATATTCCTCTTTATCCATTTGTCTCTACAAAATGATAAACACCTTCTCCAAGTTCAATTTTAAAATACATACATCCAAGTACCTTGTGCTATTCCAAGATAAATTTCAGAACACTTTTTAATCAATTCAGTTATTATATTTAGAGACGTTTCATCATGCTTTCGTACATTACAAAACAAAAACGAGAGATTCGGTGTCCAACTATAATCTCTATAAATACAGAACCCTGAACATCAACTTATTTCCTGAGAAGTCTGAGGCTGCAGAACATAAGGACGAGGAGGTTAGGTATCACTGACAGACCACAGAAGATGCAAGTCTGTTTCCTAAGTGTGTTAGGCAAATGAGCACCCATGAAATGCAGCCCACCTTACATACTTGACCTCATTTCACCTCTGGAATCACTTGAGGAGGTGAAAACTATTCTGATTCTGCACTTAAAAACACAGAGACAGAATTTAAATAGCTCACCTAAGTTTACATGTCAGAACACAGTTTGAACCAAGCATCTGTATCATCTATTTAATTCAGTCTTCCACTCCCACCTGTTCCTGGATCTCGGCCATAATGAGAATCATGCATTTTCAGAGGGAACTAAATTGTAGGAAATGTAGAGGGAACAGGTGTCACAGGACTTTTGCCCACACAAAGGAACTAGTGGAGGTCCCGGGAACCTTTGGCCATCGTGTTGTCAGTGACTTTAGACTGTCCCTCCTTGGCAAAGGCCACCCTTGTTCACAGAGATACTCTCAGATGTTAGGATGATAACTCTTTGCCAGAGCTTAGTGCCCAAAACGGACCTCAATCAATGTGGATATAGTAAGTAGTATTAAGAGAGTCTTAGGAAAGCCACACATGGGTGCTTTTTGCTTGGGGCTGGATTGCATTGCACAAGTCCTAATTCCTACCAGTGGAACCAACCCATGGAAAAGCTGATCACCTTCCAGACTAACAGTAGAATCTGTGATAAATACTATGGTCAGTAGTTTCTTTTTGGGTTTTCACTTCTTATAATAAATATTTGGCAAATAGAGTAAAATGTTAATTTAAGTACTGTGTGTTTCAAATTTTTAAATTCCTTTGTTATCTCCCCCATGGGTTCCAAATAGCTCAAGTGTCTATCATATGAGCACAAAAAGGAGAATGTAAGTATTATACTATTATGATTTATTTTTAACTGTTTAGTGATTCCTAATACCCAATTATTTTTTTAGGTTTATTTAATTATTTAGAGAGAGAGAGAGAGAGAGCGAGGGAGAGAGAGAGAGAATCTTAAGCAGGTTCCACGCTGTCAGGCAGAGGTCAATGGAGGGCTCAAACTCAAGAACCCTGAGATCATGTCCTGAACCAAAATCAAGAGTTGGACGTTTGACCGAATGAGCCATCCAGGTACCCCAATACCCAATTCTTAAAGGCCTCCAAGTACCGTGGATGCAAATGTTGTCTTTTTAACAGCTTTTATGACAAAAACATAAGAAAGAAACTGCATTTCTCTTTAGACTTGCTTTCCCACCAAACTTACCATTTTTTGTACTTACTTGATACTATATCACTGGGTATAGCAAAATAGCATTTTCATTAAAATACTCAGAAAAGTGATTTTTATACATTATGTCATTAAAAAATAGATGTTGGTGAAGAGATGCTTCTTTTAAAACTATAGTTTACTGAGGGGCGCCTGGGTGGCCCAGTCAGTTGAGTGTCCGACTTCGGCTCAGGTCATGATCTTGAGGTCTGTGAGTTTGAGCCCCGTGTTGGGCTCTGTGCTGACAGCTCAGAGCCTGGAGCCTATTTGGATTCTGTGTCTCCCTCTCTCTCTGCCCCTCCCCCTCTCAGGCTCTGTCTTTCTCTGTCAAAAATAAATAAACATTAAAAAAATTAAAAAAAAAGACTATAGTTTACTGAAAAATAGTATTAAGTTACAGAATATATAAATCATGGAAGTGATTAGCTACATGGATTAAGTTTCATATAAGATGAAGTGACATACATTTAGCTTCAGTAGGTTCAATGTATGTTCTGCAAACTCATCTACAAGTAACCAAATGGCAACAGGTTAATGAGCACTTAATGTCTGCCTAGTGACGGACTGAGTTTCCAAAGCATTATCTCATGATATCATTATTAACAACCACCTGAGGTTTGCATTGTCATCCTCAATTTCCCAAAACCATATAATTAATAAATGGAAGAGTTGGTATGTAAACAATGATATGTGTTCAGTGATATGACTTCAGTTAAAAACAAAAAGTTAACTCTCCATGGTTCACAGACTTAAATATAAGAGCCAAAACTATAATGATGTATGTTCCTAGACAAAAAAAAAAAAAAAAAAAAAAAAAAAGCAAAACTTTGGTTAGATTAAACACAAAAATCATGACCCATAAAATTTAAAAAGTTTGCAATTTTGTCAAAAATAAAAATTCCAGTCTTTAAAAAATACTGTTAAGAAACAAAGTCAAGCCACAGACTGGGAGAAAATATCTGTGAAACATATATCTGCTAGAGGATCTGTACACAGAATATATAAAGAATACTAACAACTCACATGAGACAAAGTTTTTATAAGAATTCAGCTGATGTTCTGTATATATGACTAATTTGCCAAATTCAATTTTATCCCTAAGTATTAGAAACCAACATTGTGAAAATTAACTTATATGGCACACAACTTAGTAAGAGAAATCACAAAAAATAAATCAACAAGCTTACTTCAGTACCTAGTTCTAAATGTGCAGCAAAAAATGTGCATGCTCATTATGAAGAAATGTATAAAAATACTGAAAATCATCCGATAAGACCTAAATAGAGAGATGCACCATATTCACAGATAGGAAAAGTTTGTGTGATTTATTTCTTCTCATAAATGTGTTTTTTACACATTTATGCAACTCCAAACAAATCCCAATAGAATTTTTTCCTTGTATGTGCAATTTGGCCAGCTAGATCTAAACTTTACATAGAAGAGAGAAGAGTTAAGATTAGCCAAGAATTTTTTTGAATAAAGATAATAAAGTCAAGAGATTCTCCTACTACATACAGAATCCTTACAAAGGTACAATAATTAAGAAAATGGATAAACAAAAGAATAAAGCATAAGAAAAGTTCCACATACATGGAACTTCATTTATGATGTAGTATCATTGAGATCACTGAAAAAAGAATATTCAAAAGATCATACGGGAGAATTGCCTATGTTGGTGAATTTTACTTTGATGCCTCTTTTCCAAAATATCAAGTCCTGATGAATTAAAAAAGGATGACCATATATTTTGCTTTTCTCAGATCAGTCCCAGTTTACACCTGCAACTCTAGAATAGTTATTACCGCCTTTCACTAACAGAGATATTCAGGTTTAGATGATAAATTATATGATAAAACCTAAATATGTCAAAGTATATCTTTAAAACTTTTACAAGAACACCCAAACAGACATTGATATTACTAGGATAGACAAAGCATTTCTTACCCAAGAACCAAAAAGACTACGTTGTCTACTCTACAAAAATTTGGGACTTCTGGACAAACACAGGCTTACAATTTGTCTTTCAAATAAGAGCAGTTTAGGATTTAGTAATAAAATTAATACTCAGAAGAGCTGGAATAAGACGGTTTTAGAACAGGAGAACTAGAGATGACAGAACATGGAGATTGTAAGAGTCCAACTCAAGACCTTAGAACAGTCCCATCCTTTAGAATTTCTAAACATGGGTAAGGTGACTGAAGCATAAAGAGCATTGAGAGATGGGAATTTCATGACATGGTTTATAACCCCAATTTCCAGAGCCCCCGAGGACTGAAGTTTTACAGTTATAATTGTATCTATAGCAACAAACCAGAAGTAACTAACAGCCTTGTCTTTCCTAATTTACTTCTGGTTCTGACAGGACCAACAGGTCTATTTCCCAAGATCTTCATACCAATTTTGTTTTGTTTTGTTTGTTTACTCATTTATTTATTTATTTGACAGAGGGAGAGAGAGAGAGAGAGAGAGAGAAAGAGAGAGAGAGAGAGACAATGAGCAGGGGAGGGGGAGAGGGAGATCTCAAACAGGCTGTGTGCCCAGTGTGGATGCCATGGTCCGGGGATCATGACCTGAGCTGAAATTGAGTAGGATTCTCAACCGACTGAGCCACCCAGGTGCCCCCACACCAGTGATGACTTTCATTGAATGGGATTTTAAATGGAATGTCTGATCAGAATCCTATTTTATGAGATGCGATGTCATGTTGCCATGCACTACTTTCTCTCAGTTCAAACTCATACCTTTATTATTCAGAGGTGAAACATGAATTTTCATACATTCGTAAAATATAGCATGAGACTCAAGAATAAAATTATTCTCTAGCATTAATTAACCATGAGGAAATGGTCTTGTTTCATTTCATTTCTGTGAACTTAATTCTTTTTAAAAATTTGTTCATTCACTCTCTCCATCAGCAAAACTTGAGCTCCTTCGAGGGACAGAGTTGGCTAAATACTGTAAATACAAAGATGACTAAGACCCACCCACTGGTCACCTGAAGTCCACGTTCTCAGGAAAGTGAAGGGGAGAAAGCAAAAAACAACTGCGGTATGGGGTGTGTATGGGCTGGTCTTCCTTCAACGCAAGTGACAAAACAATTGAGAATAGCTTATGTTACAGAAGGGCTCATGCAATGGACTGAATTCCAGGGACATATCTAGCTCCTTGTAAGTGGAGATCTAGGAGACTGAAATGTGTCTTTAGGAGGCTGTGTCCTCACTAACTTTCCCGTGGCTCCACGTCCTGTAGGGCTCACCCATTCCAGGCTTACATGCCCATTTCAGAAGACAAAGGTTCAGTTTCCCAAACCTTCCGGGAAAACCCCAAGGGTGTTTGGGACTTCCAGCCCTCTTACCCTCCACCCTCCTCCCTCACCTCCATAGACATGCGCACTTACAGCTGGAGGGGGGGGGGGCGTGGGGGGGGCGGTTGGAGGAGGAGGTGCAGTGCTTAGGTCAGGTACCTAGCCCTGACACCCCCCCAGGGGGCGCTGTGACTCAAGAGAGGACTAAGAGCTACTTTCAGAGTAGTTGGAGTAGGTGGATCAGTTGAGTAGATTTCCTTTCATAATAAAGAGAGTGATTCATGTAAGGTTATCTGATGGGTACTGGTGACCTTTAATCACGTAAGTTTTATAGGCGGGACAAAGACAGTAAATTCATTTCTGCACATTTTAATTTACTGTGAGAATTTCAGGTAAAGGTCTTCAAAATTGTCTGGTTATGTGAGGGGATAAGATTGGGGTTCTCCCACTAGGCATTCGGCACAGAAGGGGACCTTGGGGCTGTGAAGTGAAGTGCATTCAGGGAAAGTCAAGATCTAAACAATTACCACCAGCACCATAATCCCAGGAAATAAAATCAGTACCATGCTTTAGTGTTGCAGTGTCCAGGAGTAGAAAGGAGGTTCCTTTAAAACATCAGACTCTGAAGTATATTTGAAATTGACTTGAAAAACAAAACGATTTGCAAACAATCTTTACCTGCACCTTTTTTTTTGGGGGGGGGGAGGGCAAGTTTTTTGTTTGTTTGTTTTGTTTTTTAAAGTAGTCTCTACACCCAAAGTGGGACTTGAACTCACAACTCTGGGATTAAGACTCTCACGTTTTTCCAACTGAGCCAGACAGGCACTCCCCAACTATACCCTTTTTAACAAGTAGAGCTCTGTCATTTCCTTTTGCCAGAGTTTGTGGTTTGGTACATGCCTCTGGATAATTTGTGTTTATTTTTTTCACAGCTGTACCACATCCCCGTCTGCTCCTCCAATAAAGGATTCGGGACAACTCATTGCTCAATTTTATTCTCTCACACAAAGGCAGGGTAAAGAGTATGGAAACTTACCCTCATCCAAGCCAGGGAAACAGGTTTTATGTTGACTTCAAATGTGCAATTCTCGATTAGTAAAAATAGGGTCCTGTGTTGCTCCTTATATTTAATTTAAAAACAGGAGCAAAATAATTTTATTGTAATGCAAACTTTGATGAGATAGTGCAATTGACCTTATGGACTATCTTCTTATTTCTAGCATCTTTCATTTCTAGCATCCCTGTGATTACACCTTTTAGCCCTGAGCTGTGTTTTACACATGGTCCAGATCTGTCATTGCCGTTTAAGTCAACACTATAAAAATCCTTAACCAAAGGACTTTTCAGATCATAATTTCAAAATAAATTCTTCTTTAAAAATAAATCACAAACCTAGTTAAGAGTGTTACAGTGCATAGAAGTAGCAATTAATGTGAGAAACATAAAAAGCTAAAATACTACCTTTCCAAAGCTTTTAGTATAAAGGACCCTGTAATAGCCAAGGCGTTTCTGTGGGAAAACTGCATTCACTCACTACTCCTTACTTTTAAGGAGTAAAATAAAGATAAAAAATAAGTACAGAACAACCCAGAACTTCTGAATTTGCATTTATGAGTGCCTTTTCAAACTCTTAGAAAATGCTGTGCACTATAAAGTGTTAGACTGAGTTTTAATGCTTCCCTGAAGAACATCATAATTACAGTAATGCTCACGGTGTATCTATTATCTTAAATTTAGGCATATATAAGTGCAGGTTTGCAAATGAATATTAGAAATTTCCAGGCTTAGAATAATGTCTTTATACACCTCTATCTTCTCATAAGTAATTAAAAAACATCAATTTATATTTTGAATTTCTGTCACACTCGCTCTTCTTAAAATCTGATAAGGTAGAGTTATAAGTCTGAAATAACATCTTAGCTCTTCCGTACTTCTTAAAGGACATTTTCAATACAGTCGTAGAAAAAGGGTCGATTCCCTTATGTGTGTGTTCTATCTACGTCTATCCGTGTCTGTATTTAGGATGCATTTTGGTCATGCACGGTAAAGTCCCAGACAGAGAGGATTAGTACCCTTGTCTGCTCCTTATCCGGGTGTGTAATTGAGACTTGCTATGGAATGGGATCCTCTTACCTTTAAGTGTAGAGTGGCAATGGTCTCATTCTTCTGTTCACTTGCACAGATGGGTTTTCTACTGAAGATCTTATCTCCATCTTTGATGGTTTGCAAGAGTAAAGTGGCCAACGCTCAGGTCAAGGCCACAGTCTGGGTAGCTCCAAGGCAGTCGAGGAAGATACGTGTGAGTGTTTCCCATTGCCTTGCTGAGAAGCCACTTCCCTTCTTTACTCAGAAGTTGTTTTTAGGACTTGCCCTTTGGATCTGCAATCAGACCAGTCATTACTCACGACAGCCTTGTGAGGGAGGTTTCATTATTTAAAAAATGGGGCTCAGAGAAGCTAAGACCCTTGCCCCAGGCAAGGTATAAAATGAAAAAGAAAAAGGATTGTGAGAAAGTCTTCTTGTGCAGTCTACGGTCTGAGTAACCTTACACTTGGTCGTACATTGGTCTTGCACATATGTCGCTGGTCACCTCAGTGTCGGCCGGTGCGCTGCCGTCAGGGGACTCTTACATCCATTTTTCCTCATGCCAGAGTTGCTTGAAAAAGTCTGACACCCTAAGCTGGAAGTCTGATCAAATGATCCTTCATGATTCACTCCCAAATCAGGCTCTCTTGCTCTTGAAAATTCTCTCTCCAGTTCTGTCCAGAACACGTCTCAATGAATAAGGAGAGGGCGTGGTTCCCCTGGAGCTAAGGTAGGCAGGAGCCAAGAGGTTCTGGAGCATTCTGTGCAGGGAAAGCCCTCCCCCGGGGTCGGGGGAGTCGGGGAGGGGGTCTGGAGCCGAGGTGGTGCGGGCCTGGAACGTTCCGGGGTGCTGTGCACCTGTGTCACCTTGGTGAGAGGACTGGAGCTGTAGCCAACGCTGCCCTGGGGTGTCCCTCTGTGTGCTGCCCTGGGGCCGCCCGGGGGGGGGGGGCGCTCACTAGGAGGGTGTGTGCGAGGGGCCCAGGCCCGCTGAGGCTGCAGGACCAGGACGCCCGGACCTGTTGAGTCTGCTCTAGCCAGGTGCAGGTGTGTGTGAGCAGTGCTAACCAGGTGCAGGTGTGTGTGAGCAGCGCTAACCAGGTGCAGCTGTGTGTGAGCATTGCCCACTGCAGCCCCTCAAGCCCGGAAGACTTCCAGCAGCTCCCTCCGGCAGCGTTCCTTCCAGGCTGATTCCTTTAGATTCTAGTTGCTCCTTTAAATCACAGCTTTGTCTCTGCCCCAGGGCCGGCGAACCTGCACCGGGAGCCTCAGTCCCACCCCTGCAGGGGCAGCTCCTGGTGTGGGGCTGGCCTTCCCTTCAATAGGGGCTCTACTCTGTCTCGCCCCCGCTCTGTGCCGCTGCTGAGTCAGCCCTCAGTCCTCCTTCAGGACGCGCCGCCCTACGAACAGGTGCAGACCTGGTGGACCAGGCGAGTCCGTGGTCTTCCTAGGGGTGGTTTTGGGAACTCTCTAGGCCGTGGCTCTATTTTGAGTTTATGGAACTTGTGTTTGGCCGTGGATTTCAATTCAATAAAAATCTGATTTCTTAAGTCTGACGGAGAAATACATATGATACGTATGATTTCACTTATATGTGGCTTCTGAAAAACAACAACAACAAGACAGAAAGAGGCTCATAAATACCGAGAACAAACTGGTGGTTGCCAGAGAGGAGGTTGGGGGGGACGGGCAGATGAAGAGGTGCAAACTTCCAGTGGTAAAGTAAATAAGTCACAGGAACGTGGGGCACCTGGGTGGTTCAGCTGGTTAAGCGTTCAACTTTGGCTCAGGTCATGATGCCACAGTCTGTAGGTTCAAACCCTGCGTCCGGCCCTGACAACACAGAGCCTGGAGCCTGCTTCCGATTCTGTGTCTCCCTCTCTCTCTGTCACTCCCCTGCTAGCATGCCGTCTTCCTCTCTCTCAAAAATAAATAAACATAAAAAATTTAAATAAAAAAATAAGTCGCAGGAATGAAAAGTACAGCATAGGGAAGATAGTCCACAATACTGTGACAATGTCTTGCATGGTGACAGGTGGTGACAGGCAGTGCATAATGCACGCACTTGTCGAATCACTATGTGGTACACCCGAAACTACATTTCCTCTATACTTCAATAACAAACATTTGTAAAAATCTAATTTCTCATATCCCTGTTATTTGAAGCTGCTCTTTTCACTTACAGGATTTGGTCAAAGCATTTGTCCAGTTCATGGTAAAACTTTGTACGAAGAGAAGATTTTCTTCCTTGTAGATTTTAAGTTCCTGGAAAAATTAAGACTATACAATATCTATGTAGCTCTGTCAAATTGAGAGAAAGTAAATACATATATAGGTTCAATGTCAGAAAAATAAATATTCAATAAAAGGTATTTAATAATTATTGCCACTACCCCCCTACATATACATGCACACTTTAACCCTGCACGGACTACATTTTAGGTTGTCGTTGCTATTTATTACATATGAATCACGGATTTCATAAACGTTCATGGGTTGTACCAAATGCTCACTTTTTCGTATTGCCCTATATATTTCCCTGTGAGAAGCGTCTGAGATGTCCATTTAATGCACTGAAATCCAGTACTGGCAACACCAAGGGTTTATGCTGATGAATCTGTTTCTCTGAAGGGCGTGGAGTTAGGGTCTTGCTTTCTGTTCCCGGAAGGGAAACATTTAAACACTGACAGCAGCTACTTGGAACCCACCTTGGTAGCGTAAGGGCTTGAGTCTAACCTCCCTCAAAAGGCAGACAAGTTTTCCCAGCATTCAGCCTAAGTGTTGAAAAGGAAAGCAAGACTGGCTTACCGCTGATCCGTTCTCGTTCAGAAGAGTGGTTGAAGAATGTGGAAGCCGGAAGCCATTTAGTGTCACGTGTGCATCACTTGGTCCTTAACGGATGTAGCAGTCCACAGTTCTCGGGCCCAAATACTGAAGTCTCAAGAGAGATATAACATTGACTTGTGAAGAGTTAAGCAGTATACGCACTAAAACACAACCTTACATTCTATATCTAGAAAGACACGCCCGTAATAAACGGTTTTACAGTTTCAAATTTTTGTAGATGTTTCATCACTATTAAATAGATTACGCGGAAAACTCAGGTGTATGGTTACAATGACAAGCCATTTTTTATTATTTTTTTAATGTTTATTTTTGAGAAAGAGAGAGAGAGTGGGGGAAGGGCAGAGAGAGAGGGAGACGCAGAATGCGAAGCAGGTTCCAGGCTCTGAGCTGTCAGCACGGAGCCCAACATGGGGCCCAAACTCATGAACCTTGAGATCATGACCTGAGCTGAAGTCGGATGCTCAACTGACTGAGCCACCCAGGTGCCCCTCACAATAACAACATTTGTGTTTGGCACATCCTCGTAACGGTTTATACCATGACTAAACTTATTAAAGTCTAATTACTTCATTCTTTTGGTCTTCAACCTCTGCCTGCCGAAACATGATCAAATTGCTATATCATTAATCCAAACTAAGTGATTTTAATTATCAAATCGTTTCTATAATATCAAATTCTACTTATTTTGATCACTCTAGTTTTATGATCTGCAGAGTCATTTCTGAAATAATTAATAAACACCTATGGCTACTTTGTCTCTGATTTCTGGTAAACCTTTGCATGTTTGGGAAAAACAATCACAGATTACACTTTACCTGTGATTTTGATGCCCAGTGCATAGATACTATGATTGTCTCATATGCCTGATAATCAAGAGTCAACTGCCTTCACAATAATAATTATCTCATATGTATAGGAAAAATATTTTTCAGATAACTGAGGAAATACTTTCTCATATCATCATCATCATCATCATCATCATTATTTAGAGAGAAGAAGAAAATATGAGAACAAAAATGAGAGAGGTCTCCTGGTACGTAAATGATGGCTAACACATTATTTCTTAAGCACCTAAGTATTTGATGACTGCACGATAACATACAGGTGCTGATGTCACCAAGCCTGACCCCTGGTGTGAGGTGCAAGCTGTCCAGCTGTGGAGAAAGTCATCATACTTGTGACAACCAAAATCCAGAATATGGTCACCGATTCTATAGAAAGAGGAATAGAAACAAGAAATGTACACAGGGCTTGAAAGATGAGTTGATTTAATGTGTTCACTTAGCATCAGAGGCAAATATTTCATATGGGACATGGGATAGTAAATGTACTGCAATGACAAAGAGTCAGTTCTTCAATTCCCTGTAGTCTAGGGCTTATGTACAATTGAACTGGCAACAATTCATACTCTTTCTGAAGGAAAAATGAAGTCTCAGGAAGGAACATAGAAGAAAGTAGATTGTTGTTCAGGGAAGTAAAGGAATGATTTATTATAACACCATCTGGTATCAATATGAATGAATTGAAATGAAAACATAGATAACACTTTTCCTTTTTAAGAAAAGAAGTGTTCTTTCCCAAGTGTTACTCTGGTTATTTCTTCTGTCTTCCGTGAGTTCACAAAATGAATACCTGCTGATGTTTTTATGACATCTGTTCTTTTTTTTTTAAGAACTAGAGGCTTCTATTGGTCTGGGTTGCTGATTTGATTGCAGCCCTTTCCCTGCCATTGACGGGGCAGGGCATTTTATTGATGACACTGTACTGTGTTACATACAGTAAAACTCCTTGAGTGAGTGGTCTGCGCTCCATTTCCTCCCCTCCCATTTACTCTTGAACCCACGTGAACCAGAGTTTCATCCCCAACATTCTAGAGAGATTCTTATTTCCAAGTGACAGATAACTTGAACATTTATAAATACAACAGTCAATTCTCTGTCCTCAGTGTATTTGATCGGCACACTGTTGATCAATCTTTTATTATTGAAGCATTTGTTTCACTTGGCATCCGGGACACCCATCTCTCTTCTCCTACATTATTGACAACTTCACCACAGACTGTTTTTCTGATTTATCTGGACCTCTGAAACCTGGAGCACCCCACACATCAGACTTCTATGCTTTCTTACAATTACCTTCTTTGTGATATCCAGACTTACAGCTTCAGCTAGTTTCTTCATGCAGACATTGCCCATATTTTATATCCTTTATCCCTGAGGTAGATTGGGTTAGTATTCCCGTCTCCTCTAGACGACAATTACATATCTCCACTACAAAAATGTCAGACCTGACCATGTGACTTGCTCTGGCCAATGGAATGAGAATGGAAATTACGTTGGTCACCTCTAAGGAAAAGCTTTATGAGCGAGTGCATGATTCATCGCGCCTTTGCCTTCTGCCATGAGACTGGCAAAGTGTTAACCCGTCTGCTCTGTCAGCCTGGGTCTCAGGATCAAGGCAACTTGGAGCAGAGCCTCAGCAGCCCCAAGCTGGCCATGTAGTACGAGTGAGGAATAAAAATGTGTTTACTGAGATTTGGGTCACTT
Source organism: Leopardus geoffroyi (assembly GCF_018350155.1). Classification (NCBI taxonomy): domain Eukaryota; kingdom Metazoa; phylum Chordata; class Mammalia; order Carnivora; family Felidae; genus Leopardus; species Leopardus geoffroyi. The sequence goes on along the minus strand of NC_059329.1, from coordinate 3,343,983 downwards.
AACGTCTGCATAAGTAAGTGTTTTGTCTGGTACAAGCTCCTTTTTCCCTAGAACTCACATACTTGCTCTTTGTTAAACTCCTGTGTGTTGATATTTTATGTGTCTCCAGTAAGTCTCTCATGGTTTCCCTCCAAAGCTCTTCCTCCCTCAGTTTTCTTGATCCCCCTAAATGGTGACTTCATTCCTTGTGTCGATGGGACCCTGACTTGTCTCTTTTTTTTTTTTTTTTTTAATTTTTTTTTTCAACCTTTATTTATTTTTGGGACAGAGAGAGACAGAGCATGAACAGGGGAGGGGCAGAGAGAGAGGGAGACACAGAATCGGAAACAGGCTCCAGGCTCTGAGCCATCAGCCCAGAGCCCGACGCGGGGCTCGAACCCACGGACCGCGAGATCGTGACCTGGCTGAAGTCGGACGCTTAACCGACTGCGCCACCCAGGCGCCCCCTGACTTGTCTCTTAAGTCACAGTCCTGGCTCAATCGATGGCAGGTCCTGGAAACTTCAAAATATCCTATCCTTCCATCTATGGATATGTGGCCGTTTCCTGTTTGTGTGTTTGTTGCCATTTCCCCTTTAATACAAGTAGGCAGTCCCTTCGTTTGCACTAACTGCAGTAATCTAACTAGACTTCGTATCTGCTGGGATCTTCTGTGTGCTGGTATGTATCCTGTGGTACGAATGATCGTACCCCTCAACAGTCTGCTAATTGTCCATTTCATTCATATACAATATTTTTACCATTGCCCAGAGGACCCTCATCACCCTTCACCCTGACGTCACCTGCCCCCACTCTATTCCCCTCACTCTACTGCAGACACGTGGGCCCACCTGTGGTTCTTTAAGCATGCCAAGCATAGTCCTTCGTCCAGGTTTTACACTGCTCTTCCCTAATCTGGCAGGCTGTTCCCCTGATTCCATGAGGGCTCAGTCTCAGTCTTTTCTGAATATCACTGAATCATGAGCCATCCTTGGCAACTGTATGGAAAGCCCTAAGCTGTTCCTCAACCCTTACAATCACTTTTACTTGACTTGAAATGTCTCCAAAGGGCTGAACATCATGTGACATATTACATGTACACTTGTGTGTCTGTCTCCTCCCACTCGCATGTAAGCTCCGGGACAGTCAGGGTCTTATCTGTTTGGTAACGGCTGTATCTCTTGCTTCCAGATCCCAGTCTGGGATGCAGTACGTGCTCCATAATAGGGGTGCGTCCATCACTGACGTGTAAGGGATGCGAGGAAAGCTCTGAAGTCCCGGCCTTCCCACTTACCACCTTTGAGACCTTGGACACAGTAATGACTTTTGTGCCTCAGGTGTTTTGTTTTGTTTTGTTGTTATTTTGTTTTGTTTTTAACTGAGATTAACTGGACCTATCTCATGGTTTGTGTGAGAATTTTAAAAGACAAAATATAACACTTCAAACAATGTTGGGCACGTATTAAGTGATCAGTAAATGTTCACAAAAGCACTAAAAAGGACATCTATGGTTCAGCAGACTAACTGGGAGAGGATTTTGTGCCAGAAACACAGAGTTTCTTTCTTTTTTTTTTTTTTTAATTTAAATTTTTTTTTTCAACGTTTATTTATTTTTGGGACAGAGAGAGAGCATGAACGGGGGAGGGGCAGAGAGAGAAGGAGACACAGAATCAGAAACAGGCTCCAGACTCTGAGCCATCAGCCCAGAGCCCGACGCGGGGCTCGAACTCACGGACCGCGAGATCGTGACCTGGCTGAAGTCGGACGCCCAACCGACTGCGCCACCCAGGCACCCCATAGTTTCATTTCTCAACTGAGCTACTGCACGCTGAGTCGGCTGGCATAAGCTTTACCCTCTATGCCTTCATGTTCTTATCTGTAAGTTGACAACAATAATAGAGCTTCAAGAATTGGATATAATGCATATAAAATGCCCAACCTGCATCTTACTCAAAGTAGGGATACAAACAGTTACCATTACAATGGCAACAACTTATTGAGGGATTAATTTGTACCAGGAATTTAAGACTCTGTCAGTTCTCTAAGGTGGCCACTTTTCCACATAAAGAAATTAAATCGTGGAGAGGTTTAGAAACACGATCGGGTCACTTGGACAATACGTTGAGCTGAAATTTGAACCCAATTTGTGTTCTTAAGCACTAGCCTACCCTTCTCTATTAATTTATCAAAAAACCAGTTAATCAACATGAGTGTTCATCCCCAAGGGATGTAAAACGTGTCTGGCAGGGAGGTGGTACATGTATAAACATAGCTGAGTAAACAGTGATATGTGATTTAAGTAATGATCAGGGACAGTATTAAAAGGCTTTCTTGTGGCATGTTTTGAGCTATTTCACCTTGAATAGTATTAACAGTGGGAGTTCAGACTAAAGAGGGAACAAGGAGAGAAGCTTTTAAGAAGAAAAATAACTTTGCTTATGTGTCGATGTGATAAGTAAGATTGAGAAGGACTCACCTGTGAGTTGACTCATCACCTCTGGGGTTATCATTTCTGAATCTTCGTGTCCCTCTCTCTGTGGAGGGACGTCATCTAAGGCTTCTTTAACTACTTGAGCCTTGGTTCCGCTGCATCTCTGTTCCAGAAGGAGGCCAGTGAAGACTTTCTCAGCAGATGTAATAAATCCGAGAAGAAGAGCAGTGTGCTTCATTTCTTGAGCTTATAAAGTATCTAAGAAGACGTCGCAAAATTTAATTTCTCATCAACGGGGGAAAAATAACAACTGGGGCTTATTTCACTTGTTCCTGGGAAAGCCATTTAGGGTAAATAATACCATCTCAGTTTTACAGATGAAAGAATTGACGTTTAGAAAGATAGTTTATTCAAAGTCACGTGGCTTTGATGAGTTCTTGAACTCCAAACAGATACACTTGTCCCCACTTACAGTCTTCAATTTGCTAAATATGTCTGAAGGAGATGAAGGAAATGACATGCAGAGCAAACATTTTCAATTAGCTCTGGAAGTTTGGCTGTCTTTTTAATTTTTTTTTTAGCGTTTATTTGAGACAGAGAGACAGAACACAAGTGGGGTAGGGACAGAGAGAGAGGGAGACACAGAATCTGAAGCACGCTCCAGGCTCTGAGCTGCCAGCACAGAGCCAGATGTGGGGCTCAAACCCATGGACCATGAGATCATGATCTGAGCTGAAGTAGGACACTTAACCGACTGAGCTGTCCAGGCGCCCCCATTTCAGTGACTTTAAAAGGGATATTAAGACCAGGAAGATTTGTAGCTACAGGTGTATCCACATCTAATCTGATCAGTTCATCAGGGAATCTATTGCTACATTTCTATTAGACAAGAAGATTCTTCCAATATGTCACTATGCTTTTTTCCCCCTGTGTTGAATAAAATTACCAGCATATCTTTAAAAAAGGGAAGGTCTGATCCAAATCTGGTGTGGGTAGTTTTCCTAGAGTGCAGAATCCTCTTTAGCAGGTAGGATTAAAAGTACAGTTAGGCTCAATGAAGGGCAGCAGGAAACCAGAGATGAATGTGCAGCTAATGGCTAGTATTGTGGCTCAATTGCCTGATAAAACCACCCAACTGTTTTGCAGAGAGATTTTCTGGGCTCTATGGGTAGGGGGTCTGTCTAAGCATTAGAAAAGAAACAGTAAAGGAAACCAAGGGCCAAACTAGGACCACACAGAAAGGAGCCAGGACACTCTCCCCTGCAGGTGAAACTAAGTCTATACAATTTGCTAGCTGAGAATTAATCAAATGATACTCCACATGATTACTTCTGTCTCCTTTTTCCCCCGAGTATTGCCCACACGTGTTCCCAACTACACAGAAATACCATGGCATCGGAATTATTGCAGAACACACTATTTTCAGATTTCTTTTAGCAATCCAGACCTGCCTTATATTCTCTCTGTTGTGAATCCCTGTTCCAAAAGAGCAACCCCATCACTGCCTGCCAGGAGCGAAGCTGGCCTGTCGGCCACTGCTCTCTCCTCGCAGGGCTCAGGCAGTCTGCTAAACGCTTTCAATCTGTCTAAATGAATGTTTTCAGTTTCGGCCGCGACCCTTACACTTCCGTCGTCCCTAAATTTTTCCATTATGTGTTAAAATACTAAGTAAGTGTTCCAGTCCACACCGGGTCACAGGTTCTTTTTAAAGATTCTTCGTGGGAACCTTGTACTTGTTAGTCTTATGTAACATGCTGAGAATGTCTGCAGAGAAATAAATGGACTGAAAGCCCGGCTTAGCATAGTTTCAGGCAGGTCCTAAGATTGGAGTGAATCACACCGTATTAAACACACATACACACCTTTTCTCTTATTCTGTCTCTGTCCCACGATGCTATGGAGAACGCGGCTGCCCAGGTATTTGTCTGGAGTCACAGCTCTGGCCTGCTCACTCTCCTCCTCAGACACGTCAGTGGCCCCACATCGCCTATTGAAGAAAGGAGAAACACTAGGTCCTGTGAGCTGAAGACGTGTTAGCGGTTTAAATAACCTATGTCATCCTCATACACCTGCTGCTCCGTTTTACCAACGGGATGGACGCTGTACCTGTGTCCACATACTTACAGGGAGATGAGTCACACACTTAGCTTTGCGGCATCCGTGTCCTGTCTCTCTACTCCTTAGATTCTCCATTCTTGCCAGAGCAAAAAACAGGGCTGTGCCTGTATTTGTCACACCACTGACCTTTTGTGTATGTGGATCCTTCTGGCAACCCCTCCCAACCCCAACCCTTCTCCTTTCATTTCACATTCGGATCCTACAGTCCCAGCATCTCTTTGTCCACAAAACTTTCTCTTATCTCTCTGCCACCCTTGATGCCTTCCCTTAAGCACGTTGTGATATCTTTTTCCTCCGAGGGGCCAAAATAGCATATTTCTACTTCTGCTTAAACAGACTTTTTACCTTTGCTCTTATCATGTGCACATTTTCCTTCTTTCTACAAGACCCTAAGTTCCTGCAGCCTCAGTGCTAAAAAAAAAAAAAAAAGATCAAAGATGAACAACAAAAGAGAAAGAAACATGAAAAGAGGGATGAAGGTAGAATAGTGTATTTTGAGCATACAGTGACATTGCGCAAAGCAAAGCATAGTCTCATTAATCTGTCTGCTTTGCTTTTAAGAAAAGTAGTAGTGCTATTTTCAGAATAACTGCAGTTTCTTCAACACCTAATACTCATAGGAAAAGTGAAAATAGTTGCCATATAAATACAATTCACTAGGGTAGGTAATGTATATACATCCCCTCGTACAGATGTATGAGGTCAAAAGTAGTATCAGCCCTGTATAGATGAGGAAGCTGAGGCCAAGAGAAATTATACCCTCGCTCAGTGTCACAGAGCTTCTAGAAGACAAAGTCACAACTACAAACCGACTTGGAAACCCACATAGTCTGTAGACTATGGCTTCCCAGGCTCTTTAGGCCTGGACAGGGCCACACAGGTCTGCACCATCACCCCAGCGCTGTGGCCTCTCTGCAGCTCACCCCACAAGTACCATCTTTCCTGTTGTTCTGGACATCTCTGAAAGCCTCGTCACAGCAGATTCACGCCAAGGTAGTGTGTAAAGAATGCTCTCCCTCCCAAGAAGCTTTGAATTCTGAAAGGGACTATAAGGTGAGATCCATGATTAAATGATAGAATGAATATTAGCAATGAGGTCAAGTGATGTTATAGACTTTTAATCTACGATGAGCATGTATTGTACAATAAGAATAGATTAGATGCTCTCTTTGATGAATCAAAACAATGTCCATGCTACTTAATTTTTATAATGTTCACTTTTGAGAGAGAGAGAGAGAGATAGACAGAGCATGAGTGGGGGAGGGACAGAGAGAGAGGGAGACACAGAATCTGAAGCAGGCTCCAGGTTCTGAGCTGCCAGCAAAGAGTCCGACACAGGTTCGAACCCGCGAACCCACATACCGTGAGATCGTAACCTGAGGTGAAGTCAGACGCTTAACTGACTGAGCCACCTAGGTGCTCCATTACTTAAAACACACCTGCTCAACTGTGTATGAATGAATGCCTATGCCTTTGATTTACATAGTCTGAAGCAAGAATATTTGGAAAATTGATAAATTGTTCAGAGGTTTCATGTGCTTCATCAGACAGTTTAAATAGAACCTTATACATCCAGTGTGGTGAACTTGAATGTGATTGTTGCTTATAATCCAGAACAAAGGATGGTCTCACTTTGCTGGTGCAGTAAATGATGCAGTCTTTAGCTTATTCAGATTTTAAAGGCACCAAGCAAATGTCTTACGAAGAATTAACTTCTTTACCCAGTTGCACAGACACCCAGGTTTTGGAAGCACAGTTCACGTTATGAAAGACAATAGTTCTTGTTGGCATCAGGTAATTAAGTAGATACTTCTTTTTTTTTTTTTTTTCTGTGTAAAAATAGCACACTTTGAAATGAGTGTGAAGACCTGGGTAAGATAAATGTCAGAGAGAATGTCAGTTTAGAAAAATGAGATATTTTCTAAAATATCCACTACAGGAACGAATAGCTGATCATAAAGTTATCACTTGGATTTAGTATTTATTGTGCTCTGTGCAGTTTTCTACTCTGTCTGTCCACACTAGCACGTTCAATCAACTTGTTAAGTGTGTATATTTGTTTTTATTTCCCATCTCACTCTGATGTTTGTAGCTGTTGCATTTGAAATTACTGCCGGGACGGGTGCAGCAAAACTAACCAATATCCAGGGCTAATTCCTTGAGTTTCAACATGAGACTTGTTTCTTAACATATATTTGTATATCAAGCAATATTTGAACATTTCCTATTTGAAAATCATGGTTATATACGGTGAAGACCAAAAAAGATACCGTATTTCAACAAATTTATGATGCTGTCTCTTTTAAGATGCAACATTATTTTATATGTGATTTAAAAGGAAAAAAATGTTAGGTGCCATTAATCGCAAGATACATCATGATTTCAACGATGTGAAAATGTGAAACCGTGTATTTCAGTGAAATATGATATGTCCTGGTTCCCTAGGAAAATAAATCCCATGTATAGTTAAGAGAACAGTTAACCTTTAAGAAAGGCATCCTTGCACACTTTTACCACAGAGAATGATAAGACGATAATTGATGTGAAAGAGTAGAAGGGTTAGAAAGCTATTTAAGGAGACTAGATGTGGCTAATTCTTGGAACAATTAAATGCTGTTGGAGAACAGGCAGCTCATCATCAGAGGTACACTTTGGAGGATTTGTCTGGGGTCAACATGAAGAGTAAATTCGGGATGGGGAACTTTGCAGTCAGGAAGATAATGAAAACTCACGAAAGTGAAGTCATGGGGGCCTGATCTTAAGTAAAGGCAACAAGATTAGGCAGAAACTTTGCCATGAGTAAATGAATCGATGTAGACGCTTGTGAATAAAGGGGGGGATGAAATTAGTACAGTGGTATGTGACTCTGAAATTTGGAGTTTGAGTAGATGGAAGTGATAAGACTGAGAACACGATTGTGTAGATTTCGGTGTATTAAGGTGTGGGGAGAACTACTGATGGACCTCCAAGGTCATGTTGGAAATGTGGACTTACAGTACAGAAACAGTCAGGCTTATGTCACTACTTAGGGATCGCAAGAACGGAAGCATGATGTCTTTTCTGCTTCCTCCTCCCTGCAAGCGACAGGTAAAATGCACAGTTTACCCCATGTTCTGACCTCAGATGCTCCAGCCACGGGAGATCATCCACTGTACGTGACTCCAGATATGATATGATATGGTGTATCTCAAGATTTAAGTGTCTATATTCAGTTACTAACTCTGGTGGAGAAAATGAACTGATAAACCATAACAGGTGTGTCTTTGGATTGTTAATATTTTAATGAAAAGAACAAATTCACCCCTATATAATGCAATACAAAAAAAATGCAAGTAGTGGAATACAAAATTTATAAGCAAAACAGTCTTAGGGTTTTAGAGGACTGAGAAGTGCCTGTGGCCAAAGAGATCATTTAGTCCACCCAAGAAAGTCTTTAAGAGTAGGAGAATTTGAGTTCTACAGTGAACCACGGTTAACACGATTCAAAAGTAAATATTGTTGATTGTTTGATTTCCTAGCCTTATAAAGCCCAAATCATAAAGAGAATGAGAGAAGAATGAAAACAGTTCATCATGTCACAAGAGTGAAATAACCGTGGTAACCACTCTTCCCGTCCTTTCTTTCATATTGCTTTTTAAAAATGGATTTTACCATATTTATGCTACCTAACTTAATTTTACTACTTACTATTAAGTCTGAAGCATTTCCCCAAGTCAGAGAGAGCAATATTTTCTGTTCACACAATACTCTTTCATATAGAAAATTTATATTTTACCTACACATTGCAACATAATCCCTTAGTATTATCACATTTTGATGTTTCTAAATTTCTTTATTGTAAATAATGCCCTGATGGCTTGTCAAATCAGTATCTTACAATAGATTGCTATCAGTCATTGTACTGTGTAAAAGACAAACGATTTGAAAGCTTCTGATAAACACCGTGAAATAGCTTTCTGAATAGATTGTGAACAGTATGTAATACTATTTGCTTGTGAGAGTGCCTGCTCCGATGTAGTCTTACTTTAATATTTTTACTTTGGTGATGAATATTTCATGCTTGGAATGAGAAAAAATTACTTTGTATTTTAAAACTACGAATTTCGTCAATTTGAAAGATTAAGCACTTTACTAATAATTTGTCAGCTATCTGGATTTCCCCTTTCAGATCTTCTGTTTAATACACTTCTATTGAGGTTGATATCTATACACTGGAGTCTAATTTCTTATCGTATGATTTCATTATAGATAAAAATAGTAATCCTTCATAACATTTCCTTGAAATATGTTTCTGATCGTACTGTTTATGGCTATCAGATTATTTAAAATGGAATAAGTCAACTCGACCAGCCCTTTGGTGTTTAGGTTCATCCATTTCCCTGAAGCTGTCAAATCCTTCAACATCCAACAATCAAATACAAAATACACAATTCATTTCATTTTTGAGATAATTTCTTAAACTATTGATCTTTCTGCTTTATTAAAGAACAATGCAGGGGCGCCTGGGTGGCGCAGTCGGTTAAGCGTCCGACTTCAGCCAGGTCACGATCTCGCGCTCCGTGAGTTCGAGCCCCGCGTCGGGCTCTGGGCTGATGGCTCAGAGCCTGGAGCCTGTTTCCGATTCTGTGTCTCCCTCTCTCTCTGCCCCTCCCCCGTTCATGCTCTGTCTCTCTCTGTCCCAGAAATAAATAAACGTTGAAAAAAAAATTTTTTTAAGAACAATGCATAAATTATTAAGCACCATTTATTGAATAACTCCCTTGTCCCTTTTACTTTGTGATTTCTCCTTTAGGGCACATGTACTCGGGTCTACTAGCCTGCCCATTCTGTTCCATTTATAGTTTTGTCAGCTACATGCCCAAACCAAACTTATTTCATTGTTTGGGCTTTATAATTTGTTGAGGCTCTCCATCCAAGTTCATCATAAAAACACCTATATTAGCTTTAGTCTTTGTTTAAATATCTCAGTGGGATTTTGGTTTCTTTTCATTTCCCCTGGTCATTACAAATACATTAGTGTCTCACATATTTTGATGGTACTGTAATTGAAATATTTACTCAGTATATCTCCTCCAAATAATTAAGGATGGTATGAAGGAAAGTTTCTGAATGTTGCAGATTTATTCTTTAGTTCATAAACTTAGTGACTCTAATTGGTTGAACTAATTATCTTAGTTTTTAAGATGTGTAATGTTTTTTCCTTCCAAAAATGGTTTCTTCTTCTTTTTGTCATTGCTTTATTGCATTGACCAGTAATTCCTGAATAACCTTTGAAAAATCATAACAGGAAGTCTTTTTTTATGATTTTAATGAGAAAGCCACTGGGATTTCATTGGTAAGAATGCTGTTGGTTGTTGGTTTCAACTAAGTAGTCGAACATTACTATGAGTATTTATGTTGTAGCTTGAAATTGGGTACCTTTTGACCACCTTCACTCCCCTCCCCCATATCTGGACCACCAACCTGATCTCTTTTTCTATGCGTTTAACTTTTTTCTTTTTTTAAGAAAATTCCACATATGAGATCATACAGTATTTATCTTTCTTTGTCTGACTCATTTCACTTAGCACAGAGCCCTCAAGGTATATTCATGTGATCACCTATGCTAGGATTTCCTTCTTTTTATAGTTGAATCGAATTTTTAAAAATATTTTTTAATGTTTATTTATTTTTGAGAGAGAGAGACAGAGAGACAGAGTACGAGTAGGGGAGGGGCAGAGAGATAGAGAGGGAGACACAGAAGCTGAAGCAGGCTCCAGGCTCTGAGCTGTCAGCACAGAGCCTGATGCGGGGCTTGAACGCACAAACCACGAGCTCATGACCTGAGCTGAAGTTGGATGCTCAACCGCCTCAGCCACCCAGGCGCCCTTTGAATAGTATATTATTGTGTACATACACATACTTACATATATTTTCTTTATCCATCATCTGTTGATGGGCACTTATGTTGTTTTTATGTCTTGGCTAGGGTAAATAATACTGCGATAAACATGGAAGTGCAATATGTCTTCGACATACTAATTTTGTTTCCTTTAGATACACACCCAGAAGTGGAGTTGCTCGATCATAGGGTGGTTCTATTTTTACTTTTTTGAGGAAACTCCATACTGTTTTCCATAGTGGCTGCACCAGTTGACATTCCCAGTAACAGCGCACAGGGTTCCCTTTTCTCTGCTTCTTCTCCAGCATTCATTATCTCTTGTATGTTTGATAGGAGACATTCTAGAAACCATGATGTGATATCTCATTGTGCTTTGGGTTTGCATTTACCTGATGATCAGCGATATTGAACATGTTTTCATGTGCCTATTGGCTGTTTGAATATCTTCTTTGGAAAAATGTCTATTCAGATCCTTTGCTCATTTTCTAATTGGGCTGTTTGTTTTTCTGTTGAGTTGTAGAAGTTCTTTACATATTTTGGATATTAACCACTTACCGATATATGACTTGCAAATATTTCGTCCCATTGAGTAGGTTGCTTTTTCATTTAGTTGATGATCTCCCTGCTGTGCTCAAGCTCTAGTTTGATAGTTTTTAATAGTCCCGCTTGTTTATCTTTTGTTTTGTTGCTTGTGTTTTATGTGTCATATCTAAAAAAATCATTGCCAAGATCCATGTATAGAGGCTTTTTACATATGTTTTCTACTAGGAGTTACGTGATGACTGTAGTTAACACTGCTGTATAGTGTATTTAAAAGTTGTACAAAAGTAGATCCTAGAAGTTCTCATCATAAGAAAAAAAATTTTTGTAAACTATATGAGATGGGTTATAACTGAACTCACTGCATTAAAAATATGTAACATATTTTTTCTCATGACTCCTTTGTGGTGATATTCAATATTAGTATATTTCATAATATTAAAATATCTCTTCATTTCTAAGATAAATCAAATTCAGTAATTATAAATTATTATGTTAATTTCATCTCTCTGAATCTCTCATTTATAAGCTTTTCATCTATGCCATAAGTGAAAATATTTATTTTATGGCTATTATTTGAGATTTTGATATCAACATTATAGCATATTAGAACATGAATTATTTAGCTTTTTGCCTATTCCTTAACTTTGGAAACTTTTTTCTTTTTTCAAGTCAGAAAAGTCAGAAATGTGTGCATTTGAAAAGGTTATCTATAAAAGGTCTGAGTCCAAAGCCCTGTGTTCGGAGGATTGCTTTATAGATTTTATTATATTATATTACAATTAGTTTAATATGATTTCCTGGCTACAAACATATTAAATAACATTGAAGAAAATGGAGAAAATTGGGAGAAATGAAATAAAATCACCTACATTCTATTTAATCGATATCATCTCTCTCTATCCATCTACTTATCCATCTATTTATGTAAATGAACTCTGTACTTTACATAAAGTTTTCTAATTTACCTTTTACTTTATATCCTTGTAGCAATATTTCCATTTGCAATTGATTTTAGAAGAAATTTGTAGCAATTATTTTAACTTAGCTCTGTATTTGAGATATTTCAATGTTCTTTGTGCCTTAAACTTTCACGTCATTACAACCTCAAGATTACATTTTACATTTTGATTTAAATGTGTCCCTAAGTTATCTTTTATTAATGGTATATCAATAGTGTGATTTCTTAGCTCTTGCATGAATAAAAATATACCTACATCTGAGGATAGCATACTTGTTTTCGTACTTCTGTGCTTCTTTAATTTGTTTGCTTCCATAATATATTAATTATCTTCATTTAGTATGTTGCCTGATAAGATAAACATACTCAAACTACATGCTCAAGTTTTTTTCTCTTTGGCTTCAAGACATTGCTTTTGTATGTAGTAGACACTGAATAATTTTTTTGTATAACAGATTAGTATATATCTGGATCTTTCTTTATGTTTCCTTACACAGACACTCCAATTATTTGAGGCCATACCATAATAACCTATTTCTAGAGTAACCCCAAAATTTAGTGTACGGTTCCATAGAACTGCTACTTTCTTACAACTTTGCAAGTAAGTAGACATTTTCTAATATTTTCTTCTTTTTCTTCATTTCTTTAAGTCTGTTCTTTGTCTCAGGCTTTATGCAGTATCTCCTTTCTTTTGAGCTTTGGTTATTTCTTTATCACAACTATCTCTATCCAGAAAGACTGTGTTGGGATTGATTTTCAACCACTCCACTTAGGCACTTCTTCACATATGCGACTGGAGAGTAGGATTATGGGTCCAGTTCCTAGCCCTGCCTCAAATTCATAGCTGGCATTTATCTAGTTGCTTCTTGCACAGCTGAATGCCTCTTGGGTCACTTGTCCTTTGCTTCTCACAAGTTCTCTGGTCATGGACGGTAGAACAGTACGAGGCCATCTGTGGTCTTTCTCCATTAAATGAATTATGTGCTAGGCATGAAAATCACAAGTCCTGCATATAACATGCAGAAGTAAACCTTTTTCTTGTCATGACTTTTCATGGAAATGGTAGCCTTTCAACGGATTTAGAAAGACATTGACGTGGTATGTTGAGGAAGGAAGTCTGACAGTTGTGTCTGATATATTCTGCAGGGTTTCTGATAGATGTAGATTTCTGTTCTTCAACCAAAGGGTATATATAGAGTTGGGGAGAGGCTGACAGTCCCCTAGATGCCTCTTTGTCAGTGGTAGGAATCTCCCCTTATCTCCAACATCCCCAGGGTATGCCTGAGACCATGGATAGTCCCAAACCTTATACATGCTATGGTTTTCCTCTACACACATAACTATGATAAAGTTTAATTTATAAATTAGGCATGGTAAGAGATTAACAGCAATAACTAATAATAAGAACAATTAACAATATACTACAATAAAAGTTGTGTGAATGTGGTCTCTTTCTCTCCCCCAAAATATCTTATTGTACTGTACTCATCCGTCTTCTTCTTGTGATGCTATGATTGATATGATATGATAAAATGCCTATGTGAAGAGATTAAGTAAGGTGAATAACGTGGACATTGTGATGTAACATTAGACTACTACTGACCTACAAATGATATGTCAGAGGGAGGATCATCTGCTTTCAAATTCAATTGACCTCAGGTAACTGAAATCACAGAAAACGACTCAGGGGACTGGCTGCTGTATTCTTCCATTATCACTGACAGGAGATCTTCCTTTAGGATTTAATTTCTCAATCTGTCTTGATATTATTGGAAATTGCGTCCAAAACTTTATTAATATCCTCTTGTTTTTATTAGGTTTGATGGTTGTTATATACCCTTTGACTTTTCCTACATTTCTGTAAATATTTTAATAAGAAGTTGGGAGGGAGGAAATTGTGGAATGTTAGCTTACGGTCATCTTTACTTGGATTTCCATCACAGGCAGAGGAAACAATATGAGCTAAGTCAGAAACGTGAGAAAGTGGGGGTATTTCTGCGAAATGCCTAGATTCTAGTAGTTATACAATTTTATCGTGGATTGTGAAATGGGGAGCCATGGAAAAATTTTAACCTGAAATTTGGCATTATGAAGCTGTGTTTAATAAAAATGGTCTGACCACAACGGGTAGAATTACTCCAATGAGTCATGGATCACTTATCAACTGCCATGGTTTAAGTGAGAAGAGACTTGGGGCAGTATAAAAGGGAGACATTAATTAAAGTCCTCCTCATGTTGCAAAATAGTTACTTATCAGAGTCAGACTGGTTTTTCACTTATTATTAGTTCATTTCTAGCTACTTAAAACCACGTGATCTTGGGCATGCCTCTTAATATCTCTGTGCCTCAGTTTCCTCAGAATTGAGAGTGGTTATTGGCTGACATGTGTGCCAATAATAATAACTCTATAAATTTGGGCCATTATTTTTTTTTTATTTTTTTTTTTATTTATTTTTATTTTTTTTTTAAATTTTTTTTCAACGTTTATTTATTTTTGGGACAGAGAGAGACAGAGTATGAACGGGGGAGGGGCAGAGAGAGTGAGGGAGACACAGAATCGGAAACAGGCTCCAGGCTCTTAGCCATCAGCCCAGAGCCCGACGCGGGGCTCGAACTCACGGACCGCGAGATTGTGACCTGGCTGAAGTCGGACGCTTAACCGACTGCGCCACCCAGGCGCCCCAATTTGGGCCATTATTATTACTAACATATCGTGTTCTAAAAAATTAGCTCACTAGGAGGAACAGTAACAAAGGTAGAGGTCAACCCTCCCAAATACTGAGCTTTCTACAAGAAAGGTGTAATAAGGATTCATTCGCATGTTTCCTGCTCAGCCAACAAAGCTGGGCAGGAAATGGCCTTAAATCACCTTTAGTGTGCTGGGACCCCATTTGGTTCTTCATAAATGTAGACTTCACTTCTAAGTGTCATCTCATTCCCGGTCTGTTTAAACAAAACTGGATTTGACATGTGAATATATTGACTAATTTTTTTCCTCTTAAACTCTGAAATATAAATCCTGTGTTTACTTTACAAGCATTGACTCTACCTGTGAGCCACTATGTTTTTCCTGATTTTTTGTGTGCATGTGTGGATTTGAAAGCTTTTATTTCTCAGGGAATCTGTTATGCCAACAGAGGTGTTTTCATTTGTGTATTTTTCATTAACTTATAAGGATGAGAAAAATGAGACTATATTAGTATAGTACATCATTTGATTAATTATTTGTAATAGGTAATTGGAAGGTACGTAAATGAATATTCCCTATAAGAAGCAAGGATAAGCTTTTCCTACTAAAATTAAATGCTCTCTTGCACTGTTGTTAAAATAGCAAGGACATAATCTTGGATCTTCTCTTAATATTTCATTACTTGCAGAGATCAGTAAACGTTAGAAATGAGGGCATGCCTACCTTATGGAATCAAGAATTTCTCCTTGCCTTTTAGAATCTTTATATATTACCACAGTCCAGAAATTGCAGTTATCTGTTTAGCTCAACATGTTCAAAGAACACCTGTGTTCTTCTGCAATTTAAAATGAAGAGTCCGATTCATTGCCACAAGAAATGTAGCTGCTTGAATATGAGATAACCTGTATGTCAGGTGTCTCGAGAACAGAGTGCAAGTTTGTGCAAAGCACAGGAATTCTCAGGGAAGAGAAACTACATTTAGTTAATATTAGTCATGTTAACATTTAAATAAGCTAGCATTTATTAGGTACTTATTATACACCAGGCATTGTTCTAACTCATTTCATCTCCATGATAATGAAATAAATATTGTTCTTTTCTTCATTTAACCAAGGGAGAGACTCGAAGTGTTGTTCAGACCAGGCAGACAGTAAAAGGACTATTTTAACAGAGACATTCTGACTCAGAGCTGGGACACAAAAGCACCACGCAAAAATACCTAATAATTCACATGTGTAAACAGCTTTAATCACAAAAATGACTCTTTGAAGATGATGGAATATGAAAAGCTATCATCACTGTGGTGGAGAAAGACATCCATCCTTTTTCTAATTCAAAAATGCCAAAGTAGGAAAAACAGCTATGTTACTCAGAGGGCCAGAAGGACAAAATTAAAAATATTCTTTAATAGCATTACAGTGTCATTTGGTTTTGATAATGACATTAGTAGTAGGCTATGTTATAAGCAAAAGTGATGGCAATTATTGAAATGATATTTAGGGGAGCCCCGGTGGCTCAGTCGGTTAAGTGTCCAGCTTTGGCTCAGTTCATGATCTCATGGTAGTGAGTTCGAGCCCTGCATATGGCTCTCTCTGTGCTGACAGCTCAGAGCCTGGATCCTGCTTTGGATTCTGTGTCCCCCTCTCTCTGCCCCTCCCCTGCTCATGCCATCTCTCCCTCTCAAAAAAAAAAAATTAAAAAATTAAATGGTATTTAAAAAAGTAAACTTTCTTGAGGAAGAATTTATAAATACTATATTTACTAATTTTAAATGTGTGATTCAGTGAGTAATGAAAAGTACATATTAAAAATACATCTGCGGCGCCTGGGTGGCTCAGTCCAATAAGCATCTGACTTCAGCTCAGGTCATGATCTTGCTGGTTCATGGGTTCAGGCCCTGCATCGGGTTCTGTGCTGACAGCTCAGAGCCTGGAGCCTGCTTCAGATTCTGTGTCTCCTCTCTCTCTGCCCCTCCCCTGCTCACACTCTGTCTCTCTCTCAAAAATAAATAAACATTAAAATAATTTTAAAAAGTACATATAGCCATACAGCATACATAGAATAGTTTTACTACCTGAAAAACTCAGGTGCCTTTATATATCACCTTTCTTAACTTCTCACCTCTGGCAACCACTAATATGCTATGTCTCTAGATTTAGAATTTCATATAAATGGAATTACACAGTGTATATAGTTCTTTATGTCTGACTTCCTTCCATTACCATAATGCTGTGGCCATTTATCTCTGTTGCTATATGTGTCAGGTATTTCTTTTTATTGCTGAGTAGTAGTCCATCATAAAAGCATACTTCAATTAATTTATCTATCCACTCACAATTGGAGAGACATCTGGGTATGTATAGCCAGCATTTGACTATTGTAAATAAAGCTGCTTTGAATCTTCGAATACAAGTCTTTGTATTTGCATAGGTGTTTTTGTTTTTTTCTATTTGATAAATGACCAGGACTGAGATTTCTTAAAAGCCACCCAATTGGGAGTATACAATTCAATGGATTTCACTGTATTTACAGAGTTATGCAAATGTTGCTATAATCTAATTTTGGAATATTTTTTATCATCCCCCGAAGTGGGCAACCACTAATTCTTTTTCTGTCTCTACAGATTCACCTATTCTGTGAATCTCATATAAATGTCATCTCATATAAATGACATCATGGAATATGTGGGTTTTTTTGACTAGCTTCTTTCATTCAGCATAGTGTCTTTGAGCTCCAGCCATGTTTCAGCATGGATCTTCACTCTAGAAGTTCCTATTCAAATCTTCCACTCTTTCTTTTTCTTTCTTTTTTTCTTTCTTTCTTTCTTTCTTTCTTTCTTTCTTTCTTTCTCTTTCTTTCTTTCCTTCTCTTTTTCTTCCTTTCTTTCTCTTTCCTTTCTTTCTTCTTTCTTCCTTTCTCCCTTCCTTTCCCTTCTTTCCTTCCTTCCTTCCTTCCTTCCTTCCTTCCTTCCTTCCTTCCTTTCCTTCTTTCTTTCTATTGTTGAGTCGTCAGAGTTATTTATTCTGGATATGTGCCTTTCATCAGATACATATTCTACAAGCACTTCTCCTACTGCATGGCATGGTTTTTCATTTTCATAAGGGTGTCTTTTGAGCAAGAAACATTTTTAATTTTGATGAAATACAATTTTCCATTCTTTTCTTTATGGTCTGTGATCTTCATGTAAGAAAAACCTTTGCTAAACTCATGGTCACAGGTACTTTTGTTTGTTTTCTACATGAAGTTGTACTCTTCTCTTTACTATAGCTAGGTCTACTGTTGCTTACAAATTAGATTTTATAGGGGCGCCTGGGTGGCTCAGTTGGTTGGGCGTCCGACTTCCGCCCAGGTCATGATCTCACGTCCCTGAGTTCGAGCCCCGCGTCGTGCTCTGTGCTGACAGCTCAGAGCCTAGAGCCTGTTTCAGATTCTGTGTTTCCCTCTCTCTCTGACCCTCCCGCATTCATGCTCTGTCTCTCTCTGTCTCAAAAATAAATAAATGTTAAAAAAATTTTTTTAAAAAAACAAATTAGTTTTTATATATGGTATGAAAGATGCATAAATGTTTATTTTCTTTTGCATATGGATATCCAATTGTACCAGAACCATTTGTTGAAAAACTGTCCTTTCCCATTGAATTTCTTTGACGCCTTTGTTGAAAATCAGTTGACCATCTGTGCCTGGGTGACTTAGTTGGTTAAGTGTCTGACTTTGGCTCAGGTCATGATCTCGTGGTTCGTGGGTTCGAGCCTGCGTTGGGCTCTGTGCTGACAGCTCAGAGCCTGGAGCCTACTTTGGATTCTGGGTTTCCTTCTCTCTCTGTTCCTCCCCTGCTCACGCTCTGTCTCTCTCTCTCAAAAATAAAGATTTAAAAAAAATTTTTTTTAAAAAGAAAGAAAATCAATTGACCAAATGTCTGTCTCTATTTCTAAACTCTGTATTCTTTTTCCATTGATTTGTATGTCTTTCCTTATACAAATAGCACACTCATGGTTGCCCTAAATTTATAATATCTCTTGAAATGAGATCTGCAAGGGCCTCAACTTTGCTCTGCTTTTACAAAATTATTTTGGCTATGCTAGTTTCTTTTGTTTGCATATAAATTTTAAAAACAGGGCTTTTAAATTTCTACAAAAATAAGCCTGCCAGGACTTTGACAGGGATTATACTGAATCTATAGTTCACGAGTTTCTACCTTAACAATGCTCAGTTTCCAGATTAATGAACATGGTATATATAATCTCTATATTTCATCTTTATTTATTTGTAGTGTTTTGTGGTTTTCATCGTATAGATCTTAATACGTTGTTAAATTCTTTCCTAAATGTTTCCTATTTTCATTTGCAATTGTAAATAGAATTTCTTTTTCAATTCCAATTTCCATTCTTCACTGTTAAGATACAGAAACAGTGTTGAATTTTGTATATTGAACTCACATGCTGTAACATTGCTAAACTTATTAATTGTAGCTGCTTTCTCATATATCTATTAGAATTTCCTTCATAAACAAACATGTCGTCTGTGATTAAACAGTTTATCTACTCCTCTCCAGTCTGTATGCCTTTTATTTCTTTTACTTGATTATTGCATTAACTATAAGCCCTCTATTTCAAAGTGGAATAAAAGTGATATGAGCAGACATCCTGTAATGTTTCAGTCTTAGGGGGATAGCATTCAGGTTTAATGATTAATTATGATGTTAGCTGTAGGATTTTCATACATACTTTTGATTAGGGTGAGGGAGTTCCCTTATTTCTAGCTTTCTGTTAGTTTTTCTATCTTTTTAACCATAAATGGGTTAATGTATATATATATACATTTTCTATCTTTTTAACCATAAATGGGTATGATTTTGATATATATACATATATGTATATATATGTATATATATGTGTATATATATGTATATATGTACATATGTATGTACATACATACTTTTGATTAGGGTGAGGGAGTTCCCTTATTTCTAGCTTTCTGTTAGTTTTTTCTATCTTTTTAACCATAAATGGGTTAATGTATATATATATACATTTTCTATCTTTTTAACCATAAATGGGTATGATTTTGATATATATACATATATGTATATATATGTATATATATGTGTATATATATGTATATATGTACATATGTATGTACATACATACTTTTGATTAGGGTGAGGGAGTTCCCTTATTTCTAGCTTTCTGTTAGTTTTTTTTATCTTTTTAACCATAAATGGGTTAATGTATATATATATACATTTTCTATCTTTTCAACCATAAATGGGTATGATTTTGATATATATACATATATGTATATATATGTATATATATGTGTATATATATGTATATATGTATATATATGTGTGTATATATATATATATATATATATATATATCAATAGATGTAAAAGATAATTTGGCAAAATTCATACCCATTCATGTAATCCACTATATTAATAAACTGCAAAGGAAAATATATAGTGGATTACATTGTTCATATTTCAAATGTTAAGCTAGCCATGTATCCTGAGATAAACCACACCTGGTAATGATCCTCACTTTTTATATATATTTCAGGATTTGATTTTCCAAAGTTTTGTTAAAGATATCTGCATCTAAGTTAATGAAGGATTTTGATGTCTAGTTCTCTTTTCTTGTAATGTGTTTATCTGGATTTTTGTATCAGGACATTGCTGACCTCATAAAATAAGTTGCGGAGACTGTTTTCTGAAGAATTTATGTAAAATCAATATGATTTCTTTTGCAAATGTTTGGCAGAAAAATCCAGAGTGGATTAATCTCAGCCTAGAATTTTCATTGGGGATAATTTTTAAAGATAGATTCAATTATCTAATAGATAAAAGGTTGTCCAGGTTATATTTTTTTCTCCTTATATGAGCCTTGGCGGTTTGTGTCTTATAAGTGATTTGTACATTTCATTGTTGATTTCTTGGTGTACGGTTGTTGATAGTGTTCTATGTTTATCTTTTGATGCTTGTAGGATCTGTAGTGATGTTTGTAGTATTTGTAATTTGTGTCTGTTTTCTGTCCTGGTCAGTAAAACTTAAAAGACTTTATTAATTTTAATCATCTTTTCAAAAAACCACCTTACGGCTTTATTGGCTTTCTTTTTTGTTGTTTCTGCTTTGATTCCATTCTTTTGTTTTGTTTTGTTTTGAAATCATCATTTCTTTCTTACTGCATACTTTGTGTTTGACTTTTACCCCCTAGTTTCTTAAGGTAGAAGATGATATTGTTGACAGGAGACCCTTCATCTTTTCCAATAGAAGCATTTAAGATGATAATTTATTTTCCTTTTAAGAACTGCCTAGCTGGATCCCATAAATATTGATATCCTGTGTTTTGATTTTCATTTGATTTAGAGTATTTTTTTAGTTTTATTTATACTTTCTTCTTCAATTCATGAATCATATGTAACCCATGTTGTATTAATTTCCAAATATGTGGAGGTTTTTCAGATCTCATGTTTTTTATTTTTTGTATAATTTCACTTGGTCAAAAAACACATTTCACACAAGTTCTGTCCATTTAAACTTATTGAGATTTGGCTTGTTCTTCAGAGTGTATTCCAGCCTCATGAATGTTCTCTTTAACTTGAAAAGAAAGCACATTTAATATGTTTTTTTTTGGGGGGGGTGGAGTATTCTATGTCCATGCAAGCTGATTGATAGTATTTTTTGAGTCTTAAATATCCTTTCTGATTTTCTGGCCAATTCTTTAACAAGAAATGAGAGAAAAGTGTGGGAATCTCCAGTGATAATTATAGATTTGTCTTGTTCTCATGAAATTTTGCTTCATGTATTTTGAAATTCTGTTATTCAGTCCATGCATATTTGGAATTATTATGTCCTCTTGATAAACTGACCCTTTTCTCTTAGTGAAATTCCCTTCTTTGTCCTTGGGAATATCTCCTGCTCTGTGATCTACTTTTTCTGATATTAATATAGTAACTCTTTTGAATTTTATTTTCACAGTATATCTTTTTTAAAAATCCTTTTACTTTTAACTTCTCCATGTCTTTATCTTTACAGTGGATTTCTTAAGGCAGCATATAGTAGAGTCTTGCTTTTTTATCCAATCTGATAATCCGTGTCTTTTAGTTGGAGTGTTTAGATAATTTATATTTAATGTAATTATTGATAGGATGGATTTAAGCCTACCTTCTTTAAATTTGTTTCCATTTGTTGCCAGCTGCCCCTTTTAAAATATTTTTTTCTATGATCTTATGGACTGTGCATTTTTTATGATTACATTTCATCTTCTCCATTGCTTTAGGAACTATACCTCTTTAAAAAAAAAGAATTGTATCCCTGGTTGCTTTAGGTGCTTACAATATGCATCTTTAGCTTATCACAATCTACTTTCAAATAATGTAACACTTCATATATAATACAAAAACTTTACCACAGGGTATTTCAATTTCCCTCACCATTCTTCATGCCACTGTGGTCATACATTTTCTTTCTTCTGCTTATGTTATAAATTCCAAAACAAACTACTGTACTAAATACTCAAGACTATTTAAAAAGATTTAAAAGAGGAACAAAAAAAATTTTCTTTTTAGTAGGCTTCACCCGAGTGTGGAGCCCAACATGGAGCTTGAACTTACCACCCTGAGATCAATACCTGAGCTGAGATCAAGATTTGGATGCTTAACCAACTGAACCATCCAGGTGCCTCTAATAACAAATTTTTTAAATGTGCACTTTCACATTTCCAGTTTCCAGAACTTCTCATATCTTCTTCTATTTATACTTCTACTTCTATTAAATTCCCTTCTACTATCATTTTTCTTTTTCCTGAGGAACTTTAATACTCCTTTAAGTGCAAGTTTGTTGATGATGAATACTTTCAGCTTTTGCTTATCTGAAAACATCTTAGTTTCCTTTTTGGAAGAGAGTGACATTACTTTAAAATGTAAATAAATTTAGAAAAAGAGACATCTTTGAATCATTCCATTTTCCAGCCTAGAAACTCAGTGTATATATATTTACTCTAATAGTACACTTTTCAGATTTTTAAAAATATATACTTCTAAAATTTCTTATCTATTTTTCTGTTTATGCTACTGCTGTGAACGCAATTTTTTCTTATACTGTCTTTTTAACTGGTTATTGTTGGCTTTAAGAAAGTTACATTTTAAAATTTTATTTTTTATATGTACACTGTTCTCCAGTATATGAGTAAGTCTGAGAAGTGAGTAAGTTTGATGTCAGTGGATGAAAGCTGGGTAATTGACTATTCAAGAGACAAACCTGCCTATTGGTAGGACGGCAACTCCCACTTCTCATTGGTGAAAATCTTAGATCTCTGAGCCAAGGGCAACCAGGAGTACTAACCAGAAATCTCCCTATTGACTGGGTAGGAGTGCTCTACTTTGTGAGTTAGAATATGCATGTGTCCCCCAAATATTTCTTATCCAGTTCCATGGACTATTTTTATGAGATTTAAATCAGACGTTGCTAATTTTGTGCCTGGAAGACCCGACTTGCCAAATTTTTTTTCTTGCTCAGTCTTAATGGATATTTCAAAGAAAATTAAGTAAGGATAATTTAGGTCTTTTTAATTAGACACCATTTGAAATAGGAACTCTCAAATTACCATTGAGGGTCATAGAACTAAAGAATAATGTTTCAAAGAAAACGAGTCTGAACACTATTTTCAGGAATTCTATTCAATTACCAGTAGACTATTCTAATTCATGACAGTCTTCTTTTTTTATGTGCTATGTGCATGACACTGTGCAAAACATGCATGGTCTACACTGTTGATAAATTCTTAGCTTAATAGAAGAATACTGCATGGATTAGCTCTTCAGATAACATTTCCCTGAACACCCAGCCTAAAGAAATTTTTATTTTCATTCCACTACTCGGCTTTCATTATCATATTCATTTTGGTCTCAATTTATATAGTAATTTGTCTTCTTGTATTGATCACATTTCCCTTCACTAGAATATAAGCTTCATGAGAGCAGGACCTTGTGTGTTTTACCCATGTCTGTATTGTTAATGCCCAAAATAGTGTTGGGCGTGTAGCAAGTATTCCACAAATGGTTTTTAGATGAATACGTACATAATAAATTAAAATTAATATAAATGCACTGTATTCCTTCACAATACAGAAAAAAACACATTAATTTTGCAAGGATATCAAGGTAGAGGGAATATACTCAAAGATTTCAGAAGAAATGCATTTGAGCTGGATCCTGAGGAATACGAGTAATTTATATGGTAGAAAAGAGTGGGAATGGTAATTTCACAGGTCAAGTTCCCTGAAAGCCAAGCGTAAGGCAAGTGTCGAGGTACATGTGACTTGTTAAAGGAGTCCTTCTCTGGAAAATCCTGTAAGACAGTGAGGGGAGGAGAATAGGGAAGGGGAAGGAGCCCACCAGGAATGTGGTCTCCAGTGAAGACTCGTCTTGGCTCATCCATGGGGAGCTCTGGAGTGTAAAGACTCCAGACATGTCTTGATAGCCAAGGTGACTCTCTGGAGAAGGCCCAGATGTAAGCCATGAGTTTCAGGTCTAGCAAAAGTGGGAGGTGGCTATACCAGCGGGTAATGGAGATCTGGGTGGGGTACCACATGTGTGTACTGCAATAATCTCAGTTATGGAACAGTGGAACAGAAGTAAAGAGATACAAAATTTTATGATGTGTTAGAAAAGAGGACTTACGAGTAGTCAGCAGGATAGCATTTGATTTTAAATGGAAGTCTGGGGTACATAAAAATTAAAAGTTAATAATGTGTACAGTTAATGTGTTGCTCTCTAAAGTATTGCTTGAATACATAGCAGCTCAAATTCAGCAGTGCGTGCACTAACTAAATTAAAAAAACATAATAAAATATCATTTAATAAAGTTTTTTTTTTGGGGGGGAAATCAACTATTTGTGTAGTATTCTAGGTGTCATTGATGGCTCAAGAATTTCACTTCCTCAGATTCTGTTTTAATTGAATTATTTTCATTAGCTGCTACTCCAGAAGGCAAAATCTTTTGAGAATCACCAAATACATCTCTAATCATAACAGAGGATACTCTCTTCTGAATTGTAATAGATCATTTAAAAATTACAATAAAAAATCTCCGTAAGTTGATTTTTATTTAAAATGCTTTTCATCACTTCAAATCTAAAGAGATTTAATGTGGGGATTTGAAAATTACACCAATAAAACCTAAAATTCACAATTTAATAAAGAATAAGGTTTGGGAAATTGTCTTGGGCTGCTTCTTAGGACAGGCTGAGTCAAAAAGATAAGTCTTGATAAGAATTGAGAAGGTAGAAACAAAGTTCTCTGTTTGCTTTTTTGGGTTTTTGTTTTTTTACAAGAGGAAATGAACGTTCCTGAACCGGGGCCCCCAGACAGAAAATTCAGGGCAGATTTCAGAGCAAGGATAAACTGTTACTGTGTCATCATTGAAAGATGCTATCTAGTTAGGCTGAATGAGATATGATGGTTTCACAGTCAAGAAATAGCTATCTCCAAAGATTTTTTTTTCACTTAAATTCTCTCCACAGGATTGTTCTTATCTTCTGTGGACCTAATATCGACACTGTTTCCATTTCAAAGGAATTTAATATTAAAACACTGAGGATGAAAAGATGTGAGGCCTGACTAAACTTCCAAATCTAAACCTGACTGGGTTTTTGGTTCTACATGAGTGCAGAGGTGTACGATACCTACCCAGGTGGGCCAGGCACAGCAGGGAATGCCAGCTAAACAGTGACTTAAGTATTTGGAGTTCTCTCTCTGTTTTTCCCCTTCTCCCTGTCTCTCCACCTGCCCCCTGTCTAACTTGGTTACTTGCATATTCTTCTCATACTCAGTATTACATTATTAACTTCTTCCATGTAAGTAAAAATCCTTATTATATTGATGCATGAATATCAATAGTGCACATGAGGATTAAGTGCCCGGACACTGGAGGCAGGATGTTCAACTCACAGCCTCACCATGACTAGCTGGGTGACATTGGGCAAGTAATTTATGGACCCCCATTTCTGGTTCTAGAAAGTGGAGTAAATAATAGAACCAAGTTTAAGGGTGGTGTGTGTGTGAGAGAGAGAAGATTAAATAAATTATCATTCGTCAAGGGCAGCAAGGGAATTTCCTGCCCTAGCATTGTAATGGACTCATCCCTGACTCTTGGAATCTTGTAATTCCCATTGTATTGATTATTTCAGTTATACTAGAGAGGAAGGCATCATTAAATGTGTCAGACCCTAAGTAGGTGCCCAATAAATATTTAGTAGAGGAATGAACACACATAAAAAAAAGACCCATCTATTACTTGTCTGCAGAAGCTCTGAGAACTGATTAAGTTCATTTCTGACTGTAGAATTATTCCTTTGCAAACGTTTCACATCAGTTTCATATGATTTCACGACCATGGCCATTGCAATATTTTGAAAGTTATTGATTAGGAAGGAAGTATTTAGCATGGGGTCCTTAAGACATCCTTTCCCTTTCTGTGAGAGAGGGTAGGGTGGCCCCAAAGAGAAAGGAGGGGAGGAGGAAGTCAGAGAAAGAGCACTGTCCTCTCTCTTGTCAAATTGGCCCACATGTCCTAATACCCTTACCCTCCATCTCTCAACACTTACTCTGACAGATCTTCAGTCAGCCCGAAGATGCCAGCTCATTGACAATGGCCTTGCCACTAGATCCATCCCAGTGTCCCTGAGAGAACATTTGATATTCTGTGTACTCTGTTCACCCAGATAGAACCTTAAAGCAAATTCCACATTTATCTGTTGGGATATTAGTTTTCACAGGGCCAAACCCGCTTGAGCTGAACTAGGCAATGACTAGGATACAAATTGTACAGAGGAAGGACTTCAAAGCTCAATTCAAATCAATACTGCTATCTCTTGTTGCAACAAAGGTGGGAAAGTATGGGTAAGGATGTCGCAAAAGATTAGGGAGCCAGACACCTGCCTTCCTGCTTTGAATTTCCTTCTGCCATAGATCATACAATGTCTAAACCCAGGCTTTTTGTTTGTTCCAGTCTGACAAAGTGGACTCTGGGACTTGGACAGGTCTACAATAGACATTAAGAAAAGATACTCTCTTTCCTTCTTTTTTGAGTGTGTGTGTGCATGTGCATGTGGATGTGTTCATATGCGCTGTGGGCGCACTCACACATGTGCCTATTTGTGTACATTGACTTTTGTTGGATTGACTCTTCACTCACCAGAACGATGAGCTGTGAGGTTTTCACCAGCACATTAAGGAAGCATAAAGCAGCACGTATTTTTACCGACTCTGATTTGAGGGTTTATAAAGGAAAAAAATACAGTGTCCAAAAGTTCTATAGTGGGTTTTGTGGCCAAATCGCTATTTAAGGTACAGGTTTACTTTATTCTGTTTTCAATTATTTCTTACACATAAATATTTCTTCTGAAAACCTGGCCAAGTAGAAGAGCTGGTCGAATCTGGGCAGAATTTAAATACTCTTGGTTCTCTGTACAAAACTCCCACGGTTATGTAACACTTTAATGGCATTTCAATCCATTCCTACTTCTAGCAAAACTAGCTTCTTAGAATTTCTCGAACATGACCTTAGGGATATTTCCTTGCTTCTTCTTTTCTCCTAAGATAGTCCTGAATTAGGATTACTATTATGAGTATTCCCTTTAGCTCCGATCTTGACCAAATCAATCGTTATACAGGGGCATAGCAATGGATTCAAGGGCAAAAGGAGGGGTACCTGGGTGGTTGTCGGTTAAATGTCCGACTTCGGCTCAGGTCATGACCTCTTCGTGGATTCGAGTCCTGCATCGGGATCTATGCTGACAGCTGGGAGCCTGGAGCCTGCTTCAGATTCTGTGTCTCCCTCTCTGTCTGTCCCTCCTCTGCTTGCACTCTGTCTCTCTCTCAAAAAAATAAATAAATATTAAACAAAAATTTTTAAAAGGGCAAAAGTAAGACACTGTCAAAAATAGATAACACCTTGTACAGGACAGTAGAGAAAGGTTCACAACCTAAGGCATACGTATAGTGACTAGTTTCTTCCCATGCTAAGAAAAACAATGCATCCAGTGAGCACAGAGTGTAACAGATCTTCGAACCTCTGTAAGTGCTTAATATTTTAATTCCTCACAACACCCCAGTGCTTGAAAAAGAGGAATATCAAGACTTACTTTTTCCTGAATTATGATTATATAGGGACATAATTTTGTTACATTGGTAGAAAAAAATACTGGTATATATCTGGAATGATTAAGAACCAGATCAACAAGGGAGACCCCAATGCATTTCACTAGTACTAATACAACAGATTTCCTCATAAATCTCTTATGCTTCTATGTGACCTCTGTAGACAGCCTAAGTCTCCAGGATTTCATCTCGATGAAGGTTTAATTTGTCTCATTTCCTCCTGTGTGGGAGAATTTCTGATGGTTGTCCAGATTTTCTAAAACAACTATTTTAGAATGATAGCCCATATTTTCATTTGACACATAAAATGCCTACTTCTAAAAGAAACAGTGTGAAATTTTTAGTTGGCTGTAATTTAAATTTGAGTTTATTTTTTTTAATATATGAAATTTATTGTCAAATTGGTTTCCATACAACACCCAGTGCTCATCCCAAAAGATGCCCTCTTCAATACCCATCACCCACCCTCCCCTCCTCCCACCCCCCATCAACCCTCAGTAAATTTGAGTTTAGAGAGTTCTGAGGGTTGATGGCAATGATTGAAGGAGAAAATATGTATTACTGAGATTTTAATGTAAAGGAAATCCTCAGGATTTGATGTACACGTTTACATCAGAGATGAAGAATTTGGACATACAAATGAAAAGCAGAGTGTTTAATCTAGGCAATCGAAGAATGTTTCCTCCGTGCAAAACAAGCAAAAAGCTAATGTTCATTGCCCTGCAGCCCTGTGAGTTGTTGTAGTTAATGGAAACCATGAATAACAGAAGAATATCCCTTCACATACTGAAGCAGAACTAATTTTTGTGTATGAGTTCTTTCCCAGAAAGCCCTGGGGTTTGCAGGTGAATTCCCACAGGGTAATGTGGACACAATTTGCATAGACATTGAAGGACTCTCCAAGGGGCAAATGAAACAAAATAAACACACTTGAGCTAAAAACGTAGAGGGAGATAACTATAGAATATTATACACAGTACTTTCCCAATTATCTGCAGAGAATTTAATTAGAATATTTTTTCCTGAAGTGGAATTCAAACATATTAAACAATATTTTCTAAAGTAATTTAAAAGTTCCATCTATTTTTGGGGGTGCCTGGGTGGCTCAGTCCATTAAACTTCAGATTCTTGATTTGGGCTCAGGTCATGATCTCATGGTTCATGAGATCGAGCCCCGTGTTGGGTTCTGTGCTGACAGTGCGGAGCCTGCTTGGGATTCTCTCTGTTTTTCTCTCTGTCCCTCCTCTGCTCATTCTCTCTCAAAACTAAATAAATACACTTTAAAAAAAAGTTCCATTTCTTTTTCTTCAGTAGCCAATGTACTTGACTTCCTCTCTAGCTAGCCATTGCCATCTCTAAGCATCCAAATGGGCTCAGCACCACACCATTTCCATGAATAAAAGGTGGCAGGCTCTGTGATCTCTCTTTTACGACGATGATGCAGTCATATAAGAACACAAACCTGATTCTGTAAAAAATCTGGATATCTGATTGAACCCATCAGTTTGAAGTTCACTTCTAGCCAGGAGTTGGAGCAAGTACCCAACAACTCTAATGCACGGCAACCAGAATCCTTCTGAGATGGTTTAAATGTGGACACACTTTAATTAATGGCTGATTTCACAGTACATGAAAATGTATGATTTTATCAGTTCGTAATGTCTCTTGTTATACTAATTGTATGAGATGAGGAAAACGCTTGGAGCTCACCTTTTCTAAGACCTCACTCCTCCCTCCTTGTCTACTGGTGTATTTGGAAGAGATTTCATCGGGGAATTGTGGGAATCTCCACTGTATAAATTTCTCTGGGCTTTTATTTCTTCAAAACTCGAATCTAGAATGGGGAATACACAATAGATGATATTAAAGTGCTAACATTTAATTGCATTTACTTCTCCGTTTTTCTTTACCTGAAAATACTTATTCGGTAACCTAACACTGTTATGAGCACACAAAGGCTTTCACAATGGTACACGATATTATATCCAGATTAGGAAAAAATGAGGGAAAATATGTTGCTGGATTAGAAGTATGACTTTCAATATTCAATATAATTCTACGCCTATAATCATGTGATTGGCCTTATTACAGTAACATCATAGGTTTGACTTTGAAATTATCTTATGCTAGGTATTTAGTGGACAGCAACTTGATATTTGCCTCATGAATTTGAGGACACAATTATTTTTCCTCCTTGTCTCACGGGTTTGAAAATCAGGTCATCTTCCCGGCCGTCTGTGATACGGTGTCCAGTGTTGTCCCTTGTATGAAACTAGTGAGGGCTTACTTCAGCACAGCCTGCTTTGCTGGTCCTCCCCTCACCCACCTCTCAGCTCCAAATAAATAACATCATGATGTGATTCATACGCTTCTTTTTTCCGATATAGCAGCCTCCAAAGACAAACTCTTATATTCTCCACATTAATATACAATAAAATTCCAATGCACTTTGTCTAAAAAGCAATGGTTGGAAAAAAAAAAAAAAACACAACAGATTAGATGGAAGGGTTGCCATGCTGTGAGGTCGGATGTAAAAGGAGAGTAGTTTCTCTCTACAAATCTGATGAAACTCAGTCTGTAACAAAGTCATCAGAAAGACCATATGGACGACATCAATGACCGTAAACCTATTTCCCATTAGTAGGTATTACAGCCTTGTGATTGCATTAAGTTTGAATGAAATTTACCCTCTGTATATGGTGTCTGGGGGAAAAGTAGGAGCCAAACCTTGGTAAATAATTCCAGAATGACTTCTTACAGGCAGTTTTGTTTTCAGACAGGATATACAAAGCACACTCCTGATTCACTCTTCTGTGTTGTTGAGCCCAACATCCACTTGTAGTGCATGATCTGTGTTCTGTATGCCTGTCGACAGACACTCAGAAAGCAAAGGCACTCAGCACGCTGTCTGAACTCTCACACCATATTAGCATTGCCATATTTCCTTCCCAGCTTATCAGGGTGATACTTAAATCTCAGCTTTTCTACTCGCACATATTCACTCACCTTAGTTAAAAGTTCCCCTGAGCGTTGAAAGTTGCACTTGCATAAAAAAAACATGAGGGAGCTGTGAGTACATATGAAACGTGGCCTTAAGAATTAGGGCTGATCCTGGCAAATTTTAGTATATGTGTATCACTTCTGAACTTTATATAAAATAATTATGCACTACATAATAGTTTTCATCTGGCTCTTTTGCTCACCATCATGTTTCTCAGATCCAGCCATGTTGTTGCCTGTATCTGTGGTTGGTTCATTTTTTTTTTTTTGCTCATTAATATTCCTTTGTGTAAATTTGCCATTTCACCTGTTGGTGGACAGTCCCCTGACCCCCAAATCTTAATTTTTAGGAATAAAGATGCTGTGGCCATCTTTGTGTAAGTCTTTTGTAGACATATATTCATTTCCTTGGGTGAATATGCAGGATTGATGACGGGTCATATGGGAAGTGGATATTTAACTCTGAAGTGTCTACACACCCCTGCATTCGTACCAGGATTCCAATTAGTCTGTATCCTCACCTGCACTTGGAATTTTTTTTTTAATTTAGAAATTCTATTAGGGGTGGTATCTAATCTGGGACTTCAGTTTGGATTTTCCTGATAATTAATGATACTGAGCATTTTTCCTGTTTGTTGATCATTTATGAATCTTCTTTTATGAAGTGTCTTTGAGTTTCTTCTTATTTTTTTAAATTTATTAATTGTGTAGTCTTGGCTTCAGGGGTAGATTTCCATGATTCATCAACTACATACAAACCCAGTGCTCATGGCAACAAGTGCCCTCCTTAATGTCCATCACCCATTTTCCCCACCTCCCCAAACCCACCCCTATCAACCCTCAGTTTGTTCTCTGTATTTAAGAGTCTTTTATAGTTTGCCTCCCTCTCTGTTTGCTATCTTATTTTCCTTCCCTTCCCCTATGCTCTTCTGTTAAGTTTCTCAAATTCCACATATGAGTGAAATCATATATCTGTCTTTCTGTGATTGACTTATTTCACTTAGCATAATACCCTCCAGTTCCAACCACATTGTTGCGAATGGCAAAATTTCATTCTTTTTCATTGTGAATTAGTATTCCATTATATATATATATATATATATATATATATATATATATATATCACATCTTCTTTATCCATTCATCCATCGATGGACATTTGGGCTCTTTCCATACCTTGTCTATTGTTGATAGTGCTGCTATAAAGATTGGGGTGCATATGCCCATATGAATCAGCACTCCTGTATCCTTTGCATAAATTCCTAGTAGAGCTATTGCTGATCACAGGGTAATTCTACTTTTAATTTTTTGAGGAGTCTCCACACTGTTTTCCAGAGCAGCTGCACCAGTTGACATTCCCACCAACAGTGCAAGAGCGTTCCCCTTTCTCCACATCCTCACCAACATCTGTTGTTTCCTGAGTTGATTTTAGCCACCCTGACCTGTGTGAGCTGGTACCTCAATTTGGTTTTGATTTGTATTTCCCTGATGATGAGTGATTTGATCATCTTTTCATGTGTCTGTTGGCCATCTGGATGTCTTCTTTGGAAAAGTGTCTATTCATGTCTTCTGCCCATTTCTTCACTGGAATACTTGTTTTTCGGGTGTTGAGTTTGGTAAGTTCTTTATAGATTTTGGATCCTAACCCTTTATTGGATATGTCATTTGCAAATATCTTTTCCCATTCTGTCGATTGCCTTTTAGTTTTGTTAATTGTTTCCTTTGCAGTGCAGAAGCTTTTTATCTTGATGGGGTCCTAAAAGTTCACTTTTGCTTTTATTTCCCTTGTCTTTGGAGATATGTCTAGTAAAAAGTTGCTGCAGCTGAGATCAAAGAGGTGGCTGCCTGTTTTCTCCTCTAGGATTCTGATGGTTTCCTGTCTCAAATTTAGGCCTTTCATCCATTTTGAATTTATTTTTTGTATATGGTGTAAGAAAGTGGTCCACTTTCGTTCTTCTTCATGTTGCTGTCCAGTTCTCCTGGTATGATTTGCTAAAGAGACTGTCTTTTTTCCATTGGATACTCTTTCCTGCTTTGTCAAAGATCAGTTGGCCATAAATTTGTGGTTCCATTTCTAGGTCCTCTATTCTATTCCACTGTTCTATGTGTCTTTTTTTGTGCCAATACCATACTGTCTTGATGAGTACAATTTTGTAATACAGGCTAAAGTCTGGGATTGTGATGCCTCCAACTTTGATTTCTTTTTCAACATTACTTTGGCTATTTGGGGTCTTTTGTGGTTCCATACAAATTTTAGGATTGTTTTTTCTAGTTCTGTGAAGAATGCTGGTGTTATTTTGATTGGGATTCAGGCCTATCTCAAGAAGCAAGAAATGTCCCAAATATACAACCTAACCTCACATCTAAAGGAACCACAAATTCAGGAACAAAGAAAGCCCAAATCCAGCAGTAAAAGCGAAAAAGTAAAGATTAGAGCAGAAATAAACAATAAAGAATGAAAACAAACCTTTTCATAGAACAGATCAATGAATCTAAGAGCTGGTGTTTTGAAAGAATAAACAAAATTGACAAATTCCTAGCCAGACTTCTCAAAAAGAAAAGAGAAAGGACCCAAACAGACAAAATCATGAATGAAAGAGGAGAGATCACAACAAATACCACAGAAATACAAACAATTATTAGAGAATACTATGAAAAATTATATGCCAACAAACTGGAAAATCTGGAAGAAATGGACGAATTCCTAGATACCCACACACTACCAAAACTCAAACAGGAAGAAATTGAAAATTTGAACAGACTCATAACCAGAAAAGATATTGAATCAATTATCAAAAATCTCCCAACAAATAAGAATCCTAGGCCAGATGGCTTCCCAGGGTAATTCTACCAGACATTTAAAGCACAGTTAATACCTATCCTTCTCAACCTGTTCCAAAAAATAGAAATGGAAGGAAAGCCTCCAGACTCATTCTACGAAGCCAGCATTACCTTGATTCCAAAACCAGACAGAGACCCCACAAAAAAGGAGAATTACAGACCAATATCCCTGATGAACATGGATGCAAAAATTCTCAACAAGATACTAGCAAATCAAATTCAACAACACATAAAAAGAATTATCCACCATGATCAAGAGGGATTCATTCCTGGGCTGCAAGGCTGGTTCAATATTCACAAATCAATCAATGTGATACATTACATTAACAGAAGAAAGGATAAGAACCATAGGATCCTGTCAATAGATGCAGAAAAAGCATTTGACAAAATACAATATCCTTTCTTAATAAAAACCCTCAAGAAAGTCGGGATAGAAGGAACATACCTTAAACATCATAAAAGCCATATATGAAAAGCCCACAACTAATACCATCCTCAATGGGGAAAAACTGAGAGCTTTCCCTCTGAGATCAGGAACACGACAGGGGTGTCCACTCTCACCACTGTTGTTTATCAGAGTGTCGGAAGTCCTAGCATCAGCAGCCAAACAACAAAATGAAATAAAAGGCATCAAAACTGGCAAGGAAGACGCCAAACTTTCACTCTTCACACACAACATGATACCTTACATGGAAAATCTGAAAGACTCCACCAAAAAACTGCTAGAACTGATACATGAATTCAGCAAAGTTGCAGGATATAAAATCAATGTATGGAAATCAGTTGCATTTCTATACACCAATAATGAAGCAAAAGATAGAGAAATCAAGAAATCAGTCTGATTTACAATTGCAACAAGAACCATAAAGTACGTAGGTAAAAACCTAACCAAAGAGGTAAAGAATCTGTATGCTGAAAACTATAGAAAGCTTATGAAAGAAATTGAAGAAGACACAAAGAAATGAAAAATCATTCCATGCTCATGGATTGGAAAAACAAATATTGTTAAAATGTCCATACTACCCAAGGCAATCTACACATTCAATGCAGTCCCAATCAAAATTGCACCAGCATTCTTCGAGTTTCTTCTATTGGATTGTTTCTTATAATCAAGCTACTTTTACATTCTGGTTTCAAGTCCTTGCAGAGATCTGTATTGAATGCTTTTATCAGTTTATGGCTTCCCTTTTTCACGTCCCTTCATGGTATTTTTCTTGAAAAGTTTATTTTTAACATTGCTAAAGGCATATTTTACCTTTTACACTTTTTCCTTGCTTTTTCAGAAATATAGCATTACAGGGGCACCTGGGTGGCTCCGTTGGTTGAACGGCTGACTCTTAATTACAGCTCAAGTCATGATCTCATGGTTGGTGAGATCAAGCCCCACATCAGGCTCTGCGTGACAGTATGGAGGCTGCTTGGGATTCTCTCTCTACCTCTCTCATTGCCCCTCCTCCACTCATGCTCTCTGTTTCCAAAATAAACAAATAAACAGTTGTTTTAAAAAATTGTTAAAAAAAAGAAATACAACATTGCAACAGCTTGATTCCATTTACCCAACCTCCTCCTTTGTACTTTTTTTTTTCATATACCTTCCATCATAGTAATCTCCACCTAGCATGGTTATTTTTTCTTTTCCTTTAACATTCTTTTTAAAAATGTTTATCTGTTTTTGAGAGAAAGAGAGAGAGCCCATTCCTCCAAAATAACTTTTAAAACATTTTTATGTACTTCATTTTTTCTTCTTTATGTATTTGCACGTGATTGATTGAGTAAATATTTGACTAGCCATTTAATAGGCCTTAACTGTTAACCTAGGAACAATTACTCAATGCCTTTTTTTACTTTGCATTTTCACCCTATAATTCAGGGCCTCTCTTTTTATCCTTAATTTTTTTTAATGTTTATGTTTGAGAGAGGGAGATTGCGAACAGGGGAGGGGCAGAGAGAGAGAGGGAGGCACAGAATCTGAAGCAGGCTCCAGGCTCTGAGCTCTTAGCACAGAGTCCAATGCAGGGCTTGAACTCGCAAACTGTGAGATCGTGACCTGAACCGAAGTTGGACACTCAACCAACTGAGCCACCAAGCTTCCCCCATTATTTTTTCTGAAACAGTTATTACTTATAAAGAAATGACAAGAAAAACGCAATTTTTAATTATCTGAAGCTCTTTACTCCTAATAGACGCAAGCTTTTGTTTGGTATCTTCTTCCTTCAGCCTGAAGAATACCTCCCAGTACTTCCTGTGGTGCACGTTTATTGGCACATATTCCTTCAGCTCCCATGAATCTGAAAATGTTTCTATATCCACATCTTATTTAAAGGATATATTATGTTAGAAATAATATATTGGCATTTTCATTATTTTCTCTAAATGTTTCAGAAGTTTCACAACTACGTGTCTATATGAAGTTTTGTTTTTCTTCAACCTACTTGTGTTTCATAAGTTTGTTGAAGGAGTTAAGTTGATTTTTTTAAACCAACGTTGGGACTACCATGCTTTATTTAGCCATAATTTTATTTTTGGCTTCATCCTTATTATTTTCTCCTTCTGAGTATCTTAATTACATTAATTCTTTTAATCATTTCCACAGGTTCCTGAGAGTCATTGTTCTCTGATATCATTCTTTAAAATTTTTTTTAATGTTTATTTTTGAGACAGAGAGAGAGACAGAGTGCAAGTGGGGGAGGGGCTGAGAAAGAAAAAGACACAGAATCCGAAGCAGGCTCCAGGCTCTTACCTGTCAGCACAGACCCCGACATGGGGCTCGAATTCATGAACTGCGAGATCATGACATGAGCCAAACAAAGTTGGACGCTCAACTGACTGAGCCACCCAGGTGCCCCAGATCTTAGTCTTTAATATCTATTCCTCAGATTGGATAATTTCTATTTTTCTGTCTTCTATCTCACTGACATTAATTTTCTAACATCTTCGAACTACTATTGAGTTAATTTAGGGAAATTTTCCTTTTAATTTGGACACTTCAAACACTTTTAAAACATTGATACATCCTGGTTACTGACCATGATACTACTTTACTCTATTATTTGGAATATGTTTTCCTTTGGTTCTTTGTTAGTTGCTTTAAAGGTGTCGTCTGCTAAATGCAACACCCATGTGATCTTGAGGTTGATTTCTGTTGAATGATCTGATTTCTGATATGGTAGTGCATATTGGGTATTTCAGACACTGCTGAATTCTTGCAAAATTGTACAATTGTACATTTTCTTTTCTTCTTTCTGTGTGTGTGTGTGTGTGTGTTCAATGTAGGCTCCATGCCCAGCATGGAGCCCAACTCAGGGCTTGAACTCATGACCCTTCAATCAAGACCTGAGATGTGACTAAGAGCTGGATGCTTAACCAACTGAGCAACCCTGGTGCCCCCATTTTATATTTCCATCAGTAGGGTACAGAAGTCCTAGTTCTTCCTTTTCAACACTTACATGTGTTTTATATTTTGAATTTTAGCCTGTCTTGCAATGTGTGGTGGCGTCTCATTATGGCTTTAATTTATATTTCCCTAGAGAAAAATCATAATGAGCATATTTTCATCCTCATTTATTATAAAAAATATTTTTGCAGAGTAATCCAATATAAGGGAGATCTGCATACAATGATATTTTTGATCTCTGTATTATTTATGATATTAAGCTTCCAATTTACACTAAATATACAGGAATAAGGGAATTAGTGATAAATTATTATATATCATTTGTAAGATATTTTAAATCATTAAACTATGTAGTATAATAGAAAAAGTTTTATATTAAATTCAAAATGCTATAATTACAAAATGATGATACTAACATAAAAGAAATAAAGAGTCATACAAACAAAAAAAAACCCTCTTTTAAAAAAAAGTTTATTTAGTTATTTTTGAGGGGGAGGGGACCAGGGCAGAGAGACAGAGAGAGAGAGAGAGAGAGAATCCCAAGAAGGCTGTGCTCTGTCAGCACGGAACTCAACGCGCGCTCAACCTCACAGAGCTGGATCTCAGGAACCGTGAGATCATGACCTGAGCCAAAATCCAGAGTCTGATGCTTAAGAAACTGAGTCACCCAAGCACCCAAAACAAAAAACCTCATAACCATAGAGAACAGAACTGGTAGTTGACAAAGAGGAGGTGGGTGGAGGGATGGGGGAAATAGGTGATGGGGATTAAGGATGCACTTGCTGTGCTGACCAGGGGGTGATGTACGGAACTGCCGAATCACCACACTGTACACCTGAAACTACTATTACACTGTGTGTCAGCTCTACTGGAATTAAAAAGTAAATAAAGAAATATTAAAAAGTAGAAAATCATAAAATGGAGGAATGAACTAACGCATGAGCATACTAACATTGTGCAAGTAAAGAGATTGGAATAATTTTTTCTCTTCTCTGTTTTTACCATTTTATCTAGAAGTTTTCAATAATGGAATAATTCTTTCTTATGAAAACATAAACTAATTAATTTTAAAATAAGAGTTGCTCATGTCTTTTCAGGAATACTTACCATAAACATATATAACCTTTAATGACATTATAGATTCTCTGGCTTAGGTGAAAATAAAAGTTGACACAATTTAGATTCTGATCTGATGCTCATTTCTGCTAGAGTCTTCCTAGCTACACTTCCAGCTTTAGCACATCTCATGAAAATGGTCTGCATCTCTGCGGGTTCAGCCTATCTTTCTAAGTGCTGGCAATATACCTTCTTTTGTTGGTTCAGAATCAGTTTCCTGAATAGGTTACGCTCAGACTTGTTGAAGTAGAATCCTCTTGTTCATGGCAGTCTTCCAAATGCATAAAGACACTAACCATACGAAAACAAAACAAAACAAAACAACAACAACAACAAACACATACATAGACTCATTTACCTGACACTGAGTCTCCTCAGTATTTTGGTCACACTGATTTCTCTCTAGTTTTCCTTCAAGTTTATCACCTAGATTTGAACACACTTCTGTAGCTTTGATCTCACCAGTTCAGAACAGAAAGAGACTATTACCTTTCTTCCTTTCCATTAACGAAGCTTGAAATCTAATTAGCTTCTTTTGGCCTCACAGGGAAACCATTTTAAAGGGGCATAGTCTATAAACTGAGATTACCTTTGAGTTTTAAGTTGGATCACAACTGACTTTTTAATGAAAAAATGGTATCAAAGCCATTTCTAGGCTTCCTCTCCTCTCAACTTTCAGTGAATCAATAAGCCTACAAAAAACACCCCACAAAACATGCATTCCACTCAATAAGGTGTTAGTGAATCAATACAAGCAAAGAAAAATTATTTTATGGGGGCAGAAACTTACACTCTATTAAACTTAACTGCTTAATCATGCTGTGTACTATATTTTAAACATGTCTTGGCAGAAAGGGAACTATATCCAAGGCTTTTCTTTGCTCTGCTTTTATATTTCTTATGACCCAAAGCATAAAGATATTCAAAGCACATTTTTTATTTTCTGACCAAAAGACATATTATTTATTGGTTGAGGCATATGAGATTTATTCTACTATTTCTTTCTTACTTAATATGCTCCCTTGAATTATAGTTGATAAAAGTTGATTTAAGTGAGTACTTCAAGAACGGGTGCCTTTCATTTCTCGTAAGTTTTCACTGATGACTTTACTTGGATTGAATCTCTGGGACAAATATGCCACACACTGTGTATAACTGTCCTCAGTGCACAGCTGTAAATTTCTACTGCGCCATGCTCACTAAATTCCAGTTTTCCAAGAATTTTCTCAGTTAAGTCATTTTTATTTTAGAGCCAAGTCATCCGTGCAGTCTTAGACTGGTCATTTTGGGCCCATCTATAGAATAGCTTATCTACAACAAAAACAACAACAGCGACCAGAAAAACTCCTGGCCAGGATGCCGTATACTTTCTCTGAATTCTTATACTCTCTACTCTCCACTGAGCTGTTGAGCTCTGTGAAAAGACCATTTGGTGCAGGAACTTGTGTCTTCTCACAGCTGATTGATAGACAGTGATGCTGTGGATCAGTGATGACTGGCCTGAAATTGCCGATTAAAACCGGTCAACCACTAAGGCTTGAATTCTCAATCTATAGCTTTAAATATAGGATACAAAAGAAAATAAGTGGGCTTGAAAAGCCAGTCTGGAGAGTAAGTACATTATATTGAAGTGAGAAAAATATATTAGTCACTGCTTGAAGCACTATGCAGTAGACAGATGCATTCCGCATGCACAACAGAAGCCAGCTGCCTGTCCCCTCTCAGGAGTACACAATAGGTTACATTAACACACTCCCCAAAATAATACCTCTTCTCAGAAGCTGTTAACCAAAAAATAACAAAATAATTAAATTACTATTTCTTATGGCATTTTTACCCAAGGATTCCACTTAATTGCTTACATTTTTATGATTCCACAGGAATATAGTCCCTTTTTTAGGCAGTGATGGACCTTTCGGCTAAGGGGAAAGTTATTTATGTCTCAATTCTCTTGGTCCACAGACAAGGACTTCTGTCATGATAGAAACGGTTGCCATCAAAAAGACGTTCATGGTGATAAAAAAATTAATTATACAATGGAACACTTAGTACTTTTAGAAAATTGGAATAACATTCAATAGTATCAGCCCCCCCACACACACATATTTCTTAATATCATGAGCCAAAATTATATTCTCATTTCAGGTTTACTGAAATCTTAGTCTCCAAATTGAATATTAGCAATTTTTTATTTCTGTTGAATTGTGTACCATAGAGTGTCTTTGTCAGAGTAGGTATTCAGTTATTTTTTTTTGTTAAATAAGCTAATGATTTGTGCACTATAAATATGTAATTATTAAATGAATAAATGATGGGATGTATAAATAATTGAGTAACACTAATTGTTGTGATATTAGGACACATAGAAAGAAATAACAGGGCTCACCTAAAAGTTGAAATAGGAAGCTATCCAGAAAACATTGGCTTCATTGGCTCCAGATTTTCTGGTACTTTTATATCAGTGATTAAAACGGGAGCTTTAAAAATGGCAACTGGGTTGGTGGCATTGACTTCTTAGCAGTGACTAGGAAGCACCAACAGGTAATATAAAGGGAAATATCTTTAAGAATTTGGAAACAGAGTTCAAATGAAAAGTCAGACATCAAAGATAAAGAAAAAATCGTTATTATTTATATAGAAGAACTACGAGATGTTGACTGCTCATATTCACTGAGTTAACCTGAGGATTGACTTTTTGGAGGTTTACTATGGATATATTTGGACTTTCAGGGAAGACGGTGGAGGAGAAGCATCCTAAGCTCAGCTTGTCTTGCAAACATCCCTAGATAACACCCACACTGGTGTAAATAACTCAGGAAACAACACAAAGATTGGAAGAACGGACGCTTCACAGCTAAATGTAGAGATGAGATCACACTGTAAAGGATAGGAAATGCAGAGATGAAGTTGGCAACCAAACTGACCCTGAGACAGTCTGCAGGAAGCAGGGATGGCTTCAGGCATAGAAGGAGAAGAGCAGACCCCACACGAGGCACCCCAGGCATGGGGGATTCACACTGGAAAGATGAATCTCCATAATATTTGATATTGAAAACCAGAGGGGCTTAACTTCATGAGTTCTTACAATCAGTGGGTTTTAACACCTGGAACATTAAAACCCAGCCTGCTCAGCTCTGAGAGAGCTGGGAGGAGTCAGAAAGATGAGACAGCATAACAAACAGCCCCACTGAAACACAGGATAGAAGCAACAGTTTGAAAGATGCATGGGGAATATGAGAAGGAGACTTGTTTGCCTATCACAGAATGGGATTGAGGGGTGGGGGCAGCGATCCTTAGATGAATTCTCCAAGAACAAAACAGCTAATGGCACCATTTTCCTCCACCATCACCCCAGCCTAGATACATGGGCACCTGCAGGAACCAGTGTGAATGTTCTCCTAGCTTCCTAACAGTGAATGCCATCCATGTGTTCTCCTGCAGACCTCCTGTATCCAACACACCCTCCACAGAAGTCCACCCAAAGTGGTACCACAAGCAAGACAGTGTGCGAGCAGCCACAGCAAGGGCCAGCACCACTCCAAATAACTCCTGTCCTGGGGAGAAGGAAAAGACAGCCACATGCATCAATTGGACTGCACCACCAACAGTGGGCTGGAGGCAGACATCTGGTCTGATTGTAGACCCACCACCAATGAAACCTTTGCAAAGGACAAGAGAGGGAGAGTGTCCTGCAGTTAAGTGTGACCACAGCTCTGACCAGTGCCTGGTCTAACCTCTCTCATGCCCTTCAGACTGACCTGCTAAAGCACAGGGACCAAACCCTGCCCACAACAGGCAAGGAGAGCCACTGCAGACAACTGGACTGAAGGCGAAAGGGGCTAAGCCACAACAGCAGGGGACAGACATCACACACAGGACACACCAGGACCTGGGGAACAGGGGACACTGCATTGCAGGACATGCCAGGATCTCTTCATAAACCCAGTACTTTCAAGAGCAAGAGATGCAGCTGACTTTCCTAACACATGGAAACAGACACAAAGAGTTAGACAAAATGATGAGACAGAGGTGTATGTCCCAGATGAAGGAACAGGACAAAATCACAGCAAGAGATCTAAGTGAAACAGAGATAAGTAATACGTTTGATAGAAAATTTAAAGTAATGGTCATAAACATACTCACTGGACTTGAGAAAAGAGTGGAGGATCTCAGTGAGACCCTCAATGAACAGATAGAAAGCACAAAAAAGAACCAATCAGAGATAAAGAATTCAGCAACTGAAATTAAAAACACATGAGAGGAAATAATAGAGGAAGTAGAAGAATGGATGAGTGACCTCAGGGACACAGTAATGGAAAGCAATCAAGCTGAACACAAGAGAGAAGGAAGAATAATAATAAAAAACTGAGAATAGATTAAGCGAATTGAAGACACCATCAAGTGCAATAACATTTGCATTATAAGGATCCCAGGAGGAGAAGAGAGAGAAGAGGGGACAGAAAATTTATTTGAAGAACTAATAACTGAAAACTTCCCTAATCTCAGGGAGGAAACAGAATCCAGATCCAGGAGGCACAGAGAGTCCCCAACAAATTCAACTCAAGGAGGTTGGGTTGACACCAAATTCAACTCAAGGAGGTTGACACATAATAGTTAAAACAGCAAACAGTGGTGATAAAGAGAGAATTTTATTTTATTATTTAAAAAAAATTTTTTAATGTGTATTTATTTTTGAGAGAGGGAGAGAGACAGAGCCTGAGTCGGGAAGGGACAGAGGGAGACACAGAATCGGAAGCAGGGATGGGGCGCCTGGGTGGCTCAGTCCGTTGAGCAGCCGACTTTGGCTCAGGTCATGATCTCACGGTCCGTGGGTTCGAGCCCCGTGTTGGGCTCTGTGCTGACAGCTCAGAGCCTGGAGCCTGTTTCAGATTCTGTGTTTCCCTCTCTCTGACCCCCATTCATGCTCTGTCTCTCTCTGTCTCAAAAATAAATAAATGTTAAAAAAAAAAAAAAAAAGAATCAGAAGCAGGCTCCAGGCTCCCAGCTGTCAGCACAGAGCCCGATGCGGGGCTTGAACTCACAGACTGTGAGATCATGCCCTGAGCCAAAGTCAGACGCTTAACCGACGGAGCCACCCAGGCACCCCAAAGAGAGAATTTTAAAAGCAGCAAGAGAAAAGAAAACATTTACATACAATAGAAACCACGTAAGTCTATCAGCTGATTTTTCAGCAGTAATTTGCAGGCCAGAGGGGAATGACAAGATATATTCAAAGTGCAGAAAGAAAAAACAAAACAAAACAAAAATCTGCAGCCAAGAATACTCTGCCCAGCAAGGCTATCATTCAGAATAGAAGGAGAGATAAAGAGTTTTACAGACAAATAAAAGTTAAAGGAATTCATTGCCACTAAGTCAGCCCTACAAGAAACATTACAAAGGACTCTTTGAGTGGAAAGGAAAGACCATAAGCAGGAGTAAGAAAAATAAGAAGACAAAAAGCAGTAAAATTGAATATATCTC
Source organism: Leopardus geoffroyi (assembly GCF_018350155.1). NCBI lineage: Eukaryota > Metazoa > Chordata > Mammalia > Carnivora > Felidae > Leopardus > Leopardus geoffroyi. Next base: position 3,300,393 of record NC_059329.1, on the reverse strand, counting down.
TGAAAATCAGTCAAGGGACTTACAAAATAACTGGATGCAAATATGACACCATATACCTAAAACATGGGGAGGAGAGGAGTAAAAATGTAATGTTTTTAGAATGGGATCAAACTGAAGCAACCACAAACTTAATACAGACTTCTGAGGCATAAGAAGTTATATACAAACATATATGGAAACTATACCACTATATATATAGTGGTAACCACAAATCAAAAACTGGTCATAGACACGTAAAAATAAAGAGAAAGAAATCCAAGTATATCAATAAAGAAAGCTGGAAAACTATGAGAGAAGAGAACAAGAAAGGAAGAAAACAAAAGAGCTACAAAAACAACCATAAAACAAGTTACAAAATGGCAATAAGCACATACCTATCCATAATTAGTTTGAATATAAATGGACTAAATGCTCCAATCAGGAAACATAGGGTGAAAGCATGGATAAAAAAACAAGGTTCATCTATCTGCTGCCTACAAGGGACTCAATTCAGACCTAAAGACACAGGAACATTGAAAGTCAAGGGATGGATAAGCATTTATCATATAAATGGAAGTAAAAAGAAATTCAGGATATAAATAGTTATATTGCACAAGATAGACTTTAAAAGAAAGGTTGGAACAAGAGATGAAGAAGGGTATTATATAATCATCAAGGAAACAATCCAAAAAGAAGATATAATAATTGTTAATATTTATGCACCCAACATAAAAGCACCCAAATACATAAAGCAGCTAGTAACAACAGAAAGGAAGTACTCAGTAGTAATACAATACTAGTAGAGGACTTTAACACCCCACTTACATCAGTGGACAGATCATCCAAGCAGAAAATGAACAAGAAAACAGATGGGCCAGATGAATGTAACAAATATATTTAGAACATTTTATCCAAAAAAAAAAAAAAAAAAGAACATTTCATCCAGAAATAGCACAATGCACATTCTCTTCAAGTGCATATGGAACATTCTCCAGAATAGACCACATGTTAAGCCACAAAACAAGTCTTAATAAATTCAAAAAGACTGAAGTCATATACACCTTTGCTGACCACAATGCTATGAACAAGAAATCAACCACTGAAAAAAAAAACCTGGAAAGAACACAAATATATAGAGGTTAAATAACATCCACTAAACAATGAGTGAGTCAATAGAAAAATTAAAGAGGAAATAAAAAAAATAGATGGAGACAAATGAAAATGAAAACACAATGGTCCAAAATCTTTGGAATGAAGCAAAAGGAATTCTAAGCAAGGGAAAGTTTATAGCAATAGAGCCCTACTTCAACGAGAAAGAAAAATCTCAAATAAAACTAATGCATGAGTTCAGTAAGGTTGCAGGATACAAAATCAACATACATAAATTTGTTGTATTCCTATGCACTAATAATGAAGCGGCAGAAAGAGAAATTTGGAAAAGAATCCCATTTATAATTTTGTCCCAAATAATAAAATAACTAGGAATGACTTAACCAAGGAGGTGAAAGACCTGTTCTCTGAAAACTATAAAACCCTGATGAAAGAAATTGAAGATGACACAAACAAATGGAAAGATATTCAATGCTCATGGGCTGGGAACACAAATACCATTAAAATATCCATGATACTAAAAAAAAAAAAAAAAAAAAAGTCCATACTACTCAAAGCAGTCTACAGATTTAATGCAATCTCTGTCAAAACACCAACAGCATTTTTTTCAAAATGAGAACAAATATTAAACAAATATGAAAATATGTATGGAACCACAAAAGACCCCAAATAGCCAAAGTAATGTGAAAAGGAAGAACAAAACTGGAGACATCACAATCCCCGATTTCATGGTATATACAAAGCTATAGTAATCAAAACAGTATGGTACTTCCCCCCCCTACCCCGTCCCGAACAGACACAAAGATCAATGAAAGTGAATACAGAGTCCCAAAATAAACCCACGATAGATCAGTCAATTAATCTTCAACACAAGAGGCAAGAATATGCACAAATGGTGTCTTCAACACAGGGTGTCGGGAAGACTGGATAGCTAAATGCAAAAGAATGACGCTGGACCAGTTTCCTTTACCATAATCAAAAATGAACTGAAATGAATTAAGGACCTAACTGTGAGACCTGAAACCATAAAATTTCTAAAAGAGAGCATAGGCAGTAATTTCTTGACATCGGCCATAGCAACATTTTTCTAGATATGTCTCCTGAGGCAAGAGAAACAAAAGCAAAAATGAACTATTGGGACTACACCAAATCAAAAAGCCTTTACACAGTGAAGGAAACCATCAACAAAACTAAAAGACAACCCACTGAATGGGAAAAGGGATTTGTAAATGAAAAATCTGATAAAGGATTAGTATCCAAATATAGAAATAACTTCTACAACTCAATGCCCAAACCCCACACATAACCCAGTTAAAAAATGGGCAGAAGACATGAATAGACATTTTTCAAAGAAGACATGCAGATATTGAAGAGACACATGAAAAGATGATCAACGTTACTCATCATCAGGGAAATGCAAATCGAAACTACAGTGCAATGTCATCTCACACCTGTCAGAATGATTAAAGTCAAAGACGCAAAAGCAACAAGTGTTGGTGAGGACGTGGAGAAAAGGGAGCCCCGTGGCAGCTACTGTGGAGAAGAGTATAGCATAGAGGTCCCTCAAAAAATAAAAAGTGGACTTACCATTTGTTCCAGTAACTCCACTACTGGGTATTTACCCAAATAATATGAAAACACCAATTAGAAAAGATACATGTACCCCCATGTTTATTGCAGCATTATTTACAATAGCCAAACTACGGAAGTAGCCCAAGTGTCCATCAACTGATGAATGGATAAAGAAGATGTGGTGTATATGTGCAATGGAATATTATTACTCAGCCATAATAATGAAATCTAGCCATTGGCAATGACGTGGATGATAAGCAAAACAGGTCAGTCAGAGCAAGACAAATACCATATGATTTCACTCATAAGTGCAATTTAAGAAGCCAAACAAACAAGAAAAAAAGAAACAAACCAAAAAACAGATTCTTAACTGTGGAGAACAAACTGATGGTCACCAGAGGGGAGGTGGGTGGGGGGTGGGGGAAACAGGTGAAGGGGATTAAGAACACACTTACCGTAATGAGCGCTTAGTAACAAGCAGAACTGTCCCATCACTATACTGTACGCCTGAAACATAACACTATCTGTTAATTACACTGGAATTAAAAAAATGTTTAAAAATGGATATTTGTAATCGGATATATGTAGGTGTTACAGAAAGTTTCTATCCGTTTTACTGGTTGTTGCCCCTGGCCACAGGCTCTTGAACTTAATCTCAAATGCCACTGGTCTCTTCTACCATAGAACTCAAGTCCTGCATCTGTTTTTTTCTTTAGACTTTTCGGTTTTTGGTCTGAAGCTATGCATATATAGAGAAATTAATATATGCATATATTACTATGCATATATATTAATATCTATCTCTCTGAAACTGTCTCCACATACTCATCCTTTATCCCCACTTGATCCTGTGTTGCCCTGCATCAGAAAAAATGTTTTTTGGCAGATCCGAATGAAGACTCCCATGTGCCACTTTAATTTTTACCATTTCCTTTTCTGAGATGGTTCGATGACACATTTACTCAACAAGTACATCCTAAGCATCTCCTTTATGGCAGGGGCTCTTGTCCCCTCAAGTGCATCGACCCTTGAACAATGCAGGGGTTACAGGTGCCAATCCCCGACAGAGTTAAAAAATCCACTCTTGACTCCCCCAAAACTTAACTACTAACAGCCTACTGTTGACCAGGAAGCCTTACTAATAACACAGTCAATGAACACATACTTGGTATGTTGTAGGTATTATGTACCGTATTCTTTTTCGTTTTTAAATTTTTTAATTTATCTTGAGAGAGACAGAGTGTGAGTGGGGGAGGAACAGAAAGAGAGGGAGAGAGAGAATCCCGAGCAGGCTCCACACTGTCAGCACAGAGCCCAATGCAGGGCTCGGTCTCATGAACTGTGAAATCACGACCTGAGCCAAAACAGAGAGTTGGACACTTAAATGACTGAGCCACCCAGGCACCCTTGTACTTTATTCTGAAAGTAAGCTAGGGAAAAGAAACTTATTAGGAAAAATTATGAGGAAGAGAAAATACACACGGTTCTGTACCTTTACCAAAAAAAAAAAAAAAAAATCTGTGTATGAGTGGACCCAGATAGCCCAAACCTGTATTGTTCAAGGGTCAACTGTACACGATTTTAACGAAACAGTGAAGATACTTGTTCTCATGGAGTTTATATTATTTATTGCAAAGAGTAACATGTAACAAACAGTGGACACACTAAAGTAAACAAATCAGAGTTTTGCAGAGGCTGGTAAGATCCAAGTTGCCGCACAAAGACAGTGAAGAGTTAGCCTTGCAGGTATCTGATGGATCAAATGCAAAGTATGTAAGCTAATTGTGAGGCAGAAGGGGCTGAGTAAAGAGAAAATCATGACCGCTTAGTTTGAAGGCCATCGGGTAATGCCTTATTTAGAGATGTTTAGTATGGTGTGTTCTTACTGGGATAGACCTTAAGATAGCCAACCGTTTGGAATTCAAGTAGATCTTTTTAGAAAATTTAGGAAGGAGGGGCACCTGGATGGCTCAGTCAGTACAACGTGAGGCTCTTGGGTCTCAGGGTTGTGGGTTCGAGCCCCACATTGGGTGTAGAGATTACTTAAAAATAAAATCTTAAGAAAAAAAGGAAAGAAAATTTAAGAATGAGACAGTTGCTTTTCTGCATTTGACCACCCTATGTTTGAGGCCTCCCGTCACCTTATGGCATAGTGTCTGTGCCTGGTGGTGTTTTCATGCGACCATTTCTGGGGCACCTGAGTAGGTTTATTTGCTCCTGGTTGTTTACTTTCTAAGCCAAGCTGTATAGCACTCCCAAAATTTATTTCATAAATTTTTTCATGCTTAATTCAGGCAGAGTTTGTTACTGTTGTATCAACAAACAAACAAACAAACAAACCAAAAACATAGAGGCAGATATAGACATCATATACAAATACTCATAATAATATAGGTCAGAGGCTAAAGAATATAAATTGAAGATTTGAGAATTAAAAGACATAAAAAAGACTGAGTGCAAATAGCTGGTAAGTGACTTGGAAGAAGACAAGTAAATCTGAGCAGAAGAAGCTTTGATGTGGGAGAAAGACCAACACATGACTTGTAAATGAAGAGAAGACTGGAAAGTATTTCAAGGAAGCGTCCAACGCCACAGAGATCACTGGGAGACTTTATGGGGAACTTTCAAGAGCGTTTTTTGAGTAAAGACATCATTTAGTGAGTGACATTCTAGCAAACTCACATCCACCTACACTGTGAAAGCCCCATGAGGTCTTGTGATGTTTCCACTAGGGCTCCTTCTAACAAATCAAGCATATTCACTCACAGTGAGCATCATATGATTTAGTGCCCCATCACGTCATTTACACAAATGGAAATGTGCCGTGCCTGCGAGGTCCTACCTCCCAGGGGGGCATGCAGTATTCTCCATACTCTCCCCATGTCCTAGTCAAGGATGCCACCCTGGGGTGTTCTCCCAATGCCTCGGGTGTTCTCTGTACCCATGTCCCTACTTTTCCGGTGCTGGCCTATCTCCCAACACCTGGCGATTTTCAGATGGCATTCCAGAGCTGGGTGGGCTCCAGGTTAGTCCACCACGATTTTCTTTTCAATCTTGGCCACCGTCTATTGAACTGAACACCTGGTCTGTTCCCTGTTGGGTATATTTGTGCATGTTCTCAAGGACCCAGGAGAATGGAGCAGAGGGTATGCGCTTAGCACTGACATCCTTCAGCCATCTTAGTGAAAACTGAACCCTATGTGGTTCATTTGTGCAAAGACCTGTTATTCACAAATATGAGGTCTAGCTTTGGATCCTTCTCCTGATCTCCCTTTTCTAGATGAGGTGCTTGACTCGCTTCGAGTGCTGAACACCAGCTGCTGCTACCGAAACATAGTTCCGCGGACACCTCTGCTGAGGGCTCCAGGACTTGGCTCACTCCAGCCCTTGCACGAACACGCGTGGATTTTCTGGTTGTTTAAATCGAGGACAACGTGAGGTTTTTTTCATGTTGCCATTCATCCTCTTAGTTAAACCTGACTCTTAGCAGAAACTCCAGAAGCAAGCTTCTAGAAATCTGTCCCTGACGCCTGTGAAGCAGACGCCTCTCTGCTCGTTGTCAATTATTTTTGGGGTGTTAGTGAAACGTGGAGAAACTTGCAGGGGTAAAAATAAAAGACAAGAGCCACAAAGTTTCTGTTTTAAGTATTTCAGGAAGGCAGCCCTTGCAATCTTCCTTATGGATGCTCTCCTTTCCGCAAAATGACTGAAATAAATAAATAAAGAATATCTTTAGGGGTGCCTGGGTGGCTCAGTTGGTTAAGAGTCTGACTTCGGCTCAGGTCATGATCTCTCGGTTCGTGAGTTTGAGCCCCACATCGGGCTCTGTGCTGACATCTCAGAGCCTGAAGCCTGCTTTGGATTCTGTGTCTCCCTCTCTCTCTGTCCCTCCCTCACTCACGCTCTGTCTCCCTCTCTCTCACACACAAATAAACATCAAAAAAAAATTAAAATACAAGAATACCTTGGGGCGCCTGGGTGGCTCAGTCAGTTAAGCGTCCGACGTTGGCTCAGGTCATGATCTCACGGTCTCTGAGTTTGAACCCTGCATAGGGCTCTGTGCTGACAGCTCAGGGCCTGGAGCCTGTTTCAGATTCTGTGTGTGTGTCTCTCTCTGACCCTCCCCCATTCATGCTTTGTCTCTCTCTGTCTCAAAAATAAATAAGTGTTTAAAAAAAAAAAAGAATACCTTTAGAATTTAAATGTCACACATAACACATTTCACTGTCCTCAGACCTGGGCAGGTGGGACGCTGCCTTAAATTCAGGACTTTGCAGCATCTGCCTGCTACGGACACACCAAAAATACACGATAAAACATATAGACTGCAATAAAATTATTCTCATTAAGTCCAGAACTTGAATAGGTCAGATAAAATTCCAGGAATTTTACATAGTCTTTCCTAAAAGAACATTTAATTATGATCAATATAGTCAAAATGAAAAAAGACAATTACTCCCATCAAATTCACATCTCAGAAGCAATAAAATGCAACTCTGACCCATCCATTAAGAAGAGTATTATATTCAGAAAACTAGCAAACGATGTGATAATCCTGGATGATATCCATCACATCTCTCTGGGACTGTGAGAATGCTTCTATCAAAACGTATTCTGATTCCAATTAATTATATGAAAAAGAGCTGGAGAAACTTGGCAGGAACTGCAGTATTTTATTTTACACCATTTTTAAAATGGAGACAGAAAATGTAGTAACTAGATTTTAAATACTAACTTAAAATACACCATATTTTGCTTCAACTGTTACATGTTTTGGAAAAAGCTGGCTTCATTATCAGCTTGCCTCATTAAGTTCTCTATGATTCAAAACACTCAGGTTCTCCAAAGATCACAAAATGCACTTGGACAAAAAGAGTACATATCTAATTACAGAACTGAAGAACAAAGCTAGCAACAAAAGAAATGACAGATTTCAAGAGACAAATGCGTTAGAAACCAGAACACTAGCATGATAGCCTTTAAAAAAAAAAACCAAAAAAAACCCCATATCTTGAATCCCACATGCAGCCACACAGAATAGTGTACATTCTGAGGTCCTAAAAGCAGAATGTATACTGTAAAAAATGAGAAATCTGGGTTTATTAGACGTGATTATAAAACGTGATGTTATATTGTAATCTGAAAATAAGAGCCACAAAGAGGGGACAGTTAGCATTTATTTTGGGAATCAAAGAGTTGCAATTTGGGGAATACAGATTCAGATAGAAGTCCAAATAGTGGCCTGCTTATATGGTAAAAGCAAGGAATTTTTATTAAAAAAAAAAAAAAAAAAAAAAAGGAGAGGAGACAACAACATCAGTTAAGAAGAGAAGGAAACAACAAAAGGCTAGAGTTACGCTTGGTCATTCGTTGATTGTATGTTCAGAATACTGATTCTATCTTCATAAAGTCCACAGCCGTCAGTCTTGTGATCAGGCTGTCCATTTTTCTGCTGACTTCTCCAGCAATTGCCTAAAACAATTGCAGTTCTGTCCAGTCCAAAGGTCATGGTCCAGTTCAAACAAAGACCGTTTCCCTGCAGTGGCTGGTCTGGCTCTATTGTAAAAAGCCTTCAGTCCTGTCAGAACAGGACTGTTTTGCACAGTAGGAAGGATAAAAATAATTAAGCGACAGAAATGATCCCTAAAGAATTTAGCCGGACATTATGGATTTAGAGGACAAATAACATTGAACATAAAATAATTAGGAAAGGCATGACTTCCTTTTAAAAAATTTTTCTAAGTTTGTTCATTTTTTGAGAGACAGAGAGAGAGAGAGTGTGTGAGCAGGGGAGGGGCAGAGAGAGAGGGAAACACCAAATCCGAAGCAGGCTCCAAGCTCTGAGCTGTCAGCACAGAACCTGAAGTGAGGCTTGAAGTCACAAACTGTGAGATCATGACCTGAGCCAAAGTTGGAGGTTTAACCGACTGAGTCACCCAAGTGCCCCATGGGAAGGCATGACTTCTGGAAGGTTAGCATGATGCATGCTATAAAACCACTCCCTGGAAAACAACTGTAAGTGGTGAAATTATTTTAAAAAAAGTAAAAAATAAAGACTCAGAGCACCTGGGCGGCTCAGTCAGTTAAGCATCTGACTCTTGGTTTTGGCTCAGGTCATGATCTCACAGCTTTGTGAGTTCGAGCCCTGCATCAGGCTCTGTGCTGACAGTGTGAAGCCTGCTTGGGATTCTCTTTCCCTCTCTCTCTGCCCCTCCCCCATTTGCACTGTCTCTGTCTCCCGCAAAATAAATAAATACACTTTTAAAAAACAGTAAAAAATATGTAAGTCTCTGGAAATTGTCCCAGGGCATATAGCAAACAAGGAAACCTTTCTAAACATCTTGTACTTGTGATACCAACAGCCAGAATCTCTGGCACTTGAGTCCTTCCCCTCTACTCGCCTCAGTGTTTTTACAGAATCTCTCATCCAGGGAGGGTGATGTCGAGGAAATAGAGTTTCCACTCCTTGCACTGGGATAAGCTACCTCACCAGGAAGAGCAGGAGGCTGGCATTTCTCATCGAGAACAGCTGCAAGTTACAGGGGCTAAATTCCTACCATCTGAAGCTGAGAAGTTAAGGGGTCTTTTCCTCTTTTCAATGCCCCACTAACAGGATGAAGGCTCCAGCCCAGGCACCTCGGGCACGCCAGGCCAAGGATATGGAGGAGACGATCACCCTTCCTGCAGCCCACTCCCAGGATGTGAATGCACTGCTGGAGAGGCAAGCCACGTAGACCAGGGGCTGCCATCTCGGTCCATGAACCAGGACTGTGACAGGATCAGCCCACTCTCCCCATCCCTGGATCCAGAGCAGAGGCTCGCATGTCTTGCCCTGACAGAGACAATGCTAAAGATGGAAAGCTCCAAAGCTCTCACTAAAGAAACCGACTTCATCTCAAAGGTGAAAGTTGCTCAGAAACCAAAGTGATTTCGGTAGTTAGTAGCAGGAACAATATGCTAAAATCTAGTCCAGGAACATTAGCAGAGGACCATGTAGAGAGTCGGCTAAAAAGACCTGTCGTATGGTCAATAAACTTCTAAGACTTGCCTCAAAAGCTAGCTCAGAATTGGAGCAGAGTCCGATCGGGCTGTAGAAGCAACTTGTAACTCAAGGAATCCTTGAAACTGACACAGTCATCAGCCTGCAATTGACGGAGGCTAAAAGCCGGGAGTGATACCAGCACCGGCAGGCAGCTTGACAGAGATCAGGGAATGAGATCGTTCAGTCCCAACCTGCTGAAACTTGTCATTCCAGGATGACCGTGCACTGCCTACCACTGCACCCTCTGAGGGACATCGATGGCCTCACACTGAAGGGGACACAGACTTCGCTACAATGGTCCAGCCGAGTCCCTGAACAAGGGAACAGCCAAGTTGAAATTCATGAATATCTCAATGATTTGTGATAAGAAGTAGAGATTTGGACTTCAGTGAAGAACTGAAAAAATAATGTTTTTCAAACTTAGGCAATGCTTTAAAATTCAGTCAAGGTCAAGTTGAATTATTGATGCATACTTGATTGATACAGGAAAAGATTTACATGATGCTTTGGCCAGATATCCAGAAGCATGGGGCATAGTCTGAATGCGCTTCTGGAATGTCCTCAGCAGTGTGGGAGAAGTGATATTTCTTGGACCAACCAAAACACTACATATGATATTTTCTAGATCTGCCAGAACATTTTATTTTTTCAACGTTTATTTATTTATTTATTTATTTATTTTTGGGACAGAGAGAGACAGAGCATGAACGGGGGAGGGTCAGAGAGAGAGGGAGACACAGAATCGGAAACAGGCTCCAGGCTCCGAGCCATCAGCCCAGAGCCCGACGCGGGGCTCAAACTCACGGACCGTGAGATCGTGACCTGGCTGAAGTCCGACGCTTAACCGACTGCGCCACCCAGGCGCCCCTAGATCTGCCAGAACATTTTAAAAGAACCCCACGATGGAATATGGGAATGTCCATTACGTGCTGGTAAAGCAGTTGTTTTAATGCTAATTCATCACTCCACCCTCATAACAATATTTAAGATTTTTATATTATTTGAATATAGTGTTTGGTAATTATTTAAACTTAATTATAGTTCATAAATTTAAAATGGATGAATCTAGACATTTATTTAAAAATGAAAATTCCAGGGGCGCCTGGGTGGCGCAGTCGGTTAAGCGTCCGACTTCAGCCAGGTCACGATCTCGCGGTCCGTGAGTTCGAGCCCCGCGTCGGGCTCTGGGCTGATGGCTCAGAGCCTGGAGCCTGTTTCCGATTCTGTGTCTCCCTCTCTCTCTGCCCCTCCCCCGTTCATGCTCTGTCTCTCTCTGTCCCAAAAATAAATAAACTTTAAAATGGCTAGCCCTTTAAAAAAAAAAAAAAAAAAAAAAAAAAAAAAAAATGAAAATTCCAGTTGCTACTGCCCAGCATAGTTTCTCAAATCAAAAATCGAAAACTATTTAAGAATTACAATGATTCAAGAAATATCCTCTAATTCAGCGTAACTGTCAATTAAAAGTAAATTATGTGAATATGTTTATTGTAACAAACACAATTCATAATTATGCTTAAATGGAGGCTAGGAAAATGTGTATAATTTACCATATGCTTTACGTTCATTAATAATTGTGATTTGTGCAATTTTTACCTGTTTGGTTTCTCGTCCAACATCAGGGGTAAAAGAAAGCATTAGAATGCAAATATTTTCTTTGTAAGCTGAACCCTGGAAGCCTTATGAGAAAGTGGGTAAGAAAAGGAGCCAAAAGGGGCACCTGGGTGGCTCAGTCGGTTGTGTGTGACTCTTGATCTTGGCTCAAGTCATGATCTCACGGTTTTGTGAATTTGAGCCCTGCCTTGGGCTCTGTGCTGACACTGAGGAGCCTGCTTGGGATTCTCTCTCTCCCTCTCCCCCGCTTGCTCTCTGTCTCTCTCAAAATAAATAAATAAACTTAAAATAGAAAGGAAAAGAAAAGAAAAAAAAAGTGGAGAGGAGAGAGGAAACAGGAGAGGAGGGGAGGGGAGGGGAGGGAAGGGGAACGGAGGGAAGGGAAGAGAAGGGGAGGGAAGGGGAGGGAAGGGAAGAGAAGGGGAGGGAAGGGAAGGGAAGGGGAGGGAAGGGAAGGGAAGGGGCCAAAAGAAAGAAGCTAACTAGTTAGCAGGTAACAGAGGCTCACTGGATCCTCTCTCTGAGACACTAGTTAGAACCCAGGTCTGAAGGGTCTCTCCACACGGCAATGAAACCAGGTATTTAACTCCTTGCATCCCAGCTACCCTTCAGGCTCTGACCTATACTGGATAACGCATCAAGCCTGTCTAGTCTCAGATTTCCACCCTCTGAACTGCACACAGATGTTTCAAAGTCACATGCCTCCTTCAGATTCTTTCTTTCAGGACATTTCTCTTTGACGTTCACTGTCTTTATAAATTGGACACCTGGTGCTTCCATGATGTGTTAAGTATCTCAGCAGTCAGCCAGAGATTTGAGCAATTTATGTTCTGATTTTGGTCTTTGTCTGAGGTTGTCATGCTGCCAAGATTTCCCTTGAATTCTGATCTCTAGCACAGCTAGCTATAAGAGTGGGGCTTTTCACGGATTGAGCCATGGGGATTGAGCAGGGTTGTGGGGTCCGGAGGCCCCAAACTCTCAAGTGTTACCTGTTCCAGATTTCTCAAAATTAATATTTCCAGTTACTGTATACTTGTGGATGCTTTTCTCATTTTCTTTACGTCTTGATTTTTTTAATCCAGCATTTTGTAGATACCTGTAGAGGTTCTCAGCAGCGTGTCATTCTCCTGTCATTACAGGAAGTTGACTTTTGGTAGTTTTGTAAACATTTAAAATACTCTCCCAACATTTCTCTACCTAATACACCCTATAAGATTTTCTTCCATACTCTTCTGTGTGTAACCCTTGTAAGATAGTTGAGCTATCTTATTGATCCACACAGGCTCTTAAGTTATTTGATATGGACCTCATTAGTGTTTTATTTTCGAAATGAGCTGCCGGAACTCATTCACGTATGGATAACAGAATTAAAGCTCTTCTGATTCAGAATCCCATGCTTGCTTTGCCCTTTTTGTTTTCTAACCTGTGCAAAACAAGCAGAGCCTAGCCATTATTAATAACATAGCTCCTATAAGAAGTTTGTTTTGGGATGTAACTGCGAGGTAAAATGTGGGAAGAAAGATTTGAAGTTATTCATAGACCCATGTTGTGTACAAGAATTCCCACCACAGAAGCACGGATTCTTGATTAGCAACCTCTATTTGCAGGATTCCAGTAATAAGGTATCAGATTTTCTATGGAAAATAATGTGGAATACAAAAAAAAAAAAATACCACTGTTGGATATTGATAGAAAATTCTTTTTAGAAAAGCAAATTTTCTTTCTCTACAGCTTTTAAACAGGGGTCTTAAAACTGCTTTACTGAACTATATGGAAAAGATAATTCTTCTTCATCTTTTTTAGAGTGGCATTATGTTTGTTATGGACTAAATGATGTCCACCAAAATTCGTAAATTGAAGCCGTAATGCTCATGATTTTATCTGAAGATAGGGCCTCTAGAGAGGTACTTAAGATTAAATGAGGTCATAATGGTGTGGTCCTAACCTAACAGAAGAGGAGGACACCCCAGGAGAGCATGTACACAAAGAGAAGGCAGGGGTCATATGCCAAGGAGGGAGTCACCAGAATTTTTAGTATTCAACACAAATGAAAGTTCTTCTATCGTTTAAAGTGCCTAAATGGAATTCCTGATGACTTTCTGCATTTAAATTTGTGTTTGTGTTAAAGCAGATCACCCTTTCCTATGTATGTATAACTTTATGAAACAAAATCTGTGATTTTTATTTATTCCTGTTAAAGTTAATATTGTTGAATCTAGCCAGTTGGACTGGTTCCTTTCTTCCTTCCTGGAAAAAAATCCAGATGATGTTTTTTCTCAGCTTGACATGTTAGAAACCATTTGTGTTTGCACTCATTGTATAATTAGAATAGACATTCACAAATGTGTCCTATCTCTTAGACACAAACTCAAAATGATCGCACCGATGGCCCCAGGTTAAGAATCAACTTGAGAGGAAACTGAAATATAACCTATATTCTGAAGTTGCTGTCACTTTAAATATAACGTACAAAAATAAATTAAACATTGAATTTCCAACATTATTGAATTAGACCTTACAATTTGACAGTGAGTTTTCTGAAGAGAACTCAGTTTTAACCATTCAAACCATTGTCTGGTTTTTAGAAACAGCAATAAACATCAGATCTACAATGGAAACATGAGTTCACATATGTGGTCGCCTTTATTCACCCCTAAACATAGAAATTATCAAAAATGGCTTCTAAAGACTTGAACCACTCAAAAACAAGTTAGACATATTTGCTGACCATAAATGGAACAGAAAGCTCAGATAAAGGTGGCACTGAAGTCAATGAGATGTTAGTCTCTAGGGAAGAAAGTAGGAGAGACATCCAGGAATTCAAACTGTAAAGGAAGAAAGGAACCTAATCATTTTATAAAATGTAGGCCAATCAGAACATAACCCATGAAAACTGATAGGACTGTGGCTGGTATTGAGTTCTTGCCCAGTAGGACAAGGTCAATGAAAGTCAACCAATCAACATAGCTATTACATAAAGGACCTGGTTCTGAACCAGGTGGTTACATGGGTCTTGGGGAAGCAATCAAAAGCTATCCATCAGGGAGGAATGAGAAAGATTTAGGAAAAAAAAAAAAAAAAAAAGAAGAACCTCCCCAAAATTATAAAGTCAAAGTGCAAAAAAGAAAATTAACTTAAGAAAGATAAATCACTCAACAAAGAGAGAAACTTGCCACTTTAGATCTTCAAATAATGTAGAAATTTACTGTTGAGGAAAGACAGCTTTAGAAAGCATATATAACAGTGTTACAGAGATAAAGGGGAGAATGATATCCAGAGAAATGAATAAAACATTACAAATGGAAAAAGAAAACAATGATAAAAAATAGCTGGAGATCAAAATAACCACTTATAAATAATAGAAATGAAAAACAATATCATCAAGAGAAAATTAAGATGAGATAAATTATAGACTTTCCATGAAGGAAGAATAATTATTTCAAGATAGTCCTGAAATTCACTCCTAATTCTGTACTTGCAAACATGGAGCTTAATATGTTGAAAAAGATGCCAAAAAAACATTGAACAGAAGATACAAATGTCAACATATGATTTTACAGAAATAAAACAAAATAAAAATATTTGGAATCATGACAGAAACAGTCTTTAAAAAGTGACTGAAATTTTTTCTGAATTATAAAACAAAAGAGTCATATAAAAGGTGTCTTTAAAGTGCCAAACAGAAAAAAATAAAAGTATGTCCAAATAAACATTCATAAACATAGCATAAACATAGGATTTCAAATACATAGAGGGAAAATTACAAATCTGAGACAAACCTGAGCTAAAATGACTCCATCGATTACCATTACAACCTCCGTAAGCTGTACTCCAACTGGTGGATCCCAGTGATAATGTGAGTCTCCTGGAATTAGTGTCAACTCTGAGTCAGTGTCCAGTAATTCTTTAAAAATCTGATTATAGGGGCGCCTGGGTGGCTCAGTCGGTTGAGCGTCCGACTTCAGCTCAGGTCACGATCTCGCAGTCCGTGAGTTCGAGCCCCGCGTCAGGCTCTGGGCTGATGGCTCGGAGCCTGGAGCCTGCTTCCGATTCTGTGTCTCCCTCTCTCTCTGCCCCTCCCCCATTCATGCTCTGTCTCTCTGTGTCTCAAAAATAAATAAATGTTAAAAAAAAAATTTAAAAAAATCTGATTATATCCTTTTCTACAATGCATAGTCTCATTCAGAAGTCCTGGGTCTGTAAACTGGCTCAAGTCTGGAAATTGATTCTACGGTCATGACTCTTTTCATGATTCATGTCAGGCTTCTGCTTCCTTGATGTAGATTCTTCTTGCACAGATAAGGAAGAATTTAGCACAATTCCCACGTATGTCACTTTTAGGAATGCCACGATCAACTAGCCAATGCCTTAGGTTTCTGCAAGTCAGACTGTCCCTTACTGCTTTGACTGCTGTCTCTTAGGGTCATCAAGGCCTCCTTGCCATGCTGCCACCTGGTTACTGCCACTGCCCCCGCCCTCTGGCTACCAATAAAGTGACCACAGAACTCAGTGAGTTCTGTGGCTCATCTCAGAAATTCATGTGTAGAAGAAAAAAGATGAGGGTCGGTCCGGAAAAGAATCAAGCAACTACCTCAGGGATTTCCATTACAGTTTTGAGGTTTTTTTCTCCTCCAGGCAAAGCAGGTTTAATCTCACCGGGGGAACACGGAGCCAAATTTGAGGGTTCAATGAGGCAGCTTCAGTGAGTCTGTATTACGGTTTTCAGGGCCCCATTCCTTCCCAATCAATACTCTCACTTTAAAAGAGGGCAAGGTTGGGAATTCAATTTGTGGTGTAATTCAGCCACTTTCAGAATGAGACTCTGGGTTTGGTTTTCAGGTATCTCAGCTCTGCAGCTACAGGGGATAAAGGTTTCTTTTAAGGAAGACATAGAAACTTTCAGAGCACTCATGCAGTGCTGGAGCATCGATGAATTAATCCCTTTCTTTTCCCACTTGGTCCAGTGCAATTTGAAGCAGCCGATCTCACTATACCTGGTTCTCTGATAAACATATTCTAAGGTAGCAAATACATGGTCATCCAAACCTTGCTTCTTATAAGTATTTAATTACAATTATCCAGTGGTATTATTTTATGGATCTCCTTTGCCACAACATATCAAGGACTATCAATGCTCTCTTTATGACCGGAAGTAGAGTCATTCCTGTAGTTACAACTAATCATATTATAGAAACAAATCCAGACACCTCAGAACAAATTCATAAAACTCATCTTAAGATTCTGTTTCTACGGAACCACTCTCAGGACCAAAGTCTGTATTAATCAATTTTCCAGAGAAACAGAACCAATAGTGTGTGTGTGTGTGTGTGTGTACTATATATATATATATATATATATATATATATATATATATGTGTGTGTGTGTGTGTGTGTACATGTGTATACATATAGGGGTGTGTGTGTGTGTGTGTGTGTGTGTGTGTGTCTAGATAAAGATAGAGAAAGAATGTGCAAGGAAGTGAGAGAGAGTCCTTTCAAGGCATTGGGTATGCAATTTGGTGATTTGTGGCGGGGGGGGGGACTGGAAAATTTGAAATTTGTAGGGTAAGCTGCAGCCTGGAGACCTGGCAATTCAGGGAGGAGGAGATTTGGTAGGCTTGATTCGAAAGAAGGAAACTGGAAGAATTTCTATGTTGCAGTCTGAAGGCAAATTCTTTCTTTGGAGACCATACTCTTCAATCTTCAATCCTTGGACTTATTGGATACGGCCAATACACACTGTGGAGGTTAATCGGCTTTACTTAAGACCAATGGATTTAAGAGGTTAATCGCACCCAAAAAATATTTTAACAGCAACTAATCTAGACAAGTGTTTCACAAAACAAATGGTCACAATAATCTAGCAGAGTTGACACATAAAAATAGTCATCACAGCCAGTTTGGGTAATTTGTGTGTTTCTATGAATTTGTACCTCTTGTCTAGGTTAAATAATTTGTTGTCATACATTTGTTCATGCTCTTATCTTATGTTTTTATTATATATAAGAAAACTAGTAATGCTTTTATTTGAATTTGTTTTAGTTACGTGTCTTTCTTTCTTCCTTCGTTCCTTACTTTCTTCTTTTTCTTTCTTTCTTTCTTTCTTTCTTTCTTTCTTTCTTTCTTTCTTTCATTCTTTCTGTCATCAGTCTGCTAAACTTTTATCTTTTTTCTTGAAGCCAGCTTTTGGTTTCATTGATGCTCTCTATTTGCTCTCTGATTGCTTTTCTATTCCTTATTTTTCTCTGTTCTAATCATATTATTTCCTCCCTTCTGCTAGCTTTGGATTTAGTTTGCTTTTTATCTGATTCCTCAAGGTGTAACTTTGGGTTACTAATTCTAGATCTTTCTTCTTTTTTAACAAAGGCATTTGCAGCTATAAATTTCCCTCTGAGCACTGCCTTTGCTAAATCCCATCACTTTTTGATACACTATGTTCCTGTTTTAATTCATCTCTAAGTATTTTCTAATTTCCCTTGTGATATCTTTAACTTATGGGATGCTTCAAAGTGTGTCTTTTGATTCTCTTATTTGTATATTTGCCAGTTTTCTTCATTGACTTCTAGCTACATTCCATTGTTGTCAAAGAGGAAAATTTGTATGCTTTCTATCTTTTAAAATGTACTGAGATTTGTTTCGTGGAATAACCTACAGTCTATCTTGGAGAATGTTCTATGTGCCTTTGAAGAGAATTCATATCATTCTATTGTGAGTGAAGTGTTTTATATGTTTATTAGTTCTACATACATTTATATATGTGAACATATTAGTTCTCCATGTCTACTTATGTTTACATATATATAATTGATTTACAGCATTCAAGTCATAGGTTGATTTTCTGTACTGAGTTTTTGTTCGTTACAGACAATGATGCATTGTTCTCAAGTATTACTGTAGAGCTGTTTCTCCCTTGAATTCTATCAATGATTGGTTCAGATATTTTGGGGCTCCATTCTTTGGGGTACATATTTTTATAATTTTGTCATAATTTGACCCTTTTATCAATAATACACTTTTTTATCTTTTGTAACAGTTTTTGACTGAAAATCTGTTTTCTCTGATATTAGTATAGTCACCCCCGTTACCTTTTGGTTACCAAATGTCTGGAATCTTTTCTCATCCTTTTGCTTTTAAACTATTTGTGTCTCTGGATCTAAAGTAAGCATCATGTAGGCAGTGTATGGTTGGATTAGGTTGTTGTGTTTTTTTTGTTTTATCCATTCTTCTAGTCTCTGGCTTCTGATCGGAAAGTTTAATCCATTTACATTTAAAGTAGTTACATAAAAGCAATGACTTCTGCCAAGTTTGTATTTATTTTTTACATACCTAACAATTTTTCCCCATCATTTTCTCCCTTACTATGGTACTTTGTGTTTAGTTAATTTTTCCCAGTGAGAGGTTTTTTTTCCCTTCTCAATTCCTTTTATGTGTTTTTATAGACATTTTCTTTATGGCTCCTATTGGGATGATATTAAGCATCCTAAAATTATGGTTCAAATTGATAGTGACTTAAGTTCAATTGACTATAAGATCTCTGCTCCTTTACAGCTTTGGCTCTCCCTTCCTTATATTATCACATATTACATCTTTATGTATTGCCCAATGATATAAATGTATAATATTTTTTCACAAATTTGTCCTGTAGGAAATAAAAAGTGAAATTAGAAACTAAAAATATCATTACACTGAATTTTCTATTTGGTTAGGTATTTATTATTGCCACATATCTTTACTTTACTAATACAGCTTTGAATCACAATTGTCCTCTTGTTTTATGCTAAAGGACCTCTTTCAGCAAATCTTACAGGGCAGGTCTAATACTAATAAACTCCATCAACCTTGATGTACCTGGGGATGTCTTAATTTCTCCCTCCTTTTTGAAGAACATGTTTACCCACTGCAGAATTCTTGATGGTTTTTTTTCTTGTAGCACTTAAAATATGTCATCTCACTGCCTTCTGACATGCATGGTTCCTGAGGAGAAATTGGCTGTTCATCATGTTGCAGATCCCTTGTACTTGATAAGTTGTGTCTCTTTTGCTACATTCAGGGCTAATAGAGTTTATTTTACTGCAGTTTTTTGAGTTTTTTGGATTCGGAGATTCTGTTCTGAAACAAGATTGATACATTATCAGCTATTATTTCTTCCAATATTCTTTCTTTTTCCCCTCTTTTTTCCTCCTGGGACTCCCACAATTTGTATGCTAGCCCATTTTTTGGTGTTTTGCAGGTCCATTAGGCTATATTCACTTTTCTTCAGTCTTCCCCCACTCCGCTGCTCTTCAGATTCAATAATTTCAATCTTCCTGTCTTCAAGTTTGCTGATTCTTTCTTCTGCCTGCTTCTATCTGCTGCCAAGCCCCTCTAGTGAAATTTTTTCACATAAATTGCTTCAGCTACACAAATTTCATTTGGCCCTTTAAAATAATTTCAATCTCTGTTGATATTCACATTTTCATATGTTGTTTCCCTGATTTCCTTTGGGATTTTTTTTTCATGTTTTCCTTTAGCTCCTTCATTATATTGGAGAGGGTTGTTTCAAAGTTTTTGTCTAGTAAATGTGACTTCATCAGGGATGGTTTCTGTCAGGTTTTTTTTTTTTTTTCCTTTGAAGGGTCATGCTTTCTTGGTTATTGCAGGCTTTGGATTTTTTTTTTTTATATTGAATACTATAGTGTAGAAACTATAGAAATAGGATTCTTCCCATTTCCTAGAGTTTACTTTTTTTCCCCTAATTATTGATACCTATAATTTTCTATTGGTTTAGTGACTTTCAAAAACTAATTTTTTTTTGCTTTCTTATAAGTGGTTATTGAAGTCTCTGTCCCATAGCTTGTGTTCAGCTAGTATTTTTAGACATCCCCTTGAATTTCAAAGACTAAAAACGTAAGTTACAGAGGAAGAAATAGACACCTCTGCCAGTCTATGCAGATTGGCTCACTGTCAGGAAGTTCATTCAATGCTTACCCAGGCCCTGAATGTAGGGGTCAGCCCCAGGCGAAAGATAAGAATCTTCTCAGTGTGTTTCTTAGTAGTGACAGTGCCCTTTCAAATTCTCCAATATACCTGGGTGTTTTTGAAAGTCCAAATTACTCAAAGAAACTCTCTCCAACATTTTCTTACATGTTTCAGGGGTTCTATTGTATATTCCAACCGTCACCTTTAGCCCCAAGAGTCTGTGGGTGGTTAGTTTGGTGTGAAGTGTTTTCAAACAATGCTCACCTCTTCTGGCCTGAGTTCAGGGTAAAGTGAAGCAGAGACAAGCATTATAAGCACATCAGACATAGTTTTGGTATGAAGAATTCCTGTTGCCCTCTGTAATCTCCATGCCTCCCAACACATGCAGTAATACAGTATGAATCAGTATTTTTGTGCATCGAAAACAAGTATTTTAGCTGGTCTTTCAAGCAAAAATATCTAGAAGAAAGGAGAATGTCAAGAGAGAAAATAGGGAAATGGACATGTTTTGTTCTTTTTATATTTTAGGGAAAAAATGAAGGCAGATCTCATCTCCTTTCTCATTATAAAGGAAAAAAAAGCTCTTTCCATTACAAAAAGAATACATAAACATGGCACTGTGAATACAGTGAAGAATAATTAAATGCAATGCTATTGCTTGCAAGAGAAGATGCAAGGAATTATGTCGAGTAAAAGAAATATTTTCATAGATTCTCTGCAGGACACCCAACAGCTGTCTAATAGTTTCTGTTCATGCATTTGATAATATTTGTCAATAACAACAAGTCCAAGCATGAGCACTCTTTCTAATTCCCCATCAACAAAAAGTCACGGAGGAAATGCATAAGAATGTAAGCTGAACGTCTCCTGCCTGTGGATTTTTTCCCAACAGGCATAGGATTCTGCAAACAAACATTGGGTCAGCTTATAGCATGGCATGCACGAATGTCTGTGAAACATCACAACGGTTTGCATCCAAAATGAATGAGATGCTAAAAAAGAAGTGAAACAAGTAAGTACACTATGTGTGGTAAACTGCCATCACCATGATGACCAGAGGCTATAACGAAGCATGATGTGGGAGGCGGCAAATGCCATCCATGGTCTGTAGGAAGTGACGACCCTTTCTCTACCTACTGTGAAATTTGAAATATAAGCTTGTTTGCTGTTTTTGTGTGTTTCTGTGAGTTAGTCATTAATATTAAAAAAGCTTGCAGAGTGGTATTCTCAATCATATTCAGGGCTCTTCCTCTTCTGATGAGAATGTAATTTCCACCCTCCCGTATATCACTTAAAGAAAGTTCAAAGCCCATACCTGGCTTTTAATTCCAAAATGAAACATAAACCAGAAAATGAATTAAAAGAGAGTGGATAATATCAAAATTATAAAATAAGATGCCTTGAAACAACAGCTTCCCCCACAATGAGAGATTTTAAGCATCAGCGATTACCTGTCAGAGATGCTGTCAATGGTATGCGTTCCTAAAGTGAAAATCTGGACTAAAGGACATGTGAATTTTTAAGTGCCATTAAAAGCAGTCACTTAGAGACGTCACTTGACCTCCCTCAGCACCCTTGTTCTCTTCACATTTTAGACTGCTTTCCCTGATGATAACTACTGTACATATCTTACAAGCATCCATTTATGATCCTAGGACTTAAACATTTATTGAGTGCTTCTCAGGCTTCTAATGCTGTCACCAAATGCCATTGATTTTTCTCCTTAAATCTGTGCTAACTGGAGGAATTTAGCAAGAAAGAACAGTGTCATGGAACTGAGGTTTCTTACTGAGCCAATTTGTTAAAAGTTGTTATTCAACAGCTAAGGTAGGAAACCCAGGATGATGAAAATTTTGAGCAATATAAGAGTTTGAGATGTTAGTGGGCATAAGAGAAGATATCAGATATGATTGATGAGCACTTGGGAGTGTGGATTCAAGCCAGCTAAGTGAAAAGCCTACTGTAGGATATCAGCCCCACGGTACTCTCTGACAGTTTAGATCTGGAGCATTGGCTCAGTGGGTCTGTTAGTCATGAGGGGAGCAGAGGAAGACCTGTTGAGGACATTAGGGAGGACAGCCTTGAGGATTTGGTTCCTAATAACTCCACGGATGTAGAGACCTTATATGACTCCTTATTAAGCATGCCAAGGCTGTGGCGTGGGCTGGTAGTAAGCAGGGTCAGGGGATGCATATTCTTGTGAACTGGGCAACTAGAGGCGTTTTCGAAAGTGAAGGTACAAGAATCATATAGCATTAATTAATCCTGGTTTATATAAATGCAATTTTTTAATCGTTGTCTAATTTAAGAATTTAGTCGGGGCGCCTGGGTGGCGCAGTCGGTTAAGCGTCCGACTTCAGCCAGGTCACGATCTCGCGGTCCGTGAGTTCGAGCCCCGCGTCGGGCTCTGGGCTGATGGCTCAGAGCCTGGAGCCTGTTTCCGATTCTGTGTCTCCCTCTCTCTCTGCCCCTCCCCCGTTCATGCTCTGTCTCTCTCTGTCCCAAAAATAAATAAAAAAACGTTGAAAAAAAAATTAAAAAAAAAGAATTTAGTGAGCATTTACATGTATTTAGGTATAAAGAAAATAACAGAGTATAATTTCACAGACCTCATTTAACTGAACAAAGAGAGTAAACTACTGTAGTGGTACAAGGAAGAGCTGACTGCTCAACAGAAGCTTTTTTGCACACTTCCTTATTTTAAAAAAATCATCAATATTTTTGATTTGACCTAATAAAACACAAATTGTTTCATGGTAAATGTCCTTTTAACCATGCTTTTTGGTCAGTCAAACTCGGTAAAAATAAATGTTTCAGGTTCTCTTCCAGAGGAGGACAGGAAGATCTTTTTGAGAGCGAGAGCACTTCTGAAGAAGCCTATTTTTCCCACGAACAGAATAAATATAAGGAATATAGTCTTGTACATGGCTTAGAGTAGTACTAAACCAGTTTGATTCAGGCATTTCTCTGCCCATGTCTTTGATGTTTCATATTTTCTAGGCATGGTGGTCTATACCCGAAAGTCTTCATCCAAATCCCTCTGGCCTTTTCCCCATGCATCCACATTCAAATTCAACTACGTGATCATTGTGCTGCTGAAGGCAGATCATGGTGTATGGGTCTTGTTATGATTTATTGCTTCATTGATATGCACGCTTGGTTTCCTTTGTGACTCTTTCTAGTTAGATCCCTGCACCTTATGCCGCCATGTGCAATGGTTCTGAGCAGAATGGTCCTCCAATCTAATTTGACCCTGTCCTAGACCTTCATAACAATTGGTGTCTTTCTGATTGCATTCTGAATTCTGTTGACCAGAATATACTGCCTTTGCTCCATGGACAGGATTCAGGCTCTCCAGTACCTTTCCCACCTTTCTTAACAGGCTCAACCCAGCTTCACCCTCAGATTTTGGAATTGAACCCTTCTGCTTGTTTTCATCTAAGAAAAGACCTTCGATTAACATGCTCTGGGGTTATACTCTATTATCATCTAATACGTTGTGTGTGTGTGTGTGTGTGTGTGTGTGTGTGTACATGTGTTGCAATCCCCGTTATTATTCAAGTAGAAGGTGGGATGGTACCATTGGTTTACTAGATTTCAAACAAATTCTTAAGAAGAACACATGTGGCAGCTTCTAATTTGAGAAACTGGAAACTAGAATCATTCAACTTTTACTATATAATTAGTACCTCTGAGAATAGGAAGAAAGCAAAACCTTAAAATCTGCATGTCCCTAATGAATATTAACTATTACGCTCTGATGGTGCAAGATGAATCCTCTCATAACAGACTGTTTACATCACAGGCAGATGTTTCTGTTTACTTGGATGTAATTGAGAGTGACACATTGTGGTGAGGTCCAAAATCCATTTTTCTGTCACTCTGTAATTGGGTATTATATAGGCTTGCAAATGTATTTCTAAAGAACTTGTTCCCCCCCCCCTTAAAATTAGTGACATATAATTTCTCTTTTCCTATCATATTTTAAAAAATAAAAATAATATTAAGTTTGACCACAGAAGGCAGTATGTTCAAATGTCCATGTAATGTAGGAATGTCCTATCTAAATATTCTTACAAATGGAATTTAGTGTTGTAAAAAGTGGTCCATACAGATTATATGTCAACTCTAATGATTATCATATTTTGTTTTCCTTTCTTTCCAGCCTAAAAATATCCACTTATATCAATTGCTTCATGAGTCCTTATAGGGCACCATTTCTATACCTTCACCACCTTGGTATTTCTTTTAATAATCCTGATTTGTAAACACTCTTCTTAAACTTTATTGTGCTTTGACAATACAAGTGAAACAAAAAATATCACCTAATTTTGTAAAATAAAAACTAAAAGTTTAAAAAATAAAAAAAATATATATATATTTTAATTTTTTTAATGGTTTATTTATTTTTAAGACAGAGGGAGACAGAGCATGAGTGGGGATGGGGCAAAGAGAGAGGGAGACACAGAATCTGAAGCAGGCTCCAGCTTCTGAGCTGTCAGCACAGAGCCCAACGCGGGGCTCAAACTCACGAACTAGGTGATCATGACCTGACCTGAAGTCGGACGCTCAACCGACTGAGCCACCTAGGCGCCCCTAAAAATATATTTTTAATCTACTCCTTTTAAACAATGAAGATTTTATTTTAGAATAATTTTAGATAATAGAGAAAAATTGTGAAATGTACAGAGAATTCTTATTATCCAGCACCTAGCCTCCTCTATTATTAACGTCTTAAATTTGTAGGGTATGTTTGTCACAATTAATGAATCAATACTGATACATTATTATTAACTGAATTCTATAACTGTTTTAGATCTATTACTGTTGTAGGCAGACTAATGTCCCCCAGGGAAGTACACACCCCAACCCCAAGAAATTGTGTATATATTGGGTTATATGGCAATGAAGAATTCAGGTTGCAGAAGAAATTGAGATTGCTAACTAGCTGACCTTAGAATAGAGCTCTTCTGGATTCTCCTGGTAAGATCAGGGTAGTTACGGGACCCTTAAATGTGGAAGGTGACAGCAGCAGAAGCAATCAGATGCAATGTGAGGACCCAATCCAGCCTCTCTGGCTTTGGGAGCATCCAACCCACCCTCTCTGGCTTTGGGAGGACCCAATCCACCCTCTTGGCTTTGGAAGCACCCAATCTGCCCTCTCTGGCTCTGGGAGCACCCAATCCGCCCTCTCTGCTTTGGGAGCCCCGAATCCATCTTCTCTGCTTTGGGAGCATCCAACCCACCTTCTCTGGCTTTAGAAGGACCCAATCCACCCTCTCTGTTTTGGAAATACCCAATCCACCCCTCTGCTTTTGGGAGCACCCTCTCTGCCTTTGGGAGCACCCAGTCCACCCTCTGCTTTGGGAGCACCCAATCCTCCCTCTCTGGCTTTGGGAGCAATCTCTGAAGCCTCAGAAGGGTTAATGAGTGTATTCTCATGCCAACACCTTGATTTGAGTTCAGTGAGGCTCACTTTGGACATCTGAACCACAAAAGTGTAAGAAAAATAAATGTGTGCTGCTTTAAGCCACCAAGTTTACAGTCATTTGTTATAGCATCCATAGAGAGTTAATTACACTTAAGTTTTTTTATTTTTATTTTTTTAATGTTTATTTATTTTTGAGACAGAGAGAGACAGAGCATGAACGGGCGAGGGTCAGAGACAGAGGGAGACACAGAATCTGAAATAGGCTCCAGGTTCTGAGCGGTCAGCACAGAGCCCGACGCGGGGCTGGAACTCACGGACCACAAGATCATGACCTGAGCCGAAGTCGGACGCTTAACCGACTGAGCCACCCAGGCGCCCCTACACTTAAGTTTTTAACCTAATGGTCTTTCTCTGTCTCAGTGAACACTGTGTTTAGTTGTCATGTCTCCCAATCTCCCTTCCTGTCCTGTTTTCACAAAGGTCAGGACTCCCCATTTTCCCCTCACGGATTTTTTCCCCAGTATTTATCTTGCATGGCCGATCCCATCTTGATGTCTGATTCCTAGAGGATATGAGCCAACCCAGCTTTTCAGCCCATTTAACAGCCTCCTACCCCCAGGCCTTGGACAGTCTGCAGTCAGTGAACACCAGATGGGAGGGGCACATGGATGGTGACCCCCCAACATTAAAAGGCTCCATTTACACTCTAGACTCCAGCTGAGCCCATGTCTTCATTTACCTGTTTCCCTTGCTCTATCATGCTTCTTTCATTCTCTTTTTCCTGAGCCTACTCCTCCAGTAAATCTCATGTACCTAAAACCCTGCTCAGACCCCACATCTAGGGAATCTTATCTAAGGCAACGCCCATTACATTTGAGTGGATAAGGCAACATGATTTTGGCGCTCAAGGATCTTGGGTCTCTTGGTTGGGTAAGGGGTTTTTCCCATTTGCAGAGAAGAAATTGTGAATGAGGGGTGTACTGACTGAAGTTATTAATCCAAATCACTTAATTAACGTATCCATTGATGCTTATTTTCAAGAAATTCGTTTTATTTGGCCATGAGTCCTGGTGATAAAACCTTCTGGGATATCGGATATCTCCAAACAGGGATGAGGCCAAATAAGGGTTTAGTGAAGACCAGTGGCTCACAATGCCTGCCAAGTGTCCTATCCCTCCCCTCTTGCTCAAAACAATTATGTGTAGAGTGCATCGCTAGCTTACTAATCATATTCCAGAAGAATTTCTCAATGATCAGTAAGTCTATCTTTTGAGGATTTATTTTAAATCCCCATCTAGTGCTATCAGTCAATGAAAATAATCACTTGAGTTTAATATCTTCAACCATATTCCTGTCATGTAAGCAGAAAAATTAATTTAAAATAATGACAAAACTCAGCATGTGTTCATAAATTAATTCTTATGATATAGAAGCTTTATATGTATCCTAATGTTCACATTCTAGAATCTGATCATCATTTAATAACGGTGATGACATCATGCAATTAAACAGTAAAAAAAAAAAAAAATCCTGGAATACAAAAGTCACAGATCAGATTAATTTAAATTAATGATGTATGTAAATGCTGACAATTTAAATGCTAAATGTTTCCATATAACAAACATTAACTGAACATTTACTCTAGATGAAATTATGCCAACCACTGTGAGGAAAACAAAGATAAGCAAGACCTAGTTCCTGTAATCCCAGGGCACGAGAGATATTGAGAAGACAGATGTGTGCGTGAGAAATTCTAAGGCAGATTATAAAGACTGCTCTGATAGAGCTCAAGAAAGATGAGGAATTTGATAACAGGAAAGATAGAAACTAATTAATTCCAGTGTAGAAAGGCAAAACGTCCTAACAAGAAAAGTATAAAGAAATCTCTCTTTTGTCTTTGGGTGATCTTACTGATTCATATTCCCCCTGTGATATCCTCTCACTTAAATATATACATATATATACATGTACTATTACATCAGATGATAAAAAGAAGAGTGACAATACACAAAAATAATTCATATATATAAACATAATCATATCAAAATAAAGAGGAGATCATCGTAATTATTATAGTTCTCATTTCTGTAACCAGTCACATAATTGTAGCTGTTTTTATCACTACTCTTTTCAACAAGCCACTCCATGCTCCTTTAGTGCTTAGTGAGTAGCTAGGGTTGTGGTTGTGGTTCTTTGCCTGGTGAGGTGAACCAACCCTTCATCCCTGAAGATTCTGGGCCACCAGCTGTCCTGCTTGAATTGCTTAGATGTAAATTAGGTTAGTGTTATTTAGCTTTCTATCAACTTGAACTACAAGATATGGGATGGGTAAAGTACAGGCTCCTGATTCCTTCTCACCCCAATCATGTAGCCAACTCAGTTTCAGTTTGATTGGGTTGATTACCCTGGATCCCTGCCTGGCCTGTTTAATCAGTGTCATGAGAAGCCCAAAGTGGCCGGTGGCAGTCGACTTTCACTTCAGGGAATCACTGTGTCACCTGGTGTAATGATATTTGGAATAGAGACCTGGAGACCATCAAAACCTAAAGTCTTGGAGACAAGAAGCAAGCTGTTTTTTATGGTTCTAGCACTTTCCATAACGTGACACCTTTGTTGAAACGTGTCCACATTTGTTGAATAAACAAATAGAAAATGTAGACTAAGCATTACACAGAGGATTAGACAATATGCCACATTTAGTTCACATCCATAGGCCCCCAAAATATGTCTCAGGGCAACTGAAACTTGCTCATTTAATCAGAGAACTACGTTTTGGAGTTATTAGAAGTGGTCAAGAGTTGCTAAAGGAGCAGACATCAGCAAAAACTGGCCTACTTTTTATCATACTTAACAAAAATAACATATATGCCATGGTAAACAAAAGAAAACAAATCAGAATTTGTTTATTACTGTTTCAGGAGGAAGAAAATGTCATGATCTGGGTATCCAAAAATTAATCAGCTTTAAATTAAACACTAGAGTTTATGCTTTGTACACATGTAACTCATCTTTTGTTATTTCAGTTCACAAATTTGTTTCAGTAAACTTTTACTGAAGTTCCTGGAATTTAGATTCTGTTTCCATTTATTTTGTACTCATTAAAGGAATAAAGGTTTAGCCAAAACATTTGTATTCTCTCTTCTACTGATATTAGCAATGTGGAAATAGAAATCTTACTTAAGTTTGTAAATGATTAAGTTATAAACTTAAGTTTATAACAGGAAGGGTAATGGGGTCTCAATTCATATATTGATCTACTTTTATTTAGCTGTGGGAACTAGCTCATGTAAAGTTTTTTATATGCACATTAAGTGCAAAGTATTTCTCACTAAATTTCCCATAGATATATATTTTGCCCAGTAATACTGTGTACTTTAAAATTTATTACATGTAGAATAAAATATCATTCACTTATATGCCTATTTATCCTAATATACAACCTAATGAAAATTACTTTTGTGTACATATTTATATTCATTAAAAACAATTTTTCTATATTTGTACTAAGAAGCACACCTATAAAAGCAGAATTCAATTGCTTACTCTTGAAAACTAATTATGTATAGTTAATTATATACACTCAAAATTTAGTGTTTCAATTTAAGGAAACATTATTAATTGTCCAGTTAATCTGGGCTTTAAACATTTCTTTGAGAATTTAAAGGTGGTCAGTGAATATAAATTCTTTTTGTCATAGTGAATGCCTTACTGTGTCTTAGAAACAAAATGATGTCTTTATTCTTTTACAAAGTTCACCTTCAATTGTATACTGCCAGAGTTGACAAAATAGTCCCTTTTAAAACATGGATTTATGGGCAAACACAGTAAGAAAATAATCTTTATCTCAATCTCTTTAATACACAACCTCAAATGTGAGTTCTGGAAAGATCAAGAAAGGTAATAAAGAACAGACATATGGATAGAAACTAAATTCAAAATGAGTCAGATATATACATATATTTTTTAAAGAATAGATATGTAGTGGAAAGGACTCAAAATACATATCCTATACCTACCTCTCTTAGCTTAGATTTCGTAACTGGTATGGTAGGGACAGTAACAGTAAGGTTTATGTGATTTATTTAAGATGGGGTCACATATATAGTAGCACAGTGCCTGGTCAAAGCAAGCACTCATTCTAAGTCAGATGATTATTATCTATACAAGTAGAGAGGGAAGGGAAAATGTTGGGTGTCAGTTATGTTTTAGCAATTCTCCCAATATTTCAAATTTTTTCATTATTATATCTCTTAAAAAAAATTTTTTAGGCTTCTTTATTTATTTTGATAGAGTAAGGGAGGGGAAAAGAGAAGGGGAGACAGAGAATCCCAAGCAGGCTCAGTACTATCAGCTCGGAGCCTGACATGGGTCTTGATCCCATGAACCATGAGATCATGACTTGAGCTGAAATCAAAAGTTGAACACCCAACTGACTGAGCCACCCAGGTGCCCCTCTTCATTATTATATTTTTCGATGATCTGTGATCAGTGATTGACTTGCTGAAAGCTCAGATGATGGTTAGCATTTTTTGGAAATGAAGTATTTTTTAATGAAGGTACACTTAAAAAAAAAATAATGCTATTGTGGGTGCCCGGGTGGCTCAGTCGGTTAAGCATCCGACTTCAGCTCAGGTCATGATCTTGCGGCCCGTGAGTTCGAGTCCCACGTTGGGCTCTGTGCTGACAACTCAGAGCCTAGACCCTGCTTCAGTTCCTGTGTTTCCCTTTCTCTCTGTGTCCACCCCCCGACCCTGACTCGTGCACTGTCTCTCAAAAAATGAATACATGTTAAAAAACATTTTTTTAATTAAAAAAATAAAACATAATGCTATTGAACACTTAATCGACTGCAGTGTAATGTAAACATAACTCTTACATGTACCAGAAAATCAAAACGTTCATTTGACTCACATTATTGAGCTACTTGCTTTATTGTGGTGATCTTGAACAGAACCTGCATTATCTCTGGGGTATACCTGCACATGAGAAAGGCTGATGGAAGGGGCTGTGTGGCAAGGACAGAGACTGGCCTCTCACAACTGAGTGCAGACCTTGACCAACAGATAGCAAGACAAGCAGTACTAGGACCTCAGTCCTACAACTCCAAGAAAATGAATTTCCCACCTACTGAAGGGAGCTTGGTAGTGCATTTTTCCCCAGCTGAGTTTCCAGATAAGGACGTGCTCAGGCAACATCATGACTTTAGCCTTATGAGACCCTGAGCAGAGGACTCACTAAATTATGCAAAACTCCCATGAAAACTGTGTTTTATTTTAGGCTAACTTTGTGTGATTGGTTATGCAATGAGATAAACCAAATACAAGTGCACATGAATGTTTCTTAGAGTTTAACACATAATTTGACGGCATCTGGTGTGCATCAGGCACTGTCATAGGTCCTGCTTGTCGGAGAGATGAAGACTTACAATTTTGTGAAACACATGAGTAAAATCTGATGTGCTAGAAACTAGCTGAAAAGGGTCATGAAACATCCAAGGGGGGGGGCGGGTATGGAGCCTGGGGAAGCAGGGACTTTGTCAGAAATGGTTTTGCTGGGATGATATGGGGAACCACACAGAGAAGTTTGCTTTCGATCTCATATATTTATTGCTCATAACACCTACTTTAAACTGGGCCCAACGAATAGCTTTTTAAAGTGTGGTCCATTACCTGCACACACAGCCCTTTCTCTTACTGGTGAGGAAGTATTTAGTTGAGTGGAAGCCATGCAGAGGCTCCTCCCAGAGATTCTTCCCAGAAATCACAAAGACAAGGAAAGATGGCAATATTAACAATGGCTGGATGGGCTTTACAAGATATTACGACACTGGTTCTATAGCTTAATGTGGGAACAAATGTCACCTAAGAGCTTGATAATAATGACGCTTTTCTGAGTACCAGACATGACTTATGGGATCCACATCTCTGGAGGTGGGGCCCAGTGAAGCCACACTGTTATCACACTCTTTGATGATGAATCTTTGCCATGGTAAATTAGAGAAACAATGCCGTAGAATTACCTTGTCTATCCTATTTTGTTCCTCCTAACGTGGGTAACTCTCTTGGTCTTTGTTATTTCCTGGGAAAGACCTCTGGTCCTCTATGTGATGTTCACTCAGCGGACTGTCCTGGCCCCTCTTCGGTAGGAGATGGGATCTTGAACTCCCATCCTGACTTAGTAGGACCTGACTTGGACCTGCCAAATGTTTCCATCACACACCACCCAGTCAGATCAAAACTGACGAATGATCACTGCAGACATGGCTCAGTTGGATAGGAGACTATCTACCAACAGGATACTACAACGAAGTAACAATAGATTTGAAAAAGAGAAAAGATGACTATATTAACAAAAGGGCTTGGCTCTAAGATTAATAGACTCTCCACATCCAAAAGAGTCAAAGCATAAAAAACAAAGTCGACAGCAAAAGTCACAACATGGACGATCATCCCTTTTTTCTGTTTTTCTTTATGGAGAGTGTAACTTCACATAACTTGCAATCTGACTTCAAGAACAATCTCCCATTAGGTTCCTGTCAACCAAGTGGTTTTGTTCAATGTTTCCTCATGGCTGGACCCACATCATGCACTTTTGTCTAGGATATCACAGGACTGATGAACATACTTTCAGTGCTTCCCTCCACTGTGGCAACAGGGGTCATTTGTCCCATTACGGATACCCTTACTGGAGTCACTCAGGGAGGAAAGAATCTCTCAGTATCTCTACTGTAAAGTTACATGTTTTCCCTCTGTAAACAATAAATACTTTGTGAGGAAATATTCTGAGGCTACATAAAATGCTGTTCCTCATCCCACACTCTCCAATATTTTAGCCTCCACTGACGGTTTTATCTTGCCTAACATTTTACTATAATGACCATCACATAGTGATTGTGTGATTCCAACATTCTTTCTACAGTTATGGCATCTTACTGTAAGAAACAGCGGTCCCTTCTAGCTATTCACTTATTTACATACCTAATTTATTTAATGTGTTATAACCCATTATTGTTCTTATGTATTTCCTGCTCAAATTGTTTTCCATTTGGCTATCATGAGCACCTTTAATCTAACTCTGGTGTCTGTCATGTCCTCATCATTTTTGAGGGCTTTTTTTCTTACTTTGGGCACCATCACATGCTCTATGTTCATCTGGAATGTTCTCTTCCCCAGGTCTGAATCAATCTTTTTTTTTTTTTTTTAAATTTTGTTTTTTCAACGTTTATTTATTTCTGGGACAGAGAGAGACAGAGCATGAACGGGGGAGGGGCAGAGAGAGAGGGAGACACAGATTCGGAAACAGGCTCCAGGCTCTGAGCCATCAGCCCAGAGCCTGACGCGGGGCTTGAACTCACGGACCGTGAGATCGTGACCTGGCTGAAGTCGGACGCTTAACCGACTGCGCCACCCAGGCGCCCTAATCTTTTTTTTTTTTAGGAAGCTCTAGATTATTTAACTGCAGAACATAATTAGCAACCAAGACCTATGCTCTAGGCATGTTCATTGCTAAAATATGTCATTTTTCAGAGGCCTTCACATTGTACAGAACTATAATACACACACATTTACATCTATTATAAACAACAACCTCTCCACCCAATTCATAGTTCTCTTTATACATTGAAATCCATGAGATTATACAGCACCACCAATTCTAATGCAATACTACAGAGGTCATTCTAGATTTGCCTCTTTCCATATTTTGAACACTCTTTTCCAAGAGTAAGAAGCCTGGATTCCATTACACTCAATATCGTTTCTTATTTGCTTAGGCCCCTGTGTGTAGCCACAAGGACACCAATAGGTCTTGTGGGGCCCCATAAAAATATTCATGTGGGGGCTCTGCATATATAAATAATATGATTTAAATTATGTAGAAAATTCATGGGTTCACATAAGGTGTAGAGACATATCAATAAAGACTTAGAAAAATGGGTAGAGGCACATATGTATTTGTTTATTGTCAAATCAATGCATGTAGAACCAGCTTTTCCTGATGTTTATTATCAAATGCACCATTCTTGGTTAGTTTCCTATCTCTCAGGAGAAAGGAACAAGGTTATTATTACTCATAACAGGAACTTCTGAACCTATTTATATATTTTTTTATTTTTTTCAACGTTTATTTATTTTTGGGACAGAGAGAGACAGAGCATGAACAGGGGAGGGGCAGAGAGAGAGGGAGACACAGAATCTGAAACAGGCTCCAGGCTCTGAGCGGTCAGCACAGAGCCCGATGCGGGGCTCGAACTCACGGACCGCGAGATCATGACCTGAGCCGAAGTTGGACGCTTAACCGACTGAGCCACCCAGGCGCCCCCTGAACCTGTTTATATTAAAGCAATATACATGATCTTGTCTCTGCAGTGCTTAATAAGTTATTGTTGACTCCATAATTTCTCATGACACTGTACCATCCATCCTGCCCCTCACGAATATTGGTTTCCAATGACTCTCTCCAAGTTTGTTACTATGTTTCATTGAAAGTACCCATAAATGCTAGTCTTCCCCAGAGGGTGCAGAAAAAATAGAAACGATGCTTCATTTTATGGCCATATCCAATTTACCATACAGAATTTTCTGGTAAAAATATAGAACAGCATATCCTTCTTTTGAAGTCTGTAGGCTGTAGTCACTGCACTTCTAGAATAAAATCCCTCTCAATGTTACCATATTCCTTGCTTTCCCGCCTTCCACACAATATCACCATAGGGAGGGTAGATGAGGGATCCTGGACAGAGCAAGAAGAATGGTCTCATTTGGACAAGGAATGTCTGTCTCTCACCTTGTATGTCTCAAGACCCACCAGGAAAAGCACCGGCATCTCATCATTTAATGGTAAGAGAGCACACGGGTTGGAAAGACTGGGTGGTCACGAATGCTTGTGGAGAACACAGGCTGAGACTTTTGAGGAGGAGTCCCTGACATGTGACGAAGAACCTGCAAAGTGATACCAGGGGTGATGGACTCTCTGAAGCCCTCACATGCAGCACAGACATCAGAAGGCAAAGCGGCAGGAGCCAGTATACTGGCCACATATTTGGCTGAAGCCAGCGAACTGCCAGTCGCCCAGAGCCCTGAACCCTGCTTGGTTCTAAATGTAGGTCTCTGCAGGTCAGCGTCTCTTGCCCACATGAATTGTCCCCATTCCATGAAAGAAATAGGGGCCTATAGAAGCAATCCTCTTGGCTACTGCTCTCCTGAAACCATGGGGAAGCCGGAGGGTCCAGGAAAAACCCCACAGGCATGAGTCTTGGTCCTTGGGGCATCTGGTCTATCTCATGTGGGACTGTGGAGGACCAGAAGGCTAGAGAATATCCCTGAGGGGACAAAAAGGACGGGCGTGCATGGGGCCACGCTAGGCTTGGAGCTTCCCGTCTAGATGGCACTGCAAAGGACAACACTCCAAAGGCCCCTGTGATGCATGTTCAGGTCTAGGACATTCTGCGTAGCCTAACTCCTGGCTGCTCCAAGCCACTGCCTGCCCAGATGCCCTCCTGGCCCGGGGCTGGCCTCTAAGGGGCTGTGCTTCCTGCCATGAAATCTTACCTGTGTGCCTTTCCATTGCCTCTGAATTGCCCTTCTGCCTCCATCATCTTTAATCATTTGAAATTTCTAATATTGAGATTATTTTCAAAATTGCTGCTATATTAGTGTATGAAAGTGAGTATCATCTTACACAGATCTCGCAATCACTGTTGCTTAATTTCTTAAAAATGTTTTTTTTTTTCAACGTTTATTTATTTTTGAGACAGAGAGAGACACAGCATGAACGGGGGAGGGGCAGAGAGAGAGGGAGACACAGAATCGGAAACAGGCTCCAGGTTCGGAGCCATCAGCCCGGAGCCTGACGCGGGGCTCGAACTCACGGACCGCGAGATCGTGGCCTGGCTGAAGTCGGACGCTTAACCGACTGCGCCCCCCAGGCGCCCCCATTGTTGCTTAATTTCTTAAAGCCCCTTCTTGGAAGTGAACTTGCTTGGCCAAAATGTGAACTAGGAAGACTCAGGCAGATATTAAAGAAGGCTTGTGTCACAGCCATAAGTTTTAACTCAAAATTAACCTTACATTTTTACATTCAATAGATACATTTTTATTTTCCATGTCGTTATTGAGGAAGGTACTATTTCCCTTTCCTTTTTACATCATTTTTTTTTTACTCGTTTCATTAACTTTTAATGAATTTGTGCATCTGCTTCATATTGTTTAGAAATGTTACTGGTACTTGTTTTATATCAAATTCCATTGGAAATGGTAAAGCAAATGTCATCTGAGGTATTAAGTCTTGTGTCAGAATGACTTTGTACCCACTTCTAGGGGAGCCATAAAAGAGCCGACACTCACAGGTGTGTATATATATATATATATATATATATATAGTAATATATATATATAAATATAAGAAATTATATAAATATATAAATATAATTTATATTTGTAAATATATAAATTTATAAATATATAAATTAAGAAATATATATATATATAGTAATCTCAATTATATGGAAAACTTTTTCTCAATGACAGTTTTTTAGAGGAAACAAAATAGCTCAGAACCCGCATAGATTATTGTTATATACAAATATTTAAAGGAATATTACAGGTAGAAGAAATGAACGTATCAATTTCAAATATATTTTTAAACCTGAAGTTCCAGTGTTATCTTTCTAGTTACAGATGCTACAATAGTATCTACACCTTTAATAAAAATGTGATCAGTTTGAAATTCTTTTATTTATCAAAACTGTATTGCCCAACTGTAAGATATTGAATGGTTTATTAGTGACTTTTAGAAATGTCTCATGTTATGTCTTTTTAAATCACTAGATACAATTTATCAAATATCTTTCCTCCAAATTTTTTTCTGGTGGTCTATTACCACCAAAGATGCTTTTTCTCCAGTCTTACTATATTTCATATCTAGTTCAAATCATATTTCTTCTACTATTCATTAGATTATATTTTTCTAAGGTTAGAATCCTTTTTACTTCTTAGCTTTAGTTCCTATTTCTCCAGCTTCTATTTAGAAATGATGCACATCATTTTATTAATATATTAAACATCACTAGTTAATTGTATTTTTTGGCCTTTTGCTAAGCTGAGGCTAAAAATTAAACCTTGGCCAGATCATTAAAATGAGCTCAATCTTTTTCTTTCTTAACTTACACCTATGACTTCTCACTGAATTTTATATTTTCCCTATTCTTCTTAATTATAATTTCAAAAGAAAGCATCATTTTATAGACCACACACTTGCACACATACATACACATAAACCAAAGAGGCACACTTCCCTGCTTATAAACTACTTAGGCAAGAGACTTTGGGTCACTATTATTTCAGAATATCTTAAAACTTTGCTGTTGTGGGAATACTTCCTATCATTCAGGACTGGTGTGTATGGATGCTTTATAGTCAGCAGAACATTAAGCTCCCCATATGTGAAAATATAAAGAAGGGGCTTTTTATTTTCAGAACCAAATGAAATTAATTGCAAACACCTTCCTACTATAAAAAGCCTAGCAATGCCAGGCAAAAGCAAAAAAAAAAAAAAAAAAAGGATTTAGTGAGAGTGAGTGATTACACAGAAAAAACAGGTTTGAAAATGAGTGACTTAACACTTTTAACCTTCA
Organism: Leopardus geoffroyi; assembly: GCF_018350155.1. NCBI lineage: Eukaryota > Metazoa > Chordata > Mammalia > Carnivora > Felidae > Leopardus > Leopardus geoffroyi. The sequence continues at coordinate 3,263,058 of NC_059329.1, read as the reverse complement.
CACACACACACATGCACACACACGCACGCACCCATGGGCGTGCACAGGCAGAGGTTAGTGTACTCAAACAAGCAAGGTAAGGAAGAGGACATCAGACCCCTGAAAAAAGCCTAGAAACTCAGAGTGCCCGTGAAAGAATTGCCAGTTTCAGGAGCAAAAAAGAAACTTGTTTTTTTTCTCATGTGGAGGAGATATTCTCCTGTGACAAGTTGAGAGAGGCAAAGCAATCCGCATGTCCTGGTTGGTGGCTAAAATTGTAACCACTTACCAGGAGAAAAACAAAAGCCAGTAAGACTGGATGGGTGTGAACGCAACACATTCCAAGGTGCAGGGAACCACACTAAAGCTTCATCTGAAAGACACCAGGAAACATACAGAGGTGCTTCTGAATATACAGTGAAGAGTCTCCTTGAAGAAACGTATTTTGTAGGAATCAGGATCGGATTTGGAGAGCAATGGATCTTGGCTGATGCAATTAAATCTTGCCCTGAATTCCTACCTCGAGACTTCTACTTCTGGCCGACGTGGAATACCCACGCCCCCAAGACAATAAAAAACATGTAGAATATATAACATGATGGTTTGCAAAACACTGGGCTTCGGGTGATGAGGAAAATGATATTTGAAACCACAGAGGTTAGCTCTTTGCCTCAACTTACTGCACTAAAGAAGTTTCCAGGCAGCGGTCCCTGGAGGTGGGTCCAAGGCACATCGTAGTGACCTTCCTGAATGGAAGATGTCAAGTCCGGGCCCACTGAGGTGCTAGAATTTGTCAGAAGGTGTCAGAGAGGAGAGTGCTTCACACAGAAAGAGCTCCGGGGACCCAAAGAGGATCCCCCTCTGCTGTTCAGGCAACGGAATGATCAGGTGCCCCAGTGATATGAGAGGTGTTTGGGGAAACTGCCTGGGGCTGGGAAAATAAATACAGCGCCCGAAAGGACCAGAGACGTGAGTCCCAGCACCCACAGAAGGCCTGGGGTGCTGCCTAATCCCCCGCATACTGGAAACCTCATGACTCACAGGGCATGACACAGGTAAACACAGGATCTTTACTAAGCACTGGGGAATTACTAGCCTTGACTGAGCACTGCTCCTACTTCCTATCCCTTAAACGTACGACCCGCCTGGGACACCTGGCTGGCTCAGTCCGTTGAGCCACAAACTGGTGATTTCAGCTCAGGTTATCAGCTCATGATTCTTGGGTTTGAGCCCCGGGTCAGGCTCTGTGCTGACACTGTGGAGCCTGCTTGGGAGTCTCTTTCTCTCTTTCTTTCTCTCCCTCTCTCCCCACCCCCATCGGCTCCTCTCTCCCACTAGTCTCTCAGCTTTCTCTCTCTAAAATAAAAAAAAAAAAGACCCAATGGGATCAAATTATCTCTAAGTAACTTAACTGCATTATATAACAAAGGTCAAGAACATGTACACTACAGTAGAATATATATATTCTTACAAATATGTGCATATAGAATGTATGTATGCTTATGAATATATACAAACAATATATATATACTTATTGTATATATATAATATGTGTATATATATTCTATGAAGTACAGAATACTTTAATTCCAAATATTTAATACAAAAATACCCAGTACCAAACTAAGTGAAATCCACAATGTCCAGCAACAATAAAAAAAAAATTACCTGAGTTGCAAAGAAGTAGGATCATGTGACATAAAGAGGAGAAAAATGTCTCAGTTAAAACCAAGCCTGAACTGACACAGATGTTACATGAGAAGAAACACATATTAAAACAGTTCTCAGGACTGTATTCTGTATGTTCAAAAACTTACATAGAGACATGGAAGATACAGAAAAAAAAAAAAAAAGGCCAGGGTGGGTATTTATAGATGGAACTGTAATGTCTGAGCTGGAAAATCCAGAGAATGAGATGATGGTAGAGATGAGACGCTACATAAGAAAAGATTAGTAAACTCGAAGGCACAGCATTGGAGCCTATCTAACATGAACCGTAAAGAAAATCAAACAAGGGGCGCCTGGGTGGCGCAGTCGGTTAAGCGTCCGACTTCAGCCAGGCCACGATCTCGCGGTCCGTGAGTTCGAGCCCCGCGTCGGGCTCTGGGCTGATGGCTCAGAGCCTGGAGCCTGTTTCCGATTCTGTGTCTCCCTCTCTCTCTGCCCCTCCCCCGTTCATGCTCTGTCTCTCTCTGTCCCAAAAATAAATAAACGTTGAAAAAAAAAAATTAAAAAAAAAAAATCAAACAAAACAACTAAGAATAATAAACAGCATCAGAGAAGTTTAGGACAACTCTGAGCAACCTGATGTATGTGTAGCTATAGTCCCTAAAAGAGAGAGGGGAGAGTAGAAAAAATACTGGAACAAATAAAGGTCACAAGTATTCCATATTTGATTAAAATGTGTATATATATATATATATATATATATATATATATATATATATGGCTCCACAGATCCAAGAAATTCAATGACACTCAAGCACAAAGAATATACATAAAATGACATCAAGGTACATCCTAATCGAATTGTTCAAAACCAATGACAAAGAAGAAATCTTTCTTAAAAGCATCCAGAAGAAAAAAGAACGTATTACGGATAGGACGACAAAGATGGTGACAGGAGGCGATCTCCGGCAGGAAGTCATGCAGAAGAGAAGATAGTGACAGTTCGCCGTTAGAGTGACAGGGAAAATACTGTCCTATTAGACTTCCGTAAGGGGACCTTTCAAGAACACAGGTGAAATAAAAATGTTTTCAGATATAAAAAATTTGATGGAATTCATTACCAACACAGCTACACTGTAAGAAATTTGTATTTTGTACATTTTTTAAGTTTATTAATTTTTTTAAAATTTTTTTATGTTTATTTATTTTTCAGACAGAGAGAAACAGAGCATGAACGGGGGGAGGGTCAGAGAGAGGGAGACACAGAATCTGAAACAGGCTCCAGGCTCTGAGCAGTCAGCAAAGAGCCTGACACGGGGTTCGAACTCGTGACCACAAGATCATGACCTGAGCCGAAGCTGGACGCCTAACAGACTGAGCCACCCAGGCGCCCCTATTTATTAATTTTGAGAGACAGAGAGCATGGGGGGGAGGGGTAGAGGCAGAGGGAGAGAGAGAGAGTACTAAGCAGGACCTCACTGTCAGTGTGGAGCCTAACGCAGGGGTTGACCCCATGAACCACGTGATCATGACCTGGGCCAAAGGCAAGAGCCGGACGGACACTCAACTGACTGAGCCATCCAGGTGCCCCAAGAAATGTTTTTATTTTTTTTTATTTTTATTTTTATTTTTCAACGTTTATTTATTTTTGGGACAGAGAGAGACAGAGCATGAATGGGGGAGGGGCAGAGAGAGAGGGAGACACAGAATCGGAAACAGGCTCCAGGCTCCGAGCCATCAGCCCAGAGCCTGACGCGGGGCTCGAACTCACGGACCGCAAGATCGTGACCTGGCTGAAGTCGGACGCTTAACCGACTGCGCCACCCAGGCGCCCCAAGAAATGTTTTTAAAAAGTCATCTGAACAGAAGTGATCGTGGATGAAAATATGTGTTTACTTAACGGAACAAGAAGTGCTCACGGTGGTCCCAGATTCCAGCTTTTCCATGAGCAGCTCAAAACTGCCCAAGGTCTGCTTGGCTATGTGACTTCCCCATCGCCTCGTTGGGAAAAGCGGAGTTGAATGTTAGTCTCATCTCTGCCTTCCTCTTTCCCTCAGGATTTCACCCCTCTATGTCCTTACTTCCGTGCCATCACCAAAAATACTGTCAAGCAGGTTTGATGTTTTATTCAACTTTTCTGGTTTGCTTGTCACACAATATTTGGGTGACATAAAATTTGATACAATAAAAGCAGAAGTCTCAGGTCTTCTTTATACCTCTACACACACGCATATTAATACCTATAAAATTTATTTATTTATTTATTCTGAGAGAGACTGAGACAGGGGGAGTAGGGGAGGAGCAGAGAGAAGGGGAGAGACAATCCCAAGCAGGCTCCATGCTGCCAGAGCAGAGTCCGACACGGGACTCGATCCCACAAATCCACAAGATCATGACCTGAGCCAAAATCAGGAGTTGGATGCTTAACTGGCTGAGCCACCCAGGAGCCTCCATATATTAAATACGTTATATAATTTACAACTAAATGTGACTTTGCCAATTTTTTTTAAAAAGCTGTTACCTGTCATTATAAAGTCTCAAATTTCAATATTCTTTTAGACTGTTTTGTAAAGTGATCTGCTATACAAGAATACAAAAGTAAGCAGTAACCCTAGCTGTTGAAGTCCTTTAGGGAACACAATGTATTTTTAGATATCTGTGTTAGAAATGGCATGTTTGACAGCATCTTTGGGAGTGTTCTCTGTGATAAATTGCATATATCAAATTTCTAATAAATTATTTTGTTTCTGTAGCAAATGATCATGTCTGAGCTCTCTTGGCAAATCCATACCTGGGATAAATCTTACTTTTTATTTAATTAAAACATGCAAATGTCCATAGATGCATTAATCATGAAAGACTGAGGCACAGTGAGTTTTATATCAGAAACACATGTGGCCTAACTTTGAATCTGGGATTTGTACCTCTGCTGGTAGAATCTAAGTTTTCTACTCCTCAATTCCCTTGCCAATAAAAGGAATTGAGTAATATCTAATTTGTAGATTTGTGAGAAGAATTTAAAAGAATTCAGGAAAAGTATGTCATATGACAGGCACTCAGCTAATTAATTTAAGCCTGGGGCCAGCTATAATTCGTAATACATGTCTCTGTACAGATGACGGATAAAATTCAGCAACTCTAAACATCAGAGCATGAGTGAATTGTGTCGTTAATTTATTCATCCACTCATTTTGAATGCCAACCTCAGTCAGTGTCAATTCCGATCCCTGCAAGGTACTATTTCCTGTGTCTGAAATGTTATGATAGTCACATGTCTGACTGTATCTCGCCAAACATCCTGAAATAGCAGCATCCCTGCTGTTCTCTGTCCCTTTACCTTGTTTGTTGCTTACCCGATACTTCCCACTATATTTGCTTATCTTTGTTACATGTTCCCACCGTGAAAATGTAAACTTTACAAGGGCCCGAGCTTGTTTATTTTGCTTATGGTTTGTAACTCAGTACCCTGAATTGTGCCAAGCACAATACATGTACCAAGCACAATAAGACATATTTTTGAGAATTAAAAAACTATGCCCTTAATAAAAAAATTGTTTTATAATGTCCTTTAATGGTGGAATGCTGTTTTATACTTATGGACACATATTGTTTTCCTTATTTTTGTTTAAAATATGTTACCATTTTGAATAATGCTAAATGAAACATTTTTGTACATAAATGTTATTGGCTAAGTCTGATTATTTCTTGAGAATGATAAGAATTCCCAATTATATTGTCCCATTATATATTATAATGTCTCTTTACATTTTTATTTTTTTTTATTTTAAAGTTTTAGAGGGAGAGAGAGCATAAGCTGGGGAGGGGGCAGAGGGAGAGAGAAGGGGAGAGAGAGGGGAGAGAGAGAGAGAGAGATGGAGAATCTTAAGCAGGCTCTGCACTCAGCAAGGAGCCTGATGTGGGGCTCAATCCCCTGAACAACGAGCTCATGACCTGAGCCAAAATCAAGAGTTGGATGCTCAACCGACTGAGTCACCCATATGCCCCACCTTTCACAGTTTTAAAACTTAACAGGGTCTTCAGAAAAATGCTCCTCTCTGGAGACCAAAACCAAGCAGTTCACGTCTGCACTCCTTCCAGCCAGCACTGGTGTCAGGCACGTATGTTAACGTGACTCTTATTTCCCAGAACGCAGGTTTTGGAGGCAACAACAAATGGGTCATCGAACAAAAATACTAACAGTTTGAGTATTTATGAGCCAGTATATTACTAGCTGTTGCGTACAAATTATTAGAGTAATTTCTTAATCTACACATTGAAGATTTAGATTATTTCAAGGGTTAAATATCTCAACATGAACTGATAAGTGCCTGGCAGTCAATGAAGAGTAGCCACGATTGCGAGTCAAAAGTATAAATTCAGTTAAAAATGCAATGAATTCCCCAGTTTCTGCTTTTTTCATTTTATAAATACGAGGGATTAAAATCAGGAAGAACTAAGTGGGTATTTTTTTTTAAATGTTTGTTTATTTTTGAGAGAGAGAGAGAGAGAGAGAGAGCGAGCGAGTGCAAGCCTTGGAGGGGCAGACAGAGAGGGAAACACAGAATCTGAAGCAGGCTCCAGGCTCTGAGCTGTCAGCACAGAGCCCGACATGGGGCTCGAACCCATGAACTGTGAGATCATGACCTGAGCTGAAGTCGGACGCTCAACTGACTGAGCCACTCAGGCACCCCTCGTGGACATATTTTTTAAAGATGACATACTAGAAAAAGATACAGTAAATTTTAACACTAGTATATGCAGCTGTAAAATGTAATTTTTTTAAACATTTATTTATTTTTGAGAGAAAGAGAGAGACAAAGCATGAGCAGAGAGAGAGGGAGACACAGCATCCGAAGCAGGCTCCAGGCTCTGAGCTGTCAGCACAGAGCCTGACGTGGGGGTCAAACCCTCGAATCACGAGATCATGACCTGAGCCTAAGTCGGACACTTTACAGTCTGAGCCACCCAGGCGCCCCTGAAGCTGTAAAATAGAAAAGCAATTATTTATGGTATGCACTTTATCTACATAATTAACAACTGTATTAGGAGTATGTCCTCAAACTCCTGCACTGGCTTATTTAATTAACACTCAATAAGGCTATGTCTCTACAGAAATAGCTATGAGGAATAATTATAACTCAAAACTTATCTGTTCCTAATGAACTGTAACTACCTCTTAACAATTTCCCTAAGAAGAGTCTAGTTGTTTAATATGGATCTTAAAAGTTCAAGCTCAAAGTTTACCTGTTTACAAGGAAGCTGTTACCTTGTAACCTTAACAGTGAACTGGTAACAGGCACAGCTGAAAAATATTGAGAACAATTTATTAATACAAATCCTATCCTGCTGTACAAATATGAATATGTTGAAGTGTTCCTTGTACTTTGGGACAACTATTACCTAGTTATAATGTAACCATAAATATTCTATACAACACTATACTATGGTATAAAACTTTTTTCCAGTTAACAAGTACAAGTCAACATCGAATAGTGAAGGACTATATTTATGGGGCGCCTAGGTGGCTCAGTTGGTTAAGCGTCCAACTTTGGCTCAGATCATGATCTTGTGGCTCATGAGTTGGAGCCCCACATGGGGCTCTCTGCTGTCAGCACCGAGCCTGCTTTGGATCCTCTGTCTCCCTCTCTCTCTGCCCCTCTCCAGCTCTCTCTCTCTTTCTCAAAATAAATAAATAAACATTAAGTTTTTTTTTAAAAAAACAGTGAAGGACTATATTTAGATGTAGCTTCAGAACAGTTGTGTGATATGACTACTCCTATGTCCAAGAGTATATTAAAGGATGGAAAGAAAAGAAGAAGGTGGCATTTGGAGTTAGGAGAATGACGCCCTAACATTGGCTGCACACCTAAAAGCAGCCGGTCCTTCAGTAAATGTTCAGTATACTGCACAACGTATAAACTCCTTTTCAACTGGTAACATGCTGTGATGATACTGGGACCAAATTACGGAAGAGCTTATATTCATTGATTTTAAAAATTTTTTTTAATGTTTATTTTTTGAGAGAGAGAGAGAAAGAAAGAGAGAGAGAGAGAGAGAGAGAGAGAGAGAGACAGAGTGTGAGTAAGCGAGGAGCAGAGAGAGGGAGACAGAGAATCCGAAGCAGGCTCCAGGCCCTGAGCTGTCAGCACAGAGCCCCATGCGGGGCTTGAACTCACCAACTGCGAGATCATGACCTGAGTCAAAGTCGGACGCTTAACTGACTGAGCCACCCAGGCACCCTTGTTGATTTTTTTTTAGGTTCCTATGAAAGTAGTAGAGAACTGGAATTTGTACATATTTTGATTAGGAAATAGAGATCATCCAAGTCCAATTTGAACTTCAATTAGACAGCTCATGCACCAGAAAGTTTCCACCTGCTAGCATCTTGGGAGAGCTAACTGGATGGGTGGGCCTGGTGCTGCGTCCCTCAGGATAAGCCACTGGGTCTCCTCAAGGAGGATTCGAGGAACAGCACCAACGCATGTGGGGGAATTCTGAGACCAGGACCAGGGTGTTTCCTAATGCATTTCATATTTTAGTCTAACCAAATTTTCTTCTTCAAACGACTGTATTCTGTGGTGATGAACTTGAGATACTAGGAGGCTTAGCCAGGTTATTCATTACACGGTGCACTGGCTTGAAAAGGTTCCTTGGGAGCTCAGCGAGATGAGAGGAGAAACAAGGTTAATTGAGGACAGGTGTTTGAAGGAGTTGGCATTAAACTCCTTCATGGAACAGAAAGACGAAAAAGGGGTGAGCTGGGCAACGCAGGCACAAGGCCGCTCGACAGGAGTGGGGATTCGCAAGAGAAGCAGGCAAGGAATGAGGTTATGAGGAGACGAGGTAAGGGAGGGAAGGCAGGTATAGCTCCAGCATTTTGAAGGTAACATTCAGAAGGTGCTATTTGATCTGGGGGCAAAGGAGACTCCCTGAAATAGACAGATGACAGCTTCAAGAGACTAGTATAAAAAACGATTTAGCAATAGTGTGTTAGAGACCTGGGGAGAGACGGAACCAGAATGTAGAAAGCCAACAAAGAGTACATGATTGGGTTTTATATGTTAGGTAACTGGGAATTCTAGAAAGATTTTGTAAGCTACAAAAAAACCAAACAAACCAAACAACAACAACAACAAGCCAAAGAAATTAAAACTATGTCTTAGAGAGTGTTAGATTTTATAACCATGAAGTATAGAGGGGATGACCACACTTTGGAATTAGAATACACGTCAGAGATGATCCCTTACTTCATGAGAACAGCAAAACATAAGAGAAACTATCAGAAGTACTGAGTTACTTAGCTAGTTATTCACAGAGCTGGAAATAGGAATAGTTCTTCTGACATTATATATACACATACACACACATCATATACATATATCATACATCGTATATACATCACATATATACACATCATATACACATCATATATATATACATTATATACACACACGTACATATATATGTGTATATATGTATATATATTAATGCTGAGTAGTATTTCATGGTATGGATATACTGCATTTGTTTATGCATTCACCAACTGATGGAAATTTCGACTTTTTTCCCAGATTTTGGCTTTTATGCATAAAGCTGCTATGAACATTTAAGTGTAGGTACATTTAAGTGTATTTAAGTGGGGAGTTCCTAAGTCCTATGGCAAGTGTATGTTTAACTTCATAAGATACTGGCAAAATTTTCCAAAGTGCATTCCGATCAGCAAGGTCTGATCATCCTTAGTTGCTGTACCTTTTAATCAGCATTTGATATTGTCAGTCTTTTTAATTTAGCCAATCTAGTATATGTGTAGAGTTATCTCACTGTGACTCTATGCATTTTCAACTTAGAATGCAGAGCATCTTTCATGCATTAATTTCTTATCCTTGTGTGTGAAGGATGTGGAAAAAAAATCATGGGTTACCTGGGTGGCTCAGTCGGTTGAGCATCCGACTCTTGATTTCGGCTCAGGTCATGATCTCACAGTTCGTGAATTCAAGCTCTGCATCAGCCTATGTGCTGACAGTGTGAAACCTGCTTGAATTCTCCCGCTCTCCCTCTCTTTTTCCCCCTCCCCTGTTCTCTCGCTCTCTCTTTCTCTCTCTGTCAAAAATAAATAAATAAATAAATAAATAAATAAATAAATAAATAAATAAATATTTTTAAAAGAGGAAAAAAGTCCTCCTATTTTTGAACAATCTTTGTCTCCCTCATATTGAGTTTGAGGAATTTTTTATATAAAACATTTCTGGATACAGACTTTCAAAATTTAGATGCTTTGCAAATGTTTCCCCAAGTCTCCAGTTTGTCTCATTTTCTTAATGTATTATTCCAAGAACGAGAGTTCTGAATGTTGTTGGGAGTATAATTTATCAATTTCATTTCATAGATCATACATTTTTGTCCAAAAATAAATAAATAAACAAACCCATCTCTCCTTAAACTAAGTGACAAGACTTTCTCTCATGTTTTTTAGTGCTGCAACTTTACAGACTTCCCTTCTCACATTTAAGGATACGATCCATTTCAAATTCAATTTTGTATTTGGTGTGAGGTATGAGGGACGTTGTTGTTATTTTTTGGCACATGAATGTAAAATTGTTGTGGCACTATTTATTGAAAAATACAATCCCTGTCTCATTGAATTACTGCACAGTTATTACTGAAAATCAATTAACCATGCATATGTCGATCTATTTTGTGGTTTCTCTCTTCCATTGACCTAGATGTTTATCCTTATGTTAATACCACACTCTCTTGATTACAGTACCTTTAAATAAGTGTTGAGACCAGGTAATGTGATCTTTGAGTTTCTTCTAAAAAATCTTTTATCCAATATGAAAATCTCTGCTTTTTAATTGCATTAAAGTATAAACAGGAAAATGAAAATCACACAAACTTTGCAACAATAATTATTAACGAGTGGGTATAGGTTCTTGTTATTTTTATTCTATAATGCTTATAAAATTATCCTAATACATATAAAATACAGTAGCTTAACTTTGTTATATAACATCATGAACAATTTATCATGTGTAGAATTATTATCTTTTATTATTATTATTTTATTTTTAGCGGGAGAGAGAGTGCATATGTGCACATGTTCGTGAGTGAGCGAGCAGCAGAGAGAGGGACAGAGTTTCTTAAACAGGCTCCATGCCAACATGGGGCTCTATCCCATGACCGTGAGATCATGACCTAAGCTGAAATCAAGACTCAGAAGCTTAACCGACTAAGCCAACCAGGCGGCCCTGAAATTGTTTTACAAAGTATTTCATTGTGTAGAAATATGTTCTGAGCCAGTACTGAACACTTATGTTGATTTCAATTTTCAGTAAATTATAATATTGTGATGAGATCTGTTTTCCATAATTCTTTGTTTACGTCTCTGGTTATTTTCTACAGCTTAACTGCAAAAAGTAGAAATATTGGGTCATAGACTACGAGCACTTTTAAGACCCTACCCCCCAAATAACTATCCACAAATAGAAACAGGGACCGAAATGGAAATATATTACTCTACATTGTCCACCAAATTTATATTCTTATCAGACATATAGAGGGCTCATTTTCTCTATTTCTTGCAAAAGCTGAATTACATTTGTAATCTTTGCCAGTTTGATGGACAAAAATGAAACCTCATTATGACTATGAAAAAGTCGCTTTGATTCCTGGTGAGGCTGAATGTTTTATAACTTAATTGGCTATTTGCATTTTTTCCATGGATTAACTACTGATGCACACTGGCAATTCTTCTTTTGAGTATTCATAAGTTCTTAATGATTTGAAAGGAGTCTTTGGCGTCTGCAACATATCCTGCACATTAACCAACACACATACTAACTTACACAGACGTTACCATATTTCTCTGGCATTTTCATTTTATTTATGGTTACTTTTAAAGATATTTAAGAAAACATATGCTGCTAAGCTGGTCAATATTTCACGGTATTTTTTTTTATTTTCCACTTGTGACTATTTTAACTTCGATTGTTGTGTACTTAAAACAGTTCTTGTAAACTGAGATGTCAGAAATTCATTCATATATTTAAAGTTATAATTTTTTTTGAAAATTTCACCATTTGATATGATGATTGTTATTATTGTAACTTTACAATATGGTTTAGTATCTGGAAAGTCAAGAAATTCTTACTCATTATTTGGAAACAATCTTTCTGGACATTCTAAGATTTTTCTATTAAAAATAAGAAAAAGAAGAAAGAAACCCTGAAATAATTTACAAACTTGTATTTAACCTATAACTTACACTGGGGAGAACTGTCATTTAAAAATAGTCTTCCTATCCTAGACTTTAAGTTTTCTCTTATTTTCCTCAGTCCTGGTTTAAATTAATTTAAATTTTTATAGAGATCTTTAATTTTTCATTGTAATTTCTATATATTTTATGTGGCCTAGAATTATTGTTTTCATTTTTGTCCTCTGATGCTTCTATTTTTTTTTTTCAACGTTTATTTATTTTTGGGACAGAGAGAGACAGAGCATGAACAGGGGAGGGGCAGAGAGAGAGGGAGACACAGAATCGGAAACAGGCTCCAGGCTCTGAGCCATCAGCCCAGAGCCCGACGCGGGGCTCGAACTCCCGGACCGCGAGATCGTGACCTGGCTGAAGTCGGACGCTCAACCGACTGCGCCACCCAGGCGCCCCTGATGCTTCTATTTTTAAAACGGAGGTATTTTTACTGATCAACAGAATTGTATAGCTAAAATATATTTCTTGCAAATGCAGTTCCCTGTCAGATTGTCCTTTTGGATCTTGGAAATCAATCTTTACCCTTCTTTGTTATATCAGACATTTTTAGGATTGGTGCAACCCACTCTTGCTAAATGAGAACAAAGGCCATCTTTTACTTGACTCAGAGAGAACATGTGGATTGGAGACTTTCTTTCTGGTCTGAATGGAACCAGTGCACAGGTACACCAAGGTCCCAACAATAAATCAGGGACTACAGCTCCATGTCTTGCCCATAGAGAAGCCCACAATAATAGAAGAAACAACCCCAGCCTTAGGAAGGAGGCCAATAATTACAGCTTGCACAATTTCAGTTAGGTGTGAAAATGGCAGCTTTAGGGGCACCTGCGTTGCTCAGTCGGTTAAGCGTCTGACTTCAACTCAGGTCATGATCTCGCGATCTGTGAGTTCGAGACCCGTGTCGAGCTCTGGGCTGATGGCTCAGAGCCTGGAGCCTGCTTCTGATTCTGTGTCTCCCTCTCTCTCTGCCCCTCCCCTGTTCACGCTCTGTCTCTCTCTGTCTCAAAAATAAATAAACGTTAAAAAAATTTTTTTTTTAATAAAATGGCAGCTTTAGGCATGCTGCATAAACAAGGGTACGGTGTTGGACCTTTGACAAATTCTGTCATTGGTTTTTTTAATAATTAAAACATATATATCTTTCTCTTTTCTTATCATTTCCTGGACCTCTTCAGTTTTAGTTTAGTGAGTGTTAGCCTACAGAAATGTTTGCATTAACAGGATCAATGTATAAACTTTGGAACTTGGGAATATATCTAGTGGTTAGCAGGGTTGTAATTTCAAGAACAGGGGTGCTATTAAAGTATATTTGACCTGGAGAGCTTGGCTAGCTTAGCATCTAGCAATTAAAACTGTGTCACATGAGTAGATATTGAATTCTCATTGAACATGCACTCCCTGGAATTTCAAACCTGGAATAGAAAAACAAAAATTCTTCTCTATATACAGAATTAAAAAAAATAGAAAATATACTGCTCAGGAAGCAGTAAGAGATTTTATAATCTGTACTTAATTCATGGAGCCTGCTAAGATCTCCAAGTATTTTCAAGCCTAGTTAAGTTTTAGATATATATGTGGCATTGCAATACTTTAAAAGTAATGTTTTGTATACATTTTTAATACATCATATTTTCTCCTTGTTGATTTCTAGACCTTTCCATTTCCACACTTTACTTGGGCGCTTTACCTGAATTAAGTAAAAGACTAGCAGACAATGAGCACTATATGAATACTGCCCCCATATGTGGAAGAATTTTGCCTTAGCCATGTATCAATCTGGATGAAGAATATAAAATAATAATGTAAAATCAGAACCACATCATTTGTGATTTGTCATTATATATATATATATATATATATATAAATGTAGTATATATATATATATACTACATTAGTATACTACATTAGTATAGTATACTACATTATGTAGTATATATATATATATATATATATATATATATATATATATATATATATATATGTATATATATATATATACTACATTATGGCTCATTTTGTAAGTCCTATTTGTTTTATATTTCAAAGTTTTCATCTTCATCAAGTTTCAATGGCCATTGTCTTAATAACAAAGACACTCTGCATTAAAGAAGCAAAGTCAAAAATGGTAATGCCATAATAAGCCGGAGTCGGAGGTGATATGGTTTTAATGAGGGGGAGCGTAAATGAAGAAGAAATTGAAGGGCTGATTAGGTTTTGCTGTGGCTTCTCAAAAAAAGCCTCATTTGAGATAAATCCAAGGTTTAAAATGTGAGATAGACCATATCTCTGAGTAGTCACTTTCACTCTAAATAGGAAAAATCAATATTTCTCTCAAGGAGCTGCCAGATCTAGGATTTGGGCAATAAACTAATTTAAACAAACTAAATAAACTATTTTATTTAAATAAACAAACTATTTTAAGTAAACTATTTCAAACTATAGAATTATTTTCCAATTCATCTTAATACTAACTTCAGATCCAAAAGTATTTGTGGATTTGGATGAAAATCCTCTGTAAAACTTACAAAGGTGGGTAAATATTTTTAAACCTGTAGCATTTTCTTGATATATTGGTAACTCCTACAAAGTACCTACAAGGTACTCCTTGTTCTCCTACACAGAACCTTGTCGACTTTAAAACCTGTAACCTTTATTTCTCCTCATTTTGCTTCCTGAAACTCTATGTGTCCTTCCAGGCCTTGATGATAACTATCCTGCTCCTTGGAACATTTATGCCCACTCACGCCTATGCCAACCTCTCCTTTCTCTGACCACTGTGCACACATCACCACGTGCTACTGGCCAAAATGTTCACAAGTGCAAAACCGTAGCTCCTGAAGACCATCACACAGGGAGGATGAGTCGATACTCTCTGAAATTAAATGTGAATTTTGAATTGTGCCCTCCCTCTCGCGATGGGAGGACTGGATACAATTAATAGTCATAATTTTCCTAGAAACCAAAGATGATTGATGTGGAATCAGTGGCTGGCTTCGTTCACAGTTCTGAATGCCAGAAGCAGAAGTAAGTGGAATAAATGACACTGAAATGCTATGTAAATGTAACATATTATATTTAAGAACAAAGCAAAGGACATATTGTTATGGATACGTGAGAATTAGCAAACAGTTTCACATCATAAATGTTGTGAAGTTCATGTGTAAATAAATACGGTGTGCTTCGGTAAAACCGAATTCACGCTGCAAAGCTGAGAAACAGAATTTTGCATCTTCCTTTCTATAGGAATAACTCTCAAAAGAGCAAAGACATAAATGAGTAACCTGGGCCAAACTTAGAAGGCTTGTGTTCCCAAAATTGAGTTTTAATACTGACAGCGGATTATGGTTACAGACACTTTTCATGGAAGGGGAAACAATAGAAATTAAACTTCTTGGATCCTTTTGTTTCTGTGGCAAATATTTTGACAGTTAAGATGACCAAAGGGAAAAAAAAGCCCTCAAATTTAAGTGTAGGATGAAAATATCATTACCGAATAATTACAGAAGTGCATTTTTCCCCCAACACATTATTCCAGCTGTTTCATAATTCTTAGTTCCACTGACAGCCAAGTCACTGGAGACAATTTAAAAATAACTTCTCATATTTTGCTCCGGTACCTAAGAATCTTGAAACAAGAATGTTCCTTCAGCTCTAAATAAGCAGGCATCTTATGACCACAGCAGGTTTATAAAGTTTCTATTCAATAATTTTTGCATTATGTTTCCTGGCAACTTGTGCAGTCCCTGTAATTTCTGAGTTTATGATACCTTCTTGGTTTGTTTTGGAGATTTGTAAGTATATTATGAAAAGGGTCATGATGCAAATTCAAAATTTACGACCAGAAGATTCTATCAAATTAGACATAATGATCTTTCCCTCCCAAAATAATACTGCCATTTAATGTAGCCACTGAATACAGAAACTGCTGGATCTTAACCAATATTAATGCAACCTCTTATCCCTTTGAAATCCATTACTAGTTGCCTCAGACTTTTTGAATCTCTTGGTGGAAACTTCTGAACGCTTCTCATTTTCAGTGTGCCAGCCATTCAAGGCCTCCCCCTCCTCATGCTCCCCACACCAGTGATTAATCTGTGGTCACCCCTCTCTCTGCATCCCTGAAGCCCCTATCAAAACGTACCTGTGTCTCATTTTCAGCAGGAAATAACCCAATAAATGACTGATAAACAACTGTGACATAGGATGATAGCTTCAAGAATGTGGTATAGCAAAGTGGGAGGACATTTGGTAAAAGATGTCTTTTGAAGGTGTGCAACTCAAATACAACTATTTACACACACTATTTATTTACTCCCTCTATTTACATACACTACTGGTTCCACTGAGAGATTAATAGTTAAGCGTCTTTGGAGCAACCTTCTTACATCATGTCTTCCAAAGAAAACAAATTTGACAAATCTTCCTATGTCATTTCAGCAGTAATCACTGAAAGATGATTTTCCACTTGGAAAAGAGACAAGTTGAAAGCCCATCAAAACCTACCCTCTAATACAGCAGAAAGGATCCCTACGGAGTGCATTCTAGATTATGTATACTTGTTCTGAATATCTGTGAAGACCATTCAACTTAGTGGATTCTAACTTTGGCCCCGCTGCCACTGCTTTGCCTGAATGCTTTGTCAAAATATATGCAGGTTAATGTCCAAGGTACTGGGATAGAGAGAGATGGATATACACCATGCCCGTCCTGGGGGATATTTTGGTCTAGTGAAGGGAACTGACATATAAACAGATAGTTTTATCATAACATGGAAAGTGCAGTGCAGTGATTAAAATGGTACAGGTTGCAAAGGGAGTTTAGCATGGGGAGAATAACACTTTGCTGTTGCAATTACTCAGAGACACTTGAAATAGATGACAACATGCAAAATTACCCTGAACTTTATGGACAAGAAGAATCCTATAGAAATCCAATACATCGTTAATCATCATCCATCACGCAGACACACTTTCGGTTTCTGTAATACATGAGCTACATGGTAGAGGTCATTCCAATTATGCAATGGTTACTCTTCTTTACTAATTCTAGGGGGTCTTCTGAGTAGGGAGAAGGTTTTGAAAAATATTTGGTTTTGATCCTGTCAGTTTTGATGACAGTACTGTTTTAACTACAAAGTACTGCAAAAGTTTAAAAGAGAGAAAGACACTGTCTGTTAATTACAAGTTAAAATTGTTATTTAACTATGAGAAATGATTTTAGGACAAGCATGATTTCCAAAAAGCTGGAAAGTGGTCAAGATTCCTTTCCATGGGATTCTACATCGTATCTTGACAAGTCAGCCCTTCTCAAATCCCATAAGCTATGCTAAGGGTGATCAAAACCTTATTCCGTGACATACTTTAATGGCAAAATGACTTTCTGGCCTCCTGAGTTACTATTCTGCAAAGTGCATTAAGTTTAGTACTTGTTACTGTCTACTTGACTTGGTTCGCTATTGTCTAGTAACATCAGATCTTTATCAAACTTGATGAAATGCGTAAGACATTCATTCGACAAAATTTATTGAGCACCATTTCTGCAAAAGACAGTGTGCTGATCGCTGGAGATAAAACCTGGCTTCTGCCATTGGAGAACTTGTGACATATATGAGGATAGAGACAAATGTATCCGTGCTTACGGGACAGTGGCAGGTTCTAGGGGAGAGAAAACCGAAAAGCACACTGAGGGCAAAGAAACGGGCATTAAAATTAGACTGGGTTGGCTGGAAACACTTCTGAGAAAAAGCGGTGCTTGCACTCTACCCTGTCTAAAACATATCATTTTGTTGGATGAGGACATGGGCAGCGTTTTCCACTTGAAACAAAATATACAGTTTTGTCCCTTATTAGCATAGCCAATTAAGGGCCGATGATGGATTGAATGCATTTTGAATATATTTTAATCCATGTGGGAAAGAAAAAACAAACCTCTTTATAACCCACTGCACTGCCTACTTCAAATTACTGAGTCAAAATAAATATGTAGCTGTAGACCACTCGGCCGGCTGGCATCTGGGAGATGGAGTGGCACCCAAGCGGAGTCTTTCCATACTGTATGAGAGTCTACTTTGGTCTCTATTAGGCAATCAGCAAGCAAAGTGAATTGCTATGGATCCACAGAGTTAAGGATGAAAGCACCATAAACAGTCCTTATCTTTCCTGACCACAGCCACTGTTCTTCACTAGGTCTTGATCTTTTTCTATAGGGATCTTCTAGAAGGGGAGCATGAAAGATTAACTGGTCGAGGTAGGAGGCACGGGGGACAAGACAGCCAATACCGCTTCAGACAGGACTGAACAGCTGTAAAGAACTCATGTCTCCTCTTGGTGCAGAGAATTCAGATTGTACACATTTAGTATATTTATTTCAAAAACTTTTACGGAGCACCTACTACCATGGCCAAACCCTCTGCTCATGTCCACAGATGAATCAGACATAGCCCATGCCTGCCTGGAGCTCATGGGGTAGCAGAGACACCTAAACCCACATAAATGGGTGTAAGAGAATGTCATTAGCCTATTGATGAGTGTATGCATGGGTTAGATGAGCAGGAGTGAGCAAAGAAGATCTGGAAAGGCTTCTGGCAGGAGGTGATGCCTAAAGAGCTTCCTGAAAAATCCGGAGAGTGAATAGGGGTTCGATAGGCTGATGGGGGCATTAGGGACAGTGGCAAAGCGTGAGCAAAGTCACAGGGGTGACTTGGTCGTGGGGTGTGCGTGAGAGTGGGGAGGAAAACTTTGCACAAAGCGGGGAGTGGTGAGAGAAAAGTGTGGAGAGACAAGCAGGGCCTAGAAACTCCAGACACCACACTGACAGGGGAGCTTGGTATTAATGTAGAAGGTGAGGAGGGACATTAAAGTTGGCACAGTCTTAATTTTTATTAAATAAAAATCTGTAGATGAGTGTTTGGAGCAGCATCAGTCACAACAGCCAAAAGGTAGAAATAACACAAATAGCCCTCAATTGATTAGTGAATGAACACATGTGACCTATCTGTGAAGAATTAGAACATTAGGCTAAGTGAAAGAAGCCAGACAAAGAAGGCCACAGCCGGTACAATTTCATTTACATGGACTATCCAGAATATACAGTTCCACAGAGCCAGAAAACAGATTAGTGGTTACCAGGGGCTGAGGGGGGATAAAGGACAGGGATTGACGGGTAGGGGTTTACTTTTGGGGCAGGAATCACATTCTGGAATTAGGTAGCGGGGAGGGGAGTACAAAAATGAGTATGCACTAAATGTCACTGAAGTACACATTTTCAAACATCTACACTGGTACAATGTACAGTATGCATATTTTACCACAAAAGAATAAATTAAAATTTCAGCTGAAAACTAAGGGAGGTGGCAAGAATCATGATGCCATTGTAGGGGAGCAAAATTCGCCATCCTAAAATGTGCCCCACTGGCATGTGGATTATTTTGGGCTATTTGTTTTTTATAAAATGGAAAACTCAAGAAGTTTTTCTTCCTTGCCTCCTCCATGACTGCCTAAAAGAGTTTATACAGAGGACCTGTTCCAGGAAGAGAGGTGTCAGCAGACAGAACTACAATATGATACAATTGGGAATGATGGACAGGAAGGCATCTAGAAAGACGTTTTGCATCAACGTTCTGTTTGTCCCATCGTTTTTGAGTGGCCCCAGCAAACGTTTACCATTTATTCTTTGTTTTTCTTGTGAATTGCCTTCTTCCCTTAAAGCCCTAGATACCTACGCTCTTCTCCTCAGTCCAGAAAGACACGTATACCTCTTTTTGCCTGTTTTTGGAAGCTCTCATGTTTATGTGAATTCCGTATGCATATGTAGTTAAATTTGATTTTCTCCTGTTATTCTGACCCATGTCAACTTAATTATTAGAGGTAAATTAGAAGATAAAATTATGGAAAAAGAGGAATCTGAGAAAAAGATAAAAAAAAAATCCAGGAGAGTGAGGGGAGAGTTAGAGAACTAAGCAATGCAATCAAATGCAACAATACCCGTATAACAGGAATTCCAGAAGAGGAAGAGAGAGAGAAAAGGGCTGAAGGTGTACTTGAACACATCATATCTGAGAACTTCCCTGATCTGGGGAAGGAAACAGGCATTGAAATCCAAGAGGCACAGAGAACTCCCTTCAGACGTAACTTGAATCGATCTTCTGCATGACATATCATAGTGAAACTGGCAAAATACAAGGATAAAGAGAGAATTCTGAAAGCAGCTAGGGATAAACATGTTCTAACTTATAAAGGGAGACCCATAAGACTAGTGGCAGACCTATCTACTGAAACTTAGCAGGCGAGAAAGGAAAGACAAGAAATCTTCAATGTGATGAACAGAAAAAATATGCAGCCAAGAATTCTTTATCCAGGAAGTCTGTCATTCAGTCTAGAAGGAGAGATAAAGGTTTTCCCAAACAAACATCAACTGAAGGAATTCATCACCACTAAATCAGCCCTACAAGAGATCCTAAGGGGGACTCTGTGAGTGAAATGTTGCAAGGACCACAAAGTACAAGAGACATCACTACACGCATGAAACCTACACACATCACAATAACTCTAAACCCATATTTTTAAATAATAACACTGAATGTAAATGGACTAAATGCTCCAACCAAAGGACATAGGGTATCACAATGGATAAAGAAACAAGACCCATCTATTTGCTGTCTACAAGAGACTCATTTTAGACTGGAGGACACCTTCAGATTGAAAGTGAGGGGATGGAGAACTATCTATCATGCTACTGGAACTCAAAAGAAAGCTGGAGTAGCCATATTATATCAGACAAACTAGACTTTAAATTAAAGGCTGTAACAAGAGATGAAGAAGGGCATTATATAATCATTACAGGGTCTATCCATCAGGAAGAGCTAACAATTATAAATGTCTATGTGCTGAATATGGGAGCCCCCAAATATACAAAACAATTAATCACAAACATAAGGAACCTTATTGATAAGAATGTGGCAATTGGAGCGGACTTTAATACTCCATGTACAACAATGGATAGATCATCTAGACACAGGATCAATAAAGAAACAAGGTCCTGAATTATACATTGGATCACATGGATTTGACAGATATATTTAGAACTCCTTACCCCAAAGCAACAGAATATACTTTCTTCTCAAGTGCACATGGAACATTCTCCAAGATAGATCACATACTGGGTCACAAAACAGGCCTTCATAAGTATAAAAGAATTGGGATCATACTATGCACATTTTCAGACCACAATGCTATGGAGCTTGAAATCAACCACAGGAAAAAGTCTGGAAAACCTCCAAAAGCACGGAGGTTAAAGAACACCCTACTAAAGAATGAATGGGTCAATCAGGCAATTAGAGAAGAAAGTAAAAAATATATGAAAACAAGTGAAAATGAAAATACAATAATCCAAATGCTTTGGGATGCAGCGAAGGCAGTCCTGAGAGGAAAATACATTGCAATCCAGGCCTATCTCAAGAAACAAGAAAAATCCCAAATTACAAAATCTAACAGCACACCTAAAGGCAACAGAAGCAGAACAGCAAACACACCCGAAAGCCAGCAGAAGAAGAGAAATAATAAAGATCAGAGCAGAAATAGACAATATAGAATCTAAAAAAAACTGTAGAGCAGATCAATGAAACCAAGAATTGTTTTTTGAAACTAAACAAAATTGATAAACCTCTAGCCAGGCCTCTCAAAAAGAAAAGGAAGAGGACCCAAATAGATAAAATCATGAATGAAAATGGAATTATTACAACCAATCCCTCAGAAATACAAGCAATTTTCAGGAAATACTATGAAAAATTATATGCCAACAAGTTAACTGGACAACCTGGAAGAAATGGACAAATTCCTAAGCACCCACACATTTCCAAAACTCAAACTGGAGGAAATAGAAAGCTTGAACAGACCCATAACCAGCGAAGAAATTGAATCAGTTATCAAAAATCCCCCAACAAGTAAGAGTTCAGGACCAGATGGCTGCCACGGGGAATTCTACCAGACATTTAAAGCAGAGATAATATGTATATTTCTCAAGCTGTTCCAAAAAATAGAAAGGGAAGGAAAACTTCCAGACTCATTCTATGAAGCCAGCATTACTTTGATTCCCAAACCAGACAGAGGCCCAGCAAACAAAGAGAACTACAGGCCAATATCCCTGATGAATATGGATGTAAAAATTCTCAAAAATATACTAGCAAATCGAATTCAACAGCATATAAAAAGAATTATTCACCATGATCAAGTGGGATTCATTCCCGGGATGCAGGGCTGGTTCAACATTCGCAAATCAATCAACGTGATACATCACATTAATAAAAGAAAAGATAAGAACCATATGATCCTGTCAATAGATGCAGAAAAAGCATTTGACAAAATTCAGCATCCTTTCTTTTGAAAAGATACTTTCTTTTCCATTTATGAAAATCCCACAGCTAATATCATCCTCAACGGGGAGAAACTGAGAGCTTTCCCCCTGAGATCAGAAACATGACAGGGATGTCCACTCTCACTGCTGTTGTTTAACATAGTGTTGGAAGTGCTAGCATCAGCAATCAGACAACAAAAGGAAATCAAAGGCATCAAAATTGGCAAAGATGAAGCCAAGCTTTCACTTTTTGCAGATGACATGATATTATACATGGAAAACCCGATAGACTCCACCAAAAGTCTGCTAGAACTGATACATGAATTCAGCAAAGTTGCAGGATACAAAATTAATGTACAGAAATCAGTTGCATTCTTATACACTAATAATGAAGCAACAGAAAGACAAATAAAGAAACTGATCCCATTCACAATTGCACCAAGAAGCATAAAATAACTAAATAAACCTAACCAAAGATGTAAAAGACCTGTATGCTGAAAACTATAGAAAGCTTATGAAGGAAATTGAAGGAGATACAAAGAAATGGAAAAACATTCCATGCTCATGGGTTGGAAGAAAAAATATTGTTAAAATGTCAATACTACCCAAAGCAACCTACACATTCAATGCAATCTCAATCAAAATTGCACCAGCATTCTTCTCAAAGCTAGAACAAGCAATCCTAAAATTCATATGGAACCACAAAAGACCCCGAATAGCCAAAGTAATTTTGAAGAAGAAGACCAAAGGAGGAGGCATCACAGTTCCAGACTTTAGCCTCTACTACAAAGCTGTCATCATCAAGACAGCATGATATTGGCGCAAAATAGACACATAGACCAAAGGAATAGAATAGAAACCCCAAAATTAGACGCACAAAAGTATGGCCAACTAATCTTTGACAAAGCAGGAAAGAATATCCAATGGAAAAAAGACAGTCTCTTTAACAAATGGTGCTGGGAGAACTGGGCAGCAACATGCAGAAGAATGAAACTAGACCACTTTCTTACACCACTCACAAAAATAAACTCAAAATGGATAAAGGACCTGAATGTGAGACAGGAAACCATCCAAACCCTAGAGGAGAAAGCAGGAAAAGACCTCTCTGACCTCAGCCGTAGCAATTTCTTACTTGACACATTTCCAAAGGCAAGGGAATTAAAAGTGAAAATGAACTATTGGGACCTCATGAAGATAAAAAGCTGCACAGTAAAGGAAACAATCAATAAAACTAAAAGGCAACCAATGGAATGGGAAAAGATAGTTGCAAATGACATATCGGACAAAGGGCTAGTGTCCAAAATCTATAAAGAGCTCACCAAACTCCACACCCAAAAAACAAATAATCCAAAGAAGAAATGGGCAGAAGACATGAATAGACACCTCTCTAAAGAAGACATCCGGATGGCCAACAGGCACATGAAAAGATGCTCAACGTCACTCCTCATTAGGGAAATACAAATCAAAACCACACTCAAATATCACCTCACACCAGTCAGAGTGGCTAAAATGAACAAATCAGGAGACTGTAGATGCTGGAGAGGATGTGGAGAAACGGGAACCCTCATGCACTGTTGGTGAGAATGCAAACTGGTGCAGCCGCTCTGGAAAACAGTGTGGAGGTTCCTCAAAAAATTAAAAATAGACCTACCCTATGACCCAGCAGTAGCACTGCTAGGAATTTACCCAAGGGATACAGGTGTGCTGATGCATAGGGGCACTTGTACCCCAATGTTTATAGCAGCACTTTCAACAATAGCCAAATTATGGAAAGAACCTAAATGTCCATCAACTAATGAATGGATAAAGAAATTGTGGTTTATATATATAATGGAATACTACTTGGCAATGAGAAAGAATGAACTATGGCCTTTTGTAGCAAAGTGGATGGAACTGGAGAGTTATGCTAAGTGAAATAAGTCATACAGAGAAAGACAGACACCATATGTTTTCACTCTTATGTGGATCCTGAGAAACTTCACAGAAGACTATCGGGGAGGGGAAGGGGAAAAAAATAGAGGGGGAGGGAGCCAAACCATAAGAGACTCTTAAAAGCTGAGAATAAACTGAAGATTGATGGGGGGGTGGGAGGGAGGGGAAAGTGGGTGATGGGCATTGAGGAGGGCACCTGTTGGGATGAGCACTGGGTGTTGTATAGAAACCAATTTGACAATAAATTTCATATTAATAAAATTAATAAAAATAAAATAATAATAATAATTTAATTCTTAGAACAGCCAGAGAACCTGGAAGGACAGATAAAAATTTCTCCTCCTCAACGAATGAACAATTTGTTGCAGCTATTATACAGTTACAGGTGTAAGATTCAGCCGGGGGCAGGGGGGGGCGGGGAGATGCCTGTTGTAAAAAGCAGACTGGCCATGTACTCCCAGTGGGCTTTCTGCCAGGACATGGAGGCCCTCTTCTGTACCCTTTGGATTCACTGTTCTATGCTGGGAGAGCCACCCCCTTGAGAATATGGTAGGCACTCAAGAATCTGACTGCATGATCCCGCCAAACACGGTCTTGAAATCATTACATTGCAAACCTAAACTCAACCTATTTCCTTAGGTGGTCTTTCCTCATTCTTTTAAGAGGCTGTCTTCACTTTCCAGGTAAAGTAGGTTTACTTCCTTTGTGACTGCATTAAGGCAGTATTAGGTTGCTTCACAACTTGCTTCTTCTTCAAGGACACTATAATTTAATAGCAATTCCTCTGGTGTTGCCAGCATTTTATTTCCATCCCAGAAGAATTTATATATCCTGGTTGGATGGTGCTAACATAATGTGATCAGTATAAATCATGTAAATCTTTCGGGTTGATCAAACATATAGTATCCTTAGATTCCTAATGGAAAAATCAAGACTCATTGGAATTAAGCAGCATGGCATAAATAGCAGAGGTTAGGGGTGCCTGGGTGACTCAGTTAAGATTCTGACTCTTGATTTTGGCTCAGGTCATGACCTCACGGTTCATGAGATTGAGCTCCACATCAGCCTCTGTGCTGACAATGTGGAGTCTGCTTGGGATCCTCTCTCTCTGCACTCTCTCTCTCAAAAATAAATAGACGTAAAAAATAGATAGACAGACAGACACATAGACAGACAGATAGATAGCAGAGGACAGAGCCTGCACTCACCCATGGGTCTCCGCCTTCAAAGTGGGGATTAGCCATCCCTGAGGCTAATTCTGCGCTTTTCCACCCAGGAGGGTGAGCCCTGTCAGCCAGCTTTAAACCTGATTTTGTAGAGTTACATTAAACTTCTGCCCACCTCTTCCCTTCATTAGGCATCTCTTGACCTCACTGCTAAGAGTCTAAACAGAAATGTGGCCCACCGTTGACCATGTACTCAGAAGCCTCACTCTTGGTTCCTCTCCCCTGGGTGATCTCACGCTTTGGGAATCATAAGAATCCAAAGTGAAGGACAGCTTGGAGCTCATCTTAAGGCCCTGCTGAGTTTTGAGAAACATCTGTGACTCTAGATGCAGTATTATATCTTTGCAACATCACAACACACGATGCTGCGGGGGTGGGAAAAGGGTGCAGATGTCGGTTATCACATGAATGACTTGTAGTCCGAAACTCACGGCGAGGTGACTATACTTAATGATACCGTATTGTGTATCTGCAAGTTGCCGAGAGTAGATATTAAAAGTTCTCATCACAGGGAAAAGAACTGTTAACTATGTGAGGTGATGGCTAGTAGCTAAACTTACTGTGGGGATCATTCCACAATCCATACAACTATCGAAATCATGTTGTGTAACCTGGACTAACACAGTGGTAAAAAAGTAAAAAGAATGTACAACGCTATAAAGATGGTCTTATGGATTGCAATGTGTTTTTAACCCACGAAATTGTGATTACTCTACCTTCAATGAGACACTTCTCTTGGGGTTTATTATTTTTTCAAATGGCCCCATCATATTCTTATTTAAGTTGAACAAGGAAAATATGGTAACTCAAGGTACTTGATGACTGTTCTTGCCTGTGCTTATATGGTCAGTGTCCTTTTCCTGCTACACTCAAGATCTCAAACTACTAAAAATAAATAAATTTAAAAAATTAAAAATAGGGGCTCCTGGGTGGCTCAGTCAGTTAAGCATCCGACGTCAGCTTAGGTCATGATCTCACGGCTCATGGTTTCGAGCCCCACGTCGGGCTCTGTGCCAACAGCTCAGAACCTGGAGCCTGCTTTGGATTCTATGTCTCCCTCTCTCTCTGCCCCTTCCCTACTCGAGCTCTGTCTCTCTCTGTCTCTCAAAAATAAATAGACATTGAAAAAAAATTTTAAACATTAAAAATAAAGCATGCATCTCTGGGTAAATGAGCAAACACTCCACACTTTCGGAGATCGCATTCAGTAACCTCTTGAAGGCTAATACAAATTCATTTTTAGGCTGTATCCGAATGGCAACATCTGTGGCATTACTGGAAGGTCATTTTAAAAATGATGGAATCAGATTATTTAATGTTTTAGCAATGATAAGATTCTGGCACTCATAACGTAGTCCAAGTTTCAGTTCAGCCAGCCCGTAAATATTTCACGTAAACTATTGTTACAGGCATTATTCCATTAAATCCTTGAAGCAGCATTGCCAGGTATTTTGCCATTTTTATGCAAAATTAAACAGCATCATAAAGATTACAGAGTTAAGTGAAAAAACAGAACGGGAAACTCGAGCTGTCTGGCTCCAAAGCCTGTTTGCTTCATCATTATTCCATATAAGTGTATTCCATGTAAGTATATGATCATAAAATTAACCAACAGTATCACAGACGACTGTTCCAACCAACACTGGTGATTCCCCCAGTCTCCCAGAGTCCTGGATTTCTGGTGTGCATCTGTGACCATGCAGCCTTCCAGGGGAGACAGGATCCTGTCCGCGCAGCCTGTGAGATGGGGCGCTTTTACTTTTTCTGTGCACATGTCTTGCATCTAGGTACAGTTGAAGATCCCACAGGACGAATTATAGCATCTCCCCAGGGCCAGGCCTCCTCTGTGAAAGCCGGAGCAGGGGGACAAGTACTTCAGAGTGAAATGATGTCTCCAGGCCCAGCCACCCTCTCCATCAAACCCCCGGAGGCCTCTCCCGCTGGGCAGGGGGGCAGGCTCAGCATGATGTGCAATCCTGGGAGTCTCCCCGGGGAACACCTGCATCCGGGCCTCGCCCTCACCGGGGCGGGAATCCTGCGGCCTGAAACGTGGCAGCTCAGGGGGCCTCCCAGCGGCTAATCCAGCTGCCACTGGCATGAATGCTCCATCTCACCTTCCCTCGGGGACACCACACCACCAGGCAGACTAAGAGCTCCCCTGGACTTACTCTTGTGGCTGGGGGGAGGTGAGGTCAGCTGCGAACCCTCTGTCTGGGCCCCGAATCCTCCCCACTGAGCTAAGTCTGGGCCACCTGCTTGGGATTCTCTGTCTCTCTCTCTCAAAAATAAATAAAGACTAAAAAATTAAGAGAAAAAAAGAAATATATTTTACATTGCATCCCAGTATACAAATGTATTCATATTCAAAACTGAGATTAAAGCTTCATGAAACAATAGATATCCTTTTTTTTTTTATAAGCAATGCACTATTTATCCTACTCTGTTATACTTGTCCCCCATTTGTGGCCTATAAGTCGGTTTCACAACCTACTCATAAATTGGAATCTATAGCTTGAATAATGCTGTTTCTGTAGAATTCTCTTATTTTTAAAAGACCGAAGACACCCATTAAGGATTTATGTACCTTCCCTGAATTGGCATAACTAGCCAGTGACAGAGTTGGTATCTAAAATGGGATCTCTTGGGGCGCCTGGGTGGCGCAGTCGGTTAAGCGTCCGACTTCAGCCAGGTCACGATCTCGCGGTCCGTGAGTTCGAGCCCCGCGTCGGGCTCTGGGCTGATGGCTCAGAGCCTGGAGCCTGTTTCCGATTCTGTGTCTCCCTCTCTCTCTGCCCCTCCCCCGTTCATGCTCTGTCTCTCTCTGTCCCCAAAAAAATAAATAAACGTTGAAAAAAAAAATAAATAAAATAAAATGGGATCTCTTGATTTTCAGCCTAGTGATGTTATTTATTCTTACAACAAATTATTTTTGAACACCTCCAACCGTGGTGGGGCAGAACATTCTAGGAGTGTGGGATTTTCAAACACAAACCTTGTATTTCTCTCCTGAATTTAAAAAGATAGAGTGGAACCATATTAAATTAAGTTTAAAAAATAATGATGTAGCAAGAGTTAGAACACAACAGTAAGAGGACAAGTACATTATTATTCTCTACAAAGTGTTTATCAATCAGCTTTGAATTTCCATACGCTTTCACGACTTCTCATTATACTTTTACTTATTGTTTAACTTAATGTGCTTATTGATATATAATCAACATATAATTAACTGCATGTATTTAAGACGTATAATTTGGTCATTTGGAGTTATGTGTGCTCCCAGGATATTATCCCACAATCACCATCTCCCTGTCTGTCTTCCCCAAAGTTATCTCATGCCTCTTTGTAATCTTCTCCCTAGTTCCTCCCTATCCGTCCATCTCCTTTTATCACTGGGCAACTACTAGTTTACTTTGTGTCACTACAGACTGGTTACGTTTTCCAGAATTTTATGTTAAAAGTTTCACAGTTTGTGCTTTTTTTTTTTGCCTAGCTTCCTCCGCTTTGCCTCTGTATTGTGAGATTCCCCCCGTGTTGCTGCATATATTGGCAGTTCATTACTTTTTACTGCTGTGTCATATTCCATTGTAAGGATACATCACAACACGCTCCCTGTTCACACAGGGGAGCGGTCTCACCTTGCCGGTGATGCAAATAAAGCTACTGTAAACATTTGTATGCAAGTCATTGTATGCACATGTTTTTCTTCTCTTTGCCTAATCCAAAAAAGTGGAATGGCCAAATCGTATGGTAGGTATATAATTAGCTTTTTAGGGAACTGCCTCTTTGAATTTGTTTTCCAAATTGATTATGCTACTTTACATTTCCACCAACAGTGTATGAGAGTTTCAGCTTCTCTACATCTCTGCCAGAGATTTATCCTTTATCAGCTATGTTATCTGCAAAAATATTTTCTTCTAGTCTATGGCTTATCTTTTCATTCTCTTGCCAGTGACTTTCAAAGAGCAGGAGCTTTAAAACTTAGCAAACTCCATTTATCATTTAAAAAAAATTTTATGGGCCATGCTTTTGGTGTTGTAAGAAATCTTTGCCTTTGTGGTCTTCCATGATTTTATAGTTTAGGTTTTATGATTTATGTGTATGGTCAAATTTGGGTAATTAAGAGAAGTGAGGTATAAAATTCCAGAGAGAGAGAGAGAGAGAGAGAGAGAGTTAAGAAAGAGACACAGAGATAAAGAGATACAGGCACAGACATAGATATCGAATGACTCAAGCACTATCTGTTCAAAATACTATCATCTGCCATGTGAGAATCTATTTCTTGGCTCTCTTTCCTGTTCCACTGATACATTTATCTGGATGACATTGCCACACTGTTTTGAAAACCGCACCTTCTACTAATTCTTGATGAAATGTAATATTAATCTTCCAACACTGTTCTTTTTTCAAATGGGCTTTGGCTGTTTTAAGTCCTTTGTATTTTTCCATGAACTTTAAATCAGAGTGCCAATTCCTATCAAAAAAAAAAAAAAATGCTGCTGTGATTTTACATGGGATTATCTTGATTATATAAATTTGGAGAGAATTGACATCCTAACAACATTTAAGCCTTTTAACCTATCAACATGGTACATATCTCCATTAATTTAAGACTTCTCTATTTTTTCTCATCAAGTTTGTACATATTTCAGTGTACAGGTCCTTCACAATTGTGTCAAGTTCATCCCTAAATATTTTATACATTTCAATGCTACTGGAAAAGGTATTTTTTAGTAATTTCACTTTCTGATTGTTCATTGCTAGTGTATGGAAATACAACTGATTTTGTTTTTGTATTGATCTTACTATGTGCTGAGACCCCTGTAGGGTCTTATCAGTTATTAGTTGTATCTATTAGTTCCAGTTGTTTTCTTGAAGATTCCATTGGATTTTCTACATAAATAATCATGATACAGGCAAACTACTGTGGTTTATTTATTACTTTCCAATCTGGATTCCCAGCCACTCCCCTCTAACCTGCCTTGCTACATTCCCCTGACTAAAACATCTAATAAAGTATAAATAAGAGTGATGAGAAACGACATCCTTGTCCTTTCCCAGTCTTAGCTAGTAAACATTCAGTCTACTGACAATAAGTATAATGTCTGTCAACAGGTTGGAAGTGATTCACTTCCATTCCTATTTTGTAAGAATTTTTACAAGAAATGATATTGGATTTTGTATTTTTTTCTGTATTTTTTGAGATAATGCTTCTTTTTATTTTGTTAATGTGGTTAATCACAGTGATTGGTTTTCAATGGTTAAGCCATCTCCAGTTGATATATCCCACTAGGTCATGATGTATTATCCTCTTAATATATTGTTGGATCAATTTGCTAAAAAGAGTCCATGGATATTCAGTGGTATCAAATCAGAATTTAAATTTGGAAATTCTTGGTTATTGAAGCTGAACATATTGTCATGTATTTATTTGCCATCTATGTGTTCTCTCTGGTAAAGTATCTTTCCCATTGGATTGTTTCTTCTTGTTGAGTTTTGGTAATTCTTTATAGCTTTAGAAGGGAGTCCTATCCTGAATATGTGTTTTGCAAATATATTTTGCTATTCACCCAGTGTGCTGCTGTTGGTTTTTGTTTATTTTTTTTGTTTTGCTTTGTTTTTTAGTTCTCTAGCAGTGACCTTTCCAGAGGAGGGGAAAAAATTAATTTTGATAAAATCGAATTTATCATTTTTTCCTTTTACAAATCATATATTGATGTCAAATCTAAGAACTATTTGGATAGTCCCAGATCATGAATATTTTCTCCTATTTTTTACTCTAAGTTTTATAGCTTAATATTTCACCTTTAGATCTATGAACCATATTGAGACAATTTTTGTACCAAGTGTGAGGTTTAGGTCAAGGTTCATTTATTTGCCAAGGGATATGCAATTGCCTCATGACCATTTGTTTAAAAAATTATTATTTCTATACTGAATTGCTTTTGCATCTTTGATCAAAAGTAGTACATCGTGTAAGTCTATTTATGAATTCTATATTTAGTTCCATTAATCTCTGTGTGGAATACAGTTATAACACCCATTTTAATATCTTTGCTAATTCTAATATCTGTAGGATAATTTGGATCAATTGAGTTTTCTACTCTAGAGGTCATGATTGCCAGCTTTTTTGTATTACTAGAAATACTTCATTGGATGCCAAACACTGTGAATTTAGTTTGTTGGGTGCTGGGTATTTTTATTCTCTTACAAATATTCTTGAGTTTTTTTTCCTGGGTCCGAGTTAAGTGAATTAAAAGCAGTTTGAGTTTTCAGGTCTTACATTTATGTTCTATTAGGTGGGACCAGATCAGAATTTCCTGTAGGGCTAATCCTTCCACATTACTGAAGCAAAACCTCTCCGCATACTGGATCCCATGTCCCGCAGATGATAAGGTTGTCCAGGAAGGCTGATGGGTACAGATGAGTTTTACACCCTTTGTGAGAAATGGAAACCGTACCTTGTCATCCTCTCCAGTGGTTTGCTTCTGGCACCTTGTAGTTTCTTTCCATGCAAATGTGGAGTACTACTCAGCTGAATACTCAAGGAGGAACTTACTCAGGTCTTGAGTTCTGTTTCCGTGCATATCTCTTCTCCAGGGCTCTGTCCTTTGTAAGCCAATGGGTCAGCTCCACCCTTCAACTCGGACAGCTGGCCTGGCTCCACCTGGCACTTTCTCCCTGCACTGTGGATTGGAAACTCTTTCAGGACAGTAAACTGAGGCAACCGCGGGGCTTACCTCATTTGTTTTTCATCTCTCAAGGTCACTGCCCATCACTGATCTTCCACAGGGTCTCAAATACCATTGTTTCATATGTTTTCTAGATCTTTTCAGGGATAGTTCTAGAACGGAGAATAAATGCAGTCCGTGTTATTCCATCTTGGCTAGAGCATAAATTAGAATTTCCATTCGCTCTTAAATGATGATATAGATCCTGTATTTGAAGAAAACTGTGTCAGCTCTTGAGAAAAACAGAAAAGAATTTCACTGAAATTCACACGCTTGGAAATAGAACTTTCAATTATAATTGCATATGGTTTGTCATTGAGAGGGGTGCTTCCTTCTCCAAGGACTGATTGCAGATATCCTTAAAGACAAATTTCAATCTTTGTCGAAATGAGGTATCTAGAAAATTGCACACATTTGTTAAATAACCACAAATTTCTTCCTTACTCGCTTCTCAGTCTCCACTATAACAATGACTAATTATGTCACTGCCATCAGATTATTGAAAGAACTAGTCAATATTTTATCTCGATTTTTGAAGAACTTTAATAAAAGTCTTGCCAAAGAGCGTGAATTTAAAAGAAATAGAAAAAAAAGTCATCAGACCATCTGGAGAATGAAATGAGATTTTTTGTGAACGGTGTTTCATAATCTGGCAAGGTTCAGTCAGCTGGCATTTTTTTCTTGACCTGGACCCATAATAGCAGAATGTCCCTAAAGTGTAAAATGAAAATCATCACAACAAATGAAACAGCACTTAGTACTGTCACCTTAGCCTTTTTTAAATTGCTCTTTATTTTTTGCTTTGCTTATGTAAGTTGACTAAAACATGGTGAGCTGGAAAGAAGCACCACAGAGGTCCAAGAACCTGCCAGTTAGGTCCAAGAACCTACCGATTCTTCGTCTACACACAGGGGAATCAAAGAAAGCACCCTGGTCCTACCCCAGGGGTCCGGCCTTCCTGCCAACTTCGAGCAAAAGCAACAAGAAAGAAGGCTTCATAATGAGAAGGAATATAAATATATATATATAGTGTATATCTATCTTAAAATAATACTGTAGATATTTCAGCTAGTAGAACTGCCTTTTCAACTCAGCATCACTCCAAGGGCTGCGGAACCTATGCTACATGTGTAGAGACGATGATGACAATCACTTTTTATCAGATCAGAAGATTGTGTTACCAAATGTAAAGGTAGTGTTTGACCCTCTACTGGTTTCTCCTGAGCCCAGGCTGACCCCTTTCAGAATCTCCATGGTGCCCTGCAGATGAGAAGTTTCCCATATAGTACACTAAGCTCATTTAAAAGACCAGCACATAGAGTAAGTAGCAAATGGAATGAGATTATTTTAATGAAGGATACCACTTGTTATGCCAGTTAAGCAATCAATAATTTTGTAAAACAAAAACGTAAACAAAAGGATGTCTTAATTTCATCATAAATAAGGAATTAATAATGATCGCTGGTCTTTTCTAATAGTCACAAATAATCCTTTTTGGTTGTTTAAAAATACAAGAACACCTTGGAAATATCAAACATCTATTTACAAAACAGCTCACTAAAAATTACTTATGATGGCCTGGAATAATCACAAGTTTTATGCATTTATGAAATAAAAGAGAATGGGTCTCTCCAAATGGGAGAGACCCCAGAAAGTTGAGAGTGAATTTACACAGAAACAATGTAATGTGCTTCTATTTGAAAACCTGCTCTATAAAGCAGGGTCTAAATCTCGGTTTTTACCTCTCAAAATTCACGAAACCAGTTTCACTATTTTCAGAGTCCCCTTTAATCTTTACAATGTCTGTTTTCCAACATATCTTATGCAGTTGTAATGTAACAACAGATACCAGATGGATCTCAATAGCAAAGAAAAAGTTAATCAGCCCATTATCTGCAAATGAACAAAGGAATCAAAGAAGAGAACAGACACTAATAAATAAAATCTTATCTATAAATGCCAGAGGCTACAGCAAAACCTGAAATGTTCCAAACTAAGCCAACCATATAATTATACTCAAAATAATATACTATTTGGTATTTCCTATCATCTAATAAATTAATTAATTATTTCAGTACCTGACAAACATTGTACCTATTCCGGGAAGGAAAACACAAGATTTCAGAAAGTATGGCCCATTTTATGTAGTTGTTGATGTGGTTCAACAGACACCTCTTTGCTATATTCTTTTTCTGAATTATGTAGGGTTTCTACTTCGTCAAAACTTCCTGAGATTCCTTGGAGGCTTTCTTTTGTTTGCTCCACAATCTGGCAGAAATTTCTACACAAGCCTACACATGAAAGTTTACAGCACTTATTTTTTTAAAACAGTCACTTTTAAAAAATGACATTATTAGCTCTTAGAATTGTATCGTTTGCTTTCATAAATACAATGTTAAACATGAAGATTTTCAAAGTGAAAGAGTTTTGACAAAATCTCTAATTGAAAATATATAAGGAAATGGAGAAAAAGGGATTTTGAGATCAGCAGATCAAACTTAAAGGCTGATTTCTTGGATTGTCTTTTCTCTTGACATATAAAGCTTTGATGGATCAGAGGCGTATGACTTATATTTGAAAACGTACATCTTAAAACATGAATGATCATACATTTTTAAGGGCACAATATATAGAGACTTTAAAATGCAGTGAGTAGTCATTGCAATACTGTTCACGTAGTAAATTCATATGCTGAATATTGAACACGGAAACTTTTACTGGTATCTTTGCCTTACATTTTTGTTTTCATAAAAGTAATCTAACCCTGATTTTGAAATACCTGTGGTGTTCTTTTGAGAGGCACTTAAAATTTTTCAACTAGGGGCGCCTGGGTGGCTTAGTCAGTTGAGCGTCTGACTTCGGCTCAGGTCATGATCTCACAGTTCGTGAGTTTGAGCCCCGTGTCGGGCTCTGTGCTGACAGCTCAGAGCCTGGAGCCTGCTTCAGATTCTGTGTCTCCCTCTCTCTCTGCCCCATCCCCACTCATGCTCTGTCTGTCTTGTCTTAAAAATAAATAAAACATTAAAAAAATAAAATTTTTCATCTAAAATTAAATGTATATGTATGCCTTTAATGTATATAAGAATGTTTGTGTGTGTGTGTATACATGTAGTGTATGGGTGCATGTATATATCACACACACACATATGTTAGGGATAGGATACCTCTATAGACACACACATACCTCATAAATATTTGCTAAAAAGATGGAAAAATGAGAAACATAAAGAATTTACCAAACTAAGAGAATAAAAGAATTTGGATAGAGTGGCTTGGTTTCCATAACATTCAGGTACTAACTATACTCGCCAGCACTGTCCCCATGCCGTGTTTTCAATAGGCACCATTGAAAGATGTCTGCTTAGGATTACCCAACCATCATCGAAGACCTGTCTTTGTCTGTCTGGCTGCTAAAGTAAAAATACCAAAAACTGAGTAGCTGAAAAACAGCAGTTATTTCTCAGTTTCTAAGGGTTGAGAAGTTCAAGATCGTGGCCCTGGTAGATTCTGTATCCAATGAGGACCCACTTCCTGTCACCTGGTGGAAGGGGTGAGGGAGATCTCAGGGGCCTCGCTTATAAGGGCACTGATCCCATTCCTGATGGCTCCACTCTCATGACCTGATGGCCTCCCAAAGGCCTCACCTACAAACACCATCACACTTGGGGTTAGGTCTCAACATAAGAATGTGAGGAGGACACAAATATTTAGTCCATAGCAAACCCGAAACCAAAACACACTTAGATATACCCCCTTCCAACTCTATATCCATATGCCATTTATTTCCAAGTGAAGTGAAGCAAAATGTGCATTGTTGAAACCGTGAGAGAGAATTGGAAT
Organism: Leopardus geoffroyi; assembly: GCF_018350155.1. Classification (NCBI taxonomy): domain Eukaryota; kingdom Metazoa; phylum Chordata; class Mammalia; order Carnivora; family Felidae; genus Leopardus; species Leopardus geoffroyi. Next base: position 3,227,065 of record NC_059329.1, on the reverse strand, counting down.
TATAAAGTCATACCATAACATGTGAAGAGGTTTCTCTGGAAGAAGAGAAGTAATCCAATTATTTTCCCTGGGTAAAGATGTTGAGGATTGAGTGATGGTTGCATGTCTGTGCATCTCAAGCTTCTCTTTGTTATCACTTGTAGTTAATCCTTTCTCTCTCAGGCTGTTGCACTATAAACAATACCTCAAAATTCTTTTTTTTTTTTTCAACGTTTATTTATTTTTGGGACAGAGAGAGACAGAGCATGAACGGGGGAGGGGCAGAGAGAGGGAGACACAGAATCGCAAACAGGCTCCAGGCTCTGAGCCATCAGCCCAGAGCCTGACGCGGGGCTAATACCTCAAAATTCTAACAACTCCATTTATTGTGTCATTACTACAGATATTCTTTCCTGAAAAGTGTTTACTAAATCATAAGATAATGTGTGTAATGTGTGAGGAAAAGCTGTCAGTATATTAAAGACCAATATTCACTTCTCTATCAATCTATTTTAGTACATTTATACTATATACATATAAAATAATTCATATAATGAAATTAAGGAACCAAAGACTAAAGAGTTGCTATCCTGTGTAATTATAATGCAACAATATAGCGGACAACGTGTGTGTACCAAAAAGATATGCATACATATAATGTTAACCATGGGTCAAAAGGCTTGAAATGGCTCATTGATTTGAAAAAAAAAATAGGAAAAACAAAAGATTAACACAGGGTATGAATGTTGTGAGATAAGATTAGGTATTTGAAGGCAATTATTTGTAAGTTCCTATATTTAGTATATAGTTTGTTTTTCCAGCAAGGATTGTTATTTATAATTCTCCCTTTGGACTATTTTGATTTATGGAAACTCATTTTAAGAGGACTCAACAGTTCATGTTTATGTTTGTTATCATGGCATACACTTTGGGGGAAGCCTTTTTAAAAGATCTGGTGGTTTAGGGGCACCTGGGTGGCTCAGTGGTTTAAGTGTTTGACTTCTGCTCAGGTCATAATCTCAGCTAGTGACTCAAAAATAAATAAACATTAAAAGAAACTTAATAAACAACAACAAAAAATTTACAGTCTCAAGGTTTGGGGTCTGCTTCGGATTCTATGACGACTTCTCTCTCTCTCTGCTCCTTTGCTGTTCATGCTCTGTCTCTCTCAAAAAGATATAAACATTAAAAAAAATTTTTTTTTTGAGGAACCTCCACACTGTTTTCCAGAGCGGCTGCACCAGTTTGCATTCCCACCAACAGTGCAAGAGGGTTCCTGTTTCTCCACATCCTCACCAGCATCTATAGTCTCCTGATTTGTTCATTTTGGCCATTCTGACTGGCGTGAGGTGATATCTGAGTGTGGTTTTGATTTGTATTTCACTGATGAGGAGCAACGTTGAGCATCTTTTCATGTGCCTGTTGGCCATCTGGATGTCTTCTTTAGAGAAGTGTCTATTCATGTCTTCTGCCCATTTCTTCACTGGGTTATTTGTTTTTCAGGTGTGGAGTTTGGTGAGCTCTTTATAGATTTTGGATACTAGCCCTTTGTCCGATATGTCATTTGCAAACATCTTTTCCCATTTCGTCGGTCGCCTTTTAGTTTTGCTGATTGTTTCCTCTGCAATGCAGACACTTTTTATCTTGATAAGGCCCCAAGAGTTCATTTTTGCTTTTAATTCCCTTGCCTTTGGAAATGTGTCAAGTAAGAACTGGCTGTGGCTGAGGTCAGAGAGGTTTTTTCCTGCTTTCTCCTCTAGGGTTTGGATGGTTTCCTGTCTCACATTCCTTCATCCATTTTGAGTTTATTTTTGTGAATGGTGTGAGAAAGTGGTCTAGTTTCATTCTTCTGCATGTTGCTGTCCAGTTTTCTCAGTACCATTGGTTAAAGGGACTGTCTTTTTTCCATTGGATGTTCTTTCCTGCTTTGTCAAAGATTAGTTGGCCATACTTTTGTGGGTCCAATTCTGGAGTCTCTATTCTATTCCATTGGTCTATGTGTCTGTTTTTGTGCCAATACCATGCTGTCTTGATGATTGCAGCTTTGTAGTAGAGGCTAAAGTCTGGGACTGTGATGCCTTCTGCTTTGGTTTTTTCCTTAATATTACTTTGACTATTCGGGGTCTTTTGTGGTTCCATACAAATTTTAGGATTGCTTGTTCTAGCTTCGAGAAGAATGCTGGTGCAAAATTAAAAACAGATCTACCCTATCATCCAGCAATAGTACTGCTAGGAATTTACCCAAGGGATACAGGAGTGCTGATGCATAGGGGCACTTGTACCCCAATGTTTATAGCAGCAGTTTCAACAATAGCCAAATTATGGAAAGAGCCTAAATGTACATCAACTGATGAATGGAGAAAGAAATTGTGGTTTACATAGACAATGGAATACTACTTGACAATGAGAAAGAATGAACTATGGCCTTTTGTAGCATGTGGATGGAACTGGGGAGTGTTATGCTAAGCGAAATAAGTCATACAGAGAAAGACAAGTACCATATGTTTTCACTCTTATGTGGATCCTGAGAAACTTAACAGAAGGCCATGGGGGAGGGTAAGGGGGAAAAAAGTTACAGAGAGGGAAGGAGGCAAACCGTAAGAGACTCTTAAAAACTGAGAATAAACCGAGGGTCGATGAGGGGTGGGGGAGAGGGGAGAGTGGGTGATGGGCATCGAGGAGGGCACCTGTTGGGATGAGCACTGGGTGTTGTATGGAAACCACTTTGACAATAAATTTCATATAAAAAATTTTTAGTAAAAAAAAAATATAAACATTAAAAAATAAAAAAAGGGGGGTGTACCTGGGTGGCTCAGTCATTTAAGCGACTGACTTCAGCTCAGATCATGACCTCATGGTTTGTGGGTTCAAGCCCCACATCGGGCTCTGTGCTGACAGCTCAGAGCTTGGAACCTGCTTCAGATTCGGTGTCTCCCTCTCTCTGCCCCTCCCCCACTTGTGAGCTTGCTGTCTGTCTCTCTGTCTCGCTCTCAAAAATAAATAAACGTTAAAAAAAATTAAAGATCTGGTGGCTTAATACACCGTAAAATGGTAGCAGGTGATATTTCCTGTACTCACATTATCAGTAAATTAAGATTTTGTCGGCTCTGCTATCATTTTTTTTTTTAATTTCTCAAGTTTCAGGGTTTTTTTTTTCTTTTTTTCCAGAGCAATACCACCTATTATTCCCTTTGAAACCTGCCACTGGTTTCTGTGCTGACTACAGAATACAGCTGTCCAGGCAAACTAGGAAAACACTGGATCTGTCACTACTGTGCCAGCATCATCCCATCATCCCCTAATATGTCCATTCTCATTACACCCCCGCCACACACACACGGATTAGGAAGCGGGTGGAACAATATAAATGCTGATGAATTGTTCAACATGGTTTACTTTTTACGGGGCCTCGACTGTCCTCTATATTAACTACTTTGGGAAGACTATTTGAGGGCAAGTGGATAGCACTGTGATAATGAAAGCACAGATTTAAAATTTACATATTTTTTAAAGAGTTGGAAATGAACCAGATGATTTTTGCAAGTAATTCTCAAACCTAATGGGCCTAGAAACTTCTGTCAGCCCGCAAAGTTATATTAATTTCTAATGTGTGTGTGTGTGTGTGTGTGTGTGTGTCTGTGTGTGTGTGTGTGTGTGTGTGTGTGTGTGTGTGTGTTTTCCCAAGGAGTACCTGGTGATGCTTCTTAGCGTCTACAATTTCTTCCCCTTTCCTCTGGAGGTGAACTCATTGGCATTTGCCTCCTGGAAAAAATATAATAACCTTGACTAATGGTTAATGAAATTCTTCTTGAATACTGGGGAGGTAGGGGAAAAGAAAAGTAGATAGGGAATTTACTGATATAATGAACCAAAATGAAGTTCCAGAAGTTTAATGTTACTTGGAGTTTTTGAAATCCTAAGTGTAAAAGCAGAATACTCTATAATTTATGGGAAGTTTACTATGCGTCAGGCGTGGACCAAGCATGTAGTATGATATACTTCTTAGAGATGTCCTATGGTTGCCTTTGATCTTCATTTCATAGGTTACAAATCTGAGACACAGACAGGTTACCTCCTCAAGGTCACCCAGTAAATATTACGTGGGCTCTCAAAGTGTAATTTAATATGTAAGAACCAGATGGTACTTTTAATATTATTTTTACACCAAATAGCTTTCTTAATAGCCGTTCTGCTTCAAAAGCCTATATATTTCTGAGGGACTGAAGTCCTGTACATAATACGATTATTTGGGCCTGTGAAGAGGTCATTTTAAGTTACCAATATTCATAGTCCAAAAGACTCTTTAACTGAAGTGTCATTAAATTTCACATGAATCTAAGTTGTTTTACACCTTACAGTTGTCCTTTACTTCCATATTTTAGAGATTTTAAACTTGAGCATTTATTTAAAAATAGAGACCCCTTTGTATAAAACTCTAGTCATATTTCAGATAATGTTCTGTTGGACGTGAAGGTACAAATTTACATTGCAAACAATGGGATTACATTTAGGAGTGGATCAACTGTGTCCTTTAAAATGCTTCAGAACTCAATCTTCAGTTCAGAATAGAATAATTATTTCTCTTGGTTTGTACTAAATAGCTATATATGTATTATTAAGTAACATTTATTTGGCAAACACCTGTTTTAGGTAAGCTGTGTAGTAGAATCTGGGTTAGGCATTGTTGATACAATGATTAATAGAGCTTGGCCTCTGCCCCTCAGAACCTTCCAATATTTCTTTCAACCCATTTTTTAAAATGTGAGCCCATGTGGTATGTGTTCATAGAGTTCACAGAGCCTCTGTGAAGAGCTACTATCATGAAAAAATTGTCTGAAATGTGCTCAGAATGCTGGCCTGATTGCACTGCCTTTGAAGATTCCTAGGAAAGCAACACATGTCCAGCAGTATTCCATGTCACTATACAGAAGTTATTTATCTGGAGAATCCAGTCCTGGCAGAAATTCTGGTACATCTGCCTTGAAGACTGCCCATTTCCCCAATGGTCTGCAGACAAAGTAACAGGAAGACAGTAATAAATATCTTGGGGGAGAGTGGATGTGGATGGCCCAGATAAACCATTAGTTACACCCTCAGTTCCCACCCCAGAATTTTAGTGTTCCCACTCTGAAGTCCAATGGGCAATTTACTAAGCTGATATTTAGTTCTCAGACCTCATCCCTAAGGCCACCAAAGGGAACTCTCCATGGAAGGCTGGGGAGGGGGCAGGGCAGGTGAAATGCAGACGAAATCATCACAGCTAAGGGGTAGGTGAATGGCCACCGCCTCACCACCGTTCACAGACAAGATGGGTACAATTAAGACTTTTTCATCTTTGAGAGACAAAACAGAAAAAAAATGAAACCAGTATGTAATTCATGGTGTTGTGGATCCCTGAAGAGAAAACATACATAGACTCTAGGTCTGTAAATGGCCAATGTCAAAACTGCTCCTGGGGCAGCTGACACAGCGGGTGCCTCTGACTGGGTCTGACAGAGCTAAGCATTTGACTTCTACTAATCTGTTACTCCAGACAGAAGACCAGCTTGGCTCAGCCTAACTCTCAGGCAATGGATTCATCGTGTCTCAAAGGTCTGCAAAGTCCTGGGCTGGGAAGTGGGCCAGCCACATTAGACCATTAGAGTAGGTAAGGAACATCTCTCTCTCTCTATAGAGAGAGCATGATTTCAAGAGCCCCACCCAAGAGCAAGGACATTCACCACTCCAACAGAAACTGTAGACTGAAGAGACATTAGGTGATTTCCGGTATTGGCTACAGGATAAATCTACGGTCTTCAAGTCTTCGTGTATGAGCCCATTATCCGGCAGTGGCTCACTTATTGTTATATTAATTCCATTAAGAATAAAAGCTGAGGCTTGTCAAAAAGTTGAAAATAGAACTACCCTATTATCCAGTAATTGCATTACTGGGTATTTACCCAAAGAATACAAAACCACTAATGCAAAGCGACAGATGCACCCTTATGTTTATTGCAGCTTTATTTTCAATGGCCAGTTTATGGAAGGTGTCCAAGTGTCCATCGATTGATGAACAGACAAAGGTGTGGTGTATACACACACACACACACACACACACACACACACACACACACTATGGAATATTACACAGCCATCAAAAAGAATGAAATCTTGCCATTTGCAATGACGTGGATGGAACTAGACTGTATTATGCTAAGTAAGTCAGTGAGAGAAATACAAATATCATATAACTCATTCATATGTGGAATTTAAGAAACAAAACAAATGAACAAAAGAAAAAAAAGAGAGAGAAAGAGAGGCAAACCAAGAAACAGACTCTTAACTATAGAGAAAACATTCATGGTTATGAGAGGGGAGGCAGATGGGGGGGAGGGGAAAAGAGGTGATAGGGATTAAGGAGTGCACTTTTGATGAGCAGTGGGTGATATATGAAGTGCTAAATCATTATATTGTACACCTGAAACTAAGAGAATGTTGTACATGAACTATACTGGAATTAAAATAAAAACTTAATAATAATTATAATAAAAGGCTAAGGTTTGGAGTCAGATTCATTCAAATCTGCATCCAAATCGGTCTATCACTCACCAGATCCAGGATAGAGCACAACACTCAAGTTCTGTAAGTCTCAAACATTGAGTGGCCATGATTATGGTACCTCCATTCGATTTTTGTGGTTAGATAGAGTCAGTATTTTTTTAATTTTCTTAAATGTTTATTTTTGAGAGAGAGAGAGAGACAGAGAGAGAAAATGTGAGCAGAGGAGGGGCAGAGAAAGAGGGAGACACAGAATCGGAAGCAGGCTCCAGGCTCTGAGCTGTCAGCACGGAGCCCGACGCGGGGCTTGAACGCACGAACTGCTAGATCATGACCTGAGCCGAAGTCAGACGCTTAACCAACTGAGCCGCCCAGGCACCCTGATCGTGTCATTATTCTTTACCATACAACTTTTAGGTGGTAGGCACTGTAGGTGGGTACGTACTTGGTGGGGAAAGATACACAAAAAAGGAGGAAAGTGTCAGCTAAGTTGTTAAGTGGGTTTGAAAACATAACCAGCCTTCCTAAAACAGTGAGAAACTGGTATGTTTACAACGAAGTGTACGTAGGAGCAACAAGATCTTAGAGGGGTCCAAGATCATGTTATTCGACCACTTACGCTAAAACAAAACTACCTCTGCGACTTCCTTGGTTGAGGTTCACATCTATTTTCAACCCTGAAGTACATGGGTGTTTCACAAGTAACCTGAAAAATGTATGCACTTTAGACCCAAAACACGTAGGTTGAGTTTTCGTCCCAGCTCAGGACTAATTTTAAGATCTTAGTTCCACAGCTCAACCTGTGCCTCAGATTTCTCAGCCATGAAATAGAGGATGTTAATGAAAACATCCCTCCTACTTAATTCACACGGTTACCATGAACCTCAGACAAGATAATACACGTCCAACTCCTCTGTAAATGTTGAAACTCAATGCAAATAATGGTGAATGCTTTTATTTTACTGTTGGCGTGAGAAAGAGAGCCCTGTTTGAAAAGGGTGGTTTATTCGCTATTTCCTTGAAAACCGCATATGCATTTTAATCTCTTATTCTTGCTCAACCCTTTTCACTGGCTATAATTTTCCTTACTATTTTCTGCTGGTGCAAACGCTTGTCTTCTTAAGCCTCCTCAAATGCCAATTTCTTCATGAAGTCTTCAGAAAATCTAATGTAATAAGAAAAATTCAACAGACCTGGATTTCAATCCCAACTATGGCTTGATTAAGCGATGCAACATTTCTGATCCTTGCTGCCTTTCTTGTAAAGTGTGGAAATGTGTATCTACTATTAGAAGAGATTTAAAAAGCACTGATATGTGTAAACAGCCCCAAAATACAACATAGGATGTGCTCTTTCTCTCTTCTTGTCCTTTGCTCACATTAAGAGTTTTCTCTGTCTTATGACTTCTTAGAACATTGATTTTATTTTATTTTTAAAAAACAAATTTTTTTAATGTTTTTATTTATTTTTGAGACAGAGAGAGACAGAGCATGAGCAGGGGAGGGGCACAGAGAGGGGGAGACACAGAATCTGAAGCAGGCTCCAGGCTCTGAGCTGTTCGTACAGAACCCGATGCGGGGCTTGAACCACGAACTGTGAGATCGTGACCTGAGCTGAAGTCGGACGCTTAACCGACTGAGCCACCCAGGTGCTCCTAGAACATTGATTTTAAATCAAAGTGGGCCTTTGCTACTGAGTTCTTTGGTGTGTCCTTATTATGTTCCAAGCTCCTTGAGGGCAGATACCGTGTCTGATATATTCTTCGAACCCTCAGCAGTTTTGAGCATAGTGTTGGAGCAGCAGGAAAATGCCCAGTGAGTCAGCAGTTCATTCTGGCTGTTGGTATACAGCTTGACTGTGCACAGTGCCGACCTCATGCCCACAGTAAACTTATGTTCTGACTTGCACCTGATGAGATTATGGTTCCGATGAGATTATCGGGAGCCGTGTTGAGTTTCACAGTGGTGAGCCTGCGATAATAAGACAGGCCGGACCATCCTTAAGAAACCATTGCACTGGTGGTCCTTGAGGATACAGGTGCTTTTGGATGAAGGGAGAGAAGAGACGAATAAAATCAGGGAGACCTCCCACGTCTAGAGACGTACATGGCGGGAGTATATAGAGCAATCCTAGGCTTCCATCATGGTGACTTGGCAGGGATATAAATGCAAAACGGCTTCGTCTTCTACAGGGCTATTCAACCTGCTGAGTTCACCTGTCCTTCGAAGGCGCTTTAAACTATGTGTGAGGCGACAACCTTTCTCATTACCACCTCGCGACTAAGTTCTTTTGTCCGTTTATCCACGGTAGTGCCATCCATCTTACACACCAGCCCTGGGATTTCCTTAGATTATTTGTACCTCGCCAGGTCTTTGTACCATCAGATGCTGCTTAAATGCTGAGGAGGCAGTATACAACATACAGGCTGATGTTAAACAAAGGATCTAAAGGACTTTACTTCTCAGCACCACGATGGCACTAGTAGAAAGAAATTCTGGTGGAGCATTTTTGCAGATGATTTCCAGTGACAAGAAACAGATCGACTATAGAAGGAATGTCTCTCTGGGCTCTGTGGGCAGATGCGAGAAGTGGTTACATGGCACTTAGAGCCGCTGAAAACAGATGAGAAAGTTAAGGGCTTTCGTACCAAACCTGATTTCGTGAAAAAGCCTGTGCTTTACTAATCTTGTTGTCTGTTGTCGTGTAAGTCAGGAGCCACACGATGGAAGGGTGAGAAAGAGCAGTGGAAACGAAGGCCCGTTTAAACGCTCTGAGTTCAGCACAGAAACCTTGGTTTGGCCAGGCAGGCGAGGGGTCAGTGTCCACACACGCGTGTGGCTGTCCCTGTTGGAGCTGCTTCCTGCAGGTGTGTCTGAGACAGCCCCGAAACATGTATGTACGTTACATACGTGCATGAGTGTGATGTAAAAACGATGCAAAGTTTTCCTTGAGGTGAAGGACAATCACATAATAAAGAACAAATATGGCAGGACATAACTTCGCCCCCGGGGCAAATATCTTAACAGCCTGGCCTGCATCGAGGTCATTGAATGCACAGTGGCAGACACTGGGGTTCCATAATGATCAATAAGAACAATGAGAAATCCCTCTTCTGAGCCATTTGGCCTGCTGACTGTGAATGCTTCTCCAAGGACATCCATCTATAAATGGAAAGAGACTATAGAGAACAGGACTGACCAGTGGTTTGGAATATCTGTAGGTAATGTAGTAGTCCTTAACTAGCATATCCAAAACATGGCCAAAAATTTTTTCACTGCATATAAGCCTGGATTGATGTTTGATTCAGTTCGTTTTGCTAGGGTGAGTTAGGATTCCATATTTTGAAGACGCTCTCCCAGGTTGATGTTAACGTTTACAACAATTTAAGAAACATCACAGTAATACAACACTTATGCTGTGCAATGCAAGCAAACACTTAACCTCTCTGAATATTAATGCCGTCATCTGTAGATGATATCTTGTAATGCTGTTACTTGACTTCCAATCTTAAGTTGTCCAGCATGCTAAAGTTCTCGTGGTGTCCTGGAAAAGTTTTCTGGCAAATGGAATATTCTTGTTTAATTCTGTGATTTTTGTATTAGATGAGTCTTGAAAATACCAAGAAAGATACAATTGGCTGTTTCAACTATCATGTTACATCATATCTAGATCACAAAAAAGCTAGTTTATATAACAGTTAGGCAGGAGGGTGGAGGCGGTGGAAGGCAGTGTAAGGGTTTAACATACAAAATCGGCTTTCCTATAATTTAAATGCATAGTTTAGCAATATCAGAATAAGCTTTCCCATGTAGCAGAGACGTAGGTCTTTGGCAAGTAATGTGAGGAGCTCATCTCTTACCCCGTGCCTTATCTGAAAACCTACCGTTGTCCTTGGGTTCCTACCATTAGAGACTCATTCTTTAAGTATATACATAGGTTTATGTACATGTGTATGGCAATTTATCTCAAGGAATTGGCTCACCTTGTGAAGAATGGCAAGTCAGAGATTTGTAGGTCAGCCTGGCAAGCTGAAAACTCTCTCAAGCTAAAATTGATGCCTTCACATCAACACCTAGGTATGTATTAAATTGACTCCTGGGTACTGTGGTCTAGTCGCGTTGACACATAAAACAAACTATCATACTAGCTAACAAAATGTAAACGAAGGAGTAAACATGAGGGAAAAACGCCCATAAACCAAGATACTTTCTTACCCTTTGGTTATGGGAAATTTGAAACATATACACAATAAAATAATGTAATACAAACCTGTCTGCTGGTTTCAACAGTTACCAGCTCATAGATAATCTGATTGCATAATCCCAACTGACTCTCTTCTCTATACAATGGTTTATTTTGAAGCAAGTCCTAGACGTTATGCTATTTCACTCATAAATATTTAATGTAAATGTTTAAGTGCTAAGGACTCCTCTAAAATATAGAACTAAAACATCACAACTGTTCAGTGCAGTAAAATGTCCAAGGTGGGGACAATTCCGGGGAAAAGAGATGCTTGAATTTCATGACTTTATAGCAACTCCTTACAATGAAGGGGTGGGGAGATGTGTGTGGAAAAGGGGGAATCTAGAAACAAAAAGGGCTGGAAAGAGAATGTGACCACCCGGGTATCCCTTTAGATAAACACAAGTATACCCCTTAGGTAGACATAAGTCTATCTCAGTTGGCTTCGTTGGATATATAACATTTTAAGGTACTCAGGAAAATATTGTATAACACATTTCATTTTCATTATCAATTTTGTAAAAAAAAATGATAAAGGTGATGCTTCTTTTCTAGAAAAGTCTATCAGAAATAGAAGCTATATAGGGATGTTACTTGTTAAGAGCCCACGAGTTTTGAAACTTTCTGAAGGAAAGTATTGAGGATTTGTTCATGTCTGAAAAGACTTGCCTAATGAAATCCCTGCTGTGGAACGAGAAAACAGCAAGTACTTGTGTTTACACAGTATCAAAAAAATTAGTTAATTGAAACTGTGAGTAAGCGTCAACCTTTAGGGAACTGCTCAGCTCCATGCTGACGCAGGAAGAGAGGTGTGATATTATTCCAGGACAGTGACTTGAAGGCTAGGTCTGGGAGAGAGGAGTAGGGGGGGATGGGGTTCTGAGAGTGACCTGAGGACCTTATCAACATGCACATCCTGTACCACCTGAATGAAAGGAACAGAGGGGCCCCTGTGGGTGGAGCGTCTGACTTGGGCTCAGGTCATGATCTCACGGTTCGTGGGTTCGAGCCCCGTGACGGGCTCTGTGCTGACAGCTTGGAACCTGGAGCCTGCTTCAGATTCTGTGTCTCCCTCTCTCTCCACCCCTCCCCTGCTCATGCTCTGTCTCTTTCTGTCTCTCTCAAAAATAAGTAAACATAAAAAAATTAAAAAAAATGGAACAGAGCTTCCAGACCTGATGGGGGGCAGGTGCATTTTGGAAGCGAACCACGTAATTCTAGTATACCTCTTCTGAGAATAGAAAAAGGAGACCCTGGCCTACTTCAAACACTATCGTGAAAACAGACCCTTTCTGCCACCGCAGAAACAGTGGTTTCTTTTTTCCCCTTTCTCTAGATTCCGTTGTGACATGAGTCTAGGATCCCAATGATCTGAAGCCTGGGGAGAAGGACATTGCATTCACTTTCTCTGTCTGTTTCATGTGTTTCCTCGCTAGTTCCAGAAAAGCACGCACCTGTTACCCAGGGGGTGGGAGTGGGGTGGAGGAACCACTTGTATTGTCTTAGTTATTGACAAGGATGGCTTATACTTTGTGCGTTTTTCACTTGTATGTTGCCAATACGTGGAGGTGTTTCTAAATTTCTGAACCAAGGGATTTTCAAGTTCCTAGGCACAGCACTGCAGACGGCGTTCAGAGTGAGTAGTGAGCAAAGCTCCATGAATATAACTGTATCTCTACCAACCAGAAGACCCAAAGCCTCCCTACCACACCCAGGGAAAAAGTGTTCTGTGACACATTTCCATCTCCAACTTAAAAATAAATGGAGCTATATATGCACAGACAAGACGGGGTTCATTTTTTTACATTTTAAAGAGGATGTTTCTATTTTGACAATAGAGATCTATAGGGGCTTTTGCTCATTCAGTGCAATCATATCATCTCTTGACCCACCAGTGTGGGAGACAGGTAACCATTCTGAAAGGGAACCATGAAACACCAAAGAGAAACTCATATTTTGTTTCTTACTTGGAAACTAATTTCTGGCCAGCTTTTTTTTTTTTTTTTAATTTTTTTTTTCAACGTTTATTTATTTTTGGGACAGAGAGAGACAGAGCATGAACGGGGGAGGGGCAGAGAGAGAGGGAGATACAGAATCGGAAACAGGCTCCAGGCTCTGAGCCATCAGCCCAGAGCCCGACGCGGGGCTCGAACTCCCGGACCGCGAGATCGTGACCTGGCTGAAGTCGGACGCTCAACCGACTGCGCCACCCAGGCGCCCCCCTGGCCAGCTTTGACATAAAACTCTTCCTTCTGTGAATCATAGAGGCAGGATGCGTGTCTCTGACCCCCGTGCAAAGCAGAAACAAGCAGATGCCAGAGTTCCCACTCACACGCATCCTGCAGAACCCTCCCTGAGAAGCTGTTGCCTGGAGTCAGGAGGTTACTACGTACGAGGAGGAGTTATTCTGTGCCAGGACTTAGAGGCAGCATACAAATACCATCATCTTCTGTGGAGTGGGGCGCGAGGGGCTGACCATAACAAGAGAGAGACCAATAAAACGCTTCTTGCAACACAGGAGTGAGATGAAGCACGTGAAAAGAAACCGCTCAAGTTTAGAACACACGCCGACAACAGAAGGGAACAGAAGAGTCTTGTCTCCCCGCTTAGCAGCACGGTACAAGGAGGAAGGGATAAACTTGCAAGATGGGTAAGAGGCGAAAAGCCGATGGAAGAAACAAACTTAAGGGGAAAAAAGTGCATAAATCTTTGCAGTTTAGGAAACAGACTCGAACACTAACGACGTTTGGGAAGACTCTGAGGCCACCTCTACAAATTATATTGCCAAGAGAAACAGCGGAACATTTCAGTACAAGGACCGTAAGAAGGGTTAAGGAGTAGTGAACACTGGCGGTGTGTTTTCTGTATGCTCTTCATAGAGGCTATCTTTTTGTCACAAAAACCCTGCAATATAGTTTCCCCATTTTACAAGTCAGGAAATTTAAGTTTATAACTGTAAAGAAGGCCAGACCTACGAAGGAGTCCTGAGTTCGATCAGGCCAGGCCTGGACTGGTTAATACAAATAACGCATATTCACTAGGGATAGGCTCTTATGTGGAAACCCCTCATGAGAGACTGGAGTTGAGACATGACAGCTTCAGTCACCTCTCCAGGTGTCCTGGAAAATGCTGGATGTTGGACGGATGCACTGTGTATGCATTTAACCCTTTAGGATACACACATACCGCTTCCCATGGTCTTGTTTAGCTTTTCTCAAAGCTTTCGAATTTCTAAAGTCTTCATCATTTCTCCTACGTATTTTGTTTTTCACACACGAGGAGCACTCAGTGTCTACAATGATTTGAAACAGCTCTTACCTAAGCTCGGGAGTCTACAACAGACACCAGTAGAGAGAACAGCAGACTCACAGTCAGAAAACCGGAGTCAGCCCTGCCTCCTTGGCTCCTTGCTTGTGAGCAAACCACAGAATCACCAGAACACTAGATTTCCTGTATCATAAAAAGGGCTCCCCTTAAGGCATGGAATGCTTTATGGACGCGGTCAAAACGGTACTTACGTAAGAGGACCTGGATACTTTAAATAGGCAGAGACACACAGTGACAATGACCTTATAACACCAGCTGGCTCGTCCACAACACTGGGTCACACCTGACTCAGCCAGAGCAGACCTTTCTCTCCAGCTGCCCTGGTCACCCAGAGCTGACGGTGCATCACCTGCTCTTCGAGCCAATGTGTCCTGCTCTAAATTCTAACGAACGGGCAAACTGTGTTTATGACAAAAGCTTTCATTTACAAACTCTCCTTTCTGACGGAATCTGAAAGCCTCACACCTACCTTGTTTCCAAGGCATGGTAAAACTCAAGATAGATAATTTCATTTTGCTTTTATTAGGCTTATAACAGGATGTTGCAGTTTTCATTTGTGCTACTAATAACACATATTGATGTGCATAAAATAGATATGCTGCCAAAGAAAATGGCTGCAAACAATATGTGTGCAACAAATGGATAGTTGCTGAATACTTTCTAAATGCCTGGGAAACTCTGCAAAGAAAAATAGCGCCCCTACCTATGGGAATCTCAGAATTCTTTGTGAAGAAAAAGAGAAAAAAATAACTGGAGCTTTAAAAATTCCCACTGGTAAAACTGATATCAAAATAACTGATAAGCATTTTACTAAACCCAAAATAAAATCCTGCTTGAAATTCCTCGGGAAAGGGGTGACCAAAACAGGGCTTAAATTATTTGTGATATTTTACCAGTAGCTCTAAGTGTATTAGGATTTCTATAACTAAGGCATTTGAGAAGTGATGCTATAAGTGTTCTATGAAATACATTTTTTAAAAATACTTTAAAGATCTGAATGGATCCCAATGAGTCCATAGGTAACGGACAAGTGTGTATACTCAAATACATACTCATGTATCCATAGAGTTTATTTAGCAATCTAAAATCTAGTTGAGTTTTATTGATTTCTCCGTACATACAGTAAATCGTCCAGGTGATAACCCTTAAACTAGTTTTATATCTCTTTCTACCTCATTCTACTGAAAGCACCCTTAGTTCCTATAGGCAACATGACGGCTATTTTTACGTATCAGCTTGACTGGGCCACAGTACCCAGATATTTGGTCAAACATTATTCTGTTTATTTCTGTCAAAGTATTTTTCGGATGAGATGAACATTTCAATTAGTGGACTGTGAGTACAGCAGCGTGCTCTCTGTAACATGATGTACTTCATCCAGTGAATGGACCGAGCAAAACACAAGCCGCCCCGCCCCCACTCCACGCCTGCCGGATCAAGGGGCACCTCGACCAGAAGAGAACCTTTAGACTCAAACTGCCATTCTTCCCTGTGTCTTCAGAAGGCTCACCCATCCCATCGGATTTTGGACTCAAGTAAATCTCTTTCTATATATATGTATCTGCCCATCGTACTGTTCCTGTTTCTCTGGAGACCTCTGATACGGACTGTAACTGAAAATCTCAGGGATGCTTATGTCTCTTCTGCTAAGCCTCGGATCTGGTCCGCTCCCGGTGAGCTCGGCCAGAGCAGGTTTAAGAGCTGAGGGAGCATCTAAGCAGTGGATGTGCCTCCCAGCTTCCTCATGACCCAGGCTCATCTGGTGAATGGGCTTCCACGTTTTCCCAGGGCATGATTCCTTCTGGTCCTCTGCCTGATAAGCAGAATGGAAGAGAAAATGTGGATATACGCATTTGGATACATGATCTACCCTCACCCTGACTTGCCAAGAGTCCGGAAAAAACAGGTCAGCTGAAACCAGAAGCTATTTTGCCTCTAAGTGGCATTCGTCTCCCTTATAATATTACTTTCTGAAATATGGTCCCTCCCACACACTTGCCAAGACCACCCTCCAAGGTCAAGCCATCTGGACTTGTATGTGGCCACTCACTGGACTTTTCACTGCTGCTTACCCCACTTACATGTAGTTAGAGTTTCCTTAAAATTGAAAAATGTTTTTCCTTTTCCTAATGCCTTGCCCCGTTATAAGGCCACTACCCATTACTGATAAGGTAGTTCCTCATCAGTAGCAGGAGGAGGAGATAATGAATGTTTGACTCTATTTGGTTAACCTTCTACCATATTCTTGCCTGGCTCATTCTTGTGGTTTCCTTCATGCAAGCTCTTTTGCGATTCTGCCTGTGCTCTCTACTAGTTTTCTTTATTCCTGGTGTTTACCACAGTTTCCCTAAAAGACTACTTTCACTGGGAATTACAATCATTAATTCATCCTTATGTACCTTTCTGACTCACCCTAACTAGAGGGAAATTAATTCTATAATATCCGCGTAGAGCGTCCCTTTATTTTCTACCCTGTAAAGATTTAAGAATTAAAAGGAAAGAAAAATGAATACATAGGTCTTCATTAATATTTAAGATTAACTTTCTAGGGACAATTTACACTTATCTTTCACAGATGAAGTATCTGCCTCCCATTGTGCCTTTAACTAGGCCAGTCCCCTGGACGTGATGGGCAGGCAGCCTATAATAGTGAACTTGGGGTCCCGAGTCCGGTTGACAGACAATAGGTATTTCCCTCCTCTTTCCCTCCCTCCTTCCCTCTTTTCTTTCTTGCTTTTTTTTGCTTTGTCTCCTTTCTTCCAGGGGATTGGTTTGCTCTGACTCTGCCCTCTCACCTCCTATTCTGTTTCTAGACTTACCTGGTTCCTGACATTTTGGATCTGTCTCTCCCCTCCCCACCCCCATTCAGATACCTCTCTCTCCTTGTAGTTACTACTGCAGATAACCACGGCAGGTGACCCCACATTTCTCACTGTTCCCTCCATCCCTATCAACTACTCAGATGTGTTGAAGGAAAACTCAAGCAATGGACAGAGGCTATTTCACTACCATATTTTGGAGGTGAGAAAACAAAGGCAGAAGAATAAAAAAAATAATCATTTGCTTAAGATCAAATAGAACAGTAGAAACAGATGGACCCAAGACTCAGGTCTTCCTGATTAACATCACTGTTCCATATTTAGATGCACCACCTCGAAGAATGGGAAGTTCAGGACATAGATTTTACTTCTACAATAATCATTTTGAAAAGTAAATCCAGAAATGTCTTTTTCACTTTAAGTGGCAAATTAGTCATGAAGCTAGATCCAGATGTGCCATAGCACATGCCAGATGTGACACAGCCCTTTCTGGAAATGCTCTGTGGAAAATACAGGCGGGCCATCGCTATAAATCATGCATTCGGCAAACCTCTATCAGGGTTCATCTATGTGACAGACACTGAGATAGGTGCTACAGATACAACTGTGAACAATACGTCATCCTGGATTTAAAGGACTCTACAGGCCAGCTTACAGCATAAGCAAAAAAAAAAAAAAAAAAAAAAAAAAAGCAGATGAAGAAAAAAAGAAAGTAAAGAAAAGAGGTTTCTAAATCTACTTCTGAGAGTGTATGGTAGGGATAATTTATAGCTAAATGCACAAATGATTCCTTTCATTAAGTCTGGAAATGACCTAATAACATGATCTAGAGTAACTCACTCATTCTCAAAGGGCTACCGTCCATAAAGAGATGCCCAGTGGGTCTGGAATTAAAATAGCATTTGGGGGTAGCAATTACTGGGAAAATATTTTAAAAATCTCTTTAGGAGAGAGAGAAACAAATAAAAAGTGTGACAAACACTGATTAACCTCTTTGTGATATCTGAGTCATTACTAATATTTCACTGGTTTATTGACACTATAAGAAATCTATCACAAGTGGGGCGCCTGGGTGGCGCAGTCGGTTAAGCGTCCGACTTCAGCCAGGTCACGATCTCGCGGCCCGTGAGTTCGAGCCCCGCGTCAGGCTCTGGGCTGATGGCTCAGAGCCTGGAGCCTGTTTCCGATTCTGTGTCTCCCTCTCTCTCTGCCCCTCCCCCGTTCATGCTCTGTCTCTCTCTGTCCCAAAAATAAATAAACGTTGAAAAAAAAAATTAAAAAAGAAATCTATCACAAGTAACATGGACTATATCTGCAACTTGATCAGAGAGAAATGTACTCGAGGGTGGCTTAGTCGGCTGAGTGCCTGCCTCTTGATTTTGGCTCAAGTTATGATCCCAAGGTCATGGGATCAAGCCTCACATTGTCCTCTGTGCTGAGCATGGAGCCTGATTGGAATTCTCTCTCTCCCTCTCTCTCTGTCCCTCCCCCTCATGCTCTCTCTCTAAAATAAGAAAAAATAAAATAAAAAATAAAAGGAAAAGAAATGCACTTGAATATTATAATAAAAGATTAGTCTGAGATACTGCAAGTACTTTCTGGGACAGGAATTCCTTTTTTGGTCTTCTGGTTTGTTGAGAGCTGGTGATGATTTGATTTTGTTCACTATACAAAAACCAGAAAAAAATACAGCTATAAAACTTGTTTCTTTCTCATTGTTTTCCCAGGTTTAACAAATTCAAAACAGTACACAGTGCATTTTGTATCAAGAGTGGTTAAACGAGTTGTCCTCTCCATCACACATTCACCTAATTCAGTATATGCCTTTTTATTCTCATTTTCTGTCCTTATGTTGTTGATCATCTATTCATTCAGTGAAAACTCCAGTTGTGATCCTGAATCACTAATCCTCTCTTTCTGTTGTTTCTTTAGAAGTGATGCTTCTGTTCTGCCATATCTGATGTAGAACTCTTCCCACTGGATTCATTTATCTTCAATTTCTTTTCTGTTAATTTTCTTATTTTTTCCTTATAGTCATCAACACACCTGATCTTGTTAATCTATTTTCATTGTCTGGGTATCAAAAAGACCTCTATAAATATGTTGAATGAAAGAAGGCATGATTTAATAATTCAGATTTCCTTTATTTCTGTCCAGAGTGTTTGAGAGAAAAATATATGCCTATTTTTTTTCCAAGTTAACTGAAAAGCATTCTCCTATGCTTATTTCATGGGCTGTATCTGAGAAACTGAAAGATAAGAATTTGAAACAGAAAATCTAAAACAATGAAAAAACTTCCTGCTCATTAAAAAAAAAAAAAGGTAGTTTCCCAAAGTTTTGATTTCCTTTTCTTAAAAAATATTTTATGATTTATTTATTTTTGAGAGAGAGAGAGACAGACAGACAGACAGCATGAGCAGGGCAGGGACAGAGAGAGAGAGAGAGAGACAGAATCTGAAGTAGGCTCCAGGCTCCGAGCTGTCAGCACAGAGCCTGACGTGGGGCTCGAACTCACCAACTGTGAGATAATGACCTGAGCCAAAGTTTGATGCTTAACTGACTGAGCCACCCAGGCACCCAGAGTTTGGATTTTCTAATGCTGTTATCAGAAGCAGAAGCAGAAGCTTTAGGGTCTTTTAGTTGCATAATTTTTCATTTAAGGTTTTGTATCGTTTCTTGAATAAGACCCCTCATTTGGACATGCTTCAGTGCCCACAGTGCCGGGGTGACATCTAGCCTCCCAGGTCATCGGTAGTTCAAGGCTTCGTCTTGGGAGGTTGAAGCTGAGCTGATACAAATATCAAACCCATCTCCCCTCCCCGCCCCCCCCCCACCTTTTCCCTGAAAAACCCTATACCTTCCTACCAGATCAAAATTCCTAGAATCCTTTTTTCCTTTTCTATAGCTTCACTTCTCAGAAACATTCAGTTCTTTCCCTAGCTCAGAAAATGAAGTCCTCAACCTAACCTCTGATGCCACCGACAAAAGGGCACAATCCCCCACCCCTCACTGTCCACCCTTCTGCTGATCTCCTTTATGTAACCTACCTCGTGGAGCCACGCTTCCCTGCAGGTGTGGTTCACCCATCCACAAATCCTGCCTTTTCCCACTCTCTCTCCTTTTCTCAAAATGCCTTGTGGCTTGGTTCTACAAAAGACACGGTGGCCTGGCTGTCTAGCAGGGACTGAGGGGGATGGAGGGCTCTGGGGTCCAGCCGCTCTGCCGGGGGATCCAGCCCCACTCACACGCTGCAGAGCATTGTCCCAGCACCTTGTCCTGCCTTTGCCTTGAAATTCTTTGCTTTTCTCAGGGTTGGCGTGTTCCCTGCATGTTTCCTGGTACCACTCAGGGGACAGGACCTCTGAGAAAGGCCACATCCATGTTTATGGACAGAGGATCATAAGATGCAAATAACCCAAGAGAAAGACACAGATAACCTCTTAAGAGCACAGATGTGAGTTCAAAAGAGATTTCTTTGATTCCACTGTATGGATGGTCATTGTGTTATGCAGAAAACAGACTACAATTGGGGGAATGTTGTGAATTACTGACTAGAGAAGGACTGCCTGCAGATACATATTTTTTTACTACACGTGGAAATTTATGGCATCACACTGTATGTTTCTTACATGGCATTTTGCATTCTCGGGGGATCACAATATATTAATTTCCATCAGAGTTTATGTATCTTCCTTTAGGTTACTCCAGAATTAAAAAAGAAAAAGAAAAAGAATAGCAAATACTGAAAAACCAAGTCATTGAATCAGTAACGATGCCCTCCACCCTCCCAAATCTGGCTGTAAAAAACCCTTCTGTTACGTTCATCTCAATGCCTGGCCTTAGAGGATTTGCTGAGTCCCCACTCACATGCTCCTTCCTCCCTTGCTCTCCATTTCTGCTCGCTCACTCTTCATCCCACTTTTAATATTTCCCACCCAATTAGCATATAAATTCCTCCAAGACAGAACGCTAATAATAGCGTGGATTTTTTTCAATGTATACTCTAAAGATCTTCTAGGTGTACTGGGACACATTTACCACATTCTCCTTTATTTTTTTAAGTTTATATTTAAATTCCAGTTAGTTAAAATACAGTGTTATATTGGCTTCAGGAGTAAAATATAATGATTCAACAATTCCATACATCACCCAATGCTCATCACAAGAAGTGCACTCCTTAATCCCCTTCTCCTACTTCCTCCTTCTGCCCACCTACCTCCCCTCTAGTAACCACCAGCAAGTTCTCTGTAGCTAAGAGTCTGTTTCTTTCTTTGCCTCTCTCTCTCTTTTTTCCTTTTGCCCATTGGTTTTGTTTCTTAAATTCCACATATGAATGAAATCATATGAGTCTTTCTCTGGCTCACTTATTTTCCTTAGCATAATACTTCTAGCTCTATCCACGTCATTGCAAATGGCAAGATATCATTCTTTTTGACGGCTGAGTAATATTCCACAGTATGTATGTATATGTATGCATGTGTGTATATGTGTGTGTATATGTGTGTGTGTGTGTGTGTATATATATATATAGATATATAGATATATATACCACTTTTTTTTTTAATTTTTTTTTCAACGTTTTCATTTATTTTTGGGACAGAGAGAGACAGAGCATGAACGGGGGAGGGGCAGAGAGAGAGGGAGACACAGAATCAGAAGCAGGCTCCAGGCTCTGAGCCATCAGCCCAGAGCCCGACGCGGGGCTCGAACTCACGGACCGCGAGATCGTGACCTGGCTGAAGTCGGACGCTTAACCGACTGCGCCACCCAGGCGCCCCTATATACCACTTCTTTATCCATTCATTAGTCAATGGACATGTGGGCTGTTTCCATAATTTGGCTATTGTAGATAATGATGCTATAAACACCAGAGAGCAGAGGGCATGTGCCCCTTTGAATTAGAATTTTTGTATCCTTTGGATAAATACCTAGTAGTGTGGCTGCTAGATTGTAGAGTAGTTCTATTTTTAACTTTTTGAGGAACCTCCATACTGTTTTCCACAATGGCTGCACCAGTTTGCATTCCCACCAATAGTTTATCAGGGTTCTTTTTTGTCCACATCCTCACCAATACCTGTTGTTTCTTATGTTGTTGATTTTAGCCATTCTGACAGGTGTGAGGTGATATCTCACTGTAGTTTTCATCTGTATTTTCCTGATGATGAGTGGATGTTCAGCATCTTTTCATGTGTCTGTTGGCCATCTAGATGTCTTCTTTGGAAAAACTGTCTATGCTGCCTGCCCATTTTTAATTAGATTATTCATTTTGGTGGGGTTGGTTTTTATAAGTTTCTTTATATATTTTGGATACTAACCCTTTACGGGATATATCATTTACAAATATCTTCTCCCATTCTGTAGGCTGCCTTTTAGTTTTGTCAATTATTTCCTTTGCTGTACAGAAGCTTTTTATTTTGACGAAGTCCCAAAAGTTCATTTTTTTCTTTGTTTTCCTTGACTCAGAAGACATATCTAGAAAGAAATTGCTATGGTCAATGTGAAAGAAGTTACTGCCTGTGTTCTCCTCTAGGATTTCGATGACTTGCTATTTCAATTTAGGTCTTTCACCCATTTTGGATTCATTTTTGTTCATGGTATAAGTAAGTGGCCCAGTTTCAAGGGTGCCTCAGTGACTCAGTTTTAAGCATCAGACTTCAGCTCACAAGGTCATGAGCTCATAATTCATGGCTTCAAGCACCATGTCGGAGGCACTCCACATTGTAAGTATAGAGCCAGCTTAGGATTCTCTCTTTCTCTCTCTCTCTCTCTCTCTTTCTCTCTCTCTCTCTCTCTCTCTCTCCCCCTTTCTCTGCCTCTCCCCTACCCTCCCTCTCTCTTCCTCTCTTTCTGTCTCAAAATGAATAAATAAATAAATAAATAAATAAATAACATTTTTTAAAAAGACAATTTAAAAAAGTGGTCCAGTTTCATTCTTCTGTATGTTGCTATCCACTTTTCCCGACACCATTTGTTGAAGAGACATTTGCCATTGGATATTCTTTCCTGCTTTGTCAAAGATTAATTGACCACATAGTTGTGGGTTCATTCTGGGTTTTCTAGTCTTTCCATTGATCCATATGTCTATTTTTGTGCAAGTACCAAACTGTTTTAGTCACTAGAGTTTTGTAATATAAATTGAAGTGTGGAACTGTGATGGCTCTACCTTTTTTTTCCTTTTTTTTTTCCTAAGGTTGCTTTGTCTATGCTTCCATACAAATTTTTGGATTGTTTATTCTAGCTCTGTGAAAAATGCTGTTGGTATTTTTATAGGGATTGCATTAAATGTGTTGTACAGACATGGTAACAATATTTGTTCTTCCAGTCCATGAGCATGGAATGTCTCTCCAATTCTTTGTGTCTTCCTCAATTTCTTTCATCAGTATTATATAGTTTTCAGAGTACAGGTCCTTCACCTCTTTGGTTAGGTTCCCTTCTAGGAATCTTATTGTTTTTGGTGCAGTGTAAATGGCATTGATTCCTTAATTTGTCTTTCTGCTGCTTCATTATTGGTGTATGGAAATGCAACAGATTTCTCTACATTGATTTTGTATCCTGTGACTTTACTGAATTCATGTATCAATTTTACCAGATGTTTGGTGGAGTCTTTTGGGTTTTCTACATACAGTATCATGTCATCTGCAAATAGTTAAAATTTTACTTCTTTATTGCCAATTTGGATCATTTCTTTGTTGTCTGATTGCTGTGGCTAGGACTTCCAGTACATGGTAAATAATAGTGGTAAGAATGGATATCTTGTCTTGTTCCCAACTATAGAGGTAAAGCTCTCAGCTTGTCCCCATTGACGATGTTGTTAGCTATGGATTTTTCAAAGATGGCTTTTATTATATTGAGGTATTCTCCCTTTAAAGCTGCTTTGTTGAGAGTTTTTATCATGAAAAGATGTTGTACTTCGGCAAGTGATTTTTCTGTATCTACTGAAATGCTCCTATGGTTCTTATCTTTTCTTTTATTAATGTGGTATATCACAGTGATTGATTTATGAATACTGAGCCACCTTGAAACCCAGGAATAAATCCCACTTGGTTGTGGTGAATGATTCTTTTAAGGTATTATTGTATTAGGATTGCTAATATTTGACTGAGACACTTTACATCCACATTCATCAGAGATACTGGAGTGCAGGCCTCTTTTTTAGTGGAGTCTTTTTCTGGTTTTGGTATCAGGGTAATGTTGGCCTCAAAGAATGAATTTCGAAGTTATCCTTCCTTGTCTATTTTTTGGAATACTTTGAGAGGAATAGGTATTAACTCCTCTTTAAAGGTCTGGTAGACTTCCCCTGTGAAGCCATCTGGCCCTGGACTTTTTGTTTGTTGGGAGTCTTTTGATTACTGATTCAATTCTTTGCTGGTTACCAGTTTCTTCAAGTTTTCTACTTCTTCCTGTTTTATTTTTGGTAGTTTATATGTTTCTAGAAATTTATTTCTTCCAGGGTATCTATTGGTAGGCATATAGTTTTTCATAATATTGTCTTATAATTGTTTGTATTTCTGTGTTGTTGATTGTTATTTTTCCTCTTTCATTTGTGGTTTCATTTATTTTGGTGCTATCTCTTTTCTTTTAAATAAGTCTGGCTAGAGGCTTATCAATTTTATTGATTTTTTTTCAGAGAACCAGCTCCTGGTTTCACTGATTTACTTTATTTAATTTTTTTTAGTTTCTTCATCATGTATTTTTTCTCTAATTTTTATTATTTCTGTCCTTCTGCTGACTTTAAGCTTTGTTTATTGTTCTTTTTCTAGCTCTTTTAGATGAAAGGTTAGGTTGTTTATTTGAGATTTTTCTTGCTTTTGAGGTACTCCTGTATTATAATATTCTTCCCTGTTAGGACTGCTTTTGCTGCAAAGATTTTGGACCATTGTGTTTTCATTTTCATTTGTTTCAATGTATTTTTTTTTCATTTCTTCTTTGATTTTCTGGGTGACCCATTCATTGTTTACTAGCATGTTGTTTAACCTCCATGTATTTGTGGTCTTTCCAATTTTTTTCTTATGGTTGATTTCTAGTTTTATAGCATTGTGGTCAGTAAAGGTGTATGGTGTGACTTCATTGTTTTTGTGTTTGTTGAGGCCTGTTTTCTGACCAAATATGTGATCTATTCTGAATCCATGTGTACTTGAAAATAATGTTTATTCTGCTGCTTTATGATGTAATGTTCTGAATATATCTGTTAAGTCCAGTGTGTTATTCAAAACCATTTTTCCTTGTTTATTTTCTGTTTAGATGATCTGTCCATTGTTGTAAGTGGAGTTTTAAAGTCCCTATATATTATTATCAGTGAGTTCCTTTATGTTTGTTAATAATTGTTTTATATATTTTGGTGCTCACTATTGGGTGCATAAATATTTACAATTATTTTATCTGCTTGTTGGATTGTCCCCTTTATTATTATTATATAGTGTCCTTCTTGGTCTCTTTTTATAATCTTTAAAGTCTAGTTTGTTCAATATAAGTATCGCTACTCCAACTTTCTTTTTATATCCATTTGTGTGGATAAATATTTCTCCATCCCCTCTCTTTCAATCTGGACGTGTCTTTAGGTTTAAAAAGAATCTCTTGTAGATAGCATATAGATGGAACCGGTTTTTCTCATCTATTCTGACACCTTATGTCTTTTGATTGGAGCATTTAGTTCACTTACATTCAAAGTAACTATTGACAGATATGTATTTATTGACATTTTATTACTTTCTTTGCCATTTCTGGAGATTTTCTCTGATTTTTTCTTTGTCATTTTTGGTCTCCACATTCCCCTCAAAGAGTCCCCTTTAATATTTCTTGCAGGGCAGGTTTAGTGGTCACAAACTCCTTTATTTTTTCTTTCTCTGGGAAACTCTCTATCTCTCCTTCTATTTTGAATGATAGCCTTGCTGGATAGAGTATTCTTGGCTGCAAATTTTTCCCATTCAGTATGTTGAATATATCCTGCTGCTCCATGCGGGCTTGCCAAATTTCTTTTGAGAAATCTCCAGCCTGCCTTCTGCATCTTCCCTTGTAAGTTAAGGATTTCTTTTGTCTTGCTGTCTTTGAGATATTTTCCTTATCACTATATTTTGTAAATTTAATTATAGTATTTCTCAGGGTTGGCCTCCTTTTGTTAATTTTTATGTGAGTTCTCTGTGCCTCCAGGATCTGGATGTCTGTTTCCTTCCCCAGATGAAGGAAGTGTTCTGTTATTATTTCCTCAAATAAATTTTCTGCCCCCTTTTCTCTCTCTTTTTCTTCTGGGACTCCTATAATACAAATGTTATTACATTTGATGGAGTTACTGAGTTCCCTCAGTCTATTCTTGTGTTACCTAATTCTTTGTTCTTTTGTTCAGCTTCTTTGTTTTCCATTATTTTGTCTTCTAGGTCAGTAATTTGTTCCTCTGCTTCTTTCAGCCTGCTGTTCATTGCATCTAGCCTGTTTCCAATCTTGTTTACTGTCTTCTTTGCCTCCTGATTGAGTATCCTTATGAGTATTGCTTTAAAGTCTCCATTAGGCGTATTACTTATATCTGTTTTGCTTAGCTCTCTGGCTGTGACCTTATCTTGTTCTTTCTTTTGGGATGAATTCCCCTGTCTTGGCACTTTGTAGAAGTCTTTGCCTTTCTGTCTGTGTTAGAAAAACCCATTATGTTTCTTAGTCCTGAAAGTAATGGCCTTATGAAGAAGAGATCATATAGTGTCCAGGACCTGGTGCTTCAGGGAATATCTCCTGTGCATCCTGCATGCACTGTGCTGCTTTGTCTCCTCTATCTTCCAGGCCAGTCATCTGCAGAGGCTGTCCTCACCTGCTATAGGCAGTTTTTGGTCTCTGGCACACTAGGTGTGCTCTGGTCTGCTTGAGAAATGAGTCCTGACACCACCTCCATCATAAATGAGAGCCTGAAAAACTCTCTGGTCTGGAGACATGGTGTGGGCAGGGGTTTGTGCTGGTGGTCTAGGGGAGGGGCCCACCATGTTGAGACTAAGGAAAGTGTGACTGAGAAGGGCAGTTCCACCAGAGCACATTAGACAGCCAATGGGGCTTGGTGTAAGCACATTAGACAGCCAATGTTGGTGCTTTTCTGCCTCCCACGAGTGGCTCTGAGTTTATGCTAAGGAGTGGGGTGGGGAGGGATATTGCGCTGGCCAGCTCCCCTGTTTCCAGAGAGGTGTCTCTGTGAATGCTGCCTCTCAGGGAAGAATTCTGAGAAAAGCAAATTCTCTTCTGTGTGCCCCAGGCATTTTTTCATATCACTGTTTCCACACTGTTTGCCTCCTGGTTGTTTGCCTGCCTTCTCCCCAGTAGGGCAGTGTCCTCAGGGCTCCATCCCAGCCAAGCCCACTGACCTTTAAAGCTCCAGGCTTTTTAAGTCTGCTGGTTGCAAGAAATCATGAAATTCAGCCCCTCTTGTTTTCCAAGCCAACGGCTTGGTGGAAATGTCCTCTGTGTGTGTGTGTGTGTGTGTGTGTGTGTGTGTTTCCCTGTGTGCTCCTCTCCTTTCTCTCTCTCTTGCCCTGATCCATGACAATGGCTCCCTTCCCTTTACAGCACCCACAATCCATTCTCCCCTAAAGCAAGCACATCTCCACACTTCCTACCTTCCTAGATGTGGCCTCTTCTCTCCCTTTAGTTGTGGAATTTGTTCTCTCAGTCTCCTTTAAAATATG
Organism: Leopardus geoffroyi; assembly: GCF_018350155.1. Lineage (NCBI taxonomy): Eukaryota > Metazoa > Chordata > Mammalia > Carnivora > Felidae > Leopardus > Leopardus geoffroyi. Next base: position 3,199,506 of record NC_059329.1, on the reverse strand, counting down.
CTCTTGTTGAAGGTATTTTCCTTCCAAATGTCAGCTCATCATTCATTTTACTGTATTGATTTTAGCATTAAAAGAGTCCTTTACCTCCTAACTCTTCAGGGAAGTAGATGTTATATTTCTTATCCTCCATGTCATAGACAGTTAATTCTTTTGATCACCTTCCATTTGTCAGTGCCTTTCATTCTATAAATTCCTTGATGCACTTCTCCAGACTAAGGCAGAGAGAGAGAGTGAGAGTGAGAGAGAGAGAGAGAGAGAGAGAAAGGGAGAGAGAGAGAGAGAGGAACTGTAGAGATGTTTAAATGAGTTTTGCTTTCACATATTACTAAGATTCGGCTTTGTCACTGTCTGTGTTTCTGTACATTTTATTTCTTCCTCTCCAGATTGTTCGACTGCTCCTTTTCTTATCTGAAGCTAAATGTTCTCTGTCATTTGATTTGTCTACCAATACTTCTGAGCTATTCTGTCTCCCTGTTGTTACTTCACAGTCAACATTAGTGTAAGTGAGACAGTTTCCAATCTGCTATCATCTGTGAATATCATTAGTGTGGTGTTATTTACACCCTCTTTTAACTCACTAATGAAGATGCTGGGCAGATTGGACCATACGTCAACTATCTAGAGACAATATGGTGAAAGTTGCCATTGTTCATATTCTTTCATTTTTAGTCCTCGGGCTATATTGCAGCTTTTATCTAAATTTGAGAAGCAAATATCCTTAAGGCAGGAACAATGTTAAAACACCCGTTATATACCTAATTCTTTTACTTCCATAAATAAACTGTCACATGTATTCTACAGGATTTTTTATTCATGATCCAATGAGCATTATTTTTGAGATGGTATTAGTGCAAATCCGTGAGTGACTTGCTTTATTGCATTAGGTTTGTTTGCACAGCATGTGAATTTCACAGCCATGGCAACCACAAAGGCTACCTTTCACTGTTTGTGCTTCTGCCCATTGGATAAATGGTGGTGTTGTCACATGTCATCGCTCTTTTAAACTCTGTAGCTTTGCCATTTCATTTCTTTAACTTCATCTGACCCTTTTTCCTTTTGCACTTAACACATTCTCTTCTACTTGGCTCTCATATCACTTTCCATCCCCCCCAGACAATTATTTGTTCTCTTTGTATTCCAATTTCCCTGAATTCCAATTATAACTCTATTACCGCACTTGTCATGTAATAGTGTACCTCTTTTTATTTACAAATCTATCATCGCTGTGGGGTATGAACATCTGGAGGGCAGAAATCTTGTCATATTCATCTCTATTCCTTGGTGTTTAGCATAAAGTAGGTACTCAGTAAATGTTTGCTGACTGAATGAGTAAATTAATGGCTTGTTTATAGGGGCATCAATAGAGACCTTAATTTGAATAAATCAACTTTTTATAAGCAATTTACATCAGAATACCTTCCCTCTGAATTAGTCCTATTTATTAACACTTTGTTAGAAAATGCCAAGTTGTCTTTCCTTTTCTCTGTACATAGCTTTAGTGTTTTTAATTGTTTATAAAAAGAAGAAAAAACCCTCAACAAATGTAAAAGCAAAAAATGCATATTCAATAACTGGTATTATTTTAATCACAGAGACCCTTAGGTAATAGTAATTTTTTTCTTCTTTTAGGAATGGCATAGAAATGTAAAGAAGAGGAGTCTTAGACCATATTTTTTAAAAAGTTCCTTAATATGTTCTGATTTCAATAAACTGTGAGACTGATATCCAGTATAATACAGATTCACAGCATTTCAATCTATAGTTATTGAACTGATATGTATTTGGTGACTTTTGGGTAGTGTCTGTCCTATATTTTCCAATAAAAATTTGATTATATGTAGTACATAGTATTTGTTAATATGAATTAATGGAGTTGAGAAATTATTTTACCCCTGAAGTGAAAGGAAGAATGGTTTTCTTATTGTGTTAATCAACACAAAAGAAGTTTATTTCTACTGTTATGCAATCTACATGCTTTGCTGATTTTAGTTTACAGTTTGGTTTGTTTTATTTTTTAAATTTTTTTTTTTCAACGTTTATTTATTTTTGGGACAGAGAGAGACAGAGCATGAACGGGGGAGGGGCAGAGAGAGAGGGAGACACAGAATCGGAAACAGGCTCCAGGCTCTGAGCCATCAGCCCAGAGCCCGACGCGGGGCTCGAACTCACAGACCGTGAGATCGTGACCTGGCTGAAGTCGGACGCTTAACCGACTGCGCCACCCAGGCGCCCCAGTTTGGTTTGTTTTAAATTCCAGGTGGGAAAAAATACACATATAGGAAATACAAGATTAACATTATTCCTCTAATTCAGATGTCATGAGAATTCTCTGAGGTCAGAGATTTAGATAACCTTGGATGAATCCTCAATTTTAAGGTTCACAATACAATCTGAATATTTATTACTCATGCCAATTTTACTGATGAGTTGAAGGACTATGAGGCAATAATTAAAAATTAAAGGGCACCAGGGTGGCTCAGTGGGTTAAGTGTCCGACTTCAGCTCAGGTCACAATCTCATGGCTTGTGAGTTCGAGCCCCGTGTCGGGCTCTGTGCCCATAGTTCAGAGCCTGGAGCCTGCTTCAGATTCTGTGTTTCCCTCTCTCTCTCTGCCCCTCCCTTGCTCACTCTCTGTCTCTCAAAAATAAATAAAAACATTTAAAAAAATTAAAAAATATACCTATTTTATTCCCACATAAGCATACATCTATTCTTTTGTGAAGAAACTTGAACCAATTATGCTGCACATAATTATTAGTTCTTCTTGACCGTTCATTTTTTATTTTAGTAAATATGGTAACATCTCTGACGTTCTAGATCTCCTTCCTACCACTTTGCAACCAAATTACAAAGAAAGCAAGTTTATAAACTGTTGGATAACAGAAAATATGTATATCATTCTCTGACTCCAGTTCCTGACACAGGGCTCCTGAAACCCTTGTGACTTCCTCGGTGATAGGAGTGTTTTGTTGTAACAAGGCAACCCTGGGTGTGTTCTTGAATGGCTTCTGGATGGGGGCTGGTCTGAGGAAAGACCAAGCCATGATTAGAAGCCTGTAGTTTTCAGTCCCATTTCAATTCCCTGGGAGTTGTCTAAACATGAAGTTAACGGTCAATCATGCGTACCTGAAGCTTTCATAAAAATCTCCATAGTACAGAGTTCAAAGAGCTTCTAGGTCTGAACACATCGATGTGTTGCATACCTCAACTCCAGAGCCAGAAGATCCTGTATTAGGAACCCTCCCAGATCTCATCCCATGTAATGTCTCCATATGGCTGTCCATTTACATCCTTTATCACACCCTTTAACAAACTGGTAAGTGAATGTAAGTGTTTTCCTGACTTCTGTGAGTTCTGTAAGTTGCAACTTAAACCTGGGCAAATTAAACCTCTAATTTGTAGCTACGTCGGATGGAAGTTGTGGGTAACCTGGGGACCTACTGCTTTTCAATGGCACCTGCATGTAGTATGGGGCAGTCTCCTGGGATGCGACCTTACCCTACGGGATCTGATGCTACCCCAGCAAGGCAGAGTCAAAATTGAGTTAAATTGTAGGATACCCATTATCAGAGAATTGCTCCGAAGGGATAAACCCCCACAAATCTGGTGTCATTGTGTGAGAGTAAAGGAGAAACACCACAGGAGGGGGACTGGATTCTTAGAAAACTCATAAACTCGTAAACATAATAGATGCACGTTACATTTACATATAAACAATTATTAGCCAATAGGCACAAAGATAGTCACGCGACCTGTTTTATAATTTTCACGAGGCCCCAGTTACCTGTTCTTCTATTACTCCAATAACATCTTTCATGAAAAGTGCACCAGAAAGATATCAACAATTCCCCAAAGGAAGTTTTATGAGCAATCTGGTGGCTATCAGACAGAAAGAACGGGTTGGGTTAGCAGTCAGACACAAAACTGTTTCTGAGTCAATGTTCAGGTGCCATTCTGAGAGGAAAGGTGTACTGAGGTCCTAGGCTCCTGATGTCCTCTTACTGCAAGGGCAGTTGGAGTTGTCTCCAGAATATTAGTTGTAGTTACTCCTCATAGACTGAATGCCAGTATCTCACCCATCCCCAACAAAGAAAAAAAAAAGACCAAAAATCAAATATTTCTAATATCAACTGCTTAATTAAAAAACCATGTACTGCTGATCTGAGAAAAATATAGCCATAAAGCCAAACCATGTTCAGTCTCTGCCTCTGGAGTAGGGGGGGGGGCATTAGCCATACCTGAAGTGTGCGCTCTGAATTAGGGCACTGACCACTCATAGGTTGCAGATTAGAACCAACACACACATAGGCACATCACAGTCTGCTCAAAGGCTTTGAAGAAATGACAGACTACCTAAGAACTTCCCAGAAGAAATTCTAGTATCAGGTGCTAATTCTTTCACCATCTTGGTGTAGTCGTCTCTGGGGGTGCAATCTGTGTGCCAAATATGGGCCAATCTTAAATAAAAGGAAGACAGGTCTTTCAATGGGTCCAGCAGTGATGGGTGGAACAGTCTTTGTAGGATGTGTAAAATAATTGTCATGCATATTGCACAAATACATGCTAGTTGTGAGATTGCCCTGCATCTAAAAGAAAGAGGAAATGGTGTCATTAAACCAAAATAGATGCTATTAGCAAATGCAAATAAATGAAGTATCTATTATTTGACTGAAATACTCTTCACTCCCAGATCACAGCAAACAAGTAAGGCTTGACTTCCCTCCACCTATTAATTCTATCCTGAATTAACAGATACTCTCTTTGACCCTGTAAAAGGCTCTATGGCCACTGTTTCAAGCTGAAACAGAAGCTCCAAAATATGATTTTAAATTTGTCTTAGTCGCACAGTAACCAAAAAGCAGATTTTGGAGTAAGATGCATATGATCACTTACACTTCTATTTCAGTTTCAGTCCTGAAAAGAAATACAGATTTCTTTTCCTATAGGATTCTAAACATGTATATTTCAGAACTTTTCAACGGTTTGCCTAATTTTTTCACTGTTTACCCCTCTGTTTGTACTGAATAGTCAGAAGCCTAATATAACACTCTGATGGTATTTATAGCAGTGTAAAAACCTTTATGGTACTTGGAAGCCTGGATTCACAAAACCATCTCCACATAAGGCAAATATTTCCTCACCTGTATCTGTATTACTAGGTATTTAGAGAGTCAGTGTGTTAAGCTTTTCACGTGTAAATCTTAAAGAGGAAGAAAAATCATTCTTTTAAAATGTTAAAAGACGGACATAAATATGACTAAAATATTAACATTAAATTATCAAAAACAGGGGCACCTGAGTGGCTCAGTCGGTTAAGCGTCCGACTTTGGCTCAGGTCATGATCTCATGATTTATGAGTTTGAGGCCCACGTCAAGCCCTGTGCTGACAGCTCAGACCCTGGAGCCTGCTTCAGATTCTGTGTCTCCCCCTCTCTCTGCCCCTCCCCTGCTCATGCTCTGTCTCTGTCTCTCAATAATAGATAAACGTTTAAAAAAATTTTTTTTAATGATCAAAAACATGCACCATAGGGTTTCTGGTGTTCTAAATGCTACAGAGACCATGAAGAATAAGATAAAATATGTCCTGCTTTCAAGGAGGTAAGCTCTCTAAAGTGGCAGGTGACAGACAATAAACAAGTAAACAAATAGTATAACGATATCATGTCAGATTGTGGTCCAGGTTATAAGGCAAACAGGGTGATATGATAAGAGAACTGGGAATGGGGAGATGTGGTATGTGCAATTAGGATATGTGTCTCTGAGGAGGTAAACTTGGAGCTGAAAACAAAGAATTAGAAGCGATGGGCCATGTTAAAAGCTGGGGAAAGAGCCTTCCAGGCAAATGAGACAGTCAGTGCAAAGACCTTCAAGTGAGAATAAGGCTAGGTTTTTAATGAACAGAAAGGAAACGAGCTCATCTAGAGTTGGTTGAGCGAGGGAAGAATGATTCAAGACACTCTGGGAGAGGTAGACAAGGACCAGATCACCAAACATGTCATTAAACAGTATCAAACTCCTGAGTACAAATTTAGTGCCCATCCCCTATGAAGCTGCTACTGGTAGTAATCGTCCACAACATTGAGAGCATATTTCACATTTTGCATTAGGTGAAATCTTTACTTATGTTGTTCTTCTAGCAGACATTCGGTGAGTACTGACTATGTGCTAGACATTGTTCTATACCAGAAAGGGAGTAATGGGCTAAAGAGAAAGAAGCCTCCATTTGGAGTGTGCCTTTAATTCTCTTTCCTTGCTGACGGTGCTTTGAGTGCCAAAGAGGACAGCCTCTAGGTTTCCCACTCACAGCTCTGTTCTAATTTTGCTCACAAAGGTCTTATGTAAGTTTCAATAACTCTAGGAATAAATAGTCAACAAAGTTCCCTTTCACTGGGGAAAAAACAATTCTAAAATGAAGTCAAATTTTGACCTTGTAAATAAACAGCTCCTTCCTAATGGACAACAGAGAAGAATCGTGTAATATAAAGCTATTAATTGATCTTATATATGAAATGCTATTGCTTATGACAGCTATTCCCCCAAGGCAGGCTGTCCTCATTCTCTTTCCTTTCTGGGGTGGGGTGGAAGCCATCCATTCATTTCTCGGCACTATTTACCGTGAATGTTTAATATGATGTAGAAGGTCTTGAGAAATGTTTTGGATAAGACTGTCTTTTAAAGTAAACCGCCAGGGGTGCCTGGGTGGCTCAGCTGGTTGAGTGTCTGACTCTTGTTTTGGCTTAGGTCATGATCTCATTGTTCGTGGGATCGAGCCCTGTGTCAGACTCTGCACTGGCAGCACAGAGCCCATTTGGGATTCTCTCTCTTTCTCTCTCTGCCCCTCCTTCTCTCTCTCATGTGTGCTTGCGCTCTCTCTCTCTCTCTCTCTCTCTCTCCCTCTTTGTCAAAATAAATAATTAAAATTTAAAATAAACCAGTGTTTTCTACCTTCTGAATGTTCTGGGGAAAATAGCATAGAATAAATTTATCTATTTATTCATTTATTTATTTTTAAAGTTTATTTATTTAGTTTTGAGAGAGAGAGAACATGCACATGAGTGGGGAAGGAGCAGAGAGAGAGGGAGAGGGAGAATCCCAAGCAGGCCGTACACTGTCAGCGCTGAGCCAGATACGGAGCTCGAACTCCTGAATCGTGATACCACGACCTGAGCCAAAATCAAGAGTTGGACACTTACCTGACAGGGCCATGTGGGTATACTGCATAGAATAATTTTCAAATGCAGACTTACAATAGTTTCTCCATAACTTCCAAGCCATTTCTATAAAGATGCTTCTTATAGGACTGATTTTTCAAATGCTTACAACATTGTCCCCATCATTATACGGTTCTAAAATTCCATGGGATTGGAAGGAAAGTGACTTCGGGAACGGTGAGTACATGACACTAGTTAACAGTTTCAACATCTACAAACGAGTAAGTGAATAGTGAAGATACGACAGGTCTCACGGGCAGGCACACCAACAGTGTGCTCGGGGATTTTTGTAGGAAGTGAAAAACCTCACTGAAGTTGTTACTAGGGCACGTTGCTGTGATGGCCCTAAAAGAGTTTAAACAAGGTCTGTTCCCTTTTGTTCTCTGTTCTAGGTAGAGCTTGAAACAACCCTGATTTAGAGAAACAATATTAGCAGAATCTTCACATATATGGAACTTGATTTCAATAAAGTCATCCAGTACGATGCAGCAAATGACTCCAAAGGTCATGTGGAGGAGGCATTTATTTCTTAAGCAACTTTAAGTATGATTTGTAAGTACCAAATTGTTATTCTCATCTTATGAATGAAGAAACTGAGGCACAGCTAGGTTAGAGAGTATTTGGTGTCACCGAGTTCATGAACCATGTATCCTACAGTCCATGCCACACGGCTGAACACCACAGCAGGCATGCTCTACTTCCCAGGACCACTACCACAGTCGCACTGTTCCAGAAGGCCACATAGGATGCACTGAGGCACAGCAGTGGTTTCCAACAATACTGATATCTGGCTCCCATCCCTGGACATTCTGATTTCATTGTCACGGGTGCAACCTGGGCTTTGAGATGTGTCTGAGCTCCCCAGTTGATTCTAATGCGTCACAAAGTTTGGATACCAGTGATAGCAAGATTTTAGCTCAGAGTGTGTCTCATCATGGGAGGATAATAAACATGATCTCTAACACTTAACACTTTCATTGTGATTAATGTTATCATTAGACACCAGTCTGAAGACAAAACAGAAGAACTGAAAAGAATACGCCAAAAACAACAACAACAACAGCAAAGAAATAAGAACAAATTAATTGGTCCATGTCCAAAATATTTTTACTGTTAATAAACAATTAAAAATTGCTTTTATAGACGGTAAATTAAAAAATAAAATAAAGTAAAATAAAATAAAATAAAAGCTTCAACGCCCAAACAAATCAAACAAGACAGACCTGAGACTTTGTTTTTAGTTGAGCTTCCTGGTTTCTCTTACCCTCTTTGAGTCACAGACAATCCTCTTTGTTGCTTTCCGTTTAGGTGGCCACACAGGATCTTACGGGAATACAACTGCTTTTACTTACACAATTTCCACGAGCCTTTGAAGTTTGCTACAGTGATTACGGATTCATCTATGGCTTTACAAAGAAGGAAATTATATTCAAGGGAGACAGGCAATGCTTCGCACTTTTCTGTCTTTCAGTAATATTTCTAAACTGTTCCAGCTGGAGGCAGAGATTCAGATTTCTGAAACCTTCAAGGTTTATCCGAACCTCCTGGTTCCGTTGTAAAGCCCATGTAAAAACTCATGCTTATCATGAATATACACCTAGCAATGTACTGGATGCAATGTCAAGTCAGAAATAGGGCTCCCTGGGGCGCCTGGGTGGCGCAGTTGGTTAAGCGTCCGACTTCAGCCAGGTCACGATCTCACCGGTCCGTGAGTTTGAGCCCCGCGTCAGGCTCTGGGCTGATGGCTCAGAGCCTGAAGCCTGTTTCCAATTCTGTGTCTCCCTCTCTCTCTGCCCCTCCCCTGTTCATGCTCTGTCTCTCTCTGTCCCCCAAAAAATAAAAAAACGTTGAAAAAAAGAAATAGGGCTCCCTTTGTATCTGTCTATCCTTCAGCTGTGGCTTGCTCTAGGCAAAGGACATGTTGCTGCTAATTTTAGTTTGTCATTAGGTGAGGTTCCTACGGTCAGCTAGCTTTGGTGATGGGGACAGTATGCATTTCTGAGGGAGAATGTTAACCAGAACAGAGGGATTATTATCACAGTAATCTCTAGTGTTTATCTGTCCTGATTTATAAATATTTTCACTTAACCTGTTAACATATTTTGTATGCGGTATTTCAAAATCCTATAGATGAAGGAAAATCTTAACAATTTTGCCTCTGAAGAGAGTGGAAATATTAACTAATTTTGTTTTTTTTTCCCCCTTCGCTCTATGAGTCTCTATCACAGCAGAGTAATGTATCTAGGCTATAGCTAAAGCTACTAAATTTATAATTTTTCAAATGTCTTAATACTGTTAGAATATATACAACAACCTAAATACAAGTCTATTATCATAATTACCATAATTGACACTTCTGCTCACCAAGAGATATATTATGTTCCCAGAAAGTATTAGACAGAACAAATGTGTAAACTCCCAGTGTAATTTTGTCACGAACAATGTATGACCCAGAAAGCAGGGTTTCTTCAATTTGGTTACAGTAAATGGATCCAAGCAAATTGGAATATTCAGAGCATGAATGTAATCAATTTGAGCCCAGCTATTCTGGTTTAGGAAAGTCAGCTCAATTATTTCCAGTCATTTAGAGATTTCTTAACAAGAGAGCATTTGGTTTTTTAAACAGCATCACAATAAATGTGTGTGTTATATTACTTGGAAAATATATTTCTCATGTCTGATCCTATACACAAATGTATGGAGCAAGACATACAATCCAAGAAAATGTAATTTTCCATGCGCAAAATTAGCACATCAGCAGAAAGGCTAAAGTTATTTTACTCTTGCGTGTTATATACACGGGTCCCCAATGGGGACTTTCTTTAACTGCTATGATTTTCAGCAGCTCTGCCAATTAGTGTCAAATGAAAAAGGGAGTACCTTTCTAGTAGGAGTTCAACTGTAATTTGGCCTATAACGTTCAGACTTACAAATAAGTCTTACTATTTGGTGTTTCCACCCAGCTCAAGTTATTTTAAACGATATATATACTCCCTAGCCACTAGAGGCCTTTTGTTATATACAAGATTCAAAATAAATGAATCAATGGATAAACGATAGATTAGTAGAGTGCTGCCACTTTTCCTTATAAAAATAATGTGTTTAACTATAGAGCCTGCCCTTTAATTTGCAAAGTTTGATGTGTATTCATATTACAATCATTTATCTTTCTACCAAAGAGAGTTTAACAGAACATTCTTCAAGAGACCCTAAGAATCATGAAAGGATATTTTAGTCATTACTCTAATACTGATTTGTTAGTTGACCTAGTAAAAGCGTTGTAATTCTTGTTAGAACCTGATTCTGACAATCTTGAAGAGGGCCATCCTTACTGCTTTGTTTTTATACTGTTCCCTGGCTGAAAGCATCTAGGGTCAGTGCCTAAGGGCTGGCACTCTGTCTTAACTTTATATATATATATATATATATATATATATATATATATATATACACACACACACACACACACACATATATGTATATACACATATATACACACATACATATATATACACACACATATATAGGTATATATATATATACATACATACATATATATACACACATACATATATATGTCTATATATAAAGACACACACATATATATGTATATATACACACACACACATATATGTATATACATATATATATACACACACATATATATATGTGTGTGTGTGTGTGTGTGTGTGTATATATATATATATATATATATATATATATATATATATAAAACTTGATGTGGGGCTTGAACTCAAGAGAACCATGAGATCATGACCTGAGCTGAACACAAGAATCAGATGCTCAAACGACTGAGCCACCCAGGCGGCCCTAAATCTCTTTCAATTCTTAAAAGCCCTCGTTGTTTTCCAAGTTGTTCTAATACTATCTTGTATCAATGCATTAACTCCTTTAGCAGTATGTACCCAGGAAACACCAGTGAGGGAGAGGCATTTCACCGAGTACGGGAAGGAGGAAGATGCTGAATGTGAAGCAGCGATGCTGGATCTAGCACCTGAACCTGTCATTTTGGAGGTCATATAACTGGACAATTTTGGAGTAATCGGGGTAGTCTTGCGACGGTCAGGAAAGGAAGCTGAGGGTCCCAGAGAGAGCCCCTCCATGGCTAGGGCGTGCTTGGGAGGAGACCTAGTTTTGTCTAGGTGTCACACGGGCTAGAAGCCACTCAGACCCTCAGCTACTTTGGCACAACAGTTGGACTTTGGAATGTTGGCTGAGCACGTAAGTGTGACCCAGAAAGGCTACGAACTGAGAAACCAAGATGGTGTGTTATGCTAATATCTAGGTGAACCACCTCATTTCGATATCGATACACAAGCATCTACAGAAAGTGTGGCGTCAATTTTCAACAGAGACATCAAATGGCAGTGACTGGCTCATGGAGGCCTCCAGTCAATGCTCACCCCCTATGGCTACGCCCCCAGTTCCCTTCTCTGGCATCCCCACCCACACGGTAAAGACTCCACCAGCCATCAACCCAACTACCTCCTCAGTGCGACCTCTAACTTTCCCCTCCTACCTCCACCGCAGTCACAGGGAACGGCGACAAGCACACAAGGCTTCCATTTTGCTTACAGTGTCAGCTACAATCTCGATCGCACACTCGAAAGGGCGCTCCACACTTCCTGACCCTCCTACCATTTCTTTGGTGAGTTTACTTCTCCACTTTGAGAGGCAACTATTTACACCTACGTTTCCTTTGTCGACCCACCAGCAGGGTCTTCCATTTCACCCTTGTGTGATGATGATCGTCTCACCCTTCACTGGTCTAACAGACACCGACACGACAAAACACTCCCTCACCATCCATCACCATGACCTGCATGTCTAGGAGGAATGAAGGAGCCCTGCCCCCACCAAGGTCCACTCTTCTCCAGCTCTTGACCTCACTCCCTGGTTGCTTCCTGGGCTCGGCTCCTTTCTTTCTGCATTTCAGCAACTCCTCATCTACTCAATATTTTATGGTGATGAATAGACACATGCGAAAACCATCCATCTTTTAAAAGCTCCTCATAACCTCATGTTGTGTCTCTGCTACTGTCCAATTTCTCTGTCTCTCTTTAAAGCAAAACTTATACTGGGTACTCACGGTCTCGCTTTCCACAGCTCCGGGTGTCACCACTCCACTGAAACGTCTTATCAAGGTTGCCAGTTGTCACTGGTGTTGCTTTATCCACTGTTCACATCCATGTTCTGACCTTCATTAAACCTGCAACAGAATTTGAGACAAATGAGTACTTTCTCCTTCTTGGAATATCCTCATGTTGTGGCTATTGTGAAACTGTGGCATTCCAAGATTTCCTTTCTGCGTTGATCGCCTCGGTGTGTTTATTGGCTGTGTGTGGTAAACATTAGCCTTACACAGAGAGGTCCAGCCCTTTCCCTACACTGCTGGAGGTGGTAGCTAGACTCTTGGAACGTCCTGCCTCATAAAAGTGGCTTTGTTCAGCAGGGGGCCTTGGCCACTTGGCAGTCTACCCATGTGGTTAATGATGGGGGCTTTGGGGCCTCCCGTGTCTGCTCTACTTCTGGAAAGCCTGGAAACTAAAGGTCACTCAGATGTGCAGTCAACCATGGACCCAATAACAATTTTGGACACAACAGCTCGGGTGAGCTGACCTGGGTGGCAATACTCCATGAATACTGTTACTCACAGATTCCAGAAAATAACACCTTCCAATGAGTTCTGTGAGTCATTCTACAGAATTATCAAAACTCAGCTTGTTTTGGGGAACCACTTAGACATGCAATTGATGTTAGAAGTGAAGGAGGTTTTGTGGATTCCATGGGCTCCTTCGCTCCTCTCCGTTGAGTACTGGAGGGCTCAGGGCCTCATTCCTGGTCCCCTTTTGCTAGGTATGCAGGCTGAGTTGATGATTTCAGAGTCCTAGACTTTCAAGCACCATCCAAAATCTGTATCTCTAGCCCCAAATTTGCCAAGGATTTCAGGATAAATGATAAGCCTCATATGTAACATGCATGCTTTTATGAATGTGAGTTGCTCTAAACCTCTTTTTATTATCTCTCCCCACCCTGTTTCTCATTAATCAGCATAATAGTTAGCTAACTGCATCCACCTGTTTGCTCAGACTAATACCTAGGAATTATTCTTGATTCATTTCTTCCCTTTGCTCACTCTTCAGAACCCATCAGCAAGTGCTAACATCCAGCTCATATGCAAAGGGATGACCACCCTGCTTGTGAAAACACTGTACTACTTCTGGATTGGTTGATAAAGACCCACTGCTCTAAGCAAGACCCCCTTTTTTTGCTCTCTACAATTTGACCCAGTCTTCTGGCCTCCTATATAATTACCTCCCCAACTTTCCACAACCCAGCACCTAAAGGGTTAATGACTGCAAGAGTCCCCCCGCCCCCTAACCCCCCAGGACCTGACCTTATTCTAGCTCTTTGACCAGCTATGGTTATGGTTGCTTGGTGCTTGTTCCAGCTGTGTTTCAGAATGGTTTTCTCTTGAGCAGTTCCCATGGCATCTTTTGGGACAACTCAGACTTGATTATGCCACTCTCGCACCTGCTGGTCTGCTGCATCTCCCACCAAATCATCATGCTTCCCTGAGAAGGCCCTCTTTTCCAACACATCCTTGGCTGAAGTGGCCAAGTCGGGGGACAGGAGGTCAGGAGACAGAGTGCCTGATAGCCACAATGGCACCTTAACATGTACATGCCTAATGGCCATCTGGCACCCTGGGATTATGATCGCATGCTTCTGGGCATTGGTCTTGGAACCATTCTCATGTACATGGCTTATTATTTGAATTAAAGCCTTCCTGGGACTTTTTTTCTCTATAAAGTACCCAGGAGAAACCTGTGGAGTAGGTAGGGTAGTCCTAAAGGCAGTGAGTAGCAGGGGACCACAGGCTCTCATGGGCACTGGTGGTCTACACAAAGTTGGTAGGTGTGGCCCTCTGTCTCTATGGATTTGCCTTTGCTGGACCATTTTTATCACCAGAATAATACAGCATATACCCTTCTGTGTTTGGCTCCTCTCATATTTTCAAGGTTCGTTAGTATTTTAGCACATATCAGAACTTCTTTTTATGACTGAATCATATCCTATTGTAGGAATATGCCCATTTAAAACAATCCTTTCATCAGTTGGTGGATATTTGGGTTGTTTTAACTTTTTGGCTAATATGTAAAATGCTGCTCTGACGTTTGGTTGCACATGTTTGCTGGAACTATGTTTTTCAGTTCTCTTCGTTTTGTAGATTCTCTTAGTTTGGCAGGAGGGTTTGAAATCAAGAAGTGTAAAGCCCATAACTTTGTTGTTTTTCAAAAATGTTTTGACTGTTCTGGATCCTTTGTATTCTCGTGTGAATGTCAGGGTCAGATTACCATTCTGCAAAAAAGGCAGGGAGTTTTAACGGGGATAAGGTTTAAACTGTAGATGAATTTGAATATCATGGCTATTTAAAAAAAAATATTTAGACTCCTAATCCATGAACACACGATGTCTTTCCATTTATCTAGGTTTTTCGTTTCTCTCATTTCTTTCAAAGGTTGCTGTCATTTCCATTGTACAGGTTTTTCATTCCATTAAATTCATTCTGCACTATTTTATTCTTCTTTTTTATACTATTGCAAATTGAATTGTTTTCTTTGTTTTTTTTCTTTAGATTATTCATTGCAAGTGTATAGAAAAATAACTGGTTTTGTAGATCAACTGTCTTTCTGCAACCAAACTGAACTCGTGCATTAGGTCTATCAAGGTGTGTGTGTGTGTGTGTGTGTGTGTGTGTGTGTGTGTGTGAATTCCTTAAGGTTTTTAAATTCAAGACAAGGGCATTTGGAAATAGTTATGGTTTTATTTCCTCTTTTCAACATAGAAAAGACAATTTTTTTTTGCCTAAGTACCTAAGTAAAACCCTCCAGTGCAGTGTTGAAGAGAAATACTGTCTTGTTTTATTCTTGATCTCAGAAAAAAGAACTCTTTTGTCTTTTGCTGGGTTTTGTCAATTAACTTTTCTGTGCTTATTAAGATGATCATGTGGGTTTTGAATTTTATTTTATTAATGATGAATATTGATTGATTTTCATATACTGAACCAATCTTGTGATGCTGTTTTAGTTTTCTTTTCATGGGATGTCTTTGCTTGGTTTTGGAATTAAAATAATACTAGCCTCCTAGAATGAGTTATGAAGGGATCCATTTTCCTCTGTTTTTGAAAGAGTTGGTGAAAAGTTGTCCTTAGTTCTTTGAACATTTGGCTGAATTCACCAGTGAAGCCACCTGATGTGGGGATTTTCTTTGTGGGAGTTGCAATTTTATGATTGCTAATCCAGTCTCTTTACTTGTTGTAAATCCATGCACATTTCCTCTTTCTTCTGGATTCTGATTCATTAGAGTGTGTCTTTTTAGGAATTTATTTCATTTAGGTTATCTAACTTGTTGGCATACAACTGTTCATAGTATTTTCTTACAATCCCTTTTTATATAAGACCTACAGTTTTTCCTCCTCTTTCATTTTACTAATTCGTCTTTATTTTATCCCCACTTGTCTTGTTAAAAGTTGGCCAATGTTGCCAATGTTTTGATAGAACAAACTTTTGGTTTTGTTCGTTTCCCCTATTTTTCTAGTGTCTGTTTCATTTATTTCTGGTCTAATCTTTATTATTTTCTTCCTTTTGCTTGGTATGGGTTTAATTTGCTGTTCTTTTTCTAGCTCTTAAGGCCAAATATTCTGTTATTGATTTGAGATTGTTTTTTTTTTTTTCTGTTTTAATACAGGCATTCACAGCTATGCATTTCCTCCTAAGCATTGCAGTCCATCAATTTTGTTATGTTGTGTTTTTGTTTTCACTCATATCAGAGTGCTTTCTCTTTCTTGGCTAAATAGGTTTTTATTTAAATTCTAGTTAGTTAACATATAGCATAATATTAGTTTTAGGAGCAGAATTGAGTGATTCATCACTTACATATAACACCCGGGGCTCATCCCAACGAGTGCCCTCCTTAGTTCCCATCACTCATCTAGTCCATCTCACCACCCACCTCCCCTGCGGCAACCCTCAGCCTGTTCTCTATAATTAAGAGTGTTTTATGGCTTGCCTCTCTCTCTCACTCTCTCTCTTTCATACCACAGTCCTTTCTAATTTTTCTTTCTTCTGTGACTCATTGGCTATTTAAGAGTGTGTTGTTAATTTCCACATATTTTGGAGTTAGTCAAATTTCCTTCTGTTATGGATTTATAATTTCATCCTATTCTGGATGGAGAACACACTTCACATGATTTCAATATTTTCACATTTGTCGAGAGCTGTTTTATAGCCTGACATATGATCGACCTCAGAGGATGTCCCTGTGCACTTGAGAACGTGTGCATTCTGCTCTTAGGGGGTCCTTCAATGGCTGCAACAAAATCTCTAGAATAAAAACCCAAACACTACTCCATGGTCTATTCGGTTCTACATGTTCTGCACTCTGCTTACATCTCTGCCTTATTATATAAATTCTTTCCCTTTCCTGCTAGTGTCCCCTGAGTTTAGCCTCATTTGTGTTTCTTCAATACCCCCAAATTCCCATCTCCACCCCTTTACACATGCTGTTCCCTCCAGCTAGAACATGAACACATAAACCAATGAACAATATTCCATGTGCTATGCATTTTGATAATAGTTTCACATATTTTGTCTAAACAGTGTTTTATAGTCCTGGTTTTACAAATGGGAAAACTGAGGCCCAAAGAGGCTACTGTACTCATCCAAAGCACATACATAACAACATTCTGGAAAACACTGCAGAATTAACTATTTTTGTTGTAAATTGCCTAATGTCTCTTATCTACTATATCACACAGCCACCATTCAAACCTCATGTGTCTGATTCCAGAGTTCAGACATTTTGCCTCTGTGCTATTTTGCAACATGAGAATGACCGTCAAAGGAAATGATACATGCAATTCATACTTGTGCAATTTAAACCTTCAACATTCTAAACTGCATGTTGCTATAATGGGCAGAGTGATGGGGAGGGGTAGGTTGTGAGAGGGTGAGAGATATTCTTGTTCTACATCTCAACTTCTGTTTTAAACATCATTTGTCCCTTAGATTTTATGCTAGCACCAAATTTATATACACACATATATAGTTAATAACTATAAATAACGTAATTATAATACATACATTATATATTACTTACATATAAGTATATAATGTAAATAAATATATACACACATAAAATATGCTTTTCTTTGATAAACACTTTGTACACTATTCTCATTGTCTCAAATGCCATTGTCAAAATGGAGCAAATCTGTGCTAATTCTGTTTTTTTTAGAAGTATATTTTATCGTGGTCATAACACTTAACAGGAGATCTACCTCATTGAGAAAGTTTTAAGTGTATGCTACTGTTAATGACAGCAACAATGTTGTACAACAAATTTCTAGAAATGATTCACCTTGCAGCCCCTGGCAACAAGCATTCTACTCTGGTTCTATTAGATTACTTTAGATGCCTCATGTAAGTGGGATCATGCAATATATGTCCTTCTGTTGTTTCCTTATTTTACTTAGCACGATGTCCTCAAGGCTCCCATGATTTTACATATTGCAAAATTCCCTTCTCTCTTTTTTTTTCCTTAAAAAAAAAATTCCTGCAGAGCTCAGGCCCCCTAAATTAGCTTGTTTTATTTTTATTCTTTCTCTGTTCCATTAAGACATAATTGACATATAGCACTTTTTAGGTTTAAGTTGCACAGCATAATGTCTTGTCACTTATATTGTGAAATGATTATCGCAATGGTTGGTTAACAACCATCATCTCATATAGATAAAAAGCAAAAAAAATAATAATAATAATGTGGTTTTCCTTGTGATGAGAACTGTTAGGACCTATTCACTTGACAACTTTCAAATGTACCATATGGCAGCGTTAACCATGACCTTCATGCCATACGTTGTATCCCCAGTACCTACTTATCTTTTAACTGGAAGTTTGTACCTTGGACATCCTTCATGCAACTTCCCTCTCCCTGGATCTCAGCCTCTGGTAACCACAAATCTGGTCCTTTTTCTGAGTTTCTTTTTTTTTTTTTTTTTTTTTTTTTAGATGTCACATGTGAGGAAAATCTTAAAATATTTGTCCCTCTCCAATGTATTTCAATTAGCATCATGCCCTCAAGATCCATCCATGTTGTTACAGTTCTTCATAGCTTCCAAGACACTAAACGTTAGCACTCTTTGATCTATGTTTATTATAGACACGTATGTGCATAAACATATTTATACATTTCTGTTATTATGAAAATGTACATGGAAGTATCCCTGCTAGTCTACATACTTTAGTTATTTCTCAACAGCAAGAAAATAATTTCCTTTTCCCTTAAAAACCCTAGTTCTTCTTTCATTGCATGCACACAATAAAAATAAAATGTTCAAATTTAAAACATGAATTACCGCTTCGTCACCAGTTATGCACGATGTGGCAAATGACAGATTTCATGCTTGCCAAAAAAAGATCGTCTTAGAAGAAGTGGTTTCAAATCTTGTTGTACCTCAGGTGTCTGGTATAAGCTGAGGAAAGATCTGAAACAACTTCCATGAAAAATGCACATTCATTCATTGATGTGTGGCTATAACACATATACGTGCATTCATATACTATATATGAAGATGTATACAATGTGTATATCCATACGATACATATATACATGTACTATACAACATAACCATATACATATGCATATATGCGTATAATATGTGTATAATGTACATATATTAATAACATATGTATATATCTAATCTCGTCTTTTATGGTTTTATGGTTTCACAAACACTTTTTTTTTTTTCAACGTTTATTTATTTTTGGGACAGAGAGAGACAGAGCATGAACGGGGGAGGGGCAGAGAGAGAGGGAGACACAGAATCGGAAACAGGCTCCAGGCTCTGAGCCATCAGCCCAGAGCCCGACGCGGGGCTCGAACTCACGGACCGCGAGATCGTGACCTGGCTGAAGTTGGACGCCCAACCGACTGCGCCACCCAGGAGCCCCTCACAAACACTTTTAAGCTAATTTATGGGCACTCCTCATTCCTTTCGACCATATGTTAGGAAATCTAATCTGACCACCATCTTTTCTTTTCTATGGAACATTGTGTTCTGGCAACTGGATTCAGGCTTGTGAACTACACTTTCCAAAACACCCTTCACTGCACGCTTGTGAGTGACAATAAAGGCAGTAATGTCAGGCCACTGCAGCCGATACAGTGATGGCCAGAGGCAGCCTGTCCCATCCAACCCACACTTACTTCACTGTTTTTCTGCCCCCAGCTGGTCTGCCCCAAAATTGGCCCTACTGACCAACAGGACACAAGGCCCCCCGACGTGTCCTCGACCCTGAGACATGGCACTGAGACAACGTCCCCTAGGTTTTGCCACGTCTTCCCTCCCACGGTCCTACTTTGACGGCTCCACGTGGTAGGTTTCTCACATTTACCTGTGTGATCCATTTGAGCACCTGCGGAGGAGTGACTTCGTGACTTTTTCTCTGACCCTCCGACTCCCTCTTTCCGTTGTTCCTTTCCTTGAATAAACCACCAACTCCCACAATACTCAGTGTTCCGCTTCTCCAAGTAAATCCTGACAGATACGGTCCCCATAATTGTATTATTTCCTCTTTTATTTATAAGGGGCTTTGTGTGGTGAAGCCTTGAAGAGATTCGATGCAAAAATATACTTAGGCTTCTCTTAGAGAAAGCAATTCTGCAAAGCTGAAAACGGGATACAGAAGGCAGGGTGGGAAGAAAGAAAAGAGGCATTTTTTTCCTCCCAAAATCAAAATTTATGGCAGCCTTTAACTGAGGAAACGTTTTTGCAGTATCTTTTTCTTCTCTTCCGGGTGAACGTTACACGTACTCTGAAGGCTATTTCAAATGTCACCACTTTTAATGTTTGGAATGACTTCAGTTTGCAAACAGACACATCACAGGTATTAGTACTGAGTTCATCCTGACCTCACTGTAGTCACTGTATTATTTAATCGTAAGTAAAAAACAAAGAACATAGAATCAAATATAGCTATATTTACTGGCAAAATTACAATGAACATGAGGGTCTTACGTAAACGCACTGTAAAAATTGGCCTCATAATAATACCTCATGTTTCAATAGCTTGTAATAGCAAGAGTCCGTTCCTTAAAATGAGTAGACTTTTTCTAAATGAACCATTTAATTGCATTAGCAAGCACTAAAAATTGCTATTTTTCACATGAAATCAGGTCCATTTTTACTCTTTTCAATTTGTCTGTTAATGAACTTGGAAAGCATTTTCCTTTTAGCAATTTGCTTCTAAAATTCTGTTCTGTCTCGACTTTTGTGCTCTGTTGACCTACCTCTGATCTTAGGTTTTCCTGTATTTATCATTCCTTGTTTCAAAGAGGCTCTCATCATAGCCTTTGAACAGAAGCTCGCAACAATGGAATATGATCTATAACTATTATGTTAAAAGCTAATTGAAAAAAGAACTTGTATTTTTACTTGTAATATGAAAAAAGTTGGTCATTAATGTTAACAATGCAAGTGTATTATTTATAATGTAATTAAAAATAGCACATTAGTTGAAAATAGTACTATGACCAAAGAAACCTTTTCTAATGAAATCTAGGATATAATGACAATAAAATGGAATTATAGACATGAAACTTTTCAAACTTTTTCAAATAATTCCTTAAAAAAATGAATTCTCATTTCATAGACATGATTTTCCTTGAGCTGTTTTAATTTTTGTTCCCAAATTATCTAACTCAACTCTACATTTTTTACATTAATAGACAATTTCATGGAAAAAAATCGTTCTTCTTACTATTCAGAAAATTTGAACCCTATTCTGATTACTTCATATAAGGCATGACTAGAGTATATTTCCAAACTAAAATGACCCAAGAGAATTTGTTATGTTTTCCCTAGTTAATGTATAAAATATTGCCTTTTTGTGTTTTTCAATCTTAAAATTTTAATAATTAAATCTTTGTCCTAGATATAAAAAAAAGGTTATATATATACACACACACACACACACACACACACACACACACACACAGGCAGTTATATAGGCTATATAACCTATATATAGAGAGAGGTTATAAACCTTATATATAAACCTTTATATATATATATATATATATATACATATATATATATATATATACACACACACCTATATATTAACCTTATACATAAAAAGGTTATATATATATATAGGCAGTTAACCTGAGAATTGATTTAACAACTTCTGAGTTCTAGAAGATATTCGATTCCTCAGAAGATTTATATAAATTTATTTTCTGTGTATGTTTGGAGGGTGGTGATGCATGGCACTTTGATTTATCTGCATAAATTACTATTACAAATAAGGACCAAAACCACAATAAAAAAATAAATGAATGGCAACTGCATTGATTTGCTAGGGCTTCTATAACAAAATACAACAGGCTGGGTGGTTTAAACAACATAAATTTATCTTCTCACGGTTTTGGAAGCTCCACGTCCAAACTCAAGGTATTTACAGGTGTGGTTTCTCCTGTGGCCTCTCTTCCTTGGCTCGCCACCTTGCTGTGTCCCCACATGGCATTTTCTTTGTGCATGGGCATCCCTAATGTCTCTCTGTGTCCAGATTTCCTCTTGTGACAAGGACACCGTCATACTGATCTCGGATCCAAATCGGATGACCTAATTGAACCTCAATTACCTTATCTCCAAATACAGTCACATTCTGAGGCACTAGAGGTTATGGCTTCGATACACACGTTTTGGCCGAGCAAAATGCAGCCTATTATAACCCAGTGATTTCTTAATCTTGACTGTCTTGTTGTCGTTTTTAGTCGTAGTGGCAGTCGTAGAAAGCTTCATGATAATGGCAATATGTCTATCAGTGATGATGGAAGGCAGAACTTTCAAAGCTTAATTTGATCACTATGGGCCAGACTTTAGGGGAGTTACATATTCAGGGGGCATTGTCAGGTAGCCACAAGGAGAATCTATGGTCCTTTGTTACTATAACAAGTTTCCACAAACTTAGCAGCTTAAAACCATGCTTATCAATGTCTTCCAGTTCTGGAGGTCACAAGGCCAGGTGGATTTGGCTGCATTCTCTGTTTATGTCCTCACAAGGCCAGAATCATAAGGCAGTCCGGCTGGGTTCTTCTCTGGGAAATCTGAGGAATCATCTGTTTCCAAGTGCATTCAAGTCCTTGGCATAATCCATTTCCTTGTGGGGTACATCTGAGGTCCTTGTCATTTGGGGGCCACTTCCTGCTCCTAGAGGCCACCCCCCTCATTCCTTCTCCTGTGTCCCCCGCCCACTTCAAACCAGTGACAAGGCACTAAGTTCTTCTGGGTTTTCTGTCTCTTCCAGATGCCTGCCCCTTCTGTCGCCAGCTGGGGAAACTTTCTGCTTTCACAGACTCCTGCCATTAGGTTAGGCCCATCCAGACCCCCCATATTAAAGTGGACCATACAACACAACATAATCATAGGCACCCGTTCTCTGGATTTAGGGGTAACACCTTCAGGAGCCACCTTCAGAAACTTCTGTCGTCCACACTGACCTTAAGACAACCTCTTTTTTGGTCCAATTTTCAAATTCTTACAGAATCGTTAGTTTTATGACACTGAACTCTTTGATCTTTTTTTTTTTTTAATCAATGAAGTTTCATATATAATAATGATATTTACTTCACATTACTGGATTCAGTGATACAATGAATGCAAAATCTGTGAGATCTGTGAAATAGTACATGCTAATACATGGTGATAGTTATTGCTACTGTTGCCATTGCTACAGCTTTTACTATCACGTAAGATCTTCTGGCCATGTTATTCATCATACAAATGTAAATAAACATTGTGTTGTACCTGGTGTCATTCTGTTGACTCAGAATCAACCACAGTTATGGTTTTGATATGTATCTTCTTGGTTACATTTTAATATTTTACTGATTTGGGGTAGTACATATCTAAAGCCCTTTTAAAATTTTTAGAAATGTTACTGGCAAATTTTCTTTTTGATTCATTGGACACTAAGTTTCAATATCTCTCCAAATTAAAAAAGCAGAAGTCTAGTAGAAAACATATTTTTTGTGATGTGAGTATAAAGAAGTATTTTTTAAACATGATATTAAAAGCACACATTGAAAAATAAAACAATGATAAATTAGGCTAAATCTAAATAAAATATTTTATACAATAGTGTAAAGTTCAAAAACAAGGGTCAGACTACAAGATGTTTGAAACACCTGTAGCAGCCAATGGAAGACCATCACAAATCAATAAAAACAAATAAGCAAATAACGCACTAGAAGAAAATGGGCAAATATATGAAAGTAGATTCTGTTAAGTTTGGTGGTGAAGAATTAAATGTTCAATTTGGAGTTACTGGCACTGTAATTAGGTCTTCATTGAGACATCCAACCATAATCCCCTCTCTGGAAGCCAGTCCTCTGGGATGGGGCTATGTCTCTCATAGGGATGTGGGTCTCCAAAGATATTAGCATCAGTTCATCTACCAGAGTGTAGCAAACTTTCCTGTGAGGCATCGTTATTAAAAATGTGTTATTATATAAATTAGTTGAGAGCAACATCCTCAGAAGTTAGGGTCCAGAAAGACAAGGCTTTTCTGTTGTTGTTGTTGTTGTTGTTGTTGTTTCATGGAAAATGAAATCAGGAATCTCTCGCTTTTCAGTAGCTAAAATCAATGTCCTAGAATATATTGGTCATGGAGTCTTTTGAATGGTTGGTAATGGGCAGCAGAAAGAAAAAAGTACTCTTACAAAAAAAAAATATGGAGATGTGACAGAGATGCTCTTACAATTTGGCTTAAGGCAGGCTCTCTGCAGAGAAAATATTGATTTGCTGTTCCTTGCTTCTACTTTGAATTAACTATGGTTTTCACCGTAAACCCATTCTAGCCACCAGGGTGGGCTAGCAAGTGGTGGGGTAACATAGATCACTTAGCTTTTAAAAAGTCTAATTTGGGGGCAGGAAGCCTACTAAAGCTAAACTGTGTTCTAAAGAATTAATGGGAACACACTGCATACATCTTCGTATACTTTGCTGTACCTATTATTGAGTCTTACAAAAAGGATGTGCTAGATAAAAGTCAATTGAATAAAGGACTTAATGAATTAGTGAATGAGTGATAAAAGAACAATTAATGGGAGTAGTGAATCGCTTCTTAGTAGTCTAAATTACTAGATTTAGTCTCAAAGGACACGAAGTGGCCATCTGTTTCAAGTGTCTCGATTTAAAGAGGATACTGGTGACTGCAGGAAGTCTCCGACTGCCTTCACACCTGTCCCAGTGTCTACCAACCAACTCATGTGATCAGAAAAGTCATTCCTTGCATTCAATTTATCTCTGTCAGGCCTACAGAATTTTGCTTCTTTCTGAAAGCAGGGGAAGAACTGGTTAATGTATTATCTTTTTAGTACTTTGTGTTCTTTGATAGCAGCAGTAGCTGTTAGCAGCAGTTAGTGGTAGTAGGCAGTAGGTAGCGATAGGAAGTAACAGTGTAACAGTTAGTCGCATTTAACAGTGTAACAGTTAGTTGCATTTAACAGTGTAACAGTTAGTCGCATTGCAAGCTAAGGTTTGGCCACTGCTGTTGTTGTTTTAAGGAAATACACAGATTGTCAAAGAAGCTGAAAGTTTAGTGCAGCCAGTATATACGGCCCAGGCAATGAAGCCATGTCTGAGAATACAGTGAGGCCACAGGGGGAGATACCAGGATGGCCGCTGCTCCCCAGTACTATCAGGATGCCCTCAATATTTTGGTGGCATTTCTCGTTATCAGATCGTAAAAGTAACATTACTGCATCCCTGGCTGAACAGGCGGAATGCTAAAAACCTCAGAACACACCCCTGAAAAAGCTGTGACACAAAGAAAAACACAGAAGCATTTAACTACAAGTAATTTTTTAATACCATGTCTGTCCTATCACGTGGCATTAGTTCTCAGAACAGAAATAAGGTCTAATAAATTTTCTTGAACTAAAATTTCTTGGAATGGGCTATAGGGAAATGAGTATTTCTTTGAGGTAAATTCAGACTAGGCTAGTTGCATCAGTAAATCTGACAAATATTTTATTTCTAAAGCAGAGGCAATGGATGTTTATTTGCTGCTTAGATTCCTCAGAATGAATAATATGCTTAGATTTAAAGCATTCTTAAAAAACTTAGTCACACACACAAAATTGGTGGGATTCTGAATGTACTGCTGATTTTTTAAAACCAGTATTAACCAATTTATGTCAACATTGATTTTTAAAGGTTAGCTACAAGAGATAATTACTTGCTTACAATATTCCCAGGAAAAGTAAGTACCTCATCAACAGAAAATCATTTTTCTGGTCTTCAGGAAGCAGGGAAAAGCCCTCTATCTAATAATGTTAGAACAGGTGAAGGAAACAGTCTTCTGCTAAAAGGTGATGCAGTATTTTAGCTCAGTTTCCACCGGGAATAACGTTTTGGAAAACACTCACTCTCTCAGTGGTTCTTTCTTTGGACAAAAAGTCAAGGGAAGTAGAATTCTGTGGGCAATAGCATACAAGCTAGCGGGACTACTCACGCACTCAGTTTCTCAATTGCTAGGTTCACGGAAAGTAGCATAAGTGATACACACAAATAATTGGCTCATGTGCCCTCTGTGTTATAGAAGAGGAGGGTGATGAGAGGGTCCTCACGTGACAAAACAAAATGCAATCTCCATCTAAATACCAAGAACATTTTTCACAGAACTAGAACAAATAATGGTAAAATGTATGGAACCGGCAGAAGACCCCAAATAACCAAAGCCATCTTGAGAAAGAATAAAGCTGGAGACATCACAATTCCAGATTCCATGATATACTATAAAGCTGTAGTAATCAGAAAAGCATTGAACTGGCACAAAAATAGACACAGGGACCTATGGAAGAGAATACAGAGGCCAGAAATAAACCCATGCTTATATGCTTAATTAATGTACAACAAAGGAGGGAAGTACATACAATGGGGAAAAGACAGTCTATTCAACAAATGGTGGTGGGAGAACTGGATGGCCACATGCGAAAGAATGAAACCGTACCACGTTCTTATGCCATACATAAAAATAATCTCAAAATGGATTAAAGACCTGAATATACGCCCGAAACTGTAAAACTCCTAGGAGAAAACATAGGCTGCAGTCTCTTTGACATTAACTATAAAAACATTTTTCTAGATATGTCCTAAGGCAAGGAAAACAAAGCAAAATTAAACCATTAGAACTACACAAAAATAAAGAGTTTTTGCACAGTGAAGGAGATAATAATAAAAAAAAGACAACTTACTGAATGGAAGAAGTTATTTTCTTTAAAATTTTTTTAATGTTTATTTTTGAGAGACATGGATTGTGAGCAGAAGAGGGGCAGACACACACACACACACACACACACACACAAGCACACACCCAACACACACAGAATCTGAAGCAGGCTGCAGGCTCTGAGATGTCAGCAGAGTTAGACACGGGGCTCGAACTCACAAACCATTAGATCATGACCTGAGCCGAAGTCAGACGCTTAACTCACTAAGCCATTGAGGCGCCCCAGAAGAAGTTATTTTAAAATTTTTTTTTTCAACGTTTATTTATTTTTGGGACAGAGAGAGACAGAGCATGAACGGGGGAGGGGCAGAGAGAGAGGGAGACACAGAATCGGAAACAGGCTCCAGGCTCTGAGCCATCAGCCCAGAGCCCGACGCGGGGCTCGAACTCCCGGACCGCGAGATCGTGACCTGGCTGAAGTCGGACGCTTAACCGACTGCGCCACCCAGGCGCCCCAGAAGAAGTTATTTTTAAATGATATATCTAATAAGGGGTTAGTATCCAAAATTTCCCAAAATTTCCCAAATAATCCAATTAAAAATGGGCATAGAACATGAATAGATATTTTTTGTTTTCCAAAGAGGACATAAAAGTGACTAACAGATACATGAAAAGATGCTCAATATCACTTATCATCAGGGAAATGCTAACCACAATGTGATATATTACCTCACATCTGCCAGAATGGCCAGAATGAAAAAGACCATGATATTACAAATGTTGGTCAGGATGTGGAGAGAAGGAGCCCTCATGCGCTGTTGGTGGGAATACAAACAGACTCAGCCATTGTGGGAAGTGGTAGAGACACTCTTCTGAAAACTTAAAAATAGAACTACCTACCATTCAATAAATTCCACTACTGGGTATCTACCCAAAGAAAACAAAAACACTTATTTGAAAACACAGATGCACCCCTGTGTTTATTGGAGCATTATTCACAATAGCCAAGACAGGACAACAACCCAATTGTCTGCTGATAGATGAATGAATAAGAAAATGTATATATCTATATCAACTGCATCTATACTATCTCTGTATTATCTCTATCTCTCTGCCTCTCTCTCTCTCTCTCTCTCTCTCTCTCTCTCTCTCCCCATTTCTCTATATCTAGGTATCTAGATATTATGGAATACTACTCAGCCATAAAAAAGGATGCGATCTTGCCATATGCAACAACATGGATGGAGCTAGAGAGCATTATGCAAAGTGAAATAAGTTCCTGTGATTTCACTCATATGTGGAATTTAAAAAGCAAAACAAATAAAAAATAAGAGACCAACAACTAGACTCTCACATACAGAGAATACACTGATGGTTACCAGAGCGGGGGGGAATGGGTTAAGAGCACACTTCTCATGATGAGCGCTGAGTAATGTACAGAATTGACAAATCACTAAATTGTACCCCCAAAACTGATATAACGCTATGGGGAAAAAAGTTGTAAGAATATAAATTTGCATACATTTATAAAAACACACGACATGTACTGAATCACACACACACACACACACACACACACACACACACAAACACACACACATAGTTATGTCAATGTTCAATGTGAAATTAAGCAGTGGATACAGGCACATAAGCAACTGTCTTTATGCCACCCTGAAAAATGATGGCATTTAGTTCTCTGAGTGTGTTTGGGCTGTGCCAACAAAGTCTGCTAGCTCAGAGATGAGAATTTGGGCAATGAGAGATGTTTAAATGCAGTGATCACCCAATTTGCTTCTCCTGGTTAAAAGTCTCTCAGAAGCACCCAGGAGCTGTAACTTAGCAGAGAGGTTTTGGAAGGAAGAGATGGGGCTTCCTGCCAGACCGCACTAGAGTTGTCTGTATTCATTAGAAACAGACAGAATGCTACTTAAATATCACAGCTCCAGGAATCGTGATGGTTTTCACATCTGTGTTCCCATTAACCCTTGCCGTAAATCTATTATGAAGGGATTATTCTTCTGAATTTACAGAAGATGAATCCGAGAGAGATAAATAATTAGTGAGTAGCAATATTCACATTTGAACTCAGGTCTGTGAAATGAGGCCACGTTTTAAAGGTCTATATTGCCCACAAATACAGACTACTATTAAAGTACAGAAGGCATAGCAATCCAACTCTTGGTAGTCAGGGACACCTTTTCAGAGGTACCAACATCTACCTTAGGACACAATGACCACAGCAGTTAAGGAACCAGCGGGAATGGAAGGAGAAAGATTGTGCATAGGGAAACAGTTTACACTAAATCCCACAGGTGAGCAAGGCCACTGGGACCTGTCAGAATTGCTGGAACTTCATCACAACTGGTTCACAACAGGCCTTTCTGGTTCATGTCAAATAGGAGGCTGTTTGATGTAAGAGAAACAGGGACTTATTAGCAGATGCTAGGTTGGCAGTATTAGGACCAATGTCCAACCACCATACCCAGTGATGGAAAAGAACTAGCAGTCCTCTAAGAGCGCTTGGTTTTATGAAAGTCCAAGGAACAGGAAAGAAAATAAATTTAGGTAAGTGATAGTGGGAGAGACCAGACGGCTTTTATGTCAATGACTATAGTGGTCAGCATTCATTCGGAGCGAATTGCTGACCTTTCCAGATGCCTTGCAACACAAAGGAAACAGGACAGCAGATGAAAGGAAGTGAAGACGATGACCCTTGGCAGGCGTCCTTTACCCTGGGGCTGGTAAGGAGGCAACAGTTGCATGGAGATGCTAGCTCCCAGGCTGTGGGAGAAATGGATGGCTGTTGAGTGAGGCCAGCATATATTCAGGATTGTTGAACACAGACATGAACTAGCTCTGACTGATCATCTGGGAATCATGTACGGTCAAGGGCTAAATTAATATGCTTTAATATACTCTTGCAGGAAATAATATGAAGATACCCATCACATTGTTTTTCCCATTCTCTAAAAAAAAAAAAAAGAAAAGACACCTGGGGGTAAGGGATGAAACCAGGTCTTTGAGTGATTTACACAGTATGACCTCTTTTTATCATACTTGGCTGAACCCTTTCAGAATGTTTTAACGACAGATCTATGAAAGGGATTCTTGGAGAGATTAGCAAAGCTAGGAGACTTAGCAGGCTTCAAGCCAGGAACTGATGGAGGGGAAAGGAGAATGTAAACTCCTCTGGATTTTCACCACCATATTCCAAAAGTTGAGTTACAAGTGGTGTCCCTAATCAATGGACCTTTAACTGGTGTGGAGGTTTGGCACAGTTTATGTGGGTCATGGTCCTGTGGAAAATAATCCAAGACTTCCTTCGTGAAAGCTGACACACCCACTACTTGTGTTCCTTTTCTCTCCTACCCTTGGTGCAGGTTGTCATGATTTAGTTTCTGATTTACATTGACGACCTTCACACTAGTCCCTTTCGCCCTCAGTCCTGCCCTTAGAGATCTTCCCAACAGAGATTCCTCTTTTGACTTCCTCAAATTGTACCTACCTCCCTACAGAATCTTTACTTATGTATTCCTCTTGATATATGACATAAAGTTCACAGACTTCAGCAAGAAATAAACAGGTCCCAACTAGGACCTCCACCTGTTTCTTGAAATTCACCTCTGTCACTCTTCCAAGAGAAATACCCTGAAAAACCAGTTCATGTATTCCTTCTCCCCATGTATAATGAATGGAGCAAAGGTCCATGTCCTCCATACCTGTTGTACCCACAGGCTTCTTCTGAGCTGTGCCCTGACATGAACACTGTCCAAAAATGACTGGCCCATTGGTTTACCACATTTGCATCATCTGGGAGGCAGTATGTGACAGAGTCTAAGAGCCAAGGAACATACAGTGGGTTCAAACACTGCCTCTTTCCCTGCCTAGCAACGGGAACTTGACTAACTTTTGTTGTCGCAGACTAGGAGTCTGGAGTTCTCTCTTGTCCAGCAAGAGAGCAGATGCAGAATTGAATATGAAAGAGGCTAACATCTGGTAGGAGACAAGAGCCCCGAGTAGGCATTTCTCTCCGTATTTATTGAGCTCACAAGATATTACCCACGTGGTGAGTGTGAAGAAAACAACATCTTGCACACATGGTGAATGTGGAGAAAACAATCAGACAGTAATCATTAACTTGTGTGCATAAGTAGCAAAGGGTCTGGGGCTCAAGTGGAGTTTGTGACCAAGGAACATTGGAGCCAGATGGAAAGTAATTTCCTGAAGGTGATAGAACAAGTTTCTTGGGATCCCAGTACAATATCTCACTGGCTCACCTCGGGCATTTTCACCCTGTGGTGGTGGCTTTCTGCCATCATCTTTTTTCTAACCATTTATGTAAGTACAACTGATTTCCCCACATTTTGTAAGCACTTTGACTGCTTTATGCAACTAGCACATGACGGTTATCATGGTATTTACTACATTGTGCAGTGAGGCTTATATGATTTGTTATATGTGAATACCTGGACACAGTATGTGAACCATAAATGTCTAGTATTATTATTATTAATTATTATTATTAATTATTATCATCATTGTTGTTGTTATTGCATAGATGAAAACAACTGAAGTCTTTCCTGCTTCTCAATGCACCAGACATTCAGGGACAATTTCCGCATAAGATAAAATAGTACAATTTCATTTAAGGACCAGAATCAGCCTCCATTTAAAGCTCTTTTGACTCTTGAACAAACTTGAGCCTGAGACATATGGAAGGGCCCAAAGCAAAACCAGGAGACAGGGTCTGCATATAAGCATAAGAGCATATAAGGCATAACCATCTACCCTCCTCCCTGAAGCCAAACACAGCACTGCTGAGGTCATAATATCGTGGAGACCCTTGGGCTCATATTTGATGACATCCAGAACACTTAGCACTCTACTTGTGTAAATTAGAAACAGCCAAACACCAAAGAGCTTTGACATGGTCAGACACTTATTCAAAGATTCCATTTTATCCAAAATGCCATAATGTTGGGGCGCCTCGGTGGCTCAGTTGGTTAAACATCCAACTTCAGCTCAGGTCATGATCTCGCATTCCGTGAGTTCGAGCCCTGTGTTAGGCTCTGTGCTGACAGCTCAGAGTCTGGAGCCTGCTTCAGATTCCGTGTCTCCCTCTCTCTCCACCCCTCCCCTGATCATGCTCTGTCTCTCTCTGTCTCAAAAATAAATAAAAACATTAAAACAAATTAAAAAAAAATTTTTAATGCCATAACGTTTGGGCGCCTGGGTGGCTTAGACGGTTAAGCGTCTGACTTCGGCTCAGGTCATGATCTCACGGTCCATGAGTTCGAGCCCCGTGTCGGGCTCTGTGCTGACAGCTCAGAGCCTGGAGCCTGTTTCAGATTCTGTGTCTTCCTCACTCTCTGCCCTTCCCCTGTTCATGCTCTGTCTCTCTCTGTCTCAAAAATAAATAAACGTTAAAAAAAAATTTAAATGCCATAATGTTTAAGATACTGTTAAAGTTATTACAGTTCATCTACGTGGGGACTGTGCCCACTCTCTGTATAGGAGGTCATTCTGTATGTTTCTATCTTCGTAAAGAAAAACATTTACATACATTAGAACACCATAGACTGTGTCTTAGAACTTGCTACACGTACATGACGACGTTTTAGGGACAGAAATATGGTGCCGAAACACGAATTTAATCAGTTTGGTTAAGGCTTCGATTGTTTACAATTCTGTGAGAAAATAAGTGGATGGCCAGAAGAAAAGTTTCAAGAAAATCACATTTCAGTTTTATGTAATGCTATCCTTTATCGAAAAGGTGATCACTGTTCCCCTTTTCCCCTGTGCCCCCCTTATTTCATTTATAGGGTGGGGCCCAGAGCGAGAAGTGCACAGTACCGTCCAGAGTTCTCTCTGCCACCGATGGAGGTCAACGTCATAGATGTAGTCACAGTTTCTAGAAGCACAGCCTCACCAGGGAGAACACACGTAGGGTTGAGTTGAAAAATAAAAGCTGTACCACTAGTATTTCCTTCTTCAACTCACCACTGGGTCCTGACAATCCTCGCTTCACTACGACAAGGGAGGCCTGAGGGAAGCATGACCTTTCAATGCACTTTTTAAAAAAATATTTTTATTATTTGAGAGAGTGCATGTGCGCATGAGTGGGGAAGGGGCAGAGAGAGGAGATGGAGAGGGAGAACCCCAAGCAGGCTCTGTGCCATCAGCACAGAGACCCACAAGGGGCTCAATCCCATATACTGTGAGATCATGACCTGAGCTGAAATCAAGAGTGGGACACTTAACCAACTGAGCCGCCCAGGAGCCCCCAATGCACGTTTAGGACAGACTCTCACATTTTCCAATTTAGGTAAAAGGAGCCTCCACATGGTTCGGCCCAGCCCTTATTCGACCCTGACTGTCACAGAACTGATAGGTCAACCCGATGACGGAAGCTTCCATTGGCTGTGGCTAGTCTCTTCCCTGGCTTGGCACCTGTCTCTTCCACCACTGATTGTGCCCAGGGGGCAGATGTGGATCTATTTAAAGAATGGGTGCTAAGTAGAAGATAAAAACTAGAACTCAGTTTCCTGTCAAACCCTGCATTCTTAACCTCATTCCAACCATGGCAGTTTACTTGGCGTTTATGCAAGTTAATTCTAGATTCAGAAGTCAAAAGTGTCTCTATTTTTAAAGGAAAGCTTTTGAAGGTTATCTATTAGTCTCCTTAGTAAAGAGTTAGCCTCTTGAATCAAATCAGTTGAAGTGCACAAAATTGACCCTTCACTGTTTTTAGAACTGTCACTTAGACAGAAGACCTCATTGACAAGTCATTCTAAGTGACTTTTGCCTCACCTTTCTTTGAGGCTCTTATCACATAGACACTGGTGCTATCAGCTGGGCTATTACGGGGATAACACATTGAAGTTGTAATAATTTCTAGTTTCCATTTAAAAAAAAAATCCTCAGTCAAGTATGTGTTAGCCTTTTCCCTTTCACATGTAACTTCTGAGTTTAAAAACTCTTAGTTTATCCTAGCAATCTTCCTCCAGACCCTGTATACCCCTGGGCATAATACCTTACAACAGCTATAAACGCAGGGAGGCCATATCTCTGTATGATATATTAAAAACACAAACGGTGCGTTTGTGAAGCATATATGCAGAGACAGAGGCCATCGGTCTAAGAGAAATTGAGCTCTGCTACTTTAGGAGGCTCCACTGCCTTGAAATATTTGGGGCTATTATAGACAAAAGCCTACTTTCCAAGTGCTGCAATTAGTGGCTTATGTGAACAGTGAACGAGTTCATGATGCAGGGCCAAGTGAGAACATTAGAAAGACATTCGTGTGTCCCAGCACACACTGTAGATTCATCATACCAGTACCGTTCTCCTGCAAGCATTGCTATGCTTTCTATCTCAACTTCCCTCCCTCACATTCTTGTATTCCTGACTCCTGAGTCTTCCCAGATCCTGCCCCCACTACTACTTTGTAATTCAGCAAACCTCACCTCATGCATAGCACACTATCTCTGCTTGGTACTACAGAAAACATACATTTGGAACCTGGTCTTGAAATATGCATGGTCTTCTAGGGGACACAGGAATTAACCAAACAAACCAATTAGAAAAGTCTTGAACATAACACAGTCAGAGGCAAGATTCATAGACTATCAATAAAATGGTTAATGGGGGTGCCTGGGTGGCTCAGTCGGTTAAGCGTCCAACTTCAGCTCAGGTCAAGATCTCGCAGTCCATGAGTTCGAGCCCCACGTCGGGCTGTGGGCTGATGGCTCAGAGCCTGGAGCCTGCTTCCGATTCTGTGTCTCCCTCTCTCTCTGCCCCTCCCCTGTTCATGCTCTGTCTCTCTCTGTCTCAAAAATAAATAAAAAATAATAATAAAAAAAAATAAAAAGAAAATAAAATAAAATGGTTAATGAAGAATAAATTTGATGTCATTGTTGGCTGGTAATCTTCCAAAGGTATCTCAAAATTACTGAACGCAGCAATCTAAAGACGAGAGAGTCTGTCCAAGTCTATCATGTGTCAAACACTTCAAGTCTCATCCTGTATGAAGGTCCATCTTACATCAAAATCTGTATATATGTTTAAATCTGGATGAGGAAAGATCCTAACAAAGATACAGACATGATGATGAACTCATGTACAAAAAGAGGTGCATCTGACAGCCTTGGTGGCTGTCGGGAATGACATAATAAAATCAGACTGATTTTCACAAAAGTGTTTTGTGCAGGCCACTAGTCTTGAAAACAGTCATATTGCATATCCATCTGAAAAATTCACTTGCACTGGGGCACCTTCAAGGAACTGAGGTCTTAAGTAAGTGAAACCATTAACTTTTGTTCGACCCATCGACCCATCATTCTCCCAAATGACCATATAAACCCTAACCTTCATCACATAAACAGTTACCTCTAGGACACAGGGTAAGAACCGAAGAACTGTGTACATCGAGCAGAACATAAGAAATCTAGAATGCCAGTGGAGAGTTTAAATGTTTTTGTTCAACGGGCAAAATTACGGAGTAGATTTTCGGTGATCTGGCTTAGATATTAAGAAAGCTCTTGTATGAGATGAACTGGAGGAAACAAAATTCCTGAAAAATTCCTGAAAATCCTAAAATCACTAACGAGATAATTGTAAGAATCTTTTTTTTTTTTTCGTAAACTATTGGATTAGGAGGTTGGCTTTGCAAATACAAGAGAGAAGCACCAGAGATATGGAAAAAAAAAAAAATAAATGGTATCAAAAGAATAAGAGATATAGTAAAAACAAGATCACTGAAAAGGAGACTGTTAAAAAAAAAAGAAGTGAAAGGAACGGAAATGAAGGTAACTCCCTGTGCGTGCTGTCCTGGCACAGGAGGAAACCTGAAAAATGGTGCTTAGGCAAGGATGGGAAGACTCAGGCCTTAAGAACAGAGGGACTCCAAATAATGAGCCCAGGTTTCATTGTTGTTCTTGTGTCCCTGCATGAATCTCAACAATCAGCCTCATTATGTTACAGATGCACACAACAGTGACCCCATACGTAAGGTGATTAAAATAACCTCATAATTTTAAAGGAAAAAAAAAAATCTTCCGAAAATGCGGTTTTATAGTATTCCTTCCACTCCTTAAAAACTACCTGAGGTGCATATAAAAATCCAAATTCATGGTCAGGGACCCAGGGAGCTCTCCTTTACGTTACAAGGATTGTTGCTTTTAGGCACGCTAAAGCGGATGGGGGACACGGGCGATGAACACAAGGTGATGTATGGAGATGTTGAATCACCAATTGTCCACCTGAGATTACTAGAACGCTGTATGATAACTAAATGGGATTTAAATAAAAACTTAAAAAAAAAAAATAAAGTTGGCCACATCTGCAGCATCTTTGAAGCCAGCATACAGGAAACTAGTTCCTTCTGGAAGCGGTTTTGAAAATGTGCCTGGCTGACCTGAACGGCAGGGGGCGCCGGTGAGCAAGGGCCCTCAGGTGTTTCTCTGGGGAGAATCAGGCAGTCCAGCAGCTTGCATCCACCCTTCCTGCTCTCCTCCTTCACTCAGGTCCAGTTGCCTCCCGGTCTGTTGGCCCCCCAACCCACGCTCTTCCTGTTTTCCTTGTGCAGGCATTTTCCCTATGAGGAGTCCTTGCACGTGTAATTTCTCCTTGGTGTCTGCTTCTCAAGAGACCTGAACCAACAGAGTTCCTGGCACCAGAGCACAAGCTCTGATGATCATGGCTTCCCTATTTGCTAATGACATCTGGTATATGTTTTCATGATACAAACAGCTGGACTTCTTTAGGCTCATTGGTGTGGAGCATGCAGTATAATTTTCTAGTAATAACGGTAACAACACTTTACTGACTACATGTGATAGGCCAGCAGTATACTAAGCGCTTTATATCCATTAGTATAATCAGGGGTGTGCTGGTAAACAGCCATAAAAAAACAAAAACAAAAAGACAAAAACAAAAAACCCTCCAGCTTTTTAAACAGTACTGCCAATCTTCGTGGTTTAACTACTTGCCCCGTTGCCAATTTCAAGCTATTAACAGGATTAACAATGAAGGGGCATAATATTTGAATATTTAACACTTGGCTCTTGAAAGTCAGTTGGAGTCTGCCTGAGCACACACGATTAGTCTGCAATCCTCTTTATAATTTTTAAGGTAGGTTTTAAATCCCAAGTTTACTGTGGAAGACACTCAAGGAATGAAAGAAGTCACACAACTTGCCCAAATCACAGGTTTGGGATTTGTAGCAGGTTTGAGAGGCCATTAATCTAGCCACTGACTAGGTTTACGCAGGTCTTTTGTTCTTTTTTTTTTTTTAATTGCAAGTCATAGCTAATTTAAGCCAAATAAAAGAAGAGGGGGAGGGCGTAGTGAAAAAAACTCAGACACGTCTCACTGACTGCAAGATCAGTTTGGCTAGGCTGCAAAACGTTACTCAGACTGCGGGCTTTGGGAGCTATCCTTCTCCTCACTGCTTGACATGGCAGGTGTAAATGGAGCCCTGAGCTTGTGAGATCACGTATCACATATAAAAATCACCCAGAGAGACTGGTTTTCTTTTCCTTCTAAGGTCAGAGTCCCTAGGAAGAGACTCTGGCTGGCTCAGCTTAGGTTATGAGTGTACCCACCAGGGTCCGACGGATTGCATCCTATTTTTGAATAACGGGAGAAGTAAAATAGGAAAGGCTGTAAACTAGACAGGTGATCCAGCTGGATCTTTACATGGGAAAGAAACGACATTATTAAATTATAAAAAAAAGTAATGGGTATTCGCAAGTTCATTTAAGCATTATAACATTTTTTAAAAGTAAATACAAACACCTAGGCAATATGATCTCTCTGGGTTAGTTTTTAATTTATCACTCTTAGATTACTCCTGATTTTTATGAGTCTTGACAAAATCAGAGTCACTATGATTCCTTTATTCATGGGCAAGTCCAGCTTTAAAGGGAGATGGGGAGTATTCAGGCTGTGACTCTTTGAGCCAGCTACCATAGATTTTGAATCCCCTGATGCAGGCATGTATATTACGCATGTGTTGACTTCAAGGCTTCGTTTATATCAACCTTCATTCTCATGGTAGAAACTAGCCTAGCTACTTGCAACTTACCAAGTAAAAGTCCAGGAGTAGGAGTGGGGAGACAGGTTGACCACAAAACAAAAAATGGGATGCTCTAAACTGAGTCTCTTTTTGCTTGAGTATGTTTCATGTCTCTCTACATACTTTGTATCTTCAGCCAGCCCACATATATTTAATCCTATAGGAAAAAAAATGTGTCTTTTCCATGGAAGAGAGGGAATTGTAATGATATTTAAATAGAGAATAACAAAACTGTAAAAGATATAATTTCTATACAAGAAGGATACACATTAATAAAAGTCTAAAAGAAAGAACTTAAGTTTTAATGTCATAAAAACATCACCATTTAATGAAATGTATCAGGATTTTCCAGCTCTGAGGAAGTTGGTTATGAAATTCAAAAGCAAAAAAGCAATCTTGTAAATCTTAGGAAATCTTCTTCAGAATGTTCCTGACCAAAGATGAGGAACTAATTCAACCAGATATCTAAAGAAGTTCTAAAGCTACAATAATGAAAGCAGCATGCTACCAGCCAGGAATAGATTATCATCAATGGAACTGAATTGACAGTCCAGAAATAGATCCAGAATCACATAGGGATTGAGCATGTGATAAAACTGACACTTTAAATTTGGGGGGGGGGGTGGAAGATAGAGTATTGAATAAATTATTTTGTGATAATTAGCCATCCCAGAGCAACAATACTGTTAAATCTCTACTTGGTCCCGAGATCAAAATAAACTCCAGATGAAAAAATACTTAATTGAAAAAATGAGGCCAAGAAGTACTAGATAAAAATAAGGGCAATTTACATTTTTAAAAATAATTTTGTAAGGGCCAAAATGCCTCTTTAAAACAGGAAACAAACTTCAGAAGACATCAAGTTTAGAAATACAGCTTAGTTTTTAAAATGTTTAAGTAAATGTCCATTTGACAAGAGATCAACAGAAGAATTAAAGCGATAGGGAGAGACAGTGTGTTTTGAGCTGTTTCCCTTGATTCCTACTTTGAACGGCAGATGTTCCCACGCAGGGTCCTATGGCAAGTCCAGGTAGTTTGAGCACCTAAGTGAACACACTGGGTCTTGTGTGTTCTTGGCATCGTGTAGTGAAGCCAGCTGTGACATTTTGCTCTTGGGGGTGGCCTGATCAAGGTGGGGAGTGGGGGGGGGGCGCCTAACAAATTAGCTGAGCCAGTAGTCTGGGATTCCTCACCGGGAATAGGGGCGGTCTTACTTCTGTTTGGATTTGTAGGGTTTCCCATTAACCCTTTGTCCTCAGGAGTCCCTCAAGTCATTGTATTGCTGTTATAAACTCTATTTTTTAAGCTTATTTATTTTTGAAAGAGAGAAGGAGAGAGAGAACACAAGCAGGGGAAAGGCAGACAGGGAGGTAGAGAGAGAATCCCGAGCAGGCTCCAAGCTGTCAACACAGAACCTGATGTGGGGCTCAATTCCCTGAACCATGAGATCATGGCCTGAGCCAAAATCAAGAGTGGGATGCTTAACCTACTGAGCCACCCAGGTGCCCAAAAACTTGATATTTTTAGGTAAGATTCTTTTCTAGAATGCACTCATAGCCCTCCCTTCATCCTTCACAACATAGGCTTCAATTGCTAGTTTATTCCTCTTATCTCCATGTCTTAGAATATACAAATGAGCTCTTACAGAATTCTAAAACATACACATTTATACATTGTAATTCTCACACTCAGTAGGCCACCTTTATGCTTATAAATGATATATTCACAGACATTTTAATTTTTTTTTTCAACGTTTATTTATTTTTGGGACAGAGAGAGACAGAGCATGAACGGGGGGAGGGGCAGAGAGAGAGGGAGACACAGAATCGGAAACAGGCTCCAGGCTCTGAGCCGTCAGCCCAGAGCCCGACGCGGGGCTCGAACTCACGGACCGCGAGATCGTGACCTGGCTGAAGTCGGACGCTTAACCGACTGTGCCACCCAGGCGCCCCTATTCACAGACATTTTAAATTGGAGTAGGAAGTGTAACAATTTATAGCGAGTAGACGAGGAGGTGGGGGGATGGGGTAGTTGCCAAATGTCCTATCATACAAAAGGCAGAGTGGAGAGATCTCTCTTACCTGCAGTGTTTCTTGTATAAATGGGCAAAAAAAAGGGCATCTTAAAACTTAGTTGGATTATGAGTATTAAATAATATAATCATGTCACATACTTAGCACAATGCTTAGCATATAAGAGGCTCTCAGTAAGTGCTAAATATTGGTTTGTTTTCATTAGCAACATATTTCAAGCAAAATTAACCAACTACAAAAAATATATTAGTGTAAATTACTTTCATCTGTGAAGGACTGATTGGAAAAATACTTTTCAAATTCTCTACCCTCTATACACTCGGGTGATGATGGTCTTCTGCTCTGCTTCCCAAGGAGAGCTTTAATTTAATCATCAATGTTTTGGGACTGGTTAAAATAGATGGCCTTTTCCTGGAAGGATCTGAAAACAATAGCATTTCTAAGCTGACAATTAAAGTCTCAGTGTATGACACTCCTTCGTAATTTGTCTTAAAAAACGCACTAACGCCTTTGTGTCTTGACATCATTAATTTTGTCTAATTAAAAATGATCTGATTTATAATCCTCAAGGTTGAATAAGCATTAACTGGCTATGACTGACGACTGATTTCTAAATGCGTGACTCCCCATCTCACCGCGGCCCTCTGGATAGACCACGAAGACCACTTCTGCAGGAATCCAAGTGTGGCCTGGTTCAGGGAAACAGGTTAGAAGCTGAACCACAACACATGCAGTCCCGCTTCTCCCAGGTCCCCGCTTGTCACATCTGTCATTTGTCCTGACTTCTTTGCTTCTGTTTATCATCAAAAACCAGTGTGACATCCAGGAAATTCTCTTCTGTGTGTGTGTGTGTGTGTGTGTGGGTGTGTGTGTTAACACAGATGACATAAAATTCTGTGACAATATGGCCAACATTCCTTATGCTTTCTCCCAAAGGAATCACTGCAACATTGATGCATCTTTCTGAACTGAGTATCATAAACTGTCACTGACATCCAACAGTGGGGTTTAATTTTCAGATAGTTTCCAGGATCCCCAGCAAAAAGAGCGAGTCTTGCGGTGAGCTTCAGGGCAACTGCACCCTCGCTTCATCCATCTGCGTGGTTTGTTCCAGGAAGCACAGCATTTATGTGCCCACGTCCTACTTCTCTTCACAAGCTGATGGTGTGGGACATTAGTCAGTGTATATCCTCATCACAGCTGGTTGCATAAATTGTGGGCCCACTGAAAAATGAAAACAGGAGGCCCCAGGGGAAAAAAGTGTGGTGACAAGGCATTAAAATATAAAACTTTCTCTTTTCTTCAATAGTCTGTCTGGATTTGACATAGCTGTTTGTTTGTTTATTTGTTTTTGTATTTTTTATTTGCTATTTAATGTCCTAACTGAAGAAAAATAAAATTAGCATGCATTTTATTCTTTATGTTGTTCAATCCCAGTCTTAAATACAAACACACCAGTTTTGAAACGCCAGTCTGAAAACATTCAACTCATATGTGGGTCACTGGTATTGCACCATTTGTATTCGATAGCTTGAACACACGTCTGTATTTCACTCCCGAAAGAACAGTGGACAGACTGCACACAACTGTGTCATCTGAGACTTTTCCCCCCAATTTTATTGAGACACAATTGACATATACCACCATATGAGTTAAAGTCCCGCCACATAACCACTCACATATATCATGAAATGAATATAAGTTTAGTTACTATCCAGCACCTCATGTAGATACAAAAAAGGAAAAAAAATAGTATTTTTTTCTTTGTGATGAGAACTTTAGGGTTCACTCTCTTAGGAACTTTCAAATATGCCATACAGCAGTATTGACTACAGTCATTATGCTGTACATTACAAATACATGCCCAGAGGTGGTATCTTACAACTGGTGGTTTGCAACTTTTGACCCCCTTGATCCAATTACTCTGCCCCACTTCCCCATACCTGGTAACCAAAAGTCCTGTCTCATTTTCTTTGAGTTTGATTGTTTTGTTGTTTTTGTTTTGTTTGGTCGGGTGTTTTTTTTTAATTCCACGTATAAGTGAGGTCATATAGTCTTTGTCTTTCTCCATCTGACTTATTTCGCTTAGTATAACACTCTCAGAGAGTCCATCCATGTTGTCAGAAATGGCAGAATTTCCTTTTTTTTTTTAATGGATGAGTAATACCCTGTGTGAGTGTGTGTGTGTGTGTGTGTGTGTGTGTGTGTGTGTGTGTGTGTGTAAATATACCACAACTTCTTTCTTTATCCTTTCATCTACTGATGGACACGGGTTATTTCCATGTCTTGGCTATTGTAAGTAATGTTGCAGTGAACGTGGGGGTGCAGATATCTCTTCAACATAGAGTTTTTATTTCCTTCAGGAACAGAATTGCTGGATCATACAGTAGTTCTATTTTTAACTTTTTGAAGAACCTCCATACTATTTTCCACAGTGGCTGCACCAGTTTGTATTCCCACCAGCAGTGCACAAAGCTTCCTCTTTCTCCACACCCTCAACAACACTTGTTGTTCCTTGTCTTTTTGGTAGTAGCCATCTTGACATGTGTGAAGTGAAATCATCTTGTGGTTTTGATTTGCGTTTCCCTGATGGTTACTGACGTTGGACACCTTTCCTCATAGCTGTTGGCCATCTGGGTATCTTCTTTGGAAAAATGTCTACTTAGTTCCTTTGCTCATTTTTCAATTAGACTATTTGTTTTGTTTTGTTTTCCGACTTAGCGAAAGACACAAGGTTTGCAGTTTTTTCCCCTATTTTGTAGGTCATCTTTTTGTTTTGTTGGCTATTTCCTTGGCTCTGTCTCATCTGTTTTTACCTCACACCCATTCTACTGACACTGTACCTTCTGCTTACCGATGAGTAAGGACAAACAAAAGGAAAATAAACTATCGGTTGCTCTATCTTTCCCTATCCTTCTTTATTTTCATTTTCAGCACAAGCAATTAGCTAATACATGGAAGTAACATGATTAAGAAAGGATATGATGCGGTATCTTACCTTCTTTCCACATTAAAAGCAAATCCTGCTTCCAATGGAAAATACTGTCTGTGATACTGAATGCAAGGATCTGTGTGACTACACAGGCTACTCACCCGTGAAGCCAGAACTTGTCTCTTATTCATCTTTCATGACTTAGCTCAAACGTTACAGCCCCGTGAATCCCAAAACTTACTATGTTCTCTCATTCCCGTGTTAGCACACGCATACTACTATAAGAGCAGGTAGCTCCTTGTATTCTAGCTGGAATTTTACTTACTTGCTACATTACCCCTAAATTAGGTTGTTACTGCTTTGTTTTTGTATGCTACTGCAGACATTATAAAAATTATTTAACACACTGTAGACCATAAAAATAAAAGAATTCATGAAGTTATAATTTTTTTCAACATTTACTTATTTTTTCTGAGAGACAGACAGAGCATGAGTGGGGGAGGGGAAAAGTAGCAATATAAGACATAAAATTATGGAAAACAAAGCTGAAAAGAAGAGGGAAACAAAGGTCAGTATTCACAAAGGCAGATTTAGGGAATTCAGTGATTTATTAAAGTGTAAGAACATTCATGTCATAGGAGTCCCAGAAGATGAAGAGAGAGAAAAAGGGGCAGAAGGTTTATGTGAGCAAATTATAGCTGAAAACTTCCCTAATCTGGGGAAGGACACAGACATAAAATCCAAGAGGCACAAAGAACTCCTATCAAATTCAATAGAAGCCAGCCATCACCAAGACATATCATAGTTAAGTTCACAAAATACACAGACAAGGAAAGAATCATGAAAGTGGCAAGGGAAAAAAAAGTCCTCAACCTACAAGGGAAGACAGATAAGGTTCACAGCAGACCTATCCACAGAAACGTGGCAGGCCAGAAAGGAGTAGCAGGAGAGATTCAATGTAGCGAATCAGAAAAATATGCAGCCAAAAATATTCTATCCAGCAAGGCTATCATTCAAAATAGAAGGAGAGATAAAGAATTTCCCAGATAAGCAAAAACTAAAGGAGTTTGCGACCACTAAGCAGCCCTGCAAGAAATTTTAAGGGAGAGACTTCGAGTGGAGGAAAAAAAAAAAGACTAAAAGCAACAAAGACTAGAAAGGATAAGAGAACATCACCAGAAACACCAACTCTATAGGTAACACAGTGCCATTAAATTCATATCTTTCAATAATCACTCTGAATATAAATGGACTAAATGCTCCAGTCAAAAGACAGAGGGTGTCATAATGGATCAAGAAAAACAACAAGATTGATGTATATGCTGCCTACAGGAGACTCATTTTAGACCTAAAGACACCTGCAGATTCAAAGTGAGGGGATGGAGAACCATCTATCATGCTAATGGATGTCAAAAGAAAGCCAGAGTAGCCATACTTATATCGAACAAACTAGATTTTATTTATTCATTTATTTTAATGTTACTTATTTTTTTTTAATGCTTGTTTATTGTTGAGAGAGAGAAAGCAAATGCATGGACGGGGCAGGGGCAGAGAGAGGAGGAGACAGAGGATCTGAACTGGGCTCTGCACTGACAGCAAGAGCCCAAAGTAGGGCTCAATCTCATGAACCACAAGATCATGACCTGAGCCAAAGTCAGATGCTTAAACGACTGAGCCACCCAGGCGCCCCCTAGACAAATCAGATTTTACAACAAGGGCTGTAACAAGAGATGAAGAAGGGCATTACATCATAATTAAGGGCTCTATCTATCAAGATCTAACAATTATAAATATTTATGCCCCCAACCTGGAACACCCAAATATATAAATAATTAATTTATTTATATATTAATAACAAATATATAGAAGCTCACTGATAGCACTACAATGATACTAGGGAACTTTAACATCCAACTTACAACAATGGACAGATCATCTAAGCAGAAAATCAACAAGGAAACAATGGCTTTCAATGACACTCTGGATAGGGTGGACTTAACAGATATATTCAGAATATTTCATCCTAAAACAGCAGAATATACATTCTTTTTGAGTATCCAAGGAACATTCTCCAGAACAGATCACATACTGGGTCAGAAATCAGCCCTCAACGACTATAAAAAGATGGAGACCATACCATGCATATTTTCAGATCACAACACTATGAAACTTGAAATCAATGACAAGAAAAAATTTGTAAAGGCCTAAAATACATGAAGGTTAAAGAACATCCTTCTAAAGAATAAATGGGTTAACCAGAAAATTAAAGAAGAAATTAAAAATACA
This sequence comes from Leopardus geoffroyi, assembly GCF_018350155.1. Classification (NCBI taxonomy): domain Eukaryota; kingdom Metazoa; phylum Chordata; class Mammalia; order Carnivora; family Felidae; genus Leopardus; species Leopardus geoffroyi. The sequence goes on along the minus strand of NC_059329.1, from coordinate 3,154,645 downwards.
TGGAAGCAAATGAAAATAAAAACAGGTCAGCCCAAACCCTTTCAGATTAGCAAAGACAGTCCTGATTGTTACATACATTATAGTTCAGGCCTATCTCAAGAAGCAAGAAAAGTACCAAGTAAACAACCTAATCTTACACCTAAAGGAGCTAGAAAAGGAACAGCAAATAAAGAGGAAAGTCAGCAGAAGAAGGGAAATAATAAAGATTAGAGCAGAAATAAATGTTACAGAAGCAAACAAAAAACAGGAGAAAACACCAGCAAAACTAAAAGTTGGTTCTTTGAAAGAATTAATACCACTGACTAATAAGAAAATAGAAAGGACCCAAAAAAAAGACAAAAATCACAAATGAAAGAGGAGAGATCACAACCAACACCACAGATATACAAATAATTATAAGAGAATACTGTGAAAAATTATATACCAACAAACCGGGCAATCTGGAAGAAGTGGACAAATTCCTAGAGACTCACAAACCACCAAAAGTGAAAGAGGAAGAAATAGAAAATTTGAACAGACCCACAACCAGCAAAGAAATTTAATCGGTAATCAAAAATCTCCCAACAAATAGGAGTCCAGGGCCAGATGGCATCCCAGGGGAATTCTACCAAACATTTAAAGAAGAGTTGATACCTAGTCTGTTCAAACTTCCAAAAAACTAGAAATGGAAGGAAAACTTCCAAACTCATTCTATGAATCCAGCATTACCTTGATTCCAAAACCAGACAAAGACCCCACTAAAAAAGGAGAATTACTGGCCAAATCTCAACCCCCATAAAGATATATTCCAAACAGTGTGATGAGCTTTCATATTTATTTTTTCCTTGCTCTCTCCTTGCTTTGTGTGGTGTCTGACACAAGGAGCTTTACTCTAGATCTCAAGTTCCTTCAACCAATGAAAATACTATTTTTATGATAAAATTTTTTGAATTTTAACACAGTGCTGACTTTCTGGTAAATATTTGGTTGAATGACCAAACTTGTGTTAACAGGAAATAACCCAGCTATTGATGGAGAAGGCTAATTTACATACTGCAATTATTCCCATAATAATTGTGAGCAATACCTATTTTTTTATGGTAAAACACACTAAATGTTTCAGAGTTTACACACTGGATCTATTTATACTTAATTCTCAGAACAGTCCAGTGAAACAAATATAAATCCCCACTTTACATATCAGGCTTTTGGGGCTGATTTACTTGTCTTGGGTTACATATTTTAATGGCAGAACTGGGATTAATACCCAGGGAGTTTCACATCCAGAAGGCATGCCGTTTACCAAAATAGTATCATTACTGCCCAACGAGGAAGTAATCAGCTCGGGTAGAACGAGAACCAAAGTCGGTTGTAAACATCTCAGACACTTCATCACCTAGCTGGGAATCATGAAAGGGCTCATTTGAATTGGTAACTTCATGGAAGATACAAGAGTTTTAATGCCCCTCATTCTGAATGCTAGACGAATACTACATTAACTAGAGAGATAGATACACGTACGCATATAACCATAAAAACATTCACTGAGAAGGCTCCTCATATAACCTTTTTTGTGTCTATTTAAAATGCAGCCAATGGCATAAACCTCCAGACTCCCAGAATGGTGCTTTAAATCCCGCAGCTGTGGCATAAATAAAGTGTTGCAATACAGAAAGAGTACAGCATTCAACAATGATCACAGCAATCCACTCCTGTGCACTGTCACTCTTCCCGACGTTTCCACATGTTGGAAATTTAAAAGGTTAGAGTCTTCAGCTGGAAGGGAAATTGACACTTGTGTAGAGAGAGAAGCATTGTGGTATTTTGGAAACATGTAAGCTCAGAGCCAGTTGGATGTACCTCTGTTCAAATCTAATCTCAGCCACTCTTAGAAGCATGACTTTGGCCAAGTGGCATGCTCTCTCTGACTCATGAAACTGTTCAGTGAAATGGAAATCACAATCATGATCTTAATAAGATCAAAACTCGTTTGTAGAAAGTCCTTGCTTGGCACATAATGGATGGTCAACAAATGGCAGGCAGGCACTATTACATATCCCAAGCTACTCTTTCTTTCTGGAAACCCACCTGTTTTTATGACTGTAAACCTTGTTTTCATCCTTCACAGCCCAACAGCAATGTCTACTCCTGTTGGAATCCCAGACCTGGTCACTCCGAGAGAATTAGATACTCTGTCTGCCAATCTCACTTTTCACCTGCCTTGGAACAGCACGGCACACTCTTGTTCACATGTGCTTACCTTTCTCATCATTCTCACTACGCCGTCAGCTCTTGAGGGCAAACACTGTCTGACTTACATTTCCATCTACGTCTCAGGAGGCCCTAGTAAGATTTCTCTGCAACATCTGAATGAATAAGAAACCCAGATACCTAAACGCAGAAAATATGTTCAGGAGTTACTCACAGGTAGCAGTAGAAAATCCAACTTGTCTCTCTCAAGCTTCTGCTACACTCATTGCCAGGAAACATCACCTCTGGAAAATAGCCAAAACACAAATGATAGTTAGGAAAGAACATAAAAACAGACAAAATACTGTGTTTTATTTTCTTGGTGATGATTTTACTCCTTGCTCTTAATTACAAATCTTTGGAGGATATGAAATGTTTTAAGGCAGCTGGTAACCAATGGCTTCAAGACTGTCACCAGATACTGGAGTTCTTACTCTGTCAATAAGTGCCATGTGCCATGTGCTGATGCCACACTGTGACAGTGATGTCCTGTCTCAAACAAGACAACACCATGAAGTCTGCAAGCGTCTGGTGACACTGGCTTACGCGGCACAAGAGTTTACTCTAAGTAGAGTAGAATCAGTTTGTCCACAAACTGAGTCACCAAGTAACTTACTTGAATTATGATTGGGATTTCAGTGAATCTATAGATCAAGCTGGAATAAGGCTTTAAGATAAATTTCTGTTAAGGATAATTATCATATGATGTTTTTGAAGTGAGATATAATGATACATGAATATTCTTTGACAATTAGATAAGAGAGAGATAAAAATGCCTTCAAAAAGGGAGTTGTTCTTTTCAGTGAAAACCATTTGAAATAAAATTGTATACCAGAAAGCTACACATGATAAATTGATTCTAGTTCAGCGGCCTGGGGAAAAAACAAGGCTGCAGGCGTTCCATGTTTAAGAAATAAATTTATGAGTATTTATGCCATTAATAATTGCCTGTTCCCCTGTGGCTTCATGACTTGTGCCAAGTCTCACTCGTGACATTAACTCACACTGCCCGAGTTTGTGAAGGAGACTAGATTCAGTACAAAAGAAAGCCTTTGGGTGAGAAGTGATAGTGATGAGCATTTGGCTTAAAGACAAGTGCACTTCCTAGAGATTTGATTTCAAACCCTGGTGTCTACTCTACATTTATCTTGTTTCTGTTCAATTATGGATGGTCCCAAGGCATGTTGTGAAAGATTCCCATAGACCCTAATACCATTTTCCCAAGACCCTTTAGACTATACTTGCAGAGGAAATGTGGCCTTTTTCTAGAGCATATTTCAAAAACATAAATGGTGTTTCTGCTCTGCTCAGGCCCCTGGACGATCATCTACCTGATCGCTGTAGATAGAGGTTCACGCTTCTAGTCTACACCACAGTTTTGAAGGTGCCTTCGATATGTAGATATTTATAAATTACATACACATGTCCTATCCTACTATCATTTTATGCACAATTTTAAAATGTACAAATACGGAATTTAAGAGGACGAGTTAAAAAGCAAATGCAAATAGAAATATGGAATTAAATGGCAAGAAAAATAACTAAGAAGAACATAGACGGCTTACTTGGCAACAGAGATGAATGATGGACAGGAGGTGAAGATTACTGACATTTTCAATAAAACTTTTTGAACTGTTTGACTTTTAAAACAATACAGGGCATTGTTTTAACAAAAATCATATCTAAAACCCTGATGTATTTCCCCTGTGCCATAACTGTATGCTTGAACACCTCCGGATACATAAGCAATTCACTCTGGAGATGACTGGTCTAAACTACTTTGCTATTTCTCCTTTTACTCTAAGTATATTAAATTACATTCTGTGGTGAATATAGTATTTGCAAAATAAAAAAGAAAACATAAGCAATTGATGAAGGGTTCTGAGCTTTATTTCATTTTTATGTACCTTTATTTGTTAATAAAATATATACTTTATTGAACACCTATTTTTCCAGGCATTGAGCAAAGCACTGGAGACTCAGAAATCAACCATAAGCGGAGCTGAAAACGGAAAGACTTGAATCCTGATCCTGACCGTGCTATTAAAATATTTTGCGACATTAGGTAAATTGTTTAATCTTAAGCTTCTATTTCCAAATATGGGGGCGCCTGGGTGGCTCAGTCGGTTAAGCGTCAACTTTGGCTCAGGTCACCATCTCACGGTTCAGGGGTTCAAGCCCCACACAAGGCTCTGTGCTAACAGTTCAGAGCCTGGAGCCTGCTTCAGATTCTGTGTCTCCCTCTCTCTCTGCCCCTCACCTGCTTGTTCTCTCTCTCTAAAATAAATAAACATAAAAAAATTTATTTCCAAATATGTAAGAAGAAAAGGCACAATTGAGCTGCCATATCTGCAGAATTGCCTTGAAGATCACACACGTATTGTTTCAGTTGTGGGGGCAGCTTTGGGGTGAAGTGCTCCAGGCTTCTCCCTGCATGTGAGAAAAGGGACATTACCGTGAACGTGTGTAGAATGAACAGATGGGGTGGGGGGCAGGTAAAGCTAAGAAACTAGATGTACAGTGAAAGTACTAACATAAGGATAAAAATAGAACAATCCTTGAAACAAAACATGGGGAAGAAAAAATGAAGCATCAAACTGAACGCAAGTGGTGAAGTCCCATGGTGTAACCCACCAGGTCAGAGGCAAGTAATCACGGGCTAGTATGACTCAGGGACAGCAAGTTATCCCGTTTTCATGACAGTGCCTCATATCTTATAATTATTTGACAAGCGACAATCTTGCATGCAAAGCTGAGTATTAGGGTGTTTTCGGCATCCAACTGGCAGTTAATACTGAGTTGATACTGTAGATTCTCATCTTTGGATGACAGCGGCATGCCTGCCGTGGGGCTCGGTTTCCACAGAAGACAACCGAATAAGTCACCAGTCCTTCTGCATGCTTGACATCCTAAGGAAATACCTCTGCTACCTGGAAAGCAGGTTGGTTTGGGATGGGAGGGCTGTTGACTGTAGAGAGGAGCAGGCTGTTAAATAATAAAAATCCAGGATCCAATTTCCAAATACTCTCTGAAAAAAGGATTTTAAGCCTACATATTAAAAAATGTACTATCAGTGTTGGACTTGGGGTCATGAAGGTAACAGACAGTAATAACCTCAAAAGAGAATGAGGCTGGATCCCCTCCTCCACTCTGAATCTTTTTGGCTGTGTCACTAAACATTCCATATCACTGTGTTTATCCAATTGCACAACCAATCAATAGCACATCAACTTTCCACCCACTTTAATATTTCTTACATCGGCTTTTATTGAACAGCGGTAAAACGTCAAGATAAACAACTTTTTGGACTTGTTTTATGTGGATATGAGAATCTAAAAGAGAATCCAAAGTTAACCCAAAGTCCAAGAAGGAAAAGTAGAACTTGGGATTCTTAATGCAACTCAATCCAACAGATAATTCAGAATACCTATTCTGCACTTAACATTGTCATTGTTGCTTGAAGGAACACAAATACAGGAATGTTCAATTTAACATAATTCAGCAAATGTTTCCTTAATGGGTACCTACTTTCCACCAGGTACTCTTTTAGATATATGAGATGCAGGGGTGAGTAAGAAATTATCTTCGGGTTCAAAAAACCTTGCAGTTTACTTGCAATGCATGTAAGTATCTGGGGGCTGTTATGATATAGTTGAAAAATACCCAGAGTCAGATTAAATATGTTAAGAGGCATTAAAGAAGAAAAACAAATATTTAGCATTTTTAAAGAAGGGCAATTAAATGCAGGGAGGCCATTATCACACTGAGCAGATCATGAAGACAGCGACTGAGGGGGTACAGATATTTCACATCAAATTCGTAGATTGCTGGAGAGTAAGAAAGATTAAGGAAACAAATTAGAGACAAGTACGCTCATTTTTCCTGCTTAAGCAGAGGCTACCAGCACCCTGCTGATATCGCCCTGGCAGTTACCCCAAAAGCCTATCATGCTTACTGAAAATAAATATCTGTGATTCCACACCTGAGGGGTTTTATTCTGACCAGCGAAGACACCATCTTTGTAGGCAGGACAATCCAAAAGCACCAGAGAGTTGGAATCTAGAGGCAACTCTTGGCCAGTGGGGGACAGTGACAAGTCTCTCAGTGGCAGAGCTTTGAGCAATACACCCAATCATCAACTCAGTGGAAGAGACAAATGGCCTGGATCAAGATACTCTACAGACAAATGCATATCCACTGGCTTCACTAGTTATTCAGGGTCCAAGAAGGAGCAAGATTAGAAGACTGAAGACAAAGTCATCTGGGAAAGAAGCCTATGATTGGATCTACAGGAGTGGAAAAAGTGTGTTAATCTTTATTTCTCACATAATGCCTACCAAAAAACATCCAGAGCAGAGAAGGTATTGAACAACTGCTTGATAAGATGATAAGATGACTGGTCTGGCAGAGTTCAGCCAGTCTCTGCCTTTGGCCCCATTATTTTCACTGCTGGGCTGATAGACGTGGTAGTTGTGGGGACACGGATGAAGGCAGGGCACGGTCCAGTATCACGGCTCCCTCCAACCAAGTCTGAAGTAGCTAGTGTCATTGCTGAATGTCCAAACGTTGGGAACATAAACTGACATTAAGCTCCAGATGTTGCACCATTTTCTAAGACATCTACCTGTGGCGAGTTGATTATCAGAATTATCATGATAGGACCTCCCATAACATGTTTCAGCAAAGGAAGTGTGACAGTATTTAAATAATGATGAAATCCACTAGTTTACCATATACCACACTACCCAGAAAATTCCAACATGATAAGATGTTGGAAAGCCCTTAGAGGCACAGTTGAAGTGGCATCTTGGTGATCACGCCCCATGGAAGGGAGGTGAACAATGGTGCTTTCTACCTCATAGTTAGCATTCATGGGTGAAGAAACCAAGGGGAGGAACTAAATGCACCATTTCTTGTCATAATTCTTAGTGACCCACTCTGAAATTTGTGCTTATCCCCGGAATTTTAGGCTCCCTTGGATCAGAACACTCTAAGGGGACAGACAAAATCAGACTTCCTCTTAAGTCTAAAGCCATGACTACCACCTGTTTATTCTAGATTCTTCACACTAATAGGCAAGGAAACCATTTAATAAACTGATACGGTTAACTGATCTTGTGTGATGGTTAATTTCATGTGCCAACTTGACTGAAACACAGGTTACCCAGATATTTTGTCAAACATTATTCTGGGTATGTCTATCAGGACACTTTTGGATGGGCTTTATATTTGAATCCTTAGACTGAGTAAGGGAGAATGCCCTTTCTCATGTGGGTAGGTCTCATCTAATCAGTTGAAGACATGAATATAACAAAAAGATTGACCTTTCTTTGAATAAAAGAGAATCTCTTCCGCTTGATTCTTAGAGCTGCTCTATTCCAGCTCTAAGACCTGCGTTTGGACTTGAACTGAAGCACTAGGTCTTAAAAGGTCTTGAGCCTCCTGGCTTTTGGACTGGAACTCACACATGAGCTCTCCAGGTCCTCAAGGCTTCAAACATGGACCAAGACCTCAGCACTGGCTCTCCTGGGCTACAGCTTACTCACTGCAGATCTCCTATTTGTTTCTTTTTTTTTTTTCTTGAGAACCTTGACCCATACACTGATTATCACAACGCACATGACAAAAGGTGACTGGATCTCAAGGATTTATAGCAGCCTATCTTGCTACTGCCATGGCCAGTGTTAAACCTGATAGGAAACAACTTAATGCAAAATAAGTTCTGATTCAGGGTATTGGTAATGCTTTGTTATTTTAAGGCTTTTGATTTTATTTTATTTAGAAATTGTAACTGACCAGTGTCTGAAAAAATTGGTTACAGGGCAGAGAGGAAATAATTGCAGTACAAGTGAGTTTTTCAATGGGTAATTTCTAGCAAATGTTATTCTTGCCCTGCCCACATCCCTTCAACACTTCCCTATACCTGCCTAATGCTGTGTACCACGATGTACTTCTGGATGAGAAAGTACACTACTCCTTACCTCCTTGTATTTTTGGTAAAACACTCTATCCTGGTACACCCGGATGAGCTTTCGAACCACAGGCTGAACTCAGTAGACAGGGTGTGATTTATTTTGTTCATGGAAAGACTGATCAGGGAAGGGCCAACACATAAACCAAGCCAGATTTTTCCCAATTATGTCATGTGTAGTTCCTAGCAGAAGGAGGAAGTTATAATTAGAAAATAAAGAATCATGGTTAATACAGAAAGTGAGACATCGTAGATCAATGACTGAGACTGGACAGCCTTGAGGGCCAGAGGGAGGAGCCTATGCCTTAACTTATTCTAATCAACAGAACCAAAAAGTACATGAAGTTCAAGTGACAAAGTTTTTGTTTTTATTTTTCCTTATCTTCTGTCTCAACCCTCTTGATTGTTACTGTGATATACGTGCTTAGGCTTGTATCCTAAACTACACCTCATCTCACACGGTCCTCATTCTTTCCAAGCCTTTCTGCATTTTAGTCTATGATTAATTTCTCCTGCATCTTTACTTACTCTCCCTACTGTAGGCATCATTTTAATGTAATTACATGTGTCCTTACCCAAATAAGATAATTTATTCTGAAATACGTGTGAGATTACTCTATCTCCAGATGCCTACTTAAATGATTCTACAAGTGGTATTTCGTGCTAAAACTCTCAGTCTGCTTTCTTTTTCTTAATCCACCCAATGTTTGAAATTCATACCTATATTGCCTGATGTAAGTCTCCATCAACTTTTCTCAATATTCAAGCATATTCCATTATCTGGTCTCCTATCAATGCTTCCAACAGCTTAGCATCAGAACAAATACTAGAAAGCATCGCCTTGTACATGCTATCATATGAATCTGAGACAGAGCATCTTTAGGATATAACCTGAGGTATGATGGCTGAATTATAAATTATACACATGTTTATTTCACTTACCTACTACATGATTGATTTATAAGGTGGTTAGAACTTTAAATTCCTACCAGCTGTACATGCAGTTTCCTAGGACTCCATATTCTGGTCAACATTTGATACTGATTTTGTCAATTTTCTATTCTAGAGAATGTGAGTGCTACCTATTTGTTGTAATTTGTGTTTTTCTAATGGTTAATGAGATTGAAAATCTCATCATGCACTCTCTGGTCATTTCCAAATCTCTTTTTGTGAATTTCTTAAACACTGATTTTGTTTCTTTCTCTATTGGGTCCTCTCTAAGTCATTGGAGTAGAGCAGTTTTAATCTAGAGAGTACAATTTTAGGGAAGTTTAAATGCTGCAAATACTTTCATTGAATGTATCTCTCTAATAACTTTGTGGTATCTTTTGCTGAAGAGAATTTCTTAATTTTAATAAAGAAAGATTTATCAATTTGAATGTTTTTTTTTTTTTTGTTTTTACTATTAGGGTCTTAATTAATGTGTAATTTCCTACCAAGGTCAAGAGAATATCATCCTAGATTTTCTTCATTGACTTAATAGCTTTATCTTTCACAATTAGGGCTTTAATCCATCTAGAGTTTTTTATTGTATATAGTATGAATTGGATCCTGCTTAGTGTCCATGACATCATTTAATAAATAAATATTCTTTCCCAGTGATCAGTAGTTGCGATACAAATACTGTCATTAAAATTGTTCCAAGTATTTACAAAATGTTGTCCTCATGTTCAAAGTTCAAAATCACTTTTTAAAGTTCCCTCAGAAAACCTCACTGGAATTTTGTTAGCTATTGTATTGAATTCATCTTTATTTCTTTGCAAAAACTGAAGAAGAGTTAGCAAACCAGTGTTTACAAAGTATCTACTATATGTTGTGGGTAATAATTTTATGGAACAAAATAAAAATGGGCTATTAAAAATGGAAATAAAAATCAGGGAGGTCAGGAAGATAGCATCGTGGAAGGATCGCGAGCTCACCTTGTCCCACAGACACATCAAGATAATAACTACGTCTCTACAACAAACTCTGAAAACAACTTAAACCCTGCAGGACAGATTTTCCACAGTTAATCACAGAGAGGAGGCCACATCAGTGAGAGTGAGAGGGGTGGAGATGTGATTGGAAGCCGAATATCGTGCTAGAATATCCACAAACAGGAGGGACACCACACGGAGGTATGAGGACATTGGACCCCACACCAGGAATGCCACACATGGGGGACCTGCACTGGTGCGATGATTCCCCATAATTTCTGGCTTTGAAAATCAATGGGGCATAGCTTTGCAAGGTTTTACAATCAGCAAGGCTTACTTCTGCGAACTTTAAAGATCAGTGGGCTTAGCTCTGGGAGAGTCAAAAGGCAAGAGGAAACTGAATCGCCCTGCTTAAAGAGACAGCATAATAAACAACCCTGTAGAGACAAAGTATAGACACAGTAGTTTGAAAAGCACCTGGGGTATATGTGAAAGAGATTTCTTTACAAATCCCTGAGGGGGGTGGTGGGCAGGGATCTTTGGGAGAATCCTCCAAGAACAAAGTGCTGGTAGTCACCATTTCTATCTCCCTGCTGCAGCATAGTCAGACACTTGCAAGCACCAGTGTGAACACCCTCCAACTATATTCTAGCACTGTGTATCCCGCCCCTGTGTTCCTCTGTGAATCTGCCCCATCCAACCCACCCCATGCAGCAGGCATCCCTCCAAAGCAGTTTCTTCCCTGAGCCACCCTACAAGCAACCCCATCAAGGACTGGCACCACTCCAAAGTGACTCCTGACCTGGGGAGAGGGAAAGATAACCACACACGTCACTGCGCCTGCAGTCCCAGAGCCAAACCTTATAGCTGGCTACACAGGGACAGCACACCGCTAATAAGAGCAGCTGTAGCCCTGGCTGATGGACTGAGGACAGGCATCTGGTCTGATGCCAGCTCCACTAACCAATGCAAGCCTCTCAGAGGCAGCACAGGGAGAGTGCCTTGTCTACTAGTGGAACACAGCCCCAGCAGACCGACTGAGGGCAGGCATCGGTCTGACTGCTGGTGCTGTCCAACAACAAGCTCCTGGTGACGTTAGCTAGGCCCCTTAACAGCACAGGGACAAAGTCCTGCCTGTTACACCCACAAGAGGCAAAGTGGGCCAATGCAGCCAACTGGGCCAAAGGCAACACAGCTTGGCCACAGCAGGGCACATGCAACGCACACAGGAGGCAATGTTGCAGTACCTGTTCCTGGTGAACAGGGGACACCCCACTGCAGGGCACTAACTCTTCTTCATGTGGCCATTGCATTCAAGAGCAGGAGACATAGTTGACTTCCCTAATACATAGTAACAAACACAGAGAGTCAGACAAAATGAGGAGACAGAGGCATATATTCCAAATGAAAAACCAGGACAAAATTACAGCTGAATGAAATGAATACGCCTGATAAAGAATTCAAAGTAACGGTCACAAAGATACTCACTAGAGTGGAGATAAGAGGAGAGGATCTCAGTGAGATATTCAGCAGAGACAGAAAATATAAAAACAAACCAGTTAGAGATGAAAAACTCCATAACTGAAATAAAAATACACTAGAGAGAATCAGTAGCAGATCAGAGGAGACAGAATAGATCAGGGACCTGGAAGACAGGCTAATGGAAAGCAACCAAGCCAAATGGCAAAAACCAAAAAACATAATAAGAAATGAGAACCAGTTATGGGAACTGAGTGGCATCATCAACTGTAATAATACTGACAGTGTTGGAGTCCCAGAAGGACTAGAGAGAGAGAAGGAGGAGAAAATTTATTTGAAGAAGTAATATCCTAAATCTCCCCTTAATCTGGAAAACAAAATAGTCTTCCAGATCCAGGAGTCACAGAGATCCCCAACAAAATCAACCCAAAGAAGCGCACACCACATAGTATTAAAATGGCAAAAAGGTAGTGAGAAGGAAAGAATTTTTAAAGCAGCAAGAGAAAAGCAAGCAATTATATTTAAAGGAAACTCCATAAGGCTGTCAGGTGATTTTTCAGCAGAAATTTTGCAGGCCAAAAGGGAGAGGCATCATATGTTCAAAGTACTGAAAAGAAAAAAAAAACCTGCAACCAAGAATATTCAAGGTTTTCATTCAGAATAGAAGTGAGGTAAAGTGTTTCCCAGAGAAATAAAAGTTACAGGATTTCATTACCACTAATCCAGCCTTACAAGAAATGCTAAAGAGAATTCTTTGGTTGGAAAAAAAAGCCATAACTAGGAGTAAGAAAATTACAAAAGAAAAAAATTTCACAGGTAAATGCAAATATAGAATAGAGACAGTAGATTAATCACTTATAAATTGTATACAGTTTAAATCCCAAAAGCAGTAAAATCAATTAAACCTACACAAGTCAACCACGAGATTTAAAAATGAAAAACTGTAAATTATGACATCAGATCCATAAAAAAATGGAGGGAGTAAAAATTTAAAGCTTTTAGAATGTGTTCAAACTTCAGCAGCCAACAACTTAATATAAATTTCTATATGATAAGATGTTATATATAAACTCAATGGTAACTACAAATCAAAAACCTATAATATATGCACATACATAATAAATAGTACAGGAATCCAAACTTCATAAATAAAAAACATAATAATAATCCACAAGGGAAAAGGGCAAGAGAAGAAAGGAATAGAGCAGAACTACAAAGACAACCATAGAGAAGTAACAAAATTGCAACAAGTACATACCTAACAATAATTGATTTAAATGTAAATGTACTAAATGCTCTAATTAAAATACATGGGGTGCCTAAATGGATAAAAAAGCAAGACCCATCTATACGCTGCCTACAAGAGACTCACTTCAGACCTAAAGACACCTGCAGACTGAAAGTGAAGGGATGGAAAATATTTAACATTCAAACAAAAGAAAAATCAAGCAAACACACAAAACAAAAAGAAAGGCAGGGTAGTAATACTCATATAGGACAAAATAGAATTTAAGACAGTGTTGCAAGAGATAAAAAAGGACCTACATAACGATAATGAGCAAAATCCAACAAGAGAATATAGTAATTATAAATATCTATGTGCCCAACAAGAGAGCACCTAAATACATAAAGCAACTATTAAGCATAATAAAGGGAGAAATTCACACTGATACAATAATGGTAGGAGACTTTAATACCCCATATACATCAATGAATAAATAATCCAAACAAAAATTTACAAGAAAACAGTGGTTTAGGATGACACATTACACTAGATGGACCTAATATATATTCAGAACATTCCATACCAAAACAGCAGAGTACACATTATTTTCAAGTGCACACAGAACATTTTCCAGGATAAATACACTTAGGCTTCAAAACAAGTTGCAATAAATTGAAAAAGACTGAAACCGTATATGCATCTTTCCTGACCATAAGAGTCTGAAAATAGAAATTAACCACAAGAAAAAAATTGCAAAAGAATGCAAACACATGGAGGTTAAATAACATGTTACTAAACAATAAGTAGGTCAATCAAGAAATTAAAGAGGAAATTAACAAATGGACATGGAGACAAATGGAAATGAAAACACAACAATCCAATGTCTTTGGGATGCAGGAAAAGCTGTTCGAGGAGAGGGGTCTACACCAATACAGGCCTACCTTAAGACACAAAGAAACAAAAATATCAAATAAATAACCTAACTTTACACCCAAAGGAGATAGAAAGAGGAGAACAAGCAAAGCCCAAAGCCAGCACAAGGAAGGAAATAATACTGATTAGCACAAAAATAAATGGGGGCGCCTGGGTGGCGCAGTCGGTTAAGCGTCCGACTTCAGCCAGGTCACGATCTCGCGGTCCGTGAGTTCGGGCCCCGCGTGGGGCTCTGGGCTGATGGCTCAGAGCCTGGAGCCTGTTTCCGATTCTGTGTCGCCCTCTCTCTCTGCCCCTCCCCCGTCCATGCTCTGTCTCTCTCTGTCCCAAAAATAAATAAACGTTGAAAAAAATAATTAAAAAAAAAATAAATGAAATAGAGACACAATAGAACAGATGAATGAAACCAAGGGCTGATTCTTTAAAAAGATAAACAAAATGGGTAAACCTTTACCCAGGTTCATCAAGAAGGAAAGAGACAGAACTCAAATAAGTAAAATCAGATCCAAGGAGGAGAAATAATGACTGACACTACAGAAATACAAAGGATTATAAGAGAATTTTTGAAATATTATATGCCAACAAATTAGACAACCTAGAAGAAATGAATAAATTCCTAGAAACATATAATGTTCTAAAATTGAATCAGGAAGGAATAAAAAATTTGAACAGACCAATTACTTGCAATGAAATTGCATCAGTAATTAAAAACTCCCAATACAAAAGTTTAGGACCAGATGGCTTCACATATGAATTATTCCCAACATTTAAAGAGGAGTTAAGATGTATTCTTCTCAAACTATTCCAAAAAACAGAAGAGGAAAAAAGCTTCCAAATTCATTCTATGAGACCAGCATTAACCTGATAACAACTCCCCCCAAAATACAACAAAAAAGAAAACTACCAATATCTCTGATGAACATAGATGCAAAAATCCCCAATAAAATGTTAGCAAACCAAAATCAGCAATACATTTTTAACATTCTCTATGATCAAGTGAGATTTATTCCACAGATGTAAGTATGGCTCAATATTTAGAAATCAATCAACCTGATACATCATATAAACAAGAGTAAAAATAAAAAAAACATGTGATCATCTCAGTGGATGTAGAAACAGTATTTGATGAAGTACAATATCATTTCATGATAACAACTCTCAATAGCGTGGGTTTAGAAGGAAAGTATTTCAACATAATAAAAGTCATATATGAAAAACCCACAGTGAACACCATACTCAATGGTGAAAAATTGAGAGCTTTTTCTCTAAGATTAGAAACAAGACAAGGATGTCTGTTCTCACCACTTTTATTCAATATAGTACTGGAAGTCCTTGCTGCAGCAATCAGACAAGACAAAGAAATAAAAGGCATCCAGATTGGTAAGGAAGAAGTAAAACTGTCACTATCTGCAGATGACATGATACTATATAGAGAAAACCCTAAAGTCTCCACCAAAAAACTATTAGAACTCACAAGTGAGTTCAGTAAGGTTGCAGGATACAAAATTAATATAGAGCAATCTTTTGCATTTCTATATGCTAATAATGAAGTAGCAGAAAGAGAAATTAATAATCCTATTTACAATTGAACCAAAAATAACAAAATGAAGATGACACGAAAAAATGGGAAGATATTCCATGCTCATGAATTGAAAAAACTAACAATGTTAAAATGTTTATATTACCGAAAACAATGTACACATTTAAAGCAATCCCTATTAAAAAACACTAGTAGCATTTTTCACAGAGCTAGAAATAATACTAAAATTTGTACAGAACGACAAACGACCCTGAATAGCCAAAGCAATCTTCAGAAAGAAAAGAACAAGTCTGGAGGTATCACAATCTCAGATTTTAAGATATACTACAAAGCTATAGTAGTCACAACAGTATGGTACTGGCACAAAAATAGACACATAAATCAATGGAACACAGAGCCCAGAAATAAAAAGGTCAATTAAATTTATTACAAAGGATGCAAAGAAACACAAAGGGTAAAAAGAATATCTCTTCAATAAAAGGTGTTGGGAAAACTGGACAGCAACATGCAAAAGAATGAAACTAAAACAAAATGAATTAAAGACATAAACATGAGACCTGAAAGCATAAAAATCCTAGAAGAGAACAAAGACAGTGATTTCTCTGACAGTGGCTACAGGAACATTTTTCTAGATGTATCTCCTCAGGCAAGGAAAACCAAAGCAAAAATAAACTATTGGGACTACACGAAAGTAATAAGCTTTTGCAAAGCAAAGGCAACAAAACAAAAGAAAACAAAAGAAAACAAAGCATTCCTACTGAATGGAATAAGTTATTTACAAATGATATATCCAATAAGGGGTTAATATCCAAAATATAGAGAGAATTTATACAACTCAACACACACACACACACACACACACACACACACACACACACAAACCTAATCCAATTAAAAATGGGCAGAGGACATGAATGGACACTTTCTTAAAGAAGACATCCAGATGGCCAACAGACACATGAGAAGATACTCAACATCACTTGTCATCATGGAAGTAGAAATAAAAACCAAGTGAGATACCACCTTACACCTGTCAGAATGGCCAGGATCAAAAAGACAAGAAATAACAAGTGTTGGCAAAGACGCGGACAAAAAGGAACCCTTGTGTACTGTTGGTGGGAATGCAAGTTTATAGGTATGGTCACTAAGGAGAACAGAATGGAGGTTCCTCAAAAACCTAAAAATAGAAACATCATATAATACAGTAATTCCACTATTGGGCATCTACCCAAAGAAAACAAAAGCAATAATTTGAGAAGGCATATGCACCCTGGTGTTTACTGTAGCATTATTTACAACAGCCAAGATATACAAGGAGCCTGAGTGTCCAGTGACAGATGAATGGATAAAGAAGAAGTGGTGTATATATATACACACACACACACACACACACACACACACACACACACACACACACAAACATGCACAGATACACACAATGGAAACTTACTCAGCCATGAAAAACAAACAAAAAAAAAGAGATCTTACCATTTGCAACAACATGGATGGAACTAGAATGTATTATGCTAAGTGAAATAAGCCAGACGGCGAAGGACAAACACCATATGATCTCACTCATATGAGGAATTTAAGAAACAAAACAAATGAAGAAAGAAAAAAAGATACAAACATAAAAACAGACCCTTAGATACAGGGAACAAACCAGTGGTTGCCAGAATGGACATGGTGGGGTGGGTGAAATAGGTAAAGAGGACTGAAAGCTGTGACTTCCAGTTACAAAATAAATAAGTCATGGGAATAAAAAGTACATCATGGGAAATATAGTGAATACGACGATAATAAGGTTGCTTGGTGACAGACAGTGTCACTTACTGTGATGAGCACTCAGTAATTTACAGTACTATTGAATCACTGTTACATACATAAAACGAATATAGCACTGTATGTTACTTACACTTCAAAAAACAAAAGAGAAAGAAAAAAAAGAGCATCCAACCTTACTAGAAATAAGTGACACATAGATGAAAGTTATACAAATGGTTTTCGCTTTTTAAATTAAAAGTGATAGCACTAATAATTAGTGTATAAGAGAGTGTGGTAAAACAAAATTTTATATACTGGCGGGAGCGTCATTTTACAGCTTTACCAGAGAATTCTTGGTCAATACTTCTAGAATCTTAAATAAGAACGGACTTTTAGACAGACAGCTCCTTCCAGAAATGTATCCTAAGGAAATAATCATACAAGAAGGAAAGGACTTACGTATTAATGTGTCCAATGAAGAGTTGTTTATAATTGTAAAAAAACAGTAAATATTGTTAACATTCCATCATAGAACATTTTAAATTATACTGTGCTTCATCCACATAAGGGACTGCACTCAGTGAAATTTGTTATAGATGCCATGCAAGCACCTGACATTCAGCTTTTGATTGTGGAGGCATCCATTTCAAAGACATCCACGTGGGAGCACCTGGGGGGGGGGGGGCTCAGCTGAGCATTGGACTTTGGTTCAGGGCATGATCTCATGGTTCATGAGTTTGAGTCCCACCTTGGGCTTGCTGCTGTCAGCCTGTCAGCACAGAGCCCCCACTTTGGATCTTCTGTCCCCCTCTCTCTGCCCCTCCCCTGCTTATGCACATTCTCGCTCAAAAAATAAATAATACATTAAAATAAAAGACAACCATCTGGAAAAAACACACTGCCTCCTATATGACATGGGTACCAGCAAAACTAGATGAGAAATCAGGCCACTCCCACCTGGTAAGTTCCCAAGGTCCCCCTGTAGAAACTGTAAGGGAGCCTAGATAACTGACCACTGGGGTAACCCTGGTTTTCCTCTCCTGCACCCTAAAGCCCATTCTTATGTTTTTAATTAGCCAATAAAGAGCAAACCCTGGGGATCCTAAACATCCCACTCCAGACCCCACTAAAGGGCAAAGCCCCAGGTGTGCATAGTCTCTCTTTCTGCCACCACCTGCAGCAGCCTTGTTGCGTGACCCTTGGGCATGGTGGACCCTCCAAGACACGTGAGTAATAAGTCTGTATTTTCCAACGTGACCTGATGCTTTGACTGAGGTGCATCCTACAATCATAAATACTGCAAGGGCAGGTCCAGCCTCAACAGTGGGTCTGGTGGGGGAAACACCTGTGGCGGCTCATCACAAGTAGTGTCCGCTCTGGCAAGTACCTCAGGCGTTTAGAACCAGTGGTGGTATCACCACCAGCAGAATGAGACCCATACAGCACACATGTCCATTATTTCTGTGGACAATAGGATAGAGTAAAAAGCAATTTAGATATAAATGTGTATGATATAATTCTTTGATTTTTAAAACCAGAGATATGGGGGCCCTGGGTGGCTCAGTCGACTAAGGGTCCGACTCCTGATTTCAACTCCGGTCATGATCTCACAGTTCATGATTTTGAAACCCGTGTTGGGCTCTGCACTGACAGTGAGGAGCCTGCTTGGGATTCTCTGTCTTTTGCTCTCTCTCTCTCTGCCCCTCCCCTGCTCTCTGTCTCTCAAAATAAATAAATAAACTTAAAAAATAAAACAAGAGGGGCGCCTGGGTGGCGCAGTCGGTTAAGCGTCCGACTTCAGCCAGGTCACGATCTCCCGGTCCGGGAGTTCGAGCCCCGCGTCAGGCTCTGGGCTGGTGGCTCAGAGCCTGGAGCCTGTTTCTGATTCTGTGTCTCCCTCTCTCTCTGCCCCTCCCCCGTTCATGCTCTGTCTCTCTCTGTCCCAAAAATAAATAAACGTTGAAAAAAAAAATTAAAAAAAAAAAATAAATAAAACAAGAGAGAGAGAAAGTACACGGATATGTATGTACATATGTTCTATGTGTACATGTGCGTGTGTATGTGCGCACAATTTATTATCAAAATAGCACCTGTGGTTATCTACAGATGAAAAAACAAGTGACTTCTTTGCTTATCAGTATTTATTTTTTTCCATCATGGGCATGAATACTCTATTTCAACTTGTTAAAAAGAAATAGATCAATTAGACATACCTCCTTCAAATAGTTGCTCTAATTCCATTCTATATAAACTACTGTCTGACTTTGAATTTCCATAGCAGCTACATTTAAAATATCTTGTGGTTGATTCATTTTGCTTTCTCGTTTAAATAAGAAATACCAAGGGAAAACCCTAAATCTTGCCTACCACTCATGTTGTCACAAAGGAATACTAGAAATATCCACTAGATCACCCCAACATAACTGTAAAATGAACAAACAACATTCTGATTTATGCATCAGTCTCTTGTAAAGTTGGGGTCTGGTGGTGCTGTTCATAAACTCATGTTTGTGCACTGGCAAATATGAAGACAATGTCCCAAGTACTACCAAGATAATACCATCCTTTTAGGCTTAGTCTGATTATTAACATTATTTATAATGCTTTTTTTTAATGTTATGTTTAAAAGATTATAATTTTAAAAAGTGTATCTCTTTCTCATTGAACCAGGGCTAAAGAGGTAGCACATTTGAACAGTGGTCAGGACATGCATGTTCCATGTATAAAAACAGAAAAACATCCTGTGAACATTAGAAAAATGACTATGATTTACCTGTACATTTTTTAGTATTATAGTGGAATTGGAAACAGAAACAGACTCAAAGCAAAATTCACCCTCATGACTTTTGCAATAGAGGCTTATGTTACTGCTAGAAAAACTTATCTCACATAAACAGTATACCAGAAAAAAAAAAAATATGGTTTAGCGAATAGGAATTTCTTTAAAAAAAACCACACATTTTATTAAAAATGTGTATGGCAGGCATATCCTATACATTTTACTGCAAAAATATTATACTCAAACTAAATCTAAAGAATTTTTTTCCCAGTTACTAGGCAAGAAACCCCAATAAAGCGATGTGAAACCCAGGCATTATTAAGATTTTTTGTTTTACCATTTTATCATTTTTATTTTATAAAAACACCATTGGTATTTTAGCTTATTGCATTAATTTAGTGGCATTCCCAAATTTATAATAAGTTTATGTAAGTTCTTTAAATATCTAGTATACTGTGTTCAATCTCCCATCTAGACATATCTAAATAGGCACTCTGGAAAGGAAGTCAGGGACACTTTTGATGCATGGTCCCATTTTCCCAAGGTATTGCTAATGCAGTCATCAAAAGCACAACACACCCGATGCTATACAATAGATAAGTCTCAGATAAGGGCTATATTAAAAACATATATTTTGCTCTCTCACCAATTCTGCACAAAACGGTTCTCTGTGGTGGCAAAATTTTACTAGCTTTGCTTCTCAGCTTGAAAAATAATATTAAACAATGGACCGGACACTGAATTCTAAACTATTAAATATATTTTTCAGATGTAATAAAGGTGTGCTGTCAATGAACATTCAAGAGACTGGTGAACTTGATTATAAACTCCTAAGACTTAGAATGTGAGACAAATAACATACCAAATATTTTTAAAACTATGATGTAGAGAGATGAAATTATTTGCCACTGAAATCAGGAATACCAATTATAACTAATACTTCTCAGCATTTGCATTTATACCCTTATTCGTTGGTCATTATCTTACCCAATCCCCACCATACTCTGTGTAGAAATTTATAATGATAATCTTCCATTTAAAGGAGAAGTTTACAAGCAACCTGAAGGTATGCCAGAAACTGTGGGCAGATACCACTGGTTATGTAGGTTTTAGAACACAGTGTAAGGCTAGAACAAAATGCTAATCTATGGATTTGTGATTTCCACTTAGCCATTTTCAATCACTACTTTATTATGTTAACAGGATCTATCATGCTAATCTACAGTCAGTTCTTCTCACTGTGAAATAATTACAATTCCTAGTCCCCTTGCCGGTACACAGAGACATGATGAATTGGACCACGGGGGCTGTGAGAGGAAATGGCACGGTCATTATGGTCATTGTGGCCTGAAGCATTCAAGGGCTGGTATACAACCCTTCAACCATCTCTTCTTCTGACGTGGTAATGATGGAAGTGTGTGTTACACTGGAGGTAGTAGGTGCAAAGCCTGATGGCCTGTTGAGACACTGCACAGAGGACAGAACCCTTAGGCAGTCTCTTGCCCCCATGGTGACCGTAGCCTGAGTAACAAAAACTTCTACTGTGCTAAACTTAATTGAAATTCTTGTGTTTGCTACTTCGACATACCTTCAAAACCCCAGTTTATGCCAAATTTTGCCTTTTGTTTTAACATTGAGAACTTAGAAAATTCTTCAGTAAGGAAAAGGAGACCCCAAATATACTAAAGCCCACTTAGAAACTGGACACAGAGTTTGTGTAGTTGAAGAAGACTATTCTGTACAGTTCTTTCAAAGGGAAAGGCGCCTCATTTTTCCACATTTGTTCTGTATTGACACTTATAATTGCCCTCAGCATCCTGGAATCATTCACAAAGGGTATAAAAGTGGTTTGTGTTATTCACGATACTAAGAACTGAAGGTTTTTTTTTGTTTTGTTTTGTTTTTTTTTTTTTTGCAGTTAGTGATAGTCCTGTTGTGAGTTGCCACTTGTGTATGTAGTTGGAGCAAATACAGATTGGTTTTTCCTGTTCATATATGAGATTTTGCTTTCACAAAATGAACAGTTTCAGAATGTGGGCGCACAAGGAGAACAGATTGGTTTAATACAGAACATGGGTTAGAAGACTTCCTTTGGTCATAGTTGGGACTCTCATGGCATTGATTTTACTTGGGATAGAGCAGATTGGAAGAGTGGGTAAAGTTCAGAATGATCTACAGTGAAAGAATAGAACTTTTCCTTGTGTCGACCTCAGGAAGGCAAGGAGGGCACATCAAAGAACTGCTTTCAAGGTTCACTGAAGACAAAATTCAAATAAAACCACAGCAGCGGCCACGGCACCTGAAAAGCCTACAGCAGCTAGTGAGGTGTTTGTCCTTCTGAGATGAGGTGTAGGAAGAACACGATTGACTCTAAGGGAGGGAGATTATCCGATAGCACATCAGCAAGTAGCGTCTCTGAAAGAGACCAAAGCAGGGTCAGGGTTTAAACAAATGCATTGGTCACAGAACAACCACAGCTGACCTTTTTTCTAAGTCTTAGCTCTGCGGTGATCTTGGCTAACTCAAGATGTTGGGGGGCATTAAAAGGAAGAATTGGCCTTTACAGTCTCTTCTGCAGCAAATACTCCACTTTACGGTCCAACTGTAACAGTCCCTAGCACCAGCTTCTGTTGTTAGGTGATTCATGCACTCCAAGATGTGCTGAGGGAAAGCATAGGTCTGACCTGAAGCTGGGAGACATGGTCTCTGCCCTGAAGCAGCTCACACATCCAGAGCTCAGCAGTCATTGTCACGGTGAGGAATTTATACGTGAGAGTGCATTCGTGGACTGAAATATACTCATTGATGGGAAAAAACGTGGGTGGCACCCTTTTCTAGGGTGAGAGTTTTCTTCTAGTTGTTTAGGTTCTAATGAATGGATGGACTCTTAACTGACTTAATGGTCACACAGCCATTAAATTATAGATTAAAAAAACTTGCAACGAATTGAGCACATGACCTTCACAAAACTCTTGCACTGCTGGGCTTGCTCAGGGAGGGGAACAGAACCTAAAGAGTGTAATAACTGATCTGGGGACAGAAATCCTTGTTTCTAAACTGTAGTTATTAATAATAATTCAATCTAAGGACTAGCCATGTGACCCGGGGCAACTTAAATCCCTGGGACTTTAGGTTCTCATCAGGTGTAAAGCAAAACAATGTGGTCATTTGGCAAGACGACCATTAAGGTCCTGCTAATTTAAAGAGTTCAAGGTTTGTGAAGTGACTTTACACACTAATCAAGAAATAACATGGCGGGGTGCCTGGGTGGCTCAGTTGGTTAAGCAACCAACTCTTGATTTTGGCTCAGGTCGTGATCTCATGGTCCTCAGAGTGAGCCCTCCATTGGGCTCCAAGCCTACAGCACACAGCCTGCTTGGGATTCTCTCTCTCTCTGCCCTTCCCCTGCCCATTATCTCTATCTCTTTTTTTTTTCTCTCTCTCTCTCTCTCAAAATAAATAAACATTAAAAAAAAAAAAAAGAAATAACATGGCAATTGATGAAAAGGAAAAGTGAGAGAAGAACCTTCATGTTTAACTAAAATTGCCTACCTGAATGCATCAGGTGAAATCTTTCAAGAAAAATGCAAAATAAGAATAAGTCAAACTTTTCTTAAGCAGTGTGTAGAGAGCAAAGAAATGAGGAAAAGAGTGATATACACCCATGGGAACATAAATTTATCATGATGATAAAATTGTATTTAATGCCAGTAATGATGAGGTCCAATGGAGGCTTGATATCCACACGACCCCTCAGGCTTCCCTCCAGTTGATGTGTATTTAGCATTGCACATGTCTCAGACAAATCACAGTAAATTATATTCTTCTTAAAATGTTTTTACTCTGTCACAAAATAAATACAAGAGAACATTTTCTTCTTCAGGGGCAAGCACTCATAAATAGAATTAACTTGTCCACTTTTGTGGAAGATGGGCGCATAAATGGGAAGGACAGATCTTTCCTATTAGGTATATGGCCAAAGGCAGAGGCATACAGAGAGGCCTTCCTTTACAGGTGAATTCCTCACTGCCGGGTTCATTCGCAGACTTCAAACAACTTAATGTTTTTCTTAGAAATTCATCTCCCAAATCTCTGGGCTCATTTTCAGATGACTAAAAAGTGAATAAATGTAATAACTTCAGAAAACTAAGCCAACAAGGATATCAAAACATCGTACGGACACACTTTGGGAAAAAAAAATACCTCTCAAATCATATAGGATGATACAGAAGATGCAAGTCAGTTTTTCTGCCCTCCACTGTTTTCCCTGAAGGTAACTACCATAAAGTGGGTGCTATAGCAATAAACTTGAAGATGAAAGTCACTTCCTTTTCAATAAAATACTTAAACAATCTAAAGATGACATAAAATGCTTTCTATTTAAGCTTGGGGAGAGACCACTGGTCCTCGTGCTCTAACAAAGATATGGTATCTCACATATTGCTTGATTATAGGGATATAACCATGAAGAACTGGCTTGCAAATGGCTACCGAGGCTCACAGGGGGATGGCCCGCTTCCAGATTTTTCTCTTATTCCTTTGTTTGCTGAACTGAGCCCCATTTCTGGGAAGTGCTGCCCCATCCTGAACTCCCCTTAATGGCTATAATGGGAGACATCTGCAAATATGGCGGATTTTCCAGAGGGCAATGACTAGCTTATTTTGCAGATTTGAGAATCGCTGTGGCCATATTTACAGGGAATTTTAAGACCCTTTAAAATAAGATGTACTCAAATAAATTAGAAGTCCTCTTTATCCTCTAGAAGTCAGTAACACACCACCTGCCTTTTTCCCTGGGGAGAAAACTGTCATGCCCTTGGGCACTCTGGACAGGTGCATGTATTGGACCATATGGAGTTTACTCCCCTATTGTCAACATACCATCCTACCAGGGTTTTCAATGAAGCCTTCCCCAAAGACTCAGAAAACAGCGGATGATATCACCTTTGAAAGATAGAAAGCAAGACTTAGTGGATCAAAGAGAATAGGTGCAAAATAACTTGAAAGGGGACAG
Source organism: Leopardus geoffroyi (assembly GCF_018350155.1). Lineage (NCBI taxonomy): Eukaryota > Metazoa > Chordata > Mammalia > Carnivora > Felidae > Leopardus > Leopardus geoffroyi. The sequence goes on along the minus strand of NC_059329.1, from coordinate 3,129,795 downwards.
AATGGGTTTAAAGAACTTCAATGAGTTATTTGTAATTGAACTTATTATTGCATAATATAACAGATACTTGTTATTAAGATTTGTACTCTAGTACATACTAAAAAAGAAAACATGTAACGTGTGTGTGTGTGTGTGTGTGTGTGTGTGTGTGTATGGATAGATAGCTAGACAGGCAGATCCACTGATCGATAAATTTCTCTATCTTTTTGCTGGACAGGAATTTGGGGTTCAAAGAGCTAAAGTCCTTTATAGAAGGCCCCACACAGAATCAGGTTCAAACTCAAGTCAAATTCTACCTTTATTGAAATAAAGGATGTGCTGCTGATGACGAAAATGTGTTGATCACTGAAGCACACAAGTGACACAGCTCTTGAAAACATCAAATCTTAGCCCAGCCACATACTGCCTATAATACTGTATGGTGGGAGACAGTATACAAAATACTTTGTGCACTGCCATTTATGAGTAAAAATGGACAGTAAAATACTCAAGCCCTTACAAAAACTCACAAGGGGAAAACAAACAAACAAACAAACAAACAAACAAAAAAGCATTAGCTTATGAAATGTGATCACCGCTGCCCCCCCCCCCCCGTACTGGCATCGTAAGAGTAACGGATCAAGTCATATTACGATCATACCCCCAATATGTGAATCCATTCTACATCTCTTGACTGATTCTCGCTTATCCCCAAACAAGCTTCTCTTTTTTTTTAATTTTTTAAGCTTTATTTATTTTTGACAGAGAGAGAGAGAGCGTGAGTGGGGGAGGAGCAGAGAGAGAGGGAGACACAGAATCCGAAGCAGGCTCCAAGCTCCGAGCTGTCAGCACAGAGTATGATGCGGGGCTTGAACTCATGAACCGTGAGATCATGACCCGAGCTGAAGTCGGATGCTTAACCGACTGAGCCACCCAGGTGGCCCTCCCCAAACAAGCTTCTAAGTTTGACTGACCACCTTCCTTTATAGGTCTTCCAGCAGGGAAAGATTCTGATGTTGATACTTACACAAGGATACAGGCCCACGTGGAAGTTGGAATGAGATTCTCAGCTGGACTGTGGCCATGGGTGCCACCCAGGTGGGTCCACTTAAGAAGGAGTTGACCAACCTTCTTTCACCCACACATCCCCTCTGCAGCATGGCCCTCACCTTCTTGTACCAGCCGTGGTAGGGATCGTGCCCCACCTCAGCTCTGGCCCTCTCCTGGGGCCGTCCACCTCCTCTTCCGTTCTGCATTTCTTAGTCAGCTTTGGAATACATCTCAGCCATCTCCTCCTCCACAAAAACATCTTTGATGTCTTACTCGGCTTAATGCCTCCCCCATGTGCTTTCAGTCACTTTGTACTACAGCAGGATCGGACACAACTGTATGCTGCCCTTCAGTGGGAAACGAAATATTTTTGTCGAATATACTCTTCGTCAGGAAACCTTGGACCCTGGCATAAGATTATAAACACTATCTTGCTCACAGCAGAATCTCCAGAGCCTAACGATTTATTGAATTCTTAATAAATATCTATTACATAAATAATCAGGGAGGCCTTATTCATGATTCTATCAAAAGAAAATATTGAAGTGCTTTTGTTTTCTCTAAGTTTTTGGTCAGCATGGTCAGCATTCCTGGTGCCCAGTTATTATTAGAACAAACCACTATTTAAATTATTGCTTCTTATAAGCACTCCCCAGAGAAAAACAGCATATTATTTCCTGAAACAATGAAACATATGCAAGTGTGTTCAGAGTTATAACCAAATCAAGATCATCGCATGGAAGAAGTGGAAAACCAGAACTGAATACAGAGACAGAAGACTAAATAAAAATATGGCAAGGTGCCCAGACAAATCTCAATTTACAGCAGCAGAAATAGACTGACAATTAGATTCCTGAGTCACAATTTTGAGCTGGTCTGTTTTTCTTTTTCAGGTGTATGTCGGTGGCATGCGAGAGCACGTGTAAATAGGTTGCTTTGCATTCTCTGGAGTGAGACTGCTCAATTATTTAGGTGGTCTGTCAGGAGGTAATTGTTTATAAATGCAGACAACACAAATGAGTTCTGTGTAAGCATATGTCAATGCAAATGTACATAAAAGACATTGCTAATATCTACAGAAGGGAAAATGATTAGCAAATTCATAAGGGTCACTCACAACGCTCATGTTAAGACTAATCCTTTGTTCATTTTGAGATATTCCCCTAATGCATTTACCATGTGTTTTCAGTGGTAAATGATGCTGTGCTTACATTTATAAAGCAGGAGAGGTGCCTGGGTGGCTCAGTGGCTTGAGCATCCGACTTCGGATCAGGTCATGATTTCGTGGTTCGTGAGTTCGAGCCCTGCATCGGGCTCTGTGCTGATGGCTCTGAACCTGGAGCCTGCTTTGGATGCTGTGTCTCCTGTTCTGTCTGCCCCTTGCCACTTGTGTTCTGTCCTTATCTCTCTCTCTCTCAAAAATAAATAAACACTAAAAAACAATTATAAACCAGAAAGGGATGAGGAGGAAGGCCATCCACAGCAGTGGACAGTGGCTGGTGGTGCCCTGCACTGCTCACGCACAGCTGACCGGTGCCTTGCTATTCATGTCCTGGAACCATGGCCGTGCAGATCTGTTCCCCAAACTGCATCCGAATCGTGCAGAGGCCAGTGCTACGAAGGTGTTCGTTGACAGACTGATTCAAGCTGAGCTCTTCAGCCTCTCTCAGAAACCCTTACGAAGGCCCTCCTTGAGCTCCTCCATTGGGCAACACACCTGAGACTGAGTCACGGCCCCAGGCCGCCCTCCCTCATCCTTGAGAGGAAAGCGGCTCCAAACAGTAGTCTTCACGTTGTATTTTTACTGCCCCTCCCCTGCCTATATCCACTGGCCCGTAAGAGGCTTTTTCTTCTTGCAATTCACCCTTGAGAAGATGACAGACTCTGTTAGGAACATGTCACATAAGTTTCTGGGATTTTGTGAGGCTCAGCAGCTCAGACACTAACGTTCACGGGCTTTAGCTACATACGTCTGAAAGTATTAGCCCCCACTGCCGATCTTTCTAATCCAGACTACGAAGCGTCCACGCAAACGTCTGCCGGGCATGCCACCACCACCACAACAGAGATTAGCCGTCCGTCCTATTCCAGGCGCTGTGCTAACCTAGTTACGCGAATCACCTCTTGTAATCCAGACAACCAAGCTCGTGGTGATTACTAGTATTATCCCCATTTCACACATTTGAAAATGGGCTTACAGGGGTTAAGACAGGAGTAAGTCAGAGCTAATTGGCATTGCTGAGACTTGAAGCCAGACTACTTGACATAAGATCCCCGTGTCTAAACCGCTGTGCGATCGGGCTCCTCTTACTTAGTCCAGTCACCATTATGAGTCCTTTCGTCTGATGTTTATTTGTTACGTGATTTGCACAACTGGGAGCCAGGTTCAATCATTAATGTAGCTGTCCCGTGTATGATATTGGTGATTTCTTAAAAAACAAAAAATGGATGATTAGTCTTACATATAAAAAAAATGTGACTCTTTTCTTCTTCATTTTATGCTGTGATTAGGGGTCACTTTACACAAATACATGTGTGTACACACACACACAAACAGAATATGAGTTGTTTTTTGGGGGGAAAAAACTAGTTTTAAATCATCATTGATTGATGCCTACATCTTTATGCTACATATTGTTTATAAGTGGAAAAAACAGTTCATCTGCACAAAAGACCAGCCTATGTTCTCAATGAATGCTGCAGCTTTGTTAACAGTTTCTTTTATATTGGAAAATGACTATCTCCATGAGACTGAAAATAACATATTAAAGAACGTACAGCACTAGAGAATCTGACTATATTTAATCTTATTTGAACTAAGTATTAAAAATATTAGTTTTGTGAGATTATTTGGGGGAAATATATATCAGAATGAGGCTTTTCTTCGAGTAGCAAAAAATAAAAAAAAAATTGACATGGGCTTAACCAAGACAGAAGCTTTTCTTTCCCATAAAAGAAGTCCGTGACTACATTCCTCTAACTTGTATTGGCATGTGGCTTCCCCAAAGTAGATTAAGATGACTGCGTGAGCTCTATCCATTGTACCCACATTAGTACAGAGAAAGCCAGTCAAATTAAAGTTCAGGTTAAGAAGTAGGCCTTAAAATTGTGATGTGAAGCCTACCTATTCATCTACCATCTATTCATCCATCCATCCATCCATCCATCCATCCATCCATCCACCCATCTACCCACCCACCCACTTATCTGTCTAAATGGCTTCTTGAATCATGAGCCTCACATCTGTTTATTTGGGGTGGTATACAAATTCTTTTAAATAACATCAGTGGTTTTCTAGACTTCTTCAGGGCGGTTTCCCCAGAAAGTAACCCCCCAAACACTTGCCCACAGAGTAAGAGCAGAGTGGCCAAGGTTGTGGGAGGCCGGCAGTGTTAAGGCACGACTCCAGCAATCGCCTTACCCCGGGGCTCCCACGGGCGCCTCATCTTTGACATCAGTTGTTCCAAGTGTTTCCAATCAGAGTCTCCGGGACAGAACACCTCCAGAGAATCACCCGTTTTCTACTGCAGAGCTCAGGGTAGGACAGCTGCCTGTTTGCTGGGGCTGAGGGAAAACACCTGGGAAGCCACCTACTAGTGAAGACAAACTTTGAACAAAAGTTTCGCTTTCAGCACCCCCACATATTCAGCGTTACTTGCACACTCAGAGGTTACTGGCACCTCCACTTCTTGAAACGTTGCACGGTTCTTCAGCACAAATAAGCATTTTTTTTTTTTTACTGGCATCCTTTAGGCTGTCACGTTCTGGCTTTTTCTCATACAGTCGGTTACTATTCCTGTATGTGGTCTCCATACTCGGAAGTCAACAGTGTAGTATACTGTATCATCTCGCTTTCCCTTTGCCTTCATGGTCTTACATTGAAAAAAAATTACTTGGGGCGCCTGGGTGGCTCAGTCGGTTAAGCGGCCGACTTCGGCTCAGGTCACGATCTCACACTCCGTGGGTTTGAGCCCCGTGTCGGGCTCTGTGCTGACAGCTCAGAGCCTGGAGCCTGTTTCAGATTCTGTGTCTCCCTCTCTCTCTGCCCCTCCCCTGTTCATGCTCTGTCTGTCTCTGTCTCAAAAATAAATAAACATTAAAAAAAAATTTTTTTTAAAAATTACTTAATGCCTTTTTCATTTGGGTTTCCAGCAGGCCCAGAAATGCGTGGTCCTTCATTTGTAAATGAAAAGTCCTCACTTATTTTGCAACAATATGTTTTCTGTACGTTTTATTGCAATGAACGTTCTCTTCAGGAGTCAACAAGAACAAGAACCTTCTTTTGTCAGATCCAGTGGGTTCTACATGGCGACACTGCCTTGCTGACACACGCCTTTCCAGAAATGTGCCTCCATCGATTTTTGTGACCCTTCTCTCTCTTTCAACACCTCTCATTCTCCAACGCTTTCTTATTCTCAGTGTTTTTCTCTGCCTCCTGCCTGTATCCTGGTTTCTCTGTCTTCCCACCAGTCTTTGGCATTCACCAAAATTCTGACTGTATTCAGTCCTCATCTCGTTCTACCTCTTGAGTCATCCCATTTCCCTAATTATTTTTACTGCTACTTGCATGCTGGTGGCCACCAAGTCTGAATCTCCATCCCTGACTGAATTCCTAACCTTTGGATGTACGTCCCTCCACCATGTGATAGACACTTCAGTCCTGCCAACCATCTCAATATGGATATGACATGAACGGCTCAAATCCAATATGTCTAGTAATGAGCTCACCATCTCCTGTGTCGTGCACATACCCTCTCATGAGTACTAGAGCTCGGCTGAAGGCAGCACTGAGCATTCAAGGTAGAAAAAAAAAAAAAGACGGCAATAGCATTCTCACAAAAGTAGAACCAGTAATACTAAAATCTCTGTGGAACCACAAAAAAACCCAAAGAGCCAAAGCAATCTTGTCTTGAGAAAGAACAAGGCTGGAGGTATCACAATCCCAGATTTCAAGATATGCTACAAAGCTGCGGTACTCGGAACAGTACAGAAACAGACACATAGGCCAGGGGAAGAAAATAAAGAGCCCAGAAATAAACCCACCCTTATAGGGTCAATTAACGTATAACAAAGGAGGCAAGGATATTCAGTGGAGGAAAAGACAGTCTCTTCAACAAATGGTGTTGGAAAAACTGGACAGTGACATACAGAAGGATGAAACTGGGCCACTTTCTTACACCACACACAAAAATAAACCGTAAATGGACTGAAGAACTAACTCTGAGACCTGAAATCGTAAAACTCCCAGAAGAAAAACAGGCACTATCTCTTGAAGGTCTTCCTTAGCAACACGTTTCTTGAAATGCCTCCTCAGGCAAGAGAAACAACAGCAAAAATGAACTATTGGGACTTCATCAAAATAAAAAGATTTACAGAGTGAATGACGCCATCAACAAGATGAAAAGACAGCCCACTGAATGGCAGAAAATATTCGTAAATGATGCATCAGGTAAAGAGCTAAACATCCAAAATACATAAAGAACTCATAGCACAGAACACCAAAACCCCCAAATAATCTGATTAAAATGGACAGAGAAACTGAATAGACATTTTTCCAAGGAAGACATCCAGATGGCCAAGAGACACAAGAAAAAATGCTCCACATCACTCATCAGTAGGGAAATGCAAATGCAAACCACAATGAGATATCACCTTGCACCTGTCAGAATAGCGAAAAGGACAAGAAATTACAAGTGTTGGTGGGGATGTGCAGAAAAAGGAAAGCGTGTGCACTGGTGGTGGGAATGTAAACTGGTACAGCCACTGTGGAAAACAGTGTAGAGAGTCCTCAAAAAGTTAAAAAAAAAAAAAAAAAGAAAAAAGAAATACCATATGATGCAATAATTCTACTACTAGGTATTTTCTCAAAAGAAAATGGAAACACTAATTCCAAAGGATACATGCACCCCTATGTGTATTGCAATGTTACTTACAATAGCCAAGATACGAGCATCTTAAGTATCCATCAATAGATAAAGAAGATGTAACACACACACACACACACACACACACACACACACACGCACACACACCTATGTACACATACAAAATGAAATATCACTCAGCCATAAAAACGAATGACATCTTGCCATTTGCGACAACATGGACGGAGCTAGAGGGAATTATGCTACATGAAATAAGCCAGGCAAAGAAAGCCAAATATCACATAATTTCACTTATAAGTAAATAATCAGACAAAAAGCAGAAACAGACCTGTAAATACAGAGAACATACTGATAGCTGCCAGGGCGGAGGAGGGTAGGAGAATGGACAAAATGGATGAAGAGCACTGGGAGACATGCGCTTCCACTTAGGGAACGCAAAAGCCACGAGAATAAAAGGCACAGCATGAGGAACACAGTCAGTGACACGGTGACAGTGCTGCATGGGGGAGGGGCGGTGGTCGCTACCCCTGTGGTCAGCACAGCATGCCCTAGAGATGTGCTGAATCATTAAGTTGTACACGTGCAACTAATGTAACACTGTGTGTCAATTATACACTTCAATAAACAAAACAAAAAGCATGCTATGGAATAACTTTTTTTTCTGAATAAAAATGCTTGGATTTGCATCAGAAAAAGACAGTTAATCAAGATTTCCCCCTTTCTCTCTTGCTATCATGCCCACTAAATCGTTTGCAACTTAATACATGACTTATTTCTGATTTTTTGTCTCCTTGATTTAAGCCCCTTTCTTCGGACCCAGCGTTTAGGTTTATGTGACACTCCTTCTCTTCCTTTGAGTTCATCTTGATTACTACTGTTAGAATGAACTATTTAAAATTTAAAACTGACGGCGTTACTACCTTACTGTAGACATTCAGTGCCATCCATCACCTATAGTCCAAAGACCACACTTCCTAGAATAGCATGCAAGAACCATGCTTACTAGCAACTGTCTCTGTAGAGGCATCTTCTATCATTCTTCCCTGATTTCACTCCAGTGGATACAAACTTATTTGTGGTTTTCTGCAAACTTGATACTGTTTCATACTTCAGTGGATTTGTTTTTTATATATTTGCCAAGAATGTTCTTCTATTTTTCTTTAGCTAACTCCTATTCTTCTGGACTAGATATAGCTTCCAAACTCTAAACCCCCTTCCTGGTTCTCCCTGGGATGGAATGACCGATATTTCATTTTTCAGTCATAACATCTTCTACCTGCCTGTTTATAAAACAGTTTGTTCATCAGTATGTATTGTTTGGTTTGATGTTTTATGTTTTTGAAAGACAGGAACAGTCTTATTATTTGGAGAGCCTCAGAAAGTAATGTGGTACCAGGAAAATAGATGGCAAAATAAATAAATAGATAAATAAAGGTCTGTTGATTTACCAAGACATTTTTGTACAACTTAGCATTATTTTGCTTGTTGACTTTTGCTCTTCTTTCAAATATTTTGCTCTCACATATGTTTCACAAAGAGAATTTCCTTTTGAAAATTCACCTGTATTCACAGCTGTGGGAAAGGCTACTATACTCTAACTCATGACAAAGTTATAGCTTAACACTGATTTCAATAAGGTAGATTCTATGTTGGAACTTGAATTTGAAGATATTAATTCAGCCCTCCGGTTCTCTTGTTTCTTCATTTTTTTTGGATGAAGAAATTGTACTAGACAAGCATCAAAGTTCTGAGAAGTCCTAAGGGTTTGTTAGCTGCTATTTGGGAAAAAAAAAAAGTCTTCTAGAAACTTATAAGCTAAGAGGCTGACTGGATATCAGTAGCTCTTTTTCCTAAAGAGCTAAAATACAGGCATCCGGTCCCTGGAGACAGAAGTGGAGAGCCAGGCTGAGCAACTGACTGATTTCCCATTTTCTATGAACGTGCCTGTAACCATGACTCCATGATAAGAAGGCATACTGTGGGACACTTTGCTTTCCTTTTATCTTCCGTTTGAGTTATGACCGAAATCATATAAAATAAGAATAATATCATATTTTTACTGAACGAAACCATATCAAGAGCTTCACTTTAGTAGAAATAATATATTTGGCTCCTTGGGAAAATCACAAGGTAAAATCTAAAACTAATGAGGTCTATTTCCCAAACTAAAGCAGTTTCAGTCAGTAATTTATGAGCCACCATGACACGTTTTCTCTTGTGACCAATTCATAATTTGGCTCTGCTGCAATCTATTAGAGATAAAAACAATTTCCTAGGGTTTTAATTCTTCCTGCATATTCTAATTGCTTCCAGCTGTAGCCAAGCTGATTCTGGATGAACCTTCACACAGCATTGAAAGGAAAAATAAGAGATCCAATTGTATCCAATTTAAGAATATAATCTGGGTGCCAAAATATATTTTATCAGGCTCACACAAAACTTCACAGCAACCCTGTCAACCATCTTGAAAGCAGCGGATGAACCAGAGAAAATACGGGAACACATTCTCCTTCCCACCTTTTGTAGTTTCGAGTGTCATTTATCATCATGTGGTTTTGTATGGCATTAATGATGCTGTACGAGGCAGCTTACTTTAGGGTACCAAGAATTCATGTCTCATTCACAGGTGAGCGTTCAGATTTAACAGAGCACAAGGTGTCTTCCGGAAGTTGCCATAAGCGGTCCATATCAAACGGATCAGAGAGGATGCAGTCACATCCACATGTTAGACTACAGATGCCTTCTTAACCTCTTCCATTGCTGTGGGACTTTACTTCTGGTGTGAGCATGCGTGCTTGCGTGGTGCTTGTGTGTGTGTGTGTGTGTGTGTGTGTGTGTTGGGTGTAAAATCTCCAGAAACAGGGAATCCCTTTGATGGGAACGTGGGCAGGAAGTAAAAAAGAAGTATTAGCACGAGCGTAGGACAGCTTCCATAGAACCTTGCTTGTTGTTAAGTCATCACTACTGAGGCAGAACAACGTATCAGTTTCCTACAACTGCTTTAACGACCACTAACTTGATGGCTGAAGATAAATGTATTCTATCACAGCTCTGAAAACCAGAAGTAGAAAATCAAGGTGTTGGCAGGGCCACGCTCCCTCTCAAGACTCTAGGGAAGGATCTCTTGTGTCTCCCGGCTTCCAGGGTCTCCTGGTGTCCCCGAGCTTGTGACTGAAAAATTCCAGTCTATGTTTCCATCTTCTCATGACCTTCTCCTCTGTCCCATACCTTCTTTCCTGTCTCTTGTAAGGACATTTGCTAGTGGGTTTAGGACCCAAGAGGATAATCCAGGATAATTTCACCTCAGAATCATTAAACTTATTTACAAAGACCCTTTGTTACAAGTAGGGTGCCATTCACAGTTTCCAGGGATTAGGATGTGGACATATGTTTTTTGTGTAGGATCACCTTCCAGTCCACTACTAATTAGGCTGGGTCAGCAAGTATATAGCTAACAGGGAATATTACCCAATTCTTTGGATCTGGCCACCAGTTCCCTATGAGTGTCCTTATGTGAGAGAGGACTAAGAGCGTGTCCTGATTTCTCAGGAAAATCTTAATTAAGAAAATATGGAATTGGTTTCTGCTTCTCTTCAAACTGTCGAATGAAGAGAAATGACACACAAAGGAAATCTGCTCGGGCGGAATCATCCTGCGATTCTCTTCCACGTGGTCTGAAGAATCCCATAAGGAACTGAGAAGGTCATAAATTAATGCATTTTAATCCTTAGTGTAAAGTTGACATACAGATCTTTGCCAAGTTCTACAAAACGTTATCGAGCGACTACTGTATACTAGCTACTCTTTAGCATACTTAATCTGTTACAAACGCAGAGAAGCCATTGTGTTGTGCACCAGATAAGGATGTGATAACTCAGGTCTGCAAACTCCCAGCTCCCTGGTTACATACAGAGAGAATATGGTGCGTGGTGGAAAAGCCAAAATAAAGTTGAAAAAAAAACGAGGCAAGTGTAAAATTCTAAACAGGTTTGCAAAAGCCATATTGTACTAAATGGAGGTACTGTATTCTTGAATGGCTCTGGATGTTTGAAAATTGAATGTCAGAGGTGTGCCTACTCTCTCTTTAGAACAGGATTTGCTCACAGTGTGCTTTAAATAACGATTGGATAACAGCATTAATATGGTTAGGGACCAATACACAGAACTTAATATTAGAATATAATATTGTGTTCTCATTCTGCGGTATGGAAAAACAAAGAATGCTTTGATTAATATATACACTTTGTCTTGCCATAGCTGTTAGAGAAAGATGATTTTCAGCATTTATGGAAGCTGTAATGATATAAAGTGCCTCCAAACAGGACTCATTCACATTACAAATTTTCATTAGAATCATACGTAGCTTTACGGACTTCAAGCTGTATTACAAAGCTATAATCATCAAGACAGTATGGTACAGCACAAGAACAGACACTCAGATCAATGGAACAGAATAGAGAACTCAGAAATGGATCCACAAACATGGCCAACTAATCTTTGACAAAGCAGGAAAGAATATCCAATGGAATAAAGACAGTCTCTTCAGCAAGTGGTGCTGGAAAAACTGGACAGTGACATGCAGAAGAATGAACCTGGACCATTTTCTTATACCATACACAAAAATAAACTCAAAATGGATGAAAGGCCTCAATGTAAGACAGGAAACCATCAAAATCCTCGAGGAGAAAGCAGGCAAAAACCTCTCTGATCTTGGCTGCAGCAACTTCTTACTCAACACATCTCTGGAGACAAGGGAAACAAAAGCAAAAATGAACTACTGGGACCTCATCAAAATAAAAAGCTTCTGCACAGCGAAGGAAACAGTCACCAAAACTAAAAGGCAACCAACAGAATGGGAGAAGATATTTGCAAACGACGTATCAGATAAAGGGTTAGTATCGAAAATCTATAAAAAACTTAGCAAACTCAACACCCAAGAAACAAATAATCCCGTGAAGAAATGGGCAAAAGACATGAATAGACACTTCTCCAAAGAAAACATCCAGATGGCCAACTGACATATGAAAAAATGCTCAACATCACTCATCAGGGAAATACAAATCAAAACCACAATGAGATACCACCTCACACCTGTCAGAATGGCTAATCTTAACAACTCAGGCAACAAAAGAGGTTGGCAAGGATGTGGAGAAAGAGGATCTCTTTTGCATTGTTGGTGGCAATGCAAACTGGTGCAGCCACTCTGGAAAACAGTATGGAGGTTCCTCAAAAAATTAAAAAGAGGACTACCTTATGACCCAGCAATCGCACTACTAGGTATTTATCCAAGGGACACAGGTGTGCTGTTTCAAAGGGACACATGCACCCCCATGTTTACAGCAGCACTATCAACAATAGCCAAAGCATGGAAAGAGCCCAAATGTCCATCGATGGATGAATGGATAAAGAAGATGTGGTGTATATATACAATGGAGTATTACTCGGCAATCAAAAAGAATGAAATCTTGCCATTTGCAACTATGTGGATGGAACTGGAGGGTATTATGCTAAGCGAAATTAGTCAGAGAAAGACAAAAATCATATGACTTCACTCATATGAGGACTTTAAGAGACAAAACAGATGGACATAAGGGAAGGGAAGCAAAAATAATATAAAAACAGGGAGGGGAACAAAACAGAAGAGACTCTAAAATATGGAGAACAAACTGAGGATTACTGGAGGCATTGTGGGAGGGGGGATGGGCTAAATGGGTAAGGGGCATTAAGGAATCTACTCCTGAAATCATTGTTGCACCATATGCTAACTACCTTGGATGTAAATTTAAAAAAGTAAATTAAAAACAAAAAAACAAGAAAAAAAAAACAAAGCAAAACAAACAAAAAAGAATGATACGTAGCTTTAGGTAATTTTTTTTTATTTGAGCTTGAATGATATGTACATAAAAGTTGACATTTTCAAGAGAGGAGGAAATGCTCAGAACAAAGGTTGATGTATATATATTTTTTTCATTTTTGTTTTTTCTCTGTTCCTTGCGCTCTTTTTTTCTGATTTAAGGTCATGGCAATCTCCCACCTTGCCGACATGTCAAACAAAAGAACACGGGAATTTTCCAGTAAATGCTTTAGCTGTCTCTTAAATTCTTCGTTCAACACTAGGCTCTTCCCTTCTGTGCGTTTAATCAAGTTTGTAAGGCAATTAACTCTCCTAATCTCTGCAACCATAAGTGTAAGTGTTCTGACTTTAAATCATACTTCTTTGTCAATGGACTTGCTGTTTCTTCATTTCCTGTGCACTAACATCAGATTCGGTCTTCATCAAAAGCTAGTTTTATTTCAGAATTAATTTCAAAGTCAACCAGCATCATAACACCACAGCTTGACTTCCACTTCCCTTTCTGCTCGAAAGGGTCTGAAAACCACAAGTGGCAATGTCTGTTGCTTATGTTTAGTCAAGTGATGTCCAGGAAGCGGACTGAATAAATTCCCATAATGCCAGGATGCGGACGAGAGTTTATTTGTTGGCCTCAGTGTCTCTTGCTCAAGAGTTGCAGAAGTAGGTTTCTATACTGAGTACTTCCCCAGTGACTTTATCGGGCCATCTTCATATCATTTCCCTGCACTAGGGACCCTGCATGGCTTTTCTACTGGAGCGTCCTCTTCCTTTTTCACAAGAAAAATAAGTCCCGATATTTCGACTCTGTGAAGAGCCTTAGCCAGATCACCGAATAATGATAAGTGAATAAGCAGAAACATACTTTGTGTTTTTGGAAACATGTTTATATCTTAAAATAAACCAAAAAAAATTGCATGATTTTCTATTTCCATATGGCTCATTGGAATCTCAATATTTCCCATTGTCTGATAGAGAATGAACTTCCTTCGTTCTTACTAAGTTTCAAAGCTATTTCTGGATCTCAGTTATAATGCACAGACTGAACCATTCACATTCTTTCTGAGACTTGAGTTGGCTCAAGGCCAAGGAATTTAGAGGAATTTCCACGAATCTTATTTTAGCCCTATCTTTATAGAAGGCCATGAAGTATCTTCATAGAATATCTGTTGAGCAATAGTTAGATAAGATCATTGCTTTACTTCAACGACTCTCTAAAGGAAAGTACACATTTAAAAAAAAAAAAACATCTTTGTGACTAGTTAAGATCACAGGCTCTGGACTCCTACCGTCCTGAGTTCAAATTCTAGTTTCACCAAATTGGTAGTAGTGTGACTTTAATAAGCCTTTATCGCTTTGCCCACAGCTTAATTTTTTCATTTCTAACATTAAGCTCTGGAAGTTCAAAATCTCAAAGGATTACTTCAACAATTAAATGAGATAACATCTATGGAGCCCTTAGGTAAAATACATAGTACAGGGCACACATAAATATTGTTGTTAAAACCTACCAACAAGAATAAATCATATAAGAATAATATTTGGAGAAAACATCTCTTCAGTCGTCACAAAAAGGTAACCAATAATAACAGACCAAGGAATGAAGGTACAACTGCTAACAAGTATAAACATAAAACTTCTGTTCAGTGAGAAGGATCCTGCCAGCAACTTCTTTAAAAAAGCACTTTGGCTCAGCTATTGTCTTTTTATGATAAATATTGTTTATTTGACTTTTAAAACAAGCACAATGTTGAGGCATTTTAGAACAGAACTAGCAGATCCGGGTGAGGTGAAAATGACTTTAATAACTAATTGTTTCAAAACCTAACAAGGAAATACCTACCATTTTGCTAATATTTCTCCAAATGTGGTTTTGACATACCTTTTCCGCCCACTGTCTTCTAATTAGGTTATTCTGGGCAGACAGTTAGCATATAAGAAATGTGTACTCTGTTAATTGACTATTTGTGAGACTACCTGAACAAAGGCAAAGGACTTAAAAGAAAAAGTAATCAGCTGCTTCTGGGGTGTTTCATGGCCCTAAACTTGAAATATTAATTAATACTTTAAAAAGCTACACTTGGGGCGCCTGGGTGGCTCAGTCGGTTGAGCGTCCGTCCGACTTCAGCTCAGGTCACAATCTCACGGTCCGTGAGTTCGAGCCCCGCGTCAGGCTCTGGGCTGATGGCTCAGAGCCTGGAGCCTGCTTCCGATTCTGTGTCTCCCTCTCTCTCTGCCCCTCCCCCATTCATGCTCTGTCTCTCTCTGTCTCAAAAATAAATAAACATTAACAAAAAATTAAAAATTTAAAAAGCTACACTTTATTTTTCCTCCTATGTATGTACAGAGGCCATACAACTTTGGGAGTATACAAAATGCTTTTCAGCAATAGTTTCATTTTGTTCATAAAGATGTGCCTGTCACACTTTATGAAACTTGCCAGTGAATGCATTATCATCAATTTTATTAGGTTCCTTGCAATGCATCATTCTAGAGGGAAGCTCCAGTTTCTCAGAGAATAAAAGGAAGGCATGTGACCCACTGGCCTAAAATTAATTATGTGAATGTCAGAAAGCAGGGTTTAAATGTTTAGCATTTGTAAAACTGACTAGGGGATACATTAAATTATCAGAATAATTCTGAAAGTCATAAAGAAATCTCAAAAAGTGTCATATTCCTACCTTGAAACAGGTCATGCCATGTAATGTGTAATATGATATTTACATAACTTTCTTACAGGTTTTGGGCCTAGATCTGAGCAGAAAGATCCTGAGATGCACCTGTGTCAATGCATGGCTGAAACAATGGATCCGTGCCTTATGCAAAGTTTAAAAGTAAGTTCTTATAAATCCTTATAAACCTATGCATCTAGGTAGAAAGTTTTGTGGCCAAGAACTTGTAAATATGTTTTACATAGGTAAACAGATTGATAGAGAAAATACTGACCAGATAACCAGATTATACTAGAAAATGTTGCTCGTATTCAGACGTACTTTCCTGAGATAAATTAATATGCCTTAGACGCATATGGAAATACATAAATATTAATTAATCAATCAGCCAATTAATGAATTAATGTATTTATGCTTGACTAGAGACATCAATAAAGAAGTCACTTCCATTAAAATATGTGTCTCTAGTTTAGAAAGGGCTGAGACAATGTTTGAGAACTGAAAGGAATTCTCACCTTGTCTTATTTTTTTTAACTTAATTTATTTTGAGAGAGAGAGAAAGAGAGAATCCCAAGCAGGCACTATCAACACACAGTCCCATTTGGGGCTCAAACTCACGAACCATGAGAACATGGCCTGAACCTAAATCAAGAGTCAGACACATAAGTGACTGAGCCACCCAGGTGCCCTGAACTTTCTCTCATTTTGACATCTGGTCTGTGTCCAGAATCCAAAATATATCTATGGCATCATCAGGATGATTTCAAGACTTAACCAGTCCCTAAGAAGTTGATCGGTTATCTCCCTTAATCCCTGAACCCGAAAGTAGTTATGACAGTTCACTAGCTTATATATTATTTAACAGTAAGAGAGAACAAAGAAAATCACCCATTCCTCTGGCCTTCACTGCCATCCCAGAGAGTTCTTCGAATGGCAGATGGCTGTGGTGTTCACACCTCGGCACACACACTTCCCTTCTGCTCTTTACTGCACGCTTAACTTCACAGACGATTTACGGGATATTCAAAGGTAACTATGACTACTAGCATGTGTTGTTTTTGGTTTGTTTCTGTTTTTGCTTTTTCAAGCAAATTGAAGATTGAATCCCCACAGAACTGTGACTACTCTAGTTGTAGCAGGACATGCACACTAGTTATTATACTGTCTTCCTAGCAGTTTCCAGGAGCTACCTTGCAGTCCCATCTATTTGCGTTGTCGAGAGCAATTAGTGATAGAGCTTTATGGGACACTGCCAGAAAACAGAAGTCACCAAGCCCGAAGGGAAACGTACATCCCTGTTGAGGTTTCCAGCTTGAAGATTTAGTTTAGCAAAATATTTCTTGCACAAATGCTAACTACAATTCAGAGTCATTTGAAAGACCACATAGATGTGCTTCTCTGCCAGGAAAATATTCCTCAAAAGAGACCGGGGGGTGGGGGGTAGTTATACACTTGATTTCCATAAACATTTCCTCAAAAGCTACTTAATATGATAGGAAAGACTTGTCCAGATGGCTCTGTTTGGCTGACACGGTAACTCTTCCAATAACTATAAACGTGAGATGATGATTCATTACTACCGCAATTGGGAAACTTAGTTTCCTTAAAATGGAATCCCATTCAAAAACAAATTAAGCCCAATGAATGCTTAACTCATTCTCTCAAATCCAAGATCACTCTAGGGACTCGCAGGAAAGAAAATAAAGGTTTTGTAGTTACATTTTTCTGGAATGTCAACTTATGTAATAAGCTTTCCCATCCCGCCCCCTTACCTTTAATAGATTTACTTTTTCGAGCAGTTTTAGGTTCACAGACAAATGGAGTGGGGGATACAGAAATGTCACCTACACTCCTGCCCCAGCACGGGTGCAGCCTCGCAAGCTGGCACCATCCCCCGTGGAAACACTGATGAAGCTAAGCTGACATGTCACCATCACCCCAAGTCCATCGTCTCCACTAGGGTCCTCCACTTGGGGGTGTACATTCTAAGGGTTTTGGCCAACGTATAAAGGCATGTGTCTGCTAATGTAGCATCAAACAGACTAGTTCCACTGCCTCCCAAATCCTGTGTTTCCCCTAGTAATCTGCTTTTGACAAGAATTTTCCTCTAACCTTCAAGGTCTTGTTTTTGTTTTTGTGGTTTTTTTGTTTTATTTATTTATTTATTTATTTATTTATTTATTTATTTATTTATTTTGAGAGAGAGAGTGAGAGAGCATGAGCTGGGGGGGGTGGTGCAGAGGGAGAGAGAATTCAAACAAGGCTCTGCACCCACCAGCATGGAGCGCAACACAGGGTTGGACCCCACAACCCTGGGATCATGACCTGAGCTAAAATCAAGAGTCGGACGTTTAATCAACTGAATCATTCAGACATACCTAAGTTTTTTGAAAGAGTCACAAACTTCTTTATTTTTCCAGGAATAGAGTTATGAACAGGGTAATGTTCAGGATAATATTTAGGCCATATATATTCCAGATGGGGAATAGGAGAAACTAGCAATCCAGAAACATCATGAGGCACAGACCAAGAAAACTCCCAAGAAAAGCTTGCTCTCTCTAGCCAGGACCAAGGAAAGGCCTGACAAAACAGAAAACATTTAGACAACAGTCACTCTACTTCAAACAAACAGTGTAGAGCTCCCCCACCCCCACATTCCTCCAGCAAAGGCCAAGTGGAAAACCCAGGCTTGTACTCTGGCAGGGTCATGACCTAGACTTATGCGCTGGCAGGGTCACGACCGGCATCTCCGTCCCCAGAGTGTTGAGGAAGGCAGCATGAGGAGCCCGGACTGTCATGCCTGCTGAGCCCCATCCCAAGATGGTGTTAGTGGAGAGCAAGTGGAAGTCTGACCTCAACCTCTACCTGAGTCTAGTGAGCCTCTCCCATCACTTCCTGCATGGCGGTATCTCAGGAAACCTACTGAAACTGGGCCTTCACCAGCCATCAACAGCAATAAGGCTGCCATGTTGTTGTCCTGGCATTAAAAGCCATGATGGGGATGGAAATAAGGTGCCCTCCCCTGACGGGTAGGTTGGGCACCTCCATGCCCACAGAGCAGTACTCAGAAGCAGCCCTCACCCCCAGGGTCCCTGGAGACCCATCCGGGGACCCAGACTTCCACTTCCCCTGGGCAAAAAGAAGACAACACACCTCTTCCACTGCTAAGTGTCAGAGGAGGCCTGCAAACACACAAGATTTAGATAAGGTCCATGGTCTCATAACATCGTACACAAAGTGTCCGTGTTTCAATCAGAAGTCACACATCACACCATGAACCAGAACCAGACACACCTCCACTTAAATGACAAAGGACAATCAACAGATGCCAACATGAAGACAACATGGATGCTAGATCATCTGACAAGAAGTTAAAAGTGCCTGCCATAATGATGCTTCAATGAGCAAGCAGAAACATGACTGAAAGAGGTGGTGAAAATAAAAAGGAAATACCCAAATATGGAAAATGGGGAAAAACCAAAATTAATATAAAATGAAATGCCATCTACCATTTAAAATACGTCAACAAAAATTAAACACTCAGGTGTAAATCCATTGAAACATGTAAAGGACCTATATGCTAACTTGTAAACTATGAAATAAATAAAAGGTCTAAATAAATGAAGAGACACGACACGTTCATGGATTGGAAGATTCACACGCTTAAGATTTTACTTCTTACCAAACGTGTGTGTGTGTGTGTGTGTGTGTGTAACGTAAACACATACATATACTTTATATAAATATGAATGGAAATATGTAATTAACATGGAAACTATATTTTTGTATTATACATATTTCATGCCATTCCTGTGAAAACTATAGGAACAATTTTCATAGATGTAGACAAAATTTGTTTGGGAAGATAAACGAGAATAGCTAAAATAATTTTGAAAAAAGAGAAGTAAGTGGAAGGAATAACTCTAAGAAGTTTCAAGGCATCCCACGTAGCTACAGTGACCTGTCTGTGAAGTACTGGCCAAGGGGTAGACACACAGACGCATGGAATCGAGGTGACAACTCAGAAACAGACCTCATACAACTACAACCAGGTGACTGATTTCCTTACAAATGTGGAAAAGCAATTCAGTGGAGAAAGGAAGACCTTTGAGCCAAACGGTGCTGGAGCATTAGATATCCGTAGGCAAAAATTTTTTAAAAATCATATAAACCAATATACAAACAAATAATAAACCTTTACCAAACTTCACAACTTATACAAAAATTCACTCAAAATTCATCGTAAGCTTAACTGTAAAATTCAAAACTGTGTAACGTTTAGATTACAACATTGGATGGGGTGTCCGGGTAGCTCAGTCGGTTGAGCTTCTGACTTCGGCTCAGGTCATGACTTCACAGTTTGTGGGTTCGGGCCCTGCGTCAGGCTCTGTGCTGACAGCTCAGAGCCTGGAGCCTGCTTTGTATTCTGTGCCCCCCCTCTCTCTCTGTCCCTCCCCTGCTCGCACTCTCTCTCTCTCTCTCTCTCTCTCTCAATAAATAAATAAATAAATAAATAAATAAATAAAACATTAAAAAAATTTAGATTACAACATCAGAGAAAATCTTTTGAGATAAGAGTTTGGTGATGGTTTCCTAGACAAAAACTCAAACACATGGTCCATAGGCGAGAACATGCTAAAAAGAACTATATCAAAATTAAAACAAAAATGTATTCTGCAAAAGACTGTTCAAGAGGATAAAAATATAAGTTATAGATTCTGAGAAAATAGTTGCAAACCATGCATCTGTCAAAGGACCCATATCTAGAATAAATAAAAAACTATAAATTCTACAGTAAAAAACAACAAATAATCCAATTAGAAAATGGCAAAAACAAAAAGGAGATATTTCTATAAAGAGAATGTTCAGGTACAGATTAAGCATATAATACAAATATTCAACATCACTGGCCATTAGGGAAATGCAGTTAAAGACCACCGTGAGATATCCTTACATACCTATAAGGGTTGCTAAAATTAAAAAATATGGACAACACAAAAACTACCAAGTTTTTCCAGCAAGGATGTGGAAAAACAGAGTCATACGTAGCTGCTGGGAATATCAAATGGAAGAGCCAGCCTGGAAAATATTGACATTTTCTTTAAAAAGCAAGCATACACTTACCACAGAATCCAGCAGCCTGCACCCGTGGACATTTATTCAAGAAAAATGAAAACTATGTCTACACAGAAACCTGTGCCTGGATGTTCCTAAGAGCTTATCTGTAAGAGCCAAAAAAATGAAAGCGCATACATATTCCTCAAAAGGTAAAGTTTTACAAGCAGTTGTAGATCCATACCATGGAATCATCCTCAGCAATAAAAAGGGACAGACCATTGATATGTACACCAATTTGGATGACTCTCAAAAGCATTGTGAGGAGTGAAAAGTAGCCAGGGTTAAAAGATCATATACTGTGTGTATCCACTTACACAATACCCTTGAAATGATAAAATTATAAAGACGTTGAGCAGATTAGTGTTTGTCAGGGTTTAGGAAGAGTGGGTGTAAGGTGGTCAAGATGTAACTTGAAAAGGGTATCTTGAGGGAGCTCTGTGCAGTGATCAACTCATTCTGTACCTTGAATGCTGTGACAGGTGGAATCGATGTATCATGAACTGACACGGAATGACAGACTGTGCTGATGTCGATCTCGTGACCTTGACACTGCACGATAATCATGTCAGACGTAACCACGGGGAGACACTGGGGGACGAGTACGGGGGTCTCTCCATACTATCTGTTCAACTTCGTGTGGGTCCATAATTATTTCAAAATCAGAAGTTTTTTTTTAAATGTTTAAATTTCTTCTGTAAAATAAAAGTGGTCAGGAAGCCCTGCATACAGCAGTTCAGCTTCAAGAATCACACAATATATTAGTATATGAGTTTAGTAAAGAAAAGCATATTGGATTAATTTCACCATTCCTAAATTTAAAAATGTTTAAATGTGTAATTTAATTTTTTTTTTTGAGAGAGAGAGAGAGAGAGAGTTCGAGCAGTGGAGGGGCAGAGAGAGGAAGAGAGAGAGAGTCCCAAGCAGGTTCCACACTGTCAGCACAGAGCCTGACTCAGGGCTGGAACTCACGAACTGTGAGTTCATGACCTGAGCCGAGATCAAGAGTCGGAAGCTTAAGTGACTGAGCCACCCAGGCTCAGGGATTCACCATTCCCAAATCTGAAATCAAATAACACAACTTGGGGGCCACCCGGGTGGCTCAGTCAGGTAAGTTTCCACTCTTGGTTTTGGCTCAGGTCATGATCTCAGGGTTCATGAGTTGGAGCCCAGTGTTGGGCTCTGCACTGACAGCACAGAGCCTGCTTGGGGTTCTCTCTCCCTCTCTCCCTGCCCCCCTTCCCCATTCATCCACACAGGACACATGTGTGCTCCCTAAATAAATAAACAAATAAACAAATAAAACTAAGAACACAGCTGGGGCATTTCTTCTGTAAGGAGAAAATGGTGGATACCGTATATACACGTGATGGGAACAAAATCTGGCTAGCCAGAAGCTGGTTCTAGAACGATGTGTAAGGAGATTGTACAAACCTAAGAAATACTACTATCTGCTCATTTAGCCAACAGAATTGAACGGAGAAGGGTGAAAAAAAAGTTTTAAAGTATTTTCCTTAAATTTAGAACAGACACTAAGCGAAAAGAGACACTTAAAAGGATTTTGAACCCGGACTTAAAAAGAAAATGGCAGAAGCTTTTGAAGAACATGCAAAGATAAATAAATGTGCTGTAGCTATCCACAGAACAGTCAATTAGGTCATCCTGTTTTCAGGGAGGGTCAGCAGGATTCTTGATAATACACAGTACTTCCTAAACAAATTTGTTTTCTATCTTGCCATTTTTGTGATGAAATAATTTCTAGTTCTTATGAGTCCTCATTTTTCTTTTCTTTTTTTTTTTTTTTTCAACGTTTATTTATTTTTGAGACAGAGAGAGACAGAGCATGAACGGGGGAGGGGCAGAGAGAGAGGGAGACACAGAATCGGAAACAGGCTCCAGGCTCTGAGCCATCAGCCCAGAGCCTGACGCGGGGCTCGAACTCACGGACCGCGAGATCGTGACCTGAGCTGAAGTCGGACGCTTAACCGACTGCGCCACCCAGGCGCCCCCTCATTTTTATTTTCTATACAAAAAGCATAGGAGATTTTCTTCCATGGTTTTCGAAGCCACTTTGTTTACAGTGGCTTCCATTTAGACAAAAAGCCTATGTTTAAAATTTTACATTCTCTTACATACAAAGGAGTTTTCCACCGCATAACCATGTATAATTTTACAAAATTTACTATAAAACTCTGAAGTTGGGGCACCTGGGTGGCTCAGTCAGTTAAGCGTTTGACTTTGGCTAAGGTCATGATCTCACAGTTCGTGGGTTTCAGCCCTGCATCGGGTTCTGTGCTGACAGCTCAGAGCCTGGAACCTGTTTCAGATTCTGTGTCTCCCTCTCTCTCTCTGCTCCTCCCCTGCTCCCACTCTGTCTCTCTCTCTCTCTCAAAAATAAAATGAAAATTAAAAAAAATTTTTTAAAAGTTTGAAGTCAAAATATTCTTGAAATTTGTGGACAATTAAAATTTCAAGATAGCTACTGTCTAAAATTAAAATATCTCATCTCTTGATAACTGGGACATGCTTTTAAAACATATCTTAAAGAATTGGTATGAAGTCAAAATCACTATAAAGAAAATATATAGCCATTAGATATAATACTCTAGAAAATATGAATTATTATTTTTTAATCCTAATTAAAAAAATAAACTATATTTTACAGAATTTTTTTAGCTTCATAATATAATTAAGCAGAAAGCAGGATTCCCATATACCCCTTGCCCCAAATACCCATAGCCTACCATCTATGAATATCCTGCAGGAAAGTGGTACATTCATTGCAATAAACCTACATTGAGTCATCATTATTGACCCAAGCCCACAGTCTTGGTGTTGCACATGCTATGATTTTTCACAAATGGGTGACATGTATCTATCATGAGAATACCATAAACAATGATTCACTGCCCTGAAATCCTCTGATCTCTGTGTACCCACCCCTCTTTATTCCCTAACTCCTAGAAACCACTGATCACTTTATCGTCACGGTAGTATTTACTTTTCCCAGAATGTTAGTGTTGGAATCACATACTAGAGAGCCTTTCAGGTTGTCTTTTTTCATGTAGGAATATGCATTCAAGGCTCCTTCAGGTATGTTTATGGCTTGGTGGCTCATTTCTTTTTAGTGATGAACGACAGTCCGTTGTGCAAATGTACCACTGTTTGTTGGACCATTCACCTAGTGAAAGACATCTCTGCTCTAAGTTTGGTCATGATTAAAGCTACTATAAATATCTCTGCACAGGTCTTTACGTGGACATAAGTTTTCTTTTTTAAAAATAGCTTTATTGGTATAATTGATACCAAAAATCAATATTTTGTAATGTAAAGGTATACAACCTGATGTTTTGATATATGTAACAACCTGATGTTTTGGGATATGTATACACATAAAGTGATCATCACAATGAAGCTAATGTACCCATCATTTCACATAGTTACCGTGTGAATGTGAGTGCGTGTGAGATAAAAACACTGAAGACCTATGATCTTAGTAAATTTCAAGCATACAAAACAGTATTTGTTTCTTACGGTCACTACACTATATATTAGCTCTCTGGTACTGATTCATCTTCTATAATAGAAACTCTGCAGTTTTACACATATTTTCAACTCCTCTGGGTAAATGCCAAGGGACACTATTGCTGATCATGTGATAAGAAGGTTATTTTTGTAAGAAACTGACAGTCTGTCTCCCAAAGAGGCTGTATCATTTTGCATTTCCAGCAGCAGGGAACCCAAGTTTCTGTCGCTCCACATCTGAGCCTGCATTTCCTGTTTTCAGCATTCTAACAGGTGTGGTGTTGTCTTAATTTGCAATTCCCTAATGACACAGGATGTTGAGCATCTTTTCATATGCTTATGTGTCATGTGCATACCTTCCTGATGAATTGCCTGTTAAGGTCTTTGGCCCATTTTTTAACTGGATTGCCTGCTCATTTGCTTACTGTTGAATTTTAAGAGTGTTTCCTGTATTTTAGATAACACTCCTTTATCACATAATCTTGGCAAATATTTCCCCCCAGTCTGTGGCTTGTCTTCTCATTCTCCAACCACTAATGCGTTTTCATAAATATTTCCTTGATTAAAAATAAATTTGGAAGCTAACATTTAAAGCAGAGGTCTTCCTAAGTCAAACAAAAATATAAATTTCATGGTGTGGCATTTTCATATTGGGTTCAGACAAAAACTTCATTTAACAAACAAACAATGAGAAGCCTTGGTGTTTCATTGTCTGTGGCTCATTCCTTTTCCTTCTCTCTTGTTTACCTTTTTTCCTCTTATTAAAAAAAGACACCTCTCTCTATGTATGTAGATAGATAGATGATAGATAGATAGATGATAGATAGATAGAAACACATATCATATACATTCAGTTAAACTTAGTTATTTTGTGGCTTTGGCTATCTGTCTTTAAATTTTGAAAATACTAAACCAATAATCTTAGCACTATTTAGTTAGTTTTCTTTTTCACTAAACTTCTACTCGTAGGAAGTTGTATGTCTGCTCTAAATTTTCTATTCCGTTAATTTTTATAGTAGTATGATAATCTTTGATTACTGCAGTTATCTAATATTTTTTGATAATTTAATTTAAACTCTCCCATCATTTTTTTCTCACTTTTCAATTTTTTTTTCTTCTGGGTGAACTCCAGATGCACTTTATTTGATAACTCTAAGATTAATGTGGGACAGCACCATAATTGTGGCAATTTTACACATGAATTTGGGAGTACATCTTACTGCATTTACGTTTCTTGAAACATTATAGATAAGCCTATCTTTTCAAACATTTTTAAAAATTTTATATATAGAGAGAGAGTGGAGCAGTAAAGAGGGACAGAGGGAGAGAGAGAGAGAGGCAGAGAGTCAGAGGGAGAGACAGAGAGAGAAAGAGACAGAGAGAGACAGAGAGAGGGAGAGGGAGAGGGAGAGGGAGAGAGAGAGAATCTCAAGCAGGCTCCAAGCTCACTGTGGAGCCTGGCACAGACCTCAATGCCACGACCCCAGGATCACAACCTGAGCCAAAACCAAAAGTCAGATGCCTAACCAGCTCAACCACCCAGGCAGGCACTCTAAGCCTACCTCTTATATATAAATGAAACTTGCATGTGCACACCTCTTAAAAATCCACAGGAACCCAAGACAAATGAATATCCGCACAAAAATTTATGTATGCATATTCACAAGTATTATGTATGCATATTCACAGTATTACTCAATACAGTCAAAAAGTCAAAACAATCCAGATGTTATCAAGAGATCAATGGATAAGTAAAATGTGGTACAGTCATTAAATAATATTATTTAGCAAAAAGAGGGGGGGAGGAACGGAGTAATGATACACCCTAATACACCAGGTATGAGACTAGAAAACATCATGCTAAGTCAAAGAAGCCTGTCACAGTGACCATAAACTGTATGATCCTACTTATGTGGAACATCCAGAAGGAGGAATTCTTCTGAGACAGAAAGTAAATTATCGATCGCTCGGGCCCAGGGGTGCTCAGGGACATTGCAAGGGACCGCCACGAAGTCCACTGTTTTTTTTAGTTTTGGTGTGATGGAAATGTTCTACACTTGATATGGTGACAGTTGCTCAACTTTGCGAATATACTGAGAACAGCTGAGTCATACACCTTAAATGGGTATGATGCATGCATGGTGTGTGGATTATACCCAATAAAGCTGGTTTAAAAAAAAAAAAAAAACACAGGAACTCAATGCGCCTGGATGTAGTATTGTTACCTTTGCTCCTCTGCAGAGTGAGGTATTTGCTATTTATTATGTCCTGGAATGTTTTCATATAGAGTACAAAGTACCGTGGTCTAAATGTTCTTATTATGCATGTTCTTTTATAAAATGTTTATAAAATGTTATATAACATGTTATATTATGGGGGCGCCTCGGTGGCACAGTCGGTTCAGCGTCCGACTTCGGCTCAGGTCATGATCTCATGGCTCGGGAGTTCAAGCCCCACGTCGGGCTCTGTGCTGACAGCTCGGAGCCCGGAGCCTGCTTCGGATTCTGTGCCTCCCTCTCTCTCTGCCCCTAACCCACTCGCATTCTGTCTCTGTCTCTCTCAAAAATAAATAAACATTTAGAAAAATTTTTTTAATGTTGTATTATGTATGTTCTTTTAAAACTTTCTTTTTGTTTCCTGAATATTATTTTGGATATTTTTCTGTATGTCCTCCTATAAAACTATAATTCATTCATTTTACCAATCATCTAAAGTAAGTTACTTATCCATTCAACTACTGTTGAATATATAGGTTATTTTCTTCCTCCCTCCCTCCCTCCCTGTCTCTCTTTCTTTCTGTATTACAGACAATGCTCCTGTAGACAGAGTATTGATCATTTCCAGTAAGTGATGCAGCAAGTTCCCACCGCTTTTATTAAGGTCTTTATTGTTCTTTACCAATATTTTATAATAATCTGCTATAGATGCCATTCCTATAGATATTCTTTCTAGATATTACATACAGACTGTTGCTTTTGTGAATACGGTATTTTTTCCTTTTATACCTTTAACTGGTTGTTAGTGGACTATAAATTGTTATTTGTTTAATATTCATTTCGTTAACTTCTTTTACAAAAGTTCTAAGTAGTTTTCTTTGATCCTTTTACATTTTCTAAAATAGTAGAATGTCATCTTTCAATAGCTGTACCCCAATTTCTGTTACATAACTCATTGTGCTAACAAAGTGCTTCAGAATTATGGTATTAGAAAGACTTTGTCTTTTTCAATAACTATTTTTTCCCAACTAATGATGTAAGTGGATACTAGTTCAAAATAGATGTTTTAAATCAGTATAATAAATTATCTCCTATCAAAAGTTTATTAAAAGTCACTTCATTTTTTTCTGGAATCTATACAGATTGCTATGTCTTCCTCGTATTGCCTTTAAATAGGTTTTAAATATTTAAGTCAACATATTCTAAGAGAGTATTTAAAATACTTGCTCAACAAAATTATTCAGAGGTTTTGATCATTTCCTTATAATTTCTTATTTATCCCCTAGTGAATGGCCACTAAATAATTTCACATACAACAGAGTTTGCAAATCCTTAGACCCTCTATCTGTCAGTTCTCAGTTAAGATTCTTTAATAAGTTACCACCTAACACCATTCTCCCTATCATGATTTTATTTATTTATTTGAGTTTATTTATTTATTTTGAGAGAGACAGAGCACAAGTAGGGGAGGGCAGAGAGAGAGAGAGAGAGAGAGACAGAGAATCCCAAGCAGGCTCCACACTGTCAGCTTGGAGCCCAATGTGGGGCTCGAACTCATGAAACCATGAGATCATGACCTGAGCTGAAACCAAGAGTCAGACGCTTAACTGACTGAGCCACCCAGGCACCCCCCGCCATCATGATTTTCTATGCAGGAAATGTTTCATCATCCCCTCTTATCTACTTCTGATTCCTTAAGTATAACCTGGTAATGGCTCAACAACCCTGTGACAATAAGACACAATAACAGAAACCTTGAAGATTAAAATGATAATGTATTCTAATTGATCAATTTCTGATAGATACAAGGTTTGCAGTAGGACCCTGTGGGCAGGTTGTTGACCCCCAAGGGTGTCCAGCCCAGGAGATGAGGGGAGCCACACTGAAGCCACACTGTTCTTGCCAGGCTGGATGTCATGGCCTTGAGGGAGCACTCTTCCTCATTTGCCGGAGGTACTACTATCTAAGAACAAAACTGGGCTACAGATTGGTGTCTGATCTTTATTTTTATCTGTGTATTTCATTAGAGGAGTGTCTGAAGGAGCCAGGAATATGCTTCTAGAACATCTGTTACTGGGGTGACATGTAATTTATTGCCCAAATAGGGACACTTTGGCAAGCAAAAGGAAGAGTGTTTTTAATAATTACATGGGGGCAACAGAATTAAATGTAAACCTTTCTGAGTAAATCAGGACATCTGGTCAAGCAAGCTATTATATATTTGAGAACTCTCCTAATGAAAAGGAATAAAAAATGAGACAGAGATAGGTCAGCACCTGGCATTGCAGAGGTAATTAAAACAAATAAAAAGATGAATTGATATCTCAGGGAAGAGAATGTATGTTTATAAAAAAGGTCAAGAGATAGTGAGCTCTCCACTTCTGAAAACGTCACTCAGTCGTTCTCTATATATTTCTCTTTCTACTTTTTCTCCCTACCTCTCCTCCTCCCACCCTTCATAGACGTTATAAATAGAGAGAGAGAGCTCAGAAAGAAAATAACCCATCTTCTGTTTCATTAGAAATAAATTCACAACAATGTTAAATACAAGTATGAGCCACTAACTTATGGAATTCATCCTTGGAATACCTTTTGTGTTAACAAAAAGAATGGAGACAAAAAAGGCATTTCAGCACCATAAGATGTATATTACTCCAAACCACGTTTATGTCAAAAATTAATTTTACCAAAATGGAAATTGATTTTTTTTTTAAATTTTGTTTTAATGTTTATTTATTTTTGACAGAGACAGGGGCAGAGAGAGAGGGAGGCACAGAATCTGAAGCAGGCTCCAGGCCCTGAGTAGTCAGCACAGAGCCCGACACGGGGCTCGAACCCACAAATCGTGAGATCATGACCTGAGCCAAAGTCAAATGCTCAACCGACTGAGCCACCCAGGCGTCCTGAAATTGATTTTAAGTCAAATTTATTTTTAAATACATTAAGCAGGTCTTTGTGATTATTTTCTAAAAGAAGAGAAAAACATTTTCCTCTTCTTGCATTCAAATTACCGTGGAGTTCCTTCCATTTGACTTCTTTGCCACACCGTGGCCCCTGAGCAACAGTATTGCAGTGAAACTCGTGGCCAATAATTTCCGATGCGTGATGAGTCCAAGCAACGGAAAGTGCTGGTCATCTGGTTACCTTTTTGGTCAATAATGTGAAACACTTGTTTTCAGTAATAACTGTTAGTCATTCACAGAGCTGCTGCTTGCTTGTCTCGGTTTTTTAATTCCTGTGAAATAGAATGATGATAGGAAAAGCTTTACGCGCCGCCAGAAACTGCCTACTTCGGTCTTTTTCTGGCAAAGAAACGCTGCCTCCTTCCCCTGTCTTGTGATCTGTGACAGCTAGAGAGACCCAGTGGGTAAAGACCAAGACAAAAACTAGAGTGTCACCTAGGGCTTTCAAGTGAGGAGTATCATTTGTGGTTTTAATACTTTAATGAGAATTACAAGCTTATTATTAAAAATAATATCTCTAGAGGAGGAGTTGCTGCTGTGCAGAGCACTACTCTGTAAGACACTTTTTATTACAGAGAAAAGGCAGAGTCGAAACTGTGGCGTTTAGCTGGAGGAACAAAGAAGTAATCTGCTTAAAGTGAGCTGGAGAAACTAACAGGGAAGAATTTCTTTTATTAACAAGTCATCAAACAATTAATGTCACACGTTGGTTCATTCAACACACATACATGAGTGCTAATGACATGCTAGCCTCAAACTTGCTCCCAAAATTTTAATCCAGTGAGCACTAGACAGGACCGTGGTATATATTCTAGACCCCCCCAGAAAAGAATGCATGACAGGCAGGATAGAAAATGATGTAAAGAGAGGAGAAGAGGTGTGCCTGGAAAATCTGGAGGTACAGGAACATTTCCCTTATCTGAAGATTAGAATTCCAGGAACTTAAAATGTAGTCATTAGGACTCAACAGAGAACAGGGGCGCCTGGTTGGGTGATTCAGTCTGTTAAGCATCCGACTTTGGCTCAGGTCATGATCTCACGGTTTGTGGGTTCAAGCCCCGCATCGGGCTCTGTGCTGACAGCTCAGAGCCTGGAGCCTGCTTCAGATTCTATGTCTGCCTCTCTCTCTGCCCCTCTCCCATTCATGCTTCCCCCCCCCCCAAAATAAATTAAAAGTTTAAAAAAACACCAAGAGAGAACAGGAATTCTTATGGTAAATGACTCTTCCCCCACATAAATCTCTGTTAGACTAAGATTTGGAGAAAAAGGTTATCTGAATATTGGAAGTCTACATTTGAATAAAGGGGAAGAAAATGGGACTGAGTTTTCTGCATATTACAGTCCAGGCAATATGTTAAGTATGTTCAACTGCATGATCTAAGAGATTCAAAGCAGCAGCCATGCAGACGATTCTCACTATGTTTACATACGAAATGAAAAGGCTCAGAGAAAGTTAAGGGCAAACCAAAGATGAAGCCAAGTGTGAACTCAAAGCTGATGAAAATGACAGTACCATCAAGATTGCCCTCAGATGACTTCTCGTATTATAACAATCTGCAGTTGGTATAAAAAGAACCACGTTTTACAAAAAGAAAAAAACATATATTGGGAAGACTGAGGAGAATATTAGAGATTGAATAGGTGTATCTTGCTTAAAAAAGTAAACAGTTTTAACCAATCCGGCTAGAGCAGGCTGCTTTTGAGACACCATGATCTTTGTTTCCACGCAGAGTACATTTCTGAAAGAGACAGTGCTGCATGAGGAGCCTGAGACTTGGTCCTACTTAGTATTTTTCTTATTTTTGGTAATTTTCTCAATGCTTGAATCAACGCTGACACCTTGGTCTTCAAAAGGAAAGAAGAAACATCAATTCTAAAGCTTATCTCACAGTCTTTTCTACACGTTTTTTAACTTTCACACATGGGCATCCACTGTGGTTTGGAGGTTAACTAAGTAATTTTGATGCACGTTTTTTCCATATTACATTAAAATTATACTGTGATGTGTTTGTAGGATTTTAGTCGGACATACAACAGGAAAAGATTGGAAAAATCTAAATCATTGCGTTTAGTGTTCTAGATGCCATCGCTTACCTAGGTAGCAGCAGTAAGAATATCAAAGAGGTGATGTTTGAATGTTACTTTTTTTCCTTCCTAACTGCTTAAAAAAAAGAGACTATTTCTAGACCATGCCTTTTCTGTTAACACTT
Organism: Leopardus geoffroyi; assembly: GCF_018350155.1. Lineage (NCBI taxonomy): Eukaryota > Metazoa > Chordata > Mammalia > Carnivora > Felidae > Leopardus > Leopardus geoffroyi. The sequence goes on along the minus strand of NC_059329.1, from coordinate 3,098,329 downwards.
CATATTTTTCCTGATCTGTCCAGTACTGAGCTTCTAACATCCTTCTTAACCCTCCTCAGAATTAGTTTTACATTATGCCTGTCAATTTGTCACTAGTTGAGTGGCATATGTTGCTAGCATATTAATTTTAAATGTTTTCCTTTTCTTTAGGGTTAAAATTTCCCCCTGTGATCTATAGCACATCTTGTGGATTTTGCCCAAGGTCACATTGCAAATCTAGAAGCCAAACACTTGTAAGTGTTATTATTATATTATAGTTATAAGATGTAAACCGATTCATTTCTCATATGTGCTATGGAGACACAATTGAAATCAGAGGTTGATAGATAGACAGCTACATTCCACTGGGTCCTGATTATAGGACCATCAATTTTTTTCCCTTCTTGTTAGTTCTGCCAAGTATTTATGAAACTTATTGGAGTTCCTTCTGTTTGTTTCAGCTGCCAGTTTTTTTTCTAGAACTAGAAAAATTTTAAAGCATCATAGAATTTTCATAAAATAATAAAATACAAGGCTCTAAACAGATTACAAGCTACATAAATGAGACATGAAAATCTAGGTCACTAATTTCAGTTAATATAAAATTAACATGGCTTACAGGCATCAGAATGCTTTTTAATACCTCTGTCTTTAGTGACTCAAAAGCTTTACATTTTTAGGTGATTCTCACACGAAATGTGTGGCAGACAGATGGCTAATTTAACTTACGAGGGAAGGAGACTGCAGGGAAATTAAAAGCTAACCTGACCCACTTGAAGAATCACTGAAAAAATAGTGACAAACGTGATTCCATTCTCTTTGTATTCTTTCTTTAAAAAAAAATGCTATGCATTGATGTTCATAGCACACGCATTCACTGCTTTCTGAATGTTCTGTTGGATTCTCTTACGGACTCCGCCATCGAGGAGAACAGTACATGTGTGATGATGCCATATTCATGTTTGGGAAGTTTCCAGTGTTTTGGTAAAGTTTTCTAATTTCGGACCTGCCGTCCAAATGTATTTTGCACTAATGCTCAGGTAGTATAACAGTCTTTACAGAACAAAATAAATAAATACAATTTTATCTTGGTGCGCTTTTTGAAGCAAACACAAATACAGAAGATACAATGTATGCATAGAGAGGCAATGTAGACAGTATTTCTCTTTTGTTTGAAACTTTTCCACAGTGTCCAAATTTCCCATCATGAAATTGTCTTGTTTTAAGGAAATAAAAATCGTTTCACCATATTCTTTCCTTTTTTTTAGAATTCTCACTATAAGTGATTTATTATAATCATAACTAGGAATGAATACACACACGTACACACAATAAAATTTCAAAGTACTTTATATCTGGGGCATCTGGGTGGCTCAGTTAGGTAAGTGTCTGACTCTTGGTTTCGGCTCAGGTCATGATCTCACGGTTCACGGGTTCAAGCCCCGCATGCAGCTCTGCACTGTCAGTGCGAAACCTGCTTGGGATTCTGTCTCCCTCTCTCTTTGCCACTCCCCTGAGTTGTCTCTCTCAAAAAATAAATGTGCAGTTTTTTTAAAATATGGAAGCATTGTATATATACTTCTAAAATTTTAGCATAAGTTTCTTTTACCATGAATCTCTCCATATTATTCTTTGTATGTCACTTTTTAAATTCAACAAATCACACAATTCTATCAGACAACTTAGGAGTTCGTTTACTACATTTAAGTAGAGAAAGGAAGGACAGGTATTTGTGACTCAAAGGATTTAATTTCCTGACTTCTGAAAGTATTTCTGAGAAGGAGAGAGGGACAAAATCCTGTAGCCAAACATGCTGCTAAACTGCCATCCAAACAGCCTTGAGACATGCCATCCCAATTGCTTTTTAAAGGAACATCTTGTCCAAATGATGATTATGTACCCCACATTCAACCTCATACAGGAAAAGGTTGGTCATGACTCATTTATTTCCTTGGAAAAATCTATCAATGTCTCAATTTGTGTTAAACTGAGATGAATAACGAATCACATTTGTAACACAAATGAGCACAGCAGCACAAGCTTTGAGATCAAATGGGTTAACTAATTTTTCCTCAAGAAAGTTTGATAGCCTTTCAGACTTCAATCTGCTTCCCACATCTACAGCATGAATCCTTATGTCCTCAGTTGGTTAGAGATGCATTCAAGAGTCTGCAAGAGGGTTGGGGCCACTGAAAATCATGGGTAATATTTAAGTCTTCATTCTCTTACTTTTTTTTTCCAACAAAAATTTTTTTTAACAGTTATTTATTTTTGAGAGACAGAGAGAGACAGAGCACGAGCAGGGGAGGGGCAGAGAGAGGAGACACAGAATCCGAAGCAGGCTCCCGGCTCTGAACTATCAGCACAGAGCCTGACACAGGGCTTAAACTCACAAATTGCGGGATCAAAACCTAAGCCAAAGTCAGACGCTCAACCAACTGAGCCACCCAGGCACCCCCAAGTCTTCATTTTCTTATTAATTTTAATGTGTAGCACGTCTCACCCACCAAAGCGGAGAGGAAGTTCCAAAGTTTCATTCCCCAGACTTCTCCTCTCCTTAATCCTATACGTTATTGACACAATAACTAAAATGATTTTTCAGAGGTACCATTTAAATTCCTCTTCTAGTTCTAATCATCCTGTGGCAAGTCAGACCACGCATCTGCCAAGGTGTATCGATCAATATCACCTTTCATCAAACCTGACCTTTCGGTATGCATGAAAACCAAAGACATGATTATTTTTCCACCTCTGCAACTTTCCAACTCAGTTTTCCCCAATACCTCAGGTTCATTAATTAGGTTACACTCACAGCCTCTGGGAATCTGTGTATTCAGCATGCCCCTCTTCTCTCTCATTGGAATTCAGAGAGTGATCTTCCTCTCCCACCTTATACGAATATCAGGGAAAATGAGTCTGAAAAACTGCATGTAAGGAAGTTTCTGATATGCAAATGTGTAGAGCTGTTCCGTCCTTTCCAAAGGACAATCCTATCCTCCACAAGATTGAGCCTGAGGAAAGAGAAGAAACGTGTCGAATGTAATTAGGATGTGGATATGAACGTGTTTGTCTATCCCACAGGAGGCCTAAATTAACAGGAAGGATACATACACAATTTGATGAAAGAAAGAAAGAAAGAAAGAAAGAAAGAAAGAAAGAAAGAAAGAAAGAAAGAAAAGAAAGACAGAGTGAACAGTCTTTTCTTTAACTTCTCCTTTACTTTCCAAAAGTTCGTGGCCATGAACAATGATGAGGCTTTATCATCCAAAAAGGTTGCTATTTAAGAGTATCCTTGAGGGGTGCCTGAGTGGCTCAGTCGGTTGGGTGTCCAACTTCAGCTCGGGTCATGATCTCACAGTTCGTGGGTTTGAGCCCCGTGTCGGGCTCTGTGCTGACAGCTGGGAGTCTGGAGCCTGCTTACGATTCTGTGTCTCCTTCTCTCTCTGCTCCTCCCCCACTTGTACTCTGTCTCTGTCTCTCAAAAATAAATGTAAAAAAAAATTTAAAAATATCCTTGAGAAAGATAATACATGTTTTCAAAATCTTTTATCTTCTTGTCAAGTTCCTGAGTGCTGGAAACAAGGAGGGAAAGCAAAAGGGGCAGAGAAATGAAGGAAGAAAAGCTCTCTCTCTATCATAAAATTGCCTGAGCTGCTTTGCTTCTCGAGCTGGAGGCTCTGTTTTCCTTGGCAAGTGCAGAAGGACAGGGGGATGAGCCAAGCATCCCCCAGGCTTCTGGAAGAGAATGACAAAATCTCTTTCAGAGATCCAGAAGGATTGGGGTCTTTGCTGATTTTAAGATTCTCTTCTGATTTCCCAAATGGGCCACATTTGACTGAGGTCACCTCATTTGCATGGGAAGAGGGCCATGGACTGTTGGCCTCGTTAGGAAGGCCTTGAGGGATTTCTTCAGCTCCCATAGGAAGGCACAACTGGTTCTTATCAACTGCAGGCTCTCTCAAGTGGAAGCTGGCTGCTCATTTTCAAGGACTAATCCAGTGACTCACCAGGGGGGACGAACGAAAAGAATGGCACCCGTGTGTATAAACACAGCTGTACAGCTCTGTCTGCACTGGAACACAAGGAATAGGAGTCCTCCAGGAGAATATAAAAGACAAGGGGGATATTCAACTACTCACAGGTCATTTTCATGGGATTCTTGAACCACAACGTGAAGGGAACGGGTACGTCTCCTACCATACTCTTGACTTTTGGTAATTTAATGCATTTGGCAGATCAGGTCTTTTTTGCTGCATCCATGAGCAAGGGCACAATCAGGGGCTTGGGGAGGGCAGAGTGCTAAATCGGGAAGGGATGGGAGAAGGGGGAGGTGAAAATTATACAGCAGTGGACCTGGCTTGATCTCCGACACCATCACTTGGGAAGCAGCACCAGGTCAGCCAAAGCTTTATTGACTACAGTGCCGCAGACCCATGTCTTGCCAGCCGAGAACTCTCTCCAAGTGAGTTTCCATTTATTCTTCTAAAGGTGGGATAGCCCAGGGGCCATATCATGGAGCCCAACACCTGCTTTCCATATTCCATTGGCCAACTCACAGACCATTCAGTAGTTCAGGTAAACCTAGTACTGCTCAAGCTCAGAGTCTAGTTCTTATATCCAACATCCTGGGGTAGGCTGTCCCAAGTTGGCTCTGCTCTTGTGACATGACTTTTAGGTCCTTATTTCCTGTTTATAGCTCAACATCTACTTCCTGTCCAGTTTATCCACCTTTCCCAAATCTTGGGTGTACCCTGAAGGCCTCATCTTGGAGTCCTCAATAGCCCCAGAGGGGAAAAAAGAAACATGACAACTTTTTCATTGGTCGCTTTATAGACAGAGCTAAGAGGGGAGGACAATTAATCAGCCTTTTCCCGTCTCCAGTTATATATCTTGCTCTTTTTTTCTTTTTTTTTTTTTTCCAGTGTTGACCTCCAACACTGTAAAAGAAAAGGCTTTTGGGGATGATGAAGTTAACAGACTGCCTTCGACGTCAAAGGCCACCTTTGGTGGTACTGCGGTAATGGGGAGATTCTCACGACACAAATAAACTGCCAACGGGAAATGGTATTTAGAATTGTTTGATTCAGGTAAAATTGGAAGAGTATCCCATCAAGTTTATTTTTCCTACCACCTCTCTTGCAGCTGGCTGTGGCCAAAGGACTACATGTTATCTGGAGGGAGGCTGGTGACATCACATGTGCTAAGCTTGGCTGATGTGCCTACAAGGGATGGAATGTCCTTTCCCCTTTCCCGTGCGCTGTCCCTTCAGAGTGGAATGAGACAAGTTGGGATAAACTGAAGAAGGGTTCGTCTTAAACCATGACATGATGGAGTAAGCCTGGGTCCCTAATGATGAGGGAGCGAAAGGCAGGCTGAGGGCAAAGCAATCTAGCATTCCCTACTCACTGTCCCCCCAACTCCCATGGGATATGTGTGACATTCCTCAGTCACTCCTGGCTGCCCAAGAACAAAGGAAGCAGGCAAGAAAACAAATGGCTGAATGACAGAAATGACAGCCATGCAGGACATGAGTCTCCGTCAGTTTATGAATGTCTTAGTAAATTACAAGATAAAGGCAATCTTGTCAATAGCCTAACCTCCAGAAACCCAAAGAGTCAGTTTCCTGGAGCCCCAACATCACCCTCCCCTCCATAGTCATGTGGGAACAAAGACATGAAGGAAATGGCAGGTAAAATTAAATTTCTTTATGATCTGCAGCCCACTGATAAATACTTGAGGCAAATACAAAGTATAACATTTCTCCAGGGACCCCCTACCAACCTAATGTTAATACCTAGAGGGGAAACAACCTTAGCTTGACAACAGCCAGGCCTCCATTATCTTATGAGTCATCTTTAGCATATCAAAGTCTTTTTGGAAAACTCCCTTTTTTTTACCTCCCCAACTCCACAATATATAATCAGTCTCTCCTCACAACCCCAGTACAGCTCTTTCTGCCCATGGGTCCTGTCCCTGTGCTTTAATATAAACACCTTTTTGCACCAAAGAATTCTTTCTTGGGCAATGGCTCCTGACCACCCCACCCTCACCCCAAAACCACATCGCTAAGACCCCAAGATCTGAGCCCTGGAGCTCTCATGTGTCCAGGCTGCTTAGATGTTGGGAGAGAAATACAATTCTATCCTGTTGGAGCCACTAATATGTGGACTTTGTCTAGCAGCTGAACATGTATCCTGACTCACACAGGGTGTCCACTCCCTGGAGGCAGAATCCTGACCTCGCTCCTTCCCTTCCACACTAGCAGGGCTCCATGAAGGGTGTCAGCCAATCCCAGCTCACTGGCCAGCGGGGAGTGAACTTCGTTAGACACCATTAGATTCTGATCATCCTCTGAGTTGTACCCCAGAATAATAAAGGACTTTGTGGCCATTCATAATTCAAGTTCAAATAATGTAAGCATGGTCTCCTCAATCACTTTGAGGTTTAATTTATATACCAGGGTTGAGCCTGAAGAAGGAAAGACACGTAACCGTCGCTACTTGAACGCCGTTACCAAGAGCAGAGACCCCAGCATATCGAGGACTCGGTCCTCTGGCACTTTTCTTGCTCTCAGCATCCCAAGGAGGGAGGGATCACAATGAACTCCTCCCAACTGGGACTTCCTTGAAAAGTAATTGTGGCTTTTTAAGCTGGTCCTCTTTACTACACTACTAAATGCATGAGGTGCTGGGAGATCCCCAGAGAAGCCCTGGGATCGTGAAAAGAACATGGGGCCAGGACTCAGATGGCCATCGCGTCCACTTTCAAGCGCACATCTCACTCACCGCGAGACCCTGCACGTGCAGGGTAGCTGAACCGAGAGGACACTTAAGGAGAGGCCAGTTACGGACGGCATTTGAAGTGCTCCTACGGATAACACACACAGGCTATTTTGTGAATCAGGATGTCAGAAGAAGTTCAGAAACACGGAAACTGCTGGACACTATGTGGAAAGTGTCTTTCTCACAATTAGCCTTTGTTCAGCAATTGATGGCTACGTTCCTGAAGTGTTAAGGTTCCTGACGTAGGGAGCGTCCAAAACAGAGGGGGACATCAGGATCACCCTGCTATTCCTCCCAGAATGTACTTACCTGAAAATAACAAACAAACAAACAAACAAAGATTCATAATAAAGATATTCAGCTAATTTATTTAAATGGACTTACTGCAGCTACCTCGCTTTCAGTGTGTGTTGCGATGACCCTCGCAGTCTTCACACAACAGGGCACTCACTGATAGACAAGAAAGAAGAGTGCAAGAATGCAGCCAACAGCACTGACACACCTCCTTCCTGTGATCCTGTCAGAAGAGACAGTGGTCAAGGCCACACAAGCACCTGCTAGTTCCTGAATCCAACTTGATTCTGGAGGAGAGAGCAGGGACAAGGTCAGGGGACCTGGACAGTAGTTCTGCCTGTAGCTCCCCGAAAAGCCTGTCTTCCCTGCACCGGCCAATATTATCCCCACAACAAAAGAGTCCTATGTGTCACTGTAAAGTCCACCCGTGTGGTGACATAAGATTGAAGAGAAAAAGGCAGTGGTGTCACAAGAAGACGACCACCGGGAGACAACCACCGGGAACTCCACAAGACACAAGGGGCCAGGGCAATTTCATGCTCGTGTGCTCCTTCATATCTGCTCTGAGGACCCCCTCACGTCCCATTACTTCTGGCCCCATTCCTGGGCCTCATATCCAGGACCTATCTTTGGTGTCTTTCCATCAGTCTGTCCCGTCAGTCTGGGATGCTGCAGACCAGAAGGAAGACGCTCCCACCTGTATGGCTTCATTTGGAAGAGGTGTTGGAAGTCAGTGAAAGCATGAGCAAGCCATTTGGAGAGAAGCCTGAAAACCTGAGAGATGTTTCTGGAGGAATTTGATCAGTCTATCTGCAAAATTTGACCACTGCTCATCTATCTACCCAACTTGATCCCACTTAACAAGTGAAAAGGGCAAAGCCGAGACCAGAAAGCCCAAGTACAGTTCTCTGGCTATTAATTTTTATTAGCTCAGTGAGTGGGGAACCTGACAATCTCTAAACGGAGTTGGAGGAATATGGTCCAATGTTTGGCCAAAATCTAAATTTCTCAAATGACACGATGGATGTTTACTTATAGGTGACATAACATAACATGACACAATTTTTTTCTGAAGTATCAAGATTATTTAATCTGGTACAGAAGTAGGTTGTAGAGTGAAGGTGCTCAGTCAGGCCGAACTCGGTGCACAGAGAGCTCAGACCCAACCAAACTAAAAGAAGGAATGTGAAAGTTGGAAAAAGCATCAACGATCACCCACAAAAATAGAAATTGTGCTGCTGGGTTCCAGAAAGGAGGGGAAACCTGGGTCTCAGGAGGGGCGATGGAATGCAGGACCAGGTGAGAAAGACTTCCAAGAGCCACGTTGCTAGTTGAGGAGGGGAGCTGACCTTTGCCCTGCAGACACTCGGCCCAGGGACAAGGCACACTGGCTCCATCAGGATGTGTCATGGCCCATGTATCATGCTGTCTTTCATGAGCCGGGCCTTGAAGAATACCGAGACCAAAGGAACTGCTCTACTTAAATTTTTTTAGTACACTTTGAAACACTTGGATAATTCTTCTTATTATTGATTCTTATCGGTTTTACATTATGCCATTTAAAAGAAATAATGTTTATTCACTTTTGAGAAAGAGAGAGCACGCACCAGCAGGGAGGGGCAGACAGAGAGGGAGACACAAAATCTGAAGCAGGTTCCAGACTTCGAGGTTAGCACAGACCCCGAAGTGGGGCTTGAACTCAGGAACCCTGAGATCATAACCTGAGTCAAAGTCGAATGCTTCACCGACTGAGCCACTCAGGTGCCCCTACATTATGCCGTTCTTCTTTTATTTACATTATGCCATTCTTAATGAAAGTGTAAAATGTTGGATCTTAGGATACAGCAAAAACAAGTATCAATATTTACCCAGGTGACTGTAGTGGAGTGAAATATTCAAGCTGACTAGCTAGAAAGGCAAAGCCTGACACTCATGCCCATGAAAATATTTCAGGGACTGGTTTCAACAAAATCTCAATGACGTATATTTGATTGTTTTATAATAGACATTGTTTTGGCCTGACCATGTGGCATTTGGTGTGATATTTTAAGTGGTTTCTATTTGTGAATGATTTTTTTGTTTGCTGTTTATGTTAAAGCTTAGAGAGAGGTTGAGGCTTATTTTTAATTTTTATTTATTTATTTATTTATTTAATTTGAGAGAGAATGTACATGAGTGGGAGTGGTAGCAAAGAGAGAGAGAGAGAGGGAGGGAGAGAGAGGGAGAGGGAGAGAGAGAGAGGGAGAGAGAGGGAGAGAGAATCTTAAGTAGGCTCCACACTCAGTGGGGAGCCCAACATGGGGCTCGAACCCATGACCCTGGGGGATCACGATCTGTGCCGAAATCAAGACTTGGATGCTCAACCAACTAAACCACCCAGTGCCCTGAGACTTATTTTTAGTTTTAATCAATTAGTATTTGAGCAATCATAAAGGAAAAAGATCACCTGGACCTGTACAATTTGGTACCTTTTCTAAGATGCGTGAGTCAGATATAAAACAATAAAAAAGGAAATGAATAAATACTATTAAGTCTGTGTGTAGGGGGGCGGTGCACCAGTATAAACATACGGCAGTGTGTAACTTGATATATTAGAGGGAATAAAAGAGGAAATTAGCTCTCAAATTAGAATAAGGTCGAAAGAAATAGAATTAAATTGGAAACATAAATGTGAACTGGCTGTTGGAGAAAAAGAAAATTTCATCTTGGGAAAGGCTAACGCACACCACTTTACTTTACCTTGACTGCTAATGTAAAACATTACAATGTCCACCTGCACGGCCATCTCAACAACAACATCTCAACAACAACATCTCTGTAGCCCCGAGGTTTTTGTCTCTAATACTCTTCTCCACGAAAAGAAACCAGGGCTCCTTGAAAGATGGCTACCTCCTTGCCTGGGCAGGGGAAATCAATATAACCCAGGACATCCTTATTAAAAAAATTTTTTTTTCCCAAAAAGGAAGAATGTTTTCAGAAGCATTTAGGACAATTGTTTTCTAAAAAATGAAGATATTAGGTTTACAGCCAGAGTCTGCGATCATTAACACAAACACACACACAAACACTTAAAAATTACAATTATTCAAATGTCAATCTTTAAGGCATAGAAACGTCTGGAAGTTCATAGAGGTTTCCAAAACAGATGGAGTGTGTGGAAAACCATTTCTGCCAGCCAGTGTAAGTAAGGTCCTTGCTGGCTTTAATTGCATGGGATGTTAGGGGTTGGGAAATGAGGGGAAATAAACTTCGTGGATCTCAGGCCAAAGGCAGTATGAGAATTTCTTAGATTAAAGGGTCTGAAATCAAAGACGCTTACAGAGGGGTAGTGGATGCAAGCACTCATCCACTGCAAGGCAAAGTCCCTCCATTGTCCCAAACACTCATTGAGAGGATGTCCCCTGTCACCGAAAGGCTCTTGTTCTCCTTGCAAGAAACTACAAGGACAGAACAGTGCAGTTATGCAGCCCAGCTTCACTAAACGGGCAAGTACAGGCAAGGTGGGAGAGTGGGCAGGCTGGAGCAGCCCGCGGTGCTGGGGAGCAGGGTGGTCTTCTCCCTTTTGTGCTCGCGTGGGTCTTTGGTCTTGATGAGGTTGCTTCCGATATCCTAAATGTCTCCTCCTACAGGTCAGGATGGGGGGGTGTGGAGCCCAGTACGGTCCTTATCAGAACTGTCATGGCAGCTGTCCCTTGCAAACGGGGTTAAAAACACAATGCACATAAGTTGGCTGGGTTTGAGCCAGCCATAATAACAGCCATAGTAGTTACTGTTGCAGCCATATATATGGTCACCCCTGGGCAGGACGCACCTGCCCAGCGCCTGAGGTGTTACTTCCCTAACGCCTCCCCGCCTATCTCTCTAACACCCCCAGAAGAAATATAATTAGCAACTCCACTCACTTGTAAGGGGTAGTAAAAAGGAAAAAAGAAAAGGAAGAAAAAAACATGCATGTGTGTGAGACAGAGACAGAGAGAGTGAGACAGAGAGAAAGGGATCTAGGGAAGATTTATCAGAGCTGGAGAGTGAACAGAACCTCGCTACTCCCAAACACACACACCCCTCCACATTTTTCCATTTTCTGTTGTTGTTGTTGTTCCTGTTGATTCTTGGGCTTGGTAACTAGGGGAGAATGTGATCTTGGAAAAATGATTAGCAGAACTTCTTGGTCTACTCTGTGTTTCTATATATCCATCTATAATCTGTATTGAGATACTGCTTTGGAAGTTCCCACGAATTTTTTGGGGTTGACCTGTAATTAAGTCAATGTAACATCGTCCCTGGGTGAGTGTTCACACTCTTCTCTATTGCCCGTATTGGTTTATGGGATCTCCCACTGTCTACCCCGGATACTCACAGCAAAGGTATGGCACCTGACACAGTATAATGCCTGAAGTTTAGAAGCTATTAACCATCAGCCATCATGTTTCCATGGATAAAGTGAACATATTAGTATCTTCCTACTATCAGGAAAGTAAAATACATAACATAAACTCTCCCATTTCTAGACTCTGTTTAGCAGGATCCAAGGCTCTTAACGCTAGACTTCGTTCTTTCTAAAGTAACCAACGACAGCAGGGGTTTTTCTACAGCAGCCTAACTCTGTGCCATTTTCCACCACAATTTTTGTAGTTTTCTCATCATCTCCAAAGTTTAGACCAATCCATCTTAGATTTCTCATGAGAGCCACTAATCTAAAATTGTATATAGAAATTATTATAGTACCTCCCCATACCTTCAATTTTGGGGAAAAAAAGATACTACGCATATTTTAGTATAAATCTGTTGGAAAGTCTTAGATTTACAGAATGACTACAAACCTACAACAGAAAATTAAAGTTATCTTTAGAACCTTGACACATTAAAAGAACTATTTTATAGAATGCTCCTCTCTGAGGTTTGTCTGATGTTTTTCCACAAATAGATGGGAGTCAGAGTTTTGGCAGAAAGACAAGAATCAAGTACCTTTCCCAACGCGTCGTAGCAGGGGCACTTGATATCCACATGACTTATCATGGGCAAGGCTAACCTTGAACACTTGGTTAAAGTGACGTGTGTGTGTGTGTGCCACACATGTATGTATTCATGTACACCTATACACATGTGCATATACACACGTACGCACACACACATGTGTATATATAAATGTATAGTGGTATACGCTGGATTTCTCCACTGTAGAGTTCCTATTTTCCATACTTTCAATCTCCTTGAGGAAAGATGATATATATATCCTATTTCCTATGTTGATATACATAAATATATATAATATATACATATGTATATATTATATATATATTGAGTTTTCCTATAAAGAAGATTTGTCTTTACCCTCTCATTCATTCATTCATTGATTCACATCATTATGGGCTAATGCATACTTTTTTCTTTGGGTTATATACTCTAGCTCATTATTCATTTTGAAAAATGCATTTTTACACTTGATTTGTCTAAATTAGAATCCAAATAAAGTACACTCTTTGCATTTGGTTATATCTAAATGTCTTACAAATATATGTAGAAAAACTCCTTTCCTTTTAAAGTGCAGTGAACTTTTTGAAGAAATTGGATAAACTGACCTATAGAATACCCTCTATTCTAGATTAGACTGACGGGTCGTTGCAGTTAACAAGTTCATCTCTTCCCCCAGATTTCCTGTACACTGGAAGTTCGTTCTGAAATCTTGATTAGATTCAAGTTAATTTATTTTGCAAGAACATTACTTGAGTGACACTGAGTACTCCATACTGCACCATCTCAGAAGCTACATCATATCCGGATGCCTCAGCTTTCACAAAAGCTAAAAATGATCGATTGGTTCAGATGATGACAGTGTGCTCTTTTCTTTTTAAAGATCCCTGTCAACCTTCAACTCCTGATTTTTGCCATTCGGTGCCATTGCCATGACATCTCTTTCATTACCAATTATGAAACGATGACTTTCTATTAATCAGCTAAATTCTTCTTAATATAAGAATGTTCCGTCACATACTTAGGTCTAACTCAGTTACCCGGAAATATAATTCACACAAGGAAAAGAAGACAAAGGGTTAATTCATTTCACTTTAATGATCAAGCATCAAAAGAATTCATGAGTGCCTTGGTAACTTTAACTGGTGGTCAAGAGTTTGGTTTTGTTTCTCCTACTCCTTAAAAACAAATTGGTACACACTGGTTTTTAAAATATATTCCATGTTTTTAAATCAGTTGAAGACATCACTTTTTTTGAGTAAAAACTTCCCCACCTTTGACCAGTGGGAGTCTCCCAGGTTGGCTTCCGTGTCTCCTTCGGTGACCCCTTGAGAACGCCCATGCTTGCAGGATCAAGAAGACGTCCCACATTTATTGACACCTCCGGTCCCTAACGTGGGATCAGCTATTTCTACAAGGAGCCCTTACTCCTGTTGGCGGCACAGGGCATTTAAGAATTCTATCTGGACACCAGACGTGGCCACTGCTACCACACTGGCCTACTTGCTTAGAGCTAAGAATGTGCACTTTATTAAAAACGAAGATAGGATGAACTCACAGAGATATTTATGTGTATCTAATTTAAGATCCCAAAGTCTTTATTTAATATATTTGATTTTACATTTACAACCCTTTGCTTTTATCCTGATAACATTGGTGGCAACACCCATGACATAATCAAAGACTTTCTTTATCTTACAATCTACTGTAAAATGGGCTCAAAATAACCAAATCGTATTGCTCTTTGCAGGTCCCTTACGCCTTCATCTTCCAGATTTAAAACATTACATATTCCTCACTTTGCCAAAAGTTCTTAAAATTGATGTTACAGATGAAGGAAATATTGTGGGTGTGATTTACATAGTGAATTAAGGTTAATACAGCCTACAACTGTATTGAGTTGTCCTTGCACTGAACAATTTATGGGAAGAAAATAGCCCAGAACTTTTATTCTACAGAAAAGCTATATCCAAACCTGTTCACCCCAGCAGTGGAACAGATGATTACATGCATTACTTGCCTAACTTCTGCAGATTTTAATTCAGTAACACTGATAAATAACTCACATATCTGAAATCCCTAGGACTCAGTAAAAATCTTTAAAAACCAGGACAGTATTTTATTGTTGTTTTGAATCCCTAGATCCTAATTCACGGCTGGACATTTATGAGACACTCTATAAATATGTATTTAATGAATGACAATAAATCAGGGTACGTATTATGATTAAACTCAACAGTTCACAGTTATCTTTCCTACATTAATCTTCATGGTTTAATTCTGAATTTTAAATTAGTTGCCTTACATTCTCAGATATTTTCCTAAATTATTTTTCATTCACAAACCTGCGATGTTTATCACTTATTCTTCCTTACCATTCATATTTTACAGCATATATTTATTACCTTTTAGATAGCAACCATGGTTTTAGGGGGCTGTGGACAGAGAAGCAAAGGAAAAGGTCAAGGTCAATCTTTCCTGGGGGCTCATTGTGTAGTAGAGAGCGCCAGACAATAAACGAAAAAACGAAAAAAAGAAAGTATCAGTTAGTGAGAAGTCCTTGTAAAGAAACCAATTTACCTAGACAAGTCGGCTTCCACATTCTCTGTAACAAGCACTCCCTGTTTCAAAGGAAAGAGGCTCCATCACCAAGTCTTTCTTCCTGTCATCCTCTGTCATTCTGATTTGCATACTTTCATTCTTTATGCTGCTCTATAAGCACGTGAGGCCCCACCATTCTTTTGTATCTGCCTAGGAAATAGCTCAGCTTGAGGAATTGGAAGAGGGAATTGAAATTTGATTTCTACCAGACACTAACAATGTGACTTCCCGAAAGAGCTTTTACCCATCTGTAAAAGAGACATAGGCACTGACATTTCTTCACAGGGACACTGAGGGAACAATGCCCTATTGTGTGGAAAGCACCCCCATCATACCTGGCCCTCAGTAGGAGCTCCTTAAATACAGCCCCCTTTCTGTTTTCTCCTGTGCCCTCAGACCTCTGCCATTCTGGAAAGTCCCGGGCAGTTGTAAATCCCTCCTTTTCTGAAATCCTATGATAGCACCCCTCCTCTGTCTTCCCAGCTAGTGGATCCTATTATTTCTTGTGCCTATGCTTTTGTCCCCTCAGCCTATCTCAAGCCTTCTGAAAGCAGGTCCTTCCACAACATGACCCTCCTTGTGTCCTCAGAAGACTGAGCACAGTGCTCTGCTGTAGCACAATCCACTTCCTTCCGGAAGTGCTACAGCAGAGAGCTGGCCCGGGAAAGAGACAAACAAGGTTCTCGTTGAGCTCATCTCCTCTCTCAGCAAAGTATGCAGGCTCATTACTTATCAGATGAAGAAGCTATTACTCGCCTGCTATCTAGCTCACAAGGACACTGGTTAAATTTAAATTTCAGGTAAACAACTTACAATCTTTTTACTATAAAGGAGTCCCAAATATTTGGATTGAGTATGCCCATGAAATATTTGGGACATATTTAACTGGGAGTCATATCTTTTTTATTAGCTCAATCTTGCTAGCTAGAAAGTCATCAGCTCGTCACAAAAGCCTGCATGAATTGATGGTGCATAAGATACATCATTGGTGGTGAGGACAGGAAGACTCAGAAAGGTTAGCTTACGTGTCCACGTCCATGGAGCTGGAAAGTGGAAAAGCAACAGGTGGAATATAGGAATCTTGTAAATTCATTGATCAGTGACTTTTCATTATACTCATTTATTGTTTCAGAGGGACAGAAACTGGTCTGGATCACCCAGCAGAAGAACCAAGTGGCACTCGCAGATCTTGGAAGGAAGGAGGTTTCTTTTACACCGATGGGCTCAGAGGAGATCATTCTCCAGAGATGTGAGCCCCGAATGCAGACGGGAACGGTAATTTATAGTGTCACCTTCTGCATTCGTGGCAGCTTTCGCGCGTGTGGCAAATAGGGTAGGAAGAATCGGGAAGAGGAGTCTCTAAGCTAGGAACTAGAGCTTGTTTTAGTCCCGTTGGCCATCTTACGGTGCCGAACTTATTTTCCCAACAGTAGTAATTTGGTGCCTGAGGCAAGCAGGGTGGGAACAAGAATCTGGAAGGGAAGTCTTCAGGCAGGGACTGAAATTCCCTTATTGGTTTGGTTTGTTGGCCATCATGTAACAGATTTTTCCCTAACATCAGGAATTTGGCAACAGAACATGGGCTATGATTAAAGAGAACCAAGTGACTAGTACAGAGAATGATCAAACTCGACTCTTGTTACAAGTGGTCTTTGGAGCCCCTGAGCCGAGTTGTGTCTATGGAGGAAATGTTGGCAGTCACTCCCAGGCATCAGGCCTGTCTACAGACCTCATCTTAGAGTTGGTTTTCACAGCTGTTCTGTACTTTTTCTGCTAAAATAAAGACAGAGGCCAAGGACAAATATTAAAGTATTTGATGAGGTTTTTGGGGTGACAGTGGGGTTCGTGGGGTCCGGAGCCAACAACCAAGAAAGAATTCTTGAAGTCGTCTTTGGTGCAAAAATGTGATTTCATTAAAGCAAGGGGACAGGACCAGTGGCCCTGGCCGAAGAGCTGCCCAGGCAGCATGAGGAGAGACTAGTTATATACTATGGAGCTGGGGGGAGGTCAAGTCCAGGGGAAGTTTCCAGTGAGACTTTCGTATGCTAAATAAGACTCCCAGGATCCTGGAGGCCTAGCTTTTGTCAAACTAGGGTTGTTTGCCCTCTAGCAAAGCATTAGCATTAAGACACAGGGAGTTCCTGGAGAAACGTTTCACTCTGTTGGCCTCAAGAATCTGTCAATGGGCTGCAGGTTATAAGGAAATTTAGTTCTATCTGCCATTTCCTTCTGCCTTGGTTTCCTACATCACTATGGAGGGATGATGCTGGAGCTCTAGGAAACCAAGTCCATAGGTTTCTGGAGATAACCATTGCCTTTTTCTTGTGATTTACTAAGGTATTTGTAAGTAGATGGAGACAGGCCCTCCAGGACTATGATCTCTACCAGTTAACCATTTGTTTTTTTTCCTTTTCCTTTGTTCTTGGGCAGCCAGGAGTGCCCAAGGGATATCACACATATCCTACCTTGTTGGGGTGGGGGGTTCCTGTTTGTGGCCTATCAGCTTGCCTTATGCTCCCTCATCAGTATTGTTATGTCCCCTTCATTAAAGTTGTAAATGGGGTTTAAGGACACCCTGGGATTTATTTCCTGTAATAAACACAACAAGCCTGTGAGCGGAGGCAGTGAGTAGCACAAATTGTTTCATGGGTCCCCATATGACGCAACAGCCTGTGAAAACTGGCTAGAAACGTCATGTTAAGTCTGTTTCCTTCTAAGGTATACTCGAGCCTCTTGTAGATAGGAGGTCTTCCTTTTACTGAGGCTGGGAACAGAAGGGCTGTGGGGGCAGGGGTGGACTTCTGCCTGTAGTGGCTCCCTGGCTTGGAAAGCCGGGAGAAGGTGCCTGTGGGTTTGGGAGTCCATCATAAATCCAACTGATTTGGTTTTCAGTTTAGTGATCTCCCCATGCCAATGTTTAATTCTCCTGCTTCACTCTTCCTGTGCCCCAGCTTTTCTGAGATACTGACATAGAACATTGCGTAAATTTAAAATGTATAATGTGATTATGCATACACACACACACACACACACACACACACACACACATATAAATGATTATCAACAATTAGGTTAGTTAATAACATCTGTCACTTCACATAGGTGTCTTTGTACGTGTGTGTGAATATTCAAAATCTATTCTCCTAGCAGCTTTTGAGTACATAACACAGCATTGTTAAGGACAGTCACCAAGCTATGCATTAGGTCCCCAGAACTTATTCACAGTGTAGCAAGATTCTCGCACAGAGAGACTGGACACGGAGCCTCTTCTTTCTAGGAAGGAGCTTTACTCCTGCCAGCACGGGCTCAGCAGGCTGTGACCCAAAAGGGTGTAGTCTTCCATGCAATTTCTACTTCTTTGTCTCCCATATATGGTGACACATATAGTGTGATTGGACACGGTCCAAGTTACAGAGTCATGTCAGAGCGACGCCTACGTGTATAGGAGTTGATGGGGCCATGTTGCCTTCCTTTGTCCTAGGGAGGCCTCCACCACATTCCTTAGGGAGGGGATCTACCACATTAGGATGAAAAGTTGTACCCTTCGATCAACATCTCATTCCCCCTCTACCCCCCCCCGCCCCGCCCCTGGCAACCATCACTCTACTACGTTTCTCTTCAGTTCAGCGTTTTTAGATTCCACAAATAAGCGAGATCAGGCACTATCTGTCTTTCTCTGTCTGACTTAACTCACTCAGCACAATGCTCCGGGGTTCATCCATGTTGTCATAAATGGCAGCGTTTTCTTCATTTTCCTGACTGAAAGATATTCTATGGTATGTGTCCCATTCTTCCTGTATCCACTTATGTCAATGGACACCAAGGTTGCTTCCATGTCTTGGCTATGGTGAATAATGTAATAAACATGGGAGGCAGACACCTTTTCGATACAGTGGTTTCATTTCCTTTAGATATACACCCAGAAATGGGATTTCTGGTCACATGGTAGCTATATTTTTAAAATTTTTGGAGGAGCCCCCATCCTGTTTTCCACAGTGGCCACACCAGATTGTCTCTCCACCCAGAGCACACAAGGGTTCCCTTTTCTCTACATGCCTACCAGCACTTTCTTTCGCCTGGCATTGTTAAAGAGCCATTCTCACATATGTGAGATGATATCTCATGGTGGTTTTGATTTGTATTCCCCTGAATGGTTAATGCTGCTAACTCCCTTTTTATGTACCTGTTGGCCACATGTAGGTTATCTTTAGAAAAACTGTCTTTTAGTGCCCTTTGCCCATTTTTAATCAGATTATTTGTGTTTTGCTATTGAGTTGTATGAGTTCCTTATATGTTTTGCATATTAACCCATTTAATTCAAAGACCCCTCCACAAAGACCCTGAATAGCCAGAGGAATATTAAGAAAGAAGAACAAAGCCGGAGGCATCCAACTTCCTGATGACAAACCATATTACAAAACTGTAATAATCAAAAGGATATGGTACTAGCATAAATATGGATACACAGACCAATGGAACAGAATTGAGAGCTCAGATATATACCAACACATACGCAGTCAACAATATTTGACAAGTGAGTAAGGAATACTTAACAGGGAAAAGATAGTCTCTTCAATAAATGGTGTTGGGAAAAATGGACATTCGCAAGCAAAAGGAAATTGGGCTCCTATCTTATACCACTCACACGAATTAACTCAAAATGGATTAGACTTAAATGTAAGAACTGAAAGTATAAAATTCCTGCAAGAAAACAGCAAGAAAGATCCCAGTATTGGTGTTGACAATGATGCAAGCACAAACACAAAATAAACTACTGGCCCAACATCAAACTGAAAAGCTTCTGCACAGTAAAGGAATTCATCACAAAAATGAAGAAGCAACCTACAGACTTTCTTTCATTAAAAGAACTCTTGAGAGGTGAAAATAGTCTCCTAAACAAACAAAACCATGCAGATATAGAGCCATCCACATAGCTGTGCCTCAAGATGTGAACATGCCCTATCTGACAAGAGGACCCTAATTACTTTGAGTTTGTTTTTTTTTTCCCCTTCGCTTTTTTTTCCAGCCCCATGAGAGCCATACAGACCATGGCTGGGAAGGTCTTTGGTTATTTGTTTGTTATCAGCTGTGTTTTTAGGAGGGATTTGGGGGGACAATATTGACTCACTTCAGGTTTAGTTGTTGTTAAACTGGACCCTGTATAGTTTGTATGAACAGTATTTGTCTAGAGAAGAGAGGAAGGGGCCTTCTTTACTCATTTATGTTTTCTTAGGGTATGAGGCGTGGGTGTCCATAAGCCAGGTATTTAGCTGGCTTTTCCTGATGTTTCAGAGGGAAAAGTAAATGCCAGGAAGGTGGGTAACCTCATTTCCTGAGGTTCTTCTGTGAATCTTCTCTGAATGCTCAAATTGCTGTCCTTAAATAAGAGAAATTAAAATGATATGAATATGACCTTTACTGATTCTGATTTCCACAGACATATTCATCATGGCCATAGCTCAGGTCAAGCTCCTTGGGCTCTACATGATAATTCAAGAAAGCAGAACAAGAATGGCTTGGATAAGTTTAGCCTTGTTTTGACTTAGCTAGGTTAGAATTCTGGCCATGAGCACTGATGGGAGGGCTCTTGGATTTGGTAAGTCAGCCATTCTTCAGGATAACTAACCAATAAAGAGGAAATATAGAAAAAGGTGTATCCCAGTATTGAGGTGATAGAGTGGTATTTCTTAAGGTGTTTATAAATCTCAACATTTCTGTGCTTCCAAGAGATAAGAAGTTCATGGAAAAAAGGCAAACGTTTGTTAACTCAGTATCTGAGGACACAATATATTGCTGGAACTCTTTCTTCATTTCTGAACCTCATTCATTGAATCTTCTGTGCTAAGCAGAAAGGTACTGAACCAGGAGGAGATCGAAATAGTGATAAAGGAAATTATCACAACTATTGGGAAGGCCCGTGACTTGGTCAACATCATGGTGTGCAAAAGGTCTCGTGCCAGCCAAATATTTATTGACTGTATCTGCAAGACAGGTTCCATCCTTACTTGCAAGTTGGGATTTTCTTTAGGTAAGATTCCTCAATTCTGCTTAAGGAATGTCTCAAGTTGCCCTTGCATCTGGGCACCCAGTTTCTGCTTTCTTATTCACTTTCTGGACAATAAAGGACTAGACAGCTCTTAACATCCTTTATCTACTCACCCTCGGGCTCCCATTCACAGGCCACAAATCACCAGACCTGCTCTCTTTGTTCTCCTTTGCTCTGTCTCTACAAAAGTCTTCTAGTGCTCTGCTCCAATGTTTATACCACATCTTATTCTTTGTTTGAAGTATCTGTTAGAGGGTAGCAATTCAGTCCTCCAGAAATCACTTGAAAGACTTTATTCTGAATTCCCCAAGTAAATACAAGACAAAGACCTTTATTTTGGTCATTAATAGTACACCTTTGTGGTTCCTGAAGGTTCCTGAAGAGAAACTAGAAGAATTTTCCCCTGGCTCCCTCTCTATTCACCTGATTGAGATACGCTCTTAAGCCATTTTGATACGGAGAACTAGGGCAAAAAGAAATGTAGATAAAATTAAGTTTCCTTATAACTCATAGCCTATTGACAAATACAGGCAGAGTATAACATTTCTCCCCAAAGTCCCAACTGTCTAAATGTTAATGTTTTGCTAGAGGGAAAAACAATCTTAACTTGACAATAGGTAGGCCACCAGGATCCCCTGAGTCTTCTGTAACTTTTGGACACTTTTGTGTTGGATTTTGGAAAATCCTTTTGGACACTTCCTTTGTCTTTACCTCCCCCAACTCCATAGTATACAACCAGTCACTCCTCACAATCCCCGGTCAGCTCTTTCTGCCCATGGGTCCTGTCCCCATGCTGTAATAAAACCACCTTTTTGAACCAAAGACATCTAAAAAATTATTTTTTGACCGATAGCTCTTGACCCCCTACTTCAAATCACGTCAATATCTGGCAGTATGTCTCCCACCCTAAAATATGCAATTCACATTTTTTTGATAATAATAAAAACTACAGGCCATTTATTCTGCATAAATAAAGTGCCATTTTTCCCTTCTTCTTATTTTAGTATTTATTATTATTTTAATTTTACTATTAGAAATCTTAGACATATTTCTCATGGTTTTCGTTGTTCCAGATCCAACACTGTTGCTTCAGGAAACATACTAAATGCTAATGACAATAAGGTAACAGTGGACAAAATAGAGTGCTCAAAAAATGTCTTTCCATAACTTGAAACGTTTTGCCCTCTCATTTTCCTGAGGCCAAAGCCCACAGTTCCTAAATTGGCACACATTCTACTTCCCCAGTCTCAGCTCTGACCCCATTTGCACAGCAATCCATGCTCCTGTCACACTGGGCTTCTTCTAGCAAAACACACTCACTCTCATTTCAAGGGCCTTGTACTAAATTGATAATAAGGCCCAGATGTCCTACAGCCCACCTTGCCCGTGGGAGGCAGTGTGTGAAACAATTTAGGTCAAGTTTAATCTGAAATTCCTAAAACTTACAGTTCCTTCCTTCCTCCTTCCCTCCCTCTGTCCCTCCCTCATTTTGGTCTTTCTTTCCTTCCTTCCTTCTTTCCTTCTTTCCTTCCTTCCTTCCTTCCTTCCTTCCTTCCTTCCTTCCTTCCTTCCATCCTTATTTCTTTATTCATTGGTAACTTGGAGTAACTACTGCCAATCACTCTTTCTCATCTTGGGCATATATAACTTTAAAATAAGACTCACCTGGATTTGAGACTCTGGTGAGAAGGGGGTCATGATTAGAAGTAAAAAAAAAAATAAACAAAAGATGTGCAGATATTGGTAAGAGCTATAAAGAAAAACAAAAGATAACAGCAGGATAGGGTAGGTAGCAAATGAGTGAAAGGCTGCCTGGAGTAGGTGATCCATTACGGTCATGCTAATGACATGAATGACAAAAGTCAGTCTTACCTGGATGCAGGGAAAGAAAACCACAAATAGAGAAGATAAGCAAAGTTCTCAAGGCAGCAACAGGCATGGGGTGTGTGAGAAACACACAGGAAAATTGTTTCTGTTGTTGAGCAAGAATGAAATAAAGCCACAGTTGAGGCAGGGACTTGATCACAGAGGTCCTCAAATGGCAATATAGCCACGTGGATATTATTTTAAGTGTGATAAGAATCCAGTGGAGTGTTTCATTCCATGTCAATTGCCCAGAAGGCAAAGTTAATCCAAAGTGTCTCCACGGAGAAGGGATCATAAAATTGTCTGATGGGTGTCTATGCAAGTTTTATTCTTGAGGATATTCATGTGTTTTTCTGTAGATCTTAGTGCAATCACTAAGGGCAGAAGGTTCAATAAATGAAGTTCAGAACTGAAGAAAGAGTTCCTTTTAAAAACGCCACTTTGGCAAACCATAAGGGACTCTTAAAGACAGAGAACAAACTGAGGGCTGGTGGACAGGGAGATAGGCTAGATGTGCGATGGCCTGCCACAAAAGAGGTCAGTTCCGATCAGTGTAGACTGAAGTAGGTAGAGAATATCTTTCATGTTCAAAAAATTTGAGATGGATCTTGAATAATAGATACAGTTTAGCCAAAGAGAAGAGAGGGGAGAAGGAAGGAGGGAAAATATTCTAGTTCTTCCACAAAAATCAATGAATAAAAAGCTTACACCTGTTCTTGCTCACTGCTCTGGGGTTTTGTTCTTTTAATCATACCTTGGGTGAGAGTCAATTCTCCATCCCCTCTGCTTCTTTTCAGAAATTCCTCCCACTGTCCATTAGTAAGAGAGAGTACAGAAATAGTTCTGGTCAAAATTAGCAGGTAAACAAAGAGCTGACTGATCTTCAAAAGTGTAGGTCTGACTATGCTGTGGGTGTATGAGAAGAAGCGTGATACATCTGACCTGCTTTTGTTCTGAAGATTTATCCACCATGAGACAAGGGCGGGGGGCACACTTGTCTGGCTCTCATCACCAGGGACACAGAGTGTGACCATGTTCCAGGGTTAATGGGCCCGGCCAGGACATCACTGGGATGAAAAGAGTACTTGAAGACCTGGGCTATGTTGTGCTTGTAGAAGGGACTCACAGCCATGGGGGAGAGCCCCTTCCCTGTGTAGTACGTATGCACCCACACATCCGGAAGTGCATAATGACTAACCAGCTTTGTAATATGAAGCTGGTCATTTAACTTCTCTGGAACTCGTTTTCCAAAATGCTTATTTATTTATTTTGAGAGAGAGAATGAGTGGGGGAGAGAGGGAGACAGAGAGAATCTAAAGTAGGCTCCGTGTTGAGCACAGAGCCCAATGCAGGGCTCAATCCCACAATTCTGAGATCATGACCTGAGCCGAAATCAAGAGTTGGACCCTCAACCAACTGAGTCACCAAGGTGCCCCTGTAATTATTTCTTTCTTTTCTTTTCTTTTCTTTTCCTTTTCTTTCTTCGTTTGTTTTTTTTGTTTGTTTCTTTCTTTCTTTCTTTCTTTTGGAAGTATGTTGGAATCTATTGTTATTATTATTAATTTTATTATTATTACTTTATGAATATAATTTATTGTCAAATTGGTTTCCATACAACACCCAATGCTCATCCCAACAAGTGCCCTCCTCAATGCCTATCACCCACTTTCCCCTCTCCCCCATCCCCCCCATCGACCCTCAGTTTGTTCTCTGTATTTAAGAGTCTCTTATGGTTTGTCTCCCTCCCTCTCTGTAACTATTTTTTCCCCTTCCCTTACCCCACGGTCCTCTGTTAAGTTTCTCAAGATCCACATATGGGTGAAAATATATGATACCTGGACCTCACTTTCTTAAAATTTCAGATGAAAATGTTAGAGCCCGTATCTATAATCCATAACTCCTTTGAGTGGTGTATATACACACATATAAGTACACACACACACACATACACATATACATATGTAAGTGTGCGTGTGTGTATATATGTGAGTCATAATACTGTCATTATTACTGCAGTTACTTTATTATTATTAAACCAAAAATTGCTCACTTTAGACATTACACAAGCAAGCCACGCATGTGCACACACACGCACACACACACGTGTGCACACACACATATATGCAACACATACACACACTTTTTTCCAGAATGCTATGATGTGGTGGGAGCTGGGCAAAGTGGTCCCGGGAGGCACTGTCGTCAGGGCATGACACTGGGGTGTGTGGGTATGCAGAGGGCAGACACCCTCACTCCTCTTCTCCTGCTCCCAAATCTCTTCCAATCTCCTGCTGGTGTTCAGGTTTGCTGATAAGGGAGCCCCAGGAGCACAATCCACAGAGTGACAATACAAGGATGATAAGAGCAAAGGAAGGACCTAGGAAATTCAAGTAAAAAATACCCAGCACAGGAGACACAGCAGGGAGGACAGAGGAGTAGGAAATGCCAAGAATCTGAAGAGATGATTTCAGAACTCTGCAGCATCCAGGGAGCAGCCCTACTGGTGGGTTGCTGTTCATTTCCACCAATTTCAGCTGTGGATGTAGTGTTACCTAGCGATGCCCCCTCCCTCCTCCACTCCCACGGCAGGCAGCTGTGGGGACCGCAGCCTGCATTGTTGGTGCCACTTGGAGGGCCTACGGGGAGCAATCAGGACCTGATCCTCCAAATATCAGGGCTCTGTGTTCTCTCCACGTATTTGCTCTGTTGGATCCCTCACTGGTCGGCAGAGAAGCTGGCTGCCATTGTTTCAATCCCCATGGACTAAAGTGACTTCCAGAAAATTTAACGGAGCTGCACCTGCTAGCTGTTGTTTGGTTTGTTTTGTTTTGGACATTAAAAAATTTAGGAAAGCACTGCTTGTGCCCATGATCAGAAAATACCTGAGAAAACCTTAAGCTTTCACCTTAAGCAGATCTCTGGCCCAGAAATAAACCAAGCAATAATGACAACAACAACAACAACAACAACAACAGGAACAATAACAACTGCCATAAACCCTGGGGGACAGGAAAAACGTGATTTTCAGAGTTATAACATTATACAATTCAAATATCCAGTTTTTAATGAAACATCACAAGGTACATGAAGGAAAAGGAAAGTATGTGCCATTCAAAGGAACAGAATGAATGTAAAGAAACCATCCCTGAGGAATCCCAGGTAGAAGACTTATCAGACAAAGACTTTAAACAATTTAAAGATATTCAAAAAGCCAGAAGAAGACATGGGCAAAGACAGGAACAACATATATGAACAAAGTGAGAGTAGGGAGCCAGAAAGTATTTCTGAAGCTGAAATGTAGGAAAACTGAATAGGACAGGAAAATAAGACAGAAAATTAATAAAACCAAAACTTGCTTCTTTGAAAAAACTGGCAAAATTGACAAATGTTTAGTCAAACGGACAAAGAAGGAAAAATGAAGTTTCAAATAACTAAAATCAGAAGTCAAAGTGGGGACATTACTTCTATCCTTACAGAGATAAAAAGGAATATAAGAGGGTACCAGAAACAACTGTGCACCCATAAACTGAATAACAGATTATAAAATGGTCAAATGCTCAGAAACACACAACGTAGTAAGACTCAATTGTGAAGACAGAGAGATTCGGAATAAACCTACACTACTAAAGAAACTGACTTAGCAATCCAAAACTGAACAACAAAGAAGTCCTGGACCAGAGGTGAATTCCACCAAACATTTAAAGAAGTAACACCAATCCTTTCCAAACTCTTAAAAAAAATGGCGAAGAGTAGGGGGTGCCTTCTAACTTTTTCTGAAACCAGAATAATAAAATTACATAAAGACATCATAAGAGAAGAAAATTACAGGCCAATATCCCTTCTGCATATAGGTGCAAATATCTGCAAAATACTACCAAATCATGACTAACAGCATATTAAAAGGATTATTCCCCCCGATAAGTGGGATTTATCACAAAAAGGTAAGGGTGTTTCAACATTAAAAAAATCCATCAATGTAATATATGATTTTAATAGAATGAAGAAAAAAAACAGATGATAATCTCAAATGATGCATAAAAGAGCATATGACCAAATCCAACATCCTTTCATGATAAATACTCTCAGGAAACTAAGAATAGAGGAAAAATTTCTCAACATGATAAAGGGTATATATGAAAAACCCACAAATAACATCTCAATGGTGAAAGATGGGAAACTTTTCCACTGAGATCAGGTACAGTACAAGGGTACTTGCACTGATGCTATTCAACGTTATATTGGAAATTATAGCCAGAGCTATTAGATAAGAAAATTAAATAAAAGACATCCAAGCTATAAAGAAGTGAAGTTATCTCCATTCACAGATGAAATCCCAAAGAATTCACAAGAAATCTACTAGAACTAATAAACATATTCAGCAAAGTTGCAGGGTATGACACCAACACAAACACAAAAATCAGCTTTGTTTCTGCACAGCACCAATGAACATCTGAAAAGAAAATCAGGAGAGCAATTTCATTTACTATACCGCCCCCAATAATTAAATATTTAGGAATGAATCTATCCAGGGACATGAAAGACTTATCTACTGAAAACTAAAAACATTGCTGAAGAAATTAAGAAAGATCTAAATAAATGGAAACAGAGTTCATTTTCATGGATAAGAAGACAATGTCGTTAAGATGTTGGTACTACACAAATTCATTCACAGCTGTAACATAATCCTTATCAGAATTCCAAGAGACTTCTTATTGTGTTTATTGATTTTGCAGAAATGGAAAAGCTGATTCTCAAAATTATATGAAACTACAAGGGGCCCTGAATAACCAAAGCAATGTTGAAAAAAAAAAGTAAAAAGAATAAAGTTAGCAGACTTATACTTCCCCACTTCGAAGTGTACCACCGAGCTACAGTAATTAAAACAATACACTTGTTTGGCATAAGAACAGACATATAGATCAATGTAATAGAATACAGCACCCAGGAATAAACCCCTGGATGTATGATTAATTGATTTTCAACATGGGCACCAAGACTAATCAAGGGGTGAAACACACTTTATTCTTGACAAATTCTTGCTAGGAAAATTGGGTACCTAAATGCCAAAGAACAGAGGTGCATCCTTACCTTACACCCTATGCAAACCTAACTCCAAATGAATCGAAGATCTAAGTTTGAGAGCTGAAACTATAAAATTCCTGGAGAAAGACATTATAGAAATCTCTATGACATTGAAAACAACTTCTTGGTTATGTCACAAATAGAATAGGCAATAAAAGAAAAAAGATAGATAAACTGGACTTCATGAAAATTACAAATATTTATGCCTCACAGAATATGATCAACAAGTGAAAGATAATCTACAGAATGGGAGAAGATATTTGCAAACCTTAGACCAGATGAGGGATTAACAATCAGAATACATAAAGAACATCTAAAACTCAGCAACAACAACAAAATAAATAATCTGATTTAAAAATGGGCAAATGACTTGGATAGTCATTTTTCAAAAAAAAGATATACAAATGGTTAATAAGCAGATGAAAAGATGCTCCACACCATTAGTCCACAAGGAAGTACAGGTTGGAAGAGTGAGACGCCATGTCACATGTTCCAGGTGGGCTATTAAAGCACACACATACACACACCACAAATAACAGATATCAGTGAAGACGTGGAGAAGTTGGAAATCTGAACATCGCGGGTAGGAATGTGAAATTGTGCGGCCACGATGGAGAACAGTTTGGTGGCTCCTCAAGATGTTATACTATCATAAAAGTCACCACTTCCACCCCTAAGTATGTACCCAAAAGAACTGAAAGCAGGGATTTGAATAGATACCTGTACACCAATGCTCCCTGCAGCCTTATTCCCAGAAGCTAAAAGGTGGGAACACTCTAAATACCCAAAAACAAATGAACGGAGAAGCAAAATGTAGTATATCCATAAAATGGAATGTTCTTCAGCCATAAAGAGGAATGAAATTTTGATATATGCTATAGCTTGAATGCATCTGGAAGGCATATTTAATGAAATAAGCCAGATACAAAAGGACAAGTCACATGACGTACCCAGAATAGGCAGATTCATAGAGAAAGAAAGGCGAATAGAGGATATCAAGGGCCAGGAAAACAGGATAAGGACGAGGTATTGTTTAATGGGTATGGAATTTCTGTTGGAAACGATGCAAGTTTTGGGTATAGATAGTGATGATGGTTATACAACACTGTGAACGTATTGAATGTTGCTGAATTGTACACTTCCAAGTGGTTAATGTGACAAATATTGTGCCAGGCACTTTACATTTATACTTTTATTGCTCAAAGCATGGATGGTAGAAAGGGTAGGTATTATGATCTGATGTTTAAAGATTTACTCTCTTTCAGACCATGGATTTGGAGCTAAGGACATCTGCTGCGTGCCCAGAGCACAAGTCCTCAGACAGCGCGTTCTTGGCGTTCGTGTCTCATGGCATCCTGGATAGAGTCTGTGGGACGAGGCACAGAAATGAAAAGCCAACACGCTACCTTATGATGCCATCTTCCAGATTCTCAACAACCACAATTGCTCCCACTGAAGGAAAATACCCAAGGTCATCACCCAGGCCTGCAGAGGTGGTAAGTTCAGATGGGGTCCAGCCCTCAGGGAAGTATGTGTCATGCAGGCTGAGGGCTACACTGTGGTTCACATGTAGTGAAAAGGAGCCCACAGCTCACTTTTGTGCTACTGTACCAAACAGATGTCTTTGGAAAGAGTATTCAGAGGGTGGAAAAAAGAAACTGGTATCCAGCTTAAACAGAGACATCATCCACCTTCAATAAACCATAAGAGACAATGATGGTATTAACTCTAAATTATCTTTACATAGAATTATTAAAACTGTGGCATGAAATGGCTTTAATTTCAACATCTGCTGATCAAAATTTGATGATCCCTGAGCCTCAGGTATTTCACATGACAGAGATCAACATTTAATACAGAGCTACATGAATGGAAAAATCCAGACCCAAACGTCTTCATTTCACAAGACTCCATTGATATGGCATTAGAAAAACGGCAAAGGTATGGGGACAAAACCAGGTCAACGATGGTCGGGGGGGGAAAGAAGAAGGGTCGTTTCATACCTTGACTGTGGTGGTGGTTACATGACTGTATATATTTATCAAAAGTAATTAAACTGTGCACGTTAGAGGTGTGTTTGGAGGCAAGGATTGGAGGAATGAGGCCAGCTTGCCTACATGGTTTATCCCAGGAAAGCACATGAGCTGAGCTACTTGAAGGGTGCCTGTGAAGGAAGGGAGGGCCCGTCCAGGTTCCGGCAGCCTTCTTTTCTAGCTTCTCTCTGGAAGCCCAGTCTCCCCTGAAGCTCTGCCCCGCCCACAGAGACACCAGACCGCCATATCTCTGAGTACGGGATCACCCAACAGCCTCAGAACAGCAGTGGCTTAGTGAGTGTAGTACACACAATGGCATTGCTTTTGCTGCTCAGAAGAGGTGTTTTTTGTTTTTCGTTTTTCTTTCTTTTTTTAAAAGAAGAGGACATGACCTTTTTTTCAGAAAGCATATTTTCTGGCTTGGAAAATAAGAAATCTAGGTATGAAATATTGGTAAAAAATCATCAAATAATTAGTAGCATCTGGTAAAGTGAGATTATAACCTAGAACCTAGGGAGAGCAAAGAGTTTGAGAGGATCACTTCTTAAAATCATCATATTTAAGGTGATGTAATTTTTTTTTTTAAAGATAGTATGATAGAGAGAGCTCCAAGGCTTGGAAAAAGGCAGACAGAATTTCTAAAATGCTCAAGCAAAAGTTCGAGTCTTACCTAATATATATAATTTTATTTATTTTATGCAAATACATATATATGTATGCACGCATTTTATATATAGAAATATAAACATGTTGCACACAAAATAAATTTATATGTAAGTACACTGAATTTACTCTTTAGCACATCTGTATTAGGTAAACACTATTATCTCACTCACACAGAAAAGGGAAGTAAAGCTCACAGAAGTCATAAACTGCCTGAGTAAACACTGGGCATTTGACGAGATATAAATCCAAGTCTGTTTGGATGTTTAGACTATTTTAGCTCAACCAACAAAAAAAGTCTATATTATTTAGAACCTTGGACCATTCCAAAGTCACAAACATGTAGGCTTTTGTTCCCAGGAATGGGCTACTAAAAAACCAGAATCCAGCAGCCTTAGCAAAAGCAATCTCAGTCTATGACTAATCTAGGAATTGGACCACCCAGTGTTAACTTACAAAGAGTATCCAGAGGGGTACAGGATGGCTGGCTTGGTATCTGAAGCAGGGATTACTGATATGTTATTAAAGCACCTTATGAGACAGACAGATGTGGGTTTAATAACTACTTCATCAGTCTATAGCTGTTCTACCTCCAGAAAATTTTTTAACACTAAAGGAGAAAACATTTGCTAGAAAATATTATCTACAGTATCAGTCTAAATTTAATCAGTTTTACATTTTGAACCTCAGAACTATGATTCTAGAACCCGCTCCCTTCATCTGTGATCCTGTAACCCTTACAAAGTATCTTTTATAGTTCAATCTAAGTTCATCAAGTTACTCTGTATATAAAGCCAGGCACAGAAATCTTTGTTTTTCCTACCTCTGTAAGCCTGTGTGGAGATAAATACAATATATGACTTTTTTTAAAGAAGGCTGTAACTCAAAATGCATAATTTCCCTTATGCACAGACAATGTTTCCTGGAGAAGGGCAAGTGGCCCCACTGTCATCATCACACGACTCAGAAATTATGTTCAAAAATATTCTGTCCAGTGGTATTGTCATCTGACAGAAATATCTGTGATGGTAACTACTGTATTACCTCTTATTCTGTTTATTTCACAAGCCAAAATCAATGTATAGGAAAACCCACCTGCATATTTTACACAAATGAGAGGACATTATCCATACTGCAGCACATCTTGCCTTGTAATTATTTGCAAATAATTCAAATAATTGCAACTAAGTTCTGGTAGGCAAAGAGAGTTAATATGTGTTAAATTTCTATATCCAAAATATTTTAAAATGTGGGTTATAAGAAAGTGAAAGAAATATAGAATGCAGAATATTATCAAGAAAAATATGATCTATGAAGATCACATGTGGTATAGAACAATATTTCCTTAAATGTTCAGATTATGGAAAAAATTTTGGAGTAAACACTTATTTTTGATAAATACTTACTCACACCCTTTACAAATAAGAAATAGGGCTACCTGATACAGGTGAAACAACAAAAGATAACAGACAGAGTCCTTCCTTGCTTAGCTAATATTCCAGTAGGAGATATAAACAGTAAACGACACTATATTAAAAAATATGCCATTTCCAATTTCTATGGAATAAGAGTTCTGTGAGAAAGAACAAAGGAAGAATCCCATGTAAAATATGATCATCCATAAAGTGAAAGTTTGTGAAATAATCCACCAAAACTCACTCGTAACTGGTACAGAACTCAGTATTTGCAGAAAGGGACAATAACCAATTAGTGCAACAGTATTCCATATGTTCAAACACTTAGAGTCATGGAAGATATTAAAAGATCTAAACTGCATTTGAGATAGAAAGCTAGAATGTGTGAGTGGAAAGTACACTGGATGGCATTAATAGCTGGTCAGATGATTTAGAAGAAAGATGCATGAACTTGAGGAGACTACACAAAAAAAAGCACAGAGAACAGAAGCTGATAACAGAAGAGACAAAGGGTCAGTGAGCTGTGGGACACACTATGAAGGCGTAAGATATTTGTAAATGGTGCCCTGCAGAGGAAGGAGCAAAATAGTAATATTCGAGAAAATAATGGCCAAATGTTTAACAAATGTAATGAAAACTACAAGCCCACAGATTTAAAAAGGGCAAACTTGGGGCGCCTGGGTGGCGCAGTCGGTTAAGCGTCCGACTTCAGCCAGGTCACGATCTCGCGGTCCGTGAGTTCGAGCCCCGCATCAGGCTCTGGGCTGATGGCTCAGAGCCTGGAGCCTGTTTCCGATTCTGTGTCTCCCTCTCTCTCTGCCCCTCCCCCGTTCATGCTCTGTCTCTCTCTGTCCCAAAAATAAATAAAAACGTTGAAAAAAAAAAAAGGGCAAACTTGAACTATTAAAAAAATGGAAAATTCATATAGCAAGGTCCATCATTAAATTTCTCTAAACCACTGATAAAAAGATAGTCCTAAAAGTAAAGAGAGGAAAACAAATAAAGAGAAATAGAACCATGCTACATATAGAGAAACAAGGTAAAGAACAGCAGCAGATTATTTATCAAAACAATCCATGCTAGAAAACAGCAGTGAAAGACAAAAACAAAGAAACCAAAAAAAGTCATCGGAAAAATTGTAAGTTGAGAAAAACAGAAAATATTTTTCAAAATCAAAGGTGAAGTGAAGACTTTTTCAACTGTACAATAGCTGAAATATTCCAACATGAACTGTAAGAAATGTTAATGTAAGTCATTCAGACAGAAGGAGATGATACCATATGGAAATACAGATTTATCGAAATGATACAAAGTTCCAGAAATGGTAACCACATGGAAAAAATATATATAAGATATAAGATATAAGATATAAGATATATATTAAATTGTATTATTAATATAATAAATATTATGATATTTAATGTTATATGTTATTACTTAAAAACATCCTTCAAAGGAAACTCGATGGTTACTCTGAAATAATAACGTGTGTGGTGAAACTATAACAAGCTAAATTTGTACATTATAAACACTGAGTTAACCACTAAGAGAACAAAATAAAAAATTATAGCTAATAAGCCAAAAAAAGACATAAAATAAATCATAATACCAATCCAAGGGAAAGCAGAAACACTGGAAAGAAAGAAAAAAAGACCAGATAAAACAAATTTTACAAAGTGGCAAGATAGGGGTGCCTGGCTGGCTCAGTCCATGGAGCATGTGACTCTTGATCATGAGTTCGAGTCATGAGTCATGAGTTCAAGTACCATATTGGGCACAGAAATTACTTAAAAAATAAACAAATAAATAAAAAGAAAAAGTAACAAAATAGATTTAAACCTAACTTTGTATATAATTTCATTAAATGTAAGTGGTCTAAACACACCAATTAAATGTTAGATATTATGAGATTGTATTAAAAAACCCCACAAGACTCAACTATACGCTCCCCACAGCAAACACACTTTACATATAATGAGACAAACAGGGTACAAATAAAATAACATAAAAAGTATATCATGCTAACACTAGTCAACAATAAAGTGGAATAGATTAGATTCAGATAAAGTACATTTCTTATCAGAGAATATGAGCAGGAATAAAAATATGTAAACCCATAAGGATGAAGGGATCCATCCATGGGGAGGACATAAAAATTCTAAACACTTAGACACTTAAAAGCAATTTTAATATATAAGAATCAAAAATGGATAGAACTGCAAAGAGAAATAGACAAATGTACAGTTAAAGTCAGCGATTTTGTTAACCTTTTCTCAATGATCGACAGAAAGGGGGCACAAACAAATCAAAGAAAATAGATAAGATACAAACAACATAATCAAACAACTTGACCCAACTGGTATGTATAAAACTGTCAAAAATAGAATACAACCTTTTCAAGTACACATGGAATAGTAACCAAAATAAACCATATTTGGGGCCACAAAACAGGTCTAAATAAACTTAAACTATTTCCAGTCATACAAAATATGTTCTCTAACCAAACTAGAATACAATTAGAAATCAATAATGGGATGGTCTGTAGAAATCTCCAAATATTTGATATTAAATAATACATTCTATAGAGTACAGGGATCAAAGGAGATACTGAAGTAGAAATTAGCAATCAATTTTAATTGAATGTTAATTAAAACATATTAAAAACTGTGGGATGCTACTAAAGAAGCTTTCAGGAGGAATTGTAAGCACTATATGATAAAATTAATAAGAAAGTAATGTCTCCAAACAATGACTTCATCGTCCACCTTAAGAAACTAGAGAAAGAACAAATGAAAAGAAATCTAAGACAAAAGGAAATAAGAAAGACAAGAATGGAGATTCATAAACAAGAAAATATAAAAGCAATACAGAAAGCAAATGCAATCAAAAGGTGGCCCTCTTAGAAGATTAATAAAATTGGTAAAACTCCAAAAAGACGGAACAGGAAAATAGAAACAAAAATTACTATTATCAGGAAGGAAAAGATGACATCACTATGATCCTACAGATGGTAGAAGGACAATAAGGGAATATAATTAACAACACTTTGTAAATGATTACTATAACTTACATGAAATGAATAAACTCCTTGAAATACTCAGACCATTAAAGCTCAATAAAGAAGAAATAAATAGCCAGAAGAGCCCTATATAAATTACACAAATTAAGTTTGTGCTTAAAAACTTTCCCACAAAGAAAACTCCAGGCTTGAAAGGCTTCAGTTGTGAATTATACCAAACATTTCAGGAAGATATAATAAAGGTTCTATATACACTCCTCCAGATAACTAAAAAGTAAGAAATACTTCAGAACTCATTTTATGGGGCCAGCATTTCACTGATAACAATACCAGATAATGATATAATAAGAGTGGCAAAATACGGACAAATATTCCTCATGAATGTAGATACAAAATTCCCAACAAAATTTAAGCAGGCATTTCCAACAATATAATATAATATAATATAATATAATATAATATGATATGATATGATATAATAAATATAATATAATATATATACACAAACATATAAAAATAAATATATAATATAAATATAAGTAATATATAATATAAATATATAAAAATAAATATATAATTTTATATATAAATAAAATATACATATATGTGTGTGTGTGTATGTGTACATATATATATATATATATGAAATACCTCATAACCAAGTATGGTTTATCCCAGGAATGCAAGGAAGGAAGGAAGGATGAAAACCTATGTGGCCATTTCAAGACCCAGAACAACCATTTGACAAAATCCAACACCTTTTTCTTAATAAAAGACCCTCAGCAACTTAGGAGGAAAACTATTCTTACAGTGATGAAGAATTGCTATGAAAATTCTACAACTAATAACATATTTGATGGCATAAGACTGAATGTTTACCCGATGAGATCAGAAATGAGACAATGGCATGCCTAAGTCCCTTCCATAAAAATGGAAATCACAATAGCACCTATCTGGTGGAGTTGAGGCACAACCTAATGAAACGTTCCTTAAGAGTCCCCCAGCAAGGGCTCTGCCACAAAGAAAGCAAGTGTTGGAGGAAGGCTGGTGACAGCCTGCACAGTGACGGGGAGAAGCAGTTACACACACACACACACACACACACACACACACACACACACCCCTTGGAGAAACTGAGATAAGACAAATACAGAAAAATGTTAACAGTTGGAGGTGGACGTAATGTTGTTCACTGTACTGTTTCCTTTCTGTCAGTTTTTCTGTATGGTTGAAAAAAAACAAAGCCTCATAGTAACAAGTTTTGAGGAAAAAACTGGAATCCAGACTCAAACATATAAGGGCAACTGATTTGTTTGGGAAACACTATGAGTGCAATTCAGTGGAGAAGGGAGAGCTTTCAGTGAATGTTTCAAACACAACTGGACCTCCCTATATAAATAGTAAACTCCTATTCACCCGAAAACTCTATGTAAAAATGAATCCCAAATCTGCCAGATACCTAAATATAAAACCTATAATTAGGAATGTTCTACAGGAAAAGTGAGGAGAGATTTTTTTGCGACCTTGGGTTATATATACAACTATTTGCCACAACATCAAAAGCACAGTCTCTTAAAAACAATAAATTTGACTTTATCAGGAAAAAGGTTGTTTCCTCATCTAAAGTCACATTAAGGAGACTGAAGAGACGATTCTAGATTGGGAGAGAATATTTAATTTTTTCATAATAGAAAAAAAACGTTTATTCATAATATATAAAACTTTTATACACAGTATATGAAGCAAACCACTCTCAATAGTCAAACTATGAAACTAAACCACAAAAGCTTTGAACAGACAATTCACACACATACATAAAACACAAAAAGGCTTACGGCAAATCAGTATGTAAAGATTTTCAGAAGTCATGAGGAAAAAGCAGATTAAAACTGAAGTGATTAATAATGAACACTTTTTAGAATGGATAAGATACTGATATCTGACAGTGGTTAATCTCTAGCATGTGTTTGGTGGGGTTAGTACATGTGAATTATCATTTATTTGAAAAGTCTGTATACCATTTAAACCCTGTATTTAAACCTTTGCCTCTGTGTGATAGAACATACCCTTTGACTTTTTGCCTCGGTTTATCAAGAATTAGCTTTACTGTGGTATAATTTGCACACAATAAAATGCACCCTACGTTGGGTATAAAGTTCAGTGTGCTTTGCCAAATGCACACCCTATCAAAGTCTACTTTCAGAATATTTCCATCATCTTAACAAGTCAAACTACAGTCAATTGCACCAGTCTAAGGTCAAGGAAACTACTGATAGCATTTCTGTAAGCAGAGATCAGTTTTACTAGTTCCTTATGTTCATGTAAAAGGAATTGTATGGTACGTACTGTTTGCGTAAATGTTCTTCTGATCAATAAAAAACTGTTAAGGGTTTTCTACTTTCATGAATATAGAAGTAAGTAGTTTATATGTTTTTAGGGTATAAACATTATTCAGCATTACACTGTATCAATATATATGTTTGTCCATTCACATGCTGATGGGTATCTGGGCAATTTACAGATTTTGGCCACCACAGTGATACCTTATTGTGGGTTCCATTTGTATTTTCCTGATGATTAATGCTGTGGAACATTGCTTCACATACTTGGCTGTTTGTGCATCTTCCTTCTGTCCACATCATTTGCCCATTTTTTACTGAGTAGTTTTCCTTATTGATTGCAAGGATTTAAATAGTCTTGCTACAGCACGTTCGGCAGATACATGTATTAGAAATATTTTCTTTCAAGTTACTGCTTGTTTTTAATTTTTGATTGGTATCTTGAGGAGCAAAATTTTTTAATTTACAATGATTAATTTATCTTTCCTCCCTTCCCCTTCCTTCCTTCCCTCCTTCCTTCCTTCCTTCCTTCCGTGGTCTGTGATTTTTAGGTCCTGTGCTATGGGTTTGAATCATGTCTCTTTTCCTGTTGACAATATCAAATGGATATAGATCCTTAAATCTACAGTGTATTTATTTCAACAGCACAGAATTGTGTTTTATTTTTTAATACATTTTAATAATCTGTGTCTTTTATTCAGAATGCACAAATAAAGTAATGATATTTAACTTAAACATTTATATTTAATTTGGTTCAGTTCAAATCTGACATCTTGCTGGTTGTTTTCCATACGTCTTATCTGTTTTTCTTCCTGCTTTCTTTTGAATTGAGTATTTCTATTTAGTGTTGATTTGGCTTATTACTAGCTATACCACTATTTTTTAGTGGTTTCAGTGGTTTTTAGAAGTTGCTATAGATTTTACAATGTACATCTTTAGTTTAT
The DNA here is from genome assembly GCF_018350155.1 of Leopardus geoffroyi. Classification (NCBI taxonomy): domain Eukaryota; kingdom Metazoa; phylum Chordata; class Mammalia; order Carnivora; family Felidae; genus Leopardus; species Leopardus geoffroyi. The sequence continues at coordinate 3,060,295 of NC_059329.1, read as the reverse complement.
TACGTTTTACTTCCAAATATTATTCTTACATAAACATAAGTAGCTTAATGTTGGGTAAGCGCAAGCATGGCACTGGGAACCAGTATAAACACCTCTTTACGTTATGTTTCCTGGACTAGTAGAGACATATTTGGGACATGACAATGCTGAAGCTATTCATTGTTATAGCAATTACTACACCTACGGCCACACCTACTGCCTACACCTAGCCACCCGCATTTCTCTCTGTTTGGCAGAAAGTCATGAGTCTAGGCCTTGTGTATCTACTTCCTGAAGAAAGTTACCTGTCCATCATAATTTTTTTTAAATCACTCTGTATTCCGATATATATAATTTTAATCACTAGGTATCTATGTGCCACTTATTGTGAAAACCAGTTTCCCATAGGAGGAGGGTTAGGGTTGTCTGGAGAGTACAGGAGAGGAGGAGGAACTAAATAAGTTTAATGGAATACACTGCGTTTGAGCTAAGGCTGCTACAATGGTGCATACCCTCCAAAGTTAGTGGCCATGCAGTCCTTTTAAGACGTGGTAGCATACCTGTCATTCGTTGCCTGCCTCAAACTCTAGACTTCTGCCAGTTCCCTTCTTACTGCTTTAATCTCATAATATCCCAGGTAGTAGTCAGGATTATGACTCATCTATGGGATAGTCCCAGTCTAGCAACCACACCACATTCCCAGCGTTGAACACCTAGGATAGCCCCAGATCTTAAGAATAAGCTGAAGATTATTATTATCCAGACTGGATAATGGAATGAAAACTTTGTGTTGTCTTAGTGTAGAAAATATAAAATAATTTGCAAGTTAACCTTTGTGCAGTGCTTTGTAATTACCCAGTCCTTATGCTCTGGGGGAAATATCTCTTGGGACTTTCCCTTTGTGGTATACTCTCTTTTGTCCCAGTGAATATTCAAAGTGGAGAATGTGTTCCCATATTTTATTGCCATATATATATATATGTATATATATATACACACACACGTATATGCATATATATAAAATGTATATTTATTGTTTTATATACATATATGTATATATGTGCATGTGTTTTTACATGTATATATGTGTGTGTATATATAAAATATTTATTGCTTTATATATACATATGTGTATATATGTATGTGTATATATATAAATATACTTATTGCTTTATATACATATATGTATATGTGTGTGTGTGTATATATATGTGTGTATATATATACTTTTCTCAAAACCTATTATGGTAAATTAGCATTATGTTTAGAATTGGAGAAAACATCTTTAGATGTTTGTAGAAAAAAGAAGTAAAGGTGTGTCGCTAATGGTGTGTGTATGTGTATAAGACAGAAAAAGAGCAAAAAGATACAAAAATGAGACAAAACGAAGGGTATCAAGTTGGTAAACAGAGGAATGACAAAATTAACTAATAATGAAGGATATAAGGATTAATTTACTCATGTTATTTCCTAGGGAAATAATCATCTGTGAGAGAATATGCATGGGTGAAGTTAGTCACTAACTTTCGGACTCGGTGGTCCCTGGATGTAGCTTTCCTAATTAGTCTAGATTCTGCTCTTAAGCTCTCATGGAGACTTTTGTCTGCCACCCATGATATCATGTAGTAATTACCCACCACTGTGTAACAAATTGCCCCCAAAATGCAGTGGCTTGACACAACAGAGAACTGCTACCTCCCCATTTACATGTAATAGGAATCCAGGCAATATGTAGCAAATAAGACATCACCCAAGGCTTCTGTCTCATTGGAAGGTTCCATAAGGGGGTCAGATCTGCTTCCAGACTCATGCACAGGGTGAGCTGAACCCTGCTTGCCAACTAGCAGGAGTTGGTGCATCACTGGTTGTTGGCCAGAGGCTCTGCTGACTTCCTGAACATGTGAGTTTCTCCACACGGCAGCTCGCAACACGGCAGCTAGCTTCCCTCAGAACGAGTGAGAACAAAGAGATATGGACATGATGGAAACCAGTCTTTTCGTCACCTGATTTTCCAGAACACACCTCATCGCATTTACTTTATTCTGTTTATTCGCATCAAAATGCCCAGTTTGGCCCACGCTTCAGGAACAGGTAGTGCACAAGGCCCCAACACCACAACACTGGGAAGTGAGCTGTAGTGGTGGCGGCCAGCTACGCACAGCAATGAATCCTTTTCTAGTTAAACCAGCCAAAGTGGTTTCTGCTGGACGCAAACGAACCGTAACCAGAGCACTCACAGAGCCTCACGGGGGCGTATTCTGCGCGCTCGGTGACACCACAGATGTCAGTTCCAGGAGTTTCTTCATTCACAATTGCAAGAGAAGAGAGGCACAAAGGGATGTATACACCCTATTCGTGACGCAAATTAGGCCAGTCTGGATGGTCTCTGACAAAGAGCTCTCTGCACTCCCACTGCCAAGTGGGAACGGTAGCATGGATCTCAATGCTCAAGGCACTGGTCTGCTTTGTGTTGGTCACCCTTAACAGAGTGGGCCTTCATTAGCTGTGGGTCTATATTTTTCAGAGCTCTGACATTCTGAATTCTGACATGATTCTGAGAACTCTTTAAACAGAGCCTCTTCCTCTGAGAGGAGATAAGATGAATTTTGGCCTCTATGGTCTTCACACATTTGCATCATGATTGCGACTATGTGACGTCACATGGCAAAGAGTCCCAACTGACCATAAAATAGGGAGACCATCCTGGATTGTCTCAGTGGACCCAGTTTAATCACATGAGTCCTTAAAGACAGAGAACTCTCTGGCTGGAAGCATAGGAGATACAGAAGAAGTGGGAAAGACCCCAAGTTTCAGAAGGTTTTGACACCCTCTTGCCGGATCTAGACAGAGGGCCACATGTGAGGACTGGAGAGAGGTCACAAGGTGCTAGGAGTACCTCCCGACCTACAGCCAGGAAGGACACACAAACTCAGTTCTACGACACACGGAATAGGATTCCGCCAACAACGTGACTGAGTTTAGCAGAAGATAATTCCCCAGACTCTGCAGTAACAAACAGCTCTGTGGACACCCTGGTTTTAGGCCACTGAAACCAAAACTGACCTGCATAACTGTGAATAATAAATGTGTGTTGTTTTAAGCCACTATGTTTGTGGTGATCTGCCACGGTATCAGTAGGCCACTAATATGGCTTACATGCTAGACTTCGTTATTCTCACCCACTTATCTCTTATTCTCTCTGTTACTTCCCACCTCCTCATTTCTTCCTGCCCCATTCTAGAGAGCACTTACCTTTCAGTTCACCAATCTCTTGTCGATGGGGTATGTGTTTAGCTTGTCCTTTGAGTTTTTATCTCAATGACTATACTTTCTATTTCCGGCTCACAGTCCTTCATTGCGATTGTTTCATGACCATACGCATCTCTCTCTTCATGGATTTGTTTTGAGCATTCTCTACAGTGATCATCTGTGGTTTTTACCTGAATATCCCAACATCTGGGAATCCTTCTGGGTCTGAATTTCTGGCTTCTTGTTTCAGCCAACCTCCATTCATAAGGGGTTGTTTCCTAGTGTGTTTTTAATGCTCATCTGTAATTGTGTAATTTTATTTCTTGATATTTCAGGGAGTCTAAGGACACTTTCCTCCAGAATGTGTTTTGTTTATATTTCTAAAAAAGACAAGTGTCCCATCAGATTCATGGCCTTTCAGATTCACTCCCTCTCAAGGGCTCTGGCTGACAGCAAGTGACTTGATGGAATCTCACATTCAGCTCCCTGGTAACCCCACTACAGAAACAGACCTCTGCAAGCCTCACCCCACCTCCTGGTTCTCTGCCAGTCCAAGAAAACTCCTTGCTCTGGACACTGTGGACCATTCGTCGTCACCTCCTGTCTCCAATGCCCTAACCATTCAGACCCAGCTCCTGCCCTTTAAGTTAGAAGCAATTTCTCATAGATGGGGAAACATTACCATCTTGCCTTTGTGGAGCATAAGAAAGTCCTAGAGAGGCTTTTCATTCCCAATTACATAAGTAGATGCCCAGACAGTGACTTTCAAAACAAGGTATATTTCAAAACTGCCTGGAAGTCACATTCACTGACTCTATATTCTTGGGCAAGAAGCTCATTTTTCTGGAAGCCTCCATTTCCTTATTGGCGAAGCTGCGTCCAAATGCCATTTTTCCCAGGTTGCTGGGCAAGAAAGAACAGAACAAATATTAACCCTATTTCTTCCCCTGGCACTTAGTTGGATACCTACACCCAACAGATTCCAGATGCATGTCCTAGCACCTGTGGGAGACCTTCTTGTCTGCTCCAGACCACATTCAATGCCCCCTTCTGAGACCTCACAGCACTGTTGGTCTGGGGTCTTCCCCTGACATACAACCTCTTCCTGTGCTCATGCCTATCATCCCCGAGTTATTTTGAGCTCCTTAAGACTGGGATCTGGGTCTTATGCTACCTGCTGATGGTGTCCGCATTTCCTACCACAGTCTAGGATGAAGCGCAAGCCGCATATCACAAAGAGCCCAGTCTTGAGTGAGGGGCCCCTCGCCCTGGGCAAGTCTCTGGCCCACTGCTACTTAGCATTCTAATATATTCATGAAACAGAGACATATTTTGTCTAACACAGAGAGGCATTTTAAAAAGAAAATTAAATAAGGGATATGAAGAATTGGTAAGTACTTTATGAATAAATACCTTCCTTCAAGACTACTGCCAGTATGATGGCAGTCACTCTCATTTGTGGCCAGGCAATGATTTTATACATATCATACTAAATTGACAAAACAAACATAGATAATAGCAATGACACAGATGGGGTAATTGTACACAGAAGGCAACTAAGGCTACGATGGGTAACTAACTCTTTCAGCAACCCACAATAGTCAAGTTAACCTGAACAAGGATTACCAAACCAGGTAGGCAGGAAAAAGTTCTAGGAAAGGAAAAATCTTATATTTGATTAGTGTTCCCACTAAGTGGGATTCACTAGATCTATTCCAGAAGGTATATACCTAAGAATAGACAGAGGAACGACTGATGAAAAACTGGGTCTCTCAGAGGGTTCCAAATGATACAGGTTAGGTCTAGGAAACTTCTGCCTCCTGTATCCCATCCGTTCCCTGCACCTGCACAAATCTGATCATAAATCTGAGCCATAAGCAGCAAATCAAATTCCAGAAATTGGACACAGGCCTAGATCTGAATTTTCAAGTCATTACCTGTCATTTAAAAGGCTGCTTTTCCTTTGTTCCATCATTCATTTGTTACATGATCATTAAACCCAAATCCAAATCTCTACCCAAACAGTGGTGGGAAGTTCCAATTTCAGCCACTGACGGAGGCCCATCCTCTTCTTGAAGTCTGACCAGATTTACACATGCTTGAGTGGTCTCCAAAAAATGAGGGGAAAAAAAACCCCTATTCTTTCCATGCAAACATTATAATCACTGACATCTTTATTAAATCCAGCAATGGACTCTCAGACCCATTACCGCTCTACTGGGCTTCCAAAACACCGAGAACCAGGCCTGGCTTTGGCATTCCTGGTGCCTGTGGTTTTGCTTCCTACAAGTATGGCTTGACCACAGTCCGTGGAAAGGACACACGTCACAGTGCTTCCACAGGGTGGTACGTTGTCCCGGATCAGTGTGGGGCTCCAACACCTCTGTCCATGAGACAGAAACTCTGTTATGATGAGGATATTCTTCTCGCTCTGTTTTCCACAGTGACATTCCTTTCATGTGTGTGCATGCGTGTATGTGTGTGCATGTGGACCTTTCTTTCTTTCCAGATCCCAGTGTCTTCCTGGACACTCCGAATTTCTGCCTTGCCACAGATAGTCCCTATGACCAGAGCACACAGAGTCTCCAGTTTAGGTGGGGAAGTAGGAAGGGATGGAAAAAATACATTAAGAAAAGCATAGATTATATTTTCTCTAACATTGCTGAGACAGAGGATCTTATTCCCAAAGAAAGTAAATGCCGGGGCGCCTGGGTGGCGCAGTCGGTTAAGCGTCCGACTTCAGCCAGGTCACGATCTCGCGGTCCCTGAGTTTGAGCCCCGCGTCAGGCTCTGGGCTGACGGCTCAGAGCCTGGAGCCTGTTTCCGATTCTGTGTCTCCCTCTCTCTCTGCCCCTCCCCCGTTCATGCTCTGTCTCTCTCTGTCCCAAAAATGAATAAACGTTGAAAAAAAAAAATTAAAAAAAAAAAAAAAAAAAAAAGAAAGTAAATGCCATTTTTGCCAAGAGTACAAAAGTCAAATAGGTGACCCATGCATGGGTCAAATGTGAACCACAGACAAGCTTTGTTTTACCTACACAGTGTTGTAAAACAACAGTAAACCAGTTGGAACTGTATATATATATTTAATTTACTTTTGAATGGTTATTTATTTGAGAAAGAGAGGGAACAAGTGCATGTACAGAGGGGGGAGGGGGCAGCGAGAGACAGCGAGAGCGAGAGTGAGAGAGAAAGAGAGAGAATCCCAAGCACGCTCTGCACTGTCAACGCAGAGCCCAACGTGGGGCTCAAACTCATGAGCCGTGAGATCATGACTTGAACTGAAACCAAGGGTCAGACACTTAAATGACTGAGCCACTGAGGTGCCCCCTTTATATCTATAAATGACATAAAATACCTCGCTCAGGTAGCATATTCCTCAGCCCGCAGGCACCTGGCCAGTGGCCCCTGTCACAGATTCTAAGGATAGACCAAACTATGTCGCACATGTAAACGACTAGTGAAAAATGCCATTCCTCAAATCTTCTGAGAATGTATTTTCCTTCTAACTGTTAAAACATCAACTAATTGTTAGGAACTAATATCTGTATTATCATCCAGATTTCCCTCCAGTTTTCAACAAATATATTGATGAAGCAGTTGGCCACAGAGTTCATTTTTGAGATATTTAATTAAACATGTGTTGTAAAGACCACGGACTTTCTCCTTGAAGCAGCCTTCTCTTCTCTGGCCCCTCAATATGTAATCCAGTCTTTCCCCTGGGTTAATTTTCTTCTCCTTACATGCATTACTCTTTTTTTTTCCAATTCTTTTTAATGTTTATTTTATTTTTGACAGAGAGAGGGGCAGGGGAGGGGCAGAGAGAGAGGGAGAGACAGAATCTGAAGCAGGCTCCAGGCTCTGAGCTGTCAGCTCGGAGCCTGACGCGGGGCTCGATCCGACAAACTGTGAGATCATGACCTGAGCTGAAGTCGGACGTCCAAAAAACTGAGCCACCCAGGCGCCACTTACGTGTATCACTCTTAACACAAAGTATTTTCTGTGCAATCAATGAGTATTTTTGTCTCTCTCATTATAATTTACATTCTATTGCAGCAGGAATTTTTCTCTGTTTTGGTCACTACTCTATCCCCAGCATCCATAATACTGTCTGACACATAAAAATGGTTCTCAGTATACTGTTACGCTGAACGCTTACGTTGAACGACTTGATGAAATCAATAGGAGTTGTCACATAGACACACAATATTTGTTGAATGCTTCCTCTAAGCTAGGTACTATTTTAAAGACTTTTAAAATACTCATTATACAGTAACACTACAAGATAGGAATTATGGCGAAACCCATTTGGCAGATGGGGAAACCGAACCGTAGTTAAGTTCCTTGCCTGAGATCAGCAGTTAATATTTCAATTCAATCATTCTGGCTTCAGAACCCATGCCCTGTCTCTGCTATACAGTGTCCCTTAAAATGTAGCCATCTGAAGAGGAAGAGCCTCAGATAAAGAAAGAAAACACTTTCATTCCTAGAATCAAACTGCTTCTCAGGAACACACATCACATCTGTGGCTGGAGGGGGTTATGAGCTTAGATGAAACACAATGGAAAGGAGTCAAGGTGTGTTATCTACCTCACACACGTTAAGATGGTGCTATCGAAAAAAAAAAAAGACAAATAAACAAAAACCTAGAAAATGGCAAGCACTAGTGAGAATGTGGAAGAACTGTACTGTTCTGCATTGCTGGTGGAAATCTCAACGGTGCAGCCACTACAAAGAACAGTGTCACAGTTCCTCAAAAAACGAAAAACAGAATTACCCCATGATCTGGCAATTCCAGATGTGGGTCTACAGCCATGGGAAATGAAAGCAGAACGTAAAGAGATATCTGCATACCCATGCCCACAGAAGCATTATTCACAATGGCGAACGGCAGAAGCAACCCAAGCATCCACTGATGGATACAGGGATACGCACAGTGCACGCATGTACGCACAATACTACTCAGCCTTAAAAAGGACGGAGATTCTGAGACAGGTACCAGAAGACATTCTGCTGAGTGAACTGAGTCACCCACAAAGGGACAAATACCGTTATGATCCCACTTGTACCAGCTTGTTAGAGCGGTCAGGTTCGCAGAGACGGAAAGGAAGGAGATGGTGGCAGAAGGCAGAAATGGGGAGCTAGTGTTTAACGACTGTAGTTTCAGCTTCCCAGGATAGAGGGTTTTAGAGGTGTGGTGGCAATGTCTGCACAATGTGAGGACGCCACTGAGCTGAACACCTAGAGATGATTAAGATGGTAAATTGTGTGTTTTGTGTATTTTACCACGATTTAAAAAAAAAGAAGTCTTAGAACTGGATTAAGTGGACAAAATCCTGGATACTTGGATTAACTACCTAGCGAAACCTCCATGAAGAGCAGATTCTCTAGTGCATATATTTCACTCTATGTGCACGTTCTTATTTGTTTTATGGTCTCAGTTCCCCAAGCAACGGAGGCAAATGTCTTACGGGAACGATTCCTGCTACAGTCTCAGGTTCAGTAACCAGAAAATGTCTTGGGAAATGAGAATAATTTAAAACTTCTTAGGACATAATTACTAACATGGATATGTAGGTGTAATCATTATTTCTCAGGCTGTGCACACACCCTGCCTTAAAAGATAGGGACCCCTTGTTGGCCAGTTCAGCCGCACATCAAAGGTGAGCTTGAGGTACCATGGCTGGTGAGTCTTTTTCAGCTTGGGAAAAGGATGCCTTCCTCTCTAGGCTTGATGAAGACTCACACAGGTGACCTTGGGGTGGAGGGGGAATAGGTGGAGGAAAGGAAGGAGCTCAGGGAGCCTTTTACAGCATTTTTGATGTAGAAGATAAAGACCAAGAAGAATCTGAAGCTCTATAGCATCCTGCTATTATTTTCCTAGTCTCATCTGAAGCTGAAGCTATGAATCACCCATGGATGAGAATGGGGAAAGGATGGGCATCTGCAGCTGTTGTTCCCAAAGGAAACAGCCTGTCAAACCCTCCAGAAGGCAAGAGATGGGTGTATCAGAGCAGAATGACCTCTGACTTTCAGGAAGCCAGCAGAGAAATCATGAAGTCAAGTCTCCCAGCTCACTCAGTGAGCACACGCAGGTAATGCTAAGACCCGAAAGAATTATGGGCAGTAGATGCTTCCACATCTCGCCTGCAAGATTCAAAGGTAGTAGATCATTCTTCAAGACTCCTGACCCCCATGGAGATAAAAGTTTGGTTAAAAAAGATGAGAACGATCGCTTTCCTGTTGGTGAACTGGGAGGGAAACTGTCATCACTACTTGAAGTCTCTTTATGCTTCTAACAAAGTCCTGAGAAAGAGAAGCCGACAGAACCGTAAATGCCTCGCTGGGTCAGATGTCCTAGTAACAGAAGGACTGATGCCCCAGGGAGAGGTGGACGGAGTGAGAGAGGAAAATGCCAGAGTCATGGATAAGGCTTGAGACCTGACTGATGGGGAAAGGATGCCATACCTGCCAGACACTTATTGTATGTGCCTGTGAAGAAGACAGACCCTGACCTCGCACAGAAGATGGGGCTGCACTCAGGGGAGGTCCAACGGTTCAAGCTAAGGTCCAAGAAGTGACCGTATCTTGAGCCCAGGATCTATTATCTTCATGCACCTTGTCAGTTTAGAACAGAGTTTCTTTCATCTCAGGCTCAGACCCCATTCTTATATGTGTGGCCCAAGTGCACGTTCTCTAGCCTCTACTGTTGTGTGTCCTGTGCCTTTTCTCTTGCCTCCCACTGCTGATCACAGTTCCCCTCCAGTCCTCTGCAGGGAGCAGCTCATTTACTGTAGTTCAGTCTAAAGGTTTTTATCCTGAATCCTTTGATGCAATGTACAACATCATTCGTCCCGGAGCCCTAGGAACTCATGCATTTATTATACAGTGATGGCGGAATCATCAAAGAACAAACTGAGTACGTACATAAAGTTAAGTGTGCGTAACACAATCACATGTGCATTAATTCACACATGGATTCAGTTTCCTTGTCAACTCTATTGCTCTTTATTTTGTGTAATACTGGATAGTGCCGGTCTGTGGGTGGAAATTGGAGGTCTACCTCCTTTACCTCCACTCCCCCTAAGGTCTCATTCCAGGTTCTGGTGTCTGAGCGGCCCATTCTTATCACCCTCTGCTTCCTCTACACAGTCAAGATGGGGTAGTTGGTGGGCTCTCTGCTGTTCCCAAAGCCACTCAGGAAAAGATGATGCTATTGTGGGAGAAAAACTCTCTGCTTCTGCAAAGCTGGCCAGTGTCTCCAGGGGCCATCTATTTTAAATAAGCGTCTCACTCTATTAAGGTGCTTGCTTCTCATTGTCTCCTCCCCAACCCAACTCCATCAGTAACAGCGAAGGCCCTGGATGACCATATTCCAACTGAGTAAGTCCCTCCCCCTTGTCTTTGCTTCTTGTTATAGGCTCCCTTGTAATCCTACAGACATGCATACATCCCACTTTGTTGCTACCAGCTCCTGGGTTCTGCTGTAATGGAAAACAAAGCCCTCAGTCAGTCTTCAATAGCATCACCTCTTGGTCATGCCCTCACCTTTTTGCTAGTTTTCCAGAACCAGGTCTATGACAATGACCCAAAGTAATAAACCTTCCTTGCTGGGAGAGTACCAGAGGAAACCCATGCACAGATACTCTCCATTGCCAGAAAGAAAGCTTCCTCAAAAAATGTTCATGAAAGTACTGACAATAAATACAGCCTTTCAGGACCAAATGTGCACGGTGGAACAAGATGTGGCTTGGTACCTGAGGAATGAAGATTTGTGGAAGCAGTACAGTGTGAGGCACTGATATCACGGCTCTGCACTTTTCAGAGCTGGGAAATAGCCATTAATTCCAACTAGGCTGCACCTTCCTTGCGCATAAAGTAATAAATAATAAGGTATTATGCTCCAGAGACCTTGGGAGGGTTTCTACTTTGGTATCTCATTCCAATAACTAAAAGTTTCTGGCAAAAACTGTAGCAAGGGATGTAAGGCCAGGAACTAAGACCAAACCAGGCATTGACTTTACCACGTTTGTGCACTGTCGATGAGTTTCTCATTAAGCTAAACGAAAACTTAATGTGGTTCTCTTCCTTTTCGAATTTGTTGGTCATAATTGCTGGGAAAAAAATACTCTGGGTGGACACAAAGTACAGAAGGTGAAGATTTTCGGTGCTTCCCTCCACTGAGGGGGTCTGTGCCAGTGCGTATTTGTGAGACACCAGAGAGCAGGGCTAGGGCCCCGTTGTCATATATAAGCAGATAGCTTCTTAGTAGAAAAACACGTTGCTCCAGGAATTGGGCTTTGAGGGCGCTTCGGCAGTGAGCTCAGTGATTAAGAGCTTAGGTCTGAGGTCAAGACAGGTCCGTCCTAATCAATGAAGTCTAAGAACATAGTTCAAAGCAATACCTTTAGCTCTCCTGCCTCCCATGTCTCTCAACCTGATGGTCATCCACAAGCATCTCTTGTGTAAATAGTTTAGAGCCCCCACTTTTGAAGCCAGAACATCCTCTGGGAAATACCTGTGAGACCCCCTACTGAAAATGTAACAACAGCTTCCATGGCCTTAAACACAGTTGATGCCTTCCTCTGCGGGGCCTTGTTGCTTACCGAGCGCCTGAAGGGGGCACATTAACCCTTGTGCGAAATCCTCTGTTCAGACTTTCCCCTCATTTCCGTTTCTGTGCTTACCCTCTCATACATGGTCTCCTCTTCTCTGAATGACATTCTCCTCAGCCCACCTGTCATATTGAAGTCACATGTCACTCGTACATGAAAGCACTCCCTGACCCAGGCTGGCTTATCTTGCTCTTAGGATCTTCCCATCTACCCACAACCAGCCTTTTGAGGTCTTTACTGTGTGCTGTCATTCAGAATCCTCTCACCTAATCTTCACATGAGCCTTATGATGTTACTATTATTATTATCATCCCGCTTAAAACAAAATGTTTAATTTGCGAGAGAGAGTACGTGGGCACAAGTTGGATTGGGGCAGAGAAGACAGAGAGAATCCCAAGCAGGCTCCACACTATTAGCACAGAGCATGACTCAGGGCTCCATCCCATGAATTGTGAGATCATGACCTGAGCCTAAATCAAGAGTTGGACATTCGGCCGACTGGGCCATCCAGGTGGTCCCTATCATCCCTCTTAGAATAAGTAACATGCTCGGTCCTACCAGGCCAGTAAGTGAGAGAGCTGAGGCGTTGATGCCTGTCTTAAACCCAGCAACCTACAGTGAAAATAGAGGCATTTACCTCATGAGCATAATACTTATTTAGGTTGGAGTATGTTCAAACCTTTTTTAATGTGGTTATTTGTATATTTTTCTCCTAAAGTAGATACATATCCCCATAAGGATACTGGATGCCATGTCAATTTTCCTTCACTGTGTTCACCTTGGCCACAAGCACATCCTATCATAGACAACTTATTAAATAATTCCTAAAAAAAGACTGATGATTGTTTACGTCTCTGCAGGTAATTTTACTGATGTGCACAAATATTTGTGAGTGTGGAATAAAGGATATATTTCTATTAACCCTCTCTTCCCAAAAGCACAGTGAAAGGCTTTATGAGCTACAACATTTCTATGATCCCTGACTAACCTAATCTCTAAACAGGTTCCTTTGAGAAACTTCATTCATTCACCCCAGGCTTGCGACTGGGGTCTGTACCCTAATACTGGGTGAAAGCAAGGGGATTGCTTGAGTACACGCTTCTGCGAGAAATCTCTGCAAGTCTCCCAGGGGAGACACCTCTTACTCATATTCTTCTTTTCCCATAGCCTAGGCAGCTCTGACCTGGACGGCTTCACATGAGGTAATTGTCACACGTTGGAGGTCAGTTTGGGAGCCACCCAGACACGCCCATTTTAAGAGATGAATTTTATTTTGGGACATCAGCAAATCCCATTATTTCCAGATAGTCATGCCTTGAAATGGACTATTAGCCGGCCTACAAAAGGAGTTGTCAGTGAAGACTGCCCAGCACGTTTGGGAAAATAACGCTCAGCATTGGTAAATATTTTAATTGCTTTCCTCTTTCGTCCAGAAGCCCATTCTAGAAATGACTATGGTATACAAGGCTCCCCAGAAGTGGGTCCTCCCTTGCCAGTAGTGATTGGCATTTCCAAAGCAACCACATCCTTTGGAGCCCATGTCACTTGGTATTACCCACGGATCCATAAAGTCGATAAATGATGGAAAGACAATGGAGATTTCTGAGGGCTGACACCAAGCTTTACTCCGAGATGCTCCCTCTGAGCTGTCTCATCCCTCCCTATGGCAGAAGTTTGCATCTCTATATTTTCCTACATCACATTCTCAAATCCAGACCACACCCCGAGTTCCCAGCATCTGTCTTTAGCTGCCTACTATACATTGCCCACTGTTTGAACTAAACATGACCAAAGGTCAACTCATTACCCTCTCACAAAGCCGTTCCTCTTGTTCCTCTTTCAGTTGACCCTGTGCACAAAGGGATCATCATCCACTCAGCATTTCAAACAGAACTTCGACTCACCCTGGACTTTTCTTTCTCCTGCAGTCCTAGCATCCAAGTAGTGGCAATTTGTTTATTCTTTATTCCAGTGTATCCCAATTTCCCATCCTCCCCAGTACTATCCTATGTTATTGGCCATGTTCCTACAGTACTGCGTATTTCCTCCACCACAACATTTATCGCCATTTTATTTTCTAAATCCATTCTTCTTCCCCACTAGACTTCCGTTGAAGACAGTGAATGTGTTGGTCTTATTTGCAGATGCAGCTCTGTCTAAGAGTTTACTTAGTACTGCTTCGGCTGCTCAGTAAACTCCAATATGTTATATTTTCATTTCCCTTTGTCTCAAGAAACTTTCAGATCTCCCTGGTGATTTTTTTTTAAGTTTATTTATTTTGAGAGAGAGACCATGCAAGGGTGGTAGGGGCAGAGAGAGAGAGAGAGGGGAGAGAAAATCCAAGGCAGGCTCTGCACTGGCAGCGTAGAGCCCGATGTGGGACTTGAACTCATGAACCATGAGATCATGACCTGAGCCAAAACTAAGACTCACATGCTTAACCGACTGAGCCGCCCAGGCACCCCTCCCTTGCGATTTTAATTAGACCCACTCACTGGTTGCTTAAGATTGTGTTATTTAATTTCCACACCTTTTTTTTTTTTAATTGTCTCAGTTTTCTTTTTGCTATTTATTCCTATTTCTATTCCATGGTGGATGGTGGTTGGAAAAAAGATGCTTGGCATGATTTCAATCTTCTTAAATATGTTCATACTAGTTTGGGTGGGGCTTGAGATTCTACATTTCTTTTTTTTTTTTAATGTTTATTTATTTTTGAGAGAGAGAGAGAGAGAGCGAGCAGGGAAGGGGCAGAGAGAGAGGGAGACAGAATCCTAAGCAGGCTCCACGCTGTCAGCACAGAGCCTGGTGTAGGGCTCGAACTCATGGACCCCGAGATCATGACCTGAGCCAAAGTCAGATGCTTAACTGAGTGAGCCAACCAGGCACCTGAGAGTCTACATTTCTAACGATCTACGGCTAATTCCAGTACTGCTGGCCTATAGATGATCTCCAATGATCAGAGCTCCAGTGGATGCCAGATTTCTGCAACACCATCTTCCAAATATGGGACACCCAGAACTGTTCCCAAGTTTGAAACAAATCGAGGACCATCATCATCTAGGCCCTAATGTTGGATAAATGCTGTGTTGCCTTCATGCAAGGATCACAGAATTTGAAAATTTCTTGTCACCAGTACTTGTCATCCAGTGGCACTTGTAGCCTGATGAAGGTCAAAGAATGTGTCAGATGCATGCTTCTTGGGATCTTACCTTCTTGCTGCATTTATCTTGCTATCAGGTAATACAGCCACCTGAAGGTTTAATCTGATATTTAATTGAATGTTTATCTGATATTTAATTGAATGTTTAATCTGATATTTACTGCTGGACAATGAGTTTGTTATATCAGTTTTCAAAACCTACTGTGCTAGATTAGCATTCTTTTCAGCAAGAGCAGAACATAGCCTTGACTGTTTGTGGGAAAGAGAGGCAGTGGATTTTAAATGATGGTGTGAATGTGTGAGTGTGTGAGTGTGTGTGTGTGTGTGTGTGTGTGTGTGTGTGTGTGTGTGAGGGACAGGGGGTAGGGGAGAAACAGCAGAGGGACAATGATGGAGAAGAAAGGAGACTGTAAGAGAGGAAGAAACTAGCAGGATGGTCACCCCAACATCTCCTTCATTCTTTTCAGTAGGTAGCAAAAAGTGACAACAGTCTGCTTTGTGGAAAACCACACGTGGGTGAAGAAGTCACGAGGATCCCTGTGGTTACTCCTTTAGGGGGCCCAGATAATGCCATTAACAAAGCCCATGGGAGGAACACTTTGCTTTCTTCCCTTCAATCTCAAGGGAATTGTTTGATTTTTACAAGTTTAAGTCACAAGTACCCAGACTTCAAAAAATGGAAGGAGAAGGAGGTCATACAATACACAGACCTCAGTGAAGACATTTATGTACCTGAAATGAGTGTCTTAGTTCTTAATAGCGATTTTTGTGTGTATTTTACGTGTTCCTCCCTGTACTATCTCGGCTGCTGCTTATCCACAGAAACTAAGCCTGCGTATCCCTGCCAAATGTAGTTTACCTACCATTTAATGATCTCTTCAGGGAGCAGTGGAAGAATCACAGAGGAACATGTAGAGATCGCTCAGACAAAAGCAAAACAAAACTCAAACAACAAAAAGCTCGTAGTCTGACTAGGCAGGCTAGACAAACCCTTCAGGGATTATTCAGCAGCAACGCCTCAAGTTAGTGAATGAATATTGTGGAGAGCAGTGGGGAATAAGTCTGATAAGACACGCTAGTGTCATAGTTTCAGCCTTTAAAACCTAAGACACGAAGGTTGTATGGAGAGGCATGGGCTTTTACAGATAAATTAACTTATTATTCTGTTTAGATAAGACTTTGGTTGCTAACCTAACCTGGATATGTATTCAAACCCACCTCTGCTTCACCCATAGTGGATGTGTGATTACCTACGCCATTAATCTTAGCTACAAATTTTTATCTGTATGGAGAGTTAACACGACCGATCTCACAGTGTAGTAGGCTTACATGAGATGATATGACCTATGTAGGAAATTAAGCAGAGGGCTTTCCGCACCGTAACTAACTGCTCAGTAAAGATGAGCATGGTAACAACCATGAGCGTCACCTGAATTGTCTCAGCGGAGATGCTGCTGAGTACAGAGATGGAGTCTGGGGACCTGCATGCAGGTAGCTTCTTCGGGAGGGGTTCCCAGGAAGCAGTAAGTAGTGAGGGAGCTGGGAAGGGAGGTGAAAAGGAGAAAATCACCCAAAAACGTTTCATGAATGCATTAATTCTTATTCCCAGCAACCAGAGTTCAGTCTCCCTGAGGGATCCTCTTGAATAGTGTAGAAGCTACCTTATAGGAACCTGGGGGCAGTTATCAACCGACTACTGCCCTCCTTTGGTTGAAGTTTGCCTCCAGGGGGGAGCCCATACCTGCACCCACATTTCTGAGAGCGTGTGCTCACCTCTGAGCACCCATCCCTCAGCTCTCTGGTGACCATCTCCAGGCAGCAAGGCTTGTTGGCTCCATGTGGGACACTGGTCAGGAGGTGAGCTCTCCACCTTGGGGCACTCAGATTAGGCAGGCTCAAGGGCTGTGCATGTGATGCGGATTTTCTCAGATCCTCAGTCCAAATCAACTCCACATACTACACTGTTTGTGAGGCGTGTGTTGTATTACCGATGCCTTCAATTTCTTTTCTTTCTTCATCAACATAACTTCTAGGTCAACCTGCCTCTGCCCTTGAAATGGATGTGATTCTTCAATCTTTGAAGTCCTTGCAGAAATACACTGTTTGGCTCTTATGAGAACTTTTCTCTTACGACACTTCTTATATTCCACTTGCATTATAGACACTTTGAGAGTTATATGAGGGTAATGATTAACATTACTGGACGCCTGCTGTGCAACAGGTGATACTGATTTTCAAGTATTAAATTTAATCCACCAGCTTCTCGAATGCAGGTCGTTTCCAACAAGGGAAATGGATACTTGAGGTGGATAATTATCCCCTCATTCATGACACCACTGTAAGGTGTTGATGTTATTAAGAACGGCCAAGTCCAAAGTCTGGCCTTTAATCTCCTCAGCAGAGGCCATAAATGTAAACACCCCACAGGCTTGGCAAGAAGCATAAATCACATGAATCATGTTACGTGGGGACAGGCAAACCAGGAGAGCGTATGAATACGAAATTGTAGCATATGCGCTGGGTTCCGGGTAATTACTGTTCTGTGGAAATTCATGAAAGGGGGCCTGTAATCCAAGACTTTATTTAAAATCTCATAATTTTGAACTTCTGATAAATAATCAACACCAAAAGAAACCAAATCCGTGAGGGTCGAAGAAAACACATCTGTGCTCATGAAGGGAGCCTGGAGGTCCCAACGTTTGCCTTCTGTTCTGACCCGCAGCCTCAGCTGTGCTACGAGATTATGGGTCCAAGGGACTGAGACTTCCCCTCACTCCCCGGACCAAGAAGGTCATCTCTCTGACACTGTTCCCTCAGCTGCAAAGTGAAACCATTAATGTCTGTGTTCCTTTCTAGGGCTGCTGTGGCAGAGTATCCCCACTTGTGAGACTTGAAACAGAAGCATACTCTCTTGCAGTTCTGGAATCCAGAAGTGAGCAGGCCACGCTCTCTCTACAGCCTCTGACACTCCTGGGCTTATGGCCACGATGAGCCTCCCATCTCCGCTTTCTTCTTCACACCAGTGCCTTCCCGTCTGTGCTCGTGGGCCCTTCTGCCTCTGTTCCCCAGTCTCTCTTCTTTTCATGAGGTCACCAGTCATACTGGGCAAAGAGCTCACTCTAATATGACCTCATCTTCACCACTGACACTCACAAGGATCCTTTTTCCAGATATGGGCACATTCTGACTTACTGCGAGCTAGGACTTCAACATTTATTTTTGTGGTACACAATTCGAACGGTAACAACGCCTAATTCACAGGGCCGTTTTGGAAAGCAGTTATTCTTTGTTCTTACGCTGTGTTTCCTCATTCAGAAGACTCATATTTTTCCTCAGTTCTGGACATTTTTCTTTAAATGTTGTCTCTCATCTATTTTCTCAATTATGTCCTTCCAGAATTTTAATCAGTTGTATCTGAGACATTCTCATTTCATCCTTGATATTTCTGAATCCCTCGCTCAAAACTCTCAGCTCTTCTCCTCTGTTTATTGCATTCCAGATAAATTACTTGAATATATCTTCTAGATCACTTATGTTCTCCCAAACGTTGTGTACCTGCCTTTCAACCTAGCCACTACTAAGGAAAACTGATAAGATTTCCTTTACATGTTCCATTTTCATTAAGTTGCTCTGATTTTCCTTATTATAAAATATTTGCTTCTTGCTCCCTTTATTTGGACCTCTCACACACTGCCATTCTACACTCCATATTTGATTAGTCCAACATCTGAGTGTCCTTGGGCAATGAATTAGTATTTTCTTGTTTCTGTTGATATTCCCATCGTGGCTCACTTCCTAGTGTTCTTTCTGCTTACAGACAACACACCAGTTGAAGACCTTGCCCGTCTCTCCTCAGAGATTTGGCTCCACTGCTATTTTAAGGTCAGTCGTTCTCCCGCATGGAGGTCCCATTTCAGTTATTTACATGATATTGTTGATACAGAAATCTGATGCATAGAGAACACACTTCTCCTGTCTGCCGACCAGTCCTGACAAGCTCATTGTTGTTCCGTTCCAGCCCACAATGTCTGTAGCTTGTTTTTCCCAGCCAACCCTGATTCCCAGGTACTTCCATTCCATCTCTAGAGGTCAATGCCCTGGCCACTCAGGGCCCTGCTCCTAGTTCTGATGGGACAAGCAATGCCTCTAAGAGCATGTCCTACTAAATTATCCATGTTATGATACATGGGGGTCTTGGAAAAGCCTCTGGTTATTCCAGATACGATATTAGGACACTCAACAGTGATCCTTTTTTTTTTTTAAGTTTATTTATTCTGAGAGAGAGGGGAGGGGGGGAAGCATGAGTGCAGCAGGGGCAGAGGGAGGAAGAGAGGAAAAAATCCCAAGCAGGCTCTACACTGAAAGTGTAGAGCCTGACACTGGGCTTGAACTCACGAACTGTGAGATCATGACCTGAGCTGAAGTTGGAAGCTTAACTGACTGAACCACCAAGGAGCCCCCGGAGTGACCTTTAATATAGGATATATATCACAAATATCTAGGATTATTTTGATGTATTCATAAACCCAAGCCTCACCCTTGGAGGTGCTGAGTTAGTCATCTGGAGTGAGCCTGAATATCAGTATCTTCAAAAGTTTCTTCTAGCAGAACCAATGTAGAACAAGTATAGTCATACCTCGGAGATGTTGTGGGTTCAGTTCCAGACCAGCACAATAAAGTGAATACCACAGTAAAGGGAGCTGAATGAATGTTTGGTTTCCCAATGACTATAAAGTTATGTTTACACTATACTATAGTCTACTAAGTATACAGTATCATAATGACCAAATGAACAAACAGAAACAAAAAGAAATCCAATGTAATCCTTAATTACAAAATACTTTATCGTTAAGAATGCCAACCATCATCTGAGCTTTAGTGAGTCATCATCTTGTTTGCTGGTGTAGGGTCTTACCTGTCTGTTGGTGATTGCTGACTAGTCAGGGTTGCTGCTGAAGGCTGGGGTGGCTGTGGCAATTTCTCAAAATAAGATAACAATGAGCTTTGCTGTATCAACTGACTCTTCCTTTCATGAACGATTTCTCTGTAGCACAGGAGGCTGTCAGACAGCAGTTTACCCACAGCAGAAGTTCTTTCGAAAGTGGAGCCCATCCTCTCAAACCCTCTGCTTCTTCATCAGCTAAGTTCGTGTCATATTCTGAATCCCGTGTTGTCATTTCAACAATCTTCACGGCATCATCACCAGTGGATTCCATCTCAAGAAACCACTTTCTTTGTCTTGTCTATGAAAAGCAGCCCCTCCTCTGTTCAAGTTTTATCACAAGCTTGCAGGCATTCAGTCCCTTCATCAAGATCCACTTGTGATTCTAGCTTTCTTGCTGTTTCCACCACATCTGCCGTGATTTCCTCCACTGAGGGCTTGAATCCCTCAGTTATCTGTGAGAGCTGGAATCAATGGCTTCCAAACTCAAGTTAATGTTGATGTCTTGGCCTCTTCCCATGAATCACATTATTCTTACTGGCATCCAGAATAGTGAATCCTTTCCAGAGGTTTTCAGTTTACTTTGCCCAGATATGTTAGATGAATCACTTTCTATGGCAGTTGTAACCTTACGAAATGTATTTTTTTAATGTTTGAGAGAGAGAGAGGGAGAGAGAGAGAGAGAGAGAGAGAGAGTGCACACCACTGAGGGAGGGGCGGAGAGAGGAGACACAGAATCCAGGCTGCAGGCTCTGAGCTGTCAGCACAGAGCCCGATGTGGGGCTCAAACCCACGAACTGTGAGATCACGACCTGAGCCGAAGTTGGACGCTTAACCGACTGAGCTACCCAGGCGCCCCTTGAAAGAAATCTTTTTATTATGAGGAAGAGGTCTCAACGATGGGCTTAAAATACTCAGTAAACATGTTATAAACATATACAGTCATCCAGGCTTTATTGTTCCATTTACAGATTACAGGCAGAGTATGTTTGGCATAATTCTTAAGGATCCTAGGATTTTCAAAATAATGAAACAGCCATGGCTTCAACTGAAAGTGAACAGGTGCATTAACCCGTGACAAAAGAGCCAACCTGTCCTTTGAAGCTTTGAAGCCAGGCATTGACTTCTACTCTCTGCCTATGTAAGTCCTAGATGATATCTCCTTAAACTAGAAGGCTGGTTCGTGTACATTAAAAATCTGTAGCTTAGTGTAACCACCTTCATTAATTCTCTTAGCTGGACCTTTTTGATAACTTGCAGCTTTGACATCAGCATTTACTGCTTCACCTGGCACTTTTGTTATAATGCTGACTTCTTTCCTTAAACCTCATGAACAAACCTCTACTAGCTTCAAAATCTTCTTGTGAAACGCTTCTTCACCTTAGGCTTTGGCTTAAAGGAATGTCGTGGCTTGTGTGAACTTCCATCCAGACCACTAAAACATTCCCCATGTCAGCAAGAAGGCTGTTTCACTTTCTTATCACTAGTGTGCTCACTGGAGTAGCACTTTTAATTTTTATCAAGAATTTCTCCTTCGTGTTCTGTCAAAGAACAAAAATTCAGCTGAGTGAATCTGAGCATCAAACTGGCTTTCGTAGGAGATTCATGAATGGTGCAGCATGCCATCTAGCAAGCAGAGAGGACCACAAGGAAGTTTTACAAAGTGGGAAGGTTTTTGAAGGAGGGGAGGGCAAAGAAATTATTAGCAGAAGAAAAGACGTGTTTCAGGCTAGGTCACCTTCCCTCAAGGAGGGCTTGAGAATGTTATATGACATTTCTAGAATTCCCCAGTTCACCAGCCTCCAGCCTGTGGTCAACAGGGTTCTTTGAGTTGGGATCTGGGAAAACTTCTATGACTTGTTGATGACAGGCTTGAGTATAAGGCATTATACTTATAGTAGCTGGTCATTCTAGCCTGAGACAACAGGGATCAGCAGAAAGTTGTATATCATTAGACACCAGGCTGCAGGTGACTATCTCATGTGGAGCCAGTTTATGTCTTTGCCAAGGGGGAACCGTGAACAGTCAGCAAGACCAGAGGCATTTGCTGAGGCCAGGGAAGTTCAGCAGTTGTGGCAAGTTCAGAAATTTTGAGTTGGAGGATCTCAGTTCTCTCGACCTTGTCTGATGATTGAAGTGATGGGTACAGAGGCAATTCTATATTCAACATCATCAGTTTCACATGATTTACCCAGCGAAATGGGTGCTGCTTCCATCACTGGAGATCACGGACAGCAAACCCCAAATGGGAAACACATTTTTCCACCTGTTTCTTTGGCAGGTGAGCACATCAGCCTTGCAGCAGGGGAAAGCTTCAGCCCATCCAGAAAACGAAAGCACAAGAAGAACGTATCGGAAACTCTCACTGAGTGGTGTTCAAAGGGTCCAGACAAAGAAAGTCTGAAGCTTCTGGGACCAAAAAAGGCTTTCTAAAATGATGGACATCACGGGTCAGACATTGCTGGTTGACAGTTTCTGCAATTTTATGGAAGTCTCCTCACCAATGTCTATTCACAATTTGGGTCACCTTAAATACATAGTGCATTTAAGTGCATAAAGCAGAATTCCAAAAACCATAAAAAAAATATGAGGTTTTCCAGAAAGCCGGGGAGAACCAAGTGGTCATGGTGGGTTTCCCACAGCCCGGGCTCTTCATTTACAGCCACCGTCTACACATCTGGATTTCTATGGGTCAGGAGCAGACGGTTGCTGTGGTGAAGAACGTCAGGACGGCCGAAATCTGACACCCTGGGGTTGCTTTCCGCAGGAGCAGAATGGACTTGATCCACATGGGCCACAATATTTATCTGCTGCTGCTACCCTTGCACGAAAACCAGCAAGGGTATTCCTTAATACTTGGTTAGGTTCTGTCCTTTTACCGTGAGCCTCAGTTTTGATGACAGCAGTTTCAGAAAGTAAGAGAATGATCACAAGTGATAACATTATACCAGGACGTTCCAGATTTCTAGGGATTTCACAGAATTTCTAGAACACTTATACATCTGAACAAATACAACATAGAGGGGGCTTAGTATCAATTCGTATGTGTTGATACTTTCCATGTAATTTAACATGTCAATCCTGGTTAGTTTAGCAAATCCTTTGAAATGTTCCAAAGACAGGGCACCTGGATGGCTCAGTAGTTTGAGTGTCCAACTTAGGCTCAGGTTGCAATCTCACAGTTGGTGGATTTGAGCCCCATGTAGGCTCATTGTTGACAGTTCAGTATGGAGCCTGCTTCAGATTCTGTGTCTCCCCCTCCCTCTGCCCCTTTCCCAGCTCACACTCTGCCTGTATCTCAAGAAAAAAAAAAAAAAAAAAAAAAAAGAGTACCTGTGAAATGTTCCAAGAAATACTCTGGAAAAATTCCCAGAGTTATTTCCAGGTCAAAAGGACTTCCTTGAGAATTCAATTTTGGGAAGCTTTTTAAAAATACCAAAAAGCTTTTAAAAAACAACAACAAAACACTTGTCAAATAGGACCATAAGTCACTGAAACAATACTTTATCTACTCAACCACGGTGACAGTTGAAGATTTTGCAGGCAAACATAGGACAGTGAACAGTTGAGCAAACAAACAAAAAAACAGAAAACCTTAGCTTTTAAGTGAGTTCAGTTTTTTAAGAAATCAAAGACCTGATAAAAACACATAAAATTATTCTGACAAAACCCAGAAATATTTTTTGAGGCATATTACTTAAAAGGAAAACAAACAAAAAACTCTTATAATCTCTTATCAAAAGCAGACCAATACTCCAAGAAAACTTTGTCCTACAGAGAAAACCAATTTCTAATTTTGCACCAGTTTACTTTTTTAACTAAAATGCATTTTAATATTAGCCTGACTGACCACACATTAAAATTCCTTTGCAAAGAATCTTGTTTCCACCAACCTTCTACAACTTTCACTTTTGCATTCAGATTCTGTCCTATGCTTTTCCTTATTAGTAACTACTCTGTCACTATTTTATCCTATTTGGACATGATCTAAATATTCCATAAATTTCTTTTACTTTAATTTAGCAAGACTCTAAAGTTTCAAGTTAACAAAAGTTTTGGAAAGCTATTTTAGAGTACATGTATCATAAAATGTAATTGTTGCCAGAAGTTTATCTATATACTCTCAATTCACTTAAATCTAAATTATTCACTCCCAGAAGTATGTTCGGATTATCCACAAAAACTTCATGAGACATCAGACAACATCAGCCATCAATGTAGATTATTTTTGCTGGCAAATTATAACAGGTAACATGAATATAACTAGTAAATTCAGGTAGAATAAAACCTGCTTAACTGCAACTCTCAACACATGACTATTTTAATTAAACATACACACTTAAACTAACGTTACTGAAGATTATCCCAGGTGATGCGAACCTGGAAAACATTTGGGTTAATTTCTATTACATCTCTGAGAATTTTTATGAATACCAATTTATGTAAGTGCCTGTTTGTTTAAGACCAATAAACTAAGAGAGTGAAGAGAGCTCTTTTACAACATTTCAACAAACCCTTATGGAGGTAGAAAGGAGCACACACATATAGGGACACATGAACATACAGACAGAGGAAAACCAAATCTCCATAGCTCCTTTTTGAAAACCACTGCCATGAACAAAACTCACTCATCATCAAAGTTGGATTTGAATTCGTTTTTCTGGTATTTGGAAGAAGTTAGGATTTTCTGCTAGATGGTTAAAGATTTTTCTACTAATGTTTGTGGAGGAGACACAAGATCTGTATTTGTCCTTGACAGGTCCAGTTCCAAAAGACCTTTCCCCCTTTTGTTTTTTTCTTGATAAGAATTACCTCCCTCGAATTTGCATTTTAAAGGGATGGCCTTGATGAGAGTCCCAGAAGAGGGCAGGCAGATCATTTACCATTTCAAAGGCACAGGAAGGAGATGATAGCCCCTCCTAGAAGGACATTGGTTCCCTAAGGCCAGAGTTTTACAATACTTGAAATCTTTGGGAGATTAAATAAGGAGGTTTTAGAATTGGTAAAATATGTACATATAGAGAGACCCAAGAGTTATCCACAAAGAGGACACAAAAAGGACCATAGCAGGATTCTCACAGAGTCGGGACACTGAGGCTCTCTTTGTCTAGGAGGCAACTTCATTCTTTGTGCCAGCACGGGCTCAGTGGGTTTGTACCCGAAAAACAGCCCTGAGCACAGCGGTGTGTAGCCTTTTATGCAATTTCTACTTCTGTGTCTCCCATATATGATGACACATATAGTCTGAGTGGACACAGTCCAAGTTACAGAGTTGTGTCAGAGTTACGATACGTGTACAGGAGTTGACTGGGCCATACTGCAGGCTGCCTTCCTTTGTTCTGTGAAGGCCTCCACCATGTTCCTTAGGAAGGGGTTCTACCACAGGACCACCCGCGCCAGATCCAGAGCTGCTTCCAAAGACAGCCAAAGAAAGAACCAACAGCCTGCACATCCCAGGCAGACAGAGAGCCAAACCCAATTCCTAAGACACAAAAGCACGCAAGTAAGAAGGCAAGAGCTATTCCCAGGAGAGAAGTGATCACTGACCGGTGGATCTGAATTTGGGACGGAAGGGATGTCGAGTTTTATTTCCCTCTTTCAGGGAGGCTCAGGAGGGAATCCGTTTCCAAAAACTTTTGAGGATCCCCACCCCCAAACCCACGTTTAAGAAATTCCTTAACTATGGCCCTTAGTGTGGCCTTTGACCAAAGAGTAAAACAGACCTGCAGAGGACAGCCTGTAGCCCAGGGTGGTCTTACTTTACAAGGCAGCTGTCTGCCTAATTGGTCTCTTCAGGGTGGATACAGCAGTCTTGTGGTCTTTCCTTGTATGTACCGTTCCTCTGTTTACTTTTGCGTTAGCCTTTTGTAATAAATCTTTCGACAAAACCACTTTGGAATTTTGAAAGCTTCTGGAGAATTCTGTATGCCAATCACAGTAAGTATCCCATTCTGTTTGCTTAATTGGGAACCCTTGCTTTCCAGCACACTTCTTAAAAAATCTTATTTAATTAGAATGTTCCCCACAATTGGCCCCTGTAATTCTAGTTTACCTTTAGCAAAATTTTTCCATACTGCTAGATATAGGCAACTTCCAGGACTACAGTTTTCTTTTGTTTTTTTAAGTTTATTTATTGAGAGAGAGACAGAGACAGAGAGACAGAGAATGCACAAATAGGGGAGGAGCAGAGAGAAAGGAGGAGAGAGAGAGACAGAAGCCCAAGCAGGCTCTGAGATGTCAGCACAGAGCCTGAAATGGGGCTCAATCCCATGAACCATGAGATAATGACCTGACTGAAATTGAAAGTCAGAAGCCACCCAGGTGCCCAGGACATAAAATAAAATAAAATAAAATAAAATAAAATAAAATAAAATAAAATAAAATAAGCAGGTGTACTGGAATGATTTGAAACATCCCATATCTTTTAGCTGGGCCTTTGGGTTTCTCAGAACCAAGCTAATACCTAAAAGGGACATGCCATAGGGCTGGGAATTGTGGGGTGTTTTACAGTGTATCTCACTGCACAGAAATTTTCTTGACTGGCAGGCAACCTAGTGCCATGTAACCTGCCCCATGACCAAACTATCCCTTCACAGGATTCTTGAGGTGGTGAGTGCTCTCACGCTTTTTAAATGTTGACCCAATGCCCGTCAATGTTTGTGGCTTTAATTTTGGCTTCCAAGATTCCCATTAGCAAGTGGCCTTTATGTAAAACTATACTGGAGGCCTACCATTGGACCCAGTCCAGCTAAAAGCAAAGCCAATCTGATCTTCGACCCAGGCCAGTTCTTACGTGTGACCAGTAACTACCAGTAGTTCTCAGTGTGGACTAAATCCGCCATTTTAGTAAATGGCGCTGCAGACTGGGACTAGTAAAAGGCCAGAAGACCCCAGTTTAGTGGGACTGCAGAATACAACTGCAGAAGGGATTCCGACATGGAATTGTGCAGTGGACCAAGGGCTATGGATTGGTGCTCCGTCAGAGACTCCCATGGGTCTAGACTCCTCCGTGAACCAATCAGATCGGGAGTTTGAACACAAAAGACCAGAGCTCAAGCCAACAGGAACTCACCAATGGCCACTGGAAATGGCTAGAAAGACTGTGAATTCTAAGAGTGTGTAGGGGGCAACACCTGTGTTTCCCTTCATCCCCAAATGCTGACAGAGGTTTCCTTCGGATCCCAGCGCTGCCACCAAATCTGTTGAAGAGCAAAAATTCAACTGAGTCAATCTGAAGATCTAATTGCCCTTATTAAGTACTTTATGAACCAGGCAGCATCTCACCCAGCAAGTAGAGAGGAGCTCTGAGGAGAGGTGCAAAATGGAAGGTTTTCCTAGGAAGGAGGGAGGGGCAAGAAAGTTATTTGCAGAAGAAAAGGATTGTTGGAGGCAAGGTCATCTTCCCTTAGGGGGAAGGTGGGGGTGGTGGTTCTCATTAGGTGGATTACCTCAGCTCCCTTTGGGGAGGAAGGGAGGACGGAGAGGGCCCATGTAATAGATATTACCTCATTGAAGCAGAAAATTCCTTGCTGCAGTTAAGACAGCGTTTCTGGGGAACTGCAGTCAGGACAGGGGTGAAGCACCAGTTTGTGGACTTGTCCTAAAGGACATCATGTTGGGCCTGTGGTTTTCTTTTTCATAGTTCACAACTTGGCTAACTGTGTGGTCAAAGGGCCTAGCTGTTAGCCTATCTTGGCTTCTGACAGGCCTTCTTCTCTGAGCTTAGTCATTTACAGCTTTTGGTTGAAAGTGAGAGATGTGACTCTTCCTGAACTCCCAGGGGTCACTGAGAGTTGTTCACTGGCCTGATCTCAATGCTGTTGGGTCTCACAGAAGAGGAAGGCTGGTGGGCAGAGCAGTCGGAACACACATAGCATTTAATGACTCAGTCTGTGGCATCCCAAAACCATTATGACAGTAACATCAAAGATCACTGATTACAGATCACCGTAAAAACATATGAACAATAATAAACAAATTCAAAATACGGTGAGAATTACCAAAATGTGACAGAGACAGCAAGTTTGCAGAGGCTCTTGTGAAAACAATCCTAACAGAAATGCCTGAGGCACGGTTGCCACAAACCTTCAGTTTGTAAAAAATACACCTGCAAAGGGCAACGAAACAAGGTATATCTGTACTTATCCCAGGGCCTAGTTTTTGTTAAGCACTCAACGCAAAATAGCTATTTTGGAGACACATCCATATGACTCTCCTACTCAAGGATCCACAGCGGCTCCCTCCTGCCAGTCACATCAGCCTAGATTCCTCACTGAGGTGGACTGTTGTAAATCATCATAATCTAGACCTAACCTACCTCTCAAAACTCAGTTCCCACTGATCCCAAACAAAAACCCTTTAATTCAACCAATCTTGTGTTTCCCTCCTCCCTATGACTCTGGCCTCAGCATTTTGTTTATATTAATCTTCTCACCGGGTTGTTCTGGTCCCACATTTCTACTCTTGGTAGATACATAGATGGACAGATAGATGGTAGACGATTGATAGATAGACAGACAGATGTTAGACACATAGACGTTAGACAGACGTAGAGAGACAGATGTTAGACACATAGAAAGATGTTAGACACACAGATACATAGACAGATACATACATACATACATAGATATTAGACACATAGACATAGATAGATAGATAGATGATAGATAGATAGATAGATAAATAGATGTTAGAGTCCAGCAATCAAATTATACCACACACTCATGTACTCTGCTATTGAGTAAGAGACTTGTCCACTCTGGGCCTCCATGTTTTGATCTTTAAAACTGAGCTACTAGTAATAATTTTCCAGCATTGTGAGTGGGTAAAAGAACCTATTTCAGTGCCTAGAACACAGAAAGTTCTCAGGTTCGTTATCTTCCTTCTCCTCCATTACCCATCCGCGAACCATCCCCCTCCTGCTGCTCTACAGACTGGGTCCCGCCAGCCTCTGCAAGCTTCCCTAATGGCTTCGGGTCAGAGGGCCATAGTTAATTGGCTTTCTCACAGCACTTTTACCTATGCTCTCATCTATTGCCATTACAGTTATTCTCCATGCTTATACTTTATCTCCTCACATTATCTTCGCTTCACAGCAGCAGGTGCAGAGTCCATCCGGACGCTCTGCTTCTACACTCCACACTCCCTGGAGCAGGGAGGCGGGGAGTAGCCCCCACCTGCAGGAAGGACTGAAAGGGGAGGAGAGCTGGCTTCGGACTCAGGCTCCACAGCCTGTGCTCCCCGAGTCTCTGGACCTGGGTCTTCTCATCTGTAACATGGAATCCATGCTTAGGTAACTGTCTAACTTACACATTTGCTGTGACAGGACATGAGATTTAAAAAAAAAAAAATCAGAAGCGTTTTACAAAAATGTGTATTTGGACATGACCTTGCTTCCAGGATATCACTTGTGACTGCTATAGGTGGGAGGCACTGTGGCCACTCCATCCTGAAAAGTAAGAATATGAGCCCACCCTTCCCACAAGGGGGAGAAAAGACAAGCTTAGAGATGTAAAATAAGGTTTCCAAGATCTACATCTAATGAATGGAAGTCCACCCCAGGGCTGTTAGACCTCAAAGTCCTAGATGACAGGATGCAGCAAAGGGAAGGTTCAGACAAAGAAAACATAAAAGAATATGTTATAGTTGGTCAGTGCTCTCACTGAGATGCATTCACCATGGGGTCCGAACAGCTCTAAAAATATCAAGAAGAATACGTTTTGGAGAAAATGAGAGGGTATGTGGCTTGCTAAGTGTTGAAAATGGCACAGCCAGAATACAAGCACAGGGACCTTCTGCCTCCTAATAGCTTTCCACACCCTCTTAACACTCATACTATAGCACAGCCCAGCTAGCACAGGCAATTCTGAGATGAGCATTGTTAAATCATTACGTTCCAGTTATAACTGGACTGCTGCAATTAATGTGTGTTAAGATGATTTTTTCTATGTAATTTCCATGAAATTTGTATGGAATTTGCTACATACACATATTTTTTTTTAAAAAGTTTATTTATGTATTTTGAGAGACAGTACGAGTGGGGGGGGGCAGGAAGAGAGAGGGAGAGAGAGAGAATCCCAAGCACGTTCTGCACTGTCAGGACAGAGCCCAATGTAGGGCTTGAACCCACAACCCAAGATCATGACATGAACCGAAATCAGGAGTCGGAGGCTGAACCGACTGAGCCACCTAGGTGACCCCCAAGAGTATTTTCATTATATAAATTGGTAAGTGTGAAGGTTAATATCTGCATTTTTTCTTAGTCTTGTTATCAGTCCATCTTCCACAAAATCGATCTAGAAAATAAAATGGCTCTATTGACTTTACTTCTGGGACATGGAATATGTGCTTACAGAAAGCAGTGGCTTCTCTGGGTCTTGCCATTCTCCTGTGTCTTCAATTTCAGTGCGTCCTCCAGTATTTCACAGCCCACTCTCCTACTTCCTGTGTTCTCTTTAGCATTCACCACAGCTCGGACATTCTGAATATCGTAGTTACCTGTTAGGTTTCCTGTTTGTTTTCTCCTCTGGAGTCTGCGACCACGAGGGCAGGGGACCACGGTCTGTGTTGACTGAACCCCTGGCATCTAGACACCGTGTCTGACAGACTAGGCCATCGTCTGTATTTGCTCACTGAGTGAATGGATGAGAGGCGGGAGGCTTCTCGCAAGAGGTAAACTTAACCTAAGGCGAGTTAAAGGCACGGCACAGGTAACACAGTCGGTGGGGCTGGGACGGTGTTGTGTGGTGACAGATGGTGGCTACTTGTGGTGAGCTCAGTGTCGTGCACATACTTCTGGGATCCGTAGGTTGTAGGCTGGGACCCATGTAACACCGTGTGTCAACTAAACCCAGATGTTAAAAACCTAAAAAGACGAGCTTCATTAGATAATCTGAGAATAATTAACCTTCGCCATTTTTTCTAGTGAGAAATAGTTGTGTTACAAATAACAATAGCGCTGACCGTAGGCTTACAACCCGCCAGGCCCTGTTCTATGCAGCTTCTACATTTTCACCCACTTCATGCTCAGAACCGTGTTAGTGTGCACTATTTATGAAACCATTTTACAGAGAGAGGAAGCAAAGCAGGGGAAACTTCAGCATCTTGCCCAAGAATGAGTGGTTACAAAGCTAAGTCAGAGATTCGGAGTCCGCAGCTGGGCTTCTAGCCTCTACGGTGTCCCTAAATGCAGAGTCAGGGAAGAGCAACAGGAAAGAAAACACTGGATTCTGGGGAAAAATGTGTCCATCCCTGAAAGCAAACCTACTTCCCAGGAGCACAGCCAGGAGCTCCAGGATGGACAGAGGATGCCGTGGCTCAACCTCCCCAAATGCTATAGACTGAGTGTCTGTGTCCTTCCCAGAATCGTAGGTCGAGAAGCTGAGGCCCAAAGGGTTGATGGTTTTGGGAGCTGAGGTCTTGGAAGCTGACTAGGTCATGAGGGGCAGAGCTGAACAGAATTAGGCTCCAGAGAGCTCCTTTCCCACCACATGGGGACACGGCCAGAAGTCAGCAGCCTGAGACCCAGGGAGGGGCCAGCACCACAACCCCAATAGGGTGCTGGGGCCCTGATCCCAGACTTGTAGCCTCTGGAGCTGGGGGAAGCAAACCCCTGTGGTTCATCAGCCATCAGTCTATGCTGTTCTCTTCCAGCCAGAATGGACTGGGTACGATGCCAAAGCAGAAGTTACGTTTCCCCACCACACTTGCTGATTCCTAATGAATGGGCAAGTCTGCACTGTGTGAGTTTCACTGTCTACAGCTTTTCCCACTGGTTCCTGGCTCTCTGAGCCCCCTCTCTTCCTACTCCGACCTTCTCCAAGGGCAAGTGGAAGAAATTTCCCGAAGATACACTCCCCGATGCAGTCTAAGTTTCAGAGAACTGACTGTCTCTTGAAGCAGAGGGGGGAGGAAGACAAAACAGGATGCGAACGCGTGAACAGTGGCTGTTTCTCAACACATGTACACACCCTGCTAAAAGGAAGGTGGAAAATGCTTTCGGTTTCATACCACCGAGGCTGACAGGAAAAAGCCATGGCCGGTAAGTCGTGCACTGTCTTAAAAGGACAGCTCTTGGGGAAAAACGGTTTTGGCTTTTACTTCTAGGAATGTTCAGGCGATCAGAATTGAGGGCGAGGACACAGAGGCAGGGGGCAGGGCACAGGGGGAAAGGAGAGGGGTTCCAGAGAATTCCACAGCCTGCAGAAAGGAAAGGCAAGGGCCAGAAGGGAGCTGGGGCTTTACTGGTATCCTGTGGTTTTGCAATCCTAACTGAATTCGAAGGGCCACAGTCTGGTAGAAGGTGCGGGATCGGCCCGGGGTGGGCACCACAGGGAACGGGAGAAGAGAGTGCTGTTCCCGTGCAGGGTTTCTCTTTATCTTCCCGTGCAGGGTTGAGTAAACACGGGGCATGTCAGGACCATGCCGGGTTTCCAGACAGGAATGGCAGGGAGCCAGTGTGATTTCAGGCCGCCCGGGGAGCACGTATGGGCAAGGCCCAGGGAGCACGGACGGGTGTGCGTGGCTGGAGGATTCCTGCACTGTGGGGAGGGGGCGTCCTACTGATTCAACCCAAAGTAGGCCACCCCTTGCTGCTGACACGAGAGGCAGGCAGCCCGTTTTCGTGACTTGAGGAACCCTTGTTCTCCTACCAGACAAGGATCTGAAGGGCAAGAGGAAGCAGTTCATCAACTCAGTCGGCATGGGGACGGTCAACGGCTTGCTGGATGAACTCTTTGAGAAAAATGTGCTGAACCAGGAGGAGATGGAGAGAGTAAAATGTGAAAACGCTACAGTTATGGATAAGGCCCGAGCTCTGATCGACAGCGTCCTGCGAAAAGGGCCACGGGCGTGCCAGATCTTTATCTGTCACATCTGTGAGGAAGACACCCACCTTGCAGAGACGCTGGGGCTCTCCTCAAGTAAGAGTCAATGACTCAGACCGAAGTTCACGTAGGCCCTGTGTCTGTGCCTGACACTGGGTTTCTTCCCTGCTCGTGTTAGTTTGCGGACAGCTTCCTGGTTTCTGGCTTCGGGGCCCCATTTCTCTATCAGTGGCTCTATTCTGTGTCTCCTCTTTCTTTTTTGTTCCTGGCCTCAGTAGCCTTCTTTGGATCGAAGCTCATTCCCCGTCCTGAATATGTGGCAGCTGATTTGTTGAAGTTCATGAGAGCAGCCTGAAAAGTTTCATGTTGTATTCTCCAGCCACCCTGGCAAGGCATTTAATCAGCCAATGTCTCTCTCTCTGTCTCTCTCTCTCTCTCTCGTTAAAGTCCAGGGAACATAGTCATCTGACATAAGAACTTCGGGTCTGTAATCAAATTCACTTTGTAACCCCTCTCCAAAACTGTGCTCTCCAGGAGGAATAAAATGTATTTCGGTGATGGTGAAACCCTCAGAGAATAAATTCAGCGCTTACAGAAAAGTGAAGATTTTAAGTGGACTCTGTCTTCTAGTTACCCCCTCCCACCTTCTTCGAAGTAAGACTGTCCACTAGTGTGGGACCCGGCTGCAGACCATTCTGTGAGCCTCCCCAAACCCCCAGCTCCAGTCCTTCTGAGGGCCTAATCCTGGGCTCAGACATCTGAGCAGCCCCTCCTGTGGTCACTTAGTCCCTCCCCACAGCAAACACAGGAGACAGGGGAGTCCAGCCCCTGGTCTCTCTTGCACATGCCAAAGCCATTTAGAAAGAGAAGATGTTCTTTGAAAGTGAGAAGCCTTTTTCTCCTGGGGCTTGGGGGAAGCCTATGCCTGCTGAGTGACCCAGCAAGCATTTACCAATGAGTAATGAACTTCTCATTTCTCTTTCAGTAACTCTTTCATTTAACATACCCTCCAAATTAGAGACAACCAACAAATAACAATAAGGGCCCAGAATACTTGTAGAATAGCCAAAGCCTTCATCCTTGTCCCATTCCTTTCCATCCACAGTTCATGGACCCTAGAGGCACTCGTATAACCCACTGTGACTCCCCGTGTGTGGGGTGTGCCTCTCAAGTTGTCCCATGGTGCCTCCTCAGTGAGGGGTATAGGGCTTTGTCTCTCCCTCATCTCTCTGCCAATCTTTTTAGGCCCATAGAACATGACAATTAGATGTAATTTTCGGATGCACTCTAATGGGAGAGATCCTTCTAAGAGAAATTCCTTGGTCATAAGAAGACCGACTTTCTATTACCATAAAAGGCCTCCTCCAGAAAATGCTCTTGAAGTTACTGATGGTTAATTTACTCCAGCAGTTTAGATGGGTGGGACGGGTCAAGTGCAGCGTGCTACCTTGGGCTTGAAGTTTTGTGGGGTTCCCTGCGGCTGTCGTCCATTTGCAGCAGGGAAATGGACCACCGTTTGTATATGGAAATCTGGTCTCCAATAGGTACCATGAAAAAAAGAGTTGGGAGCATTTCTCAATTGCCAGCTTATGCCAATTCTTAAAGTTTTCGGCATAAGCTTCTCGGGTGGGTGTTGTTCTACTGAGATCCTTATAAAACCTTAAACAAATTTCAATTAAATTCTTATCTTTAAAATTGACAATCAAAAAAGTTACCAAAGAGGATTTACTAATATGTTGAGTGATTTTATGCGACCGAATACTGCAACTGAGGCGGTGGTTAGGGATCCTGGCACCTGTGTTATCGTGCAGTGCCCTATGTGGCATACTTGATTAAGAGTCTATGGATGATAACGAAGACAGGTTTGCACTCATACCCTGGCTTGGCCACTCTCTTGTTCTGTGATACTTGGGAAACTGACTTTACACTGATTGAGGGGCGACCAGGAGGTCACCTCGTTCTGATTTTCTGCTGTGGTACGTCTTGGCAAAGTTAAGTGTCCACGAGCAGATGCCTGTCCTTTTTAGGTATCTCTAAAGCCCGGCCCGGCTCTGCATGAGGCACTCCTTGCACACACCTGGTAGGCAGTAGGGGTCACCCCAGGAGCCACCGTGAAACTTATAAAGTAAGAGACCTCTTGATGCTACATCTGATGCTGTCTTTCATCGTAGAAAGCAGAAAGAGCCACGTTCAGAGACTCATCTGTTCTGCCACAAAGGTGTATAGGCTTTTGCTTCTCGGTGGTGGGTGTGGTTCTCAGCTAGTCGCATCTTGAACAGGCCTGCAGGAGGTACTTTCAAAGGGGAGCCTCTATCACATTGGCCAAGATTCCTGAGACATGAGAAGTGACTATTTTAATGTCCTTCATCTTTCCTCAGGCCCACAATCTGGAAACTCTCAGAACACCACGGACTCTGAAGTAGCGTTTCCTCCTCTTCCAGGTACTGGTATTTCCAAAGCAAGAACATCGAACTGCATCTTTCCTGACGTTAACTATATATAGGTTCATGGGATGACCTCAGGGTGAGAGGGCAGTGGGTAATTCTCGTGAACTGATCTGATGCCTTTTTCTTTTCTTAATCCATGTGCTCTAGCAGAGGCCATCCCCGTAGCTTTACTAACATGTTTATGCTCACAAGTTCTAAACCTGCGTCCCAAACCTGACTACCCACTTGAACACCACACTTCCCTGTTCGAGTGCCTACTGAACATATGCTCTCATGGCTCCCTCAGACAGCTTTTATCTCTCTGCGCCCCGAGCCTAACCGGTCATCCTTCCCCCCGCCCTGCTTCCCCTCCACTTTCCTCTGTCCTGATTAGTGACACCACTGTCACCCAGTCATTCACACCAGAAACCTGAAATCATCTTCAGTTCTTTCTTTCTCCTCACTTCCGACACTCAAGAAGCGGCCAAGCTTACTGGTTCCTCTCTCAAATCCAGACCCTGCTCTCCGCTTTCATTTCTACTACTCTTTTTCAGAACCCCTATTCCTATAGTGGCCTAGGATTCTTCAGCCATGTACTATACTTTTCTTGTCTTTAAAAAAAAAAAAAAAAGGAAAGGAAAGAAAAGAAAAGAAAAAACAGATCCGTCCTTCCCCCAGGTCCCCCCATTGGACTTTAAGCTTTATGAGGAATTTGGAAGTGTCTGACTTCTTCATAGGTACAATGCCATCACAGTAGCTGACTCAGGATGCATGCAGTAAATGTTAGTTAAAATACTTTTTTCCTGACACATTTCATCACCATTGCTAGCATACCACGTCATTAAAAAGACATTTGACAGATGCCAACTGTGTCAGAGATCTTGCTCTAGGTAACGAACAGGACAAACAAAGCTCCTGCTTTTAATGAGCTTATGAAAGTACATGAAATATGAAAGAATAGGTATTTAGGAATTTCCACCATCAGATTAAAGCTAGCCGAAAATTTTGGGATGGAAATGACACTACATTTACCCCCTTCGGCAAAGATGGGATAGAACACTATCCCACACGGTAGCAAATTAATCTACCATCCTGAAAGATGAGTCATCAGATTATTTTCAATTAAGAATTCTTTTTGAGACAAGATCTTAGGACATTAGAACTCTAGATGCATTCGCTCATTTATTCATTAATTTATACATTCGGGAGGCATATGCAGGTTTGTCAGCAGCTGAAGCACAAAGATGTGGGAATGAGACGTGGATTCAAAGACATGGTGCTTTTACCAAGGAAATTACATACAGAGGCAAGAAAAGATAGTACATTCTAGTGGAAACAAATTTACAGCTGTAGGTAACAGCATGGACTTTCCTTGGAGCAGATATTACAAATGGGCCATCACCATCACTGTGAGAAAGAGAAATGTAAAAGCAGTAGGTGGCTGGGAAGTTAGCGTTGGGCCCAGTGTCACAGAGGAGAGATGAGAAGCCCCTCCCCTCATCTTAGGTGGTGATGAGCCATTAAATACTAGCCCGTGGGCCCAGTGTGAATTTGATGGGCTGAGAGAACTCAACAGGTACAGTGCAAGAGTACAGGTAGTTTATGGGGTAGATGGTGAAATAGTCAGAAGGCATTTTCAGGGTTATTTCCCATAATGGAGAACCTTCTAGAGACAGAGCAAGACTCTAAGTTGTGCCCATAGTTGAAGGGGTCTTTGTATTTCCTACAGAGGACAAACACGACAAAAACCCATTTAAGATTTTGGAATCTGTGGGCAAAGAGCTCCTTACTGGCGTTTTGCAAGACTTGGTGGAGAAAGATGTCCTGAAATTGGAGGAAGCAGAAAAGAAAAAATTTCATGATGCCAAACCTGGAGACAAGCCCCGGGTCTTTCTGAACTCAGTGCGTCAGAAACCCAAGGAGGCAGGTCAAGCCATTGTCCAAACTTTCCTTAATACGGACAAGCATTCTACCAGTTTAGAAGGTAAACTGAAGTCACTTACAATGGGCCTCTCAAATTTTCTGGAGTCTAGTCACCTCCAAAGCCCCTCCAGGGTCCTCTATAATCCTGCCATCCTTCGTTACTAGGATGTGGTTTTCACTAAACCTGTCCTTGTCCTTTTGGAGGCCATCCTGTCTTTTGCTGGCAGGGATCCAATCCCCAATGAGCTAAGAGGCCAAGTCTTTACATGCATGTTGCTCTCAGAAAGAGGTACCTGTAGACACTTTGCAGTGAGGGATATTCGACCTTGAGCCCACGTCCTGTCACTGTAGACACTCTGGGATTTCATTCAAGCTTCTTTCCCTCCCTGGGCACCAGTCTCAGCATCTCTGAAATGGTGACAATTTTGGTAACCTCTGTGCTAAGACAGTCACTCTTCTCCAGGGTTCCCTTCCGATTACACAGGATTATAATCCACCAAGGCTCTTCACCCAGAGCACAAGTGTTTTCTTCACAAGTGAGTCATCGCTCTCAGCAGAGTGCCGGCCACACAGCAGGCACGTAATTAATACAGGATGAACACAACAAATGAAGAATGTGCAGGCAACAAATGTTACTTATCATAACTATGATTTTGCTTCTGATATTTAGACCTTTCTAGGGCTCACTCATTTCTGCAAGTTACAAAATAGGATCAGGAGAACACCTATAACGTGTCCAATCTATTAGGACATTTTAAAACTTCTGATCTACATTGAATTATAAATATTACTAGAGCCCAAATCTCGCCGGGTCCAAGGTCACTAGTGGCACACTTAATTTACGACAGTGTTTAACCTGAACTCTCAGTCCTGCATACCAGAGCTTATCAATATACTGATAAAAGTAAGCAATAATTAACAAACGATAACAGAAATTGTAGAGACTTCACTATAGCAAATGAGTTT
Organism: Leopardus geoffroyi; assembly: GCF_018350155.1. Taxonomy (NCBI): domain Eukaryota; kingdom Metazoa; phylum Chordata; class Mammalia; order Carnivora; family Felidae; genus Leopardus; species Leopardus geoffroyi. Next base: position 3,022,214 of record NC_059329.1, on the reverse strand, counting down.
TTTCAATGAGTCCTTTCTGGAGGTGGGGCGCCCCTGACCAGCAGGACACACACACCAGTCTGATGGACGTCCAACGTGGTGGCCTGGGCCGTGTCCTCATTAATATTTAAATTGGACCTTCGGCAGGTTTATTACTTTCCCTTAAATCTGACCCGGAATGGAGACAATGTGGATTTAAAAAAAATCAGAGATAATTCAGCAAATGGGAATCAAAACCGAAGTCATGGGAGCTTCAGAATAATTTTAGCAACTCCAGGCATCACAGTGCACATTAAATGGAAAATACATTAGGCCATCAGCCGAATCCATGGCAGGTGGGAGGCAGGCACAGGGCTTCCATGGGATCCCTCTGCACACGGAGCCTCCAGAGAGATCCCAGAATGCAGGCAGGTGGGGAAGCTGGGCGAGCTGGCCTTCTGTAGAACATAAAGACCTTGGCCAGGCCTTCTGGACATTGGCCAAGCCTTCCGGACATGGATAGGGTTCTGAGGGTTCCTAGCATGGTACTGAGGGGAGTGGGGAGAGGAGGAATCCAAGCTACTAGTTCATTTCGTGTAACAAGCTCACACTTGGGCAGGCTAACGGGCCACACACTGGTTATTCCTACAAAAAAATAACTACTTGCGTTCCTACCTCCCAAAGGGACGGCTTTGTCTTACCTGGTACCAGACCCTCTCTTTTTGTATCAGTTTAAGGGGTTCTCGGAGCATTTCATTAAGTAACAGATAAGACAAACACATTGAAATTTTTATCTCAACTCGTAATTCTCTCATTTGTTTCCACTGTGCTGCCAGGTGAGTAGAACCCCCTTTGGGAAGCAGGCTGCACTATAATATTTATTATGTGGTACTGAATGGATTCATCTCCATGCCAACCTTACCATTAAATAGGAGATGGAAATCCTATCTATTCCCAGTTTCATCTGCAAACACAGTATCTATTTGTAGATACATAATGGTCATTAGGAGCCAACATTTGTTAAGTTAGAGTGTTCGCCAAAGCTGGACACAATCTGGAAACCGAGAACTCTTTTGATGAGAAAACGTACTCTCTGACCGGAGACTATCCCAGGACCCTATATGTCCTCCCACTGGCAGAATCTTCTGGAATACAAAGGAAGAGCATGTGTCACTGTTCAAAAAAGATTCAGAAAGCTGGGTTTCCTTAAAGACTTGTAATCTGCTGCCTCTCTAGGTTTTTAGCATTTAGAAAGACATTTATCAGAAAAATATTATTTAAAAACTAATGGAAACAAATGAGTGAAATAGAAAAAAAAAAGTGTAGAATGTAAACAACTGAAAATTTTATACAGGGTAACATTGCTTTTCTCATTTAACTAAAAGAAAATCAGAGGTGTTCTTGGTTCATGTAAGTGAACACAAAGGTTTACCCATTTCATAGACAAAATCCTTCCTTTTCGAATAGCTCTTGGCAAACTTCTAAATTCTGTTTGTGAATTCTTCTTCCTCATTTCTCTGGGGTGCGGGGTGGGGGGAGCTCTGGACTTTCCAAGTGTCTTGCACAATCTCCGTCAAGTGAGGCCAAGCAGGGTCTGAGAGCACTACATTTCTCCAGGGAGTGGGTCAGGATGAGCCAGAGACAAACTTCTCCACAAGGGAGGAGGGATTTCCTCACATTTTTAAACCTGGTTGAAAACTGAGCGTGAGTTACTCAGCAACCTGGGGGCAAGTGTCACCAGAGCACAGAAGAGTCTCTGGACAGAGCCCTAGAGTTACTACACAGCAGTGACCCTCTACATAGCTGACCTCACAACTTGGCGACAAGTCACCGAAGCCTGTCTCCTCTGGAAAGGTCAAGAGTCTGGGCCAAGTGACAAGCTGGATGGTACACAATTCAAGATCCCATTACGTGTCTGGGGTGTATTGCATGAAATAAGAACGGGCTCAAAATTGTACATCGTCCCACAGGACGGCCACTAGCCATACCTGGCTATTGGGTGCCTGACTCCTGGCTGGTAACACATGCCAAAAGGGTGATATTTTGGACATATCATGTTAAAATGTAGTGCTAATGTTAGTACTAATGCCAATTAATATTAATTAATGTCATCTGTTTCTTTTTAGTTTTTTTTTTTTAACATGGACATTATAAAATTTTGACTTGCACAGGTGGCCCAATTACATTTCTAATGGCTAGCCCTCCAATAAATATTAGCTCAATATGTCCTTGCTCGGAGACGATAGAAAGTCTACTTGGATGAGTGAGGACCCTACAGTAAAACCACTAGAAAAATCAAACTGTTTCTGCTGAAGGTGGAAAGGCTAAATTTGACCCCAAATCATCAAGGCGTTTTCTTCAGAATTCGCAGAATCTACTATTGCACTTTCAGGTGGATCTTCTTTCTCTACTAAAAATCCCTCCCTTCTTTCCTAGTCAAAATACATCTCCTCACACTAGAGGTTAGATACAGTCATAACCCTTGCGTGTTAAAAAATCTTCTGCCCATAGTTTCCCTTCTTTGTCAGTTTCTGAAGTGGTAAGTGGGTCACAAAGGCAGATCTCATAATTTATGTCATGTGATGTATCCTGCAGCTAGCGTGAATAACATGCCTGGGCCGGCTGAGCCAGAAGAATCTGTAGATGCTCTCAAGCTTTGTCCTCGTGAAAACTTCGTGAAACTGTGTAAACAGAGGGCTGAAGAGGTGCTGTGCTCGTCCGTGAAATAGAGAATAAGAGAGAAACAACTGTTTTCACGAAATACACGGTTTCCTAAAGCACTACCTGCAAAGTTTGGGGAGTGGGGGCAGTGGTCATCTTACCCATAGATGCTTTGGGCAAGGAGGAAATCATGGGGCCTCACATAGACTCTAATTCTCTTTCAACCCCATGATAAAATGTACATTTCTCACTTTGTTCCTCTATTTGTTCCAGTATCTATTTGTGATTTATGACAATTTTAGCCGTAGTCATGGATGCAAAATATGTATAAGAGAATATGGCCAAGTAATAATTGTTTGCATTCTAGTGAAAATCCTAGATATAAGGCATATTTTTAAAATATAATTGAAGCCTGCATAGCACTGTATGTTGCTATGTTTCCAAAAACCAGTACCAGAATAATAATGTTACCAAAGGCAAAGGATCACTGATGCAATCGTTTTTAGCCGGGGCCACTGGCAGGGGTCTCCCGGCGTTGACAAAAATTGATCTGAATCTTGAATTCTAAGAAAGATGAGACCAGGCAGAGAAGAGAGAGGAAGAGACAGTAGGAAATATTCGAGGGCCCTCAAGATTCCTGAGTAACCCTCGCAGATATATACTGGGTCCTGTTCCAGGCTCTTAAAAGATCATTTACTTCCAATTTGTAATTCTTTCCATTGTCAACTCAATCCACTGTAAAGAGTTAAGAAGGCAGGGTCTTCTGGTTCAGGGGCTGGGAGAGCTACATGAGCCCCTTAGCACGTAACAGGGACTGGTGGGTGAGGCTTTCAGTGGAGAGGGAGACAAACTGAACTCACTGCAAATCCATTTCTGGCAGATCTACCCAATAAAGGAGAGAAAGGATCGTACTCGTCTGGCTCTCATCATATGCAACACGACGTTCGATCATCTTTCTCTCAGGAAGGGGGCTGACCTTGACGTTGCAGGGATGAGGAGGCTGCTTACAGACCTTGGCTACAGTGTGCACATAAAAGAGGAACTCACTGCTAAGGTAGGGACCCCTAACTTGCCCCAAACAAGTACATGTTCAACATCCATACCGCTACTAACACGTTAGTGTTACCATATTAGGCAAATATTTTGACAGCCTTAAGCCATGTGTGTGTGTGTGTGTGTGTGTGTGTGTGGGGGGGGGGGTATTTATAAAATGAAAGTATTGGAAAGTAAAATCTATGCCTCTTTTGAGCTCTAACTGTTGTCAGTTCCATAAATGAACAAAGTGATTGGCATGTTCCAAAGTGGGATGATTAGGACTTGGCCCCAACACTGCCCAGAAAACTCTAGAGTAACGAGCGTTTAGCAAGAATGTACTTGCCACGAATGTACTGAGTCCCAACTGTGTCCTAGGGGTTATTCCTGGCACTGGGTACAGGTCTGTGAATGAGACAGGAAGCTCCCGCCTGCCACAATCTAGGTGCACTTAGCGAGAGTAATCAATCAGTAAGCAAAACAGAAAATTTCAGGGTGTCTCTAGAAGAGCGAAAAGAGTCAAAAGCAAGTGAAAAGGAAACATGAGAGCAAACTGGTGAGTGGGGAGCAAGAACGTTGGACGGGGTGGTCGAGAGAAACCTCTCTGAGGAGATAACAGAGAACGAGGCACCCCAGTGCATGGAACAAGACGGGTCCAGAAAGGCGTGGATGAAATACATTCCAAGGGACAAGTCTGAGCGGAATGGGAAAGCTGGCACAGGAGCACCACAGAAAGACTATGGTGACCGCAGCCCAGGAGAGGAGGAGGCAGGGCGAGAGAGGGTATTCGTACATCCACGGTTCGATTTCATTCTAAGCACGGTGGGATGGGTTTTACAAGGGAAGCTGTGTGATGCCTTTATGACACAAAACTCTGATCAGGTAATGAGAGAAAAGACAGAGATGGAAAGGAAAAACTACATAAGGGACGGGAGGCGAGTGCAACATGTATAAACCAGAGGATGGTTTATATAGTGTCGTCAGGAGCAGAAAGTTCCACCCACTGCTCCATGATAGGAAGATGGGGCAGCCACCAGGAGAAGGCACAGCACGTGGAATGCCACGGATGCTTCTTAACACTGTGCATGAGAAGCAGGAGGTCAGGCTAAGTGAAATGCTTGTCCCTGTCAAAGTGAGACTTGGAGGTCTTTTTCAGGAAATGGAATCAGAGCTGAGGGCTTTTGCTGCCCGTCCAGAGCACAAGTCCTCGGACAGCACATTCCTGGTGTTCATGTCTCATGGCATCCTGAGTGGAATCTGTGGGACGAAGTACAGTGCTGAAGGGGACCCAGATGTATTGGCTTATGACACCATCTTCCAGATCTTCAACAACCGCAACTGCCTTAGTCTAAAGGACAAGCCCAAGGTCATCATCGTCCAGGCCTGCAGAGGTGGTGAGTTCTGAGATGAAGCTGTTTGCAGAGAACTGTGATGTGTACTTTTTTGCTAGAGGAAACGACTGTAGACCCAATTCAGGCCACAGAAACCAAACTGAACTATTAGGAGAGTCCACCTAGGGGGCTGGTAGCACGAGAATGTGCCCTGTCAAGTGACACATCTCTACTTGACTTAATCCAGGGTCTTTTAGGTTTTGTGGAGTGGCATTTGGGGGGATAAAAAGGAAACAAAAATTATTTAGCGAAAAATCTAAGTCTGCTCTCTGAAATGATGCAAGTGAGGCTTTAACTCCTTTGTTGATCTTAGCAAATGGGTTCTTCCAGTTTTATGACATTCTCACCATTAGTGGGCACGTTGCTCAACAACACGAGAGAAAGGCAGAGTGGTGTGTGTGTGTGTGTGTGTGTGTGTGTGTGTGTGTGTGTGCGTCTGAAACTGGTTAGAATAAATATTTAACAAGAAAGAGGTGAGTAATTGGACCAGACATACTCGGAGCTGTACTGTGTGCAGCGAGTCGATGTCTCCACAGAAAATTTGGGGGAACTGTTGATCAGTGACTCTCCAGCGGCGCCAATGGACAGCACTACACAGATGGGTAGCAGCCTTTCACAGGTGGGTGACAACCTAGAGGACGACGCCGTTTACAAGGTCCACGTGGAGAAGGACTTCATCGCTTTCTGCTCCTCAACCCCACGTACGTGTCCTTCTGTTGCAGACAGGGAGTGGGGGGCCCGAGGCCAGCTCTGAGTGATTCTAGAAAATCAAGACAGGCTCTGTGCAACAATGACCTGAAGCAAATTTTAAGGGTTGATGTCTTTTATGTTTTGTCTTGTCTGTTCTACGGGGATAAAGATTCTCTTATCCCCCATATGTTCTAAAATTGTGCTTTTATTATAAGTGCAATGCTTTATAGTCAAAGGCACACCAAACATTAAAACAACCTCATGGAAGGAACCCCCTGACCATAAGGCATTTTAACATAAATGATGGATTCAGTTTTCTATTGAATCCAGTCAACATTTTGAGAAGAGTTTTTATGGATCCTGGGACTGGCTGCCCTTTTCCAGGGATCCAGGGCAAGCCTTGCCTCTGTATTTCCCATTTGATACTTTCTGTAGGTATGCCATCACACACCCCAGCAAGGGATTTGGATGCCCTGTTAGAGGAGTACAAAATGGTACTAGGGGGCTTATTAGACCCTACTAATAGAACAGTGTAGAATTCTTGAGCTCAACATAATCACCTGAAGAAGCCTGACATTTGAGTGCTTTTAATTTGCAAGTTTTTATTTTTCATCTTTTTAAACCCGTTTATGGAATCATAAGTGACATACAAAATACTATGCATATATAGTGTATATGATGTAACAAGTTTGGAGATAAGTATGTATCTGTGAAATCATCACCACAATCTATGCCATGAACATATCGATCCCCTCCAAGAGTTTCCTTTGGGTCTGTTCATCTATTTTATTTGCTATATTGTGAAAGGAGAGTATGAAATCTGTAAAGAGCCACCTGTGTAAACATGGGGACATTCTTGAATCCATTTGAGCTTCTATTGTTGCCTCTGTAAAATGTGATAATTCCAGTTATCTGTCAAGCAGATGAACACGGGGCATGTAATAAAAAGTCAGTCCGTCCTAACAATACAGTGCCATCTCCCACAATTCTGATGAGCTGCCCCATTAGGTCAATCTCTACTAGCTTTTGGTGTGTTGGTTTGTTTCCTCTCTGTGGAAAAGGGTTATAAGTGCTTCTCCTCAACATGTCGAGAGAATTACCACGCTATGCTTTAGAAACAAATATAAGCAACCTAAGGGTGAAGGCCACAGCCCAAGGGTGACCGCTTCCTGTCTCCTTAGATCACGTGTCTTGGAGAGACGTGAACAAGGGATCTCTCTTCATTACACAACTCATCACGTGCTTCCAAAAGTATTCGTGGTGCTCTCATCTGGAGGAAGTATTTCGGAAGGTAAGCTTGTCTCTCCTCTTCTAGTCACATGTTGCTTAGGAGGGCTTTGTTATTATCTGCCTTTCAGGGGACAGTGGCAGAAATGTCAGGCAAACACAAGTAGAGTGGCACCTGGTTTTTGTCATCTAGGTGTTTAAAACCTGATACAGAAAAAAAATATCAATGCGTAGAAGCAGGAGATCAAAATATATTAAACAATAATAGAAAATATAAGCTTGTCTCTCATGGGATTTAAGTTCTTACATTTCAAAGAGTGGGAGGTATTTGGATTAATTTTCATTGTTTAATTTATTAAATAAATAGGGTTGGGTGGCATACTTGGTGGTGGGTTCCATCCTGGCAACAAGGGGGCGAATGAGACATATGTGACATAAGGCTGTGGAGCATTTACACTCTTGTAAGAGAGATGATTGCTGGGATAGGATCCATAAAGACAAAGACTGAGGACATGTGAAAGAGAAGACAGGAGAAGACGTTCTTTGAATGGAGTGGTCCAGAAGGGAAGACGTGATATTCCTTCCCCGGCTCAGGACATACCTGGGTCCTCCTTCTAGTTTATTTCCCTCTGTAGCTCCCGCAAGCATGCATGCCATCAGGGTATGCGTTTATTTGTTTCTTTTTCAACTGCATTCATTCACTCAAATGAGACCTTAATGAAGGCAGGGATTTGCTAAACACCTCAACATTCAGGCACATAGGAATTAATATTCATTGAATGAATAAATGCATGAATAATAAATATATGCTCCTCCCCTCTTTTTAGGGAGAAAGGGATTGGTATTAAGAACATGGAAAAGTGTGTTGTGTTTCCATTCAAAAACACAGAGGACAGGTACACTCTTATGGAAAAAGAAGGCTACACCATTAGCAAATTGGAGAAAACTGCAGTGTGACATGAGTCAGGGTCTCTATAAGAACTTAGCAAGTCGACAAACAGGATTTATAGACTGCACTTTGAAGGGCATTTCTAGGAAAAGACTAGCAATAGTCGATCTAGGTTAAGTAGGATCTCATTGATCGGTCTGTGTCAAAAGACTTCAGGTCAGGTTGGTGGAGGGGATGTGAAAGTTGTTCATTGTTCCAGACTTAAGAACAAAATTCTGGGATTTGAGTCTCATTAAATTGAGGAGTTAGCCCTGGTGGATGTAGAACGTAGAGAATTCTCGAAACCGAGTTCTCACGAACAGACCCCAAAGGAAAATTGGTCATTAGACCCATAGATCAGAAAACAGGAAATGGAAGTTTGAAAGGCCTTGGATTAGATATAAAGTATGTGAGATAAAGAGCTATTGTGACAGAGGGTGTCACTTTTAAGAGGGAAGGCAGCAGTGGCAGGAAGTTAGAGTATCCATGGGACCAGCCTCATCAGTCCTGGGAGCACCCTGCATGCCCAGAATTTTCGGGCTCGAGGTGGAAACTCTTTTCTGAGAATTCCTAAGAGGTAGGCCTCACCTAGCACCTCTTTTTGGTTTTAGGTACAACAGTCATTTGAAAAACCAAATGTTAGAGCCCAGATGCCCACCATTGAACGACTATCCATGACAAGATACTTCTATCTCTTCCCTGGCAATTGAAAAAAGTAAGTATCAAGAGCTGTTGGCAGGTGAAGTGAATGGTGAGGTCCAGTGACCCATGGCAGCTGACAGCTGAGACGGTCACAGTAGTGTGCCTTGTTGATGTAGTCTGGCCATCAGTTGCTGTTTTTTACTGTACTTAATGTGCGTCTGGCCCCTACCTCCACCTCCACAATCCATCCATCCATCAATCAATCAGTGAGAGAAGCCAAACGAAGACAGGAAGTAATAACCTACGAAGGACACACGGTAGCAGTTATTAACACAGAAATGTGCTCACGCTTCCATTATTACTTATACTCATCTCTCATTCTCTACCTGCCCTCCCCTCCCTCACACTCAGTCACCACACAGTGCCTCAGATCCTGAAAACACACAACACAGAGGAGCTGACCATGGAGAAAGCAGGACTTTGGTCCTCTGAGGGCATGCACTCCCTCACTACTTTGAGCTATCATCATCACACAGTATGAAATCTATCCGGGACTGTAAAGCTTGTGGTGAGGCCAACTCTGGTTCTCCAGCTGTTCTCACAGTGTGGATCTCAGAACACTCAGAGTGCGGTCTCAGATCTGCAAATACTACTCAAGTATCAAAACCCCTTCAAGCACCCATCTCACATATTATTATTATTATTATTAGGCAAACTACTTTAGAATGGGTACATCAAGGTTAGACCCAACAATTATTTTACTCCCTCATAGCAGCTTTATATCATTCCACATTATAAACAATTCTTAGTATCCCTCTCAGACACATAATTTAAATTATATTTTATCATAACGTTTATCTCAGTAGTTTAAATATTTACCCATATTCTGGTTTCTGACAATTTGGTTCCATAATTGCACAGATATCTCAGTATAATAGCTTTTAAGGCCTAATTAGTCCAGTAGAACCACATCTGGGGATTGAATTATTGATGTGATGCATTTCTCAAGCAGTTACTATGTCCAGGTTCTGTTCCAGTTGCTTGTAATCTACCAGTAAGCAAAATAAATGGAGTCTTTGCTCTGAGAAAGCTCATACTCTAGTGAGTGGAAACAGACTCTAAATACACAAGGAAATATATCCTATGTCAGAGAGGGATAAGAGCTGAGAAGAAAGATAGAGACTAAAGAGACACAAAAAGGTGGATGCTGCAGCGCTATCTATAGATTAATCAGGCAAAGTTTCTTTGAAGTGATAAAATGGTAAAATCAGAACAAAGAATGGACAGACTGGGGAGGGAACCTCGTGGTATCATGCGCAGGGGGAAAAGTGTCCTAGCTCAGGGAACAGCAAGTACAAACACCCTAAGGCAGAAATGCAATTAACATGTCTAAAGAACTGCAAAAAGATGGTAAAGTGGAGGCAGATGAGATTGGGGAAAATGGCTGAGACGACCTAAGAAAAGCAGTGGGGAGCCTGATCACAAGGACCTTGGTGGTCACAGGGTAAATGTCTTACATATTTTATGCCCGGTGAGATGGACAATATTTCAAGTGCTTTGCACAGATAAATGATATAATTTCATAACAGATTTGGCAAAGATCACACTGAGTATTTTTAGCAGACAGATTATAAGGGTCACAAATATAAACCAAAGGAAGTGGCAAAAAGTACCCAGAAGAGGATGAAAAAAGAATCATAATAAGGGATGGACTAAAGGCTTCTGGGGATTACCGTCGTGACCTTCTGTTCTTTTTCTCTCCTTCAGGCAATCATGGGCAGTCCAGCCCTTCTTGACCAACTTGGAAAAGTACCTTAGGTAGCACAACACACTCATTTAACGTTTGGTATCTCAATAAAAATGAAAACAACTAAACTGTGCCCTGTAAATCCTCCCAAAGAGAATATAATTTCAATTAAAATGGTGGCTGGTTGGAAATGAAGTGTAAGGAGCAAGCTGGAGTTTCCAGCTTAATGACTCCTATCGTGTCTGCACGTCACTGGGTGAAGACAGCTGGCCATGACTTTGGCCCTCAGTACAAGGTGAAAGGAGACGGTGCCCATCTGGAGACCAACACTGTAAATTAGCTCCCCATTTGTACACTCTCAAACCCTGGATCTATATGATGATGTAGAACAAATTTTCTAATTCATTACTTAATCAACATGATCTGTTGGGCTCATTTTTTTTCCTCAGTAAACTATTATGATTTCAGCAAATTAATCCCATATATCTTTCTTCCCATAAGTTAATTTTCTTGTTATTGTTTTCCTCAGACTCTGCATGTTCCACATTTCAGAAAAATTTTATCCCTTGCAAGCTCTTGGCTATTGAGATCAGTTGGGCTTTGATTCAAGACGGTTTAAAGTCAGTGTATTTGTAGAGAAATACAAATATAATTGCATAAATGGCAGTAAAGTGAAAGGGGGGTGTTAGTAATGGAAAAGACAGCATCCACAGTTCCGGAGGGATGAATGTTGGTAGAGGAATTTGGGCAACATGGCCATCAGAACTACTATGGAAGGAGATGTACCACTTCTGCTATGTGTACAGAGAATGCTGGATAGATATTTTAACACATGGCTGAACTAAATTTAAAAAAATAAAAGGATGCTCTAGATATCAAATGTAACTATAATAGTTAAATTTATACAGATCAATTATATGTCAGGATTAATGTAAAGATTTTGATTACTGTGAGGGATTTTTGTATATAAGTAACTAATTTAATCATAACAACAGCCCTGTAATAATCAACATCCCTGTTTTACAGACAGTGAAACAAAAGAACATAGAGCTTAAATGACTTGTCCAAAGTCACAGTCAGCACGTGGCCACAACAAGACAGGAGTGCCCAGACTCACTCTGGAATCAGAATTATTAACCATTGTACTGTGTTGCCTCTTCAAAGCAAGGAGAGACTAGAACGGTCAGGATTCTGAACTATAGGGGTTAAGTGAATTTTGAATTGCAAGGGTTAACTAACATTACAAAGATTAATGATGTTTTTATTTCTGGACTTGGCCTACCTATGTAGAAACATGAGCCACATCACAAAGATCCAAAGACACATATTATATATACCTCATTCTCTGGCTACTGAGTGTTAATACTAGAAATCCACTAGCAGAAAGACTGCCTCACATCTCAACGCAAAATTGAAATATATAAATCAATCAATCAATAAATGCACATACATAATTCATATACATATACAAGTGTATATGTACAACACATACAAAAACAAGGAAGAAAAACGTATGAACTAAGCATTCGACTTGAGAAGTCAGAAGAATAGTAAACCAATACATAAAAAGAAGTAAGCAAATAATAAAGATTAAAAAGAAATCACGAATAAAATGGTAAGGAAACAAAGGACTGAGCAGGTCATTAAAGCAAACGCTGGCCCTTTAACAGGACGAATCAAATCACAGACATTCAGCAAGACTGAAAATGAAAAAAACAGAATTAGCACAAAGACAGTGGCAGAAATACAAAGGCACAATAAATACAGACAAAAATATACAGAAAAAAAACAGAGAATATCATACATAACATAGGAAATACATGGAAATTTTTCCAGAAAAGGTAAATTAATACACAATAAAGTAAGAAGCTGAATGGATCCATAAAAATTCAAGAAATTAATTTGTATTTGTCATATCTAACAGCAGAAAAGGTTAATAGACCCAAATCGTTGTAGACTGGTCTAACAAAACTTCTACGAAACTGATGAGCTCTACTTTAAATAAACACTTCCACATCAAAAAGAGAAGTACACTTCTTAAGTTGTTTTACAGGGCTTCTCTAAAACTGAAACAAAATTACAGAAGAAGAAAAGTTAGAAAAATATCAGCTGATTTTTCATTAAATTTATGTAAAGATTCTAAAAAACATGCTAGCAAAGAAAATCTAGCCATAACTGAAATAATATTAATATTTATTAACTAGTATTTAATGATACTAGTATTTACACCAAGAATGGGGTGACATAATAACAGACATATTTATGATAGCGTTCCTCAAAAAAATAAGATGAAACAGTAGATGCAATAATTTTAAGAAGTTTACAAAGGCATTCTGTAGTATTCAGAAATTGTTTATAATAAAAAATAGGGGCACCTGGGTGGCTCAGTCGGTTGAGCAGCAACTTTGGCTCAAGTCACGATATCAAGGTTTGTGAGTTTGAGCCCCTCATCAGGCTCTGTGCTGATGCCTCAGAGCCTGGAGCCTACTCCAGATTCTCTGTCCCTCTCTCTCTGCCCCTCCCCCATTCACACTGCATCTCCCTCTGTCTCAAAAATAAAATAAACATTAAAAAATAAATAAATAAAAGATGAAAAATTAACACCTGAAGAAAACAGGAAGAAAACCAATTCCTTAATCTAACGCATATACTTAATAAAAAGCCTACCAATAAAATAGAAATAGAGGAAAAACAATATGAGAAAATCTGTAGCCTTCTTATGCAGAAGTATTTGAGTATTACCTTTATATAATATACAAGTAAAAAAGATTTCTAATCAATTTTGCACTAGAGTTCCAAGCCGATTAAGCCAAAAGTAAAAACTATGGAACACAAGAAATAAAATCATTACTGCTTTTGAAAAATATGATTTTATTCATTAAAAATCTCTTCCAATTAATAATAAACTCCTTGGATTTGCAAGAGTTCAAATCAGTATACAAAATTTAACGGCATTCTTGTATTCCAAAGAAAATCAGGAAGTGTTTGCTTTTTTTAAAGCCTCTCTTTGCAATAAGAAGCGAATAACATAAGATACTTGAAGATAATCCTAAACAAATAGTCACAAGGCATATATGGAAAAATATATTTTAAAAAATCCCTGAGTGATATATATATATAAAAGATTTAACTACTATGAGAGATATATAATCCCATTGATTAGAAGACAAAAAAATATAAAGGTTTCAATTTGCCACCCAAATTAATCTATAAACCCAAGAGAACAACAAAGAAAACATAATAGCATATTTTATTGAACTTAATAGGTTATTTATACACTTTGTTTGGAAGGTGAAGTAGTAGGAATCACTAAGAAAACAATTTTGTTTTAAGAGGATGGAGATTGCCTAAATGGGAATCAAGACATGATATATAACTCTATGAAGGGAAACAAAAACAAACATAAACTACTGGGACTTCATCAAGATAAAAAGCTTCTGCATAGCAAAGGAAACAATCAATACAATTACAAGGCGGTCTGTGAAGTGGGAGAACATATTTGTAAATGACATATCTGATAAAGGGTTAGTATCCAAAATCTAAATAGAACTTATCAAACTCAACACCCAAAAAATACATGATCCAGGTAAGAAATGGGCAGAAAACATGAATAGACACTTTTCCAAAGAAGACATATAGATGGCCAGTATACACATGAAATGATGCTCAACATCGCTCATCATCAGGGAAACACAAATCACGACCACACCGAGATACCACCTCACACCTGTTGGAATGGATAAAATTAACAACACAAGAAACAACGGATGCTGGCAAGGAGGTGGAGAAAGGGAACCCTCTTGCACTGTGGTGGGAATGCAAACTGGTGCAGCTACTCTAGAAAACAGTCTGGACACTCCTCAAAATTTAAAAATAGAACTACCCTATGATCCGGCAACTGCATTAGGCATTTACACACAGAATACAAGAATACTGATTCGAAGGGTACATGCACACAAATGTTTATAGCAGCACTATGTACAAGAGCCAAGTTATGGAAAGAGCCCAAATATCCACTGACTGATGAGTGGAGAAAGAAGATGTGGTATATGTATACACTGGAATATTATTTAGCCATCAAAATGAATGAAATCTTGCCATTTGAAACGATGTGGATGGAGCTAGAATGTATTATGCTAAGTGAAATAAGTCAGTCAGAGAGAGGCAAATACTGTATGATTTGACTCATATGTGGAATTTAAGAAACAAGAGATGAACATATGGGAAGAGGGGAGAGAGAAGAGAAGGAAACAAACACAAGAGACTCTTTTTTTCCTTAAAAATTTTTTTTTAATGTTTATTTATTTTCGAGACAGACAGACACAGAATGCGAGTGGGTTGGGGCAGAGAGAGAGGGAGGCACAGAATCTGAAGCAGGCTCCAGGCTCTGAGCTGTCAGCACAGAGCCTGACACGGGGCTTGAACTCACGAGCTGTGAGATCACGACCTGAGCCGAAGTCAGACGCTCAACCGACTGAGTCACTGAGTCACCCCCTAACACTAAGGACTCTTAACAACAGAGAACAAGCTGAGGGTTGATGGAAGGTGGGGGATGGGCTAGATGGGTGATGGGCATTTAGGAAGCCACTTGTTGGGGCATCTGGGTGGCTCAGTCAGTTGACCATCCAACTCTTCATTTCCGCTCAGGTCATGATCTACCAATTTGTAAATTTGAGCCTGGCATGGGGCTCTGTGCTGTCAGAACCTGTTTGGCATTCTCTCTTTCACTTTCTCTCTGCCCTTCCCTCACTTGTGCTCTCTGTCTCTCCCTCAAGATAAATAAACAAACATTAAAAAAAAAAAGAAAAAAGGAGGCACTTGTGATGAGCACTGGGTGCTGTATGTTGATGAATCACTGACTTCTACACCTGAAACCAATACTGCACCGTACGTTAACTAACTAGAAATTAATCTTAAAAAATGAAACTAAAAAGTGAATTCAAAGATGATTAAAAAAAGAAGGTGCATAAACCAAGGGCAGGCCTTTTTAAAATGCGCAAAATCAATAAAATATCCATTCACTCAGTAAAACTACAAATATTCAATAATGACTATATGGCAGGCATTTGGCACTGAGAACAAAACAAAGTTCCTCTCCTTATGGGGCTTGTACTTTAACGGGGAACAGGGAGAGAATATATAGAAACTAAATAAATACACAGTTTATCAGCAGAGTAGACGTGATGTAGAGAGGGAGCCCATCATGGGACATGTGAAGGAAGAACATTCCAGACAGAGGGAAAAGCGAGGAGAAATGGGCTGAGACAGGAACATGCTTGATGTGTTTGAGCAGGAGCAACGAGATGATGGCTGGAAATCCACAGACAAAGAGGAGTGGTGGAAAGTTAGGACATGAGACCGAGGAATTCACCATGTCCAGACTATACAATGTGCCATTGCTATAAAAGACCTTCCACTTTTACTCTAAGATAGAAAACTGTAGACAATGTTGAGTGGATGAATGAATTAAATGGTCAGAGTTACATTTTATCGAGATCAGTCTGGCTCCCAGGTGGAGAGGAGAATGGGAAGGATGAGGCCAAGGTAGACCCAGAAACAGGACTTGGAAGGCTATGGCAAAAATTCAGAGTTGAGGGCAGTCCAGATCTGGATGACAGATGCAGAGGGCAATCCTTGCGTTCTGAAGGTAAAGCCGACAGGATTGGAGAAAATGAGAGAAAGAGTGTAGGACTTAAATGTTCTACTCTTGGACACTAGAAGAATAAAATGGAAAACATTCTAACAGGGGGTAGGTTTGGGGGCACTGAGACATCTAGTAGGCAGTGAAATAGATGCCCACTGGATACTGGCTATATGAGCCCGGCATTCAGGGGGCAGGCATGGGCTGGAGGGGAAACTTTTGTGCTGTCCTTCTATGTATAAACGGTATCAAAAACCAAGCTGCTGCCTGAGGCTGCTGAATGAAGGAGGACAGACAGAGCAGAGGCCCTGAGATGGGAAGTCACTGGCCAAGTTCACCAAGAAAAGCAGCCAGTGACATCATGGGAGAACGAAGACAGGCTTGTGATCTGGAAGGCAAACGAATGAAGGGTTTCCGGAAGAGGCGCAAATATCACTAGGAAATGCTTCTAACGTCAAAAACTGAGACAGTACCTAATGTGTTGATTCTTATAAATATCTGTCATACATTGTGAAACTGTAAAAAGCAAATGACTGACGAGATGAGGGAAAAGTTAGAGGTAAATGTGTTTATCTAGTGGGGAATAACAAACTGTCCCAAAACTCAGTGGGTCAGTCACCCGTGTGGTCCTTCTCGTCTCTGGGATTCTCCATTTGTCTGAGATCACCAGCACACAGGCTAGGAACCTACTGACATTTCTGGGATCGTTTACGTATTAGTAAAACATCTGGCTTTGGAAGCCTGAAGCTGGTCTCCGATGGCCTGTCCGGGGCCACTGGGCTCTTCTCCACGTGACGTCTGTCATCTTCTAGCAATCCAGCCCAGGTGTCCAAGAGGGGGAAGAGTGCCATGCCTCTGAAGACCCGGGCACAGAGAGTTGCGGTGTCCATTTACCGCATGATGACGGCAAGACCAAGTCGTAGGTGAGCTCCCAGTCAGAGCAAAGGGTTCAAAGAGACTGGAGATGCAGGCCATCAACAAAATCAGTATTGTACTGAGTGCTTTTTACAAGCACAGGAACAAAATTTTCAGTGATGCGAGCTAAGCATATACTGGGGTTACTTTGTAGTGTGAGACTATTTGGGTGGATGATCTTATTTCATTTCATAAAAACTGTGTTACTTAATTGCAATTGCGAACACATGTTAAAAAAAAAAAAAAACTCTAATTTTAAGTAAAAGAGTCAACCAAGAGAAATATACACATTTTCCCCAGAACTGACAAGCGGGCAGATGAGGAACAAGAGAAGAAAAACGACCGCTTATCTGGGTTTTTAAAAACAGTGACAGGGAGCACCTCTGTGTGTCACTTTCCAGCTCCAGTTAAACCTCGCAAACTCACACGTCATTCAGGGGTTGAGCGGACCTCCGTCCAGTGAGGCCTCTCTGCCATTGGGTGGCTGACAGACGGCACCGAGACAAACGAGGGTCTATTTGACTTATTAACTGTGTCAAAAATACACTGCAAAACAGAACACAGCGACTGTGAGACAGAAGAAAGAAGAGCCAGGTTTTGCTTCCTGTTTTTCAAAGGAAATAAGGTATAGATCAGAAGACGGGTCAAATTCTTTCTTTGCAAAGACAGAGGAACCTGAAAAGCTGTAGTTTCCCGTTTAGATTTAGGTAACAGCAGCCAATCCACTAAGAGCAAAGATAGAAGGCTGCTTTCATTTTCACTCCTTTTCCTGCCCAGAGAGCCTCAGCAGCAACAGCCGGTGAGTGGCTCCAGTTTTCCATCGTTTATGGCCGTGTTTGAGGGAATTACAGGAGGACGAGGAGTGGGGGAGACAAGGGGGACTCGCGAGGTACCCTGGGGACGTAAGGGATTGGGGCTCAGGGCACGGTGGCAGGTACGCGAGCAGACGAAGTATTTTAGGCAAGAAGTTAGACCTTCTAGGAAAAGGAAGGAGATGTAAAAAAAATCTGGAGCTATCTTCTTAACACTTTGCTGTGATTTTAGCCCTTTCTGTGAACTCACACTGAGAGTTCTTACCCGTTTTATGAGTGTCCTCAGCAGGGTGAGGGGCCGTCCATGGGGCATTTCATTTCCTCCATGCTTCTGCTCCCCGTGTGACCTCTCATGAACAGCAGGGACCAAACCAGCCACACTGTGTTTTCTCAGTCTCTGAGGCCAGAGTCACCCTGCAGCCCTTCCTCGGAACACAAACAGGGGTCCTTTCCTAGATGCTAATATGTCCGTGCTTTACTGGTACACTACGGATGATGGCAGGTTTTTAAATGAGTAGTGATAAAAGTGACAGGAAGTAAAGAGATCATAGGTGACACCGAGATAGACCTGAGTCAGCCATCACCAAGCCAGTTAGTGAGGCTGCTTTCTTTCTGTGAGCCTCACTTTCTCCACCAGTAAAAGAACAGAATCTTGAAGGCGACTGGTGCTACTCTAAGTGTGGTCGTTGGGCAAGGAGATTTGCCATGATCTGAGACGTTGGGAGAAATGAAAATCACACACTCCACCCTGATCACGGAGATCAGATTTCTGGGAATGAGGAAGTTCTATTTACCGAGCTCCCAGATTCTTTTGCGTGTTAAAATTTGAGACCCATGGGCCTAGAATTCAATATCTAAAGTCTGTCCATACCTAAAACCCTATTGTTCTCACAGACAAGACATCACCCCAAGGTCCGGCCTTACGACAAAACGGGGATGGCCGGCAATAGGGTGAACGACTTTATTGAGGACTTGAAGGGAAAGAAGGTGTTAACAAAGCAAGAGTTACGTGCATTAGGGAAAAGAGTGGACCTCATCGTGGATAAGACTGAAGGCCTGATTGATGGTCTCAATGAGAAATCGGGAATAGTAGGAAAAATGTTAGTGAAAAGTATCTTCGGTCCCAAAGGCGAGCTGGCTTTAGGTGAGTATCTTGGGTCAAGGGACGGGTAACTCATTGGTTACCTGCGCTCCTTATGCTGTTTCTGTGTTATTTCCTTTTTTTTTTTTTTATAAATTTTTTTTTTCAACGTTTATTTATTTTTTTGGGACAGAGAGAGACAGAGCATGAACGGGGGAGGGGCAGAGAGAGAGGGAGACACAGAATCGGAAACAGGCTCCAGGCTCTGAGCCATCAGCCCAGAGCCTGACGCGGGGCTCGAACCCACGGACCGCGAGATCGTGACCTGGCTGAAGTCGGGCGCTTAACCGACTGCGCCACCCAGGCGCCGTTTCTGTGTTATTTCTATTTGCAAGTGGAGAATCAACTATCCACATGTCTAGTCCCCTCTCCGCCTATCGTACTTAAGACTACAAAATGCCCCGGTCCGCCCCAGACTCTCTGCCAGCATCTGCAATCACTTTACACTGCTGCACCTTTCCTTTTCTCTTCAGCATCTGTCACCTTCAATCATTCCATAACCTCTCTCAGTCACTGTGCCGTGTCTCCCCCGCTAACACATAAACTCCATGAGGCATAGATCTGTGTCGGCTTCGTCCACAAGGTAGCCCGAGCTCCTGGAAACGAGCCCTGACACATAATGGGTGCTGAGTTAACGTCTGTTCAATGCGTAAATGGTGCTCGGGCTCTAGGAAATTCTGGGACAGCCTTTAGCCAGTCTGTGGGACACTGGCCATACGCTGTGGACTCGAGACCTATTCCCAGATGTGAAATGTTCCATAGAAACACAAAATCCACCATCGTCTGCTCACGTGTGGCTTAGCCCAAGGAATAAATCTCTGAGCACCGAGATCTGTCCTTGTTAAAGGAGGACAGAGGGAACGTAAGGGCCCGTGCTGCATCAATATGTCTTTGGAGCGTGGGAGGCACACTTTTCCTATGAAGGGTCAAGCGTCACCATTTTAAGCATTTACGACCAAACGCTCTCTGTCACAGTAACTCCAATCTGATGCTGTGGCATAAAATTAGCAACAGACAATAAGTACAAAGTGAGCGTGAGTGTGTTCCAATAAAGCTTTATTGGCCAACACTGGTGTGGAGGGAGTTTGGCCTGCAGACCAGTTTGTTGTCCCTCTCTACAGTATAATATACACATGAGTATATTCTCAAAGCCTGCAACATCCTTCTGGGATTATTCTGTCATTACTCAAAGACTAACTTTACAGAGATGTGCACTTTCCTTCCTCAGAACGAAAAATGCTATTGCAGAAAACTGTGATTAAAGAATTTATTCCTGAAATCACATGAGCAGGAGCATAATGAGCCCTTCGTTGTTTCACGGAACCTCTGCCTCCTCCTTCACTTGGCATAAAGTCACAGGCCTTAAGAAGCAAAGCTGGAGCTTAGAAAACGAGCCAAATTCCCATGCTTCATAGAGAAGGCGCACGCTAAACAGAGTCATTTACTTGTGAGCACAAGGGAAAGAGTTTCAAGTATGGAGGTTCTAGAAACTTAGGTCTGCTAACAAATCTTCTTTTCGATTATTTCAGAAATTCTTGATGAAATTGAGAATTGTGACTCTGACAACAGCGGGTCATATTCCTCTTCGACAGGTAAGTGCCCTCAAATCTCATGCGACGACAAAAACTTCTAGAGGTGTCCTCAGGCCCTGCAGTAAAGAGCTAGGAAACCTGAGTTTTCAGTTACCATCTCTGCAAATAATCTACAGAGAAGAGCAAGGATATTTAACTTCTCATTCATTCTACTCCAGAATATGAAGATGAAAGTGAAGAAAGTGAAGAAAATGAAGAAAGTGAAGAAGAGGAAAATGCTGAGTCACCCCAGGAAATGGATCCCCCTACAGAAGACACCAAACCTGCTGGCTCATGTGAACCCTCAAACCTCACTGAGGGTAAGGCCCTACAGTACAGGGGAAAGACCAGTGAGATAGGTTCAGAAACTCTGGGTTATTTCTAACTTCCTCACTTTCCCCCCGGGTCACAAGCAAGGTCAACACTTATATCCCTGGTTCTCCATCTTCTGAGAATCTGGAAGTGAAGGTGAAGATCATGAACTGGAGGAGAACTGGGGGTCGTAGGCATAGGTTCTCCTAGGAGAGGCAGCAGCATGGACATGTGGTGATGCTAGATGAGCTGAGGGAGACAGAGAGGCCCCTACTGGGCAACAGAAAGAGAGCTGGAATAAAACACAAGCCATCTCTGCACTGTGCCCATCACTGCTGCTGACTAACCACGTTCCCTGGTAGAATTCTCTTAACTTTTCTGAGACTCATTTTTTTTTTCTGAGTCTCCCATTTTTAAAGGAGATTAATAACATCTATAAAGATGCATAAAACATCAAAGAGAGATCAACTAACAACTGCACAAACAGAAGAAGGAAGTGGTTGAGAAAGACACGTTAAAAAAAGCACAACAGGACCTGTCACACATACCATGTGATCAATAAAGAAACTGATGACTTACTGAACCACATTCGAGAATCGTAGTGTCTAGAAAGGAGTGATAGTGCTGTTGTGTTTTGATTAGCATGTTTTCAGAAGTTCTGGACAAGCTTACAAAGGCATAAACATTTTGCCATCTTTATTCACTGTCTTATCTATTCATATATCCGTATGTATATATGCATATATTAGCTGAAAACCTACATATGCTGTTATAATCACTGTGTTTATAGCAGGAAGCGAGATAAATAAAGATCCTGCTTTCATGGAGTTTACAGTGCAGTGAAGGTATTTATATAGTAAGAATGACCAAAATACAAGCATAATTTGAGGAACGGACGAGAGAAAAGAGGCGAGGCATGTGGGCCAGGATGAAGAGCTATGAGAACTCATCTGACGTGATATTCGGGACAATGTGACCAGTTGGGATGGGATGTGCCATACTCTGAGGCCAAGGCCTTGCAGGGAAGGAGGAAACAATCGCAAGAGCTCTCAGTCAGAAATGGTCTTGCCATGTCCCAAGATCAATCTGATGGGAGAGTAGGAGATCAGGAGGGATGTGGTAGAAGGAGCTGTTACAATCTCAGCTTGGAGCTACCATACTATTGAGAGCCTTTTAGAAAGTGGGAAAGTATCGGGATTGTATTTGCAATAGAAAGGCCCTTAGAAGTTTTTAGGTGGAGGAGTGATAAACAAGCATAGCATCAGAAAGGTCAAATG
This sequence comes from Leopardus geoffroyi, assembly GCF_018350155.1. NCBI lineage: Eukaryota > Metazoa > Chordata > Mammalia > Carnivora > Felidae > Leopardus > Leopardus geoffroyi. The sequence goes on along the minus strand of NC_059329.1, from coordinate 3,000,269 downwards.
TGTTCAAATGTTTTAATTAAGAGATCATAGCTTTCGGCTGGTGTTGCCATAGTAGGGAAGTTGTCACATGGTCAAATCTGGAGCACCTTTGGACAGAGAGTTGACAAAAACATAGACAGAAATAAAAATAATAAACTCCACCTTGATCTACCAAATCAGATTTCTAGGAATGAGCTCCAGGAGCTCTGCTTAACAAGCTCTCAGATACTTTTGCATTTTAAAATTTGAGACCCATGGGCCTAGAATCAGACATCCAAAGTCCTTTCCATGCTTAAAATCTTATTGTTCTCACAGACAAGAAATCACCCCAAGATCTGGTCAATGACAAAAAGGGGATTGCCCATGGCATGCTTGGTACCTTTTTTGCGGACTTGAAGGAAAAGAAGGTGTTAAAAGAACGAGAGATACAAACACTAGGGGAAACAGTGAATGTCATTGTGGATAAGACTGAAGGCCTGGTTGGTGATCTCACTGAGAAAACTCAAATGGTGGGCAAAATGCTAAAGAACCATTTCTTCAGTTCCAAGAGCGAGGCGACTATAAGTGAGTATCTGAAGTCAAAGGACAGGTAACTCATTGGTATCTGCTCTCCTTATGCGGTCTCTCTGTGTTCTTATTTCTATTTGCAAGTGGAGAATCAACTATCCACATGTCTAGTCCCCCCTCCGCCTATCTTACTTAAGACTGCAAAATGCCCCGGTCCGCCCCAGACTCTCTGCCAGCATCTGCAATCACTTTACACTGCTGCACCTTTCCTTTTCTCTTCAGCATCTGTCACCTTCAATCATTCCATAATCTCTCTCAGTCACTGTGCCGTGTCTCCCCCGCTAACACATAAACTCCATGAGGCATAGATCTGTGTCGGCTTCGTCCACAAGGTAGCCGAGCTCCTGGAAACGAGCCCTGACACATAATGGGTGCTGAGTTAACGTCTGTTCAATGCGTAAATGGTGCTCGGGCTCTAGGAAATTCTGGGACAGCCTTTAGCCAGTCTGTGGGACACTGGCCATACGCTGTGGACTCGAGACCTATTCCCAGATGTGAAATGTTCCATAGAAACACAAAATCCACCATCGTCTGCTCACGTGTGGCTTAGCCCAAGGAATAAATCTCTGAGCACCGAGATCTGTCCTTGTTAAAGGAGGACAGAGGGAACGTAAGGGCCCGTGGTGCATCAATATGTCTTTGGAGCGTGGGAGGCACACTTTTCCTATGAAGGGTCAAGCGTCACCATTTTAAGCATTTACGACCAAACGTTCTCTGTCACAGTAACTCCAATCTGATGCTGTGGCATAAAATTAGCAACAGACAATAAGTACAAAGTGAGCGTGAGTGTGTTCCAATAAAGCTTTATTGGCCAACACTGGTGTGGAGGGAGTTTGGCCTGCAGGCCACAGTTTGCTGTCCCTCTCTACAGTATAATATACACATGAGTATATTCTCAAAGCCTGCAACATCCTTCTGGGATTATTCTGTCATTACTCAAAGACTAACTTTACAGAGATGTGCACTTTCCTTCCTCAGAACGAAAAATGCTATTGCAGAAAACTGTGATTAAAGAATTTATTCCTGAAATCACATGAGCAGGAGCATAATGAGCCCTTCGTTGTTTCACGGAACCTCTGCCTCCTCCTTCACTTGGCATAAAGTCACAGGCCTTAAGAAGCAAAGCTGGAGCTTAGAAAACGAGCCAAATTCCCATGCTTCATAGGGAAGGCGCACGCTGAACAGAGTCATTTACTTGTGATCGCAAGGGAAAGAGTTTCAAGTATGGAGGTTCTAGAAACTTAGGTCTGCTAACAAATCTTCTTTTCGATTATTTCAGAAATTCTTGATGAAAATGAGAAGGATGAATCTGGCAAAATCAAGTCATTTTCCTCCTCAACAGGTAAGTGCCTTCAAATCTCACACCACAATGAAAACCTTCAGACCTCTAGAGGTGTCCACAGGCCCTGCAGTAAAGAGCTAGGAAACCTGAATTTTCAGTTACCATCTCTGCAAATGATCTACAGAGAAGAGCATTGATATTTAACTTCTTCTTCATTCCACTTTGGAATCTGAAGTAAATGTGAACAAAGTGAAGAAAAAGAAAAATGCTGTCAGCCCAGGCATTGGCTCTCCCTATAGTGGAATCCACCAAACCAAATGGCTCTTGGAAACCCTCAAAGCTCACTCAGGATAAGGCCCTACATTACAGAGGCCCTATGTCACAGGGGAAAGACCACTGAGATCGGTTCCGAAACTCTGGGTTATTTATGTATTTAAAAAAATTTTTTTTAGTGTTCATTTATTTTTGAGAGAGACAGAGAATCAGAGCACAAGCAGGGAAAGGGGAGAGAGAGAGGGAGGCACAGAATCGGAAGCAGGCTCCAGGTTCTGAGCTGTCAGCACAGAACCCAACGCAGGGCTCAAACCCACAAACTGCAAGATCATGACCTGAGCCGAAGTTGGACGCTCAACCAACTGAGCCACCCAGGTGCCCCAGAAACTCTGGGTTATTTCTGACTTCCTCACAACCCCCAGGTCACAAGCAAGGTCAACACTTACATCCCTGCTCTCCACTTCTGAGAATCTGGAAGTGAACGTGAAGATCATGAATTGGGGGAGAAGGCTGGGGGTCGTAGGCATGGGTTCTCCTAGGACAGGCAGCGTCATGGACACGTGGTGACACTAGATGAGCTGAGGCAGACAGAGAGGCCCCTACTGGGCAACAGAAAGAGAGCTGGAATAAAACACAAGCCATCTCTGCACTGAGCCCATCATTGCCCCTGACTAACCACATTCCCCGGTGGAATTACCTCAACTTCTCTGAGACTCCTATTTTTAAATGAGATTGATTAATAACATCTATAAAGGTAAATAAAACATCAAAGAGAGATCAACTAACAACTGCAAATAGAACAAGGATGTGGTTAAGAAAAACACGCTAAGGGGCCCCTGGGTGGCTCAGTCGGTTAAGTGTCCTACTTTGGCTCAGGTCATGATCTCACAGTTTGTGGGTTTGAGCCCCACATGGGGCTCTGTGCTGATGGCTCAGAGCCTGGAGCCTGCTTCGGATTCTGTGTCTTCCTGTCTCTCTGCCTCTTCCCCATTTGCTCTCTCTCTCTCTCTCAAAAATAAATAAAATGTAAAAAAATAAAATAAAAAAGGGAAAAGAAACACGTTAAGAAAAGCACAACAAGACTGGTCACATATACAGTGTGATCACTAAAGAAACTGATGACTTACTGAACCACATCCGAGAATTGTAGCGTCTAGAAAGGAGTGATAGCGCTGTTGTGTTTTGATTAGCATGTTTTCAGGAGTTCTGGACAAGCTTACAAAGGCATAAACATTTTGCCATCTTTATTCACTGTCTTATCTATTCATATATCCGTATGTATATATGCATATATTAGCTGAAAACCTACATATGCTGTTATAATCACTGTGTTTATAGCAGGAAGCGAGATAAATAAAGATCCTGCTTTCATGGAGTTTACAGTGCAGTGAAGGTATTTATATAGTAAGAATGACCAACATACAAGCGTAATTCGGGGGATGGAGAAGAGAAAGAGGCGAGGCATGTGGGCCAGGATGAAGAGCTATGAGAACTCATCTGACGTGATATTCGGGACAATGTGACCAGTTGGGATGGGATGTGCCATACTCTGAGGCCAAGGCCTTGCAGGGAAGGAGGAAACAATCGCAAGAGCTCTCAGTCAGAAATGGTCTTGCCATGTCCCAAGAGCAATCTGATGGGAGAGTAGGAGATCAGGAGGGATGTGGTAGAAGGAGCTGTTACAATCTCAGCTTGGAGCTACCATACTATTGAGAGCCTTTTAGAAAGTGGGAAAGTATCAGGATTGTATTTGCAATAGAAAGGCCCTTAGAAGTTTTTAGGTGGAGGAGTGATAAACCAGCATAGCATCAGAAAGGTCAAATATGTTCAAATGTTTCAGTTAAGAGATCATAGCTTTCGGCCGGTGTCATGGTAGGGAAGATCTCAGGTAGTCAAATCTGGAGCTCTCTGGGATGGAGAGTCAACAAAAACTATCCTGGACTGGCTGTGGGCTACATAAGGAAGAGGAGGCACCAAGGATGATTCTGTGTTTTGGGTAGGCAACTAGGTGAAGGGCGTGAGGAACTGAGAGAGCAAAAAACTTGTAGTAGAGAGAAATCTGAGGAAAAACCTATTTGTAGGAGTGGGCGAATATCAGGAGTCCTTCTCTCTACACATTTACTTTGTTGCTTGGATCACATCCAAGGGTCCATGTTGAATACACAGGTAGATTCAGCCGCGTTGTTCACAGGGGGACCAGGCACGGGAGTAAATCTCAGGATTCAGCAGCATGTAGACAGTATTTAGGATGACGTGTCTGGAAGAGGCCACCTGGGGAGAGATGCTGACAGAACATCTTAGAGGGTTCAATGTAGAAAGACCCAACTCTGGGAGGCGTGGAGAAGCGCAAGGCTGGCGAAGGGCATCCAGCTTGAGAGAGGACGGTTACCGCACGCAGAGCCTCTGAAGCCTGGAGAACCCTGCTCAAGGAGGAAGGTGTGCTCGACCACGTTTGAATGCTCAAGAAGCAACAGATGGCCAGTGGGGACCTCAATCTCAAGCATTTAAGTGTTGAAAATGACAGTCAGTGTCTACCGCATGAAGAAAAGAGAACGAGAGATGAAAATAGTGAAAAGAGATGCCACCTTTAACGAATTGTACTGAGAAGCAGAGCGGGGAAACACAATAGCTGGATGGGACACCAGGTGCAGGGGCAGAGTGCGTAACAGATAAAGGGATATCAAGGCATGCGATACGCCAGCAGGGAGAGCACAGCAGGGGCAAGAAGGGGTACAGAGGATGCAGAAGACGGGGACGAGGAATCACCCGAGTACAGTTCTCGCAGGTGAGAGGAAATCGAGCGGGAACGTAAGTACAGTCTCTACCCTCAGCCAGGAGGAAGAATGTGCCGTCCTTTGTCACAGGAGGGGAAGGAAAGAAGGTGGGCAGACGTGCGGGAAAATGAACAGACCTGTTGGTTTGGAAGATGAAATTGTTCTTACCCAGCAATACTGGAAGGACCGGAAGGCTTGTTTCCCTACGGGAAAACGACAACAAGAAAAGGGAAAGATGCCTGGTAGCTATTTTCAAGTATTGGAAGGTAACTACTCCTTAATAAGTGGTTGTAGGCTCTTCATCTGTGCCAGATAATCATTCTAGGCATAGGAAATACAGAGATTGAACACATCTTCCCTGTCCTAATGAAGCCTACCATACAGCAAGCACAATTAAGAGCTATTATTATCATAGTTTTTAGGGGCACATTTACATACAGTGATCGAAACACGAGGAGAGAAGCCATAGAAGTATTAGTGAGCTTTCATGGGAAAAGGAAGGAGACATTTGTCTTGATGGTTCCAATGCAGGAACTATATATACCAGTGCTTTGAAAGCTCACACTCCAGGATCCTCAGAATTGGTCAAAATGCTTTAGAATTCTGCAGGGTCGCTGTTAGTGGAGACACTGCACTGGTGGTAATAACGGGCACAGCAGGGATATTTGAGTGGAGTTAAATAACTGAATAATCACTTGACCAGGCCACATGAACATCAGGCTTCCTTCCAAATCTTAGGTACTGTGTCTGTGTGAGACTAACGCACGGGGATTGAAGGGTTACTCAATGCCATGACCACTGACAAAAACAAAAGCTGTCCGTGGGGTCAGTTAGAAGCAGAACGAAAGATGGTAGTATGAAGATTTCTCTTTTTGTCATTTGTAATACAAAATGATTTTTTTGTTGTTGTTTTATTAAGCGTTTTGAAGGGATGGCGGTGAGCGTTTCCTAAGAATGAGAGCCCGGTGAAAAGATCCTCATGACTGCCAGACAGTGGGTGCTACTCCTTAATGAGTAATTTTTTCTCTTGTAGTTTTTCAGGTAACCCAGGCTTCCCAAATCAATGTGCTGAAGCTTTGTCCTTGTATCCATTTTAAGGAACCAAAGACAATAATGGCACATGAGGTAATATACTTTGGAATAGGGGCACGCAAGGTTGTCCACTCAAACAACATGGAACTCACTGGAAATTTCAGTTCTTGCTACAGATGCCTTAGGATCAGCCCCAAAGGCACAGGATGCTATTCAATCAGCTTATCTAATTAAGGGGCCTTTACATCAGATTTCCTGTCTGTTTCATCCCGTCCTCAAACATACTTTAAACTCCTCGCCACCAGTGAACCGAAGCAAGGTTTCCGAAGCGTGTACTCAGAACTACTACACGGTTTTAGTCTGGTGCCTTGTTCATGAATCCCTAGTTCCATCCCCAAGTCCTCCAGCCATCCAATCTCTAATTGTAAGGGCCTATTTTGCATAGGATTTGGAGGCAAAAGTGGGAGGCTGGGTGCAACTCACTCTGTGTCGGTTAACTGCAGATCTATCCAGTGATGGAGAAGAAGAGCCGAATGCGCCTGGCTCTCATCATTTGCAATAGAACATTCGATTATCTTTCTGAGCGAGAAGGCTGTGAAAAGGACATTTCGGGGATGCGAGATCTGCTGGAGAACCTTGGATATTCAGTGGTTATAAAGGAAAATCTCACCGCTCAGGTAATGGCCCCAGAGAGTGGGATGAGTTGGCATGAGTGTCCCTCCTTTCATCTCCTTCCTGGACTCCTTCCTTGGCGGCTGTCAGAACGGAGCGCACGTTACAGAAACTGCATTTCTCTAGAATAGGCATCCTGCACCCCAGCCTCTCCCAACGTACACTCTGAAGGCCAAGACTTAGATGGCAGTAGTTCACTAAACAGGCTGGCTCTTGCTAATGCTCTCAGTTTGGGAGACACCCATCACTTGATAGTCTATGTGAGACACCACTCTGAGGCCTTTATAATTTCAGTATCGTGTGTCTGAATGTGAAGCCAAGTAGGCGGTTAAAAAACAAAACAAAACAAGTTTTGCACACATACGTACACAGAAGAAGTTGTGATTCTGGCTTCGTCCAAAAACATACCACGGGAGGCTTTAGACAAACCATTTTAAACCTAGCAAGGAATCTGTTCACGTCTCTACGCCAGTGGAAACCGTCCCTCCGTCTCTGTCTCTGTCTCACTCTTTGTTTAATGAAAACTCGCGGCAACTGCAGCCTGTAACACAGTTGTGAAAAGCAAAGCCTTTGGCAGGAGACCCGTCACCTCACGTGTCCCTCCCTGTACTCCACCTCCTAGCGTCTCCCTCAGTCTAAGGATCTACTGAACACCACCGGGCTACACGCTGTATGAAAAAACCCTGCTTTTCCATTCTATACATCCAGCTTCCTGGCTGTATGTCAGAACGTAATTTCTCGTACAATGCCACTCTGTCCAAATCGTCTGATCACTCCGTTTCTGCTGTCTCTCTCTCCCTCTTGCGTGTGTGCGTGTAAAGTCCACGTACTGTGTGAGCACAAAGAAGACACAGACAGCTCCCAGGTGGTAAGTCTGGAAACTCTTTCAGGAAATGAAGGTCGAGCTGAAGCACTTTGCCACCCGCCCAGAGCACCGCTTCTCAGACAGCACGTTCCTCGTGTTCATGTCACACGGCATCCTGGACGGGATCTGTGGGACAAAGCACAGGGAGGAAGAGCCAGATGTCCTTCACGACGACACCATCTTCCAGATTTTCAACAATCGCAACTGCAGGAACCTAAAAGACAAACCGAAGGTCATCATCATGCAGGCCTGCCGAGGCAGTGAGTTGGAGCTGGGGGACGCAGGGGGTGGCCGTCCGCTTTTTTCTGTGATTAGCCCGGTGTCCGGCCTTCGCCTTCCCAGGGCTGAGGGAGAGAAACCACACTGTAGAACGGCACTTGGGCCTGCTCCAGAAAGAGGCGAAGCCTGTATCGTCGTTGAACAAGCGTTAAGTGCGCTAGAATAACAGCACGTGCCCCGATCATCTGGGACTAGGTTCTACTAAACTTAAGTGGCCTCTGTGTAGTTCCCAGTCAGCGAGGCAATTTTTCTATCAGGAAGATACTGGCATTTTTAATAAATTCCAGATGGAAATGTATTGAAGTAAAGGTATAAGGGTTAAGAGACATTTTGTGTGTCTGTGTCTGTAACATCTCTTGTAAGACAAGCGTGTCTCTCCCAGAAGGCAACGGGGCCGTCTGGGTGACAGATGTGGGAGAAGCCTGTGCATGGCCGGAAAACCAGCCCTCAGCACCCTACATCTTCAGTGATGCCGTACAAAAGACCCATGTGGAGAAGGACTTCATCGCTTTCAAATCTTCGACTCCACGTAAGTGACTTCAGAGAGAAGCTTCTCGATCTCCTGTTAGTTTCCAGATCACAGGCCTGGCTGTGATCCTATGTGATTGCTGATTGAAAAACATCTCTTCCTTCATGACAGATTTTAGGCAGAGAATAGATTTAAAATACGGAGGTTTTTATAACTAGAAAGCTAGAAGTCTTCATTTTGGGGGAAACATTCAAAAGAAACCAGAGTTTTATGAGGATCCAGTGTTCCAATAGTCTAACTATAAACCAGAGTTGTTTTTGTTTGTTCAGACAGCAATGGCACATGATTTGGCCCACCTCATCACCTGCTAGCAATTAAACAGGTAATCAGTAAAACTATAGTACTTTCTTCACACATTCCAGAACCTCTTACATTATTATTTGACTCTAATCTAAAAAAAATTAGTTAATATTCAAATGCCTGACTTCAGCATCATGCAGCCAAGACTGAAAATCCTCCTTTGGCAGCAAAGACAAAGTAGGAGATAGAAACACAAGATATACCGAGCTGATCGTGGTCAAACCTGCAGAAAATCTATTTAACAGGCACCCACGACATTGGGGTGATTTAGAGAACCAGGGCAATTCCAAGAATCTTGTTTACAAAGCCACAGCTATTAAGTCCTCTACTGCAGTGATTACAAACTGCGATGTGCGCAGACATCCCTTTGGAACGATATTACAGGCAGGGTTTTGATTCAGTGGGTCTGGGGGGGTGGCGAGATGGTGCCTTTCAAAACACCCTGCGGTGAGGCTAGTGCTGTCCGCCCATGGCCACACGTGAGCAGCAAGGGACTGGAGGACCCTCTGAGTGTCGTCTGACAGGAAAAGGCTATGCAGGGAACACCCACTCCATACCTGGAACAGTCATACTTCTCTTTGTTTTACATACTGGAGTTTAAATAAAACTTTATTTGAAAGAAGAGCTCTATACTTTTAGCAATTAAAGGAAGTTAAGAAGGCATATATGGGCTGGTATGTATCTAAGAGACTCTTTAACTTACTTAAGGAAATGAAGTCCAACATGTAAAGTTCTTGCTTTCATTTCTGCACACGTAACGACCTGCTAAGGTGGAGTGCGCACAGGGTGTAGGGTCCACAAGTGAAGCAGATGTGCTTACTGAACCTCATGGAGCATATGGTCGGAGCAGAGAGGCAGAGGTTAACTCAGGGGAAAATATACACCCACGTCTCATAAGTAGATACTGACTGTCTCTTGACTGTGCTAAGTGCTTTGAGGAAAAACGTGTTGAAAGATGAAGGAGTTATAGAACTATGTCAAGGGTAAGTGAGGAACGTTCCAGACAGAAAAAGCACAGAGGACCTGGGAAAGAAAGGAGCCTGGAAAACTGGGCCAGTATATCTGGAGCACAGAGCTGGGGCTCAGTGCTGAGAGGGAGGTTGGAGAGGTCAGGAGGGGTCATGCGATTTGGGACCTCATAGGTTCGGGAAGGATTTGATCTTTTCTGTTTACATACTTTATTACTAATATTACTTTATACTAACAGTAGTAGGAAGTTTTGGTGAAACTTCAGCAATGAAATGGTAAGATTATCATTTTTATATAACTACTCCGGGGATTCTGTGGGGAGTGGATCACAGTACAGCAGGAAATACAGGAGGCGGGTTAAAACGCTACTGCAGGGTTACTGGCCACAGCTGGTAACGGCAGTCTCGGGAAGACACAGCTGTTGAACCCAGCAGGAATTAGTGTATAAAATGTCTAGGACCCAGTGTGGGGAGGATGCGGCAGGGCAGTAAGAAGGGATGACACAGAGGACTCAGGGGATGGTCATGGTGCGTTCATTAAAACGGGAATCCTGCCAGAAAGTGTGAGATGCCTTTGGCATATTTCCAGATGAAACAGAGAGAGTCCCAAAGCCGTGTAGCTCAGAAAGGAGAATGGCACCAGGATTGGGGAGGTGGTGGCTGAGAATTATGTCTCATGGTCTAAAAGTGGATGAAGTCATACAGGAGCAGAGAACAGATGGAGACGAGATCCCCAAGCTGAGGCTTGTGAATGGCAGAGGTCAAGCTGGGAGGCAGAGTATTTGCAAGTTGGGCTCAGGAAGTTTCCTATCAGGGCATAAGAAAGAAAAGTAAGGGTATGTATGTGCGGTCAGTGTGACCAAGAAAGCCTCCACTGGACTTATGGCCAGTTTCTGATTTGAATGAGAGAGATCGGGTGAAAGCCAGCGAGTGACCATGAGATTGAATGACGTGGAGGCCATGAATGGCCTTGGGGAAAGTGACTTGGTAAAGTCAGGGTGGTGGGGGGAGACAGCAGGCGGGCGAGCGGGCTGGGGCTCGGAGGATGTGAAGACGGTGGGGAGAGACAAACCTGAGGAACGCAACCATTAAAAGGAGGAAGGAACAGGAAGGTAGCTGCAGATAAAGTGACCATCAGACTATTAGCTTTTTGACGATGGGAGAGATTTGATCACATTGCAGTGGTCATGAAAAGCGGTAGCTCAAGAGATGTTCACGATAAAAAACGAGCAAAATATTCCAGGAGAAAACAGAACAGATGAAGAGGAGGTCCAGAATGGCACGACAGGAATTAGTTTCTTTTCCACTACTTGCAGTCCGAGGCAGGTAACTTTGGCTCTAAGAGCCTGAACGGGGTTGATGACTGAGAGTCCACGACGGTTTTCTCTGGGCCTCCTGGGGACACTGGAGGTCCCAGCTTTGCCTTTCTCTCTCCTCCAAAGCACTAAAATCAAACTATGCCCAAAAGCTCTGACTCTAAGAGTCTTCCACACACAACACAAAGGCCACATCTCCCAGTATCTTAATACCTTTTATTTGCAGATAACGTTTCCTGGAGACTGAACACAGATGGCTCCGTCTTCATTTCCCATCTTATCCGCTACTTCAAAATGTATTCTTGTTGTCATCATTTGGAGGAGATTTTCCGAAAGGTACAGGTCTTCTGTTTTTTTCAATGTCATCACTGTGCAATCATTGTCAATTTTTTTTGGTGGGTGGGTGGGTGGGTGGGGAATCCTGAAAGCTCTTAGGCCATCTTGGAATTCCTTCCTGTACTCCACGTTTGTTTAAAGAGGAGGCTTTGGGGACATATTGCACGGAACCAGTGTGAGTTTCTCTGATTCTGATGGCCTTGTTTATTCAGAAAATGCTTGAGGATACTCTATCATGCATGGATGTACTATAGCCAAGGAAAAGCTAAACGTTTCTTCTGTGTATACCCCCCTGGCCACAGCCTTAAAACATACCACAAATTCTGTGACTCCTGAGGGAGAAGTCCAGATTTCCCTTTTAGGAAGTATCTAAAGATTTTCTTTCCTGCCTTAGGTTCAATATTCATTTGAGACTCCAAATATAATTACCCAGATGCCCACGATTGAGAGACTCTCCATGACACGATATTTCTACCTCTTCCCTGGGAATTAAAACTCATACACAGCATCTCAGGTAAATGCTTCCAAGAAGTGGACTTGGGAGCTCCCTGCTCAGAGCCTGTGTGTCAAATGCAGACAGAATGGAGGACAGTGACAGGGTGTAGCTGCCTAGTACTGTCCTGTCCCCATGTTCTTTTTTTTTCAACATAATTCTTTTTTTTTTTCAACATAATTCTTAATTTTTTTTAATTTACATGCAAATTAGTTAGCATATAGTGCAATCATGATTTCAGGAGTAGATTCCTTAATGCCCCCTTACCCATTTAGCCCATCCCCCCTCCCACACCCCCTCCGGTAACCCTCTCTTTGTTCATCATATTTAAGAGTCTCTTATGCTTTGTCCCCCTCCCTGTTTTTATATTATTTTTGCTTCCTTTCCCTTCTGTTCATCTGTTTTGTCTCTTAAAGTCCTCATATGAGTGAAGTCATATGATATTTGTCTTTCTCGGACTGACCAATGTCACTTAGCATAATACCCTCCAGTTCCATCCCATGTAGTTGCAAATGGCAAGATTTCATTCCTTTTGATTGCCGAGTAATACTCCATTGTATACATATACACCACATCTTCTTTATCCATTCATCCACTGATGGACATCTGGGCTCTTTCCATACTTTGGCTATTGTCGACAGTGCTACTATAAACATGGGGGTGCACGTGTCCCTTTGAAACAGCACACCTGTATCCCTTGGATAAATGCCTAGTAGCGCAATTGCTGGGTCACAGGGTAGTTCTATTTTTAATTTTTTGAGGAACCTCCATACTGTTTTCCAGAGTGGCTGCACCAGCTTGCATTCCCATCGTCCCCATGTTCTTAATGACCCTTGGGAAAACCCTGGTTTCATATGAAATTATAAGAAACTATAAGTCTAATGTTTCCCTCCAGTCTTAATGTCTCTCAAGGACCTACCTACTGAGTGGAAGATATTTAGTTCCGAAGCTTGCACAAAAAAACTGGATGTTCATATACAGCTGGCGTGAGGCGTCCTCCCAGAGAAGTCAGTTTGGCTGAGTTTCATTCCTCCTGTGTTTGGGATGAGGACTGCCTGTACCACAGTGTCAGCTGGAGGCTGCTGGGTGTGCACCGAGGCAATGAGACCCTAGTGCGGACCTCCCCTTCTGGGGGTGACAGGCCCATAGCCCTTTTGTGAAGGCACAACTCATGGTAGGCATCGGTTCTGTTTATACCTTACCTCCTATGACCCCTTTCCTTATGTTTCCTTCTCTCTACTTTTCCAGGGAAACTGGGCCATTATGTACTCGACGAATCTACTACTTTAAAAGGGCAATGTCTGCTCGTGAATATTTTTATACGAAACTTCCCAAATGCCCACCTTCAACCAAGGCCAAGTGAAAATCAATGTCATATTGTGGCTGACTTAGTACTTACTACATTTTTAAAAAATTATGTTTGTTTTCTCACGTTATTGTAAAGGTAAAACATTTTCATTGCAAAACAAAGTTTAAGTATAGAAAAACATTTAAAACATATTTAATGAATAAGTGATTACATTAATAGGTGTCCTGGTATTAGGCAAAGATCATATTCTCGGGATAAACTCTTCTCTGTTATAAAGGATCATTCACGTACTCTCCATTTGGAAGACTATTACTAACATTTGACTTGGGACATTTACATTATAGACTGAATTCTCATTTATTTTGACTCATTTCTAACTTGGCCATAGGATATTTTGATAATATCTTTTAATGAACTACAAGTAGTATTTTTTTTGATTCCTAGAATGTGAAAAATCTTTGTCCCTGAGTTCACTTATGAGTTCTCCTAAAAACATATACAAAGGCCAGTGTGAATTTATTTCTTAGTAGTATGTTTTTATTATCAAAATGTTGATTTTTTTAAAAAAAGTACCCATACATATCTGCATCTGTATACTCATTAACTTTCAAACTATAGATGAAAGCCAATGTGTATAATCACTAAAAACAAAAAAGAAACAAAAAAAAAAACTTTATTTTGTTTGAATCTTGAGAACATGGAGATTATGTAAAAATATCCCTTTAGAACTGAAAGTGACAAAGAGGGAAGTGAAAATCAAGTTCCGTGAAATGATTTATGTTCTCTCTCTTCCATCCTGTGGTCTTACTTCCTCTCTCTCTACATACACAAACTCACAGATGAATTTAGAAAGCTAACTGTGTAAGATACTCTATGACCTGCACTTGTGTTGATTCAAAATTACCATCTAGGATTAAAGGGAGATGTGAAGCATCAGTAATATACAAAGCCTAAGCTTAAGAGGGTGGGGGAAGGCGATCAAGGGCTGACTGGGAGCTGGGTAGAGTCTCCTTCCTGTCCCTTTTCACTCAGCCCCTTATATTCTGAAGGTCACATCTCCAGCTGTTGGAGCTACAGCTCTTAAAGTCAACAAAAGTGCAGCCTGGTCAGCAAGAAAGAGGAAGAACCAGCAGACACAGGCCCCCTCCCTTTCAGGAAGTCTTCTCTTCCTATAAACCAAGAACCACCACTGGGTCCAAAGTAACTCACAGCTGCACAGAAGTTGAGAAATGAAGTATTTATTCCATGTGCCAAATTCCTAGCAAAAAACCCCTGGGAGTTTCTATTAAGAAATGGGGAAAAGCAGATATTGGGTCCCTTTGACTGTCTCTGCCAGAGATTGCTTCCACATTTGATGGCTGCCTAATACTGAATTAAAAAAAATTTTTTCAATGTTTATTTTTGAGGGAGGGAGTGAGACAGTGTGAGTGGGGGAGGGCCAGAGAGAGGGAGACACAGAATCTGAAGCAGGCTCCAGGCTCTGAGCTGTCAGCACAGAGCCCGACGCGGGGCTCAAACCACGAACCGTGAGAACATGACCTGAGCCGAAGTCGGACGCCCAACTGACTGAGCCACCCAGGCGCCCCTGCCTAATATTGAATTTAATGGATGGATGAGAATGTATTTTACTAAGTTCAGTAATTTCCAAATGTGTTATCTTATGCGATTTATAATAAAATTTTCTTCCTAAATATATCTCTAAGTTGCTCTCTGATAATACTATTGGAATAAACTCTCAGAACTAAAATGACAGGGTTAAAAGCATTAAAATTCGAATTTTCTATGTAGGGTAGAGCTCAAAAAATGGTCTGAATGTGCACTCCCCCTGAGCTGAATGCACTATGGCTCATTTTCCTATATCTGCACCAGCACGATATGTACTCTATCTTGTTAATTTCTCAGGCCCAAAATAAAAATTATTCTGATGTGTGTTTGCTTTCTAAACCAGTTAAGCATCTCTTCCCACGCTTATAGGTCACTGAAAACAAGTTAAATGTTAACTGGTGCTTCCTCTTGTCCACCAGGTCTATGGGGGGGGGGGGGTCCACCAGAAACTCACAGGAACCACTAACTGGGCCACCTCTCTGGCTTCCAGCCCAGCCGGGACTGTGCATCTCACCTGAAAGGCACATTCTTATCAGAATCTGCTAACCCCTTTGCCTAAACCAATCGCCCCTTGCACCCCATAACTGCATGACTTACTACTGCCCTTCCTGGGGTTTCCACTAAGTTAAGACCTTATCAGTGTCCTCACTTGTCTAAATGACCCAGACAGCCTTCTCCTGCCCCTGATACTCCCAACATCCTCACCCTTCTTGATTTTTCCACAGTACTGATTACTTATGACACACTACGTAATTTGTCTACTATTTATATGTTCATCTCACTCCATGAGAATATAAGCACCGTGAGGGTGGTGACTCTGTTTCCTTTGTGACAGTATTCACAGAATTTAGAGCCGTGCCTGGCGCAGAGCAAACATTCAAGTTTCAACTAGATGAATGAATCCATCTAAAATCATCATGATGTGGACCTACGGAGATAAAATATACAGTATGTTTTCCCAAATGGCTTTGCAATACAACCTTTTTTTCTCAGCCATAAAAAACTTAGGTTTTGGTTTAGTTGGGGATTAGTTTTTTTCATATTTTATCAAACCTACTCCTTTTTGTCTAGGTACTTCTTTGGGAACATCTATTATTTGTGTGGTAAAAATTCAAAATGCATTCTTTCCTTCACAATCAAACATCTTACCTTCCATAAACAGTGTCTGTATGATTGTTCTCTGCCTGATTTAATAGGAGCTGTTGAGAATGTCACGGCGAAAAAGAAGTATTTACTACATACACAGAGCTTATGTAAATAGATATCTAAAACACACTGCTATGTCTGAATGCTTGTGTCCCCACAACATTCATAGGTTGGAATCTTCTTTTAAGAATGTTTGTTTGTTTGTTTACTGAGAGAGAGTTGCAGAGACAGAGGGAGTGAGAGAATTCCAAGCAGGCTGCATGCTGTCAGTGCAGACCTCAATACAGGACTCAGTCTCACCACCCTGAGGTCATGACCTGAGCCAAAATCAGGAGTTGGACGCTTAACTGACAGAGCCACCGAGGTGCCCCCATATGTTGAAATCTTAACGCCCAGTGTGATGGTATGAGAAGGTCCTTGGGAGGTGTTTAAGGTCAGGGGGTGGGGCCCTCATGGATGGGATTAGTGCCTTATAAAAGAGGCTCCAGAGAGCTCCCGGCCCCTTCCCACACCTGAAGACTCAAGGAGACTTCTGTTGGGGCTCCACCTGAATGTGCCGGCATCCCGATCTCAGACTTCCAAGTAGATTTCTGCTGTTTAGAAGCCACCCAGGCTGTGCTATTTTACTAAAGCAGCCCAAACGGACCAAAACACATGCCATGTTTTACAGTGAACTAAGAATGTTAGTCCAGCCCTGTTCCCCTTTCTAGAACCATTGTGTCGACAGCTGGCATTTCCAAGCACACACTTGTCCTTGCCAGAACCTCACTTCGCATGTTAATTACCTTCTGCTTCTCCTTCGATACCAAATCAATCACCAATGCTGCCAATTCTACCTCCTCATCGCCAAATCCATTCTGTTCTCCCCATACCCTCTCATCAATTCCCGTCAAATGACCTGTACCTGTCATCTCAAATAGTGCATAGACTCATGCCTGGTCAACATAAATCCACATGAGTCTTCCAAAAAGTAAGCAGACCTCCATTGGAGAGACACTGCTCAGAAAGGAGTGTCAGTCATCAGCTTGCTGTTTCCTTATCTTCTGCAGAACAGGACGCACACATGTTCTCATGGTTCACAAACTCTGTTGTGTCCTTATTCCCCTCAACCTTTCCATCCAGAAGCCCATTTCCACTGAACTACCTGAGCCGTGTCAGGCGCCACGTACCTGTGCACGTTCTACGTGCCTTTATGTGCACTCATTTTTCCTTCCTGGATCGACCACATACCCCACGTCCAAAACACTCGCAACTGTCTAAACCCTGATTATTCCTCGTAATAGTAGTGGTAATAATAATGATAATAATAATACTGAACAAAAACAGCAATAACAGTGGCAATATGAGCAAACATGAGAAGAAATATTCATCTGAATGTTTTTATTTATGCTAAGAACTTGGTAAAACATTCTTATAAACATTTTCTCACTGAAGATTCAGCTCAGGTACCAGCTCCTCCAAGAAATTTTCTTTGATAATTTTTTTCCCAACTGCTAGGTAGTCTTCCACCATGTAGTCACATGTTTTGAGAGACAGTATTTGTCAGACGAGGTCCACGCAAGACAAGAGACATAACTCCACATGGATAAAGAGATTACACTTAACAGAGAGATTTTTAAGTACAGGGTTGAAAGTCTGAAAGCGAGGAAACGGGATACCAAGGGACCATGAAGGTGGCATCTGCAGGAAGCATCTACCAGTCAGCTCTGAGACTGAGGGGTGTTGACGGAAGGAGCTGAAGTTATCAAAACCAAAATGCTGCCAAATCAGGATGTGGACATCTGATGAGCGACTTGGTGGGGTAGCCATTGGTGTGTGAAAGCCTGGACATGGGAGTCCGACGAGGCAGAATCCAGACCTTTGCAGAAAGGACCCCACCAACTGCCTTCAGGGGGTGTGACGAGGCAGGTTCTGGGAGTAATGGGACAATCCCTAACCTGAAACTAAGGGAAGGGTCACTGCTGACAGGAACCAAGAAACAGGTAAATTCTTCTCTTGTCCTTATGCTTTCTTACCTCTTTCTTTGCTCCTTATTGGCAGAACCTAATGGGAGGTAGGCTGACCAAAGTAAACTGGAATTTGTAGAATTCCAGCCCCAGTATCATAGAGTATCGTGCCTGGTGCTGTCCTCTGTAGCCTGTTAAGTTTATTCTGCTCCTCTCTCTCTCTCTCTCTCTCTTTAATTTTTTTAATGTTTATTTATTTTTGAGAGAGAGAGAGACAGAGTGTGAATGGGAGAAGGGGAGAGAGAGGGAGGCAGAGAATCCGAAGCAGTCTCCAGGCTTTGAGCTGTTAGCACAGAGCCTGAAGCAGGGCTCAAACTCGCAAGTGGTGAGATCATGACCTGAGCCAAAGTCAGACGCTCAATCGAATGAGCTACCCCAATGCTCCTTGCTCCTCTTTTCTTGATGCTACAGTAGTATTCCCATCACCACCACCACCACCACCACCACCACCACAAAATAATAAAGAGAAAAGTGGTTCATATCAGTATGACCCAGGAGTTGCAAAAGCTGAGGGAGAAACTCTGGCTGGACCTGACTCTTTTCCCTAGCCAAGCATGTGAGTGGTAGCGTTCCTGAGCTGTAAGGTAGTTGGGTCCTTTGCTGACCTTCTGTGTTTAAAAAGAACATAGGTGCTGCTTCCAAATTTCATGAAAAATATCCCATGTGCAGGAAGCTAACTGAAAATTTGCATGGAAGGAAATTCTGAGAAACTTAGCTCTAGCTTAGCTATGTTGACACAATAAAAAACTAAAAATGGGACCTGCATATAGTATAGTATAAATATGTAGTATATATGCTTATAATATGATTCATTGAGTTTCTCTTCCCTTCTGCATTCTTTTCCTAGATGCTATCATTAAATTTCATGATATATAATATCATCTATATGTAGAAATATTCTCACTGTATATACTCAACAGATTGGTCTTCTAAGTTTCACATTAATATTTAACTAATTACCAACTCACCATCTCCCTTGGAGCATAATTCCAAAATTGAATTTGCATACATTACAGGAATACCTCTGAGACACTGTGGCTTCAGTTCCAGATCATTTAAATAAAGCAAATATGGCAATAAAGCAAATATCACAATAAGGTCAATCAAATGAATTTTTGGTCTCCTTGTACATACAAAAATTATGTTTATGCCATACTATAGTCTATTAAGTGTGCAGTAGCATTATGTCTAAAAAATGCAATGTGTATACCTTAATTAAAACATACTTTATTGCTACAAAATGCTGACCACCATTGGAGCTTTTAGTGAGTCAGAATCACTGATCATAGATCACTGTAACAAATATGATAATGAAAATTTTGAAAAGTTATAAGAATCACCAAAAGGTGACATGGTGACACGAGAGACATCAAGTCAGCAAATGCTCTTGGAAAAAATGGTGCCAGGAGATTTTCTCTATGTGAGGTTGCCACAAGCCTTCAGTTTGTTTAAAAAAAAAAAGTATCACCCCCCCACCCCCCTCAGTCTACTCCTTAATTTATTCTTCTATTCTTCGTACATGCTTCTAGTAAATAATACATATAATAGATACAGAAACTGGAGACTTACCCTTGTTACCTTTCTCTCCTGTGAACTCCACTTAAATTGGTCACTTGTATCTGTTGACTCAAGTTTATCAATTTCTCAACAGCCTGTGCTTTCAGCCCACCTGAACTACCACCAGTGTCTCTTAATGTCCTTAAATTATGCAAATTCTCCTTTATTGTCAGGGGAAGCAGTGGGGGATAGAAAGAATAGATTTGGTGATTATGACACTAATCAAATTAGATGGCTCGGCTAATCGCATTCTGTGATGGGGATTTTCTGTAAGGCTGAGAATATTCAATCTGCTATAAAAGATAGGAAAACAAATAGGATGGATGTAGTTCATAAGAAATATTAAGCACAGACAGGAATATGCCAGAATTAAACATATGAGTTATAGGTAAAACTCACAGGAGGGGTTTAGTGTATATACTGAATAAGAAATAACTTGTGCGCTACAGAATTCATATGATTTAATATACATAGTAAGTGAATAATATGTAAGAGATGTCCAAGATAGAAAAAGTAGAAGAAGCAATAGAACAAAAATATGCTGCTTAAAGATACAAAGGGATGGACAGAGCCACATCGTGATCATGCCGCCTTTAGACAAGGACTTTCCGCTTCGAAGTTGGCCACTGTTTGTTGACACCCAATAGAGTTCCATTCTGATCCCACATAAGCTCTACTCAAGAAACACAAATAAGACCAGAGGCTGTTCAACGGGCCAACTCTTGCACCAAAAACACTTGCCCTACAACTCGGGTAGAGTAGGGGCACGCCATAGATGGAAGGATTTTCCTCCGTGGTCCCCTCTCATTCTGACCTCAACTCTGGTTCTCGTGGCCAAACCATCCGTCGTGAAGGCTGACACAGCAAGAGGGGCAGGGTTTATGAACAATGTCACCACCAGGACTCAGGGAGTTCTTTTACCCTCTTCTTGCTCTAGCTAAGTGTATTAACTTATTTCATTCTTGCTTCTTGCTCAGTATTTTAATTAGTTTAATAAGCCATAGTGTTTGGTCATTTTAATTTGGTCTGAAAGCCTTGTTGTTGTCTGACCTCTGGGACAGCGTGTTAATTAGTGTACCGGACAGCTACCACTGCATTAAGGGAAACCCACACGTAACAAATCCTCAGCTAATGGAGTTGCCCTTTGTCTTGGAAGAAGACATGCAAAGGAGGCAAATGCTTCTCAGCACAATGCCAAGGATGTTATTTACAAAATCAGGTTAAAGTCAAATTAATAAGATAAATTTATACAATCTATGAGACTAAACCATGTATTCTTGGGAGAAAATTTAATACACTTGGATTGAATTAAGCGTGTATTTTTGCCCTTAAGTAACTGGAGAGGAAATCCATCTTTAACCTTTACTGTTGGAGAGAATGAAGAAAATTCCCCATCTCAAGAGAATGGAGCCACTGGTGTTTATCAGAGTTAGCAGAAGAAAGCTTCCACTGATATCAGTCCATGTGAGCCACCAGACTTTGAAAGACTGGTAACAGGAAAGACTTTCCTCCTTTCCAAGGAGGAAAATGGGAGCCCAGGACTCACCGGAGAGTTTAAGTTCCTGAAGGAAGGCAAGTCGAAAAAATGCTGCTATTAAAAGGGGGCTTTTGAACGAAGATTTGGAGTTTGAAGATAAGGAGAAAATATGTAAGTACCCGACATTTCCATAGAACACACATGCAAATTCCTAAACTAGTGCACACAGGCACACACACATAAGTGCACACACACACATGCACGCAGACACAGGTACATACACGCATGCGCATGCACACACACACACAGGTGCATGCACGTAGGCACATACACAGGTGCACACACACACATGCAGGCACATACACAGGTGCACACACACATACACGTACACATAGGTGCACACGCACACATGCGCACACATAGGCGCATGCATGCACACAAGCACACAAAGGTGCACACACACACACATGTGCACACACAAACAGGTTCATGCATGCACACACCTGCACTCACACACCCGGAGATGCTAGGGAAGGAAGGCACACCCCTCTCACCTCCCACTCGGTCGTGATTTGTCCGGGCTTTCAGTCTAGGAACCATTTAATCCTCTCCTGGAACTCAGTGTAATTTTGGCCTGACGTGACCATTTTCAGGAAAAACACACTCCTGTTTTCTAATAACCTTAGAATTGGAAAAGGAGGGCTTTGACCTTCTTCCCGATCTGAAGAAAAGGACAGAAGAGAAGGTGCCCCCTGAGCATGAGAAACCTGGAGACTCATATTTCATCAGGCAGGAGGCGATAAGCTCATAGGCCAGCAAGTGACAGGAGGAGAGGCTGGCTAAGCTCAACTGCTATTAGAGGCCGTGTCTCCTGGTGGCATTAGATCCCCGCTCCCACCCCTGCCTTTGATCAGTTCTTCAGCAATAGCTTCGATGATCTTAGATTAAATGCAAAATCTTCAACAGGCACTCCTGATGCCTCTAACTCCGTTTGATGCCATTAGTGTTCTCTGAACCGCACTCCGCCAAGCGACTGCTCACCTCAGGGCCTTCACACACTCCCATGTAGTTCCCTCTGCTTGAAATAACCCTTCACGGTCTATAGGGCTAATGTCCATGCCTCCGTCAGCCATCATCTTGAGAGGTACTTCTTCACAGAGGCTTCTCTGACCCATGATCGACACTAGATACCCTGTTATCTACTTGCATTAAAATTAGTGATTTGTTTTTTCCTTCAGTGAAATTGTCATGATTGGTAATGATGCATTTTCCAGTGTGGCTGGAATCCGCTCTATTGGAGTGAGAACCAGGCCCCCCTTATTCCCATATGCACAGCACCTATATGAAACAGAACTCATGCTCACAAATATTTACAAGATGAGAAAAATCCCCAACTCATATATATGTTCCCCCAAATTATGCAGATTCACCAATATGAGACAGACTGGAGATTATTCTAGTTGGGAGGGAAATACGATCATGTATAGATAAGAGCTTAAATATCATTTTTGACTCAAGTTCCACGTGTTTTATCTTCATGCCAGAAGATGAGAAACATTAGGCACGTGGTCCTCATGATTCTTTTAAGATTGTTACATATTGATAAGGATTCCAACAACAAAAAGAGCTGTGATTTGAGAGATTCGTTCCACTTCTTTTCAATTCTATATGAACAAAAGAAAATCTTCTGAACAAAGAGATGTGCAAATGCCTTCAGAATGGATTCCTCAACGCAAAGCTTGAAACATTGAGTTTCCACTCAGATCACTGGATGAACCTTGAGACCCACCCTGCACCAGCAGAAGACATGCTGATAACATGTGGAAACTCTCCTGACTTATGATTGACACAGTGAGGTGATCTACGTTATACCCCCATGGAGGGGGTCATCTTAGACATGGAAGCTATAATGTAACCTCATGAAGAACTCAGAAATATTGTCAAGTTCTCATTTCTTCTTCGAGTATAGCAGAGTCAGTTATAAAGATCTCAGCTTCATTATATTGCACTTGTCTTCAGAAATACAACAAATCAAGCTATGACCCCAAGTCATGACTCTCAACAGTCAACACAAAAACATGTCTTACGTATAAAGTAGGTGTTATTTGTATCTTCGGAAAGAAATCCAGATATCTGCATACCTGAAATGAATATTACACTGATTGTTAACTAACCGGAATTTAAATAAAAACTTGCTAAAAAGGAAAAAAAATGATAAAATATGTATTTATTTTTGCTTCTTTCCAACAGTCAAAATGTTAAACTATATAAATTTTGTCCATTTTGTTAAAGAAAAATCTGGTAGAGAATTTAGTAGCACAAATACATTAATTATGTTAAAAACTTAATTTAATGTGGGTTTATTTTTTTTTTCATTTGGAAAGTTAAACTCGAATTTATTTTTTAATTATGGTGAAATACACACAACATTTTAAACTTGAATTTGTAATCATCAATCTGGTATCTGGGACCTTTTTGTTTTTGTTTCCCAAGATGGCCCTAGAAGGCTGTCTATAATGTCTGAAAATCATTGAGGCGTGATATTTCCTTCTGTTCTGCGTCAGAACCCATGAGAAGATGGCAGGAGACATAGCTCAGGCTGGTCCACCCAGGAGGAAATGCTCTAGTCATCTATGATGGCCACGTGAGTTACCTCTCAGAATGGGTAATGTGGATTTCTGTTCCTTTCCCAATTCTACTCTTTCCCTAATATTACGAGACATCAAGTATCTGTTATTATCTTTAAAGAAGCATTACTATTGAACTATGGCTTTGATTCAGAATGCAAAATATACACATTGTTCCAGGTCTGGCAATGGGAATAAAAAAGTAGGGATATTTTTAAATATAAAAACAGATAAGATAACTTGAACGCAGCAATTACCTCAGCTGCCAATCAGCATGTTTTTATTTTATTTCCTTTTGAGACAGTGCTGTTTTCTATATTTGTATGAGAAATATTTAAATTGTAGTTTCTCTAAAGAGGCATTTATTTCAAGAGTACGGTAAGTGCTGATTCTGCAATTATTGCTAATTGGAGAATTTCCAACTTGCTCGCTGTGTTGAGAGCCTCATGATTTTGTCATATTCTTTTCTCCTTTATACTTCAAATTTGTGGAATGAAAAATATACTAAACTAAAATTACACTCTCAAATACATCATCCCATAACTAAACTACTTTCTACGCTTTACAGATGGTATGAGCTCGACAGTGACAGTTCTCGCATACCAACGCCTCCTCTAGGCCAATGAGTCAGAATCATGTAAAGGTTATTTGGAGCACTAAATTGTACTTTACTCAAATTAAAAAAAAAAAAAACTGTTTTCATTTTAAGTATGCATCTACAACATGCACTTGAAAGTGAAATCACAATACAGTTTTTAAATTTATTTTTACTCTTAATAAATATGTATATATTTAAGGAGTACAACATGATGTTCTGTTACACATATAAAGAGTTAAATGATTACTACATTCAAGCCAACTGACATATTCATCTTGTCACATAGTTGCCATTTTTTTTGAATATGTGCTCAGAGCACTTGAAATCTACTTTCTTGAATATAGTGTATTTAACGATAGTCATCATACTCTACATTAGATCTCTAGATTTGTTCATCCTACATAACTGCAAATTTTTACCCTTTGGTCATCAACGCCTCCCCACTGTTGGTAACTACCACTGTAATTTCCATTTCTACATATACAATTTCTTTAGATTTCACATCTGAGTGAAATCATGCAATATTTTTCTTTCTGTGTCTGGCTCATTTCATAATGTCCCCCAGTTTCATCCATATTGTCACAAATGTAAGAATCAAACTTTTTAAGGAATACATACATACTTACACACACACACACACACACACATATACATATACGTATACATATCTTTATCCATTCATTCATTGACAGATATTTTAGGTTGTTTCCATAGCTTGGCTATTATGAACACAGTTCCCAACGAACATGGGAACACACATATCTCTTAGAGGTACTGATTTTATTTCCTTCAGGTATACACTCAGAAGACAGATTGGTAGATCATATGATAGTTCTATGTTTATTTTTTTGAGAAACCTCCATACTGTTTTCCATAATGGCTGTGTCAGTTTGCATTCCCATGGACAATGTACAAGGGTTCTCTTTGCTTTACGTGCTCACCAGCCCTTGCTATCTCTTATTATTTTGAGAACAGCCATTCTAACAAATGTGAGGTGACATCTCACTGAGTTTTGTTTGAATTTCCTTGATTATTAATGATATAAGCACCTTTTCATATATCTGTTGGCCATGTGGATGTCTTCTTTGGCAAAGTATCCGGTTCCTCTGCCCATTTTTTAATTGCTTTTTTTTTTTTTTTTTTTGCTATTGACTTGACTGAGTTCTTTATATATTTTGGATATGAACCCTTTAATACATATGGAACACAAAAGATCTAAATAGCCAAATAAATCTTAAGAAAGAAGAAAAAGCTGGAGGCATCACATTTCCTGAGAAAAACATGTATTCTGTTATTTGTTGGATGGAATATGTTATAAATGTCTCTTGAATCCATCTGGTCTAATGTGTAGTTTAAGTCCAATGACCCCTTATTGATCTTCTGTATGGATGATCTATCTATTGTTGAAAGTGTTATGGTGAAGTCTCTACTATTATTATATTGCTATCTATTCCCTCTTTAGGTCTATTAATATTTTCTTTGTATATTTGGGTGCTCCTACAATGGGCACATGCATGTTTATAAATGTTATATCCTCTTGAGAGATTGACACCTTTATCATTATATAACAACCTTCTTTGTCTCATATTACAGTCTACTTAAAGTCTAATATCTATATAAATCTAAATCTATATTATCTATCTATCTATCTGTCATCTGTCATCCTCCCCACCCCTGCCTGCTTTCTTTTGGTTTCCATTTGTACATTTGTATGGAATATGCTTTCACATCCTTGCACTTTTAGTGTGTGCCTTAAGCTGAAGTGACTATCTTATAGGAAGTATGTAACTGAGTCTTGTTTTTCAATCCATTCACCTACTCTACTGTATGTCTTTTGATTAGGGAATTTAATTCATTTACATTTAAAGTAACTATTAATAAATATGGCCTTAGTATTGCTATTTTATTAATTGTTTACTGTCCGTTTTGTAATTCCTTTGTTCCTTTCTTCTCTTGCTATCTTCCTTTAAGATTTCATGATTTTCTGCAGTGGTACGCTTGGATTCCTTTCCCCTTATCTTTTGTGCATCTACTCTAGCTTTTTGACTTGTTGTTACCATGAGACTTACATAAAACACCTTCTATTTAAGCCAGTAACAACTTAAGTTCAAAAGAATACTACTCTTCCTCCCAGCATTTTATGTCTTGATGTCACAACTTATCTTTCCCTTTTGGATCCGTTAACAAATTATTGTAGTTGTCATTATTTTTAATACTTTTGCCTCCTGAACTCTTTACCAGGTAAATCACTTATTGTCATTTCATCAAGATCAGTTTCTGGAGTTTTCACATGTTCTTTTTGGGGGGAACATCTTCTTCTTCTTCATTTTCCTTGGCTCTCTGTGCGATATAACAGCCACCCCTCCCTTCTTGACAAACTGGTCTCATATAGGAGATGAAACTTATCATTCAGCCTGGCTCAAGCTTTTGATACTTTCTCAAACCTTTGGGATTGTCCAAGCTACCTTCTTTGTTCTTAGCGGCTCCCAGTAGTTGAGTACCAAGATGCGTCAGTGTCCCAAGGGAAAGGATCCCAGTCAATACTTGGATCTAGGTTGATTAGAAGCCAGATGCTCAGGCAGCAGCTTTTAAAGTATGCAAATAGCTCTCTACCAAGGAAAAACTGGAAGATGGACACTTTTGTCTATTCTCTCTGTGCTGAACTCTGGGGGATAGTTGGTTCAGAACTGTTTGTTTGCTCCAGTCCTGTGGGACCAGGGAATTGAAGCTCTTCTATCCACCAGAGGCCGTTAATCAAGAGGTGCTTCCCCTGGGCGGTAGCCACAAAAGCAGGAGCACTAGACACGTGCACAAAGTCCTTCCAGGGAAATTGTTGCTACCTCGAGGAGGCCAGAGGGAAAACAAGGCCAGTGCAGTCACAGGCCTGCCAGGTCTCTGGGGAGGATCTGTCTTGTAGGTGTGTGCTAGCCTAGAAGCCTGACCGTCAGTCAGCAGCTTTTAAACTATGGAAATAGGGCTCTTCCAGAGAAAGATCGGGAGATTAGTGCTTTGGTCAACTCCTTCTGTGCTGAACCTGGGAGGAACTGTTTCTCAGTCTACTACAGTCATGGATGGCTACATAGTCATCCACTACATTCTTAGTCTACTATAGTCTTGCGGTCTCACAGATGCAAGCTTCAGTGTTTCTCAGAGTTGGGTGTTGTGGGGACTATTCTTCAGGTGGAAGTGTTGAAAGATAGGTGCTAGATATTAGGTCTAAACCCTTTGCTCCTCATGTTGAAGCTGGGAGTTGTGCGCTCCCTCCTGATGGCACGTGACTGTGCCAGGGGTGAAGTTTATTGCAAGAGTTGGCAAGAGTGAATCTCAGCTTTTCCTGACTGTTTCAATATGGGCGGTGTATTTTCTGTGGTTGTTTGCCAAACGTGTAGGAGTTCCCTGTTTTGTTACTGGACTTCTTTCACAAGAAATTGCTCTGTGTGTAGCTATAGATTCAGTGTGTCTTGGGAACAGGTGATTTCGTGATCTTCCCATGTTTCCAACTTGAACTAGAACCTCTTGTCTTTGTTTTTAAATTTCTTTCTTTCTATATCCTCAGTGTTTCACACTTAGTAGACACTCAATACATGTTTGTTTAATGAATGAGGTACCAGGGTGGGAGCAGTTAGTTACATGCATTTTTATTCCTAGAAGACTATTAATTTTTTTTAATATTTATTCATTTTAGACAGAGACAGAGCACGAGAAGGGGAGGGGCAAAGAGAGAGGGAGACCCAGAATCCAAAGCAGGCTCCAGCTCTGAGCTGTCAGCAGAGAGCCCAACACAAGGGCTTGAACTCACGAACCCCGAGATCATGACCTGAGCCGAAGTTGGAAGCTTAACCGACGGAGCCACCCAGACGCTCCCTATTCCTGAAAGACTATTAGATAAAGGTTTAATTTCTCCATCATTTTATATGATGAGATTCTACCCCCTCCACAACCCCCACCCCAGCAAAACAATGTGAAGGCTGGTCAACAAGAGGAAAAACACACCTATAACAATAAATAAGGACACAACAAATTAGAGAAGGTGAATGCAGTGTCACTTGCTTGGGAGGTGCTGGAAATTAACAGGAGTTTCTGAATACAGAATGCTATCCTGCCACTTTCTCCTATCTTCTACTTAGACCCACATGTCCCTAGTACAACTCTTCTGCAGGTATCCTGTATAATTGCAGCTTTCCTCTTCTGCTGACATCTTATGACTGTGGTCACATTTACTCCAAGTTCAAAATCTCAAATTACTGCACAGTGGCACCATTCAAAAGCTTGCTGCAATGTACATTCTCCACTTTTTTAATGGTTCTGCATTGAGTCGGACTCAATTGAATTTCAGCTTGAGTCTGACTCCTTTCGACAACTATTTCACAGATAATGCTCTTGCCAGGGTCACCAATTATTCCTAAACTCAAAGGAAAAAATTTTAATTATTTGACTTCTCTCCAGCAAATGTCATGGCTGATTTTTACCCTCCTGTACTTTTTGGATGCTGAGGAACTTCTCTCATGATTTCCCCAAAGGCAGGCCCTTCTTCTACAGCGCCCTTTATATTTGATATTCCCATTTTCTCATTTCTAGGTCTTGTTTTACAAGTTTTACCTGGAATATCTTATTTACTTCTAAGGCTTCAATGGCCATGTCTACAGATATGGGCTCCAAAATCTGTATTTCCTGAGCTCTAGATCCATAAATCCAAGCCTTCATTCAACCTCTCCAGTGGATATGTTTCAAAAGCAACAAGTTCAAATGTGACGTCATCCTATCCCTGAATAACTAACCTGCCGTACATCTTGATTTCTCAGTTGAAGTTAATAGTACCAGCAACAACGTCAGAAACCGGGTGCCTGGTTGTCTTCTTCCTCTCTCTCAATCCACATCACTTCAGTCTAAATCCCAGGTCTCTCAAAGCCAACCATTATTTCCATTTCCCTTGACACAATTTTCATGAAGGCCAATATTATGTCTCACATGGATGACTTTTTCATATCTCCTTACTGGACTCCTTTGCCTCTATGATATTTTTCCTGCTTTAAATTCTCCTATATTTTCTAGCTGCCCACAGGATAAAATAATACCAGGCTTGATTATAAGATCTACCATCATCTTGAGCTACTGTCTGCCTTGTACACTACGATCCAGTCACAACAAACTCCCTCTATCCCTCATTGTTCCTGCTTTCCCTTAGACATCTGCCACAACTCTGAATGTGGTGACCACTTGATGTGCATCTCTGTTCACCCTTTCATTGGATAATTTTTAACAATTATTTTGGTCTTAATATCCATCGATGATATCCTAGTAAAAATCCTTTTCCTATTTTTTTTGAATCATCTATAAGACATTCAGGTACCAAAACCTATAATACCCCCTACCATAGCATTTATGATTCTGCATTTTAAGTGTTGCTTGCTAGTATATCTCTCTGTTAAATTTAAAGTATAAGAAATGGGGCGCCTGGGTGACTCAGTCCATTAAGCACCGGACTTCGGTTCAGGTCATGATCTCACAGTTCGTGGGTAAGAGCCCCGTGTTGGGCTCTGTGCTGACAGCTCAGAGCCTGGAGCCTGCTTCGGATTCTGTGTTTCCCTCTCTCTCTGCCCCCTCTCGGCTCATTCTCTCTCTCTCTCTCTCAAAAATAAATAAATGTTAAAAAGTTTTTAAAAATAAAATAAAAATAAAGTATAAGAAAAGGGGCACCTGGATGGCTCAGTTGGTTCAGTGTCCAACTCTTGCTTTCAGCTCAGATGGTGATCTTACAGTTCATGAGTTCAAGCCCCACGTCAAGCTTTGTGCTGACAGCATGGAGCCTCCTTAGAATTCTTTCTCCCTCCTCTCTCTCTCTATCCCTTCCCCTCAGGGTGCTTATACATCCATGTTCTCTCTCCAAAGTAAATGAATAAACTTAAAAATTTTTAAGTATAAGAAAGACATTGTCTACCCCCGATTACTAGTATAATGCTAAAATATAATATAGGTTCCATAAATATTAGTTGAATAAGTGGATGCATTAGTAGCAACTGAATAAATTAAGCATATTTTATCTAAGTCATACAGAATTAAATACATATACACTATAAAGAAGATAGATGTACTACCGTCCTTCCCAGAATGTAATGTCCAGTTATTAAATGCTGCTCAACAATGTGCTTATGACATTATGCCATTTCACTTTTCATATAGAAGTATATTAAATCTACTCTCTCTTGTGGCAACACTATTTTTGCTTAAAGGTAGCCCTGAAGCAGGGAAAAGTCCTTCTGGGCATTCCCCAAGAAGAAAAATACCATAAATTTTAGCGCACAGTAAAAATATTAATATATTTTTCTCTTAAGAGAGACAGAAGAATTTATTTTACACAGCACAATCATTTCACTCCAAACATTACATCTGGATGTTTCTTGACTAATCTATTAGTCTAGGTTTGATCTTTTCTTTCTTTGGCCATCTAATATTCTTCCTGCCCTTTCTTATCAGAAAATTTGGCTTTGTGTGAGTTCACTCACAGCTAGATCTCCTGATTTGTAGATTATGCCTATTAAAGTAAAATCCAAAAAAATGTTTATCAAAGATCCAAAAAGACTGATATATCTAAGACCACTGCCACTATCAAATGTCCAATATGTCAGAAATAGAGACCAACGTTGACCCCTTGATACAGCATTAACCTCAGAGGAGAACACCATCCCTTCTGTCCTAGAAGGGACAGTGAGGTATCTTGACCAAAATAAGTATTCTTGGTTAAGTTTACATTTGTTTCCTATCCACAAGACAGAAACAAGTATACTATCCACGAGAATACAGACTCCCGCCTGCCTATGATTCCCATACAATCTATCAATCAAAGAATCAGCTTTAAGGAAAAGGAAGTATGGGGATGGGCACGATACTGATCATGAAATCTACCAGCTCTAACACATACTGAAACACACAAAGCCAATCTGAAAAAATTATAAGTGCAGCAGAAGCGCCAGTTTGGATATCATACTCCGTAAAAATAGCACACCAATCTCCAGGATGTAGGCTATACCCTAGATCAATACTATTTTATCATGTGAGGTACTGGATAGGTAAAACACAGGAGTCCTGGAATTGTGGCTGGAAATAGAAAGTGGTTCCATTCCTTGACACTCCTAATGAGTCAATTAGTAGAGTTTCTGTTTCTTTGTCTTACAACTCAAGTGTCTTTGGTTCTAGAAGCCTCCAGGGGGGAAATACTTGTCTCAGAGCACCCAGGAAGAATCTCATTACATTTTAGCCATGGTTGTTACCTAGTCATTTTGGGCTCCTTGTGTCCAGAGACTATCAGACAAGGAATGGAGTCCGCTTCCAGGTATGGGTAAATAGCCTTGACCTTCATAAGACAGGACTGAGGCTGTACTGAGGGTGGAGGGAAGGGCAAACGCCCCTGGCACCCAAGGGTCTATTGGGGGCATGTCTCAGTACTCCCCTCTTTAACTTAGATGGCATAAAAAAGTATAGCAGCCAGAAACTCAGAAGGATACTGGTTGAACCGCATCTTGGACCCCTTAATGATGTGGGCCTGGGTCATGCCACCAGATAACACTCCCAAACTAGCTGATGCTAGCTGACCGTGAAGGGAAAATAGAAAGGAGAGAAGAAAGAGATGCTGAATTCCAAGGGCAGCCCCTGGCCAGCTGCCAGCCCCTCCAGCTACCCCCTAGCTGGAGGTAGATTTCCTCCCGCTTTATCTAAGTTTCCTTACAAAAAAACAAAACAAAACAAAACAAAACAAAACAAAACACCAACAGATCATTGTGAATCCTGAAGGTGCTGCTCCTATAAGGAACAGACTTATTTTTACAAAGCAAGTATATGTGAAGCGCTCAACAGGTTGTTGTTTTGCATGCCTCAGATCCCCCTCCAAGACAGAGGCAGTGTATCCCCCAAATGCAAAGTCTGTTGATTGCTCAAGGCTCCCCTACTAAGCCCATCCCCGTGAATTAACCTACGATGCAGAAAACATCCAAGCCAAGACCATGTCTCCTCCCTGGGTAGAGCCCGCATTCAATTGCTCGATGGGGCCAGGTACAAGGGTACAACCCCTTGACACACTCTGTCCCTAAAGTCTGACCCCAGCTTGGATATGCTCCCCATGACACTGGCAGAGGCTGGTCTCTCGGTCCAGCCCTGTTTTCTTTCTTCCTCACAAACCTTGCCATTGAACAGTGTTCACCAACAGACTTCTTCCATAAGATGCTTCAGCACAAATAAGGTTAAAAGTATGTATATACTCTAAGGTACCATATCATTAATGAAACAAACAATGAGTCACAAATATTTTTTATAGCAACATGGAGAATGGCTGGACTTTATGTATTATGCTATATATGGAGGACAAAACACAAATGTAACTTTTGGGAAGATCATCCAATACTTTCTGTAGTGAGGGTAATGATAAAAGAAGAGGAAATAAACAAAACCCAACCGAATCTGCACAGATTGAATACAATCCACTGGGCCAAAATGACCACTTTCAAGGCCGATGCTATTGGAATAGCAGAGATAAACAAGATGAGGTTGAGTCATGTATTTAAGCAGGTAGCAATACCTTTTTTTTTCTTTTCAGCTATGTCACAAATTACTTTATGGGCTACAATTATCTGAATATTTCACTTTTTAAAAACATTCAGAGTTTTTAAAGTATATTGTAACCTTACTGCAGTGAAGATTTAAAAATCCAAGATGGTATTTCAAATTGGATGGAAGCAGACTCTAGGTTAGCATAAATATTTTTAAAATTCCAAATTTAAAGATACCTTAAGTGTCTTACATATTAATTTATTTAGTATCTACCATCTAATTCAAAATAGTTTATGTTTTTAGCTCAGAAATGAGCTAAAAGCGATGTTTATATGTACATCGACATATAGATATGTATGTGTGTGTGTGTGTGTGTGTGTGTGTATGAAGAAAATAAAAGAAGACAAGAAAATCCTCCAACTATCTGCTAAGCAAATGGCTGTCTAGTGGTTGGATAAGTTATTATGCAATATTGAGTGCAAACTGTGTCTCAGAAAACATGCTAAGAGGTTAGTATGCATTTCCTATTTCTACAGAATCCCCTATCCTGCGTTGCAAGATAATTTTTATAATCTCAGTTTCAAATTAAGAAATTGAGGTTTAAGGAAGCTTTATGTAAGGAAGCCTTTCAATGTCACATAGCTGGAAAATGTTTGAATTAAGCCTGACCTAAAGTAAATAAGGTAAATAAGACATGTAATCACTTGGGTAATCAAGCAAAGAGAGTATGAGAAGGCATTAAAAGAAGTATAAATGCAATGGAAAGGGAATATGGAAAACAGAGGTATAATATTTTCATCGCCTCTAGATCAATAGTTGAAGGTGCTGGAAACTTTAAACCATTTTGATTGAGAATATGAGCAATCTACCATACAGAAGAGGAACTGCGAACATACGTGTTCACACACATACTGAGTAACACGATGCCAATGTTCACATTCAGGTCAGCTCCAGCTGGTTGAACTACATCCAGGTCTGAGAAAGTCAAAGTAGTTGACCAGTTTGACTTGTTGTCGAAGGGCACATTCCTAATGGCAGATCCATTAAAACCAGGACATGACTTTGTGGATGTACGAATAGTACAGAAATCAAATTCTTGTGTGAGAGTATGGAAACGTGGGCACCTGGGCGGCTCAGTCAGATGAGCATCCAACTCTTGACTTTGGCTCCGATCATGATCTTATGGTTCATGGGATCCAGCCCTGTGTGAGGCTCTGCACTGACAGTGTGGAGCCTGCTTGGGATTCTCTCTCTCCCACTCTCTCTGCCCCTCCCCTTTCTTTCTGCCCCTCTCCCCTGCTTGCAGGCTGGCTCTCTCTCTCTCTCTCTCTCTCTCTCTCAAAACAAAAACAAAGTATGGAAAGGTAATTTTTGAGGTTTTTTTCTCACTTTCTCCCATCCCCTCTATTCTAGCAAGTAGGGAGACACCTTGCTTCATACATGCTTAAGAAGTTAGTAGCAGTGTTTCTTGGATTTATTTTCCAAAAGCTGGAGAAAAATGTATGAAGGGAAAGGGATTTGTGACATTCAATAGTATTACCTGACGTGGGGGAACAGAGATATAAGTCTGGGGACCAGTAAGCGGCAGAGGGTTGCAGACGGTTTCTTCTAAAGGTCGCAGGCTGTTAGAGGACCACCGAGGGAACCCGTGGGCTGTGCCAGGCCCCCGGGCACAAGAGGAGGTTGACTCATGAGGTTGCAGGCCTGGGGCTCCCAGCCTCATCAAGGACCACTGTCTCCACATGGCAGCGGCAGAATGGTGCTGGCTTGGGGGTTTCTAAACAGGCCAGGACGGTGGGATTGCCAGCAACAGTAAGTGTCCATGGAGACTAATTGCCAAGACAAGCTAATGTCTAGGCTCCAAGTAAGACCTCAGCACTTAAGAGATCTCCAGAGCTGGGACAGAGGGTACAATCCAAAGAGTAATAACTACAGCTGAATCTCGCTCTGACTTTGGGCACTGCGCTCAGAGTAGAAATTAAGTCGATTTATAATAAATAAAAAATAATCTGGAAATACATGATCACCTGAGTTCACAGACCAAAACTCCTATCTGCCACAGGAACACGAAAGTGACGGGGCCATGAGTGATGCATGTCCTTTTCCAAATCAAAGAGATTAAACATGACAGTCACTTAGAAATTTCATGTTTTATATCTCAAACTGCATTGTATAGCATTTTTATGGGATTCACACAATGGAAATCTGTCTCAAAACGAAAGACTTTCATCTAGTTACATCAATTACAAAGTGCTGTTCAGTGCACATATTTCCACTCTGTTAAGGCACTGATTTTCTGCGATTGAGCTTTAAGTTAATTAGATAGGAAGCCCCAGTCCCTATCCATAAAATCTGCTCTCTCACCTATAAATTATTTTCCTGGATAAGATCTTAAGGCACAAAATGTCATTCTTGATCTTGAACTAACATTGTAGCTGTGAGTTTATCTGTTTAAGTTAAAAGTACGATGACTGCAAATGAAAAAAGAAACCCATCTTCTTACCTACATACGTTGATACAATGCTTCACTTAGGATTAGCTTACTTAGATGTCTAACATACATTAAAGGGGATAATATTCAGTATTTTGTTTTTATTTGCTCATTTCTACAAAGCTGAGTTTACATGCACAGCAATTTTCTTCAGAGCTTAAAAGAATTCTGAAAATTAAAGATTGCGAGTTCTTTGAAAAAGATGTACATTCTGATATGATGCTCAGTGAAACCTTGGGTGTTGAATGCCAAGTTTTAAAAATATTTTTAAAAATTTTTATTCCTTAAAATAATGAAAATGCTAATCCTCACAGAAAAAATATTAATGTGTTGCATCATTTATGTGATAGTGCACTTCTAACACTGTCAACTGATGACAACACAGTCTAGTTATCTCCAGGTTAGGCTGATGTCCCTAAGCAGTTTCAGTGGTCCTTTTGAAGAATTATTTTCATATTGTCTTTTGAAAGGAAAAAACAAAACAAAAAGAAACTCTTTGTACCTAAATAGGTCAGTAGGACCTCTTTGAAATCAACTCAGAATTCAACTCTAAAGTGGGGTACTGGCTGCACTCTGTTCAGAGTAGACCCTTTTATTTGTCTGCAGTTCTCTTTCATTACCATGACGTTCAGAAGCAAACACTTCCTGTCTGTTACCAGCCACAGACTCTTCACTTCCTGGACAGAGACAGCTGACTTTGGTGGTCTGCTTAAAGAGTAATGTTTCCTAACTTTGGAGCAGGTCAGACTTTGAGGCATCCTGCTCTCTGCCATTTTAAGAGATAGCTGAGATTGCCTGAGCTTGCTGAATATTTTAGCTCCAAAGAGTTCTTCTTTAACAATAGGCAATTTTCCTGGGTAAAGACAGAAAGCACGAATCTTTGAAACTGAAGCGATGGCACGCATACTTTAATGGTGTTTTGGTAAAACTCTCTAATCCATCTTCATTGTGCCTACATGACAGGCTTCCCTTGAAAAGAAGTCCACAGACTTACACCTTCATTGTGCTCTGCTTGTTCACTCAAAGTCAAGAGAAACGTGGGATCGAGTTGTTGTTGTTGTTTTCTTTAAAGACTAATCCATTTCTGAAGAAGAGATCCCTGGGAAAGGCATCAGTTCATTTCTCATCAGAACTCCTTGGTGAGATTGAGTGGACTGTCCAATTTGAGGCGGGAGGTCTAGGACATGACGTATTCTGTTCTGAGCTGAACCCCAAATCCTACAAGAAGTGACTTTTCTCTCCTACAGTGTTCAGGCCTTTCCTACAGACTTCTCAGACTGATTTTTTATGTTTATAATCCTTTCTCATTAAACTGAATTGCAGAGAGGAGAGAAGAAACCATTTTCTACTCATTTTTATTTTCGTGGTCTCCATCATATTTTTGTTGAATTAGTGGCTTAAATAACACTTACTTTATTTTTGTGAATACAAACATAAAACTAGCCACTTAGTTTTGTGACTTTGGGCAAGGTATTTATATTAAAGCTCACTTTCCTCATTGTAAATAAAGACAGTAATTCCTCCTCAGGGTACCTCAAAGAATTTGAGGTTTAAATAAAATGAAATAAAAGGAGATGCTTTGTAAATTGTAAAATACTATACAGATGTGAGTGATATAAGAATTTAACCATCATGCAAACAGATTCAAATTGCCTATCTTGTTATTTATCTCTTTTTTTTTTTTTTTTGCCATAAGTATATTTTTCAACTAAAGCACTAAAATTAGAAATAAAAAGTTTGAGGGGCGCCTGGGTGGCTCAGTCGGTTAAGCATCTGACTTCAGCTCAGGTCACGATCTCGCGGTCTGTGAGTTCGAGCCCCGCGTCGGGCTCTGGGCTGATGGCTCAGAGCCTGGAGCCTGTTTCCGATTCTGTGTCTCCCTCTCTCTCTGACCCTCCCCCATTCATGCTTTGTCTTCTCTCTGTCTCAAAAATAAATAAACATTAAAAAAAATTAAAAAAAAAAGAAATAAAAAGTTTGAGAATTAGAAGATTAAAAATTAGGTTAGAGACCTAATAGCAGGGAGACATATTATGATTTAATTTATATTAAATCATGTGCATTTAAAGGAACATAGAGAAAGATGTTCAAAAGTACTGATGTGTTTTCAGGTGGGGTTTGCATTAGTTTTTTTAATGTTTTTGGATTATGTATATTTTTGACAGAGCCTGTTCATCCTTTTTTTTTTTTTTTACAGTTACAGAAAAAGGGTCAAAAGAAAAAAAACTAAAACAAAGATTGTCTCCCTTTATGCATTCCTTTTTATATTTTCTTTTTAAAGTTTATTTGAGAGAAAGAAAGAGACAGAGAGAGTGCAAGGAAGTAAGCATGAGTGGGGGAGGGGCAGAGGGAGAAAGAATCCCAAGCAGGCTCCACGCTGTCAGTGCAGAGCCCAGTGTGGGGCTCAAACTCATGAACTGTGAGATCATGACCTGAGCTGAAATCAAGAGTTGGATGCTCAACCAGCTGAGCTACCCAGGCGCCCTTCAATTTGTTTTCATATTTCATTCATTCCTTAGAATTCTGCATTGTACTTGATAACCCCACCACTTTGCGAAAATACTCTTTTGCAGAGATATCAGGGATCACTTGGTTGCCAGGTGCAAGAAGCTCTTAAACTCTGTCAAGTTAGGAGAGACCTCTGGGGCACTGTGCATACTCCCTGACTCCCGAAACCTTTTCTTCCCTGGATCTCAGGAACAATGTACTCTGGGTGCCCTTTTGCTTCTCTGAATAACCATTCAATCACCCTCTTTTCAGCTAACTTTTCTTTTGGTCTCTTTAAAATATAATTTTCAGTAAAGGATAAGATCATGACTTTCATACACATAGAAAAATGAATATTTTTTTAAAGATCTACCAATTTAGTGAGGGGATCAGACAGATGTTATAACTGGTTCAAAGATAACTTAAAAACGGGCACATTTATAGATCAAGAGTATGGAAGTAGTTATGCAAATGGTGGCAGGACTACTTTTTCCACAGGGTAGACATGAAGATAATTAAACCTCCACCAGACAAGACATAATTTGCATGTATATCAGTGACCTACAATTGACAAAGAGTTGTAATATAGAACAAAGTCAACGAAAGGTTAGAATTGATAATTCCTAGACGTCTGTGCTATATGTAGACAATTCATAACATTTTATGAAATTTATTCCATTGAAACTTACTTTTTGTTCATACCTTTTCCCATAATACCATTGTTTCTCTAAATTCTGCTATTTTATTTTCTCATTCTACATATTCCCTCTACTTCCATACTGAATCTATATATATATTGACAAATAGCCCTGATTTTTCTTTTTTCCCAGAAGCATTTAGGTACTGGTTCAGTGATCACTCAACTTAGATTATTTTTAATTATAATAAATCCAGGTTGATCATGGTGCATGAACTTTTTATTATATTGTTGAATCTGTTTGGCTAATATTTTGCTAAGAATTCTTGCATCTCTATTTACCAGGGTTACTGGCCTGTAGTTTTCATTTCTTGTAGTTTCTTTGCCTGGATTTAGTATGTAGGTAATGTTGGCCTTGTGAATTGAGTTTGGACCTATTCCCTCCTCTATTTTTTTGGTAGATTCTAAGAAGGATTAGGATTCTTCTTTAAATATTTGGTAGAATTCACCAGTGAAGCCATCTGCCGCTGGACTTATTTGCATTAGGAAGGTTTCGATGACGGATTCAATCCCCCTACTAATCACTGGTCTGTTCAGATTTTGTTTCTTCCTGGTTCAGACTTCAGCTTGTTTCTAAGGATTTATCCACTTCTATGTTGTCCCATTTACTGGCATAAAATTATTCAGTGAACCTTTGTATATCTGTGGTATCAGTTGTAACATCTCCTCTTTCATTTATACTTTTATTTGTCAGAGGCCTCTGTCTTTTCTTCTTGGTGATTATGGTTAAAGATTGGTTCATTTTGGCAGCGCCTGAGTAGCTCAGTTGGTTAAGAGTCCAACTCTTGATTTTGGCTCAGGTCATGATCCCACGGTTATGGAATCAGGCTGTATGTTGTGCTCCACACTGAGCATGGAGCCTGCTTAAGATTCTCTCTCTCTTTCCCTCTGCCCCTCTCCCCTACTTGCATTCTCTCTCTCTCTCTCTCTAAAAAACAAACAAATAAATATTGGCCCATTTTGTTTCTCTTCTCCAAAAGTCAAGTCTTAGCTTCATTAATCAATTATATTGTCTTTTCAGTCTCTATTTCATTTATTGCCATTCTAATCTTCATTATTTTCTTCCTTCTACTAACTTTGGGTTTGATTTATTCTTCTCCTTTGAGTTCTTTGAGGTATAAAGTTAGGTCACTTATTTGAGACCTTTATTCTTTGTAACGTAGGTATCTGTGGCTATGAACATCCACCTTAGAGCTGCTTTTGATGCATCCCGTAGGTTGTGATATGTTGCATTTTCATGTTCATTTGTCTCAGGATATTTTTTAATTGATCTTATGACTTCTTCTTTGTCTCACTGGTTGTTCAGAAGCATGTTGGTTCATCTCCATATATTTGTTAATTTTCCAGTTTTCTTCTTGTAATTAATTTCCAGTTTCATAGCATTGTGTTCAGGGAAGATATCTGATATGATTTCAGTCTCCTTAAATTTAATAAGACCATTTTGTTTAATGGTCTAATATATGATCTATCCTGGAGAATGTACCCTGTGTGTTCAAGAAAAATGTATGTACTACTGCTGTATACTGAAATGTTCTGTGTATTTCTGTTAGGTCCATCTGGCCTATAAGTGCACAAAACACTTAAAAATACTCAACATCCTTTCATAATAAAAAATCTCAACAAACTGAGTATAAAGAGAATGTAGCTCCACAAAGTAAAGGCCATATATGACAAGCCCACAGCTAACATCATTCTCAATAGTGAAAAGCTGAAAACTTTTCTTCTAATATCAAGAATAAGACAAAGATGGCCACTACTGCCACTTTGATACAAAGTAATGCTGGGAATCCTAGCCAGAGCAATTACACAAGAAAAATAAATAAAAGCATTCAAATTGGAAAGAAAGAAGTAAAATAGCCCCTTTTTTTACAGAAAACATACTAAACATTAAAAAAAAAAAAATAACCTATGGGTGCCTGGGTGGCTTGGTTGATTTAATGTCCGACATCAGCTTAGGTCACGATCTATCTCACTGTCTGTGGGTTCGAGCCCCACGTAGGGCTCTGTGCTGACACCTCAAAGCCTGGAGACTGCTTCAGATTCTGCGTCTCTCTCTCCCTCTCTCTGCTCTTCCCCTGCTTATGCTCTGTCTCTCTCTCTTAAAAATAAACATTAAAATTTTTTTAAAACAGAAAAGAACCTACAGATGTCACCAAATGATTGTAAGAACTAATAAACAAACTCAGTAAAGTTGTAGGATACAAAATCTTCATGTAAAAGTCAGTTGCCTTTCTATACACCAACAACAAATTCTCAGAAAAAGAAATTATGAAAATGATCCCATTTACAATTGCATCAAAAACAGAATAAAACACAAAGGAATAAATTTAACACAGGAGGTAAAAGATCTGTATGCTGAAAACTGAAGACAACGATGAAAGAAAGTGAAGAATACACAAATAAATGAAACGATATCCTGTGTTTATGGATTGAAAGAATTAATATTGTTAAAATATCCATTCTACCCAAAGCAATGTAGATATTTAATACAATCTCGATCAAAATTCCAATGTTATTTTTTAGAGATACATAAAATAACATTCCTAAAATTTGTATTGAACCACAAAAGACCTGAATAGCCAAAGCCATCTTGAAAAAGAAGAACAAAGCGGAAGACATCATACTTTCTGATTTCAAACTATACTACAAAGCCATTATAATAAAAATAGTATGGTATTGGCATAAGAACAGACACATAGGGGTTTCTGGATGGCTCAACCATTTGAGTGTCCAACTCTTGATTTCAGCTCAGGTCATGATCCCAGGGACATGGGATTGAGGCCCACATCGGGCTAGTGCTTAGCATGGAGTCTTAAGATTCTCTTTCTCTCTTCCTCTGCCCTTCACTCTCCCTGCCTGTCTGTCTGTCTGTCTCTCTCTCTCCCTCAAAGAAGAAGAAGGAAAAAGAAAGAACCGACACATAGATCAAGATATCAGAATACAGAACCCAGAAACACATGCATGCATATATGGTTGATTAATTTACAACTAAGGAGCCAAGACTATACAATAGGGAAAGGATAGTCTCTGATAAATGTTTTTAGAAAATTAGATAGCCATATTGCAATAATGAACTGGACTCCTATCTTCCCCATAAACAAAAATCAACAAAATGGATTAAAGATTTGAATGTAAAAATGGAAACTAAAACTTCTACAAGAAAACAAAGGAGGTAAGCTCCTTGACATTGGTCTAGTAATATTGGGGGGGGGGGTGGATTTGACCCCAAAAACAAATGCAACCAAAGCAAAATGAAAATGGGATTATTTCAATCTATAAAGGCTCTGCACAGCAGAGGAAACCATTAACACAATGAAAAGGCAACCTACAGAATGGGAGAAAATATTTGCCAACCATAAATCTGATAAAAGGTTGATGTGCAAAATATATAATGAACTCATACAACTCAACAGCAAAATACAAAATAAAACAAAACCCCACAAACAATAGGATTTAAAAACGGACAAAGGATCTGAACACTTTTTTTCCAAAAAAAAAAAAGGCATACAGATGGCCCGACAGGACATGAAAAATGTGTTTAACATCACTCATCATCAGGAAAATGTAAATAAAATACAAGGAGTTATCACCTTACACACCTCTCAGGGTGCCTACTATCAAAATACAAGAGATGACTAATAATGCTGGTGAGAATGTAGAGAAAAGGGAATGCTTTTTGCACTGTTGGAGGGAATGTAAACTGTCATAGCCCTAATGGAAAACAGTATGGAGTTTCCTCAAAAAATTAAACATAGGACTTATGATCTAGCGTTATTACTTTTGGGTATGTACCCAAAGCAAACAAAACCATGATTTCAAAGAGATATCTGCATTCCCATATTCATTGCACCATTGACAATGGCCAAGGTACAGAAACAACCTAAATGTCCACCTGCAGATGAGTGGATAACGAAAAGGTGGTATATATAATACGGGCTACTATTTAGCCTTAAAAAGAGAAGAAAATCCTGTCATAGGCAACAATATGGAATAACCTGGAGAACATAATGCTGAGTGAAATAAGCCAGAGTGAAAGATAAGACAAATACTGCAGTGTTTCACTTACATGTGAAATCTATTTAAAAAAAAAAAAAAGAAGAAGAAAAAAGTTGCATTTATAAATACAGAGAGTAGAAAAGTGGTTGCCAAAGCCTGAGGTATGGGGGAAATAGGGAAAGGCTGGTAAAGGGTACAAATTTTCATTTGTTATTTTTATAAGGTCTGATAATCTAATGTAAAACATGGTCACTGTAGTTGTTAACATTGTGTTGTATCATTGAAATGTGCTAACAAAGTACAACTTAAATGTTGTCAACATAAAGAAAAAAGGGAAAAATATGTGATGGGTGTGTTAATTAACTTAGTGGGGGAAACTTTTCATGATTGTGTGTGTATACAAAATCATTAGAGGGGAACCTGGGTGGCTCAGTCGGTTAAGCGTCTGACTTCGGTTCAGGTCATGATCTCACAGCTCATGAGCTCGAGCCCCGCATCGGTGTGGGCTGACAGCTCAGAGCCTGGAGCCTGCTTTAGATTCTGTGTGTTCCTCTCTCTGTCCCTCCCCTGCTCACACTCTGTCAAAAATAAATAAACATAAAAAAATTTTTTTAAACAGCAAAAAAAAAAAAAAAAACCATCATCCTGCACACTTTAAATACCTTACAATTTTATATGTCAGTTATACTTCAATAAAAAAATCCAAACACTAATGGAGATTAACACTACTGAGCTGTATTCTTTAAAATGATAAAGATGGTAAAAAAAAAAAGTCTATAGAGTTAAACAAAAAATTTTTAATTACTCTAAGATTTTATAGTTGTATAGCATTTTTGCATTTCAAAACCCTATCACATCCCTTATCTCAATGAATGCTCACATAAACTCACAACCTTGTAAGAATTTAGTATTTTGCAAATAAGCAAACCGTTTTTATAGACAAATATGTGTGCTGCAGATATTAAGTGACATACCTAAGGTAATTTTAGTGACTGGAATATTGAGGTCTAAAGGTCAGGTATTATTTCTTTTTGTACAATTTGTTTTCTGGTATTTCAGGAAATGAAAATTAAGTGGAGTTGGGTTGTGAGTATTTAAAAAAAAATCTTTCCAGATTATTCTAATGTGGTTGGCAGCTGTGGTTGGGAGCTACTTCTCATGAAGTCTTGAGAACTGAGAGGTCAGGATGTTCCTGTTGAGTGAACTATTTCCTTACAACCTGTTAATTCATGATAGTCTCCTGTAGCACTGCATGGAGACCTAGAAAGATCTAGAAAGATGCGCTGTAATTCACAAGACAATGCTGCAGCTATTTCACTGAGAGGCTTTCATACCTTACGTCATACCCATACACGCTGTACCATTTTATTTAAGTGTCTACAGTGACATCAGTATTAATTTTATTCAAGACTATATGCCCTTGCACTTGAGAAAGAAAAACAAAAACAAAACAGCTCTATTTCGCATCTGTGAATTGCAGCAGTGTAACTTGGTTTTATTTGCACTTACTTAAGGGGTGTGTGCACGTGTCTGCTTGTCCTATCTGTATTCTTCAAGGCACTACAAAGCTGTACACATATCAGGATGATACTTCTTATGAATCATCTGTATTCTTGATAACTTCTGTTAATACAGTTGTATAGAGATGGTAGTCATGAGCCCTACAGATTGATTTCTACAAACAGTATTTGAACAAGAAAAATCAAGGCCAGAAAAGGAAACCTTTCTCCTAATGTAGTGAAAACAACAGTAATCTTCCATTTGGTCTCCCGTCTCTCCTGATACCACACTATATACAAGATGTGCGCATTTTCCTTCATTCCAATTCCACTCCCACCTCTTACTGCAGATTAGAGGAAGCTTTCAAATAATGTCTGAATATACACAAAGAAGGGAGACGACCTGCGTCCAGTTCCTATGGGCTATGTGCACACACATGCATAATTTATTTTGGGGAGTATAAAAGTACACTATATTCGATATTTAAAACAATAATAACACTCCCCGGGGCACCCGGGTGGCTCAGTTGGTTAGGCCTCTGGCTTCGGTTCACGTCATGATCTCACAGTTTGTGAGTTTGAGCCCCACATTGAGCTCTGTGCTGACAACTCAGAGACTGGAGCCTGCTTTAGATTCTGTCTCCCTCTCTCTCTGCCCCTCCCCTGCTCGCACTCGCTCTCTCTCTCTCTCTCTCTCACGCTCTCTCAAAAAATAAATAAACATTAAAAAATAACAACACTCCCTTTCCATTACCTAGGCATGTGAAGCGATAATATCTTTTTTCGGAGGCAGTGGTGTGAGACTGTAATCTCCTTCTGAGAAGTCACAGGAGCCTACAGCTCCAAGAACATGGTTTCCAAACATGCCACGGCCGTGGGGAGCCTTTTGCTCTATCACCTGCATGGGAACAGGGTGCTGGCTGGTTACCGCAGGCCACAGAGCCATCTGTACTATGTGAGCCTCCACGTTTCCTCCGGCCCATGGTCTGCCACGCGTGCTCGAGTGCGTACGTACGCTGAGCTGGACTTT
This sequence comes from Leopardus geoffroyi, assembly GCF_018350155.1. NCBI lineage: Eukaryota > Metazoa > Chordata > Mammalia > Carnivora > Felidae > Leopardus > Leopardus geoffroyi. The sequence continues at coordinate 2,955,538 of NC_059329.1, read as the reverse complement.
TGTCACCGAGCAGGGGATCCACTGCATTGCATCAACTTGCTTTTCTCTTTGTCAACCAGCCACTCTAAATCTGAACTGCACGACCTCAGCACCATCCCATGAGGGGGCCCATTATTGACAACCCAGTGCAATTAGGGATAAATATTGCCATGAACATCGTAAAGTCCAGAACACTTTAATGCCCGGTCGCAAATTAAAACACTCAAGGGAATTCCAGGTCAGTAAGAGATCCAAATCTACGGTAGCCGTGTTGTCCGTTGGGAGGGGAGAAGCTTAACCTCGATTTCTGTGGCTAAAATGGTACCCACGGGCTTGGCGATCACACAATGGCTGCGATGAGTTCGATGAGGCACCACACATCTGGCAAAGCAGAGTCACCAAGGCCCTTGCCCTGAAGAGCCTTCAGCAGTCACGCTCAGGACAGTGCCTGGGTGCGCACACAGCGGGAAAGCAATGGCTAGGGACCAGAATTCCTGTTCCAGACTCTCCTCCTCCAAATGAAAGGGAAAGGGCTGAATTGAGTCCAAATGAAGACACATTTCTTCAAGTGTAAAATGTGAATTTTGAACTCAATGACCATATAGCGCTGTTCAGCTTTGTGAGTCTAGGTTTCTATGATTACCTCAAGAATTATGAAAACTAATTTGTGGAGGATTGCAATTAATCAATAGCCATCTGTAGCCATTATCAGTCCTCTTCGGTAGGGCTGGGTGAGCTGCACAAAGGCGTTTGTTTTAGGGGAGAAGAGCGATGTGGAAGAATTTGAAAATACCTCTATCTCCCTGCCAGGCATAGTTTCTCAACCTTGACTTGTAAATTGAGATACAGGACCAGGTTTTTATGTGGTGCTAAACGAGGCCTTTGTTGTTGGCTGACTACTATTCCTGAGGTTTTAATAAAGTAGGAGACAATACCTAATTGCCTGATTTGTTGACATTTAATAACCAAATTACTAGCGGGGGATCTTTCCTGGGGAGGGTAAAAGACACTTATTTGCCATTACTGAATGAGTACAGGTGCAGACCAGCCACTGCTCTAAAAGTTCTATAGGGATTAACTCATTTAACCTTCAAAACAACCCGGTATGATGGTTCACTCCCACCTTTTACTGCAGTTCACGGATTGAGTTTAACCCCTAACTTCTGAAAGATGGCCTTTGCAACATCTTTTCGATGGCCCAGCATGTTGCGGAAAGTGCGGACCATTCCAGGGAATGCACAGTTGTTTTACCTAGTTGTTGGCTGTGGTGCAGAGGAAGAAAACTTGCCTGGAGGCTTTCTCCCAGAGACGGTCGCAATTTCTCATCCACAGAGAAGAGGCACTTGTATACTCCTGGCCGTGAAGATGAGAAAACATGAATCTTAGCTTCCGCCACTGACAGTAAAGGGTAATCCGATAGCCAAAGCTGCAGAAAAATAACCTCCAGCATCTTCCTAACAGGCCTTTAACTGCCTTTCATTTGGAATGCTACCAGCTGCTTCTGTAGGGTCCTTCACCCTTCCAACTACTTCCCTCACCCTCCATGGGGCTCAATTCTCTGGGAGGGGGGAGTGGGGGAAGAATCCAACCTTAACGGCACGTGTTAGAGCAGACCCCAGACTCACCCATCAGCTTGCCAGAGGTGCTGAATCACTGGGGCCGCTCCCAGACCCTCACACTGGGCACGCTTCACGTGTTCTGGCATGAGCTAACTTCTTCCTTTTCTTAACTGATCTCAAATGCCTGCCATCTGAACTATATTTTAGGTGCAATGGTAAAGTTCTAGTAAGAAGTATAGTTATCAGACACCGTCTACCTGCTAGGGATGCGGAGATGAGTCAGTAAAAACAGGTCCTTGATAAATTCATGGCACAAGATCTTCTCTCTCGTCCCCCAAAGCCTCCATGCACCCATCATTCGGGGACAAGGACAGCAGCAGCTACAAACTCACAATAACAACTGCCACCTCCTTATTAAGTATTTTCTATGGGCCTGATATGATGATAAACACTTTGCCAAGTTGATCTTAATGAATCTTTATAATCGCCTAATAAAAAGGTTGCATTAGTCTTAATAAACGAAGAATCTTGGGAACACAAAAATTGGATAATTTATCTAAGATCACACAGCTCAAACTCCTAACCGCCATGGACAGTAATGACAAGGACAGGGGAACGGGAAGATCTCTCTTTAATCTTATATTAACCTAGAAATCGTAATTAAGTTCTTACATAAACTAGTTGTCACTCTGGGATTGGTGGAAAGGAACATGGCTAGAGCTGAGCCATGCTTTAGCTCAGTCAAGGGCTTCCTGAGCCTGGACAATCACAACAGGAGCAAAAGGCAGACCACACGGAGGACATGTCTACAAGGGCAGGTGGAACGAACACCCTCTCTAGTTTTCTGGACAAGTGGGGGTATGTGAGAAAGCAACTGATTCAGGTTTTATTTTTCTGGGATACCTAAAATTTTGGCTGATTTGGAATGCCTTAAGTAGAAGACTTTTTGAGATTACTTTTAAAATTTAGATAAGGAAACAATTCATTCTTCACACTAAGGATGCCCTATGACACCCACTCGTTTATTTCACATTTTCCTCTGATTTCTTCTTGCTTTCTTTAGGATACTCATATTTAGCTAGTTTTGAGTGTGATAGCTGGGCCCACAGTTCAACCATGCAGCCTGGCCCTATACATGGCAAATAGATGCAGAAGAAAACATTCAGCTCTGCTAGGCAGTGTTGTTGTTTTGAGCGTATTTATCTTCTTCTGCGGGTAACAGGCAAGTCTGCACTTACCTAGTAGGTTGGGAATCACTGGTGGAAATTTGAGATAAATGGCACCACGGCTGGGACTACAGGCGAGGTCTCAACACCCGCGTAACCCGTGTCTGCACCCCGGTCCTTACAGACCTGCCTAACATGTGTCTGCATCCCGGTCCTTACAGACCTGCCTAACCCGTGTCTGCACCCCGGTCCTTACTGTTTGGGCTCCTAAGGAACACTGAGGCCTCATTTCAAGGAGGCTTCACGTGCTCCTCTTTGCATAACATACACAGAAAATAAGTGTTCACTCTTCAAGCAGATTAGTAGTTTTGAGTAGATGGAAATAAGGAAGCAACGTGTGAATCATATGGAAACAGTCATGTGATTCATTAGTAAATCAGTGAGTCATGTTGCTTTACTGAATCACTTTTTAGGAATATTTTATTGACTTCTTAGTAAAAGTAGTTGCTATCACCTCACTGCAACCCATTCAAAAACCTACTATCTCTTAAAAAAGTATTTTTTTGGGGCGCCTGGGTGGCGCAGTCGGTTAGGCGTCCGACTTCAGCCAGGTCACGATCTCGCGGTCCGTGAGTTCGAGCCCCGCGTCAGGCTCTGGGCTGATGGCTCAGAGCCTGGAGCCTGTTTCCGATTCTGTGTCTCCCTCTCTCTCTGCCCTTCCCCCGTTCATGCTCTGTCTCTCTCTGTCCCAAAAATAAATAAACGTTGAAAAAAAATTAAAAAAAAAAGTATTTTTTTTAAAAATTAAGGGTACACAGTTAGCTACTATTTTCTGTCACCTGTGCCTCACACATTCTCAGATGTCCAAGTATTCACCCGAAATGTGACTATGGACTTAGAGCAGATTTACCAGATGAAGCATTTTATTAGTTAAAAAATGTTTTCTAGAATCCAGGGCAGATGTAATTTTAGGCTTGAAATCGGAGGGATGCTGAAGACAGCATTCTCCCTCCTTGACCTTCTTCTCAAAACAGATTGCTTCAGGGGCAGAAGGAAATGTGAAAGAAAAGGATGTGTCAATTTCCACAAGACAAGCAAGGATATTAAATGCAGCCTGATGTGAGTGATAAATCATTCCTGTACTCTTAGCAAAATGCATCTTGCTCATTATAATTCTTAGAGTTCTGTCTTCACCATGTCCTCAGCCCACTTCTTACCACATAGGAAACAAGACTGCTGAAATCTCCAAACAGATCACCAGAAACATCCATTTAAGATAAACAAGTCTAGAATATTTAGATTAAAACTTTAATATCTCATGGTGCACTGAACTATTCCTTATGTCTTCAAGTGGCTTTCAGGAATAGAAGGTCACGTAACAGATCTTGGTTGTGGGGACAGGTGGGCACTGGGACATCACATGAAAAGGAGGCAAATGAAGGACGCCATCCTTTATCTGTGTCTGTAGAGACTGCAAATTTGCCAAGTCACAAAAAGAACTCAAACGGAGTCAGAGGTAAGTATTACGTTCTAAGAATAACACCATGATGCACAGGAAAACATCAGAAACTCTGTCACGATTAAACTTTAAAAATTTTGCTATTTGCAGTGTTTCCTGTGAACAACAATTCCAAGGTATAGTGTTTCCAAACCACCACTTTAAGCACTTACTTGGTTGCCTAAACTTGTTATTTCTTGGATACCTTATTTGCAAGAATAATTCACTGTTAGCCAAAAATGGGACCATAAAGACGTGCCTATTAACGTAGCTATGGATACAAGCAGGACTGGGTGATGAGGTCATGGTCTCTCCTCCCCTGCCTGTGAAACAGCAACCTTAACCTTGGCCTCTGTATGTCAGCTTTTCTTCCTTCAAACCAGTAATGTCTCTGCAACAATCACTTCCCTGACTGCTCTACTAATTTTTTCTTGAGATCCCAGATTCAGAAAAAAAAATACACATTTCCTGAAAAATATAAGCAAGGAAATCGACATGGAAACATTAAAAGTCAACTTAAAAGAGTATAGGGGCACCTGGGTGGCTCAGTCAGGTCAGGGTCCAACTGAGGCTCAGGTCACGATCTCGCCTTTTATGAGTTTGAGCCCTGTGTCGGGCTCTGTGCTGACAGCTCAGAGCCTGGAGCCTGCTTTGGATTCTGTGTCTCCCTCTCTCTATGTCCCTCCCTGCTCACGCTCTGTCTCTCTCTCTCAAAAATAAACAAACATTGAAAAAAAGTATAAATATAATGAGGTAGGATAACGGGTTTTATGATTAATTTTTGTTGGATATTACATCACCTTTTCAAAAGCAAAGGTATATTTTTTATTTAAAGATCTCTTTTAGAGGCACCTGGGTGGCTCAGTTGGTTAAGCATCCAAGTCTTGATTTGAGCTCAGGTCATGACCTCAGACTTCTTGAGTTCAAGCCCCACAATGGGCTCTGCACTAACAGTGTAGAGAATGCTTGAGATTCTCTCTCTCTCCTCTCTCTCTCTGCCCCTCCCTGCGCATGGGCGTCTCTGTCTCTCTCTCTCTCTCTAAATAAATAAACTTTAAAAAAATTAAAAAATAAAGATACCTTTTAAAATTATGAAAGAAACCTACCAGTAATGTTATTCATTCAAGTAGCAAATTATAAATACCCAATATATACTGCTGGAAATGAGGTTCAGAGTAAAATTTAAGTGAATGATTACAGACTTCAAACACAGTTTGAGCTTTCTTACATTAAAAATCTAGCCAACCAATCCTTCTAGCTCTTGTTGTTCTTCACAAATACAACCTATCCTTTAAGAACCGCCTTGAAGTCTGTATTTGTGAAGACTTTATTTACTGCCTGCCCCCACCTGCAGGGATTTTCTACCTAAATCCATAGGCTTTTGTCCCTTGTTTCCTTAAACACTGAAAGAAAAAAAAAAGAAGAAAAGAAAAGAAAGAAAAACGTTTGCATGGTGCCAGTGATTTATAAAATGTTAGCAACCTAAATTAATTTCTGTCACGTTTACAGCATTTACCACAATATCTAATAAAGATTTAGGGTAAGAGCTCAATATAAAACAGTTGGTAGAATCTGATCTTCCAAAAAGCTATTGTTTTCTTTATAATTTACATAAAGTCTTTTTAAAGGTTTTACGTAATGTTGACAAAAACCCAGGCCACGATATGGACTCTGCGTATTGAATTAGAATCTCAGGTTACTTAGCTGCCCTCCTCCTCTTTCTTCTTCTAGCATGGAAGTCATACCAATGTCTCCTTGAATACGCTCTTTTCGCCAAAAACCTGCATGCGTCCACTTTTGCACAGGACACTTCAAAAGGCCCTCTGTTCTCCACCCTTATCGTTTTCTAAGAATTGCAAAGTATCTGGATTGCCTTTACATAAAAGTTAAATGTAAATTTTATGATATAGGGCCATTCAGAAATGGCAGCCATTTAGTTGTTTGTAAGCTCTGTAAGCGTACCAGGAGCTGGCTCTCCTGTATCTCCATGAGTTATGCAGGCGTCACTTTTATTACGTATGATCGACTATGAGGCTTAATGTTGAATAAAACAGCTGCCACAGCTGCTCAAAATGGGTATAAATCAAGAGTTTTCACTCCCGGTGGCAGGTAGCCGTGTGAGAACCTAATTTACACTGGAAGGCAGCACGTCCTTGTGGAGAAAGACGTGCCCCAGGTGAAAAGCAGGAAGCAACGTGGATCTGGAACACGGCACTAGCCATAACCATTCCTCTCCCTCTTCCGGCACCAGGGCCCATCACAGCTCAAAATGAGTGAGTTGTCAATGTATGTTCCCTATACTAATGTATCACTCTCTCTCCAACACATAATCATTTAAAAAAAAAAAAAAGCTACCCAAGGACACAATGACCAGGGTATGTTTGCTTTGTTTTGCTTTAACAGCTTTATTGAAAAATAATTTACATATGTAAAGTTCACCCACTGTCAGAGTACAACCTATATACTTTTTTTTTTTTAGAGATACAGCAAGAGTGTGCTGGGAGAGTAGCAGGTGAGGGGGGGTGGAGAGAGAGAGAGAGAGAGAGAGAGAGAGAGAGAGAGAGAAAGAGAAAGAGAGAGAAAGAGAGACAGGAGAATTTCCAGCAGGTTCCATGCTCAGCACAGAGCCTGATGTGGGGCTTCATCCCATGACTCTGGGATCATAACCTGATCTGAAATCAAGAGTCAGACATTCAAGTGACTGAGCCACCCAGGCATCCCTTGTAAAACATAATTTTTTTAATGTTTATTTATTTTTGAGAGGGGGGGGGCGGGGGGAGAGAGAGAGAGAGAAAGAGAGAGAGAGAGGGGGGAGGGGCAGAGAGAGAGGGAGACACAGAATCTGAAGCACTAGCTGTCAGCACAGAGCCCAACACGGGGCTGGACCACGAGATCATGACATAAGCCGAAGTCAGACGCTTAACTGACTGAGCCACCCAGGCGTCCCCAACATAATTTTATAGGGAGAGCTTGAAGGTCATTTTGGGGGGGGGGGAGAGAGATCTTGGAGCAAAAGCTCAAGAGAATGCTCTTCAGATGCCATCGCCATGCAGCCATCTACCTGACCTACTCACAGACAAGGCTTTTTACTGAATCCTCTGCTCAACTATACACCTTCATCCAGATTTTTAGGACGTTCTGTCAGTAAATAGCTACTACAATATTTACACTATTTACTCACGTTGTTGTTAGAATCAAATCATTTAATCATACGGCGGTTCTTTAAGAATTATGTCCCCCAAAGGTATTATTATAGCAAATAATACTTTTACATGTTTTCTCCAAGACAGCAGATAAATTAAAACCCTTTGCAAACACAGGAAACACAGCATCTCATGTAAAACGTTCAGAACCAAGCAGAAAGGAAATGTGATGAGTTCAAGCTCCTCAGAATGAAACAGGGCTAAGTAAGACAAGTTTCAAAATACGAGCTCAGATACACAAAATCTCTGTGAAACCACCTCAAAACACCGCTGTTTTCCATCTGTGATCTCAGACTGCCCATCTCTCCAACCAGGCACCAGATTCCATGCGGATGAAATGTTCATTTCCAGAAGCCCGCTGTTAGAATGTTTTGCTCTAAGGACAGCTGGGTTAGGGAACTGTCACTGAATCTGTGACTCTTGTGGAGACAAAGAGACGTCTGTACTCTCTGCACACAGTGTTAGATGATCACCCCACTTCAGAGAAATTGAAACAGAAATTAAGAAAGGCGGAACTTAAGTTTCGATAGTTTGAACTTTTGCTCTCAATGCCGTCTACTCAGCATGATGGTAATGATTCAAAGACTCCATTTTCAAGGTTACAATAACCTTCAGACATACACATATGATTTAAAACACGGACCACATGTCCTCAAAACAAATGAAAGGAAATTTTATCATAATATTTAAACTGACCATGACTTTTTAATGAGTCTCTATATACACTCCAGGAATGCTTCAAAGAAGGAAAAACACAGAAAGGTTTAAGGACCAAAGGACCAAGAATCTGAGGAACCTGACCTACTTAGTGGAAATCACTTTTGTTTGCTAATAACATAGCAAACAAAGCTTAGAAATTTTGATGCCCCGAACACGTGGAAGTTCACCCCCACATACTACACAGGAGACACACACACACACACACACACAAGCAAGCCTCCCTTTCTCTGAGTGACCTGGGAGATGACATCTTGGAAGCTGGCTCATTAACACTGGCATCGTTACAACTTTTGCAGTATGTTGAGAAAGCTGACTTTTAATAAAGACATTAAGCAAGTTATGAACAAGCCTAAACATTTTGTGTCTTTATCCTACATAAAAATGTGATTGATATAAATAAATCATGCAAAATGTTAATTCATACACTAGTATGACTGTTTAGAATCTTACCTGATATAATTTTTTTTTGAGAAAAGCAAAGCCTATTTATTCAGAGTCTTCTAGAGCAAAGATGTCAGCCACCATCACTTGTGTTTGGCAGAGACTCAAAGGCAGAGAGAAATGGGAAAGCTTTATAATGGAAAAAGTGAAAGACTTCGGGTATGGCCAGACTAGAGGCTGTTAGCGTGGGGGAGCTGCTGGAGAGTAACCTAAAGCCAGGCATCCTATGTGATCAGTGATGGGTACATATTTGTTTCTTTCTGGTTGCTCCTTAGTTGGAAGCGGGGACAAAATCAGGGATGGAGTCAGTTACTAAGTCCTGGCCATTTGGGGCCAGTTACTAGACTTGATACAGTTTCTTTAAGGATTTGAAAAACTAGCATTTTTAATCATGTTTGAAAACTTGGGAGGTACAGAAAAGGATATAGAAAACTATAAAACTTATAAAACTTATAATTATTATAATTATAATATAAAACTTGTATTCATTATGCTATGATTCATGGATAACCATGATTAACTCTGAGGATACAGTCTTCCAGTTTTTTAGCATATATAGTTTTTTTGTGTGTGGGTATATAACTGGGTTTACATATTATTGCTATTTATTCTCTTAAAAACACTGAAACTTTTCCTGTGATGTTTCTTTTCTAAAACTCAAATTTGAACAGATTAACAGCTATTAATTGTATGAGTGTCACATAATACCATGCTTAATACATTCTTAGTTATTGGATTTTATTTGGGGTTTTAATTTTGTATTTAATAAACAATGCTAAAATATATACAATTCTAGATTAATCTTTGACAATTTGCTGGTTAAAATCTTAGAGTATAAATGATACAAAGTCACTTGGCTAACGAAATCACCCTTTAAGACTTTTGATTTATTCTTTCCTACTTTCCTAGGTAAAAATTTTAAAAGGCATCTCTTGCTAAATTGTATTTCTATAGCAGAGTAGTTAAGAAAACCATCCATGCGCTGGAGTTGGTCAGCCCTAGCTGTGTGACCCATCCCTACTATTAAGTAACTCTGGGCAGTTTAATAGCCCTTTTCGTTTTCAGGTTTATTACCTAAGCAGATTTTACAATTATTACAGGTATGACAGAAATGCTTACTTCTTACCTCTACTATGATGTTTAAATGGTATGACTTAGCATGGTACATATTAAGTGCCTAATAAACAGTAGAAATTAGTCTAAAATTGTTGCTCTAAAATTACTTTGAACTTCTCTTTGCATTCTTTGAATATGTTTATTTGTGAATTTCATGTCTATTTTTAAGACATTTCAAAATTATGATAATTTTATATTTTTAATGATTCTCAAAAGTTCTTTACTTTTAAGATGTATCAAACTTTTTCAGTATCATATCTGGTACCACCATGTTATTTCTATTTGTCTTTTTTTCTTTTAATACGGCTTATGATATTCTCTGAACTTGAGAATTTTCTAATGTTCTTTAGCCAAGTTGAGTGGATTTTCCTTTGCTGATTACACCTTTGCTTGCACACTTAGAAAGGTTTTTGCCACATTGAGGTAATTGATTGATCCTCGAGAGAGAGAGAGAGGGAGGGAGAGTGAGATCTCTCTCTCCTCTCTCCCTCTCTCTCTCGAGATCAAGACCAAACCAAGATATCTAATCAAATGATTTTATGATATTTATGTGCTAAGAAATCGGGGAGCCTGCAAGGTGTAATGAATGAAAATCTACATAGTTACCATCAGAATTTCTGAAAAAAGTCCCCAAATATATTCAATTCTATAATACTGCTTGTGCATAAAAACAATCAAAGTACTAATAAAAACAGACATCAGTGTCTACTGAATGGTAAAATTCAAGAACATTGTAATAGAAAATAATAATAGGGATTAGGTCAAATGTCAAAGACTATGATGAATAATTCATAGTGAGGGAAAATGCACTTTAAGATAAAGCTATATTTGAGTCTCATGCTTCTATGTTAAATTGTCCAATATATGATCACCTTTAGTCTATAATTTAAAAATGATTGCTATCCACTGTGTCTGTACAGTATTAGAATACCTAATAAGTCTGTGAATTGATGTGTTTTGTTAGTGTTCTAGTTTCTCTAAGAATATATATTTAAAAGGATTATCTTGTAGTTCCTTCCTTCTTTCCTTCCTTCCTTCCTTCCTTCCTTCCTCCCTCCCTCCCTCCCTCCCTCCCTCCCTTCCTTTCTTCCTTCCTTCCTTCCTTCTTTTTTTCTTGAGAGAGCACAAGCAGAGGAGGAGCAGAGGGAGAGGGAAAGAAAATTTTAAGCAGGCTCTGTGCCCAGTGTGGAGCCTGACACAGGGCTCGATCTCACAAATGACTGTGAGATCATGACCTGAGCCGAATTCTAGAGTCGGACACTCAACTTAGCCACCCAGGCACCCTGTGATTTCTTTTCTTTCTGTTTTTTTTTCCAACTAATTTTCACTTTGAGAAAGAGGCCTATAAATATAAAGCAAAGAACTATTCATTGTATATTTATTTGTTTTTCTTTAGCATATGTTGGACATACAGGAAGTATGTTTCTTTCCAGTTACTGCTTATAGACTCAACAACTCTAGAGAAACACTTCAGAAATACAGTCATAGACCGAAGACACTGCAGGATCACTGACCATCATTTCTGAACTGCAGTGTCGTGGTTCGACCTGCAAACATTTACGTCTTAGTTTGTCCTCAAGACACTACCTCAAAACTTTTCATTAAGTCCTAAGCAGGACTCAAATACAATCTCTTCTTTCTTAATTTTAATAAACATAATATAGAAGTTTAAGATGAGAATAAGCCACTTCCTTCTTTTAAATTGTTCATAATGAAATGATTTTTCTGTGATTATTAGGTGACATATTATGTTAATACTATTCCACAGATATTACTGCCTGAAGTCATAAAGGGTCAGATGAGAGCACAAATCATTTGGAAAGAACTTGGCCCCATCTCTTTTAATCACAAAGTCTCCTTGGGATTACTGTTGGGCAGTCAATAAGGTAATAACCTCTCTCTATAGACTTATGGTAATTAGATAGTTAACTGCAGTAAAATAATCATGGTAGCATTAAAGCACTACTAAGCTTATGTAGGAAAAATTAACTATTTTGCAGCTAACAAAACGGAAATGGCCAAACATTTCTGCGTGCGGACTATTTAAGTACTTTTCTAAGTGCTGTACAAGTACGGCATCCGTGAATACATACAATTCCATGCGATAGGTGGTAATGTCATCTCTAATCGATAGATTAAAAATTTGAAGCACACAGGAGGTAAGTAGCAGGTCTCAGCTCACAAAGCTAGCACGAAAGGTTCCAGATTTGAATTTAGGCAGAATGCCTCCAAGATTCACAGTCTTACCTACTCACTACCCTAACTGTAAGAAGAGAAATCTCTTCACACTCTTCATTTGAACCACACCTTCAGATTAAAGTAACAGAAACATCCCTGAACTGTGGGTCAGCACCACCTGTCTTAGGCTGCAGAGACAATTCTAACTTTGAACATGAGACTTAGATGTGCAACCTGGTAGATTCTTCTAAAATTTTTTCAAGGTGTTTTGTAAATCAAAATGAAGGGGGAGAATTAAGGCAATTGTTGAGAAATAAAATAAATACGGGAGTAAGATGAAAGAACCAACATTCAAAAACTTCTCTCTACAAAAGTCCTCAACTAAGGCTGCACATTCAGGGGAGCCCAAATTTGGACAGTCACCATGCCAAGGCAATTTTGTGTAACTTTTTATAATATTTTTTTTCAACGTTTATTTATTTTTGGGACAGAGAGAGACAGAGCATGAATGGGGGAGGGGCAGAGAGAGAGGGAGACACAGAATCGGAAACAGGCTCCAGGCTCTGAGCCGTCAGCCCAGAGCCCGACGCGGGGCTCGAACCCACGGACCGCGAGATCGTGACCTGGCTGAAGTCGGACGCTTGAGTGCGCCACCCAGGCGCCCCTTGTGTAACTTTTTAAAATAAGCTTCAACTTCTATCATTTCCACCTTGTCTGTTCCTGATTGTACTGAACTGTTTCACGAGTATGTAGACTTAGAATGTGCAGTACTATGTAATTATGTAAATTATGCATTTATGATAAATACCCAATCTATGTCATACCTGTATCTCTCATCCCCAAATCCCATTTAGACAATGCTAAATGACTGCTAAAATACAAAAAAAAAAAGTTCAAAAAATATATCTGAGCATATTTTAAGAGGCTTTGCATTGGTTTTTGATTCAGCATAGGATAAATCCTATATCCATTGACATGGTATAGGTTTTCAGCATACTAAAGAAGTAAGCGTAAATGACTTCCATTTGTAGTCCATGTGGAATGGCAGAGACTGAATTTGCCCTTCTGTCCAAAATAACCAATAATAAAAACCACAGAAAAATATGCAACTATAATTTTCGTGATATTGCATACCCAGATAATAAAGGACAGCTGTTTCTGAGATGAGAAACAGACTAATCAGTGCATGCATGTGAGGTAACCACAAGAGACGAAGGAAAAATCATCCAAAAGAATTAGAGGGAACAATAAGGAGAACTCACACGGGGCCAGGTACATAGTGTCCACTCCCAAGAATGGAATCTTTCATAATTCATGATGCACTGGGTATACAGATACAGTACTAACAAAGAAGATTGCTCCATACGGGGAGTAAAATTAACTTTAGACTAAAAGCTTCTCCTGTCTAAAAAGAAATATTAAAGGAGCAAATAATTTTCACATAAGTTAACTGCTCATGAGTATATAGAGAAGCACAAAAATATCTAGCACCAAGAAGATAAAATTAGCAGTGGCTGGCATCCAATATGAAGTTACCAAGCATAAAAAGAAATAAAAAATACAATACATAATGACGATAGAATAAGACATCACAACAGTTATTAAAATATATTCGATACATGTAAAAGCTAAAATGAACATGATAAGCAGAGAGGTGGAAGATACTGGAAAGACCGAATTCATACTTAGAGAGCCGAAAGCAATGCCTGAGGTGAAAATGAACTGGATGGAATTAACAGTAATTTAACCATTAAAGAAGCAAAGACTGGGAATATACCAATAGAAACATCCAAAATGAAACAGAGAGAAAAGTAAAGACTGAGAAAAACATTAACAAAGACTCAGGGAGTCATGGGACAATTTCAAAAAGTCTGAAGTGTGCCTGAGTGGCTCAGTCAGTTAAGCATCCAACTCTTGGTTTCAGCTCAGGTCATGATGTCACAGTTCATGGGATCCAACCCCATGTTGGTCTCTGCACTGGCAGCACAGAGCCTGCTTGGGATTCTCTTACTCCCCCTCTCCCTGCCCCTCCTCTGCACTCTCTCTCTCTCTCTCTCTCAACATCAAAATAAATAAATACACTTAAAAAAAACCCACAAAACAAAAAAACTGATATATGTGTAATTTGAGTGTCTGAACAGGAAGAAACACACAGAGAGAAATAAAAGATAAATTTTCAAAAAAATGAAGTCAATTTTCCCCAACTATGATAAAAAACTATAAACGCAGAGAGTCAAGAATCTCAATGAAGCTCAAGCAGAAGGAATATTAAGAAAACTATATTAAGACATATCATAATCAACTTGCTTAAATCCAATGATAAGAAATTATAAAAAACAGACAGAGAAAAAGGCATAGTACATTCAGGAGAAAAAAGATAAAAATGATAGCAGACTTCGTGTCAGAAGATTGTAAGCTAGAGATAGCAGAGGAGTATCTTCAATGTAGTGAAATAAAAAAATCTGCCAAAACAGAATTCTGCATCAAGCCAAAGATCTTTCCAAAGTACAGGAGAAGTAGGAGGGGCACATATAGAAACTGACACAATTCATCATCAGCAGACTTGCAGTTTAAGGAATGTTAGAGGAGAAAATAAGGACCCAGATGAATAAAGAACAACAAGAATGATAAACACTGGTAAATATAAAAGACCAGCTTTCTTATTAAACGTTTTAAAATATAATTGTTTGAGGAAAAATAATAACACTACATTGTCGGGTTTATAACACAGACAGAAATAAAATGTTTGACAACAATCACACCGAGGCTAGGAGGGAAGAAATGCGAGTACACCATTATAAAAAAACAATTCTTCCACTGGGTGCCCAGCTGTCTCGGTCAGCAGGGCATGTGACTCTTAATCTCAGGGTCATGAGTTCAAGCCCCATGTTGGGCACGGAGCTTACTCGAATTAAAAAAAAAAAAAAAGTTCTGATACCAAACATGAAATGGCACCATGTCAACTGAAGGTAAAACATGATAAGGAATAACACGACACGGTAAAGATCTATCATGTAAACATTAAATTAACCTGCAGGGGTGCCTGGGTGGCTTAGCTGGTTAAGTTGATTCCTGCTCTGGTCATGATCCCAGAGTTGTGGGATCGAGCCTGGCATTAGGCTTCACACTGAGTATGGACCCTGCCTACAATTCTCCCTCTCCCTCTACGCCTTTATTGCTCGCATACTTGCACTCTCTCTCTCACACACACTCTCTCTCTCTCTTTCTCCCCCCCAAAAATAAATAAATAAATAAATAAATTAATTGACAAGCACAGTAACACCACACAAAGTTATAGGTAATAAACCAACAAAGGAGATAAAAGAAAAGCATATAAAATAAACAAATAATCTAAAAGAAGGTAGAAAAAAAGGAAAAATAAATAAAAAAGCATGACATATAGGAAAGAAACAGGATGGTATATGTAAACTCAGTCATATCAGTAATCCTATTAAATATAAATGATTTTTTAAGTTTACTTACTTATTTTGAGAGTGCGTGCATGCCTGAGGGGAAGAAGGGAAGAGGGGAAGAGGGGAAGAGGGGAAGAGAGCGAGAGCAAGAGAATCCCAAGCCAACTCTGTGTTGCCAGTGCAGAGACCAACATGGGGTTGGATCCCGTGAACTGTGACCTGATGACCTGAGCTGTAACCAAGAGTTGGACGCTTAACTCACTGAGCCACCAGGAGCCTCTTACATATAAATGATGTAAATTCTCCAATAAAAGACAGGATTTGTGCATGTTTCACTGATACTAAAATGAGTAAGTCCCTTTAGAGTAGGAAAAAAATAATATTTTTCTTGGGCAACTCAGTCTAAAAACAAAAATCAGTTGTTGCTAACCAAACAAGGCGTGTATCTGCCGTGGCCAAGCGCTGGCCTGGTGGTCAGAGCATAGGTGGATGTTTATGGGATGTGACGGTCCCAGGTGAACAGTGGAGTGCGGAGGGGAGCCGGATGCACGACTTCAGAGCTCTGCTGGGCTCCGTAAGGTTTCCCCTTAGACCTTGACAGTGGTGGCCCAGCACGGAGTGTCAGAAGCCAAGCATGTTGAAGACGGCATGGTGGGTGGCCTAATACGTGGTGCTGACGTCCAGGCAAAGTGAGAAAGGCAACCACACAGGGACAGCTATGGCTGGCCGCTGCAGGGTATCTGGAGTAGGGTGAGGACTGTTTCCACACAGCAGCAGGATTGGTTACTAACATGTGAACTGGTCAATTAATTAAATACATTCAGCCAAAGAGGCTCAGATTTCATTGATGGAGAAGAAAGAGAAAATCATGGAAAGAGGCAATGTAGAATGAACCCTACAGTGCTGACTGAACTGAAGATAGGGTGAACATGTGGTTTTTAAAGGAAAAATGATATGAATAAACAGATACACATATAGATATACCCTAGGTCTGTCATATGAGAGGTCTGGGAACAGCCACACCTTAAGAGAAATGAGCAAATATACTTTCCAGATTTTTAAAATTTTCCTTCTGAACATGGTTACTAAAATGAACCAGGACTCCTTGGAGAAATGGCTGATTCAAGCCCGGGGAGAGAGGAAGCACAAAAGATGAAACCCAAACATTTTCCTATGCTAGACAGGAAGGTAGTGTACAAAATAACCTTACACTTTGGAGAAGGCTGGTCAACACCTCTTAATCAAGTGATCAAAGTTAATATCACAAGTAGTAAAATGAATTGAAATCATATGCCATCTTACATGCATAAAAAGATGAATATATACAGAGCACATCAATACTTCTGTGATATCCCTACCCGATAAGGATAACCTGATATATTCATAAGGAACTATCAGGGAAATCCAAAATGAGGAAGAGTCTTCAATCCTCAAAAGTATTAAAATCATGAGTCAAAGAAAGATTAAGTAAGTATTCAGGTTTGAAGAGAATAGAGAGAAACCACCAAATGCAGCATATGATTCTGGAAGGGAGTGCTTTCCTGTAAAGGGCACTGGTAGGGTAAGTGGTGAAGGTTATATGAAGTCTAAGAATTACATGTATGAAGCATCAATGTTCATTTGCTGATTGTGATGCTTGTCCCGGCAAAGGGACATTACAATAGTGTCCTTGCTCATAGGAACCCTTCCCGTGTTCAGCTGGAATGAGACATCAGTTTACCTATTTGTCTCAAATGCTACAGCTCAAAAAGTTACATTTGTAGTATGTGTGCAACAATTTTGTTAGTTTTGAGACTTTTTTTTAAATTTTTTTTTCAACGTTTATTTATTTTGGGGACAGAGCATGAATGGGGGAGGGGCAGAGAGAGAGGGAGACACAGAATCGGAAACAGGCTCCAGGCTCTGAGCCATCAGCCCAGAGCCCGACGCGGGGCTCGAACTCACGGACCGCGAGATCGTGACCCGGGCCGAAGTCGGACGCTTAACCGACTGCGCCACCCAGGCGCCCCGAGACTTTTTTTTTTAAATAAAGAAGGTCTAATAAAAAATGACGTGCTAAGTTTTTACATGTGTAAAATCAAAACGTTCTTGAAATGAACAAAATTGAAAACATAAAAATAAAATAGGAATCATGTGAGGTAAATATTAAGATGTATAGTAAGATTCATGAAGGAAAATATAAACATAGGACTTACTAGAAGCAAGGTGGTACAGTGTAAAAAAGTGTGACAGGTCAGGGAGTCAAAGTCACGACTGACCACGTTTAGGAAATCAGCAAGTTCAGAGAGCACCGGATCCCTCCCTCTGTAATATCCGTTGTCTACAGAACCCAAGTGGGCAATGTGTGAACCGATGTTCAGAAGCCTTTGGTCACATTGCATAGATGTCCCCTGCACACTGCAGATGCCGGTTATGAAACTGCAGCAGAAGCAACAATGGCTTTTCCTTCTGTTCAACCTCCCAAATCTTGTGTGAGTGATGCACATTGCTAAAACCAAACCCAATGACACATCGTCAGGGATCTGGGGAAATACAGTCTCCAGGCTTACAACCCCTAATATTTACAGAGAAGCACACAGAAGGGAGGAGACGGTGTGTAGACGGCAGTAGGTAACAGAGGACAAGACGGCATTAATTCATAAACACCTGATTTAATTAATTAAAATAAATAACACTCAACTTGAAATCTGGTTGCAAGATCTAAGCAGAAAAACCAGGGGAAAAGTATAAATTGATAAATATGGCAAATAATATTGGGTATCCTTCTTTATATTCCTTAAGTAAAACTGAATTTATGTGCAGCTTTCTCGTTTACTTCCTATTTCCCTTTATTTTCAAAATATCTTCGGGGTTGATTGCTTTTCCCAAAAACAATGTAGGATTTTTAGAAATCTTACCATTCAATTTTCCTCCTACATCACCCGTATTTCACGTAAATTATTTGAAACGGCTTTTTCAACATGCATAAAATAATTCACGTGAAATGTTTTTCTAAACAGGCTCTCAGAAAACTGGAGAATAGAGAAAATGAAAGTATGAGCATACGTTACAGAAATGACTACTGGCTTATCAGCAGACGTCACTTAGGAGAAATTCTTGACCAAAAAATGAGAACAGGGCTTTGTTCTTCCTCCCTGCCCTAAATTGTGTAATTGGTTAATTTTATTATTTTTTCCTTCTCTTTTTTTTCAGGTTTTCATAGAAACTCCAGTTAGTTTTTTTTTTCAACATTTATTTATTTTTGAGACAGAGAGAGCGAGCATGAACAGGGGAGGGTCAGAGAAAGAGGGAGACACAGAATCCGAAACAGGCTCCAGGCTCTGAGCTGTCAGCACAGAGCCCGACGCGGGGCTCGAACTCGCGGACCGCGAGATCATGACCTGAGCCGAAGTCAGCCGCTTAACCGACTGAGCCACCCAGGTGCCCCGAAACTCCAGTTAGTTAATAACCAGTGTTATGTTACATCCGGGTATACAACACTTCCATCCATTACTCAGTGCTCATCACAATACGTCTATGCAGCTTTTACAAGGAAGGATGCAGTGACTTGGGCAATCTCATACATAAATGACAGCAGTATTCACTACCATTAAATTTAGGAGAAAGGACTTGCAAAATGTATGAAGTCGCTTAAAATATATGTAGTCTGGCACAGTGATTGCATTTATTGGACTATATAGCCTTTGAAAATCTCCAAGTAACAAAGATTTATATCATTTGATACCTGTTTTTTATTAATGAATTATAATCAATATAAAAGTCCAATAATAGGGAAATTCTTCCAGAAAATACAACATATCCATAAGGTGGAACATTTTACATCCATTAAAAATCCTTATTTGAAAAGTACTTAAAAGATGCATAACATACACTTGTGTAAAACATGGCAAAAAATGGTAACATTACAAGATACGCTTATCTAGAAGGAAAGACTGAGAGACATTACTAATACTGCATTTTCTGTCTTCTTCATTCTTTCTTCTTTTTTCTTTTGTTTATTTATTTTGAGAGAGCCACAGAGAGGAAGAGAGAATCCTAAGCAAGCTCTGTGCTGTCAGCCTCACAAAGAGGCTCCCCCAACTCTCCCTCCTGGCCCCTCTCAATCTTGTTCTCCTCACCTTTCCTTCTGAGTTACAGTCTGCCTGTTGTGGATTTTTTTTTACCTGATTTTGCTTAAATGAAATGCTTTTAGGGGTAGAAAAAGGGGTTGCAATGGCCATATATGCCATCAGGACAGCTATACTATCTCAAACTAAATACTTCAGACAATAGTGTGTGTGTGTGTGTGTGTGTGTGTGTGTGTGTGTGTGTTCGCGTGTGTTTTGTTTTTGGGTTTTTTTTTTTGCTTTTTAAAATTTTATTTATTTACTTATTTATTTTTATTTTAGAGAGAAAGAGCATGAGTAGGGGAGAGGGGCAGAGGGAGAGAGAGAGACAGAAACTTAGGCAGACTCCATGCTCAGCGTGGAGCCCGATATGGGGCTCTGTCCCAAGACCCTAGGATCATAACCTGAGCCAAAATTGAGAGTCAGACGCTTCACAGAGTGAGCCACCCACACGCCCCTGAACATCCTAATTCATACATGAGAATGTTTCTTGGTAACGTTGAGTTAGTAGCTTGATGCCCCTACACAGGGGTTTGTCTATCTTCCCTTATTTAATTCCATTTTGACTGAGCAATTTTTTGATTACAGTCTGGGCCAGCTACCCGAAATAAAATGGTCTTGCTATATGAACACAAGCATCCTGTTTCTTAGAAAAGTTACAGTCTCATGAGAAAACCGATACTTTAGATTTATCTAATGGCCTCTTCAGCTTAGTGAACATCTCCACTGAGAGCAGATACACCTTAAACTGTGGACCACGGTGCATGCATTACCACCAAGGTCTCTCAAGAGATAGCCCACCAGCCTTCCTTCTGAGGCAGACCTGAACACCCCACAGGCTGAGAGGAACATTTAGTTTTTTTATTGTTGTTTAATTTTCACATGATAAACCCTCTTCATCGTAACCAGATAGGTAACCTCTCTAACAGAGAGGCGGCTTCACATAGAAAAGTAGTTAAATGCTATGATTCAAAGCTGGACACAGGGTGATGTAGAAGTGTTGAAGCACTACACTGTACACCTGAAACGAATACTACACGGTATGCTAATTGGAATGTAAATAAAACCTTAAAAGAAACAGCTTGAGCTCTCATTTCTTAGAAACATGGATGTAAATTCCAAACTGGCTGCTTTCTAGTCGTGTTGCTTCCAAAGTGACCCCACAGCCTTGTCTTGCTGTTCGTCTGTATGAGAAATGAAGGTTCTTAGGCCACGGCTCTGCCTCCGGGAATGTGGTTGGAGGCTGCATTGATCACCTCTTTTTTAGTCAGGTGAAGCCACAGGACTTGCTTTCATTAATGCAATAGACGCAGATAGAGTAGTAGGTTAAAGCTTCCGGTTGGAGACGTAGGTTAGGATCCGGGGCACGATTTATGATGCTTCCTTTATCTGGTGTGGTGAAACCATGCGTCAGGATGGAGTTTCCATTATCCCAGGTGCCTGAACCACCACAATGTCCGTAGACTTGTGGACCGCGTTGGGCATGGAGCCAGTCATAAACCTTGGTGTGTTATAAGCACATGCATGATGGAGACTATGTAGTTACCTTGACGGATATACGATGGATAAACAGAAGTCAAACCAAAACCGTCTGATGCATTACCCTCTCATGTACAGTTTCCATTATCAATAACAAGAGTTTATTTCACTTAAGGCTTTGTGCTGAACACCTGTGATAAAAATGGAGGATACTTTTAGTATTCTTTAGCATACTTTTGCAAGGTGCTTTCAAAGGAGCAAGTACACATTGAAGAGAATTTATCTTAGAGGAAAGTTTATGGAACACGTGTTGTTAAGTGGCTTAGCCAATACTGCTGCAAGACACTGACAGGGAAAGGTCTTTGGGTTGGGCCCATCGGAGAAACGTTCAGGAAGTAGAGGGTAAGAAAAGTCACCTGGGCACGCGTCGGGTCTTCCACAGAAACTTATTTGTGGTTGAAATGCACCTGTTTGCGGCTGAAATGACCAGTGGATTGACACGAGCAGGGGCCTCAATGTACTTAAGTGATGACACTCAGCCTTGTGGTTTCTTCCATCTCTGTGACAGAAGCTCACCTGTTCTGGGGAAGGATGAGAAACACAGAAAAGACGCACTCTCCTGCCCCGCCCCGGACCTCCATTAGGGAACAGAGGCGTCCCCGGCTCACAAGGACATCCGAAGGTGGGAAAGAAACTCAACAAAATAAACCTGCCACTGAAATTGTGAGATCACTTGGTACATAGCATTATTGCTGTAGTAGCTGATGCATTCTTAAATAATTTCTGAGGTATCTTAATCTGTGAGGGAAGCCTACTTTATCTAGGGGCCACTCACAGACTACACTGAATTCTTCCTTTGCACTTGAACAAGGGTGACAGTGGGTGGGCCTGGAGTCTAAGATACAATATTTCTTTCTGCTAAAGGCTCTGAGTAACATTATATATACATTGTGTATTTATTATTATTATTTTTTAATTCCAAGCTTCTATTTTTTTTAAAGTTTATTTATTAATTTTGAGAGAAACAAAGTGGTGAATGTTGGGGAGGAGCAGAGAGAGGGAGACTGAATCCCAAGCAGACACCTTGCTGCCAGCACAGAGCCCGATGTGGGGCTTGAACTCATGAACCATGAGATGATGACCGGAGCCAAGATCAAGAGTCAGATGCTCAGGTGACTGAGCTACCAGGTGTCCACACATTACAGGTAATTTAACCTGTTGGAAATACTGTGTACCCTATACACGTTAGTGGTTTTGCACGTTAAGGCAACACACTTTGTAAACAACAAACTCCTAAAGGCAGGTGTGGAACATGACATAATTACAAAGTTTTATGGTGGGATTAATGTCTACAAAAACATTTTTCAAGTGCATTATCAACTATAATTAAAGATAAAATAATATAAAAAGAAAGATGAGTCAAGAGGGAAAAATCTATTTCATACCATGGGGGCTTATTTTTCTGAATTAGTTCAGAACAACTTAAAGGGCAACTTTTGTTTTCCTTTTGTGTATTGTGGAAGAAGAATGGAAAAATCAAATATATTCATATTTATCTAACGAGGATGCATACTTTCAAATTCAGTAAAACGTGAAATATTTCAAATTTTAAACAATAAATGTGCAAAATACACCTCAGTTATGATCAAGCCTTTTGGTACACAGAATGAATATATTTTATATTTGCAATTTGTCCACTAATAGATTTCTTAGGGAGACCAGCGCTTTCCTGGTTAAAAACTTCTTTGAAAGCTGTAATAACTAGAATTTATGCCTTTGGTACTCATATGTTTTCAAGGGGTGAATGTCTCTTTTTTATGTAAAAAAGAAATGAGGAAATTTAGTATCTTTGGCTATATTTTGAACTCTTCCAACAACCCCTGGGCTATTCTATTCAGCTCGGACTGATACTGATGTGTATCTAGGATTATTCTAAGTATCCGTGACACTTCATAAGAATCATCAGAACATACAAAACTGTGTAAAAACCGAGTTCCTGTCTCATACGTAAAATTTTCTACCTCACGTATCTTCTTGTACTGCTAACCAAATTTAAGATTTTCAAAAGAAAATTGGTAATTTCCTAATCTTTTCCTTTCTCTGAGTCCCTCCAAAGTAATGTGACCAACCTGTCCTTCCCAGCACGGGGACAGCACTCTTGTCTGCCCAGTTCCTTAGGTTAAAAACAGAATAACACAACACAAGATAACACCAAGCAAAAACACATACACAGCAAAATAAATCTAGAATTTTTGCATTTCTGGTATACTCTGGATAAAATAGTTTTCTTCCTGATTTCCTGTCCAGACAGCTTCTCCCAGTAGTGTTCTATCTTATTACCTTATTCATACTTTTCCTACAACTTATCGCATTGCCTAATATGTATGTATGATATGTATATACTATTAGTGTATATGTGTGAGTATAAATATTATAACCTTAAATATATACATCTATATATTTATGTATGTATGTACACATATATACACACACACATACATATTTGTTTCCTTGAGATTCATGACTTAAAATGACAGGGATAGGGTTTCTCTGGATCACTTTTACAACTCTTATCACATGGGCAGATTGTGCCTGACACCGGAGGTGCCAAATAAACACCGATGATTAAATAACCAGTGAATTTTTGCAAATCTCAGAACAGTTTTTTTTATATATTTCCAAGAGTAATTTTTAGGTTTACACGTCAAAAAATTAATATGGTTAATAAATATTTAATGAGTGATCATTCTATGCAAGAGACAGTGCAACACATTGGAAGTAATTGCAGTATGAGAGAGAGAGAGAGAGAGAGAGAGAGAGAGAGGGGGGACCCTGCCATCCCAAAACTTATACTGCAGAGGGTAACAGACGGTTGAGTGAACTTCTCCAGGTTTGCTAGGGAAGAGAGTACAGGCCAACCTGGGTGGTTTTAATATGGCCCTAGTCTAATTTTGATACCTAGGGAAGGCATCCCTGAGGGAAGTTCCATGAAGCTGGCAAAAAAGGGATGGATGGGAATTAGCCATGTGAAAAGAAGAAAGAGGTTTTCCCATGGAGGTCAGCGACGCTCAGAGGCCACATGTGGGAGAAGAGAGGGCCTGCGAAGGACCAAGAGGATGAGCAGTGAGGAGACAATAATGAGCAAGAGATACAAAGAGAAGCGAGAGAGGGCCAGGGTCCTCACTCAGAAAAACCAGACTGACTTTGTTAAAGAATTCAATCTTTGTCCTTAGAGTGATCAAAACCACAGAGGGCATTGGAGATTAGCACCCCAAAAAATTACTCCAGGTCTTCAAGTTCAAAATGGCGTAACACCCGTCCTGGGCCGAACACCCAGGCAGAGGCAGCTACGTGATTTGCAGGGGCTGATGCAAAGTGCAAGTGCAGAACCTATTTCAAAAGGAATAAAGGACTGTCACACTATACAAAGTTTTCCCATAAGCATGTCTATCACTATAAGATACAACAGCAGACTTCCGTTTCCGGGAAGACGGGGTAGGCGCGCTTGTCACTATGCCTCTTGCTAAGCGCACTGAACACCCTCAACATGAGTGTGAAAAACAAATACAAACAGACCCAGGCAGGTACCGAGGAACCGGACCAAGACACTGGGTTGAATTTTCTGGGTTTCATTTTTTGCCTCATATATCTAAGCCTTGAACGGAAGAAACTGGCCACCCAAAAATGTCAACGGGTGTAGACCTGTGGATGTCCTCTCTAAACGGAAGAAGAAAAAGGGCAGCCTAGTAAGGCAGAAAACTCTCAGACAATAACTGCTCAGCATGAGGCGAACACCCCAGAAAAAGCTGTGGCTTCAATACCAACCACGCCAGTCAAGGGCCAGTGGGTAGCCTAGACTTCTGGACTCACAAGGGTATAATAAGAATTCCCAACTCCCCAGGAGATAATGTCAGAGAAGGCCAAATGGCGGCCGTGGCTGTCCATTCCTTTCAGGTTATAAATACCATCTCCCATGATGCTAGTGGAAACCACGTGAGGAATCAGAACGTGACAAGCTGGCCTCGCCTCACTCAGATGTCGAAACAGAAGGATTAAATGAGATGTGGGGTCTCGTAACATAACGCAAATTGTCAATATCAGGAATGAAACAGGGCATATAACTAGCCTATAAACCTCAAAAGAATAAAAAGGGAACACTACCAGCAACTTTACACATATAATCTGACGACTCACATGAGCCGTACCACGTTGCAGAAAGACAGAAGCTACCACAATTCATTTGATACCAGACGGAATATTTGATTAGCCCTATAAAAAACTGAATTCATAATATAAGCGTTCCTAGAAAAGAAATGCTCCATATCTTTACTATTCCAATGTCAATACCCAGCTTACGATATTGTAGTATAATTTTGAAAGATGTGGCCATTTGGGAGACAGTAAAAGGCACACAGGATTTCTGTGTTATTTCTTACAAACAGATACGAATCAATTAACAAATTAATTCTCAGCCTAACTAAGGAAGAATTAAAATTTCAAATGAATAGCATGAATTTTACTGTTTATCCTCCTACTATGTAATGCCAGCTTTAAGTACATATATAAAAGCATCTTCCTTATGTGCAGAACCACCAGTTTTTTAGCTTAAACATGAATATGTATTTAATTTTACCAGAACAGTAGAAACACTGCACCAAATTGTTTTCATTGAGCTTCTGATAAACACATTCTAAACACTGTCTTCAGCTACTGAAGAGTAAGAAAGGATCATAAGAAAATGAAACTATGGATTGCTCTGTTTTCCCCTTTCTTTGCATGTTATCACTAATTTTGTTTCAATGTGGTAGTAACACAGATGAGACTTAGCCTCTGAACAAAATGTTAGGTGTACATTAATGTTAACTACAGATACAATGTTGTAAAGGAGATCTCCACACCTTATTCATACTGTTTCATTGAAACATTATGCTCTTCGATTTGTATCCCCCTAACTCTGCCTCCCCGCCCTAACCAACAGCCACCATTGCACTCTTGGCTTCTGGGAGTTTGATCAGTTTAGATGCCTCACATAAATGGGATCGTGCAGTATTTACCTTCGTGCGATTGGTTTATTTCACTTACTGAGATGCCTTCACAGCTCATCTATGTTGCCACATATCGAAGAATTTTCTTCTTTTTTTTTTTTTTTTCAACATTTATTTATTTTTGGGACAGAGAGAGGCAGAGCATGAACGGGGGAGGGGCAGAGAGAGGGAGACACAGAATCGGAAACAGGCTCCAGGCTCCGAGCCATCAGCCCAGAGCCCGACGCGGGGCTCGAACTCACGGACCGCGAGATCATGACCTGGCTGAAGTCGGACGCTTAACCGACTGCACCACCCAGGCGCCCCAGAATTTTCTTCTTTTTAAAGGCTGTGTGCATACACCACATTTTATTCATCCATTCATCTGTTGATGGATACTTAGATTGTTTCCACGTGCTGGCTACTGTAAATATTGTGGCAATGAGAGTGCAGATACGTCTTTGAGATTCAAATTTCAATTCTTTTGGATGAATACGCAAATGTAGGGTTGCTAGGTCATATGGCAGTTTTATTTTTAATTTTTGAGGAACTTCCATACTGTATAGGAAAAAAATATTTGACATCACTAATCATCAGAGAATTTAAAACCATGTGACATCATACCTATCAAGAATGATTATCACCAAAAAAAAAAAAAAAAAAGCCAAAAAAATGACAAAAAGTGCAGGCAAGGATGCAAAGAAACTGGAATCCCGCTGATAGGAAGGCAAAATGGCACAAATGCTCTGGAAGTGTGTTATCATTTTCAGCATCACTGTGTGGCTGATACAGGAAAAGATGTAGAAAGGACATATCCAGCAGTGCTCCTTAGGCCTTTCACTTTGTGAGAACACTATTACCTTTTTATTCTTTATGTCTGAAGCAAGATTTGGTTTCAAAAGACCCAGTTACAACTCTCAGCTCCCCACTGAACCCATCAGAGACGTACGGCTTTGGAACATGAGCACAGAGCTCCAATGGACCCACCGCCTGTGAGAGCTCAAGGGGATGACCAAATTCAGCAGGTCCCACTGGGTACTGCTAGCGAGGCCCAGAAGAGGCCAAGTGCAAGTCCTAGGTTGCAAGACTTCTGCTGCAGGTCTGATTGACTGACATCACTTCACATTAAAATTTTGTGAAACAAACCTTTGAAATATTATGAGACATTGTTACTGTACTTAGAAGACAATTGAGGGGCACCTGGGTGGCGCAGTCGGTGGAGCGTCCGACTTCAGCCAGGTCACGATCTCGCGGTCCGTGAGTTCGAGCCCCGCGTCGGGCTCTGGGCTGATGGCTCAGAGCCTGGAGCCTGTTTCCGATTCTGTGTCTCCCTCTCTCTCTGCCCCTCCCCTGTTCATGCTCTGTCTCTCTCTGTCCCAAAAATAAATAAACGTTGAAAAAAAAAAAATTAAAAAAAAAAAAAAAGAAGACAATTGAGTAAAGTTATGTTTTGAGTAAGACAGCTTGGATTATGTGGACAAAACAAGAACCATGTAGGAATGAATAAGATAAGAAAATATAAAACATGGAGTGTGTCCTAGGAAATAGCGTGGTATGTTTACTGCTACTTTGATTGTCTAATGATGGCAACAGTTTCTGGATTATATACCAGAGTAAGTATACAACATATCTACTAGGGGAAAAAGGTCATGAAGAAACGTGAGAAAACTTCGGCTTCAATAAAAATATTTTGAAAATAGTAATCACAAAATCTAAGGAAAAGCCATTTACTTTCTGTAAGTGTATATGCTTTCTGTAAACTAAGCATAATGGAACATCATATTTCAACTACAAAGGACTGATGGAAAGACAGGAGAATCTGGGTATTCTCAGGACTTGTAGAACAGTTCAGAGATGCAGAGGAAGAAAAAGGATCATCTAGTAGAAGTTATAAGGAGACCACTTTGTTCATGGCAAGAAGAATTTGGACTGCTCAGCTTTGCCCACAGCTAGAATGTGCATCTCAGGAATACTGACATTTTCACATCCTAAATCCATAGGTAGTAAATGTGTGTGTGGTTTATAAACGTGTAAATATTACACACATAATATATAACTCTATACTATATTATATACGTATTATAAAAAAGAAAGATTTCAAGACGTGGACTGGGGGTTGTATCAAATCCACAGCTCCAAATTGTTTATTGTCATTTTGACATTCCAACATCATCCAAGATGAGTAATAAGTGCATAAATTTCCAAATCCATTTGATACTCATGGAGTATCTTGAGGTATAGAATCTATGACTCGTATTTTTTTTTAAAAAGGCCGAGAGTGATTCTGATGTATCTTGTCCATGGAGCTGCTGACCTAGATGACCTTTAACATCCTTCCAAATTTGACATTTATATAGTTTCCATCGGTTCTTGGAGTGCAGCAGGGAATGGCCCTCATGCCTTTCTTTACATACAAGGCCTCCCTCATAACCGCCAATAAATGTTTCACAAGTAAAAGAACAAATAGGTGACTGAACAAAAGATAGGGCATCTCATTTGCTCCCCCTTAGCCCTCTGTACAATACGAAAAATTGCTTAAAAATGGGGACAGAAGTTTATTAAATAAATATTAAGGATAAAACAGAATGTAGTAGCAAGAGAAAGAAAAAATATGGGTAAAACAAACTCAATTATTGTACTTTGGGCAGGGAAGGAGATTAGGGAGAAAATATTTTAAGCTGAGATTATAAGTTTGAGAAACTAGAACATGTTGAAAAATTATGCATTCTATGAGGGTTGAAACCATAGAAAAAAGAAAGTAATACACAGATTCTGAGAGGCTGAGGACTAGACACAGGGAAGAAGAAAGCTGTCACTGAAGCTGATGTGATCATCATTCAGAAACTAGAGGCTAAGGAAAAAATATATATTAATATATATTGCAATATATTTATATATTGCATATATAAGGAAAAATATATATATTGTATAAGGAAATAAAGAATATACATATTGTATAAGGAAAAAAATATATGCATTGCATATGTATATATTGTATATATAAGGAAAAAATAGATATATATGCAATATATATATTACATGTATATATATATTGTGTATATAAGGAAAAAATAGATATATATATTGCAATATATTGTATACATAAGGGGAAAATATGCAATATATATTGTATATATATATTGCAAATATAAGGAAAAAATATAAATATAAAAAATAAAAAATATAAATATAAAAATATAAATATAAAATATAAATATAAAAAATATAAATATAAAAAATATAAATATAAAAATATAAATATAAATATAAATATTAGATATAAATATAAAATATAAATATAAAAATATAAATATAAAAATATAAATATAAAAATATAAATATAAAAATAAATATAAAAATAAATATAAAATATAAATATAAAATATAAATATAAATATAAATATAAAAAATATAAATATAAAAATATAAATATAGAATATAAATATAAAAATATAAATATAAAATATAAATATAAATATAAATATAAAATATAAATATAAAAATATAAATATAAAAATATAAATATAAAAATATAAATATAAAAAATATAAATGCAATATAAATATAGTATATATATTACATATATAAGGAAAATAGATATATATTGCATATATATATTGTATATATAAGGAAAAATATATATGCAATATATATATTGCACATATAAGGAAAATATAGATATCTATTGCAATATATATATATTGCATATTTAAGGAAAAATGCAATATATATATTATGTATATATTACATATATAAGGGAAAAATATATATATTGCATATATATATAGTATATGTAAGAAAAAATATATATTACATATATATTGTATATATAAGGAAAAAATATATGCAATATATATTTCATATATAAGAAAATATATATATTGCAATATATATATTGCATATATATATATTGCATAAATAAGGAA
The DNA here is from genome assembly GCF_018350155.1 of Leopardus geoffroyi. Taxonomy (NCBI): domain Eukaryota; kingdom Metazoa; phylum Chordata; class Mammalia; order Carnivora; family Felidae; genus Leopardus; species Leopardus geoffroyi. The sequence continues at coordinate 2,925,730 of NC_059329.1, read as the reverse complement.
AAAATATATATATTGGAATATATATATATTGCATATATAAGGAAAAAATATATATATTGCAATATATATTGCATATATAAGGAAAAAATATATATGCAATATATATATTGCATATATATATTGCAAATATAAGGAAAAATATATATATTGCAATATATATATATTGCTTATATAAGGAAAAATATATGTAGATATATATTGCAATATATATATATATATATATATATATATATATATATATACATATATATATATATACATATACATATACATACACATACATCTCTCTCCTTAGCTCCAGGAAGTAGCTTAGTTGCAGGGGCTGTGACTGTATTAAGCATTTCACTGTTCACCTTCAGGGTATGATACATGACTACTGTTATTTTTTTTTCCTGTTATTTTTTCCCCCTAGACTTGCATGTTCTGAGGCACAAAATGATTTCACTGCTGTGGTTTTGATATCCAAAAATATTTCATTGCTTAAATGTTTTATTAAGTCAGTGGGCCCTAAGGTCTCTTGGAAAAGGGGACATTTTCCTGTTTTGGATCAAATTCATTAACACACGTGTGATGCACATATACACACACATGCACTTGGTTTGGGGAAGCATTGGTAGAACTGTCAAAGAAAAAGTTTTCCTAAAAATATTTGTTAACTACTGCTTCTCAACTTAATCAAAATTAATAGTAAGCAGGACTTCTGTATGGAATGCTTCATGGAAAAATGGTCTCATACTAAGAAATGATCTGTGAAATAAATGAAAGTTGAAAAAAAATATATACAGGTGAAAAGATTAAAAACTGGAATATGAAATATCAAGGAGTCTTGTGGCTTCTCCACGCACACAGATGATTCTATCACTATCCTGTCTCCAGATGCAGACTCATTATGGACTGACCAAAAAACACGTCAGATTAATAGTGGAGAATGGTGCATATTCAACTGTAGCTCAATAATTCAGGGCTGTACTAAACCCTTTTGTGATTAAGCCATTATATAATTAATTTACTTATCATAAACTAGTTACCAGATTCATTGATTCACGGACATTCAGTAGTTAGTGTGCTTTGCCATTTGCAGACATTGTTAAGTATTCTTTGTTTTAGCGAGACCTGGCAGGGTCCCCTGCATCTGGTAATATATACAATGGGGAAAATACGGCATCTGTAGCTAGTGAGTGACTTTCTCCGCATATTTGTCAAGACAATTTTCTGAAACATATCTTTGTTTCCTCCTTGGATCTGCTACCCTATTCTTCCATTTTATGCCTTGTCCTTCCCCTCTTTAAGTAGGTTGCCACCCCATACTTTCTTTGTTCAGATGAGGTCTGGGCTTTCTGGCTTTTTTTTCCAACTGTCTAAAGCCAATGAAAAGAACAGGACTTGAGGAGACATGGTTTATCTCTAGACTAAAAGGAGATACCTAAAGGTTGAGAGAAGTCTAGAACTGCGGGTGTGTATGTGTGTGTTTGTGTGTGTGTGTGCACACGCGGGTGTAAGGGGAGCCCTTCAAGAAGAGGGATTTGGCAGTGTCCCTGAAGATGTGACAGAACCTCAGAACAAATGGCCACACGTTATGCTGAGAAGACTGCAAAAACCCAGCACTTCCAACCACTATGGTGATCCCCACATCCAAGGAAGGCACAGAAGCTAAGGATAATTGGTCTTGTCAACTGAAAGAATGGAATTTTCAAAAGATACAGGTAACCAGTGACCGATTAGTTCTTCAAGATGTTTAATATGGTTTAAGATTCCAGAAGTTTGACTGACAACCACAAACATGATTGAAGTTACATTTTCCACTAGTCTGAGGAAATTAAGAGATGGGTTTATGAACCGAGATTGATGTACAATATGTAGATGTCACCAGAACATTTCAGTACATCGGCCAGAATAAGAAAAATGATCTGAATTTGTATGCATGCTGTGTGTGCTCCTATAGGTAAGTGAAACTCATTGAAATAAGAAGAGGTCATAGTCATTTATGAACATGGGTATCTCTTAGATACAGAAATATCTGATCTCTGAAGAACAACTCCTACAGAAATATTCACCAGTTGCTTGAGCGGGCATACTGGAAAGTTGAAAGAAAGCAGAAAATGCAAAAATGGCTGGACTTTACTAGATCTATATCCAACCTCCAAAGCAAGTACTTGCAGATGTTCATTTTTTTTATTCTGCGGTGACAGAGACACACTGGCACCATCTTGTGATGAAACCAGAGAATAAAACTAAGGGTCAAAATAATAGAACATCTCAGAACATGAAAGAGAAAGAGAAAGGAACTCCTTGGAATTGGCCGTCCATTTCTAGGTATATAAAATCCCAACATCTGATTAATACGAGTATCAGTGGAATGCATTTCAATAATACAATAATGGCCATGCATGCTCTGTTGAAATTAGTAAATTATTAAATGGGTATATCATCATAATACTTTTACGTTTACTTTCCGCATTTCATCCTGACGCTTAACCTAATAAAGACATTGTTTGACTAAGAACCAGGTGTAATTTATAAATTATCTTCCCAGGTCTCTATTCCCTTATCTTTAAAATGAGAGTTGTGTTATAGTCATTGACCTATTAAGCACATTTTAGATTTATAAAATGCCACAGGTTAGTGATGGTGATTTGAGAGTATTGATTCAACTTACAGAAGCAAGAAATTGTGGTTCATTATTCCAGATATTCATCAAGTATTTATTTGTTGTTTCTGGCTTGCTAGCTATTGTAGTAAGTCCTGAAATTACAACTATAAGTAAGATAAAGATCTTGCCCTCAAAGAGGCTAAAGGACGGTAAAAAAAATACATTCATGTAAATAATTATACAAGGTATAGTTTTCTGAATCTAGAATACAGCCAAGAAGGAAACCTGTTTGACACAATCTTCTTTTTCATGCAAAAAACAGACTTCTGTTTTCATATATCAAGAGTTAAAAATTATTTCAATTCACAGGTATTATTTAATGAATAGATGAGAACAGGGTAGGTAGAAGCAGGATACTTTCCAGAAAAGTGAATGCTGTCTTCCTACATCTTAAAGATGAAGGATTCGCTATATCAGCAATGTCTTTTTCATCTTCAATCATCAGCGTCTACTGTTAACTCTAGTTAAGAGTTGACTTAAACAAAAGTCTTCAAAGGAAGTGGGAAAAGAGAGATCTTAAAATGTCACTTTTCCTATTACACTCTCTTTTAGTAAACTGGTAAATAATAGTTTATTGTAAGCTGATACAGTCCTTCTAAAATTAGATTTGTAGTGTTTTTTTTTTTTTTCTGATATAATCTTCAAGTTAGGCTTGAAGGTTGAGGATGCATGGGGTAAGATAAAAAGATCTACTTTATCTTTGAACATTATGCTCTCTGAATTGAAAAGTGTCAGATTCTAGTTTCTGTAGAAATACTTTACTGCTCCTCTCTTTTAATCCAAGCAATTGTGTTATCTTACCCAGAGCACTGCACCTAGCTAGTATCCAGCTGCCTCCTTGCTCCTGTCCAACGTGCTTCCTTTCCATGGCTTGCTCTATCCTCTTGCCAGCCTCATCTGGTCCTTTATCCTCCTACTTTCTCCTCACTGGCCAAGACATCTTTCAGTCAATGAGCACATGTCCCATGCTTCCTAGCACAGCAAACATTTGCTCATAATTCTTCCCTCTTTCTGCATGGGAGACTCTGCCCTCTCCTTCCCATCTTGCAAAATCTTAGATTCATCATTCAGGAGTTTTTCTCTATGAAGATTAGATCTAATCGCCCTGAACCATCATGTTACTTGTTTCCTTCTCCTACCACAGTTGGACCTGTTTGATTTTTTTTTCATTCATTTGTGTGATTCCTTGATCAGTAATTGATTTATCAACTAGGTTATAATCTCCAAAAGGGAAGGGCCATCACTTTTTCATTCACTGTACCTGTTTTATCTCCCACAATGGTTGGAATAGACTTGGAACTCAGTACATTCTCGATCAATGAATGAATAGCTAACAGTAAAAGAATTATAAAGGGAGGGACCAGGACTTGAATTTAGGTGGTAAGAAGGGTAAATAAGATGAGAAAGAAAACATTTGTTGAATATGTGATAGGCACTGTGCTTAAAACTGATCTTTTTTGCCCCATCTAATTTCTACAAAGTCTTTATTGATCTCTACAGAATTCTTAATTTAGATCATTATCTTTGAAATCAGAGTATGGCCCATTCCCTCAGCTACCAAACCTTCTCCAATCAAAACTGAAGAATATTAAGAAATTTACCTTGGAGATGGAACTTTCCCCTATTGGTAATAAGTCTTAAAGAATGAATTACTATCCTGTAAGAAGTGTAGAAATTCTATAGATTTTGGAACATTTTAAATTAGACAAAAATGACGTTGCTTGACATGATTCTGTTAGGACTGTAATAAGACAAAGACAGTATCCCCATCCTTTATGTGACTCTGAGATCATTAATTAGGATGAATCCCTGTTCTCATTGAAGACCTCTTCCTTTCTCTGTTTGAGAGGAAGGACTGATTCTAAAATATATATTCCAGTTCATCCCATTAATAATGTATATTGTAAGGAATAATCCTGTGCTATCAGCTGTATAGAACAGTTGACCCAATTTCTAGAATTCTATGAACCTGCTTTGACAATATGAGCACTGAAATGACCAATAGTGTCAGGAGCTGTAGGACAATGGATCAGGAATTTGATGACTTGCTGGCAACATCAGTCAGCACGAAACTGCCAGAAGGAGGAGGGATCATTTAAACTCCCTAGCAAGATTGAGGTAAACCTGGAAAAGCTACTGGATGGTGCATTTGCTAATTAAACTACAGTCTCTTAAATGGAAAGGGGAATAGAGCCAAAGAGAGGAGGAAAATGAATAACACGTTGGGGTGTGTGTGTGTGTGTGTGTGTGTGTGACTATAGAGATGAGGGCTGAAGTGTTACTTAGAATACCAAAAAGTATACATATTCTCTATCTCTAGCAAGAGACCAATGAGAATCAAGATTACTTTTTAAATAAAAATGTATAAAGAGTCCCATGTCTTCCTGATTTTACAAAATAAATGTGTGAAGAAAAGCATAAAAGGGAAAGACTTGTGAATGTGAAGAACTGAAAAAAGCGTAGGCACGGATCTTGGTGCTATGTGAGTCTGTTTCATCATCAGTTGATTCAGAACAGTAACTGCTACATCACAAGGCTGTTGAATGAGACGGTCTACACACAATCCCAAATAGAGAGCCCGCCAGAGAGGGGGAAAAAAAAAGCCCTCAATGGCTACTACTTAGCTTTCCCTTCTCTCTTACCAGCTCACACATGTAGAACTTAAAGAGAATGCACCCTCACAGATCTCCACCACAGTTCTGAAAACTGGCCAAAAGATGAGTGAAACCTAGGGACCACACAAGAAAATCACAACTGGCCTAAGCTCTCACTATTTAAAAGTCTAGCAAAACATTTGTTTCAGGACTAGTCATTGGGAACAGCTCCAAAAAGGAAGAAGAAAACAGAAGAACTTGAAAATACAGGCAGAGATGGGATCTGCATTGAGGTATGTGGCTATGCAAAAACACATATGTGTCAAGACAGAAGAGCCCATAGTTGGGAGGAAAAAAGTTAGTGAGTTACTGGTGTCTACTTTGGCTTTGCCTTCGCTCTGTAAAGGATTTTGGCTGGAAGTTACATGGGAATATCCAATGAATACATTGGCTAACTTCCCCAGTCATTTATCTTCAGCCCGTGGTCCGTCACACTGGGGCTGTGATGCTGACAGTGCTTCCTGCGCAGACTGTAATCCATCAGCGTCAAGGAAAAGAGTGTGCTTGCCAGGAAAAGAGTGTGCACAGCAGGATGGGGAGGGGGTCAGTAAACTCATAATCACGGGAGCGTCCTCTAGTGTCATTGGTGATGCTCCACACTCCCTGAAGAAGTGTGGACACTTAGGTTGGTTTATCATTTTAAGAATTAAGGCTGGCAATCTGCAGGCCTAAATTCTTGCGGGGTGATTAGGATCTCCCTAAAAGTAGGACGAAAAACTACCCCAAGCCCTTGGAAAAATTTCATTTGTGGATATATTTTACGTTTTTTTCTTTCTTTTTCAACCTCCAACCACCCTGGCCCTTTTTTTTCTCCAGTAGGAAGGATCTTCTAAGGAAAACCTTCTTGTTACTGTTCTAACTCTGTAAGAGAAGAGGGAGCTTCCACTTGGGGCCATGGTGGAGTAAAAGGGGCCGGACTTACCCTTCCATCCAGAAAAACTATAAAAGTGAACAAAATGTCAGAATTGATGGTTTCATACACTGAGTAACCAGCAGCACGGGTCAGTGAGCACTGAGAACACAGGAGTGGACTGGACGTGCCCAACAATACTCCAGCTGATTGCCTAGGGCGAGTACAGAGGAGCTGGGAATCTCAGCAGAGCTCAGCAGTCCCGCTGGCTGGAGGAAAATGGTCTGAAGTCAAAGGAAGATAGAAGTCTGGACATAGGCAGATGGTCACCCTGTGCCGTCAGTTGAGTATACATGTGAGAAACCAACCAGATCCACAGAAAGAACCACCACGAAAACGAACAAACAAAAACAGGTCATCTAAGGAGCTGACCTGGAGCAATGGCGCCTTTGGATGAATCACTGTGGAAACGCCAGTCAGCACAACAGGCTAAACTTGAAGTCATCACCCCTGCCTCAGACCATACTCTTAACAGCCAGCTAGGACACTTTTTACTAACTCCTGGATTACGGCCAATGACCTAGCCATCTGGGCCACCACTTGGAAGACTACATTCTGGCATATCAAAGATTCCCATGTTTAGGGACATGAAATGAAGAAATAAATCTCTTCTGCCGACCAGACTCAGGTGGATTCCCACAGGAAGGACTTGTGCTCTGAAGAAACTGACTAGTGACTAGTGAGCAAGCCAGCACCACCCAGGCAATGCCACCTCTACCTAAACCCCATCATCAAAGAGACTTGTTAACACATCCGCCATCGTAAACTGGGCTTGCAGCCAAAGACTATATGATTCTAATGCAAAACCTACCAATGCACGCCACACTTGTGACTTCTGCCCACGACGATTCCATTTGTCTCATGCCGACAGTGGCCAACATTGCATGGGGTGATGTGCCTGCGTGCTTCTGGTAAACTGCCCATGTGAAATATTTGGCCCTATCTCAGGGCCACTGTTGGTTCTTCCCTGCTTCCTGTCTGACCAGTTGACTCCGGTATCATATTTGCCCTTGAAACAAAACTATGCCATGTTTTCAGCTTTTCATCTACATTCTGACATTAGTGTGCATTTTGTCCCAAAGACCACTTCACAATAAATCAATTATACAGCTTAGTGAATGCTTTGCACCCTGAATTGTCTGTAGGTTGCGGGAGTTGTCACAAAGTGGAATGGACTTCTAAAACTCAATTGAAAACATTTCTGAGTCCACCACTCTCAACACCTTCTGTTCTACACACCTGACTATACACCTGGCCATGTGGTCACTGAAAATGGCTGTTTTCAACTAAGTTTTAGCTCCTTTTGGTCATCTCCAGGTTAATGAAGGGGGTAAGGGGTTACATATGCCTAATTTGAACACTGGAAATTCTGTGATGGACAGTCCTAAATACAATGCTTCTTTCTTTCTTTTGACTCCTACTCTGATGAAGCCCAAGTGATTTTGCTTCTAAGTAGCCATATGAATGAATAAAAGGGGCCTTAAGGAATTCAGACATAATTCTGATCCAGTCACCTATATATATACATATTTTTAGACTGAGATGATCCTGGATCTTAAAAACACTTACCACTTGGATGAGTACACTGCTCACTGAGTTCACCTATGGTGGCCACACAGGCAAAGTTTGCAGTAAAAGTTCACATTCCTCACTCCGTCTCACCCAAGGAGTGGGCTCCTCATTACTGCTAGACAGGGCTGGGAGTCCTAGCCCCTCAGCAGCCCTTCACTGATACATCCCTGCTTGGAGGGGTCAGAGGGCCTCATTACTGCTCCCCACCTGGCTTTCATTGACACTCAGACAGGTGGTCTCATTAGCACCTTGGTGGTGATCAAAGTCCTCACTATCCACTAAATGTCCCCTGTAACCACCTCATCAGGAAGGAATAGCAGCATCTCATTAGTACTCAGTGGGGATGAAAATCCAAGCTTCTTATGTTATCTCCCTTGGACCATGGCCTGGGGTCATTACCAGCCTTCTAGGATGGAAGTTCCAATTCCCTGTCCAATTTCTCACACCTGATGGGGCTAACTCATTACAGCCTGATGAAGGTAGAAGTCTATGCTTAGTCTTTACTGTAATGGGTGGGGCTGAAGCCACAGTTTTTTTTCTGGAGTGTTTGGCTGGGGTAGGGTAGCTATTGCCTAGAAGTTTGTCTTGCTAGGCTGACCCTCTTCCAGTACTTAGCTGGAGAAAGAGGGAAGTTCACATTTGCTCCATTTTCCCAGTTGTGTCTGCTTTGTGTCCATAAAAGTAGATTTTTAAAAGAAAAGTTTAAGGGCGCCTGGGTGGCTCAATCAGTTAAGGTTCCAACTCTTGATTCTGGCTCAGGTCATGATCTCATGGTCATGGGATCAAACCCTGTGCTGAGCTCCATGCTGTCAGTGGATTCTGATTCTCTCTCTTGCCCTTTCCCTGACCTTCCCCCACTCTCTCTCTGTCTCTCAAAATAAATAAACATTTAATTTTTTTTAAATAAAAGAAAAGCTTATTTCCACTACATGACAGTTCTCTCAACAACACTAAGACACTAAGAATTTTCTTCAGGAGTCTATTCCAATGGGAATTGCTATGCTTAGCCATTTTGTAGGTGAGTGTGGATAGATTTGACTCTCCTATTCGGAATTAGTGCTCTATCCTGGAGGCATCATAGGCTCCTCAGACATATTCAACAGGAGAATTTAGCCCAGAAGAGATTCAAAAGAAGAGGTACAAGGAAAAGAAGAGCTGGTCACAAGAGGAAAGCTGATCTCACTAGCATTTCCCTTCTCAGAAGGGAAGGAGGTCTAGCTTATTTTAGAGGAATATGTGGGTATTCACTCAACTCAAGGACCCAGTCATAAGTTTCTGACCCCACAGAACAATGGAAATACAACCTTTGTAGAGATTACACACAACTCTGGATTCCGCACATTTTTAGCATCCTTTAACGGAGTTTTCAACCCATGTACATCTCACGTTGCCACATGTAAATAAGACCTTTTGTTTTTTGTTTCTTTTCAACTTTTTAAGTCTCCTCTCCTTAAATGTTCTCACCAGTGTCTTATTATGCTCATCATTCGATACTATCTCCACCGCCCTAAATCTTCTGGGGCCAGCCAGCTGTCACCTCCTCTGTCAGGCATGCCCTCCCTTTAACCCACCCAACCCTGATTTCCCTTTCCCACATCTCTCTGACTCTATTAGGTCTTCCTTGAATTATCCTAATTCAGGGGTGCCACCTATCCCCTGCTGAGACCCTGACTAAATGCCTTATTATCTCAATACTCCTACTTTAAATGTCTGTGAACATGACTTACCAACAATCCAACTCAACAGTCACCACATAAATTCCTGACCAGCCTTCAATTAATTGTCCTTAGGTAAGGCCTCCAACTCTGGTCCAGTTGGATGGGGCTAGGAGTTCAGTGGTCACACTTTCCCACAGGACAGTGCCTAGAGCTGACCCTTGAAAGGATCTGAGGAGGTATATTCATATGAATGGAATTATATACTATGCGGTATTGTGTATCTGGCTTCTTTCTCTTAGCACGTTTTCAAGGTTCATGCTTCTTGTTGCACCCATCAGTACTTCGGTCCTCGCTATGACTGAATAATATCCCATTGTATGGATACACTACATTTGGATTATCCTTTCATCAGTTTATGTTCATTTAGGTTGTTTCCACTCTTTTGACCACTATAAATAATGCTTCTATAAATATTCGTGCACAAGTTGTTGTGTGGACACAGATTTTCATTTCTCTTGGGTATGTACTTATCAGTGTAAGTGCTGGGTAATAAATATTACATTATATTTAACTCTTTGAGGAACTACTATTTGCCAAAGCACCATTATACCTCCGCGCCAACCATGTAAGAGTGCTCTAATTTATCAACATCTTTACTAATTTTTTATTCCCCTCACTCTTTAGTTTTTTTTTTTTTAATGTTTAATTATTTAGTTTTGAGAGAGACAGAGCACAAGTCAGGGAGGGGCAGAGACAGAGAGGGAGACACAGAATCTGAAGCAGGCTCCAGGCTCTGAGCTTTCTGCACAGAGCCTGACATGGGTCTCAAATCCATGAGCAGTGAGATCATGACCTGAGCCAAAGTCAGATCCTTAACCAACTGAGCCACCCAGGTGCCCCTTCCTCACTTTTTTAAACAGTATAGCTAACCAAGTGGGAATAAACTGGCATCTTATTGTGCTTTTTTTCCCCCTTGACAACTGTACCCTTGATTCAGCTCTGGTAATACCCTACGGACAGCACTAGGATCATCACACATTTGAAGATGTTCACATGTACCTGAAATGCTCACATGTACCACTTCCTAAGACCAAAAGGTGCACAATTTGGTCTAGTGACAGTGTTGTCATAACTGGAGTCCACAACAACTGCCCATCCCGTTTTTGTTTCTTTGCCCAAGTTTATTACACTTTCAGGTAGCTAAGAGACCTCCCCCACCTATCACATGCTATCATTGGACTCTCCAATTCACTTACAGATTGCTTGGCTATCAAATCAACCATGAAGCTTTCATGGACCTCTTTCTGACAACCTACAAATTAATTTTTCCCATAGCCTTCACCAGCATAAACTTGGCCCAGAGGGCACTGCTATTCCCGGTCTGCAAAGACCACATCCCAAAACACCTCGCCCCCCAGAGCAGACTCAACACTGCTTCTCCTATCCTGTCAAGCATCTGTCAGAAGGTAACAGATATGCTATCTTGATCTGCTGACTCTTGATCCAGTACACCATCCTGCAGAGCACCTACACTTGTGCAAGACACTCTCATTGTGCACTTTGCTTTTCCATAAGGACTAAAGATGGTGAGCATACTTCATGTGATTACTGGCTATTTGGAGAAATAGATACTCAAATCATTTTCCCATTTTTTGTGTGTATTATTGTTTTTGAGTTGTAATACTTCATATATTCAGAAACCTAGACTACTAACAGATGTATAATTTGCAAATGTTTTCTCCCACTCCTTGACTTGCCTTTTCACATTACATCACCATTATGTAAGGGGCAAAGTTTTTAATTTTAATGAAGCCCATTTACCTAATTTTTCTTATGTTCCTGGTGCTTTTGATGTCATGTTTATGATACCATTACCCAATCCAAAGTCACAAGGTTTACGCTTATTTTCTTCTGAAAGTTTTCTAGAGTCAGCTCTGTATTTAGGTCTTTGACCCATTTTTGGTCAATGGTTGTGTATGATGTGAGGAAAGGGTCCAACTGTATTCCTTGCATGTGGATATCCAGTTGTGCCACCACCATTTTTTTGAAAAAACAAAACAAAACAAAAACCAAAAAACAAACCAAAAACTATTCTTTCTCAATTAAATTATCATGACAACTTTGTTAAAAATCTATTGACAGTAAATATGAAGTTATTTCTTGACTCTTAATTCTGTTACAGTGAACTATATGTCTATCCCTAAGCCAGTACCACAGTCTTAATTACTATACCTTTTAAGTTCTGAAATCACACACTGTGAGTCATCCAACCTTTTTTTTTTTCAACATCATATTTCTTTCTGAATCCAGTGGATTTACATATAAAATTTAAGGTAAATTTATCAATTTCTGTAAAAACATCAGCTGGTATTTTGACAAAAACTGTATGAAATCTGTACAATTTGGGGAGTACTGCTATTTTTTCAACATTAAGTCTTCCAATGAAAATGATATATCATTCCACTTACTCTCTTAATTATTTTCAATGACATTGTTATGGTTTTCAATATAGAAGTTTTGCATTTCTTTTGTTAAATTTAATCATAAATATTTTATACTTGTGCTATTTTAAATGGACTCGTTTTAAAAATTCATTTCACATGATTCATTGCAAGTGTGCAGAATACAATTTACTTTTGTATGGTGATTCTGAATCCTACAACTTGCTGAATCCATTTATTAGTTGTAGTAGGTGTGTGTGTGTGTGTGTGTGTGTATGCACGCACAGTTCTTACAATTTTCTACATGCTAAATTATATAATCTACCAAAAGAGAATTTTACTTACTTTCTGCCCAATCTAGATTCCTTTTTTTTCTGGACAGAACCTCCAGTATTGTGTTGAAAGAAGTGGTATGAGCTGATATCCTTGTCTTGTTCATGATCTTAGAGGGGAAGCATTTAGTTTTGAACCATTAAATATGATGTTAGATGTGGTTTTTTTTAAATGACCTTTATTGAGTTGACAAAGTTCCCTTCTATTTTTTGTTGCATGTTATTATGAAAGGATGTTGGAACTTTTCAAAGGATTTAAATGAATCTACTGAAGTAGATAATGTGTTTTTTGTCCTTTATTCTACTAATATGGAATTCCACATTGGTTGATTTTCATATGTTCAATAAATCTTGCCTTCTGGAACAAATCCCACATGGTCATAGTATATAATTCTATCTATATGTTGCTGCATTGGGCTAGCTAGTATTCTATGGAGGATTTTTGTGTCTATGTTCATAAGAAATAGTGCTAATTTCTTTACCATGATATCTTTGGATGCCTTTGTAACAGAATAATTCTGAACTCATAGAGTGAGTTGGGATGTGTCACTCTTTTCTATTCTTCGGAAGTGTTTGTAAAGTTGGTGTTAGCTCTTCTTTAAAGTTTTGATAGACTTCACCATTGATGCTGTTTGGGCCTTTTTGGGTGAAATTTTGGTTTAGTTTGTTTTCAATTATTGTTTTCAATAATAATTGTTTTTATTATTGTTTCAATTATTAATTTGTTTTCAATTATTTCAATTATTAATTTAATCCATTTGTTTTAGTTTATTCCATTCTTCTAGTCTTAGCCTTTTAATTTGAATGTTTAAGCCACTTATATTTAATGTAATTGCTGACAAGGTAAGATTCATGTCTGCCATTTTGTGATTTGTTTCCTATGTGTGTTATTTGGGTTTCTTTTGTTGTTGGTGGTGTATCTCTCTATCTCTGTTTCAACTGTTTTCTATATTACGTAGATATTTTCTATTTTACCATTATAATCTCCTTGTTCTTCTAATTTTTTTAATTTATTTTTTTAATGTTTATTTATTTTTGAGAGAGACAGAGCACAAGGAAGGGAGGGGCAGAGCGAGAGGGAGACACAGCATCCAAAACAGGCTACAGGCTCCAAGCTCTGTACTGTCAGCACAGATCCTGACACAGGGCTCAAACTCATGAACCACAAGAACATGACCTGAGCCAAATTCAGACGCTTAACCATCTAAGCCCCTCTCCTTGTCCTTTATATATATATTTTTTCCTTTCCTTTCCTTTCTTTTCTCTTTTCTTTTCTTTTTTTTTTCTTTTCTCTTTTCCTTTTTTTTTTCTTTTCTTTTCTTTTCTTTTCTTTTCTTTCTTTTTTCTTTTCTTTTCTTTTCTCTTTTCTTTTCTTTCCTTCCTTCCTTCCTTCCCTTTCTTTCTTATTAGCTCCTAAGCTGTAAGGATATTTTTTTAATTGAAGTGTAACAGATAGACAATGTCACATTAGTTGCAGGTGTATGACATAGTGATTTGGCAACTCTATATGTTACGCTATGCCCACCACAAATGTAGCTATCATCTGCCGCCATACAGTGCCATTATAATATATTCTATTGCTGCTTTCAACACTTCAATAGTTAGCCTATAACATCTTTGTGTGGATGTCTTTAGTTCATCCTTCTTGAAGTTCGCTGAGGATCATGGATTTGCAGTTTAATGTTTTGTTTTGTTTTTTTTCCATCAAATTTAGAAAGTTTTTTGACCATGGTTTCTTCAAACATTCTTTCTGCTTATTTCTCTTCTCTACTTTTGGGATCCTATTATGAGTATATTGATAATGTCCCTTATGTCCCTGAGGCTTGGTTTATTTTTCTTCATCCTTTTCTCTTTATGGTCCTCAGACTAAAGAATTTCAACTGACCTATTTTAAGATTTGTTGGTTTTATTTTTACGCCACCCATCACTGTTGAGCCTCTCTACTGAATGTATTATTTAAGCTATTGTACTTTCATACTCTAGAATATCAATTTGGTCCTTCTTCATGATTTCTACACTTTATTGATATTCTTTTTTGGTGGAATATCATTTTCATGCTCTTGTTTTTTTTTAGATGCAGTAACTTTTAATTCTTTTAATGTATTTATAATAGCTGATTTTAAGTGTTTGTCCAGTAAACCCAATGTCCGGACTCCTTCCAGGGCAGTTTCTATAGACTGGTTTTCTTTCTCTTTCTGTATAGGTTTTGGTTTGTTTTATTTTATTATTTTATCTTTATTTTATTTTTGCTTCTAATTTCTTGTTGAAAAATTATATACAATTTTATTGAAATAGGACATTTTAGATAATACAATGTAAAAACTCTAAAAATCAGTCTTGTCTCTCCTCAAAGTTGAGGGTTTTTTCCCCCCTCCCTGGTTGCTGTTTTTATTTTGTTTTAGTGATTTATTGAACTAATTCTACAAAATCTATATTCCTTTTCATTTGTGGCCATTGAAGATTTTTCTGCATGTAACCTAGTGGCCAGTTTATAACTGAATTTGTTAAATGGCTAGAACAATTAATTCTCCAGGTCTTTGTTTGCTGGTTTATGCTGAGATAGTCATTCAACATCAGGGAAGCAGTTGACAACTCTTCCTCCACCTCACTTTCTGCTTGCATAAAGCCTCAAAGTCAACTGAAGATAAGAGCTTAAAACTTTCTCATGCCTTTCCTGAGCATATGCAAATCCTCTTTTTTCCAAGAAACTGTCAAAAGTATTCAACAATCCTATGGGCATCTCACTTCTTAGATTTTTAAGTTATTCGGCTAACCCCTACTGTCAGGCAATGGTCTCTTGTTGTTTTACACCATGTCCCTAAGGAAAAGTCCCCCACCCTCCAACAGCCATGGGCAAACCCGGAATCAGGTCATATATATACTGCCTTGCAATTGAGGTCTCTCAAGGAATCACCCAAAAAGTCAATTCATGACAACGGTCTTAAGAACACAGCTTTCACTTCTGTTCTTATATCCTCGGATGGCTACCAGCATACTGGTTATGATTGTGATAGCAGGCTGGTATTGGTTTTCAAGTCTACCATGAAATTGGAAAGGAAAAAGGGAAAAATAAGTTAAAACACGTCAAAGCTTACAGGTTTTACCAAGATTCAACCAATGAAAAAATGTTCTTTCCATCTTGTGATGGTAGGTTAATTTCCAGAGTTGTGAAACATTTTATTCTGACAACTTTTGCCAGTCTTTTCACTGCTTATCTGGAAGAGAGAATTTTTCAGAGGTCTGCATGCCATCATTCCAGAAATGACAGCCTCCACTATAATTATAAAGAGTATTCTTTTAAGCTTTGTTTCTTCCACAATTAATATATCATCAAATCCTGCTGGTGGGGTTTCAGTGACATTAATAATTTTCTATTTCTGAAATTTCTATTTCATTTGGAGGGCTGGAATAATTGCAAATGTGTTCTCATTCAATAGAATCCAGATCAAAAAAAAAAAAAAGACAGCAATTAACTCAGGATTTTTCCCCCCTGCAGTTCAGTATCCAAATATCAAAGGGGGAAGAAAAAGAGGCCCATTCAATTGTTTCTCCTTACAAACACAAAATTGTGGAGTGTGTCTCTGCCCGACTCAGCTTCTGCTTGAACTGCTTCCATCTGCTGGGCACCATTTGGTACTCAAGCATATGCCAAACAATCAGTCATTTTGTTCCATGTGAGGAAAGACAATGAAAAGATTAATACAATTCCTTTAACTCTGATGAGGAACACAACGGCTCAGTGACCTCACACAGGCATTTTGGAAATTACTGTGCTACAGTAAATTGTAAAACTCATTTCTGGGCTGAGTGGAATATTAAAATATAATTTGGCAGACAAAGTATCCTGAATGATGTGCAGGACAACCCCCTCTAGTCCTCATTTTCTTGTGCAGGTTGATGAGACACAGAGGGAAAATCTAAAAGGCCCTCACCAGAAGATGTGTCCTGTGCGTTAAAACACCAAGGCAAACTGGGGTCTAGTGATGGCATGAGATCAGAGCAAGGGGACCATCCACACGAGGAATCAATGTTGCCACAGTGTTTTCCATCCCTAAGGCCTCTTCAAGTTTTCACGAAGAAAAGAGAAATTTGGTATAACACTTCTCAAAAAGGTGATTTTAACTAGGTTCTCCCAGCCACCAGTACAGAAATTAATAACTGAACTTGAAATACGGTGGGAACGTTACTCCCAATTCACACTTCTCTCATGATCCTCTTCTAATTTTCCTTAATTTTTCAAGAAATAACACACAGTTACAATTCTAAAGCTGGAAATCCTGAGTGATAATGTCTTTGTAACTTTTTTCTTTATTAAACGTGCAGTGTATATTCTATAGCAGGAATCTTGGAAAATATAAACAAAGAACACATGCAAATTTCTACAATTAATTTGTTTATGCATTAGTAATACTTGGCAGTGCAGCCTTGTTGAAAGTTGTATTTTTAAAAATTTTATGTATACACTGTATATACAAATACAAAAAAGGAAACATATTCATATGCATTCATAGATGTTAATAAGATATATTATATATATATGTGTATATATATATATATATATATATATATATATAGAATGCCCACAGCTGTCAATAATTATTTTATCTATTAATTTACTTATTTCTCAATATTCCAGAAAAATTATATACCCAGAGGACAATGATTTAATCCCTCGTAAAGGGATTTTAAAACATCAGATTAAAAGTACATTTTAAAGCCAAAAGAAAAAAAATTGTTACAATACAAAATTTAAGGGGCACCTGGGTGACTCAACCAGTTAAGTGTCTGACTCCTGATTTCGGCTTAGGTCATAATCTCACAGTTAATGAGTTCAAGTCCTGTGCTGGGCTCTGCATTGACAGCGTGGAACCTCTTTGAGATCCTCTCTCTATCTTTCTCTCTCTCTCTCTCTCTGCTCCTCCTGCACTCAAGCTCTCTCTCTCTCTCAAAACAAATAAATGTAGAAAAAAAAAAAAACTTAAGACACAGAATGGCAATACAGTCCTCAGAAGCAATGCTTGCTATAATTTAATGCAATTAAGCATTTTCCTTGAAAAAAAAATTACAAAAGAAAAAAAAACTTCACCCTAGAATCCTATTTTCTCTAAACTGGTAAACCTAAACTTTTTCACGCAGGCAATACCCACAAGAAATTTATCTCCCACACACGGATTCTCAGAAAGATACAGACGTGCATGCTTCAACATAACAAGGCTACAGGCTGATGGAACCTTCAGTTGAGATTGAAACAAAGAACAAAGATTGTATTATATTACTAAGAGATTATATTATTAAAAGATGAATTTACTAAAAACAAATGAGCAAAACAAGAGAAGCAAAACTTGCAAAATACGTGCTCTGTACAAATATGAGTGCACGTATTTACTAACGTAATAGAGTTTGGGGAGGATGTGTTGATGGGTTCATAGAAAAGCAAGCAAATAAATACAGACAAACAGGAAGAGGCAATTATGAATACCAGAGAAAACAAAACTTCTACAAGAGCAGTAATGTGATTAAGTGTCATCTGTGGTTCAGTTGTGAATAACATTTACATACTCGTAACCACATATATTAATATTGGTTGAATAAAAAAAAGGTTGATCTAAACATACTGAGAGAATGATAAGGACAGGTTATGATTTTTTTGTGGACAGTGATGCATGTAAAAAGTTAAACACTTATATTCCTTAGAAAAATTCAACACATAGAGTCAAAACCTGTAAAATTCTCAAATAGCAGTATGAGTTATTACTGAGAAATGAGAGGTTGAACATCAGCAAAGGCAGTTGAAGAATGTTAATATGGTTTCTTTCAACGAACGAGAAACCAGACTAGCAAAATAGATATCAGCCATCTGTTCTTCTGATGTAGCAGTGGTGGTGGTGGTCGTTGTTATAAGTCCAGTTTAAGAGAGAGAGAGAGAGAGAGAGAGAGAGAGAGAGAGACAGGGAGGAAGACATACAGAAGGAAAGGGGAAAGGGAGGGAGCAGCGAGAAAAAGTGAGTCAAAGTTTAGGTTTACCAGTTTAGAGAAAATAGGATTCTAGGGTGAAGTTTTTTTTTTTTCTTTTGTAATTTTTTTTTTCAAGGAAAATGCTTAATTGCATTTTGTTCCAAGAGGTCTGTCCTGCCCCAACTCTGCTCAAATAATGTGGGAGGACTAAAAATACCTAGAGACCGAGACGGAAGCCCAGCCTGCTCTCAAGCGGGAGAATTACAAATCCTATCACATCCTTCCTTCTTCAGGCCTAGAGTGATGGGAACATCCAGGAAAAAGAGATAGCTCAGTGTGGATTCAGACTTTTAATGTCTTTGCTCAGTCATTCACGATAGTCTGTGTTGACAGAACAGAGAGAGGCATGAATAAACATGAACATCAAATACACAAAAATTAGTTCATATTTGAACTGTAGATAATTGTAACATATGCATCTACTATGAATTTCAGCCTAGACTGAAGATTAAAATCACTTGGGGTGCTTTGGGAAATCCCAGGCTGGACCTCAAAATATAATCTCTGGGGACGAGGACGGGCATCAGTGGTTTAAAAGCTCTCCAGGCATTTCCAAATTGCAGGCAAACTAAGATCATAATTATTGCACATGGTCCTCAAGTAGCAGCATCAGCACCAAGGAGGTACTTTTAATAAACATAAGGTCTCCAAAACTCCCCTGGCCTTGCAGAAAGAGAAGTTGTGAAGGCAGGCAGTAATCTGCATTACAATAAGCCTTCCCGGTGATTCTGCAGCACATAAAACTCCCAGGTGCTCTAGGGCCTTAGCATATAAAATGTAGTCCAGGGACCCACAACTAGGTTTAGAGCTATCCCTGTTTACATAGCACATTCTCGGTTTGGCATTTAAAGTCCCATATACCAGACAAACCAGGACAACTCGTCCTCGCCAGCAGCAGCATCACCTGGATGCTCGTTATAAATAAAGAATGGCAGGCACTCCTCCAGACGTCCTATGTCTGTATATACATTTTAATGAGATCCCCAGATGACTTGTGTGCACTTTACAACTTGAGAAGCATTGCTCTTGGACAGGAGCAATGGTTTTCCAGCCTGCTGCATATGAGAATCCCCTATCCGTGACACCCAGGCTTTACCCAGCCTGAATCAGTCTTTGGGCGTGAGCCCCGGGCATCTATGAACCCAAGATTAAGAACAACTCCAAATTCCTAATGTCATATAAAACCAGAATGAAGAACTTCTTAGATAAGCTCTTAAACTTCTAGATGATGGTCTTCTAGTAGACATTCAAAGTCCAAAAAAAAAAAAAGAAAAGAAAAGAAAAAGAAAGAAAGATAAGAAAAGAAAGAGAAAAAAAGAAAAGAGAGAGTGGGGGGAGGGGCAGAGAGAGAGGGAGAGAGAGAATCCCAAGCAGGCTCCGCACTGCCAGCACAGAGCCCGATGCGGGGTTCAAACTCACAAACTGTGAGATCATGACCTGAAACCAAGAGTCAGACGCTTTAGTGACTGAGCTACCCAGGCGCCCCTAAAGTCCCATGACCTTCTTTTTGACTCTCTCAATCTTTGCTCTCAGGAGCTGTAGAGATGAAGGTGCGTGGATTCACGTTTCAAACAGATATAACTCTTCTATGGTTATGCAACTGAAAAATCTCAACAAATATTATAATGAAATGCCAAAACTGGTGTCCAGACGCAGGTACCTATCTACAGATTCCCCATGCTTTTAGCCTGAGCGAATACCTAACGTCAATACCTTGACAGGTACTGGTTTTTCACTTTTTAAATATGAACTGCTGTGCTCCATGCACACTCAGTAGACCACTTTGAAAACCATTGCTTTGGGGGTATTTTCGAGAAGAAAATGTATACACAAGAAATATCCATGACATATATTAAGCGTTAGCTCTAAATTAGCTGTTTTGAGCACTTAATTAAAATACCATTTCATTGCCTTCTTCAGTAGAATGATTTTCCTACATGGAACAGAATTTAAGCTATCAGGAATAGGAATGTGCAATCACCCGGCTTAATCAAGCCTGCGTATTCCCACTGCCTACTAATCTATCAGAGACCAATGTGGCCGCACTTGGTGCATTCAGGTGTACTGCTAAAATGACTCATACTGGCAACAAGCTCAAGTTCATTAGATAAAATTCAAACTTGCTCATGCTTTGTAATGAAATCTTCTAACATGCATTTAAGAACCAATATTTAGTGAGATTTTTTAAGGTTGCAACCACTGTTTCCATTATTTTCTCTTAAGATCAACATTTTTTTTTCAATTTAATCAAATGTACCACAATCACTCTTCGGCTAACTAACACAACTTTTTTGAGGGCTAAGTAAATGCTCCTGACCCAACTCAACAGAACAGGAGATAGCATTTTCTCCACAAAGGGGAATTTTTTTTTAATTATCAGGAACAACTTAAACTAAACTCCAAGGACACAAATTTGCTGGACCACTGATGAGAATTTAAAGTATCCTGAGGATTGAGGTCAAGAGACAGAGCAAAGCTTTCTTTATATATGAGGTGAATTCTAAATCTCGGTCACCTTAGGGTAAGAATGCCAGCCTTCTTAGACATTGTTAACTATTCCAGCAACTATGTGTACGTCACCAGGTATTCAACAGTCAAAAACAGTGGTGCGCATAGGACTGTTTTGGCATTAATAAAGTGACTGTCCTCATCACTGACAATACTGCCTTGTCATGTGTGGTAAAATATGAGACACACGTGATACTGTGAGATACCATCTTGGAAAATTTAAGCACATGCGGTAAAAAACATCTAGTACTTGGACCACTCTGACTTGTTCTGACATGCTTTGAGTCTCGAGAAGCCAACCTTACAATAGTTCCGTTGGTCACTGAAGTTCCTTTTGTTATTGTTTTCACAGCATCACTACAATGGACGCTCCACTCTGGTCAGTAGACTGTGTTTTGTTTTCTTGTTTTTTAATATTGTGTTTCTAAATAATCAGATGGTAATCACCTTAAATTTGACTTATGCTAAACTTCATCACTTGCTATATAATATTGAAAAATTTTTACATGCTCTTTATTAGTCTCTACTCATTGGTTTCTGGTCAGAGGCAAATAACTACCAACAACCATAGGCAATGTCTATTCAAATTACTTACAGAAAGATTTTTAGTTGTCTCCAGGCATTTTGCAAACAATAGCATTGAAACCTGAAATGGCACTGCCTTCCAGAAGAACGAGCCAAGCCTTCTGCTTCTTGTCCCCATGGGGAGAGGGGCTCTGCAAACGTTAAACGAGCGTGAAGAGCTATGGGATTCCCTTTGTCCTCACTGGCAGGTTTCTAGAATACCCGAAGCATCTCTGCAGTATCAGGCATGTTTACAATGAACTCTTCAACACTCTAGAGAAAGCATTACTTGCCTCGTCCTTGAAGTGAGAAAGTAACTTGTTAGTACTTTGGGGTTGCTCCTCTACTCTTCAGGTTCTGAGTTTGGGAATGCCATCTGGGATGGATATCACTAAATGAGAGCTCCAAGTGACACTAAGTCTAGGATTCTTACATATCTATGGAGATGGTGATGCTTGAGGTCACTGGTTAATGAGTTGCATATCAGAAAAAACTACAAAGCATTCCACAAATTCTCATACTTTGGCCACTTCTTGGAATAAAGGTTACCATTATGTCCTAAATAACAAGATAGGTCAAATGCAAGACTAATTAGGACTCACTTCAATTAAAACTACCAAAATATTTTAACACATATTCTAGTTACATGAAGGAAGATATACCAGCTGAAGGAAATAAATCTGATGGCATAAACATATTTTACCCACATTTTCTGAGTTTCTTTTTTTCTTATTTGTATTAGGACTTTAGCATTATTCATCCCAGGTACCCAAAAGAATGTGTCAGAATTACTCACAGAATTAGACTTGTGTACTAACTATGTTTATGTATTTCTCTCACACAAAAACTGTCCTGGCTGCAAACATAAGCTTTAAAGACTTTTCTTCATTGAGTTCAGGACTCTTTTAAAATATATTTATAACTCTAAGTATTATTTTGAAACAGGTTTTAAAGATCTTATACAAGAAAAAATATACTTTAAAGTGCTGAAAAATCTTCATTTTGGAAAAAGAGAATTGTGGGGGGTCAATATAATAGAAAAAAAAAGATTTTGGAGAAAATTGAGAAAAGAATAAAAACAGGGGCAACTGGGTGGCTCAGCAGGTTGAGTGTTAAGCGTCCAACTCTTGAGTTTGGCTCAGGTCATGATCCCAGGCTCATGGGATCCAGCCCCATGTCAGGCTCCATGCTGAGCATGGAGGCTGCTTGGGATCCTTTCTCTCTCTGCCCTTCCCTGTTTACCCTTCTCTCTCTCTCTCCCTCCCTCCCTCCCTCCCTCCCTCCCTCCCTCCCTCCCTCCGTCTCTCTCTGCCCATCCCCAGCTCACACTCTTGTGTGCACACTCTCTCTCTCTCAAAATAAATAAACATGAACAAAAGAATAAAAATAAAAACTGTGTCACAAGAATCACCTGACAAATCATTCCTACATTTTTACGTTGCATTAATTTTCAAGTAAATAGAAAAACGACGGAAGGAAGCTTGCCAAATAAGACATAAAATATGGATGTTCCCCTTGTTTTCTCATCTTCCAGGAAAAATAAACAAACAAAACACAAGTGATATTGTCTTTTCTTTCTGCAATTACGGGAACTCAAAAATAACTGCTAGAATGCACACCCTCAACAATCTGTTCCCAGTGTGCCAAGACAAATCCTTGCAGGAGGGTACTTGCTGAATTTCAGTCTGACTCACCATGTACGGGCACCTCAGAGCACACCCGCCACACCACCACTCTACATGCAAGACAGGGGGAGGGGAAAGGCCACAGCAGGGAGGCAGGAGAATGTGATACGATGGTGTAGAAGCAGAAGGCCACCGCCCTGAGGACCTGGACTCAAATGCCACATGTTACCTAGCCTCTGGATGCTTCACTTTTTTTTTGTTCTCAGCTGTAAAATGAGAGCAGTAAGAAAGACCTCGCCCACAGTATAAGGACAAGTAACTGAGCTGCTGCTTGAAAATTGCTTAGAACAAAACCCAAAATATAAGAAATGGTGGGGAAGTTTTAGCTATAATATTATAGGTTTTGCTTTAGCCCAAGTGAAGGCATGGTGTTTCTTGGTGATGCAGAGTGAGCTGACCCT
Source organism: Leopardus geoffroyi (assembly GCF_018350155.1). NCBI lineage: Eukaryota > Metazoa > Chordata > Mammalia > Carnivora > Felidae > Leopardus > Leopardus geoffroyi. The sequence goes on along the minus strand of NC_059329.1, from coordinate 2,902,340 downwards.
GAAGATCAATAAAATGTGTTTGAGAAATATTACTTCTGTCCTGAAGGATCCAGTAAAGGAACTGAAAGGACAGGCAAGATATAGTCATTGCTGATCTGATTTTTAGAATGGATTCTGAGCCTAGAGCTCGATCTAATCTCTTCTGCTTCTGGAGCAGTTAACTGGCCACACACTTGAGCATTTTTTTTTTTCCCCAGAAACACGCAGACACCAGATTAGGCTTTCTGTGCGGGAACAGATCTTGAACCAGACTAATGGGCTGCATAAGTCCTAGAAAATGGCTTTCTGTACTCTTACTGTCTATATGATTAGTTATGTTAGAGAAAGAACTAGTCTCCAATAAGGGATTCTCAAACACGAGGGAAGAATAGTATACACAGATTTATTTTGTTTGATTTTGTGTTTAAATTCAATATCCAGAGTATAAGCAACATGTACTACAGTTTGCACCACAGGGTAAGAAAATTCAATGAGAATGTTGGTTTATGAAGGTAAAAACATTAGAGTGTTACCATTAATTTTTACATAGAGATATTCACCAAAGATTTCTTAAAATAAGCCACATATCCAAGTACATTCCAAATGTTTTCAATATTCAAAACATTTACTGATCACTACAATGGGCCAAGGATCAATCTAACCAATCTTACTATTAGTTAAGAGATACTAGATGCAGAAAAAAGACATCATATTGAAATTCAGACCACTTTATTTAAGGGAACAGTGTCAGCCATTGTTATTTAACATTATACAAACAATTTACACAGCTAATTTTCTCTTAAAGGATATTTGAACCTCAAAATACTAAAATTACTTCTAGTTAGGTCTACTAATCATCGACAGAGCAGGAGAGAATATCCAATGGAAAAAAAAAAGACAGTCTCTTCAACAAATGGTTTTGGGAAAACTGGACACTGACATGCAGAAGAATGAATCTGGACCACTTTCTTACACCATACACAAAAGTAAAGTGAAAATGGATAAAAGACCTAAATGGGAGACAGGAAACCATCAAAATCCTAGAAGAGAACGCAGGCAGCAACCTCTCTGCCCTCGGCTTGAGCAACTTCTTACTTGACATGTCTCCAAAGGCAGGGGAAACAAAAGCAAAAATGAACTACTGGGACCTCATCAAGATAAAAAGTTTCTGTACAGTGAAGGAAACCATCAACAAAACTAAAAGGCGGCCTGCTGAATGGGAGAGGAGATTTGCAAATGACATTAACAGATAAAGGGTTAGTATCCAAAATCTATAAAGAACTTATCAAATTTAGCACCCCAAAAAACAAATAATCCGGTGAAGAAATGGGCAGAAGACATGAACAGACACTTTTCCAAAGAAGACATCCAGATGGCCAACCAACAAATGACCCTCATCATCCAGGAAATACAAATCAAAACCACAATGAAATACCACCTCGCACCTGATAAAATAGCTAAAATTAACAACACAAGAAAGAACACGTATTGATGAAGATGCAGAGAAAGGGGAGCCCTTTTGCACTGTTGGTGAGATGCAAACTGGTGTAGCCACTCTGGGAAACAGTATAGAGGTTCTTCCAAAAGTTAAAATAGAACAGCCCTATGCTCCAGCAATTGCACTACTAGGTATTTACCCAAAGGATACAAAGATACAGATCCGAAGGAGTACATTTACCCCAATGTTTATAGCAGCATTACAACAATAGCCAAACTGTGGACAGAGCCCAAATATTCTTCAACTGATGAATGGATAAAGAAGATGTGCTATAAATATACAATGGGATATTACTCAGGCACCAAAATAATGAAATCTTTCCACTTGCAACAATGTGAATGGAACTATAGTGTTTTATGCTAAGTGAAATAAGTCAGAAAGACAAATCTCCTATCATTTCACTCGTATGTGGAATTTAAGAAGCAGAACAGATGAATGTAGGAGAAGGGAAGGAAAAATAAAATAAAAACAGAGAGGGCACCAAACCATAAAAGACTCTTAATGACAGAGAACAAACTGAGGGGTTGCTGGAGGGGAGGTGGGCAAGGAATGGGCTAGGTGGGTGATGGGCATTAAGGAGGGCCCTTGTTGGGATGAGCACTGGATGTTACACGTAAGTGATGAATCACTAAATTTTACTCCTGAAACTAATATTACACTACATTTTAACTATAATTGCAAAACTTAAGACTAAAAAAAAGAAAGAAAGAAAGAAACATAATCTTTGAATCTTTTGATAAAATCTAGCTTCTGTCTGAAAGGAAATCATTATTTTTTCAATTGGAATTTTATATGAGCTTACAAGAAAAGAAGGGTAAGAGTGCTTATATAGATGGCTAACTCAGCAGGTAATAACTTGATTGTTCTAAGGTCAAGACCTCAGGTCTCATATGGGCTCATTATTTTCACATGTTTTCATGTCCAGGGAGTACATGTTTAACCCAGGTCAGTCATTTCATAAATGCCCATACTGTTATAAGGAGTCAATTCTTGAATTTCTAACTGTATAACTAAAAGAATTTAAGGTACACCCATAAAATGCTGGGTTGGTAGATTCAATCTCAAATCAAAGCCAAGGTTAATGTTATTATGAACATTATTTCCCAGTTTCTTTATAGACGAGTCCCATTGATCTGTTACTTTGTATCTGGGGCTGTTGAATTTTTTTTCTTTACTCTCAGGCCAATCCCTTTCAGTCAGTGAAAGAGTGGAAAATTCACAAGTCTTACGGTCAATATGACTTGATATCAATCTTTCCAGAATCGGATCACCCTTCCCGGGTTGCTACTGGAGTTCCCTTGGAGTATCCATAGACAAAAAGTCCATTTTCCCTGAAATAATCATGAAAGATTCAGTCTCCCTTGCAGGTAGACTGACAGCATGTGACCTCACCCCTCCTATCAGCGACTTTGGTTCTTCTGTATGAAACAAAGAACCTTAATAGGTAGGGGGAGTTATCACAGACCCTTGGGGAAATGCAGATAATCTGAGATTGATTTTCTGGACAGGGCTGAAATGGACACCTCAACTAGTATTTGGGGGAATGAATGAATTCTGTGTCCATCTTTAGCATGAAAAGGAAAACAATAGTATCTCTTGCTATCTGCACTCTAATCATCTGCTCAGATGTTATAACACCTTTTTTTTTGTTTCCAACGTTTATTTATTTTTGGGACAGAGAGAGACAGAGCATGAACGGGGGAGGGGCAGAGAGAGAGGGAGACACAGAATCGGAAACAGGCTCCAGGCTCTGAGCCATCAGCCCAGAGCCCGACGCGGGGCTTGAACTCACGGACCGCGAGATCGTGACCTGGTTGAAGCCGACGCTTAACCGACTGCGCCACGCAGGCGCCCCGATACCTTTCAAATAAATCTGAACAGTGTTCACTATCTAAATTTAAAACTTGACCTAACACACTTCCACTCAGGTATCACTGGACACACTCAGATGCCTGAGTATGGACGTGAGAGGGTGTAATATATACCACAATCGTAGCTCAGCACTTCTCTCAATAGGCTCTTGTCTTGAGCCTGCTTTTAAAAAAACATGTTCAGTATTTTTGCTATGATCTTCCCCTCCTAAGTAAGTTTAAATGGTTTTTGAAGAAAGGAGAAATATCTGTGAAGAAAATAGGTGAGCCTACGAGACACCAACAAGTCTTGCATTGGAAAAAAAGTTAGAAGTAGGAAAGTGTGTCGTGAGAGGTGACCACTTATGAGACATAACCGTGCCTGTGCATGTATTCCTATCTACTGTGCATAAGAGTTGCTTCTCTGCATGAGAAAATAAAAACATAGGAAAGTCTTGTTCGTTCTGGAAAATTTCAACGTGTTATATAATTTGGAAAAAAATCAGAATTAACTTGCCCAGTGCATGGACAGTCAGTCAGCATAGGATGAGACCAAGCACCACATTGACCCTGCAGAAAGTGTGATATATTTGAAGATCTGAATAAGGCCACAGTGGAGGAATAAGATGATCTAGTGAGGGAACTGAGAATCAGCAAATTCAAGACAGAGCACGAGTTAAGGAGCTTCTGTTGATAATCTGGCTGTTTGCTTTTACTTCAAGCCTCTGGGGAAATGATTGACACCAAGCAAAAACATCTTCGGGAGGAGCTCAAATGTAGCGAAAGGAGCAGGGATCAGCTGAGAAACTATTACCAACACAAAGCAAATTACTGTGGAGAAAGTCATTTTACTCGATGCTCATTGCTGGCATGAGAAAAAAGAAAAAGAAACTCGCGGAGACCATCTGGCTGTGTCTTTAAAAGAATCTTTACGTTACGCAGACCAGTTAATTGCTGTTGACAGTGATCTGGGTGATAATATGAGCACTGGGAAAAAAAAATTCACTTTCCAAAAGGCAATTATGAGTTTCGGTAGCTGAGTAATCGATCTCAAGCAAAGACAATGCAAGCTGATGATCATTTTTAGTTTGCTCGTTTTTTGTTTTTTGTTTTTTTTTTATTCCAGCCACCCCCTCTCTTTCTTGTAATTTCCAATGCCAAATAAGAAGCATGTTCCCCAACAGCCTGGATTAGACCTGGTGTGCACTTCAGGCCACTTCGGCATCTCCTTGCCCAGCACACTCTCAGAAAGTCAATCTGTCTCTGTCACAGACTTTATCAGAGATTATAGATTATTACGCTAACTCAGCCTGCGGCCTTTGTGATTTTTTTCCCTTTGATTAGCTAACTGAAGCTAGATCAGGTGGTACCTTGCATTAACGGATGCTGAAATGACAGAAGCATCTCCATTTAGGGTACAGGGAGAAGTGCACCAACTTGGGGAACAGGCACGTGGAACACATTCTCTTTTTTATGTTTGAAGGAAGGTCTCAATCCCTCCAGCCACTTGAGTACGTGGAGTCCCAAAGTCCTGTGTTTTATTTCCTCCTTCATTTTCTTTCAGTTTCATTCCTCCTAGAATTTTCTACAGGGCATATTTGTCGTGATAATTCTGTAGTTAAAAAATATGGGGCGCCTGGGTAGCTCAGTCGGTTGAGCGTCTGACTTCGGCTCAGGTCATGATCTCACAGTTTGTAAGTTTGAGCCCCGCATCGGGATCTGTGCTGACAGCTTGGAGCCTGGAGCCTGCTTCTGATTCTGTCTCCCTCTCTCTCTGCTCCTCCCCCACTCATGCTGTGTCTCTCTCCTTCAAAAATAAATAAAAACATTTAAAAAAAAATATGAAGGCATGTTGAAGCCAGAAGAAAAGTAGCAGTGTTCACTTCCGCGGGTATCCTGCTGGATGGGTAACAGGTGAGACGTTCAGTTGCCCTTCCTTGGGGGAAGGCGAGAATGCATTTTAAAGTCACGAAAGATGGTGTATTCCGTTAGGCTGAAGTTGCTTTGTTTTGTTTTTGTCTTTGAAGTTTAACTACGTGAAGAAAATTCTCTGTGCTGTACAGCCAGAAGTAACAAACGTGTCAGACAAACAAGGACACAGTAGTGGACATTTGTCATGTTCTCCCTGACAAGCATCCAGTCTCCCTTTTATGGGGGGGCAACTCCTCACCTGGTGAGTATTAACAGACACAGAGCCCGCCTTCCACCATGCAAGCTGAAAATACCAGCTGTTGGTTTACTCAGAGCATGAAATCCTGTTTTGGTCCATGGAACTCACCAGCCTTGGACTTGGAATTGAGAGACAAGGACGAAGAACCCATCATGGCAGCGTGCAGCTCTAGTAGGAGGGGCGAACCCTTGAGGCCTAGAGGCAGCCAAGAGCCACGTCCAAGTTCAGCATCCCCAGTGGAGGCACTGGGTCCAGGGTGCCTGAGCTCTGTGGCGACTGCAGCAGGCTCCTCGTTGGAACCCCATCTTATGCCACACACAAGAATTCACTCAAAATGCCTGAGACTTAAACTCAGAAACTGAAAACATAAAACTCCTGGAAGAAAACATGGGGAAAAAATCTCCCTGACACTGATCTTGGCAATGATTTTTTTAATATCACACCCAAAGCACAAACAAAAGAAAACAAACAAACAAAAGAAACATAAGAAAACAAAAGAAAAATAAACAACTGGGAATATGTCAACTACAAAGCTTCTGAACAGCAACAGAAATGATCAACAATATAACAAGACTACCAATAGAATAGGAGAAAATATTTGCACATAATATATCTGATGAGGGGTCAATATCCAAAATATATTAATAACTATAACTCAATAGCAAAAAGACAAATAAACCACTTTAAAAAATGGGCAGAGTAACTGAACAGACAGTTTTCCAAGGAAGACACACACATGGCCAACATGAAAAGGTGCTCACCATCAGTCATCATCAGGGAAATGCAAATCAAAAGCACAATGAGATAACCACCTCACACCTGTTAGAGTGACTGTCATCAGAAAGTCAAGAGACAACAAGTGATGGTAAGCACGTGGAGAAAACGGACCCGTGTGCACTGCTGGTGGGCATTGCAAACTGGTGCGGCCACTCTGGAAAACAGTATGGAGGTTCCTCAAAACGTTAAAAACAGAACTACCACACGGTCCAGCAATCTCATTTTTGTGTATTTATCTAAAAGACATGAAAATAGGATCTTGGAGAAGTACCTGCAGTCTCTCTGCATTATTTACAAGAGACAAGATATGGAAGCAACCTGAAAGTCTTTCAATGGATGAATGAACAATGACGTGATACATTTATGTAAGATGCAGTAAAATATTATTCAGCCACAAGAAAGAAGGAAAGGAAATCCTGCCATTTGGGAAAACATGGATGACCCGTAAGGCATTATGGTACATGAATAAGGAAGGCAAAGTTCAATATTTTGGATATCACTTGTATGTAGAATCTAAAAGAGTCAGACTCATAGCCACATACAGCAGAATGGTGATTACCAGGGGCTGAGGACAGAGGAAATGAGACGATATTGGTCCAAGAGTATAAATTTCTATTTACCAAATTTCTATTTATGGTGGTAATCACTTTGCAACATATAAGTGTATCAAATCAATACATTCTACACCTTAAACTTACACTATATGATGTGTCAATTATGTTTAAATAAAGTAGAAAAAAGGCAGATTAGTTAGCAATGTATTAGATCAGAGAAGGAGACTTTCAAGTGAGTCCCGCTAAAATTACTCTAATCCCTGGTAAAGAAAAGGGAAAGGCTACAGTTTCTGAGAAACATCAAAGACCGAACACTCTTGGGTAAATGCAGTTCAGTAAAATAGTCCAACCAAGTAACGTAGCAAATAAGGAAATAAGCAAACTACAAACCACAACAATAACTGCTGTGAGTTAGATACAGTGGTCAGAGAGGGCTGTCAATATCCAGAGTTGCTACAAAATAGGATCTAAAAAATCTGGTCATCAACAACAAAATTATGATACACACATAGAAACATAGAAGGGTGACATATATACAACAATAAAAGCCAGCAATAGAACGGCCTGTGAGCGGGGCCAGATGTAAGACTTAATGAGAAACAAATTCAAGGCAACTATCATAAATATATACAAAGAATGAAAAGGAAAGATGAATAAAGAAATAAGGAGAAGTATGATGGCCATATCACATTAAATTCAAAAAATATCATTAAAGTAGAAATTATTTTTAAAAATGGAAATAGTGAGTTGTAACATACTGGAGAGTAAACACAAAGTTCAAGATGGTGGCTCAACAGTAAATTTGTGTTGGCAGAGAAAGCATTAGCAAACTTGAAGACAGATAAGTATCTAAATCTAAATATGAAGAGCAAAGAGAAAAAAACTAAATAAAAATGAACAGAGCCTGGAAGAAATGTGAGACAGCACTAAGTACACCAACATGCACTTAATGGAAACCAGAAAGACAGGAGAAACATAGGAGTGACAAAAATACTTGAAGAAATAATGACTAAAAGCCTCCCACATTTGTTGAAAAAATATTAAACTACACATCCAAGAAACTCAAATAACTACAAACAGAATAAACACAAAGGGATCCACAAACAGGCATATCTCAGTAAAAAAGGTAAAAGACAAAAAGCAAACCTTGAAAATTGCAGGGTGTGAGGGGAGACACTTGTCACATAGGAGGAAACTCCAATCATATGTCCCTGTCCTAATTCCCCAGAATATGCAAATATGTTATCTTAAATGATAAGCTTTGAAGATTCGACTAAGGTAGAGATCTGGAGATGGAAAGAGTATCCTGCATTATCTGGGTGTGCCAAGTGTAATCTGAAGGGTCTTTGTAAGAGGAAGGCAGGAGCATCAGGGTAAGACAGGACACCTGTCTCCAGGAGCAAAAGTGGGAGGGATGCATTTTAAAGATATTGTTCAGGGGCCACGGGCCATGGAATAGAACGGCACCTAGAACCTGGGACACGGGAAACTGATTCTCCCATAGAGCCCTCAGCAGGAGCACAGACTGTGATACATGTCTCAGACTTCTGACCTCTAGAACCAGAGCTTAAGAGGTTGAATCAGTAATGTACGCACTTACTAAAAAGAAAACCTTAGGCAGAGATGGTTCTACTGGTAAATTCTACCAAATGTTAAAAGCAGAATTAATACTAGCTCTTCACAAAGTCTTCCAAGAATTAAATTAAATGTGATACTGTTAGTTTTATGAGGCTAATATTACACTGGTATCAAAACCATGCAAAAATACCACAACAAAATTATAAACCAGTATCTTTTTTTGAAAAAAAATAAAGACATTAAAATGCTTAACAAAATATTAGCAATGCATACCTAGCAGTGCATATAAATGATTCTATTTTCCTAGGAATATATGATTGTTTTAACGTATGAAATTCAATTAATGTAATGCACAACAGTAATACAGGTTAAAGTACAAAAGCCACACAGTTATGTCAGTAGATTCAGAAAAACTATTTGTTAAATATAACACTCTTTTGTGACAAAAATTACTCAATCAGTTAGAAATAGAAAGATACTTTTTCAATCTGATAAGCAATATTTATGAAAAACCTACAGCTGATATCTTTCTGAATGCTGAAATACTGAATGTTTTCTCCATAAGACTGAGAAAGAGAGAAGGGTCTTTTCTCTCTCCACTTCTATTCAACATTATACAAAAGGTTTTACTCAGGACAAATAGGCAAGAAAGAAAAGAAAAAAGAAGAGAGAAAAGAAAAGGAAAGGAAAGAAAGAAATGAAAGTCATCCACTTTGAAAGAAGAAAAAAATAAAGCTAGCTTTTCTCTCGACGACGAACCTATCTTTAGAAAAACTGGAGGAACCCACAAAAAATCCATTAGAAATAATAAATTCAGCTGGGTTGCAGGATTCATGATCTATATACAGAAATTCAATTATATTTCCGTAGAGTAGCAATGACCATTCTGAAAAATAAACTCACAATTTACAATAGCATGGCAATGAACAAAATAATCAGGTTAAAATTAAAGGAAAAAGTGTAAGATTTAAGCACTGAAAGCTACATAGCATTACTGAAAGAAATGAAAAGAAAAAGATGTAAATAAATTAAAAGACAACCTATGATTACTGATGAAAAGATTTGATATTGCTAATATGTCAGTACTTTCCACGTTGATCTACAGATTCAATATAATCCCTATCAAAAACTCAACTAGCATTGATTCAGAAACTGACGACAAGCTGATCTTAATTTAATGTAAACATGTAAGGGTTTCAGAATAGTGAAAACAATCTTGAGAGGAACCAAGTTGGAGAGAACACATCTCCTGATTTTAGAACTTATGATAAAACTACAATAAACCAGACTGCATTGTAATGGCCCGAGGATAGACTTACAGACTGATGGGATAGAATTATGAGTCTAGAAACAAGTCTCTACATTTATGATAGTTATTTTTCAACAAGGACACCAGACAATTCAATGGGAAAAAGTAGTCTTTTCAATACAGGGTAGCAGGAAGTCAGGTATCTACATGCAAAAGAATCAAGGTGGACCTCTACCTCATATCACACCCTAAAATTAACTCACCCTGGATTAGTGACTTAAGTGTAGGAAGTAACACTATAAAACCCTTAGAGAATAAAACACGGGAGTAAACCTTTGGGACCTTGGGTAAGGCACTAACTCACTAAAGCACAAGTGACAAAAGGGAAAAAAAAAAAAAAAAGAGTTGTATTACATTAAAACCTTTGTGCTGCAAAGGATATCACCAAAAAAGTGAAAAGACAACTCAAAGGATGGGATAAAGTATTTAAAAATCATATATCTGATAAGGGAGTTATATCTAAACTATATAAAGAACTCTTATCCCTCAATAACAACAACAACAAAAAAAATCGAAGACCCAATTAAAAAATAGAATTAAAGGATCTGATTAGATATTTCTCCAAAGAAGACTTTTAAGTGACCAATAAGCTCATGAATAGATGTTCAACATCATTAGCCACTAGAAAATTAAAATCAAAACCACAATCAGACATCACTTCATGCCTATAGGGATAGTTATAATTTAACAGATAATCAAAAGTATTGATGAGGATGTGCAAAACGTGGGCCTCCCATGCATCACCGGTAGTAGTATAAAATAGCATAACCTTATCAGAAAACACACTGCCTCAAGAAGTTAAACACAAAGATAAAGCTACCATACGACTGAGAAATCCTACTGCCAGATGTATTCCCAAGATAAATGAAAGTAAAAGGCAAATACAGCACACAAAAATTTGTACGCAAATGTTTACAGCAGCATTATTAATAATAGCCAAAAGGTAGAGCCAAAGAAAATGTCTATTAACTGACTTATGGATAAACAAAACGGGATAGATACAAAGGAAGACCATTTGGCCATAAAAAGGAATGAAGTGCTGATACATGCTAAAACATGGATGAACCTCAAAAACATTTTCCTAGGTGAAATAAGTTAGTCGCAAAAGACCACATATTGTATGGCCCCATTGTATGAAATGTCCAGAAAAAGCAAATCTATAGAGACAGAACATGTGTTATAAGTTGTCTGGGACTGAGTGGAAGGGAGGCGGTGGAGGAAAAATGAAGCGTGAATGTGGGATTTATTTTTAATGTCTTTTAAAATGTCTTAAATTGGTTATGGTGGTGGTTGCACATTTCCGTGAACACACTGTAAAACAGTGAATTGTATACTTAAATGGATGAATTGTATGGCATTTAAATTATATTCCAATAAAACTGTTTTTTTTTTAAATGGCACTGGTCCAGCAACTCTAACAAAAATACCTGGGAAGACAGAAATACATGAAAGCCAGACTGAAGGCCAACAAGTTGGCAAACTTAAGGAGCAATGTCCAATAACTGCAATGGGAAAGAAACTATGTTTAAAAACAAACACACACATGCTGAGCCAAGCTGAGAACAGCAGAGGTGGCTGACCACACCCACACCTTCCCCAGAGAGGTAGACATACCCTCCACTTCTCAATCATCGAACTCTGGGTTGAAAAGTAATTCTGTGTCATCCTTCAAACAGCAACTGTCCTGCCTCGCAGATACTTGTTTTCCTAATCCTCTTTTAGTCTTTCATCAATATTTTTTTCTTTACTTTGATCAGAAGGCGGAGATACTGAGAGAATCAGCCAAGATGGATTCAGGGAGGAAGTCATGGTGGGGAGTTAGATCTTGCAGGCACAAAAATCCTACTTCGCAGTAGAAGGTGACAGTCTGGTTATTTCCCACGAACTGCCATCTATTTAGAGTAAAAGCAGGTCAGAAGGTGAGACTTAAAAATGCACAGTCTCAGACCTGCATCAGCATCTGGATTAAAGTTGGTCAGATCTCAACACTAGACCAGGAGCTTTGCAAACGGAGCTGCATCCTGCTCTGGATATGCAAACAGAATGCAGACAGCATCCCCATCCCCAATGAGCCGGAGAGGGAGTCGGAGGATGTGCTGCAATCCAACAGACAAATTCTAGGGTCATCTCAGCTTTCATGGTTACAGGTTACATTCTTGGAAGACAGAAGAGAGCAGGTGACTATCTCAGAGGGCTTTTACTCCTTTTAATACATTTAAAGAAAATACTAATCCATTAATAAGAAACAGAGGGAAGACAGATTTAAACTCTGCTCTCCAGTGATTTTGTTACAATTCTCCTCTTTTTAAATGGCATTCGGCAGTCACTTAGGGACCACATTAGTTAACATGATGGACATAATATAATGGATGTGGCTTTATTTTAAAATTATTATTTGTATTCACTTCTGCTTGGGAAGTGTCAGTAAAGTTATATAATGTTATAACTGCAAATAACTTTATGTACATATGTATGTATGTATGTTTGTTCTTTTGTTTTGGGGGGGGGGGATAAACTACATCTTTATTTTTACTAACCCCCAACTGAAATTGAGCATTTGCTTCATTCAGTTTTGAATGTAGGCAACGGTAGCAGTTCCTATGAATTACAAGTTACAGGTATTTTCATATCATATGACAGTTGTATACATGTTGCAGCATATCTCAAGTTTACATGCATGCACTCAACACTGCTTTGTTTTTTTTTCTCTTTTCAAATCTTAATTTAAATTCTAGTTAGTGAACCTACAGGACTACAGTGTTGGTTTCAGCAGTGGAATTCAGTGATTCATCACTCACATACAACACCCAGTGCTCATCCCAACAGGTGCCCTCCTTAGTGCCCATCCCCCATCTAGTCTACCGCCCCCCGACTCTCCTCCTTCCATCAATCCCCAGTTTGTTCTCCATCATTAAGAGTCTCTTGTGGGGGCGCCTGGGTGGCGCAGTCGGTTAAGCGTCCGACTTCAGCCAGGTCACGATCTCGCCGTCCGTGAGTTCGAGCCCCGCGTCGGGCTCTGGGCTGATGGCTCAGAGCCTGGAGCCTGCTTCCAATTCTGTGTCTCTCTCTCTCTCTGCCCCTCCCCCGTTCATGCTGTGTCTCTCTCTGTCCCAAAAAATAAAATAAAAACGTTGAAAAAAAAATTAAAAAAAAAAAAAAGAGTCTCTTGTGGTTTGATTCCCTGTCTCCTCTTACTGCCCCACCCCCCACTGCCCCAATTATTTGGGTTTTTTTTTAGCTCTATTTTGCTATCTCAAATCCCTTATTACTGTGCCGTGATCCCATATTACTCCATAGCATTTTGAGACCCATTCACCCAGGAGAGGGCATATAAGAAAGGCAGGGAAGCTAGAAGTCTGGAAATTCTTTCCAAGTACCATGAAAACAATTCAGGGGCGCCTGGGTGGCTCAGTGAGTTGAGCATCTGATTCTTGTTTTTCACTTGGGTCATGATCATGCAGTTTGTGAGTCCGAGCCCTGCACCGGGCTGCATGTTGACAGCACAAAGCCTGCTTGGGATTTTCTCTCCCTCCCCTCTCTCTACCCCTCCTTTGCTTGTGATGTATATGTATATACACACACACACACACACATATATATCATTCAGGTCTTAGATCAATTTGTTTAATGTTGTGACTCCCAACATTTTTTCTCTATGTTTCCATAGCTGTATAGTAACCAAACAACAGGAAAAACAAACGTTCTCATTTCTGTTTAGGGGATGAGTCAGCAATGCATGCACTTCTGCTTTTCCGTATGTGACATCCATAAATCCAGAATGGCTGCAGCTTATTTTCATCCGCTTGGGACCTAAGTAATCATGAACTCAGTAAGACTGCAGTTTCATGACTATATTTACTTTTAAAACTAGGATTCCCTGTTTGGTCCTCTGTCCTCAGGCCATATGGCTTCTAACAAAGTTCCTAACTAGGTTATCCACCTGTGAAGACTGGGTCTGCGAGACTGAAGCAAACTGATGATGATGATGAGGATGATGGAGTGAGTTCTTACTAGATGCAAGAAGGTCGGTGTGAATTGTATGCACAATTTATCTAACTGTCCAAAATCTTTACCAATTATCTGCAGAGAGGAAAAATAATTTTCCCAATGTTACACACCTTTCAAGTGGCAGGGCGGGGACTGGGCACACTTTGGCCACACTTGAGCTTCTAAGGAAACTATCTGAAACCGTAAGGAAAGAACTGAGTGTCTATCCAGCTTTTCTAATATGAACTAATGGGTGACTTGACAATCTAGTGCTGAGATTTCTCTTTACGGATTCTTTATGGATACACTCAGAACTATAAAGGAAAACAGTACAGTCCAAACATCACAATTTTGAGAATCCAAGATAAATAACAGGAAATGACTATCAGTAACGGCCAAAACCACCGGAGGAGCGAAAAATAGACTATGTGTGTGTTCTGACGAAGTACACAGTAGCACATTCCAGAATCCGATCAAGCCTCTCACAGTAACCAAGGGACTGAAAATGAAAAGCACGTTACATAACACCCCACAGATGCAATCAGTTGAAACCATATTGTGGAAAACCACTTGAGTCCTCACTAAATGAACTGCAAGAGATAGAAAACGGGTAAGAACGAGAGCGAGAGAGAGAAAATCTATAGATTAAAAGAAACTGAAGCAGCTTCTCAACCAATTGCAACGTGTAGGCCTCATCGGGTCCTTAAGTGTAAAAATCCTTTAACAATTATGATACAGAGATATCTGAGCAGTGTCTAAATATTTTATTCTGTCAAGGAATCAATTTAAATGCATATTTTAGGCATGGTAAGTAATACTGCAGTTATATTTTGAAAGTGTTATCTCTTAGGTATAGTGATAAATATTCACAGATGAAACAATGTCATATTTTGGATGTATGTCAACAATCCATAAGGAAGGGGATGTGCAGGTGGGGCAGAGATGAAGGAAGATGGAAACTGGGAGGTGAGAATCATCACATCATTCTTCCGACATCTGGGAATACTGAATTTCTACAGTAAAGTAAAACAAAATAAGGGGAGCTTTTGTTTTTAAAACCTGCAACACAAAGAAGCCACGAGTCTTTTTTGACTTCCTACAATTGATTTTCAAGCACCTCAATTCTTCTCTCAAACGTCTGCTTCCCAAGGAGGGTCCAGGCAACATGAGATCAAAGACCCATAGAAGGTGTGCTGCTTGGGTTTGTTGGTAACACCACACCTGCTCTTCTGAGCCTGTTGTTCTGAGTGAGAGGTGTGAGGTCCCACAAGGCCATTTACCACATGCCCTTGCTAACAGCTCTCTGCTCTAATTCTGCAATTGGAAGCACTTGGGTGGAATGCGATGGACTGGGGGGAAGGAAGGCAAAACCATGACTGACTTCCTTGCAGCAGCGGCAAAAGCACATACAAGCATTCGTGCGGTCACTGGCAGACAGCAGCGCCAGATTTTGCCTGCAAATTTCAGGCAATTTGTAGGGCAGGGTTGACAGCAAACTGGGACGGTGGTAATGATCAATTTCCTCATCTGACTGTGGGTCACTTGAGCGTTAATGTGTGGGAGTCATTAAGCTGTATACCATAGCGTACTTTTCTGTGTATCAGCTACTGTACCTCAGTAAGATATTACACTGGAAACAAGAATACTGAGGATGTGCTGAAAGGCATCTGCCCACCTTTCGACATGTGCTTCTATTAAACAAGGAACATCAGTCTATGTTGTGATGCTGAAAGACAACAAAGGGTGATCAAAGATAAATTCACATGTGCATTATTTATGGATATCCAAATGGCAACCCCACTGATTAAGATCTCGGCTTTAAATTGACCCCATGCCAAATGCGGGGCAGTGATAGATCTTTCTAATGTAAATTGAAGCATTCCATGGTTCACATTCAATTTGAACTCTGATGGCAATTTTGGGGATTCTATCAGAGCCCGTACCTGTGTTAGGAATTGTGAAATATTGTGAGAAACACATTTCCTGGTTCATTTCAATTTGGTATATAATAACTCAGCTTCAGCGGTAATGGCACTCGAGGTGGAAGTCATAAACGTGGCACATGAAAGAATTATAGGGAGAGAAAAATGAGCCTCATTTTCTGACCTGAGGGTCAGAGAGTGGACTGGGGGGAAATCTCAGGAAGATTTCTACTTGGAGGGAAAATTAAGAGCACAAAGTGTACATGGGAAAGGAACTAGGGCTTGCTCTATTTGACACATTTTTACCCATTTTAGAGCCATAGAGGTTAAACACATGCTGAATCTAAAAAGCATATTTTGATGAAACGTTATTAAACATATCAAGAGTAACATGCTGATCCATAAAAAAAAAACAGATCTATGTTTTGAAAGAAAATTAACACAATATTTTGAATATAGGGAATATTTGTTATTAGATTAATCAGTCATAAAAATTTCCAAATAGCTCCATCAGTTAATTTGTGACCAAAGAGAAGTATATACTTATCAAGACTAAAACACTGTTACAGTAGGTTCTGTCTCACAGAACGCTGTGACAACGTGTCTGGTTGAGTTTGTTCCTGTAACAGTAACCTATTACCTATTTCAAACACTATGCATGCGCACACAGACCTACAATTCCTAAAAAAATACAGAACAATGTGTTCTTAACTCTCACTGTGGATGTGGCTTGTGATTTTTTCAAATGGTAATATAAATATTCTTTTTAAAAAAATTTTTAATGTTGATTTATTTTTTGAAAGACAGAGAAAGAGAGAGAGACAGAGTGCAAGCAGGGGAGGGGCAGAGAGGGAGACACAGAATACGAAGCAGGCTCCAGGCTGAGAGCTGTCAGCACAGAGCCTGACTCGTAGCTCGAACCCACGAACTGTGAGATCATGACCTGAGCCGAAGTTGGATGCTTAACCGACTGAGCCACCCAGGCGCCCTATAAATGTCTATTCTTCGTAGAAGATTTAAATGTTATACTCATAGAAAAACTAATGGAAAGTCCTTGACCTCCTCTCCCTTGTATTCCTCTCCACACTCCGGGAAAAACCATATTCACAACCGACTTGTACCATCTCAATGCCTTCCCTATGCTTTTGAGGGACATGTGAACATAGCTAGATTTTTAACACACGATCGATCGGTGTGTTCTCTAACACTTTCCCCCACTTACTAGTATGTTCTGGAAGTATTTTCCATGCTCACAAACACAGATCTACATTGTACTGTTTATCCACTATTCTTCCAAATTATGGATGCACCCCATAACATAGTTGACTCCCATTTCCAAAATATTCACTGTTATAAATAATGATACAAGGGTTTATAATATCAAATAATATAGTGGTTAACATCTTGGGCTCTGGGACGGTCTGATTACTATGTAAGTAGTAAGAACTCCTCAGCAATGTACTTAACTCTTTGAGGCACATTTTCTTACTCTGTAGACAAGAGATGAGTACCTCCAGCATAGGAATGCTGTGAGGATTGAGTGATATAAGTAACAACGACTTACCATAGTTGCTGGCACACAGCGACTCAATAAATAATAAATGTTAAATAACACATACACACACACACGGTCTATGTATAGCACCTAACATACCATCTGAGATGTTAAGTGCTCAATATATGTTATTAATATACTTTTATATCTTCTCTACTTTTAATAATCATTTAATATTGATCCAAAGAACCCTTTATATAAAAAGTATCATTTATTATGTACTTTGTTAATATTTTCACCAATTTGAGATTCTTTTAACTATATATAATCTTTTATATATATATTTTTTTCAATTTTAAGAACACAAATTACTCAGCTGTTTCCTCAGGACTTGTGATAAACGTGTCATGCTTAAAAAGGCCATGTCATTGGGGCACCTGGGTGGCTCAGTTGGTTAAGCGTCCGACTTCAGCTCAGGTCATGATCTCACAGTCTGTGAGTTCGAGCCCTGTGTCGGGCTCTGTGCTGACAACTTACAGCCTGGAGCTAGCTTTGGATTCTGTGTCTCCCTCTCTCTCTGCCCCTCCCCTACTCATGCTCTGTCTCTCTCAAAAATGGATAAATGTTAAAAAAAATTTTTTTTAAAGGCCCATGTCACAAAAATTATAAAAATATTCTCCTCTAGAGTATTATACTTTATATATATTTTTTCATATTAACTGTTCACTGGATTTGGATTACATCTTATTATATGATGTGAGGTATGCATGTGTTTCGTTTTGCATTGCCTTTTTCACAACGCACAGCCATTTAATTCCAAGTCAATTTTTTAATCTCCCCCGCCCCTCAACTGCGGATTTGAAAATGCCACCTTTAATCATATAATAGATGCATACTCATGCATGGGTCTCCTTCAGGACTCTCTAATCACTGGTCACTGAGATTAGAGGACATTTTCCTTATTTTGTAATACACTTGGAGGTTTGGGGTGTAAGTGTTAACCTTGTCACACAGAAATAGCTGTAAAGATTTCCAGTCATTGATAATTGATTCCATTTCCCAGAATGACACACGCAGTCCTCGGCCTACGCGTGATTACCCAGTATCGCCTGTACCAAGGCAAAAATGAGTAAAACTGTCTGTCTGCTCCCAAACGTTAACTATTCTCCCGACTCTGCTGGAACCAATCCCACCTTCAATTACTAGAAAGGGAATCCTATCACACTGGCTCTTGCAAACAGCTACAGGCTGTGTCGTAAATATTCTGTCCGGCCTTTCCTTTCGTCACCACACACACATGCACACGAGGTGAGGACCCAGCTAAGTGTGGAGGGGTAAATGTGAACTCAGACAAACCACTTGGGTGTTTTGATTAGTGACTAATTAATGCTTTGGCTGGATGTCACCTCGCTGAACAGAGAAATGGATATGTTCCAAGAAATAGCTTTATAGAACCATTTTGTCAGCCAACTTAAGTTTGAAATTTGGGAAACTGCTGCCTAGAACTTAACAAATAAATGCAAGGTCGCCTAGAAAAGCAAAAAAAGAAGCGGAACATTTTCCTTTTCTTCAGAATGGATAACGAATATTCCACTAAATGCATTAAATCTGTCATACCACTTTTTCCTCTCCCCCTAAATAACTTGGACTCATTAATCGATACTTAAAAACCTAATTTCCAGGATCTCCAAATATTGAAAGCATTTCAGAAGCAATACTGGTTGCTACTTTACCAAATCGTGAAAAGCCCCCCAAGAGGAAATGGTGACTGTTCACCAATTTCCTTTTCCCACCCCAGAGGGTCCCCAACACAGTGCCCCCTGCCCTTCTTCTGCGCCCTCATCACAGAGGCATGTGCACAAGTAACCTAAGAACAGCCCTGGAAAACCAGCTTCCAAGTAATTTTTTCATCTATGAATGAAACAGTAAATTGAATATTTTCCTTAATAATTGCACTCTCACTTAAGAAACAAGGGACGCCAGGGGCGCCTGGGTGGCTCAGTCGGTTAAGCGTCTGACTTCAGCTCAGGTCATGATCTCGTGTTCCGTGAGTTCAAGCCCCATGTCGGGCTGTGTGCTGACAGCTCAGAGTCTGGAGCCTGCTTCAGATTCTGTGTCTCCCTCTCTCTCTGCCCCTCCCCCGTTCATGCTCTGTCTCTCTCTGTCTCAAAAATAAATAAACGTTAATTAAAAAAATATATCAAAAAAGAAACAAGGGACGCCAGGGTGGCTCAGTCAGTTAAGTATCTGACTTTGGCTCAGGTCATGATCTCACGGTTCAGAGGTTCGAGCTCTGGGTCAGGCTCTGTGCTGACAGCTCAGAGCCTGGAGCCTCCTTCGGACTCTCTGTCTCCCTCTATCTCTGCCCCTCCCCTGCTCACACTGTCTTTCTCTCAAAAATAAATAAACATGAAAAAAATAAAAAAATATGTACATTTTTGAATCTTTAATTAAAAAATAAACTAAATTTCAACTTAACAAAAATAGTACAGTTACGAGCTCCACATGGATTCCTGATTCATTTACCTATTATCATATTGGCTTTTTCCCCTTCTTCCTTTCTCTGTTTCCATCTGTCTCTTAATTTATATTTTATAATAGATATTTATATGTGAGTGTGTGTATTATATACATTACATTGTATGGAATATGTATATTTTTAATGGAATTTTCAATGAACCAACTGAGACTAAGTTGCAAATATCTTGACTCGATGCTTTACACAGAAATGCTTTAATGAATATCTCTTAATAAGGAGATTTCCTTAGAAGATCACAATACAACTTTCAATTTCAGGTCATTTAATATTGGTCCACTAATTATTATCTATGATACATTTTAATTCTAATTTTACCAGTTATCTCAAGGCCCTTTATAGATTTGTATCCTGTCTGATATGTGATCCATTCCAAGACGGTGAAATATATTTCATCATCATCACTGTAGCCTACTTACCACAAATGTTCCTGATCAGCCTTGGTCTTTTATGACGTTAATGATTGTCAATGGTACAGGTCAGTTGTTTTTTAAACTATCCCCCGATTTAGTTTTGTTCTCATATAACCAGATTCATAACTTTTGTTATTTTTGGCAGGGATACTACATAAGTGATAACGTCCTTCTTAGAGGCGTATATCTGAAATCACAGGTGTCATTTTGACTTGTTGTCAGTCGAGTATCAATTTTGATCACTTGGCTAGATAAGAACACACCAGTTTTCTCCCATGGAAAGGCACTATGTCTCCCATTCTAAAGGTAATGGTTTTATTGAGAAAAAATTCACATACAATCCACTCCCTCAATTCAACATGTATAACCCAACAGTTTTAACGTATTCATACAGCTATACAAGCCCCATAGCAACCAATTCTACAACATTTTCACATTCTAGACGATGCTCATTTTGATCCCAGAAACTCAGACCTCATCAGCACCCACTTTTCATTCTCTTTCCATTTACATACATCATGATAAATGTTCAGGCAAAAGTATGTTTCTAAGCATTATGTATTTATTAATACTTCCTTTACTGCATCTGAAGTTTGGTCATGGCTCAGAAGCCTTTTCTCGCGTGGGGGAATTCATTCAGTGTTCCAGTTAGTGTGTGTGAGTTCATTTTTGCTTACATTAATGACTTGTATGAAGTTTCTTCTTGTATATGCTGTGAGCGGGACCTAAATTTCTCCTTTTCTAAATGGTTATCAAATCGTTCTGCCACGATTTGCTGAAAAAGTCTACCTCTGGAGCAATGACTGGCGATGCCACTTTTATCATGCACTGAAATTTCATTTCCACTTGAGTCTCTTCCTAGATTTTTGACTCTACTGCACTGGTCTTTCTGCCCAGCAGGTGCCAGGAACATTTCGAGGAATTATATGCATGTTTAAATGTCTGGTTGCTACAGTTTGCTCACATCGTTTTTTAGGGTTTTTTTTTCAGGAATTCTTACCATTCTTTCATGTTAATTTTTCATATGAATTTTAGTAACACTCTGTTTTCAAAAAATAAAAATAAAAAAAGGTTGTTGGTGTTCGTGTTAGACGCACATTACATTTATTAAATGGATTAAGCTAGTATCTTTATACATGAGCTGTCCTAGCTCCTTTTCTTGTTCACTTGTGGTTTCTTTAATGGAGAGAAAGGGATGAATTAATGCCATGTGATTCAGTCATTTCGCATAACCTGAGTTTCATGCTTGTCACAAAGTAGAAAAGGAGCCACAAAACTTTGTCTAGTGCATATAATCAAGATTCTTTACGACAATCTGGAAAATAATGTTAAAGAATGACAATTTGGACTGAACAATAAAGACTATCAAAGTAGTAAGGACACAGATGACTTTCATAGCAGGAGTGCAGAAAATCATATCTAAAATTGATGAAGATATATAGAAGTTAAATGT
The DNA here is from genome assembly GCF_018350155.1 of Leopardus geoffroyi. Lineage (NCBI taxonomy): Eukaryota > Metazoa > Chordata > Mammalia > Carnivora > Felidae > Leopardus > Leopardus geoffroyi. Next base: position 2,880,819 of record NC_059329.1, on the reverse strand, counting down.
ATTAATTATTTTCATCAGAAAATAAAGGGCTAAATTGACAACATGAACCCTCAGGCATATAAGCTTTCCTATTTTGTGTCACGTGGTAGCTTCCCATGTTCTAACCAAAAACGACATGTTCTAACCAAAAACTAGAAGGACATTTTACAAAAACAGTAACATGTTCCCCCAGGAACTTTTTAATAGATCCTCACTTTTTAGAGGGAGTTTGTAGGAAGAACAAGCAAAATTCTGATTCTGGAATTTTTAATGCCTTCTCTGAGAGCAGAAGGAAATCCTTCTACAGTGTCTTTTTAACATATTTTCAAAACTTTTTTGCTTTCAATTCGGTCTTTTTTCCCTTGGCCTCACCAAACAACAGCAGGAACAAATAATAAATTGCAAACCACCATAAATACGAACTACAGTAATGGTCAGAGAAGGCCATTCTGTGCCCTGACTTCCATAACCTTAAGCTCTAAGTGCACAGGTCCAAACACTTAGAGCGCTCACTTAACCTCACAACTAAGGCTGATGACCGCTGGGATTTTTTTTTTTTTTTTGCAATTATCCTCTTTGTTCTGTTATTGTTCTTGTTGTTTGTGCGATTGCTTTGTTTTTTTTAAAAAAAATTTTTTTAATATACATCCAAGTTAGTTAGCATACAGTACAGCAATGATTTCAGGACTAGATTCTTTAATTGATTGTTTGTTTTTAATAGACATGCATGTTTGCATGGAGCTGTGGATTCTTGTGGTGATAAGAAGAAAAAGAAGATTTAAAACTAATAAAACATAAAAATAAAAAATAAAATAAATTTTAAAAAGGGGGCACCTGGGTGGCTCACTTGGTTAAGCGTCCGACTTTGGCTCAGTTCATGATCTCATGGTTCATGGATTCTAGCCCCACATCGCGTTCTGTGCTAACAGCTTGGAGCCTGGAGCCTGCTTTGGATTCTGTGTCTCCCTCTCTCTCTGCCCCTCCCCAGCTTGTTCTCTGTCTCCCAAAAAGAAATAAATGGTGAAAATAATAATAAAATAAAATAAAATAAAATAAAATAAAATAAAATAAAATAAAATAAAACTAGTTAGGAAGGAAATAGAAAATAATTTGGTCTACACTGGGGCCAATACATTAATGGGGATCAAATTTAACTGTGACAAAGACTTCTAAGGATGATTTAGAAATACTGGGGACTGGAAGATATCCCTTCAAAGGACTTGTGCTTCATGGATGTTAAGCGATACTTATGAGTGTAGCTTCAGTCATCACTATAATTTTTTTAACAAACTGGGAAGAATTAACTCCTCCTGAATCAAATTACTAACATAGGGGGTATGAGATGGTGGCAGAGGGAAGGGACATGTTGGCATCACGGAGTCATTTGCTCCACTGTTCCTGATGTCAATTTGTGAAACACGGACAATGAAACAAGCCGCCAGTAAAAAAATAATAATAACCAGTGTAGAAGTGTGGCAGTATAAAAATTGTTGCCAAAATAATCAGTGTCCAATTTTCCAAAAGAATGGGTAATTGCCATGTGCAGACACTCAAATGCCATCTGTTGCGTTTGATTTCACTTCTTCACCGTCTTCCACGGAGGTAGCAAAGGGCAGGGGCAGTGCAGTCTCTCAGAAAATTGAGTTTCTGAGGCATGGCTGATCTGTTGATTTTAGTTGCTTTCACAATCAATTCAGCCACCGACATCACTACTGATTATGAAGAAAAGCTGGGAGAAACCATAGAGCGAAAGGATCAATTTGCTAAAAAGATAAACGTGTGTAATTAATTAAACAAATTAATTCACCAGTGTTTTGGAATACCTACTATGCGCCAGGAAAGGTTCTATTTACTGAGAGCAAGCAGTTAAAGTAGATGAAAGCCTTGTGCCTACTGGAGCTCAGACCCTGAGTGGAAAAGGCAGTAATCACACCCCACTTGCACGTATTGGACATCTGATGTGTGCCTGCAGGTTTTTTCTCAGAAGTTTACATGCATTACCCACATTACCCCATCTAATATTAACAAAAGCCCTGACAGGGGAAACATAAAGATACTGAAGAAAAAAGAAGGTAATTTACAAAGCCAGGAAGTAATAATTCTGAGAATCTGAAGCCAAGCTACATAAACTTCAGATGTTGTAAGTAACGAGTCATGAAGGAAACATAGCAGGAGAAGGGAGCCTATCAAAGTTACTCATGGTGGGGAGCAGAGTATGATTCTGAAAACGGTGGTTATGGAAAGCCTTTCTTGGGAGGGTTATTATGAGCCAAGAGGGAGTCATTCTTAAATCCAAGAGATAAGCATTCTAAAGAGAGGGAACAGGAAAGGCGAACACAGCTGAAGACAGGTATGTTCGGAAAGCAATGAGAAGGGGGTAAGAGCGAGTAGGGGGGCAGTAGGGAGGTGCTGGTGGCACACAACTAACCATGTTCATTGTCACTGCAGCCCCCGTCAATGACACGCTCAGACACCCTCAGATCCTTTACCTTCTCTACTGACCCTTGCAGGTTTTGGTGTGCTGGCTCTGGGAACATGTCTCTGGAAAACTGTTCTCAAGTCCCTGGGTCCTCTTTGTCCTTTTTCCATATACACAGAACTACAGTGATGGGGAGTTAAGTCTCCCCAGGGCAGCCAGTAACTGATGGGTGCAGCACAATAAAAACCAGCTCCTAAGCCTTGAGCTGGAACCAAGCATAATTTATATTCCAGAGCTTCTGGGTAGGATGGCTTTAGAACTGCCTCCCTCAGAACTCGGTCTGGAAGTGCCCTCTTGCTTGTTTTCTTTCCCTTCACCTCCCTGCTTTCTTTGCCTCTGTACTGTTTTTCCCCAAGAGCGTTTTCTTAATAAAAGGCTTACACATGAATCCTAATTTCAGGGTGTGTCTTTTAGGAACTCACTCTAAGACAAGTGAAATTCAGTAACCTAAACCTGTTCATTTTAGGAAGCAGTTTATAATCCTCTAAGACTGAAACCTGGAGTTAGACTCCTCAATGGTCAGCTGCTATTAATGAGCATGGCACTGGTGCTAAGTGAAGTGTATATGCCCTGTGCCATGCTGTAGCACGGATATCACCAAGATTGTCACCCACTGTGAACTGCGATGGGTCCAAGTAGTATATGCAATATCTCCTATACAGGGGAGAGATGTGGGGCGGGGGGTGGGGGGTGTTGCAATTAAAAGTATTATCAGATCTGGGTGTAAATGGCGTATTGAACATGGAAAATGAAAGCCTTTTGTCAGCCAAATATCAAATCAAGACACAACTCCTTGACAGTGTTTAAAGAGAAACTCATTTCCTACAGGTGAAGGGCTAGCCATGCAGAAGACCAGGCTCAAGATATGATTATGAGTCTCCAAGAGTAAAGTCAGGTTCCGATAGGAAAGGACATCTGGATGCGTATCTGGGGGAGGTTGGAAAATGGCCTCTGAAAGATATCCACAGCCTAGAGCTGTGAATGTTACCTTATTTGGCAAATATGTGGAAATGCATTTAACCTAAAGATTTTAAGGTGGGTAACTTATCCTTGAGTATCTGGTTGTGTCTTAAATTCACATTGTACAGCCTTATTTTAATGCATCACTTTTAAGTACCATACAATTTTTAAGTCAAATCTGACAAGTTTAGACTTTTATTTGGAGGGTTTAGTCCATTCATACTTAGTATAATTACTAAATACTGATATAGATATCAATAGATAACATTTGCAATCATATTATTATTATAGATTTTTTTTGCATTTGGTCCATCTGTGCTCTGTTCCATTTTATGTCATTGCTGCTTTCTTTTGGGTGAATCAAACAATTTCTGTGATTCATTTCTGTCCTGTAAGTAATTTCTTAGCAAAACATTTTAACTATTCTTTAATTGTCCCACTAGAGATTATAATAAGCATCTTTATCTCATTATAGTTTAATATACTTTTGTAGTTAACCATTTTGTGATATTGCTGCAAAAAAAACTTTCATCTGTATATTTCCCTTTTCTCGGCTTGTTGTCTTCCATTTGACCCTACCCTTTTCTAGTTGTGTTTCCATGTTTTAATTTGAGTGATTTCCTTCCTGACTCTGACTGAATACATTGTTCATTCTTTTTTTTTTTTTTTTTTTTTTTTTAATTCTACTGAGAAATCTGCTAGGGAAAATGTTCTTCAGTCTTTGTCTGAAAATTATTTCACATTATTTTTAAGGAATATTTTCATTGTGTATATTTTTGCTTGGTAGCTGTTATTTTTCCAGCCCTAGAGAGACATTTGCTTTTGCTTTTCAAGCAGTTTTGATCTGAGGTAACTTCGTATACTTTCCTTTGTATGTGTTTTGTTAGAAGTTTACTAACAAACTGCTTCTGGAATCCCTATGTTGATTTTTTTAGTTTAAAAATTGTTAGATTCCATCTTTCCAAATAATATTTTTGACCCATTATCTCTATTTTCTCTTTCTGGGATTCTAACTGTATTAATACCGTAAGCATGTTCCACCTGTGCTTTTTACGTTTTCTTTTAATTATTATTAAGGTAAAATACACAATAAAATGCGTAAAATTTATCATCTTAACCATTTTACAGTTAACAGTTAAACCGTATCAAGAATATTCATAGTGTTGTGCTACCATCTCCGTCATCGATTTCCATCACTCTTTTTATCTTGTAATACTGAGACTCTCTACCCATTATATAATAACTCTTCATTCCCCTCTCCCGCTAACCCCCAGGAGCCTCTATTATATTTTCTGTCTCTATGATTTTGGCTACTCTATGTAAGTGTAATATAACTGGAATTAAACATCCTTTGCCTATTTGTGACTGGCTTATTTTAATTAGCATAATAACTTCAAAGTCCATCCATGTTTTAGCATAATCGCCACAATTTCCTTCCTTTTTAAGGCTGAATAATATTGCATTGTGTGTGTGTGTGTGTGTCACATTGTGCTTATCCATTCATCTACTGATGGACATTTGGGTTACTTGCACAATTTAACTATTGTGAATAATGCTAGATTCTTCAATTACCCAGAAGTCAAATTGCTGGATCATATGGTAATTCTATTCTCAACTTTTTGAGAAAATATCAACTATTTCCCACAACAGTTGTACCATTTTGCATTCCCAGCAATGTGAAAGTAAGCACATTATTCCACATCTCTGCCAATACTTGTCATTTTATGTTTTTTTTGTTAATTTTATAATAGTCATCTTAGTGGGTGTGAGATCATATCTCAAATAGTTTCGATTTGCATTTCCTTAGTCATTACTGACGTTGAACATCTTTTTATGTGCTTGTTGGTCATCAGAATACCATTTTTTGAGAAATGTCTATTGAAATCTTTTGCCCATTTTTGAATTGTTTTGTTGTTGCTGTTTTGTGGTGCTAGTGTTGAATTTAGTAGTTCTCTATATATCCCAGATATAACTCCCACAGCAGAGGTATTGTGTCCAAATATTTTCTCCCATTGTGCACGCTGCCTTTTTACTCAGTTGACAGTGTCTTTTAATTTACAAAATTTTTAATTTCATTAAATCCAATTTATCTGTTTTTTGTTGCTGTTGTCTATGCTTTGGGTGTCATATTCAAGAAATCATTTCCAAATCCCACGCTGTGAACATTTTGCTCTGTTCTGACAGTTGTAGAGTGTTAGGTCTTATATTTAAGTCTTAGATTGATTTCTAGTTTATTATTTTTGTATGTGAAGTGTTTAAATTCATTCTTTGCATGTGGATACCCAGTTTTTCCAGAACCATTTATTGAAAATACTACCCTTCCCTATTGAATGGTCTTGGTATCTTTGTCAAAAAGCACTTCAAACTATATTCAAGGATTTATTTCTACTCTCTATTGTATTCCACTGATCATTATGTCTGTCTTTATGCCAGTACTATATTCTTTTGATCACTAGCTTTGTAGTTACGTTTTGAAATGAGACAGTATGACTCTGAAGAGCATGGTTCTTTTTAAAGATCACTTCAGAGGGTCACCTAGATGGTTCAGTTGGTTGAGCATCCAGCTGAACCACCTAGGTTGGTTTCAGCTCAAATCATGATCCCAGGGTCTTTGGATTGAGTCCCCTGCGGGGCTCTGTGTTGATCACAGAGCCTGCTTAAGATTCCTTCCCTCTGCCTCTATCCCTGACTCATGCTTTCTAAATCAATCAATCAATCTTTGGCTCTATGAGGTTCCTTGAAATTGAATTTTAGGACTTTTCTTAATTCTATAAACAAATTTGTGGGATTGTGATAGGGATTACACTGAATCTGTAGATTGCCTTGGGCAATATGTCAACAATATTACGTCTTCCAATCCATGAACATGGGATGAGTTTCCATTTATTTATATCTTCTTTAATTTTTTTTTTAGGCAATGTTTTTGCATTGTATAAACCTTTCACTTCATTGGTTAATTGCTAATTATTTTATTTTTTGATGCTATTATAAATGGACTTATTTTCATAATTTCATTTTTTGATTATTCATTATTGGCATATATAAATGCAACTAATTATTTTCTGATTTTTATTGAGACATAATTGACACAAAACATTTTGAAATGATTAAGGTGTACAATGTGATTTGACAGATGTATACATTGTAAAATGTTTACCATGATAAGGTTAGTTAGCATATTCAATACCTTACAAGTCACCATTTGTGTGTGTGTATGTGTGTGAGATCTTTAAAGATCTACTCACTTAGCAACTTTCAATTATGCAATACAGTATCGATAAGTATACTGACCACCTTGTACATGAGTTCTCCAAAACTTATTAATTTTAGAACTGTAAATTTATATCTTTTGACCACCTTCACCCATTTACCCATGCCCTGCTCTGGGTAATCACTAATTTACTCTGTTTTTATGAGTAGTTTTTTAGATGCCAAATATAAGTGAAATCATACAGAGTTTGTCATCTCTGATTTCTTTCATGTTGTGATATATATATATATCACATATTCTTTATTGATTTATGTATCAATAAATACTTAGATTGTTTCCATATCTTAGCTATTATAAATAATGCTGTAATGAACATAATAAGGCCAATATTACTTCTAAATAGTGATTACATTTCCTTCAATTTATACCCAGAAGTGAGATTGATGAATCACATGGTAATTATATTTTAAGTTTTTTGAGGAACCTCCATATGGTTTTCTATAATGTCTGTACCAACGTACATTCCTACCAACAGCACACAAGCATTCCCTTTTCTTTTTACATCCTCACCTGCACTTAAAATCTCCAGTCTCTGGGATAATAGCCAATTTAACAGATTGAGGTGATATCTCATTGTAGTTTTAATTTGCCTTTTCCTGATCATCAGTGATGTTGAGCGCCATTCCTGTCCCTGTTGGCCATTTGTATATTCTCTTATATTTTCTTGTATATTTTCTCTATGCAGGTCCCTTGCCCATTTATAATTGGATTACTTGTTTTTGTTGTTGTTGAGTTACAGGAGTTCTTTATATAGTTTGGATATTAACCCCTTATCAGATATATATGGTTTCCAAATATTTTCTCTCATTCTATAGGTTACCTTTGTGTTTGCTGATCATTTCTTTTGCAGTGCAGAAGCTTTTAGTGTAGTGTAGTCCCAATGAATGATTTTTTCTTTTGTTGCTTGTGATTTTGGTATAATTTCAAAAAAAAAAATCATTGCCCAGTTAAATATCAAAAAGCTTGTCCCGGTTTTCTTTTAGTTCTATAGCTTCAGATATTAATTATTACTGGATCGATTTTAAGTTAATTTTTCTTAGTGGTGTTAAGTTTGGAGCCTCTTTTCAATGTTTTGCATTTGGTTATCAAAGTTTTCCAGCACCATTTACTGAAGAGACCATCTTCTCCCCATTGAGTATTATTGGCTCCCTGTCCTAAATCAGTTGACCATACATGCATGGGTTCATTTGTGGGTTCTTGATTCTTTACCATTGGTCTATGTGTTTTTATGCCAGTACCACACTGTTTTGATAACTAGAGTTTTGTAGTATCATTAGAAGTCAAGAAGTGTAATTCCTCTAGTTTTGTTCTACTTTCTCAGAATTGTTTTGGCTATTCAAGGTCTTTGGTGGTCTCACATGAATTTTAGGACTGTTATTTCTACTTCTATAAAAAAATGCCATTGTAATTTTGGTAGGGATTACACTGAACTTACATATGTCTGTAGTTAGTACAAACACTTAAAAAAAAGTCAATTCTTTTATTTCATGAATATGGAATATATTTCCATTTATTTGTGTCTTCTTCAATTTCTTTAATCAATGTTTTATGGTTTTCAGTGTATGGATCTTTCACCTCCTTGGTTAAGTTTATTCCTACATTTTTTGTTGGTTTGTTTTCTCTTTTCTTTTCTTTTCTTTTTTCTTTTCTTTTCTTTTCTTTTCTTTCTTCCTTCCTTCCTTCCCTTCTTTCTTCCTTTCTTTCTCTTTTTTTTTGTAACCACGGTGAGTGTAACTGTTTTCTTTATTCCTTTTTCAGACTGTTTGTTGTTAGTGTACAGAAACATCACTAATTTTTTTTTTCAACGTTTATTTATCTTTGGGACAGAGAGAGACAGAGCATGAAGGGGGGACGGGCAGAGAGAGAGGGAGACACAGAATCGGAAACAGGCTCCAGGCTCTGAGCCATCAGCCCAGAGCCTGACGTGGGGCTTGAACTCACGGACCGCGAGATCGTGACCTGGCTGAAGTCGGACGCTTAACCGACTGCGCCACCCAGGCGCCCCAACTAATTTTTGCATGTTAACTTTCTCTCCTCAAATTTTCTGAATTCGTTAGTCTCTAACAGATTTTACAAGTGTTGGCAGAGAAGCACCTTCATCAGTCAGCTCAGCTTGGGATACTGGACTGCAGAACTTACAGAATATGCCAATGAATCACTCCGTGAGGTTCCCCCAGTAAGCCCTGTGAAGTGAGACCCAAGTGAACCTCCCAGGAATTATCATGAAATGCTGGGAAAGCTGGGGGTCCACCTTGGGTTCTGTTTTTCCCACTGGATTAACTTTATAGGCCCAACAGGGTGCTCGTGGTTTGGTGGTGTGCCAGCCTGAAGAATGGGTGGTGCTGTTTAAGTGAAACTGCTCTTATGCTTCTAATGCGATCCTTCTTAGTCTGTGGTCTGGGGGATGCTTCAACCTCACCACTGGGCTCCGGAATAATTACAGTGGTGTCTTGACTATGGGGAGTTGCTAGTTTGTCTTCCTGTAAGGGACGTTGAAGTCAAGAAAGAACTGTGTTGCCATCTGATGTCACTCTCCAAAATGCAACTAATTTCCATGTGTTGACTTTTTATCGTTAAATTGCCAAATTTATTTATTACTTCTAATAACTTTTTGTGGAATTTTTATACTTTTCTACACATATCACCAGCAAACATTATTTTATTTCTTCCTTTCTTATGTGGATGCCATCTTTTTTTTTCTCCTGCCTAAGTGCTCTGGAAAGAACTTCTAGTACCATATTAACTAGAAGCAGTGAAAGCAGTCACTCTTGCCTTGTGCCTGATCTTAGAAAACAAGCTTTCAGCATTTCATCATTGAGTATGATGTTCACTGTCAGTTTTCCAAAAATTGATTTCACTATTTGGAGATATATTTTCCTTTTATTCCTAGTTTGTTGATTTTTTTTAAAGGGTGTTGGGTTTTGTCAAATGCTTTTTATGCATCAAGATGACATGTGTTTTTTGCCCCTTTGTTTTGTATTATGTGGCATATTACATTTGATGGATTCTCATATGGTGAACCATCCATGAATTCCAGAAATAAATCCCACTTGCTCAAGATATGTAATCCTTTTAATATGCTGAATTAAGTTTGGTAGAATTTTGTTGAGGATTTTACATCAATCTTCAACGGTTTGTAGTATTCTTTCCTTCTGGTGTCTCTATCTTTGGTATCAGGAAAATGTCCTCAAAAAATGAATAAGTATTGAAGAGTTCTTTTCTCTCCAATTTTTTTTTTTTTGAAAAGTTTAAGAAGGCTGGTGTTATTCTTCAAATGTTAGAACTCGTCACTGATTCCATTTTGATTTTATTTGTATTATTATTTACTGTTTTGAATTTCTTTTCTACTTATAGGTCTATTCAGATTTTCTACTCCTTATTGACTTAATTTTAGAATGTTTTTTTGTTATTAGATATCTGGTTATTTCATCTTTATTAACCAATTTGTTGGTGTGCAGTTCATCTTAGTACTTTCTTATAATCCTTTGTATTTCTGTAGAATCAGTAGTAATGCCCCCAATTTCATTTCTAACTTTAGTAATTTGAGTCTTCTGTTTCCTTAGTCTACCTAGTTAAAGGTTTGACAAGTATTTTGATTTTTTTCAAAGAATCGACTTTTGGTTTAATTAATTTTCTCTATTTAAATTTTTTCTATTTCATTTACCTCTGCTTTAATCTGTATTGTTTTCTTTCTACTGCATGCTTCCAGTTTAGATTGTTCTTGTTACTTATATTTTAAAGCTAGGCTGCTGATTTGAGATGTTTCTCATTTTTTAATGTAAGCATTTACAGCTATGAAATTTCCCATTATTGCTGCTTTTGCTGCATCCCATAGATCTTGGTATGCCATGTTTTTATTTTCATTCATCCCTAAATATTTTATAATCCCCCTTGTTATTTCTTCTTTGATCCACTAATTGTTTAAGAATATATATATTTTGGGGCGCCTGGGTGGCGCAGTCGGTTAAGCGTCCGACTTCAGCCAGGTCACGATCTCGCGGTCCGTGAGTTCGAGCCCCACGTCAGGCTTTGGGCTGATGGCTCAGAGCCTGGAGCCTGTTTCCGATTCTGTGTCTCCCTCTCTCTCTGCCCCTCCCCCGTTCATGCTCTGTCTCTCTCTGTCCCAAAAATAAATAAACGTTGAAAAAAAAAATTAAAAAAAAAAAAGAATATATATATTTTTTCTATTTCTACATACTTACAATTTTTGTTCGTGTTCTGTTATTGATGTCTAACTTTATCACATAATGATCAGAGAAGATCCTTTATATGATAGTATCCTTTACATTTTATGGAGAATTATTTTGTGGACCTAACATGAGCTCTAACCTGGAAGAGGTATCAATACATACTTCAGAAGACTTGTTGTTGGGTAGTGTTCTGTCTATGTCTGATGGATCGAATTGGTTTGTTGTATTGTCCAAGTCCTCTATTTGCTTCCTTATCTTCTGATTAACTGTTCTATCCATATTGAGAGTGGGATATTGAAGTCTCCAACTAATTTTGTAGAACTATTTCTGTCTTCAATTTTGTAGATTTTTGCTTCATACATTTTGGTGCCCTGTTACTAGGTGTGTAAATGCTTTAATTGTTATAGCTTCTTCCTATATTGAAATTTTTACTAATTGATGATGGCCTTCTTTGTCTTTTATAAAGTTTTTTTTTTCAATTTATAGACTCTTTGCCTGATAAAAATGTACCCCCTTTGCTCTCTTCTGGTTATTATATTCATGGAAAATCTTTTTCCAGCCTTTCACTTTCAACCTATTTGTGTTTTTGGATCTAAAGTGAGTCTCTTGTAGATCACATATGGTTAGAAATTTTTTTTTATATTCTATATATAAGTGATATCATACGGTATTTGTTTTTCTCTGTCTGGCTTATATCATTTGGCATACTTTTAAAGTCCATCCATGTTGTTCCAAATGGCAGGATTTCCTTGTCCCTCCCCCACAATGACTGTTATATTGCATAACACACACACACACACACACACACACACACACACGCACACAGAACTTCCTTATCCATTCATCCACTGATGGACACTTAGATTGTTTTCACATTTTACTTTTTATACATAATGCTACTGTGGACATGGGGGTTCAGATACCTTTTCACGTTAGTGTTTTGTCTCCTTTGGATACATTCCCAGAAGTGGAATTGCTGGCGCATAGGGTTAATTCTATTTTTAATTTTTTGAGGATCCCCCAGGTTTTCCAAAGCACCTACACCAGTCTGCATTCCCAGCAACCATGCACATGAGTTCCTTTTTCTCCATATCCTTGCCAGCTTTCATTATCTCTTGTCTTTTAGAAGACGGCCATACTAGGGCACCTGGGTGGCTCAGTCAGTTAAGCATCTGACTTCTGTTCAGGTCATGAGCTCGTGGTTTGTGGGTTCGAGCCCCATGTTGGGCTCTGTGCTGACAGCTCAGAACCTGGAGCTTGCTTCAGATCCTATGTCTCCCTCTCTCTCTGCCCCTACCCTGATTGTTCTCTCTCTCTCTCTCTCTCTCTCTCTCTCTCTCTCTCTCTCTCTCTATCAAAAATAGAAGATGGCCATGCTAACAGGTGTGAGGTGATATGTTACTACAGTTTTAATTTTCATTTCAAAGGTACCATACAAAGAGAAGGAAATTTAGATGGGGAAACATTATTGTTTAGGTCTAATTGACTCAGGATGTGTTCTCTGGATTTCTAGGAGAAACAACCTATATCACCCATCTGTTCCCCCCTGCTTTAATCCTAATCCAGCAACAAGTCACAAGCCAATCAGATGGATAACATAAACTGGCAGGACGATGGCGAGCCACACTTCTTCTTCGTATTAATTTAGCAGAAGGCAGCTTTAAGGATTTGCTCAAGCATTAGGCTGCATGAGAAGTCTATTAATCTGTCATCTCTTTACATCTCTGAGAATCTCAAGGCTTTTAAAATGAAAATCATATGACTTTGTAAACAGTACAGGTTCCTTCAGTTGTGTGAACGGCTGAGAATCACTGACGAATGAGCAAATCACTCCTTGCAAAATTTGCAAGCTGCTTTTGACCAGCTCCAACCTAACCCCACGGTTTCATGGTTTCATGCTTACACTTATGCACAGGACATGGCACAACCCACCCCCCCCCGCCCAAGTGTACCCCATATTCAGGTGTGGGTTTTTTTCCTCCTAGAAATAATTCTTTCCATCTCGCTCACTGTAAAAATTGATATGCACATGGTTTTTGGTTTAAACAGTCTTTTAATCTCCACTAAGCATTTTTTGTTAGTTTTGTTTTTCTCTGTCTCCCCATGTAAGCAAAGTAATTTTATTGCTTGTGAGAAAGCAATGATTATTTTATCTAAGACTTAAATAAATCACTCAGCAGTAGGCCGACTGCTTCTGCAGAGTGAAAGTGGAATCTGCAATAGTTTTACTAAAACACATTTATCCAAGATCCAGCTTCGTCTAAGACAAACAGACACAACTAAGTATGTGAATGTAATACCACTGTCCCTTAATACAAAGGAGCGAGCAGAGAAGTTTTTTGTTATAAATGCCACAACAATAATGTCCAAGTATAGAGTGATTAATTGTTATGCAGTATTGTAACATTTATGTCACTAGTCACGTTACTTAGGATACGTTCCCTTAAGGTCACAGAAATGAGAATGATGATGTTTGGCGTTCAGTCATCTGTATTCCAGGGGCTCATTCAAATTCTGCGCCTTCCTGTCCTTAGTGGTCTCCTCTGCAGGGACGGCATGGTGGGCGGATGGGAGAAACACAGATTTGTAACCTGCTGGCTCAAGACACTGTTATGGGGGAGGGAGGGACGTAACCACTAACGCTGAGCAACTCTCCTTCTGGAAGTACTTCCAAAGACATCATCACCAAAACCCTTTCCTCTCCTCCCTTCTGGTTATTTTGAGGTCAAGCATCCGTATACATGTAGCACATATCAGCCAGAAATTCTTTGGGTAATAAATGTCATGCTCAGTCCTTATGTAAACTCCACACACCAGCTACTAAACTACACATGGAAATCATCTGTGCTGCCCAGAGCTTGCAGGTGGGTTTGCTTTTCGTTTCCTGGTGTAGGATGATGACCCAGGGACCCCAGGCTGGGCTTCTCCAGGTGCTCCCCTCCCCCCTTTATGCGCCCTTGCACTCACAGCACAGCCACGCGCCTTGGAAATCGAGGGCACCTCTGTTATCTCCTTGTGACAAAACTTCAGTTCCTACAACTGATGGCTCTCCCCCCTTAATCATTTCCAACTTCGCCACTTGGTTGCAGACACCACAGAGTCTCCCGTACCCCTGATTCTCCTTCTCCATGGCTCCTTGGCAGTCAAATGGCTCCTTCCCTAGACCTCTCCTGTAATCTCCACACCAGGACCAGGCCTCATACTTTCTTCTCAGCTAAGATGGTCCACAAGAGGACCCAGCTTGCAGGTTTTATAACAGAGCCTGGCTGCCGCTTGTCCCTGGTTGCACGCTAGGGAATTTCTTCTTACTGGTGTTCAAATACCTACTAAGTGCAATAGTGTGGGGAAGCTTTTCTGGAGGGCTCGATTTGAAGATCCCTTTGAAAGTGTGGGGCAGGCTGGGTTGGTTCTTATGTTTGTTGTATTTACATATAGTCTACTCACATGGTCTTATGAAGTTATAAATGAAAGTGTCTGGGAGAGCATTGACAATTCTTCTTTATTAAAGTAGATAAAAACCTCTGATTCTTGGATTAAGGCAGGGAAAACCCCAGGTTTATTTACTTGAAGGCTTTCATTTTCCTCTGAATATTCTGATTACAAATACTTGTCAGAGGTAGATGGAGTTCAGGTCGCCTCAGTGGAGAATGTGGGAGGATGAATTCATTGCCAGGCACTCGGTGAAGGCAGCATGGGGATACGGCCACCAGGAGAGTCCCCAGAGCAGTGACAATTGAAGGCTTCCCGAGGAATCATGAGAGGGAATCAGACAAAATGTGTGGGCTCAAATGAGGATCCCAGAAAGAACTGTTAGTTGATATCGTAAGAGAGTGTAATTTAATAGAGAATTAAATAAAAAATATAAACAGTAATGAACATCAACAGTGACCAACTTAGATGTGTATGTATGTTTGTGAGTTTGAGGAAACCATAAATGTGTAAGTAAAAAGCATACTTAAAACAACAACATAAATTATACCTGATTACATCCAATGCTTTCTGAAGTCCGAGACTATCTAACGTTTAAGTACAAAAGACAGGCTCTGATCAATCGATATAATTTCAGACTTCAGATGTTTTTCAGCTTCTTTTCTTTTTTCTTTTTTTATTATTTATTTTATGGATAAACTGAAGTGTAGTTGATTTGAGGTAGTAAAATATAGAGTTGGGGTGCGTTCTAGAGTAGAGCAAGGTTGTATAGAACAATAGGAACGCAGTATTAATCATCACATGTATCAAGAACCAAAACGGGACATCCTATTTTGATCCAGAAACAAGATTCAGATGATTTTGCAAATTAAAGATTTCTAAGGGCAGAGAAGACGTTCTGTCTGCACATATGTACTCATAGGTCCATAGTCTGTCCGGTATTCAGTAAAGACCATTAAATAAGTTGAGTCAGTAAATGAGGAAAGGAGACACTCATGCTGTGGGTCAGGGAGGTTTTCCCTCTTCTTATCATTCTCCTTGTCACCTGCCCCTGTTCCTTCTCAGCCCCCAGTGACAAACCTCTCCTCCTGCAACCGCCTCATCCCGCATCCCCCCACAGACCCATCTCTGCCTTGCCAGGGAGTCAGAACCTACGAGTGCACTCATAGCGAGGGCAGCGTAGCCTCAAGAGCCTTGGAAATGAGAGACTGGAAGGCCCAGACACACGGCCGTGGATCTTGACCTGAAGGCAGGGGTGCACATTCAGGAGGCCAGTCAGGAAGGGGACAGACGCAACATCACCAGGAGGAGAATTTGCTGCCTGTGAGCAGGACAACAGATAGCGCTGGGCTGGATGTGCCCACAACCCCACGTAAGCGGACGGATGGCTCGTGGGAAGGCCACAACCATGATCTGTGGTAGTTTGCAGAGAAGGAATTCCTTTCACAGGGGACTGCCTTGGGAGGAGAGGGATGTATTTCTTCCTGTGCAGATAAAATGTATGCGCGAGGGCAGAAACCAGCAGGAAATCTTTTCCTGTGGATGCCTGTCTCCATACAGCTGAAGAGGGACCTTGCTCTAGGTACCAGTGGCGCCTTCTTTCCAATTTTTCCACCCAAGTTCAGCTTCTTCATCAATTTTCCTGTCACTCCTACACCTGTAGTGTTTGTTTTAGGGCAGGAGAGGGTATTGCAGACTGGAAAACCCAGAACTGGTCAACTAAGTGCCTACTGTCAGTACAGAGAGCTGTTGGTAGAAATTTTAACTACAAGCCACATCTTCCGAATCTCATTCCAGTTCTCCTTCCAGGAGATCAGTTACCTGGTTTCTTCCCCCTTCTTTTGAGGATACAGTGTGTGGGGTGGGGAAATGTGTATGTATGTTAATAAGGATCAGTTACCAGAAAGAGAGAATTACAAGGCAAAGTACAGAACAGTTTCTCAGACGTGTCCCGAAGGTTAATAAAACCGCCACATTTGTTCAAAGGAACGTGAATTCACTCTTTTTAAAATTTTTTTAACATTTATTCATTTTTGAGAGACAGCAACAGACAGAGCGTGAGTAGGAGAGGGACAGAGAGAGAAGGTGACAGAATGTGAAGCAGGCTTCAGGCTGTGAGCTGTCAGCACAGAGCCCAACATGGGGCTCGAACCCACGAACAGTGAAATCAAGACCTGAGCCGAAGTCGGAAGCTTAACCAACTGGGCCATGCAGGCGCCCCATGAATTCACTCTTAACAATGTATTTGCATCTGTCAGTCTCCTTGGAGCAGTGCTACCCAGCAGAAATGCAATGAAAGCCACAATTATAAGCCACACATGGAATTTTAAATATTCTACTACTGACATTTAAAAGGCAGAAATAAGTAAAATAAACTTATACGTATTTTATGTAACTCAATATACCCAAAATACTATTTTCTCCTATATTCTAACAAAAATTATGTTGACATTTTTTTCACAGAAAGTCTTTGTTTTATAAGTTTATTTATTTATTTTGAGAGCAAGGAAGCAGTGGGAAGGCAGAGAGAGAGGGAGAGAGACAATCTCAAGCAGGCTTCACGTTGTCAATGCAGAGTCCGATGCAGGGCTCGAACTCATAAACCGTAAGATCATGACCTGAGCCGAAACCAAAAGTCAGGCACACTTCACCAACTGAGCCACCCAGGTGCCCCTCACGGAAAATCCTTAAAGCCGCTGTTTATTCTACATTTACAACTTGTCTGCATTCAGACCATTCACATGTCAAATGCCCAATAGCCACACACGCTTAGCAAATACCAAGCGTTGGGCAGCACAGCCTTCCAGAATATAATTGCTTAGCATAACTGGTATTCAGTCACAGAAATCACAGCCATTGTCCGTTTACTGGCTGTTACTTTGGTATGAGATTTCAACCGTGTCCCAGCAGTGACTGTCAACAATTAAAACTGTGAGCTTCTGGGGCGCCTGGGTGGCTCAGCCAATTGAGCATCTGACTTCGGCCCAGGTCGTGATCTCAGGGTTCATGAGTTCGAGCCCTGTGTCGGGCTCTGGGCTGACAGCTCGGAGCCTGGAGCCTGCTTCCGATCCAGTGTCTCCCTCTCTGTCTGTCCCTCCCCAGCTCACACTTGTTCTCTTTGTCAAATATAAATAAAAACTTAAAAAAATAAAAATAAATAAAACTGTCAGCTTCGGGATTAACACCTCTGCAAGTCTTCAAAAATAGTTTTCCTTTTGTAACGTCAACTCACAGACCCATTTGTCATATGGTTTCATCAGATGCAAGAGGTTTTAGTCAAAACATTACTTAAAATATTCTTTAAAATTAACTTCTATTAAAGTAGGGCCGAAAACAGGCAGGTTATCCTTAAAAGAGTCACATAGCAACCTACATTTTTCTGTAAGTTAACTTGCATGCAGAATGTATTCCCATTTCTGAGGCCGTTAAAATAACTGGATGGTGTTCTGTCTGAAATGGTGAGCAATTTAAAGTGACAATCGGTTGTTCCCAACCAGGCCCGACATCTACAGTGCTTCCAGAAATTCAAATCTTTCCAACTGATTACAGATTCCTTCCCCTACTTCAGTATTATTGACTTCTGTGTAAGTGTTCCATTTTACAGGTTGATTAACCAAAAGAAGAATGAATAAAAAGCCAGGCTGTGGTACTACCGGCCTGGGATGACTGACAGAGGATAGGAAAATTCACAACAGTAGCAGAGGTTGTACTTCCCACATGGTGCCCTGGCCTCAGTGCTGCTGCGTACCTGCTCGTACTTGGCTGGCCAAGTGAAAACATTGGATGGTAAATCTTAACGGCCAAAGTTCAGAAAAGAATCACTTAGTGAAGAAATAGGGGGGTTCTATCTTCAGAGAATAAAGTCCTAGTGATGAGACATGACCATGAAATCAATCAGAAAACCATTTTTTTTGTTTTGAAAATCAGAGAAAATGGGAATAATCTCCAGGTCTCCCTGGCTGAAGGAAAAGGAGAAAGGGAGGCAGTGCCTGACTGTGGAAATAGCCACAGAGACTCCCCGTGTCACTACATGATCAAAGTGGGTCCGATGCTGGTGATGTGCCCCGGAAAGTCTGGATGCAAGCCTCCCCCCCGCCACAGGGGACCTCAAACAGCCCTGCCTGCAGTCTGCTCTCTTTCCGTGGCCCATCTCCATGCTCTGCCTTTTAAAATTATTACATTGCTCCTGTATGAATCTAGGAGGATTCGATTTGCCTGTATTAAACCCAAGTTGTTTTAGGGGAGCTGCCAAGGGCTACCATTCATTCTTCGCTTAGGATTTCTATGTGGAAACCGTAAAGCCTGTACAGCAGAGTAGGCAAATATTTCATACCTTGAGGAAGGTTCCCAGTTGGTTTAGCCCAAGGAGACAGACCCTAGTAGGCAAATGGGTGAAGGTGGTCAAAAAGAAAAACAAAACAAAGAATTGGGTTTAAAATGATCTTCAATAAAGTAGGAGTCCCTATTTTTTCTTTAAAGAGAAAAAGCCTTTGAGGAGAGGAGTCAAATCTCCTAGCAGATATTCTGATTCATTTTATCTGATTAGCACTTATATTTATGCCAGGAATTTCTGATACAGATTGAATGCTGGAGGAGAGAAAAAGGAAGGAATCAGGGAGATTTGTAGGAGAATGGAAAAGCTAACCACGACCTGGAGTTATGGCCGGAGAGTCTGTGGGCTGGCCTCTGTCCTCCCCCTCCTCTTCCCCCATCATGAGCTTACTGTGATACGTAAGCATCTGTTATACAGGGAAACATTTTGAAAGTATATCAAGACCGTGTTTCAGCTTCATGACACAAGGAGTTTAAGTCTATTTTGATATTTTCTGAAAATACTCCTTTTGAAGGAGCCATTTTAAAATACCATCACATTTGCAAAAAGCCACACTCCAATTTAACTGCAAAAGAACACCTTTTCTTTACTGAGCCAACTGCCAAAACATTTGAAAATGTTCTCAATTTAAAAGGCAAGCCTATTTCTCCCCACAGAAGAATCTGGAGCACAGACAGAAGTTTCCAATAATATTCTTCCAAATGGCGTGGAAGCGCCTTTCTAATGCCAGTGACAGGGCAGGGGTCTGAGTCCCGAGTCCCGACGCGGGGACACTGGGAATCAGCACTTGCAGAAGGGGCTGTTGAGCGACAGACCCGGGTGTAAATTCCAGTTTGTCAGGATGGAACTGGTTGGCCTTCCATGGGTTAACTTTTCTAAGTCTCCAGTTTCCATAACCGCAACCTGGGGACCACGATCACCACTGCGGAAGGCTGCTGGGAGGAGTACAGAAGAAAGCACAGGTTCCTGGTGATCACCACCTTGCCTGGCACAGAGGACATGGTCCATAGAACAAGTGGATTTAAAACACGTCTGTTCTCCACATGGACAAAGCACAGCATCATAGCACATCACTCCCCAGCTTAAAATCCTAAAGTCAGCTCCTTGAAATCTAAACAAGTATCGGCATCCTTACCATGAGTGAGGCTCCTTTTCACAGATCTGCCTTCTCAACCTTTTCTGCTTCATCCATCCACGTGGACCTTCTCTCGGGCACATGGTGTGGACCCGACCTGCTCCTGGGAAGAAACAGACAGTCAGCACAGGAGTAAATGAACCCCTCAGGCTCTTCAAATCAAGTATGTAATGAGTGAGGACACTAAGGCCTAGTAAGTAGTCCTCACCGGCCCAGGGGAAGTAACAGACTGAGGCTGTGAGCCTCTCTCCAAGGGCCCAGCGGTCGTTGGACACAGAGGTGGGTCTACCACAAGGCCAGTGAGCCTGTGGGCTTCAGGAAGGACCACAGCAACAGAATCATAGACCCTAATGGCTTTTCACCAATCAGATAATTTAACTGAAGTTGGTCAAGACCGCCGTCTCTTTCAACTCTGATTTCCCTTCATTACACTTTCAGCTACAGCCTCACAATTCATTAATAATAATACCATGTAAGGGGCGCCTGGGCGGCTCGGTTGAGCGTGGGACTCTTTCTTGGTCTAACCTCGGGTCATCATCTCATGGTTCCCGGGATCGAGCCGAGCACTGCTCTCTGTGCTGACACTGCAGAGCCTGCTTGGGATTCTCTCTCCTCTCCCCTGCTCACACTCCGTCTCCCTCTCAAAATAAATAAGCTTTAAAATAATAATAATAATAATAGTACCATAACAATTTTAGAATGACTGTCAAATTTAGGGAAACTGCCACATAGTTTCTTCCTGCATCAGCTGTACAGCATGGGGGCACTGGGTTGTTTCTGTGCAGTAACTCGTCTCACACACACTCAGAGGTGAGATTGCTGGAAGCCGTTCCCACGCCGTGATGACGTAATCCAAGTAAAAGCAGAAGCGACTGCACACCACACAATGCATCCTCCTAACCCCAAGCTAAACACACCCTCCGATTTCCCTCATCTAGATTCTAAAGCCCCCAACAGCCATCAGAATACCACCTGACATGGGGTCAAATGAGACAGGAGAAGACGGAGTAGAGACAGTGGTCGGAATGGATTACGCTTAAAATATCTTAATTGTGCAGAATTAAAAAAGAAAACATGTTAACATATTGCTAGGACCCCGTCCAAGTTTCTACAAGGGCTTCTGCCCCTCTTATCTCTATAATTAGTAATGAAAGCAAATTTCAATCAACCATGCTAAAACTGAAGAGGAATTCACTTTCCATTTTCTCTAGAGAAAGTGGTATCACAAAACAGTTACACTGGGAAAAAGTCATCGAAGCGAATGCAGCCAAAAGTGTAGGATTAAAAGTATTGTAAAGGTGTCCTAGGCAGTTAAATAAGAAAAATATTATTACTATTTCCCGGATTTGTTTACATTTAGAAGCTTATTACGATTTTAAAAATTTATAACTTGTAATTTATTTTTGTTCCCAGTAAATATTCGCTCTCATCCCTAATTCTGCGTGTGTAATGTTGAGCTCTATGAATTTCAGGTCCCACTCTACCTGGATTCATCCTGCTGGCCCAGTCCACCACCGTTATTATTCACCTGCAGTTCAAGGTCACTCGATACCCATAGCTGCAGCGTCTGCAGATTGTCCTTACCTTCCCCCCCCCCCCCCCACGTTTTGGCTTATGCTAGAGCAAAAGTATTCCTAGAGGGAGGGTATGTCTATGTGTGCCCCTAAGCTTCTTGTGAATGGGTGAAAATGGAAGGATCGCCTGTTGGCCATCAATCGGAGGTGGGTACCAAAAACACATCCTGCTTGTATATACTGCATCATTCTGAAACTTTGTATTATCCACTTCAGAAATTTAGTTCTGTGTATACATTTCTGGGTAACTGGTTTGGCTTCCTCAGAGCCAAGTAGGTAAGCATGAAGGGAAACTTGAATTAAACATGATAACTCTTCTCAAGTTCCCCAGAGTGAGAGGGAACATTCTCCTTCCTGCCTTGAGGAAGCTATATATATAGCTTCATATATATATATATAACCTGTTACACCCCTGCTGCGGAATTTCTGTACTAGTGTTCAGAATTCTTCCTGAAGATGGTTTAAGTCACTAGGAGTTACGGTGGTTAATACTCTGCACATGATGATCTCTTTAAAATCACACTCTCTATATAAATGTTTAAGTCACTAGGAGTTATGGTGGTTAATATTCTGCACATGATGATCTCTTTAAAATCATAGGCTATATATAAATGCTTAATATTCCAAACAAAATAATATAACCTTTACCTATACTAATTCTGAAGGTAGCAATAACTGTTTTAAGGTTTTCTACTGGAAAATACCGTGTGTTTTTTAATAGGAAAAGCTTCAAAATATGCTGAAAACCTATCTAGAGATATATTTAATAAACTTTTATTATGCAAGTGTCCCTTGAACATCTTCTTCATAATAATACTGTCTTGATTTATGTAGTGAATTCCTTTTCAAGATCGCAGACATAAGACCGTAATAGAAATATCAGAGCAATGTGTACTTAAAGTCTGAAATCAAACAAGATCCCATTAGCTCCATTATCACCATATTTGACAGAAGAAAGGATGGATGAATCCCATACGTTCCGTCAACTATTTCACAAATTGCTTTGGCCAGTAATGTGACATGTGTCCAAATTCTAAATTGTTATAATTGTGAGTAATTTACCAGGATATGTATGTATTTAACTTTGGCATCCTAATAAAATGTGTTAATATGGTTTGTGCATCATTTGTCCCAGAGATGGGCCTTAATGGAAAACAGAACCCAAGATCCTCAATGGGGAGGGAAGACATACTCTTTGCTTGAATACAGTGAGGGAAAATACACACACACACACACACACACACACACACACACACACACACACAGAGGAATTCTAGCTTTGGAGGTAGTGACCCTTTTAGGCTGTGATTTTGTGTGTTGACACAGTGCCCCTAAGTATGTTTAGTAGACTAGCAGAATCTCACATTTGGTGGGTTCTCAACAATCCTTTATAGAATAAATAGATGAAGGAAATCAAAATTGAAGAACTTAAACAGAACACAACCCACAAAACTCTGTCTATCCCACAAGGACGCCTTTTTCTTTCAAACAAGGATCCATTCATCCGTTCCTTTTTTGAAAGTAATAAACAGTTATGTATCTTCCTAAATATACTGTTACAGAGCTCATGTATTTCGATTACAATCATCAGAACACCACTGAAGGCATTACCAAATCCTTTGGAAAACACCAGCTGTTCTCTGTCAATGAAGTTCCCTTGACCCACCAGTCTAATAACTAACGCGAAAAGATCTCCAAGCATTCGTCTTTATTGCCACTCAGCTGCTGACCGTTAGCATGCCAGAACCAGATGTGGGGCTGGCACGTACCTTTGGGAAACAGAGCCTAAAGTCTGTGCACCTTGAATGTGACAGTGCCCGTCCTCACAAAATCTCACCCTGAAGACTCGTCCCTGCCTAGATTCACCTTTCCACCGTTTTCCCACTGAGAGCATACAGATACCCTGTTAGCTTTCCACTGCTAGTGATAATACGGATGTTTGATATAGCATCAGAATTCACCTGCCCCAGAAAGAAGGCACAGCGATCGACACGTGTGATGCGAGAACCCGTGGTGGCAACACTTTGGCTTTGTGTCGTAGAGCAGCATTTGAGGACCCACGCGCCTCCTCTCCACGGTTTCATCACAGAATTCTTTTACTTCCTCAAGTACTTGATTTTCTGAATAGAATAAATATAAATACATACCATAATTCCATATTTAAGCAGTGAAAATAACTAAAGAGGGGAAAACAAATACAGTGAAGGCCCTCTCTCCCAGCCTCCCTCTCCCTCTAATACACCAACTTCTGCTTCCCTGAACAGGGCACCCACTTCTGTATGTATCTTCTCTTTTTCTACAGCGATAGAAAGAGACTATAAATATTATTCAGCACATTGCTTGCTAATAATAAATCCTGGGGTTCTTTCTACATAAAAATATAAACAGCATCTCAATCCATTAGCTCCAAGCTTTAATTAGCTTTTAATTCCCCTAGCTTGAGAGCAATAATGTACTACACTGTACAGCATATTTCATGATTTACTGAATCAAACCCCTACTGACGGATATTGAAGTCTTTTTTCCCCATAGTTTGTTTATATCGGTTCATAGTGTCCTATTCAGTATTTTTAAATCTGCTAATTTCTGAAAGCCACTTTTTACAATAATGTTTGGGCCAAAACTCACTTGGTCACAAAACTGAATCTTTCCTGATAAGAGGCACTATTTGTGTCTCTGTGCTCCCAAGAGTCACATGGGCCTCTGTCTGCTGACATTTGTGAAGAACGTATTATTAGCTCTTCCATATTGAGCCATATTATTGGTCAATTGTTATTCTTTAACGTTTTCTTACGTTTGCCTTAGTTTTAATTAAACTGTGAAAATGCTTTTAGAATTAAGTCTACAACGCATTTGGAGACAGTTAAAATCAGAAAATAACAAGTGCTACATTAATCAGCATGGTTCGTTTTTACTCCGGGACAATGATGAGCAAGAACTAAGGAACCAGAAAAAGGAATTGCTCGGGGTAAAAAATGACCCTGTGCTGATCATATGGATGCAAGAGTGACAGGTGAATGTAGGCCAGCAACTGGTTTGTTGCTCATGAAGCCAGCTAGAAGTTCATGATGACATGAACGACGACAGTGAGTGTGGACCATTATGAGGCTGGACTCTCAAGTATGAAGAAGCACAAGTACCACGGTGAAATTAATCTGAGAATCTATAACGAAAAGGCTTCTTGGCAAATTTCTTAAAATAACGCTTAAGAAAAATGCCGTCTTAAACAAACAAACAAAAAACCTACAATGTTATTATTCATGGATGAGTATATTTTTGCCCGAGTAGGACATCTGTCATATGCCCCTTCTATTTTAGGATGGGCAAATGTAACTGTATTTGAAAGTATAAGGCTGCTGTAATGACCACAAGTTGAAGAATCCAAGATTTCTCAAAAGCATTTTGTTTGTAGGACACCAATTATACTGTTGCTAATGTTTGGAATTATGTCGATAAACCTACATTAACAAATGCTTGGCACAGCCAACAGGCTAGCAGTGACATTTGGAAAACTCTGCTGGTATAGAGTTTAAATGATCCTTTTACGTAATGATAGATGATATCCACCTCATCAATGAAATACAAGTAATTCAGCCAAGAGTATAGAAAAGTTAAAGTTCCACATATGAGGGAAAACATATGATATCTGTCTTTCTCTGATTGACTTATATCATTTAGCATAGTAAAGAAACTTAACAAAAGACCATGAGGGAATGTATGCCAGCATACATTGGGGGAGGGCAAGGGGGAAAAATAGTTACAAACAGAGAGGGAGGGAAGCAAACCATAGGAGACTCTTAAATACAGAGAACAAACTGAGGGTTATTGCGGGGAGTGGGAGAGAGGGGAAAATGGGTGATGGGCATTGGGGAGGGCACTTGTTGGGATGAGCACTGGGTGTTGTAAGTAAGCGATGAATCATGGGAATCTACCCCCAAAACCAAGAGCACACTGTATACTGTATGTTAGCTAATTTGACAATAAATTATATTTTTTAAAAAAAGAAAAGTTAGGGGCGCCTGGGTGGCGCAGTCGGTTAAGCGTCCGACTTCAGCCAGGTCACGATCTCGCGGTCTGTGAGTTCGAGCCCCGCGTCAGGCTCTGGGCTGATGGCTCGGAGCCTGGAGCCTGTTTCCTATTCTGTGTCTCCCTCTCTCTCTGCCCCTCCCCCGTTCATGCTCTGTCTCTCTCTGTCCCAAAAATAAATAAACGTTGAAAAAAAAAAAATTAAAAA
The DNA here is from genome assembly GCF_018350155.1 of Leopardus geoffroyi. NCBI lineage: Eukaryota > Metazoa > Chordata > Mammalia > Carnivora > Felidae > Leopardus > Leopardus geoffroyi. Next base: position 2,855,235 of record NC_059329.1, on the reverse strand, counting down.
AAAAAAAAAAAGAAAAGTTAGATAAAAAGCATTTGCTGTGTATTACCTGAATGTTGGGAAATTGTGTAAATGTTCAAATTTTTCATTAGAAGATGGAAAGACAATGGTTGACCACTTAACTGTTGTACTTACACAATTTTCACTTACCAGTGAGCAAGTCATTACTATAGTTTACATAATTAAACAGAACTTCTTAGATGGAAATCCATGATAATGAGATGGCAGACATCAGAAGCTTTCCACCAGGCCATCCGTAATGAGGTTTGATAAGCCCTGGGGGGGTTTTGCTCCTGGCCCATCCTCAGACATCTGACTCGGATCTACTTACAAAGGTCATGTTGCTGTGTTCACTTTTCCAAGACACGCTGATGTAGCAAATAAATACTCAGTATGCGTACAAGTGCAGGCAGAATGAAGATCTGTTGGATAATGTTCACGGAAAGATTCAGCACACCGTGTTCAGAGCCTGTATCTATGTTTTCAAAAGGTGAATCCTACCATCAGTGGCATCCGTATCCCCTGATACCTGGATAAAAATGTGAAGTACAGGGTCCTACCCCCAGATGTACTGAATCATGTAAGCTAAAGTTGGGACCCAGCAATCCGTCTTTCCATAAGTCTTTGGTTGAACCTTATGCAATCTCTCATTTGAGAATATTCAAAAGCTATAAAAAAAAGACTCCTTTCAAAAAAACCACCATAAAGGGGACCCCTATGGGGCTCAGTGGGTTGAGTGTCCGACTTCAGGTCATGATCTCACGGTTCCTGGTTTCAAGACCCATGTGGGGCTTTGCACTGACAGTTCAGAGCCTTCTTCAGATTTTCTGTTTCCCTGTCTGCCCATACTCAGCTTGGACTCTCTCTCTCAAAATTAAATAAACATTAAAAAATTAAACCTGCATTCCATACGCACTTATTCCAAAGGTTTTTGATAAGGTATTGGGCACCTGTTCCAGTAACCGCACTCAACAACCTCGTCACAAATATGGTAGTACGCTTTTGGGAATTCCTAGACGTGGAATTGCTGGTGCAAAGAGTATGTGCCCTTGTGATTTGAAAAGATAAAGCCCAAATTCCCTACGCAGCAATGATATCTACTTACTTTCTCACTGTAATATGACAATGTAAGTGAGTGCCTACTTTCCCATATCTCAGTGACAATCTAATATTAAGCTGCACAGCGTGTTTCCATCTGATAGGTGATAAGTTGCATCTTACTGGTTTAATTTGCATGTTTCTTATCATGACTAGAGCTGATCGCTTTTGCACTCAGCACTCCTGGGTTGGGATCAAACTGTTCATGGACGTTGCCCATCTTTCTGCCGGGTGTGTACCAGAACTACTACAATCATATACTTAAAAGATCACCATTTGTCCTGGTAAATGTACATGTCGATTGTCTCAGCTGCCTTGATTGTGTTGGTATATGAGTTGTTGTTTTGGTTTTTATGTTGTTAAATTGTCCAGGTTTACCTGTGTCTTTATGTTTCTTCTATGTTACAGCTAGAAAGGCCTGCATAATTCAGAGATTAAATACGCTTCCCCTTGTTTTCTATAGCTTTTACGATTTCATGTTTTCATGTAAATATTTCACCAGTTTTGACTATTTCCTAGTATATACTATGAGGAATAAACCAAACTTCATTATCTTTTCCAGACAGCAAATTGTTTTCACACATCATTTGCTGAAAGGTCTGTCTTCAGCAGATGAGAAATGTCATCTGGAACACATAAGAAAGTTAGTTTCTTGGTTTTCTGCAGAAATGTGTTTGTACTTCTGTGCTTTTGGTTCTGATCTACCAGCTTGGGTAAATCTGCGGCAGTGGCCTGTTACGTCTCGAGCTGCATAGTAAGCATATCTTAACATTTTCTGGGAACTATTCCTCTCCTGTCGCTCCTCCAGCATCGGCCTTTTTCAGAGATGTCCACTCTTCTGTTTTACTTGGATATCATTGTAGCATTAATTTTACATTTACTTTATCTAGTTAAATAAAACTGGTTGACAATTTGTTGGGGCTGATGCAAATGTAATTAGCTGAGGGCAGAATACATATCACAGTGTGTCTTCCTATCTAAGAAATTAGGCTTTATATATTTTTTCATCTATTTACATCCAATAACTCCCACTGTGTGATACTGAAAGAGTTCTAATCTTGAACCATCTTTGATTCTTTGGAAGAAACTCCATTTGATATGTATTTTATTATTTTAAATATGCTCTGGGCTTTAATGCTAGATACTTTAGGACCTGGCTTTGACATTCATAAGAGAAATGGACATTCTTTCTTGTAAAATCTCTCTAGGGGTTTACTATGAGTGTAATGTTACCTTAAGAGAATAATTTAAAATTGATCCTACGGTATGAATTACCTGCCCTTTAAATGTGTGGCAAAATTCTTTGCTTCCCTGACTAGATTTTTACCATCATTTTATAAGGTAATCATTATCATGTATTCGTTTTTATATTTTGGAACTGTAAATGAAATCAAATAGTGTTATCTCTCTTGCGTTTGGTTTCTTTTACCCAACATAATATCTGAAAAATGTGTCCATGTTTGTGCATTAATCAGTTTATTCTCTTATATTACCATATAATTTCTCATTAAATGAATATGGCACATCACTATTGATGGACATTTCCAAAGTGGACTATTACCTTAGACTGTTGTTTCCAAAATAGGCTATTACAAATACTACTACTATGAGTGCTCCTTTTACTATATAACTCTGCATCTCTCTCTCTCTCTCTCTCTCTCTCTCTCTCTCTGTCTCTGTATCCATCCATCCATCCACCAATCCATCCTTCTATTGAATCAATCATTTTTGCTGGGTCTATATTCAGATGTGGAATAGCTGAATCATGATAAAGCTGATACACGTTCTTAGACGCTGGTCAAACAGTATTCAAAAGTCCCTATGTCATTTTCATCTTGGAAAAGCAGAGCACGAGGATTCTGGTTTCTTTACATTCTGCTAATTTTCACACTGTCTTTTTTTAGTTTTAATCACTTGGGTTTTCAGTGGTATCATATTATGATTTTAATCAATGTTCACCAACTACCAAAAACATGGAGAATGTCTTTGTGTACTTATTGGCCACGTAGGAATCCCGCTTTGTAGTGTGCCTGTTCTAGGGTCATGTTCATTTGTATTGGGTTTTCTGTAATTTCCTTACTGATCTTTAGAAGCTCTTCCTAGATGCAGGATGCAAGCTGTCAGTTACATTTGTGAGAACGATCTTGTCCACTCTGTGGATTGCCTTTTCACTCTTATTCTGAATTTACAAAATTACAAATTTTTCGTCCCATTTATCCAACTACATTTATACAGACTGCGTTACTTACTTTCTTTGCAAAAAGGTCCCTACCTGCCTCAGGCCCATGTCAGTAGTCTCTTATCATTTTCTAAAAGCTTCACTCTTCCATTTTGCATTAATACCTATAAACTCTTCAGAAATAACTTTTGGAAACAGTAAGATATAGAAATCTCATATTTTTAAAACTATGGATGTCCAATTAACCTAGCAATTTAATACACAGATGTCCTTCACACCTGTTTTCTTCATTTCACTTTTGTCGTAAGTACACCTTTAAGATTGAGTCTATTTCTGCATTAATACATGCTCGTCCGCTGTTGACTCATCTGGCCTATGGCAGCTAATGCTGTCGCTCTATCATTATAAACTTAAAAATCAGCTCTGGCCAAACACAGGAATAGAGCTGATAGAATGTTGACTTGCACTGCATTAAAACTGCAAGTCAGTTTTAGAAGAATGTGCCTGTTTATAATATGGATTAGTTCAAGTATTTTATTTGGACACGACTAATTACTAAGGTCCTCTCTAAATGTTCTTAAAAATATTTTATAGTTTTCTGTCTAGAGATCTTCAAATTAAATTAAATTTATTATTTGGTATCTTAGGTCATTTATTCTCTTAGAGATGAGATATCTTATTGTTCAATTTCATTTTTTTCTTACATTATAATTTGTATGTATTGAAACTGTATGCAGCAGGTGTCCAAATCAAATTATTATTTCTGTTACTGATCTACAGATTCTTCAGATCTATGTTGCTACAAATATAACAACATCATTATAATAACTGGATATGTTTTTCCTTCCCAGTTATTATAATGAATAGTACTATGACTACCTATAAATTAGATACATTATTTAAATGCTTCATGCAAAGCAAACTCTAGCCCCAGACGGTTTTAATAGTGATTAGCACCATATATAATTATCTCAGAAATCAGGAAAAGATAACACTCTTCTCAATCTGTTGTAGAAGAATAGCCTAACTCTGATAACAAAACCTAACCAGAAAATCACAATTAAAAAAAAAAAAAAGTCATAGGCCAAGCTCATGAACATAGATGCAAGAATCTTGCACAAAATATGAGCAAAGTGAACCAAGATAGACAGAAAAAGAATTATTTCATACTGCTAGGTTGGGGTTATTCAAGGAATATGAAGGAATTATTACCATGTTTTAATTAACCAATATATTCAGCACTGTACTAGATATTTTAGTCAATGCAATAAAGAGGCAAAAAAAAAATGATATAAATATTTTCACATATATATTCCACTTAAATATTTTATGTTGACGTCTTATAAGATTGGGGCACTTTTGACATAAAACAAATGGTGAATATGTGTACAAGGAATACTACTCATAATCTCACCTAAAAATATTTATTGAAAACCCGAAATGTGCAAAATACGCTGTCGTAGCTGTGGTGGACAATACAAGGATGCGGTAGAGTTAACTCCTATCTCAAAGTTGTAGGGATAACAAAGAATTATTTTAAAACACAACACGGTGCACAGTACATCTTGCCTCTTTCCTAGCAACTAACACAATACAAAATGTAAATCTTTGACTGAATCTACTCAGTTTAGAGGCCCAAAGTACAACGTAAGGACGGTCTATATATTTTCTAGACTCTAAACTATGACCCCATCTGAGAATATCCTTCCCATTCTGTGTACTATTTTTTTTTTTCAATTTATGTTATTAGTTTCGCTGAAATTGTGCTGGTAAAAGCTTTCCGAGCAGCTTACACATTACTCACTCAAGACTTAATGCAAATTACTTCAGTCAAATTGCGTCCTGACAATTAGCCTACCTGCTCTAAAAGAAGGTGAACCTTGATCTAGGGAAGAACAAGTTTGCGGAGAAGGTACGACCTCAGGGGCACGTAAGTTGCAGAACACTCTGACCCAGAGCGCGGCTGGTTGATGTGCACATGGTCGCAAACGGGCACCGTTGCGCTGCTTAAAAAGCCACCCAATCTTCTCGATTTAAAACCACAAAATAATTTTTTCATTGGCCTGGCATGTGTCCAGGGACTGGCGGTGGAATCTTACCACTGGTCCTTGACTGGAGCCGAAAATGGGCTCACGACCCGTGGGTGCTGGCTGTTAGCTGCGAACTCGACAGGGATGGTGACGCACCTCAGCTCCTTTCTACAAGGGCATCGACAAAGGGCTTGCTGGGTCTCTTCAGAACATGGCAGCTCAATTCCAAGAGCGAGTGTTCGAGAGAGAGACACTGGAAGTTTCTTAAGCCTGGACGTGCAAACCAGAGCACCATCGCTTCACGGTACCCTACTGGGTGAGCAGGTCGTGATCCCTGTCCGGGCCCAAGGGGGAGAGCATGACACCCCAGCTGTTAATGGGCAGCGTGGAAAAGAAGTTGAGTTCATCTTTCATCTGTTTTAGTCCTGAAACCCCTGACTCTTGGGGGAAGGGTTCTCGGCAAGAATGAGAGCAAACACGAGGTCAAAACCATGAATTTCACTGCTTTGGGAACTGTACTGCCATTTCTAAAACTAGAAACAGGGAAGAAAGCCAAGTCACTCTTCCCAATGTCTCCCCCTTTTGCTGATGTGCTTTCTTCCTTTCTAAAAGATACAGAATGCCTCTCTCTGCAGGATTGCAATCTCAGGGTTGGCACAGTCTTATCCGTAGAGCCATATAATGAGTTAAATCAGGTTTGAGCAGGATAGACAAAAAAGCTCTGCCATTTATCACTCTTTTTCTTCAAAAATCTTTATTTTTTTAACAAAACATGTTTGTAAGTCAGATACAGATGGACTGTTGTCAATAACAAAACTACTGATTAACTCCAGACAAATAATTATTACCTATGTCAAGATCACTTACTCTAAGTGCTACATTGACACAGACACACACTGACATTTTCTGCAACAGCAGAGCTACAAGGATGCCAAGCCAAGAAGGTTCTGTGAGTCACAGTGTAACAGCAACATGTGGGGTAGTAGCTGGGCAGTGCGGCAACAATAATGGACCTTTAGGAGGGGCAAACGATTCAGAGTCCTGCTGAGGACAGAGGCCTTGTAGCAAATCCACAAAATCCAGATGAAGACTGAACGGATAGAAAATGGCAAATTGATTCCTGTTTCAAAAGCCTCAAAAGTAAGCAAAAGGTCAGCCTCAGTCCTGTTCAATGTTCCTGGAGAGTTATGGGAGCCTAGGGAACAACGTGTCTTTTTTTTTTTTTTTTTTTGGAAGTAGCCAAACTTTCTTCCAAAAATAAGATTGGATTTTCCCTCGATTAAAAGAAATGTTTTTCTGTTACTCATATTGGAGGCGCAAGTACAAAGCAGTTGCACCACGTACAAATTGGCTTTTCTGCCCTCAATAAAACAGAGTGATTATTTGATGGCGAAAATGACAGGAAGGTTCAGAACTGTCATGTCATTCTGAACAAGGAGCATGAATCACCCAGCTTACTGTATTCAGGGCTAAACTTGATGCTATAGCAAGACAACTCCTGGGACCTTTTCCTTTTGATGTGTCAGCAAAGACACTGGGAAAAGAATAAACTGGTTGGTTGAAAGGACCTAGTTTTAGTCCCAGCGCCACTCTGCCAATAATTTCGCTTCTCCGCACAGGTTTTTGTTGTTGTTGTTGTTTGTTTTGTTTTTCATCTGCAAACTGAAGTGGTTGTGAAAAGTTCTCTCGAAAGTCTTCCGTGGCTTTAATGTCCAGCAGCTTCCTCTGCTGAGATTTTTGCTCTAAGAGGGATGCGGCTTTTTTTAAACACGTAGACAGACATATTAATATGGACGTTTGGGGTTATTTCACCTTAAGTTTCTTGAGTACCTAATGTAGAGTCCTGGCCTTCTGGAGGAACCTGAAAACTCCGCTCCCCTTCAGCGCCAACCGTCTTATTCTCCCCTCTGTTCAGGCCACGTGTGCATCAGATACGTGCATGGCTCTCTCATTTCCTGGGGGTTTTGTTCAAATGCCACAGAGGACTGTTGCCTGACATAACCTCTAAAACATCCGAATACTCTTTGTGCCCTAACCCTACTTTGTTTCCCCTTCATAAACCTCATCACCACCCAATAATGGAATTATATGTTCAATGTCTCATTCCGCTATTAGAATGTAAGATTCAAAAAGGGCAAGGAAGACGTGTTCTTCACGGTCGCGGGGAGAATGCCTGGATGTGAGAACAGACTTCAGCTCAACTCCAACTCCTCTCAGTGTCAGTTTTTCCTACTGTATCTTGCTCCGTGATTTTTGCTTCCAGCTTGTATGCTTATTTTCAGTGGCTATATGGGACTTTCCATCAAATATTGTACCGAGTTGGAACTGGATGATCTCTCCTCACAAACCCACGTTTAAAACTGAAAAACCAAAGCTCTTCCCACGGTGTCACCCCCTCCTTTCCACCTCTAGCTCAGCTGTCCCTTGGGACGACTTGTCTTTCACCTGTTCTCACCTTTTAGGCTTTACACCATGTCTCAGTAATTATTTTTCATCTGCATGCTGCCAGTAACATAGAGTTTTTCACACGGCAGGAAGTCACTAAGTGTTTTTAATTAAATACACACACACACACACGCACACACACACACACACCATCCTGCCAGAATCAGAGTTGTCCATTTTGATAAGCTGTGTATATCGGCTTATGTTTTAGGTTGTATACAACAAAATAAGCATAATAGAAATTTTATGAGATCGCATAAGTTACCCAATAAAATATTTTTTTAACAATCTCATCTTTGTACAGACACAGATATTTGGAAGGATCATTCGTTCTTGTGATCGGCATCGCAAAGACTTGGTCTTTGGTCACTCATGTCTAGATGCACGTCTTCCAACTCCACTACAGGCACAATCCGTGTTTTCTAGTTTCTGAAATGCACCACAGTCCCCACCAGCTGTACACCTTCTCTCATGCCGTACCTGAATCCAGAACACTATTTGCTCCTCCCTTTGCCTGACCAATGTCTCTTCGTTTCCCCCTACAGTGCTTTCTGATCTGTGTGCTAACTCCATGCTAAGCCTGGGATATTGGATCCTTTGCTCTTGCTGTGTGCCTTCAAGAGGACTTTTCTCATGGTCCTTCATCCCATCTGCTAAATAGAATATTCATTTGTTCACCATTGCTGTTTCCTGAGCACGTCTACATTTGAAGCCAAGATCAGCGGTAACCTCGAGGCGTCCCGACAACGCTGTGTCAAACTATCTTATCCATTCCACGTCTTCCTCGCAAAGCTAAGTTAGCATAACGCTGCCTTCCGTTCTAAGGTCAATTAAAGAGATGAGATATCAATAGTGCCCTTCTGCAGTCCCAGGAGATGATTTGAAAACTATAACTGAATTTAATTATATAGTTTCCACACAGTCAGAGAGATTGGAACACTGCCCACTTTCTACTCCATTCTTGCAGGTTAGAATAAGCAACTGTGATGAAAGGAGCTTTCCCAATGTTCATTAATTTGGTTTTCCAGATGCAAAAGCAATACCTGCCAACCTCATTTTTTTTTTCTCATTAGCTACCTGCAAAGGCTTAAAACCAATAAAGCTCATCACTGTTTACAGGACACATTGCAAAACTCTTCCACCGACTGTCATCATACAACCTCCACACTGTTGTGCTTGGGTGTCATTTCCAACCTTATGTCACACTTCTACCCAGCATGACCACTCCGTTCCATCAGACTTTATCTGCTGCTCCCAAACATGCCTTGTTTACACTGGTTCTTCACGCCACCCCTACTCCCAATGGGAATACATAATTCTCCTCGAATCCAACCCAGTAGTGGAGACACAACTCACACCCCATCACTGCCCCGGAGCTACCCTGGCCTAAAGGCATTATAACCCAGTTTCTTTACTCATGTTTCTCACCATCCGATTTTATCTCTGTGTTGGCATCCTTATAACCTTACACTATCATATTCCCTTTGTTTATCTACCCATAAGAAGGTGTAAACCAAGAAATGACTAATATTATGTCCTTATTCTCTTTAGGGACAATGACGCTAAAATAAAGCCTGCCATCAAATTGCAGAGCTGAGGATTACTGTGCAAATTTTTGCAGCTGCGCATTAATCCATGGCAGAGATCCATGGAGAACTAATCAGTGGGAGCTAGGGATTATGTCTATATTAAGCTCTCCGTCATAACTCTTGCTTATACCTCTTGAAACACAAATGGATCTTTATGCCTAAAAACCAACGCAGGAAGTGAATTATTAGAAAACAAATATATTTTTTGCCGCAGTATGTTAAAAAACAAAACAAAATTCAGCTGAGTACATTTGAGGATCTAATAGGCTTTTCCAATGATTCTTAAATCAGGCAGCATTACACGGAACCAGTAGAGAGGAGCTCCCAGGAGCTGCACAAAATGAAGGCCTTTAGAGGCAAAAGGGGGCAGGGGCAAGAAAGTCACAAAATGTAAAGGATTATTTCAGGCAAGGTCACCTTCCTTTGAAGGGAGAGTACCTAACACACAGATGACCTCACTAGCGTTGATCAGGCAATTCCACAGTGACTGGTTTAAAATTCCTCTCCTGGGAGAGGCTGAAAGTGAAATTAGGTTAGGTATTAAGTCTCTCCTTTGTGGACCCGGTGCTTAGCACAAGTGACTCCATTTGAGACTCCTTCTCTCTTCTTCTTTTTTTTTCAAACAACTAAATCAAAGTGAAAACCACATGCATTCCTAAAGTGCTTTTCACTTTTTCTCCTCCACTGATGTCAGGCAAACAAGCACACATGTCAAGCCTTATTTCCTAGGATGCCATTCATCAGAAATGCACAGCTTTAGAGGTCAGAGACACCGAGAGAGCAGTTGTCACAGAATTAGTTCTTCTGCCGACAACCTGAGAAAAGAGAGTTGTTGAGTCTGACCCCAGTGTCCTGGGAGACGAAGAAAGGAAAGTGTACACAACATGACAGACTCTTCGGTGTGTGCCTAACACTGAGAATGTGACTTTTCTAAACTGTAGTGATTCACAAAATGCTGAGACTATAGGAACATCTAGTGATGAACAAATTAATGATCCGTACGATTAAACATTTTCATGGAATATACATGGCAGTTGAGAAACAAAGTGGCGCAAACTCGGTGGGCAGTAAGGGATTCATCACAGTAGGGTCTTAAAAGCTTTGCGGTGTGCTTCTGAGTATGGGACAAGAGGAAAAGCTGTTGGGGGCCACATCAGACATCAGTTAAAAACGAAAAAAATGAGTTAGGAAGATAGATGGTTTCCAAAAACTGTCTTCATGTCGACATCAAAACAAGAGTCCAAACAATTCTTAAATATTTTATTAATTCTTAATAACACTTTCAGTTTAATTTTTTTAATGCTTATTTATTTTTGAGAGACAGAGACAGAGCATGAGTAGGGGAGGGGCAGAAAGAAAGGGACACACAGAACCCAAAGCAGGCCCCAGGCTCCGAGCTGTGGGCACAGAGCCCGATGCAGGGCTTGAACTCACGAACTATGAGATCATGACCTGAGCCGAAATCAGAGGCTTAGTTGACTGACCCACCCAGGTGCCCCAACACTTTCAGTTTAAATACTAGCAGTGCAACTGTATTTGTTCAAACTCATTTAGTGGTGAATCCAGAAAATTCAAGTCAAACCTGACTTCAGGAACATGTTGGCCTCAGACATAACTAGACCACTGATTTAAGAAACGTCAAAAGAATTCAGTTTTTCTCCCTGTCTCCTATCATCTTTTTCCTACTTTCCATTTTATTATCAAAGAGGCTCTCTTGCCATTATCACGTGAGGCCTGGGGCTCTGGAACTGTATTCTCAGAACCTGCACGCAGCTGGCCAGTTCTCGTTGGCTTGACTTAGGCCATGTGCCCATGTGTGAACCGACCACCGTGGTCATAGGGAAGGGATCCACACTTGGCTTGGCCTCCAGTGTATATCTGCCTCTGTGAATGACTCAAAGTTGCCATCATTTAAAGAACATGGGCTGAATAACTGGGACGTGAAGCTACCAGAAGAACCTGGAATGTATTCTACCTGGCAAAAATAAATGAATAAATGTTCTCAGAAAACACCAAATTATCTGAACTCACATCAATTTTATTTCTCATTAAAGATTACCTGTAAATAATTCAATACAACAGTTTCTCCAAATGAATGAACACATATCGAGATGGAAGGGAGAGCTGACCAGTAAGCCTAAAGTATGATCCTGAAAAAATAATTGTGGAGGTTAGTGAAAACCTCAGGGCATTTCTATCTGCTGAAATCAATGTACCTTCAGTAATTCATATGAGAGCTTGTCTTACTAATTATGAAAAAATTAAGCATATGTAAAGAAAATATCTGTTATCATTCATTAAAATAATATATTGGACACCGTAAAACTATTAATTACAACTGTGGTTGACTTTTCTTTTCAGTACAGGTTGGACTAAGGAGAATCTATTTGGGACTTAGTAAAGAAAAACTGCCAGATTCCCATGAATTAGGAAATCCTCACTGGCTACTACCAGCCAAACATTAGAGTCGAGGAGCCAAGTGTCCAGTGTATATATTAGCAACCTTATTTATTCCCTAAATTCTTTCAGCCAGTGTAACATTAATAACACAAAAGGAGATTTAATATCCGTAAAGGAAGAGAAATGTTTGGATGTACGAGAAAGACAGGATATTAAACATACACAAAGCAGAGGAACAGGAAGTGAAGGTATTTGTAATCAATACTCACAATATCATTTATCATTAACACATTCTGCACACCCCCAAACATCATTAACTGAAACTTGAAACTAAATTATTCCATAATTTAGTTAAAGACTTGTCATTTCTGAATGCTAGCTAATTAGAACTGAATTATAAATTTAAAAATTATTATGAAAGATTATAGACATAGGAACAGACAGGCAGATAGACAGATCTACCCGGCCAAGTTAACAAACCATCGCCAACAAAGTGCAAGCCCATGTGTATTTCTTTCTCCCTCTCTCTTCCTGTTTTCTTCATTAAAAAAAAAAAAAAAAAAAATGTGTAACTCTATTACTTAGCTATAAAATATTTGTGAAGAAAATATTTCAGGGATCGTTGAAATGAATTACTTCCAATAATGGGTTCTCGGTGACTCTAGTCACTGCAGCCTCCACGGGCTCACACATGGCTGGACCTGAACGAGAGTGGAGATCAATGTCGAAGACTTTACTTAATTCTCCGTAGCATAGTCTCTTCCCTCCAACCACACCAGACAAGTGTTGATGGCTGGGACCTTCATTAAGCACGATTCTCACTACTGATTTCTCTCTTTTAATCTTAACTACATCTCTACAAGGTAGCCCATGATTATATCCATTTGAAAGATGAGGGAAATTAAAGATCAGGCAGTATAGCTTGCAAAAGCCATATACAAAGAACATGGCAAAGATGAGGTGCGACCTTGGGTCTGCTGGCCCAAACCAAAACTCTCAACTTCAGCATAGCAGAAATGTTGGCTTGTTCCTCACTCAAGGGCGGTCCCCTTCAGTGACCGACCTTTAATGTCACTAAACATTTTTCTTGCATTCTTCTTTGAAGATCACTTGTATTACGTATGTGCTGTGACACCAGTGTCATTCTTGTTACTGCCTTACAGGAACAGTGTCTTTTGTCTCCGGCTGCCTCACATCCTGGAGGGAAAGGGGAGGAAGGAAGGGAGGAAGGGAGGGAGGGTGGAAGGGAGGGAGGAAGGGAGGGAGGATGAAGGGAGGAAGAAGGGAGGGTGGGAAGGAGGAAAGAGGGAAAATGGAAGGAAGGAAGGGAGGGAGGAAGAAGGGAGGGTGGGAGGGAGGAAGGAAGGAGCATGGGAGGGAGGAAGGGAGGGAGAATGGGTGGGAGGATGGGAGGGAGGAAGGAGGGAAGATAGAAGGGAGGAAGGGAGGGAGGAAGGGAGGGAGGAAGGAAAGAGGGAAGGAAAAGAAGGAAGGACTTCTGTTTTGAGGAATTTTACTGTGATGTACTTGGGTATAGTTTTATATACTTGGAAACTGAGAGTCATGAATATCCAACACCCACCCAAAGTCACGGACATGGAGTCAGAATTCTAGCCCATGTTTCTGTGGTACAAATAATGGCCTCAGTAATTAGCTCTTCTCTTCAGTGTTCCTTTAACATGCCCAGACATTCCCTCTGCCTTCCTGTTGCTGCTGCTATCAACCAGGGAAAGACACTCATGGGGACAAGCAGCTCAGGCAACTGTTTCTCGGACAGTAATAGCAATGAGCACAATCCAGTCTCTGTGAGAACTTTCTACAACAAATCACTTCGTCTTCTCAACAACAACATCAAAAATGTCAGAAAAAAGGAAGAGAGAAGTGTAACTATTAAGATTTAGACAGTATTTCAACGAACTGCAATATATGAATTCCATTTGAATTATTAAATATTTCATGTATATAACTTGGGTAATGTATATTTTAAAGGAAATCATTCCATAACGTAAAATAACTATCATTTGCAGCATTAAAAGACTGAACTGTCAAGCGGTGAGAAGGCATACAGGAGCCTTAAATGTGTATTACTGAGTCAAAGAAGTCATTACGAAAAGGCTACATATTGTATGCTTCCAACTTTCTGGAAAAAGTACAACTACGGAGACTGTAAAAAGATCAGTGGATGCAGACGTCAGTGGGGAGGGAGGCATGAGGAAGTGAAGCACAGAGCATTTTGAGGGCAGTGAAACTAAACGGTGTGATACTACAATGGCATATGTATGTCCTTATATATTTGTCCAAGCCCACAGCATGTACGTCACCAAGAGAAAAGCATAATGGAAACTTTGGTCTCTGAGGGCTAACGAGATGTCCATGCAGGTTCATCAGTCATACCAAATGCACCATTCTGGTGGCAGACACTCATAATGGGCGAGGCTGGGCATGAGGGGGTGAAGGGAATAAGTGGGATACCTCCGTATGCTGTTACCAATTTTTTTTTTTTAATTTTTTTTTTCAACGTTTATTTATTTTTGGGACAGAGAGAGACACAGCATGAACGGGGGAAGGGCAGAGAGAGAGGGAGACACAGAATCGGAAACAGGCTCCAGGCTCTGAGCCATCAGCCCAGAGCCCGACGCGGGGCTCGAACTCACGGACCGCGAGATCGTGACCTGGCTGAAGTCGGACGCTTAACTGACTGCGCCACCCAGGCGCCCCATCAATTTTACTGTGGAACTAAGACTGCCTCAAAAGTGAAGTCTACAGAAAAAGAAATGATTTTTAATTTGTGGGAGCATGTTAATACTATTGTAGTTATGTTTAGTAGGAGCCATTATATTTTAGAGATACATTCTCAAATATTTATTTCTAAGATGTTCAATACCTGGCACTTACTTCTAAACAATGAGAGGAAAAGGGGTGTGAGTGAGGTTATCGAAAAAAAAAAATTGACAAGATGGAATGACCACTGAGGCGATGACGGGTACAGGGAAAATTATTACACTATCCTCTACTTTTGTAACAAAGTGGAAATAATCTTTTAAAAAGTAAGATTTTAGGGGCGCCCGGGTGGCTCAGTTGGTTAGGCGGCAGACTTTGGCTCAGGTCATGATCTCGCAGTTTGTGAGTTTGAGCCCTGCGTTGGGCTCTGTGCTGACAGCTCAGAGCCTGGAGCCTGCTTCGGATTCCATGTCTCCCCATCTCTCTGCCCCTCCCCTGCTCACGCTCTTTGTCTGTCTCTCAATAGTCAATAAACGTTAAAAAAATAAAATAAAAAATAAAAAGTAAGATTTTAGGGGCACCTCAGTGGCTCAGTTGGTTCACGAGTTTGAGACCCATATCAGGCTCACTGCTGTCAGGACAGAGTCTGGAGCCTGCTTCGGATCCTCTGTCCCCCTCTCTCTGCTCCTCCCCCACTTGAACTCTCTCTCTCAAAATAAATAAATAATAAATAAACATTGAAAAAATAAATAAGTAAAAACTGAGATTTTAAAAGTCTTTCTTAAGCCTATCAGAGTTTAATCTACCATATTCCTTGGAGTTCCACTTAGGCTCAGGCTTATTCCTTGTACCTTTATTTAAGTAATAATAGTCTAATCACTGCCACGGGGAAGAACATGGAAATGATTCCATCTGTTCTTTCCTTCACAGTAAAATGTAGGGGCAGAAACAAAGAAGTACAGGGCAAAACAGTAGAGATCAACATTTCAGTTACATGAAGAACAATGGTTCTTCCCTTATTCTGTAGTTTAACAAAAAATGGCTACCGCAAACTACCTTTTGAGCTTCTTGTCACCAACTTTTACCTTCGCTTTGGTTTTAATTTTTAATTCCAACCATTTTGTAATATTGTGAGGATCCTGACGCATTAAAAAATTTAGTGTCTAGGCATTTGTATTCCAGATCAGTAAGACTGTTTGGACACATAACTGCTCTGACAAATGCCTTCCAGAAAATAGGAGAAATGTAACCATAGCTACTGCTAGATGAAAAACAAAAGCTCCAGTACATTCTAATAAAAATGACAGCAAGGTCAGACATTCTATTCATTTGTGTACACTGGGAACATTCTTCTTTGATTCTACTAGGTATACAGAACGAAATCTGACTTTGTGAAGCTCTCCTCTTTGCCATCTTCCAGTTACATGAGGAAGAAACTCCACCTCAATTTTGTGCAGCTGGCTCATTAGGAGACAATGTTGAGCAAAGTTTAAAATTACCTCTTTTAATTTGAAGCTTCTGCTGAACTTGAGTAAAATGTGGGTTTGGCTGACGGTAGAAAGTAATTGCTCTTGGGTGGTACAGTGTATTTTTATTTCACTTCTAATGTGTTATGGGATGAATTGTGTTCTCCCTAAAATTCGTATGAAGTCCGAGCCTTCAGTATTGCAAAATGTATATTTCATCTTGAACTGACTTAATTCATAATATGCTGACCCATCAGTACTTTCTACTAACTCAAGCACACATATACAAGCAGGTACCTACAGTACAGCATACGCTTTAAGGTCACAGACTCTGGAGCCAGCGTGCCTGGGGTTAAATCTTGTCATCACAATTTACTGACAGGCAAGTTACGAGAAACTCTCTTGTATTTTCTTTCACTTAAAATAGGAGTACTAGGTACCTCACTTATACACATTAGGGAAAGGTTACTTGTGTCCATTCATGCAAAGTGCCTAGAATAGTACCAAGCACACAGTGGGCAATTAATAAATGTTTACAGACAAAAGTGAAGAACCACTCGAACCAATTAACCATTAACCCATCGAATACTGGGAATGTGTTTATATACTACTGACGGACTTTCTCCAAAGGACACAAACTAATTTCTGACAAAGAAGGATGGCTTTCTAATTTTTTTATGCTTCAGGTAGCTCTGTTCTATAAACCCTCATTGATTCTACTCACTGCACTCTCACAGGCCACACTGTATCCACACTGTGGTTCTAAGACATTTCTAGAGAAGTCTGTTGACGTTTCTGCTCACCACAAACATGAACAGTGATAACAGTAAGAGCTGTCACTTACTGTAACATGCGTGACACAATACAAGTTCTGAGCATTCATTAGTGTGTTGAATATTCCCATCAGCCCCGTGAGGGAATTACAAACAATATCCCCAATTGTACACTTCTGGAAACTGAGTTGAGTTCAAGTAACTTGTGTGAACTCATCTAGTAAGTTGGAGACATGGGATTGGAAACCAGGCACCTAGACTCTAGGGCCACTTTAACATACAAAATCCACATGACAGCATTTTCCCTTCACCAAGCATCCATTGGAATGTTCTCGGCTCCTCTAAGATGCATTTACCCCCCCCCCCCACACAACATTTGCAAGAAGACTTAAATTCTGGTGCTGTTTAAGTTTGGATATATCTAATTATGTCATCTTACAACACAGAGCAGTCTGCAACAATTCCACAATTGAAACATGGCCCAATAAACATACTTCACGGTCGTTCATATGCATTCACAAATTAAAGATATCAATCTCTGATCTAGATCTGCAGGCTTTAATTAGGGTTGCGCAAACTGAATCTTGTTTGAGGAAATATTTTCAGCAGCATTTGGTTCTTTAGAAGTATCTGCTCTTTTTCTGGGAAAACCTACCTTGTCCCCTAGCTTTCCGTGTTCCTGTAATCCCGTGCTTGACCTCTAAGAAATTTTTCTCTTTATTTTGAGTTGCACCGAAGTTTTTTTTTAAAAAAATAACAACACGTTTCTCCTTCTCTCTTCTGGTAGGTTTATCATTGTGATGACTTTCATAGCTTTCATTTAAGCTGTGAAATTATGAATTCTCATTACGCCTGCTCCTGGCTCTGCGATATTATTTACGTGGAGCAGAGGCAGACCCCATGGGCTGAATCAATTTTAATTCTATCTTCTGTAATTTGTCTGCCGCACCTCTGAAAGTTACTCTAGGAAACAAAAAACCCAAGCAGGTTTCTCCCTCTGGCACACTCCCTTTATGGATGTTGGCTCCGCTATTCTGTTTTTTTCTCTTCCAAATCTCGACCACATTTTTCTTGCAATCCATCTTGAAAACTGTCCTCAAACACTTCTTGATTAGGCAGTCTATACCTGAGCTCTCTGCTGGATTCTGGAAGACTGAGTGGAGGAGATACACCTCTTTAAAGCTAATAAGGTCTCTGTCTGAACAGGCAAAGCCTGGGAGAGCTGAATGAGAATCTAGGAATGGGATCCGTGTAGAGGGGTTTATTGGACACTGCCACGCCCAGGCTAGATGCCCCCTTCTCGCCCCTTCCCTGACACTCCCCCAGCTGCTGACTGCTCACAGCCGATGCCTCCTCTAAAACTGCTTCTAGTTGGGAGGGAGCACCTCAGCCGAAGCGACTCCATTGTCCCAAGGGCAGCCCATACCCAACACCTGATGGGCAGGGGCAAGGCCTCTCCTTCAACGTGGCACAACGCTAAAGGGCTACGACAGATTCCAGCCCTCCATGGTAACTGGGCTGCAGGTCAACTCCTCCCTCTGCCTAGTTCCTTTTCCCTCCGCTCAAGCGCCATCCCTGAGCGTGCTCACCAGCCCACCTCCTGCCTACAAGCTGCCAGCTCAGCTTCCGCTTCTAGGAAACCAGCCTAAGACGAGTTTGAAATGAGCCCTTGCAGACTACATTTAATTCTGTAAAACCGCACCTGTATTTTTTTTTAACTGAGCTGTACATACAATTGCCTTCCTTCTCTAAATCTCATTCCCTCTACCTTCTGAAAGGCAAATCATCCACAATGAAAGATGGAAAATTCTGTTTACAGGAGTTGTCTTGTTTAATGGTGATGTGATGCCGTGACAAACTAATTCAATAGTAAAAAGAAATTAAGAAGCCAGTCTCTCTCTCTCTCTCTCTCCTCTGTTCTCCCCTCTCCCTTTCTCTCTGTGACACATACACATTGTCCCTTTAATTGCAGGAGCCAGGTCCTGAGGAAAACAGGGATGTTGTGAGTTACAATTTATTGGTGATGGATCTCTCTTAATTGAGGGTATACCTTCTCTCCTGTCATTAGACTCTCAACTATAAGAGGTTAATAAATCCATATAATATACTAATGTCAAGTATGTATTAGACAATCAAATAATTTGGTATAGATGAATGAACGGCCTAAACTTTTTAATCCTCAGACAGCTAGAAACAGCAATGATAGCCCTCCCTTACTTCTGATAATTACTGCATTTTATTTGTAACTTATTATATCTATATAATAATTTATAAGTATTATATCATTTATATGGTAATGATTATTATTATTCTATAGGGTCTATATCGGACTCAGCCTTCTAAGCAGCACTGGTGTCCACTCACATTTTAGGACAGTGGCTGATACGTGATCACTCCAGTTCAACCGTGTTTGTTACCCCTTCTCACGATCTCACCCTTGAATCGCTTTATGCCGATTTTCCTTACGTGTTAATCTCCTTTAAGACAAGCATGGCCACAATAAACACCCCACTAACATCCACCTGGGTAAGAAGTGCCTGCCCCCTGCATTTGCTGCCGTGCTCCCTGTGTGTCCCCCAGCCTGCTTCAGAGGCCCTTCATGGAATCACCCGCCCTCTCATTCCCAGGCTCCTAGCAGCAAAGGTAATTACAGTGTCACGGGCTGGCCTTGCAGGTTCCAGACAGCAGGCGTCAAGCTGCGGGGCGTGTGGTTCTTGGGTCTCCCGAAGGGTGTGCGACATGGCCCAGCACAGACACCAGGAGGGGACGGGGCGAGGACCCACAGCAGCCCCTGGGCCTGGGAGATCATCACAGAAGGTGTGGGTGTCACTGAGAGGCACACCCCACACCAGGATTTCCTCTAGCAACCCAACACTTTTTTAAAATTTTAACTTTCTTAATTCCCCTCAAACCTACTTGTTTATTAGTGTTGTGGCTTTATGGTGATATTTGCTTGTCCCCTCCTCTTCGCTTGTTTTTGATTGTTTCATTTTTTTTTAATTTTTTTAAATGTTTTATTCATTTTTTGGGAGAGAGGATGACAGAGTGCAAGCAGGGGAGGGGCAGGGAGAGAGGGAGGCACGGCATCCGAAGCAGGCTCCAGGCTCCGAGCTGTCAGCACAGAGCCCGACGCGGGGCTCGAACTCATGAACCTCGAGACCATGACCTGAGCTGAAGTAGGACGCTTGACCGACTGAGCCACGCAGGCGCCCCTATTCCCTCCCCTTCAACACACAGGCTTCTTTTCTCAGACATCGTACATAATCCTCCTGCCTTCCAACCTCCTCTTGCACGTGACCATGTGGCAACTCATTCATCCTTCCATCCCTCTGACCTGAAAGCAACCCCTCCCGTGCAATTCTTGTTCAAGTGGGTCACCGAAAACAATGGAACACATATTAATTGAGGTGAGCCCTAATGCCTTTTGACAATTCACAGTCCTGATGTAATAAAGCCATGCAGAACAGCTTCTTTCTTAGTTGCACAAGGACTCCTAGAAATTGCTGAAGCCTAAAGCTTAAGATTGTGTCCTGCGTGGTTGATCATAAATAGAATAGCTGACATGTAAGAGAAAAACCAAGAATCTTGGGTTAGGACAACCTCTGTGGGTAGATAATATCAGCTCCAGTGTTTCTGTAAGAGGTAATTTCTAACAGCCACAAGGGAAATACACACACACACACACACACACACGCTACTGCATTTACATCCAACGCACATTTATTTAACTTTCTTGGCAGCTATGGCTGATTTATTTTGAGTTGGCAGTCAACTCAATCCTGAAGTCTTTTTCACACAAATTGCTGTCAAGAACTTTTCAAATATTGATTGTTATGCAGCACATTAGCTATTTCTCTCGGCCTTTTGTCTTCTGAAAATTTTATAAGCACACATTTTTGTCTTTATCCACGTCGCTGATAAAAATGCTAGATGGGACAAGGCTTAGGACAGAGTCCTGTGTGATCACTCTTGGAGAGACATCATTCAATCATCTGGATGTACTCTCATCCTGCTCTGACAAAACTTGATTTTCTTCGCATCTGGCCTACATTTCTCCAATTGGTAAACAAATCAATCATGAAAAACTTTCAGAAAGTTTTTTTTTTTTTCTGAAATCTACATAATCTTGTGACCTTCTTCGCTTGGCCACTCTATTAGATACCACCTTATTTTGTTTTATTATTTACTATTAGAAGTAGCACCACCTTATTTTAAAAGTGAATGGGGTGAGTTATGTTTCCATACTGATTCTCTACCTATGTTGATTCCTAGTATCATCCCTTATGTTTTTAGGTCCCTAGAATTCATTCAGTTTTGTAATTACTGAGCACCTGCTGCGTATCATGTGTTATGTTAGGTTCTGAGGTTATAACAATATCTACTCTATAACTCCTGCCCTCAATATACTCATTACCTGCTCCATAATATGTTATAAAGTATTTTCAAAATCTGATAACAAACTCACGTATCTGTAGTGTCTGATACAGACTCTTTGGAAAGCTGAGATCACATTTGATGCTAACATGTATTCGGGTACTTATATTCTAGGACCCCTCAAAAAGCACTATGTGATATCGATGATATCATTACTAGTTGCTTTAGGACCTTGGCATGTACTTTATCTGAAACTGAAGGCCTAAATGCATTCATAGTGATTCTCACAATCTTCTCTGTACCAGGGCCCCCCAAACCATCCTCGGGTTGAAGTACATTTACAGTTTATTAGTCAAAGGACGTGGATTAAAATCAGGAAAGGGAAAAGGCACAGGAGATAAAGCACAAGCTCCCAGTGGAGTCATACAGAGACACACTTAATTGTTCTAGCAGTGCTGTGTCATAACACATAAAAAGTAAGGCCAACAAGGGGAGTTCACTTGAGCCTTGGAGTCTAGAGTTGGTACTGGATGTCAGTCGTGTGGGCATCCAGCACTTGCACAAAAGACCTCACACTGTTGGGATAAACTTACTTGGTCAGCCTGGTACAGCACAGTCCAAAGCCTCGGGCATGAAAAAGCATTCTTATCAGAAAGACTAGTCCAAGAGATCAGCGGTTATCTCCCAGGAGACAGAGAAAGGCCAGTCTTGAAGACAAACCTTTACTGGGAACGTACAGCCCCGGCCTGCTGTGTCAACCTTTTCTTGTCCACTTATTTCTAGGTCTTTAATTCAGTTTAGGCGTGTATTTCTTCCCCTTTTTACAACCTGGAAGTCAGTCATTCCCCTCTTCAGTAATATGGAAGCAAAACTGATATTCCGTGCTCTCTCCCTAATTCTTTGATATTTTATGTTTCCACTATTTCTTCTTGAAATATATGAAAGAGATTCCTTCTCTTTTAAAATTCATATTATGCTGTTATATTTAAACAACCTACTCAATATTACTAAAACGAATGGTCTCCTGATATTTGCCAGAATGCATACCAGTGTTTTTACTGTTTTCTGCTACATCTTCTTTTTCTCCATATATTCTTTACAACTATTAGTGATCGTGTGTCTTGTGAGGAATATATTTGAGAACGTAGATAAATTACGAAGAGGAAATAAAGGCTTCCCCTCACTGACAACCTGCCACCAAAAAAAAAAAAAAAAAAAATCATGACTGCCGAGGGCCGGATGACTTTGCTCCCTGGAAATGACCTCATGAAATAATTTAAAAAAGAAAAAAATGAAGTGTAAAAGTTCTTAATAAATTCATTTAAATAAATATCGCCGTATTAGTTACTATAACTGCAGAGTAAACTATCCCGAAAGGTAGCCCCTAAAAGTACAAATATTTATTATCACAGAGTTCTGAGATCAAGGATATGCAGTCAAGTGTGGCTGGGATCCCCAGCTCAGATTCTCTCACAAGGAAGTAAACAAAGTATCACTAAGGGCTACAGTCATTTTAAGATACAAAAGAGGAAGGATCCACTTCCGTGCTCACTCAGTTGACTGTTAACTGGATTCATTTCCTTATGGACTTTGGTTGGAGGCTTCCCTCAGTTCCTTTCCACCGGGGTCTCCCTAAGGCAGCTGAGAAGACAGCAGCTGCCCATCATCACAGACAGCAAGTAAGAAAGCAAGAGAGGCTAAGCAAGATGGAAGACAGAGGGGTTGTGTAACTTCATCTGTGAAGTAATATTTCACCACCTCTGTCATAGAAGGTTAGAAGCAAATCATTAAGTCCATCTGATACTCAAAGGGAGACTACACAAGAGCATAAAGGCAGGGAGGAGAAAATCATGGGTGACCACCTTAGAAGATGACTACCATAGGCACCTCCAGAATAATATCACAAATGTCATATGTATTCAGTATGTATTAAGGGCTCCCAACTGACGTTTTGCTCTGGATATCTTCCAGTATCTGTAGATACTTTTGATTATTACAACTGCAGTGGAGGGGCACATATTGGTATCTAATTGTTATAAGCCTGGCATGCTGCTAAACATCCTACGTTCCACAGAACACTGCAAAAAGAATTTTCTGACCATAAAGAATTTTCCATCTCAACACAGCAATACTGCTCAGTTTGAGAAACCCTGTAAATATTAGTAAATATTAAGATTAGGCATATAAGTTGATATTAAATCTGTTGTTACTGTTTTAAATCCTGGGTTGCTCTTTAGGTAAAATATGCCCAATCCAATAAAGTAACATATCTAATCACTGACTTGATTTAATCTGAAATACAAGTGTTACATGGAATGATTATTATAGAGGGGTCTGCGCAGAAGCCAACTTATCTCTATTTTACTGAAGAGAAAACTGCTTACCAGTCTTTACCTCATAGACGTACTAAGCAATGTGCCCAATGTCAAAAAAAGAAGTCATACAGTATAAAGGGTTTAAAACATCTACAAACAATTCTACAATAAAATCTGATTTAATAATTACAACCATGGTTCTTATTCCTGCCTGCATGTTTGAGTTATCAGCACATTTTTTTTGATTGTTTAAATATAGATACTAGATACTAGATACTAGATACTAGAACCACATTCCCAAAGCAACTAATTAGCCACTATGGATGCAAGGCTCCAGTTTGGTATAGTTGAAAGGATCACATTTAGTGGATTTGAGAGCCACTACAGAGGCATTTCTGCTGGAATTACTGAATTGATTCTAGTAACCTGTAATAGTGGATACTGTACTAGTGAGATAAAGTTATTTTTTCACTAATGATGTAGAGATGTACCCAGGTACAGATTAGCACCATAACTGAAAAGTAGGTATTCTAAAAATCAATTTTTAAATTTGAATGATCAATTCCAAGGGGCCATCAAACTATGGTCATTGGGCTACATTTGGATCTGTGTCTTTTTCTGTAAACACAATTTTATTGGAACACAGCCGTTTTGGAAGTAAAGTAATTGTCCCACTGTTGGGGACGGAAATTTTCTCCACCCGCGAAGGTTCCTCTGGGTGGTCCAAGAATCAAACCAATATGAGACATGTTAACAGGAGAAAAATAAACAAAAGTTTACTAACATGTATACCTCCTGTGCACATGGGAAAGACCCAGAAATGAGCAACTCTCCACACTGGCTGAAGCCATCACCTGAAATACCATCTTCGACTAAAAATGGAAGATGCTGGAGGTGTTGCATCAGTTACAGAGGATCCCAAAAAAAGCACAGTCAACGAGAATAGGTCGTGACACAGGGTTACGTCTGTGCCTTCTCCAATGAAAACAGTTTCTAGACAGAGTCACCCTCTTCCGGCTACAGTGAGGGAGACACTCTCCTTTACAAACGCAACTGTCTCTTACAAAAGGTTAACTTCTATTCTGTCTTCAGAGCTTTTCTCAGGTCTGCTATTCTTTACAGCCAAACA
The DNA here is from genome assembly GCF_018350155.1 of Leopardus geoffroyi. Taxonomy (NCBI): domain Eukaryota; kingdom Metazoa; phylum Chordata; class Mammalia; order Carnivora; family Felidae; genus Leopardus; species Leopardus geoffroyi. Next base: position 2,830,719 of record NC_059329.1, on the reverse strand, counting down.
TCCCTACAGCACCTGGGTGGCTCAGTTGGCCGAGTTTCTTACTTCAGCTCAGGTCACGATCTCTGGATTCATGACTTTAAGCCCTGCATCGGGCTGTGTGCTGACAGCTCAGAGCCCGGAGCCTGCTTTAGATTCTGTGTCTCCCTCTCTCCCTGTCCCTGTCCCTGCCCCACTTAAGCTCTGTCACCCTCTGTCTCTCAAAAATAAATAAATAAACGTTAAATTTTTTTTCAAAGCAAACGTCCTAAAATAATCCTTAGGCCAAAGCAAATTTGGGGGTGACAAATTCTACCATGCTTCACAGCTTTGCCCATTTGTTTCTCTATTGTCTTCAGCTGCTTTTAAGGTATACCAGCAGATTGAATTATTTGCAACAGACACTATATAGCCTGCAAAGCCTTAAATGTTTAATATCTGTCCCATTGAAGAGGTTTGCCAAGTCCTGGGCTGTCCCAACACCAAAAGACTTTCTTTTTACTGGGGTTAGTCTCCATATTTATTATTAGTTGTTCCAATGCTTTCTATGCTGTATTTCAACACGATGAACTTAAGAGGAGACAAGAAAGAACAGGGGTAAATTCAAAAGTAATTAAGCAAGATTTTATTTGCATTAATGTGACATTGATTATGTATTACATTTTATTATGTAAAGATGATGTCTCCTGATCAATTTTCAATTACTTAAAAGAAAATAGGTACATCTAGACAATGATTTTTTTTCCATTAAGTCAGTTGAAAGAGTTAGTGATTACTCTAAAGATAGTAACAGCAATCATTTACTGTAACTTGCCTAAGGTTATGTGGTAATATGCCGATTCAACTAAAGAAGGCAGTCTCTGCGGTCTGGGATCTTAGCCACAAAATAAAAAACATGCTTCTGCCTACAGAATAATGACTTCTCTTAACACTCTATATTCCAAAACTCCTGAAAATCTAAATTGGACTGTTTGTATTTTTAAAGTGGGCTATTTAACTTTTACATACAATTAAAAGGAAAAAAAAATTTAAGCCACACGATACCTTTTGCCCATAAAAACAGACTGATGTACATGTTTTAATGAAGGCACTGCGGGTCGCAAACACAGTCAGTTCTGCCGTCACACTTGTCTTGAAAACACAAGACTGTTCCAGTGCAATTCCTTGACTAGAAAACAATTCGAAAACAATGCAAAGTTGGTACCTTCTTCTTGGCAGTTTCATCTGTAAGAAATACTAGGTGAATGCCGAAAACTCAACTGAGCCACAGAAGAATACACAGAACGTATACATGTATACACACCTCAAACATCTCCTCTATCAGCTCACCGTTTACCGCATGTGTTATTCTAAAAGCTCATGTTTTGCTATTATTTTGCATCTGTGGATCCTCACTCAACATCCAAAAGACACGTAAGTGTTCTGGTTAGGAAACACAGAGCAGAACGTGAACAAAGAAAGCTTTCAGTGTTGAGAAGAAGCTTGAAATAACGACATGTTGGGAGGCTAGTTCTCAAGGAACAAGCGTAAAGGAATTCACATCGGGGACCATCAGAGACCATGCTGTGAAAGCAAAAGAGCATCTGCGATTGGAGGAAGATGTGCACTGTGATGTCAGAGAGAACCAGGCAAGAAAGGAATGGAAGGGACGCTGAGCTTACGCACCGAAGACCAAACTTTAAAAAAGTCAGGATCGTTTTTTCTCACAATCCGATACGAAGCATTATGTGTAAACCAAGACCTTGTGTACAAATTGCCGACCCCTACAGCAACTGCTCCTATCACTACCAGAAGTGCCTGGCTCAGTGATTTCGGAAAATCAGGAAAATTTCCAAAGTGTTCAGCTGTTGAGCAAAGCCGCGAGTTAAGACCAAAAAGCAAAGGAATTTCCGGAAGTGATAGAGAAGTTAATTGAAGACGGTCACACATCAGGCCAAATTCAAATTTTCATGAAATACCTATCTTCCATACACACATGCCTTGAGGGACCCGTATCTCCCAGGCAAAGAGAAAGCAAGCCTCCAGTTTTAAAGTTGCAAAAGATTACAGACCGTGTAATGCTTCCTCTACCATTTCACAGTAACTCACAGACTTTAATCTGTCTCATGCCCATTTACACAAAGATCAGCTTTTTTCCCCTCCAGAGAAAGTACAATACTGATAAAAGAATTTACGTTTTCCTTAACCACTTTACATGTGAAGGGGTGCAGGATGAGACATCCCCAAAAATGTCACTTAGGCACAGAAATCATCTCTAGTTAAAAGTAATGAAAACGCAGAACTTGCAGAAAAAGCTCCCTGCCTCCCCTACAACTGCCTGAATTTACACTGGGAACGAGAGTGTGTACCAGGAAGAGAACTATCAGCTTTCCTCATGAACTTGTCTACATCACAGGGCAACCTTTCATCGTCCCCCTTGGCTGTTAGAACAATACTAATAGCTTCAAATTTCCACATGGTGAGAATTTTTGAGCAATGAAAACTGGAACATGGCTTGAAAAACAAGCATCAAATATTAAAAGATGTGTGGAAAGAGAGGGACAGAGAGGGAGAGCTAGAGAGAGAACTCCGGAGAGATTTACCTGTGAGGCGCCCATTTACATTTCAAAGGGAGATGGAGTCCAGAACAGTGGGGACATTCCAAGAATGGTACACCAGGGAGGTATCTTAACAACCCTACCTAAGAGATTTATTTTGATTCCAAAGAGCAAGAACCAAGGGACTTGACTTTTTACTTTCCATGGACTTTTTTCATTAGGAAGACTAGTTTTCCATACTTCTCTCAGGAAAGGAGGACTGCCATCCAGATGGTCTCACAGAAGCTCCTAGACTCATGCTTGTGGTGCTCTTGCCAGTAGTAGAGTCCCTACACCTGCAGGCCTAACCACCTGTTCTCATCACATCTCCCTGAGGTGTAAAGAAACGCGATGAGCAGAAATGGTATGGTTATTGCCCTAACAATAATTTCCCTGGTCTCAGACACCACGTATTTGCTTTCAAGAAAACGTAAGTAGATACAGAAATTAAAAATGTAGCAGCGGGGAATGGTGGTATAAGGAGCTCTGAGTACCCTGTGCCATGAAACCGTAATAAAAGTTATTAAAAAAACAAACCATGGATAAAAGATGAGTACGTTTGTTACTAGCAGTCTCTTTATGAGAAAAACATGAAGAATTCCTTCAGAGTGAAAATAAGAAACACTAGAAAGTGTTCTGAATCCACAGGAAGAGAGATTTGAGAAAACTAATTATTTCATTATAAAATATTAAAAGAAATTTCTTCTTGGGGCGCCTGGGTGGCTCAGTCGGTTAAGCTTCCGACTTCGGCTCAGGTCATGATCTCGCAGTTCATGAGTTTGAGCCCCACATCGGGCTCAAACAGAGCCTGGAACCTGCTTCGGATTCTGTCTCCCTCTCTCTCTGCCCCTCCCCCGCTCATGCTCTGTCTCTCTCTGTCAAATATAAATAACCATTAAAAAAATTTTAAAAATAAAATCTCTTTCTTCTTCCATTAATTAATTTATAAAGCAAATGTACATCACAATGTGTATATAATTATACTACTGGAATGATATCAGTAGAAATATAAAATGTATAACCATAACAGCACAAAATGGGGTAGAGTAAATAGAGCTCTACAGGATTAATATTTCTATATGTCCATGGAATTAAGTGAGTATAAATCTAAGGGAGATTCTGATAAGTTAAGATGTATACGGTAAGCCCCAGTGCAATCACTAAGAAAATAACTACAAGTGTGAAAAATATTTAAAGAAATTAAAACTAGAAACTATTCATTTAATAAAAAACAAAGAGGGGCTCCTGGGTGGCTCAGTCGGTTGTGTCCAACTTCGGCTCAGGTCATGATCTCACTGTTTATGGGTTCGAGCCCCGAGTTGGGCTCTGTGCTGACAGCTCTGAGCCTGGAGCCTGCTTCGGATTCTGTCTCCCTCCCTCCCTCCCTCTCTCTCTCTCTCTCTCTCTCTGTCCCTCCCCCACTCATGCTCTGTGCGTCTCTCTCTAAGATAAATAAAAATTAAAAAGAAATATTTTAATAAACAAATAACAAAGAAATAATGAATGATTGAAAAGAATTTTATGCATTTCAAAGGAGAAACATATAGAAAATACAAAAGGCAAAATGGCAGGCATAAACTCACATATATCAATACTAATGTCAAACGTGAATGGATTCAGCAATTCATTCAAAAGGCAGAGATTGTCAGACTGCATTAAAAAAAGATCCAACTATATGTGGTTTATAAAGGACATACTTTAAATTCAAACATGTAAATATTTTGAAACTAAAAGGAGAAAAAAATGACATTATGCCAACAAGCTTAAGAAAGAGTATTCCTGCTAATATTAGGTAAGAAACATTTTAAGACGAAAGTTACCCGAGATAAGAGGGATGTTTTAGGATGACAAAATGACCAGACCATCAAAAATACATAACAGTTATAAACATATGTGCACGTAACAACAGAGCCCAAAATACCTGAAGCAAAATCTGACAGATTTCGAAAGAGACACACGATTTAACAATGTTAACTGGAGACTTCAACATCCATTTTCAGTGAGGGATAAAACGAAGAACAAGGTCAGCAAGGAAACAGAAGACTTGAACAACACTTTAAATCAAATACACCTAAAGGACATCTCTAAAATACTCCACCCAACAATAGCAGAATATACATTTTTCTCAAGTGCACAGGAAACACATAGACAGTTTGTCAGGTTATAAAACATAACTTTACAATGACGGACATACAAAATACTTTCTCTGACCACAATGGAGTGAAATTGAAAATCAACAGCAGAAAGAAATTTCAAATATATTTGGAAATTAAAAACTTACTCCTAAATGATCAATGGATGACAGAAGAAATCACAAGAGAAATTAGAAAATATCTTGAGGTGGATGAAAATGCCAACTACAACATACCAAAACTTCTAGGCTTCAACTAAAGCATTCCTAGTGGGAAACTGAAAATTTTTTTACGAAGATAGCAAATAGAAAACTCACCTTCCGTCTGAGGACATTGTAAAAATGAGTAAGCAAAACCCAAAAATGATCAGAAAAAAGAAATAATAAATATGAGAATCAAAATTAATGAAATAGACAATAGGAAAATAATAGAAAAAGGCAGTGAAGTAAAAAGTTGGTTCCTTGAAAAGATCAACAAAACTGACGCTCTTCTAGTTAGGCTGATAAAGAAAAAGGAGAGGAGATTCCAGTTACTAAAATCATGACCGAATAACGGAAACATGATAGACCTTACAAAAACTTAAAAGGATTATAAGGAAACGCTGTGAATAACGGTATGTCAACAAATCAGATTATTTAGATGAAATGGACAGGTTTTGGCAAAGACACAGACTAGTGAAACTGATTCAAGAGAAATACAAAATCCCTAACAGAGCTACAAAAACTAAAGAGATGGAATTTGAAATTTCAAAACTTCCCACCTAGAAACTTCCAGGCTCAAAGGACTAAGTTGGTGATTTCTGCCAAGCAGTTTTGGGAAAAATACTAATCCTTTACAATTTCACACAAAACACAAACGAGGTCATTCTTCCCAACTCCTTTTTTGAAGGCAGTAATACCCTGAAACCAAAATCACACAAATATAAACAAGAAAACTATAGACCAATTGCTTATTATGAATACAGGCACAAAAGTTCTCAAGAAAATACTAACAAACAAAATCCATACATATAAAAGGGATGATATACCACAAAAAATGGGATATATCCCAGGAATGTTACACTGACTTAACATAAAAAACCAAAAGATGCAATCTACTCTCAGTAGACAAAGGACAAAACTCACAACATCATTTCAATAGACACACACACACAAGAGCATTTGACAAATTCCAACAGCTTTTGATGGTAAAAAATTTTTTTAAAATCAGTTATGGAGTCTACATCCTCAACTTGATAAAAAAGACATCTAAGAAAAAATCGTGCTATTATCATATCTAATGGGGAAAGACGAAAACGTCCAAGAGAAGACTATGGCAAGGACATCCAAGTGCTCATCTGTTTTATTTAATCTTGTATAGAAGGTTAGAGCAAGGATAATTAGGCAAGAAAGTAACATAGAAGGCATCTGGGTTTCAAAGAGAAAAGCAAAACTACCTCTATGTGCAGATGACAGGGTTTTGTATATAGATGACCTTAAGGAATTTACTAAAAAATTATTAGAACTTAAACCAGATCAGTGAGGTTGAAATGTCCAGTATCAATATACAAAAATCAATTATAATTCTATAAACAAGCAATGAATCATGCAAAATCAAAGTTAAGCAATTCTATTCATAATAGCATCAAAATTAATATGCTTATTATTAAATTTAATATAAAGGAGGTGTGATACTTATACCCTGAAAATTATAAACCATTTTTGAAAAAAATTACAGAAGACCCAGTAAATGGAAAAACAACCTGTGCTCATGATTCAGAGGAATTAACACCGGGAAGATGGCAATACTCCCAAAGTGTTGTACGGATTCATCCCAGTCTCTATCAGCATCTCAGATGGCATTATTGCAGTGATGGACAACCTTACTCCTAAAACTCATATCAAAATGGCAGAGATCCAGAATACCCAAAATCATACTGAAAAAGAACAAAATTGGTGGTTTCATACTTCCCCATTTCAAAACTTACTACCAAACTACAATCACCATGATGCTGTGGTCCTGACCTAGCTTAGACATATCTAGAAACGTGTTTCCAAAAACAAATCCTTGTATTTATGGTAAACTTTTGACACAAATGACAGAACAATTGAATAGAGAAAGAGCAGTATTCCAATCAATGGTGTAGGGCAATGGATATCCACATGCGAAGTATGAACTTGATCCCCTTATTTACATTAAACACGAAATTAACTTAGAATGAATCACAGACCTAATTTTAAGAGTCAAAACTATCAAGTCTTAGAAAAAATTTTAGAATAAATCTTTGTTACCTTGGGTTAGTCAAATCATTTTAGGTATGCCATCAAATGCACACGCAACAAAGACAATATACATAATCTGGACTTGATCAAAATTAAAAACTTCCATGCTTCAAGGAATGCCATCAAGAAAATGACAACAAAGCCCACAGAATGGAATAAAACATGTGCAAAACATATATATGATGAGGGACTTGTATCCAGAATATAAAAAGAACACTCTCCACTAATGATAAAAAGACAAAAATTAAAATGAACAATCTTAATAGATGTGTCTCCAAAGAAGTGATACAAATGTTTAAGAGCTACATGAAAACACATTTAACATCATTAGCCATGAAGGAAATGCTATTCAAAACCATAATGAGACTGGTGATACCCAACAGAATGGCTATAATTAAAAAAAAAAAAAAAGACAGATAATAGCAATTATTAGTAAGAAATCAGAGAAATGTGGAAAAATGAGAATACTCATACACTGTTGATGGGAATATAAAATGGTGCATCCACTTTGGAAATAGTTTGGTAGGCTCTACAAAAGCTCAACATAGAGTTCCCATATAACCCAGCGATCCTACTTCTACGTACATACTCAGCAGAACGGAAACCAGATGTCCACCCAAAAACTTGTAGGTGACTGTCCAGTGCAGAATTATTCACAATAGCCAAGCAGAGGAAACGACTCAAATGTAAATGGATAAATACAATGGTGTCTACCCAAACGATGCTCTTTCATTTATCTCTACAAAGGAACAAAGAGGTGATTCACACCACAACATAGATGAATCTCAAAAAGATGCTAAGTGAAAGAAGGCCACCTGTTATATATAATATATACATATGTGTGTGTGTGTGTGTGTGTGTATAATTTATGAAAAGTATACAAAATAAATAGAAGAGAGATTAGTGGTTACCTACAGCAGGGGACTGGGAAGGACATGAAGTGTGTCTGTTCATGGGTACAGCGTTTCTTTGTGGGTCAATAAAAACATTTTAAAGCTGACTGTAATTATAGCTGCAAAATCCAGTAAATGTATTAAATATTTGGACTGTACACTTTAAATGTACTTCTTTGAATGCTATGTGAATTATACTTTCATAAAGCTATTGTATTAAAAACTTTATTGGCCTGTGTGCTTTTATCTTTCTACAGATTGTACTTTGCCAGTGAAAAGGTCAAGGTCTACAATACTGACTAAAACATGAGTGGGGTAGACAAGGGTCAACCACTGCTGGGTCCTGAGCGGGAACGGCACCATCAGACCTGTGTCACCTCCGCTGGCTCTTATCTGTTCACCACCCAGGCTACACACACTGTCCCTCCCTCCCCGGCCCCTGGCTCCAGGCTTTTCCCTGTAGCTGAAGAAATTTTATGCTGAAGAGACAAAAGAGATTCAGCAGGTCAACATTTCCAGGAGAATTCACGAGATTTTCGCAGAGGGGATCAGTGTAGGTCCCATGGTTAGCCTCTCCTTCTGGACCGATGACCACAGCAGGAACACAAGAGAAACACGATGATTCGGTCAGGCCTTCGTAACAGGCCTACTACCCCTGGAATCTTCACCGTGGTCACGAGAAAGGGAAATGCACATGGACTTCAGACGGTCAGGTGCAATTTCTCTCCTAACACACGGCGGAGAGAGAGGAAAGGAGGGATCCCAAAGAGAGGACCACAGTGTGGTCGGCGGGAGAGAGCAGAGTAACCACTCAGCTGAGCAGGTGGGAGCCAGGCTGACCAAATGGGAGCAAGGGAATGAAAACTTCAGCAGTGTATCCTGTGCTCGTCCCGGTCACCTATGTTAATTGGTTTATGTTTTATCCTGACATACTGACTGTAAACAGTTGTAAATAAGAACATGGAAGGTCCAGATCCGTAGCTTAGAAAATGTATTTTAGGGGGCGCCTGGATGGCGCAGTCGGTTAAGCGTCCGACTTCAGCCAGGTCACGATCTCACGGTCCGTGAGTTCGAGCCCTGCGTCGGGCTCTGAGCGATGGCTCAGAGCCTGGAGCCTGTTTCCAATTCTGTGTCTCCCTCTCTCTCTGCCCCTCCCCCGTTCATGCTCTCTCTCTGTCCCAAAAATAAATAAACGTTGAAAAAAAAAAAATTAAAAAAAAAAAAAGAAAAAAATAAAAAAAAAAAAGAAAATGTATTTTGGCTACAGTGAGAGATCTATTCCTAAGTACTGGAACCCCAGTGCCCACCAGACCTTCTCAGGGCACACCGCCCTCCCCAACAGTTCTTTAAAATTCCCAGGTAATTTTACAGTAACTCACAAACTTGTGATAGCAGAGACTGGGTTCAGGCTAAAGATCAAGAAGGGCCCTTATCGGGGCGCCTGGGTGGCTCAGTCGGTTGAGTGTCCGACTTCGGCTCAGGTCATGATCTCACGGTTCATTAGTTCCAGCCCCACGTCAGGCTCTGTGCTGACAGCTCGGAGCCTGGAGCCTCCTTCAGATTCTGCGTCTCCCTCTCTCTCTGCTCCTCCCCTGCTCACACACTGTCTCTCCCTCAAAAATAAAAATAAAGATTTAAAAAAAAATTAAAAAAGAAGGGCCCTTATCAGGGAGAAAAGTTCTAAGCCGCTAAATCAGGGGCCACCTGCACTTCCAGAAGCACGTTTGTAAAAATATAGCATCTTTTGTCCACATGGTAAGATTGTTTTACGGATCATCTACCTACTACATTCCAGATATAGTACAAAGTGCTGTGGGGATGCAAACATAAGACGCCATTCCCGTCTTTGAAGAGTGAACAGTGAGGCTGGACAAGAGATTGCTACGCTCAAGTCTATGAACACGGCCAGTAGAAAGTGTCTTCCAGGCAGAAGGGCCATCGACACCAAAAACAAAGACAAAGCAGCAGGAAAAAAGAATGTTTAGTAAAAAAAGAACTGAATTCTCTAAATTTGGACAGCTAGAAAGAATTGGAGAAAGAGCCACAGAAGCGAAACAGTGGCTTCTTAGGGATGGGGGAGGTGATGATTTGCTTGTGGCTAAAAAGCATGGAGCTTAAAGAGAGGCAGGAATTGATGGAGCTCAACAGTCTATTTCCGGATTTGTTTTGTGCCGGTGGGGCCCTGGGGGCAGGGGACCGGCGCTGGAAGTCCAAAACAGAGGCAGTGACCTTGGCCAAGCAAAAAGAACCATAACCTATAGGAACTGCATCACAATTTCATTAAACTGCAGAATCAGTAATGATTCCCATTTCCCTTACATGCCTTACAGAAATATTTCCCTATCCTAGTGAATTCTGTAACAGATCACTACAGTTTTAAGTGAATGACTGAAGGCCTTTTCTCCCCAAGGTTTTAATGATACGCTAACAAGCAAAACAAACGCGTTTTTAACAAAGACAGTTTCACTACTTTCTTTCCTGAAAGAATGAGTTAAAGTGTTGCCTCCTTACCTTAAATATCTGTATTATATTTCTGCTATCCATCTTATGAAATATTTTGACAAATTATTCAATACAGGTTATGCTAATTTGAAAGCTTCTGCACAACTCAAGTCACTGGAAGAGCTATTGTCACTTACGCTGATTATAAGCAGGTGTCACTATTTTTAGATGAATCATCCTCATGGTGTTAGTAATTTTGACACTTATTGCCTAAAGCACCAAGTTGAAGACAGCTAGCCATGCCTGAGGGCTCTAATCTGGTGCTGTGAAGAAAAAAATAAATAACTGACAGCTGATTCCTCAAACAAGTCAGAGACTTGCTCGCTAGGTATTGTGCACAGTAGCGTGCTGTGACGTGGTACAAATTAAAGTCAAAGCAGTGCGTCCTGTATGGGTCTGAGACTTCCAGGAAATGCTCTGAATTACTGAGGTCACGGTTAACTGTTCCCTGATGGAACAGGGAATATCTCTGGTTTCCTAAAATGAAAAAGGTGTCTCGAGGCGTGATTAGAAACTGCGGATTATTTTAGAAAAACAAGCAGCCTGGGAGGATCCAAGGAGCACAAAGCAAATCTGAAAGCCACTCTGAAAGCCACCAGCTCACTGCGATGCCCAGCTGGGCCCAGGTGGTGTTTCTTAAGGGGCAATGGGGGTAACCTGTCTCAGAATACCCTGGGGACAGTTTGACTAGAATGAAGGTATTTGAGCTGAATCTCAGTTCTTGGCAATCAGCATCTATGAGCTAGCTGGTCCCTAGAATCTGCACTTTAAAAAGCGCTCTAAATGTCTAAAACTAAGCTTTTAGAATTCCTTCACACATGTCATCAATGGGCATTGTTAAACCACAACATCACTATTTTTAAGATGTTTTCTAAGCTACTTTGGGGGGGGGGCACATTCAGGTGGATCTTGTGTACGGACAAATAGAAATTAAAGAGAGATCCGACTCTCTCTGTGGAGAACAAGGGAAGAGACTCCTCTATGCTCCTTTTTCTCAGAGCATTGACTTTAGGAAAATTATCCTTGCAAGAACTTTCTCCTCTCTGAAATGTATATAAATCCTTACGAAAACAAGACAAGCCTTTTGTCGGCTTCGTCATCTCATAATGTCTCTCTCAAGGACCTGAGAGCCACCTTCTCCAAACGCAATCACTAAGAAAGATAGTGCCCCTATTTCCCAGGGTCTGTGGCCCACCAGGGACTTTGCTCCAAGTTGCAGCACCACTCCCTGTCCTGAAGGCATGAAGCTCGTGATCCGACAGGGGATGGTGGCTCCCATTATGAGGTCAGGCCAGGACGAAGTCTGTGTAACACGCTGTGTTTTTCCAGGCCTCTTACTGGAGGACCCTTGGTGTTTATCCCGGAAACGCTGCCTGTATCTGCCTGGCTGGAGGAAGGAAGGAGCCCACCTTGGGTCTCCACATCTCCCAGGGGACTCGCTGGGTGGCGCACCACATTCTGAATGAAGGCTCATTCCATAACAAGAGTGCTTTCTCTACTCCCTTTGTGGGGACAGCACCTTGGGTCGAGGAGATTTTGCGTGTAATTACCTTTCCCCAAGGCTTGCAATGGCCAACCTTTGCCCAAGTGAACTGGTAACAAGGCTACATGAACACCCCCAGGGCGGTAACCATGGTTACGTGGAGGCTGCCCAACCCAATGAGAGGCTAATGGCATGGCAATTCAATTTCTTAAGCAGCAGGCAGTACAGACTGGTCATGGCCTTCAGGTCTTGGACCGCAGGGGGCCGCTCTGCTCCACGCATTGGCTGCGCTCTGGAACAACAAGCACACACAAACACGTGTGTGTTGTGAAAACCAAGACAAGTAGCCCCAAATGGAGCGGCTTACGGCAAGCCTCCCGTCCAGTGTGGGATCACACTGGGTTGGGCCAAAGCTGAACTGGGTCCAGCATGGGGCCTCTGGGGAACACAAACTTGTTTTCAGGCTGACAAGCGGGGTAACGGTGCCAAGTAACCTTGAACGACAGCGGCACCGGCAGAGAACCTTACAGACGGACTTAACCATTCATGAGGCACCTTGGAGAAAAAGGGGTCTCAGCCAAGCACTCAGCGTCGAGGGTGGAGGGAGAATTACTTCTCTTCCTCTCCAGTTTCTGGTGACCGGGAGGAGGCCCACTTGGATGGCCCACTGGCTGCGGAGCCTGTGGATCAGAACACTGGCCGAAGTTGGCCAGGAGTGGACACGCTTAGGAGTCCCAGATAGCGAAGGTGAACACCCTTAACCTTCACCTGGAGTAACCTCAACCTGGAGTAAAAGCGACCAAGTTAATTCTGTGCCAGGCTCAGCTTCACCTGTGACAGGAGTACTATACATATTTAGTTGCTTCTTTTCCACATAACAGGGAGGCTCTGTGAGGGCCAAAGTGCCTGTGTTCGTTATCCCATCCGCCCCTCGCCTGACACAGGGCCTGGCTTGCCGACACCCAACCCGTAGCAGGTGGACAAATGCGTGTGGGTGTCCCCAAAAATCTGTTGGTTTAGAAAGAGTCTCCCATTTTCCGTCGTGCATTTTGTGACAATAAAGACAGCCCTGACGACAAGCGGCAGCTATTTTTTTCAGACCGTGACAGTCTGTGAAGGAATCAGTCACCAGCACCTGCGTTTCGGCAGGTGCACAAAGGCAGCTGCTGGAGGACAAAACGATGAGACTTCAGGTGCACGATGCCCAGAGGCTGTTCCTGTGGAAGCTGTAAAACGGACACCCAGAGCCGGGTACCCCGTGCGACTGGGGAGGGACTGGTATCTGGCTTCCTGTGTGCTGGGGCCAGAGTTAGGGGACAAGAAAGAGAGAAGCCGGCAGCTGGAAATCAAGCCCTTGCCATTGTGAACTGTTGTAGGGGATTACGGTCCGCCTTCTGGGCTGGATCTCTTCTGCATCTATTTCCCAGCTCTGTCAGTTCCTATATGCTGCTCCTCAGGGCTAAGCCTCTGTGTGTTTTCCTGAACATTCCACAGAATTTCACCTGAAATGCTTACTCACAGGTTAGCACTAGGTAAATGCAGTGCGGACGCATTGCTTTCATCTACGTCAGAAACATTATCCAAACCGTGAAAATGAGGAAAAATGTGGACAGGTCATAGGAAAGCGAAGCCTTAGCCACAGGAGTGCAAAGGGTTAAATTCACTGTTTACCCAGGATCCCGGGCTTAAGAAAGGAAGTTTAAACTCTATGACCCAGCAATAGCACTGCTAGGAATTTACCCAAGGATACAAGAGTTCCGATGCATAGGGGCACTTGTACCTCAATGTTTATAGCAGCACTTTGAACAATAGCCAAATTATGGAAAGAGCCTAAATGTCCATCAACTGATAAATGGATAAAGAAACTGTGGTTTATATACACAATGGAGTACTACGTGGCAATGAGAAAGAATGAAATATGGCCCTTTGTAGCAACGTGGATGGAACTGGAGAGTGTGATGCTAAGTGAAATAAGCCATACAGAGAAAGACAGATACCATATGTTTTCACTCTTATGTGGATCCTGAGAAACTTAACAGAAACCCATGGGGGAGGGGAAGGAAAAAAAAAAAGGTTAGAGTGGAAGAGAGCGAAAGCATAAGAGACTCTTAATCAAACTGAGAACAAACTGAGGGTTGATAGGGGGGTGGGGGAGAAAGGAAAAGTGTGTGATGGGCATTGAGGAGGGCACCTGTTGGGATGAGCACTGGGTGTTGTATGGAAACCAATTTGACAATAAATTTCGTATTGAAAAAAAAAAGAAAAAATGGAAACAGAAAAATAAAATAAAATTCAGAAATTAAAAAAAATAAACTGTATTTTTTTTAGGAAGATGAACCAATTTCTTTCTGGGGGGACACGTGACCCCACAATTTTATTGTCCTTTTGAACATAAACTAGTCTGTGTGTAACCCAGTGATCTCAATATACAATTATCTACATGTAATTATTCCACAAATGCTCTCTGAAACAGTTAAACAGCTTCCTGTTACCTTCACTGATTAATGAACAGAATAAAATTTTTGACATGTGTGCATTTTATATATTTATGAATCATGCTTTTAATCTTTGGAAAAGTACACTTTTAGTATACATGTGTTAAAAACACGATTAGGTGTGCTTTAAGTTTTTTCCAGTGTTTACTCCCCTATAGATCTTCACCCAGTGTCCTGCACGTAATAGATGTTCAATACATGTTTGATGAACAGCCTATCCATTAATAAGAATGGCTAATAGTGAACCCATAGAGACACTTCTTTTACTCCTTTTTAAATCACAGGAGTGTAAGCTTAAGCAGTTTAATAAAAAATAGTATTTGGGTACTTTTTTTTTTTTTTAATGAAGTAGTTAAGGGTATTTGGTTTACTAAATAAGCAGATTAAAATGTGGAAATAGGGGCACCTGGGTGGCTCAGTCAGTTAAACGTCCGACATCAGTTCAGGTCATGATCTCACAGTTGATGAGTTTGAGCCCCATGTCAGGCTCTGTGCTGACAGCTCGGAGCCTGGAGGCTGCTTCGGATTCTGTGTCTCCCTCTCTCTCTGCCCCTCCCCCACTCGCGCTCTGTCTCTGTCTCAAAAATAAGCAAAACAAATTAAAAAACACAAATTTTTAAATGTGGAAATAAAGTGTATATATTTACCTATATATTAGATGATAAGAAATAGCCTGTGTTTTTCAATTAGAAATGTGGAGTGCACCGTAAGTCATAATCCCAATGAAAAAGGCAGAGCCACTCTCAAAGGTCCACACTACCAAGTGGATACTACTCAGATACAGATATCTTTACCAACTCCAAGCCCACGATTTGGCCCGAAATAAATGGCACTTGAAATGGATTTAATTTCTCATGACAACATACACAGTTTCAGAGTGAGGTTTTCTACACGCATAGAAGGAAGTTCTTCAGCTACCCCATGGAAACCAATCCACATACGAGCCAAAAAATGCAGTGGGCGTTAAGCAGAATCAGATGAGGGAAAGAAACCACCGAGACACCACATGGGGAGTAACAACAGATACAACTTCGGGCTTTGAAATAAACATAATTTTCAGAAAATAAATATATTTGTGAAGGAGTTCGATTCAAAAGGAGAGCGGTTTCATATAAAGTGCAGCAGCAATATAAAAAAGGGAAGATGCATAATTCCCAGTAGGTTTCATCTGAAGAATGAAGAGCTGTATTAATACTAAAAAATCCATCAGTGTAATTCACCCTATTAAGAGAATAAAGAAGAAAAACCATATGATCGTCCTAAGAGGTGCAAAAAAGCATTTGACAAAATTCAATACCTATTCCTGAAAACAGCTTTGTACAGACGGGAATAAATGGAACTTCTTCAATAGGAAAAAAAAGTGTCATAAGAAAACCAACAGTTAACATCACACTTAGTGAAATATCGAACTCTTTCCCAAGTAGATGAGAAGCGATTCAAGGATTCTCACTCCCACTATTTCTGTTCAACACTGTACCACAGGTTTGCTTATGTAAAAACTCCTAAGCATCTAAAAACGCCTGCTAGATCTAATAAATGGATTCAGCAAGGTCACAGGATATAAGGCTAACAGGTGAAACCCTGCTTTTTAAATATATATTAGCAGCAAAGATTTCAAAAATGAAAATATGATTTAAAACTGCAGGGCACCTGAATGGCTCACTCACTTAAGCATCCGACCTCCGCTCAGGTCATGATCTCATGGTTCATGGGTTCAAGCCCCACGTCAGGCTCTGTGCTGATGGCTTGGAGCCTGGAGCCTGTTTCAGATTCTGTGTCTCCTCTCTCTCTGCCCCTCCCCCACTGGCACTCTCTCTCTCTCTCTCTCTCTCTCTCTCTCTCTCAAAAATAAATAAACACTAAAAAAACTTTACAAATCCACATACAGTGGCATCAGGAGCCACAAAGTATTTGGGACATTTTTATTTACCAATGATTGTGGGCATTCTGTCTTGTTGGTCTACGTGCATGTTATACGTGGACTAATTTGATCTTCTAAACAGCTTCTGAGGGGAACCTGGGTGGCTCAGTTGGTCTAGCATCAGACTTAGGCTCAGGTCATGCTCTCACGATTCATGAGTTCAAGCCCCACATGGGGCTCTCTTCTCTGAGCACAGAGCCCACTTCAGATCCTCTGTCCCCCTCTCTTTCAGCCCCTCCCCCCATTTGCACTCTCTCTCTCTCTCTCTCTCTCTCTCTCTTTCTCAAAAATAAATAAGCATTTTTAAAACACACCTTTGAGGTACTTTTTCTATATTACTTGTCCAAAAGATACAGCCGTAAAGAGACAGAACAGAGTAAAACTATGTACTGAGCGGCTCAAAGTCCATCTTGTCTCTACTGTATGTACTTTATGGAAAGTTATAAAATATGTTGTTAGCCTGTTAATATTCTAATGAACCCTTTTTCCATAGACATCAATAGACCAAAAGTAGTTTTGGAAAACTGTGTGTATTTGAAAGTACTTTGATTCATTATAACCCAATATTATGGGATAACAGAGGCTGATTCACGTAGGGAAAAAGTGAAACAAATTTTAACAGAAAAAAAATGGTACTAATAGAAATAAAAATTGGTGTCCTAATAATGGAGCAAAACTATATGTTCAACATGTTTAGCTTTTTCAATTATCTTGAAGTGTTAAAAATATCAAGTCATAAGGAATTGAAATTAAACATTAAAAAAACGGATGCATAAAAAAACTCTGTGGCTGGCTTGGTGGTCCCACCCACTGCTTGGCGACCTGCTGGAAGGACTCTCGTGGCTCAACAAAGTCAGACTCATGGCTACAATTTATACAGAAAAGCATAAAAGGCGAGAATAACTCAGGTGGAGCTAGAAAGGCCACTTAAAGATTTCCTTGTCCTCCTGCCTGGTTTGCACAAATGTATCTTTTATCTTCAGCTGCGAACTGCAGGGACACGAGAGACGTTCTCGCCCGGGGAAATTCCTTCAAGGTAGTTGGTCACAAACCCACTGCATCACCAGCCATGGCGGAGACCCCAAACCAGGCACCAGGTGCACATCACAAACCTGAATGCTCACTTTCGACATGCTGACAACATGAACGACATCGCTACCCGGAACTATGTGAACATGCCTGTGGCTTAGTTCTCAGAGTCTGATCCAGGGTCATCACCATGGCTACGGTGGTAAGTGAAAACTAAATGGACCAGATCTGATAAAATTATTTCCTGGAAATTGTGCAAGGTCATCTATCGGAAGAACGGGGATAGGACTTTGGCTTGGAATTCTGAGCCAGGCCTTTCTTGAAGGTAAGAAAATGTCAGCAGAGGACAGACAGATCAGGCTAATGGAACAGCCTGTCCACTATTCTAAAGTCACGAGATAACTTTTGATGGGCAGCATGACAAGCATGAACTAAACTATGAAAGGCATGTGACCAGCAGTCAAGATCCAGGGGTGCAGGCTGGGCTGATGGACAGAGCAGAGCCTAGGAGTCCAAGCTTCTCCTAATTGTGCATTTCGGGTAGTTTCTTAACACTGATTGACAGACAGAAAGACGACGGGAGCTACCTTCTGAACTTTTGATAAAAATAAAAATGTAAGACGTGCATCCTGTAAATATTCAAAAATTTACACCTCTATCTGACTCGTCCTTAGATACCCTGCTTTATGTAGCTCAATATGCACTTAGCATAGACTTTGGTATATCGATGCTGTCTGAGCACACTGAAAGGTTGATATGCATAAAATATTTTTTACAAAAATTATTTTGATTTTGTACATGAAAATGTGAACAGTCTTTAAAATCTTTATTATTATTACCAAAAGGACATCTGTCATATGGTCCATAAATATGCATTCAGTTCATGTGGGAGGCAATGCCGAAGTCAAAAGACCACCATTTGGGGAAAAGAAAAAAAAAGTTCCACTGTAGACTTTATTTAACGAGCAACTGGGACAGAGAACAGAGTCTACAACTGTGTCTAAGCAAAAAGCGAACACACAGAGGTGGGGCTCAGGCCCTGTGGAAGTCTGCTGCTGAAAACAGAAACAAGATGAAAAAACACGCAATACTGTATTTCACTAAAGAAATATTACAGGAAGGACATGTCCTTGTACATTTTATTCACTTAGGAGTGCATATGAACTTAGCACTAGAGCAGTGTCATCAATCCAGATTGATGTCTTGAGTTGATATGTTTTTATTCATTTGCTATGGTCTAATGAGATGATGATACCACTTTATATTGCATACAAGCACTTGAATAAGGAAAACAGCTCTTATTTCAAAAATTTACATATTTTGGTGAGTAAAAGTTATACAAAATAATAAGGAAACAAAGTAAAAAGAACAAACATAAATGCCTAAAACACTTTTAAATATCATATGCAATAAAAAGAGCAAATATAGGGGCGCCTGGGTGGCGCAGTCGGTTAAGCGTCCGACTTCAGCCAGGTCACGATCTCGCGGTCCCTGAGTTCGAGCCCCGCGTTGGGCTCTGGGCTGATGGCTCGGAGCCTGGAGCCTGTTTCCGATTCTGTGTCTCCCTCTCTCTCTGCCCTTCCCCCATTCATGCTCTGTCTCTCTCTGTCCCCCAAAAAATAAATAAACGTTGGAAAAAAAAAAAGAGCAAATATAAAATTGGTGATACAAAAATACTACAACAAACATGGAAAAATTAATCCCTGGAAATCGCAAGTGGACATTATCAGGATATACAAAGGTGCCACGCAGCTTTAAAATTTTTGTCATCAGGGTCAAATCAGGAGAAAAAATATTTATGGATTATATTTTCCCATTTAAAATGAAAATACGTAGTTCAGTTGAGTGGAAATGGGGGAAATAGTTATACTTATTTTTCTTTTAAAGTAAGAACTTCCATGAAAACACTGGTAAAAGACAAATGTTAATATTCAGGAATATTTTTACAATAGATATTCCCGTTATGGAATAAATAAGTCATGAGGACGAAAAGTCCAGCACAGGGAAAATGGTCAATAATGCTGTACTAACTATGTACGGTGAGAGGCAATAACTACACCCACCACCACAGTGTTTTGTGATGTATATAAATGTCAAATCACTATGTTATAAGTCGGAAACTATTATAATATTGTATGTCAACTAAAAATTTCAAAGAAATAATAAAGGCAAAGCATACTTGAAATTTTACCCATCGACCCTCCTCTTTGTTCTCTAAGGATCTTGTGTAACTAGTAATCATATTATGTGCAGGAGATAAGTGTTTATTGTTTTATGTATCTTTTCCCATCGAACTAAACCCTCTAGTTATTTTTTAAATGTGTTTTTTATTTTTGAGAGAGAGAGAGAGAGAGAGCTAGTGGGGGAGAGGCAGAGAGATAGCAGACAGAATCCCAAACAGGCTCCACATGATATGAGCACAGAGCCTAGTGTGGGGCTCGAACTCCAAACTGAAATCATGACCTGAGCCAAAACCAAGAATTGGTCATTTAACTGACTGAGCCACCAAGGCACCCCAACCAACTCCTTTAAATAACTTTTGAAAATACTGTGGCATGGAATAAGATTTGAAAAATATTTCTACAAGTAAAAGTATAAGTAATAAGCAAAAAAAAAAAAAAAAATCAAGAAGCAACTTTCTAGTTTTGAACCTGGAAATGTGTTTGACTTTACTATGCAAGGACTCAGTCTTTAGTGGTTTTTAACCTTGGTTATAATGGAGACATTATTGGTGAACATGAGGAGACAGTTTTGAGGGAAAACTCATGTTGGGAAGATGAGCAGAGGCAGAGGACCCCATGTCAAGAATGAGAACCAATACTAGTACAGAGGTACAAACTACCCCAGCACGGTATTTACAGAAAAGGGCAGGGAACAATGGAAAATACCACAGAGAAGATTAGCAGGTAGAAAACAGCTGTGTGCTTGCACTTTAGGTGATTATTGATGCCTTTGGTGAAAGCATGGTTGTTGAAAGGCGAAGTTGGGTATATTTTCCTATTATCTATTTATTACTGATAAATAATGTGTAACAAACTACCCTAAAACTTAGTAGCCTATGTCAACCCTTTTATTCTTTTCATTATCTTGTGACTCAGGTATTTAGAAAAGTTTCAGCTGGATATTTGGCTCTGATTCACTCACAAAGGTATCAACTTGGGCACCCCAGTCAGGAGGATCAACTTCTAAGATGGCCTTATCGCTCACATGCCTGATACCATAGTTCTCTAGTTCTCTTTGATCTCTCCCCTCACCCCCTCACTGCTCTCCCGTCACTGAACATAGCTCTGCGTTTTCTAGCACCTTCTCATAGCACAGTGATCTTAAGGCAACTACACTTCTCACGTACAGGCTTGCTACCAAAGGACAGAAAAGCAGAAGCTCACAGGCCAGTAGGACTATGCCTGGAATTGGCCCAGAGTCATTTCTGCCATATTCTATTTGTCGAAGCTGTACAATGTTTGGTCACTGGGCAGTGACATAGGATCTACTGCTTGATGGAGGAACTGCAAAGTCACACTGAAGAAGGGCATGTACCATACTGAGGTCATCTTTAGAAAATACAGTTGGCCACAGTACAGTTAAGGAAATACTAAGCAGACAGGAGACTACTACAATAGTGAGGAAGGTTCAGCGTGTTCGGTAAACACTGAGGAGCTTACAGTAGTTTCAACAGAAGATGTGGTTAAGGGGATGGAGGAAATTAGACAGAGCTCAGACCAGGAGACCAGAGGCTTGAAGCAAGTCCCAGATAGAGTTCACTCAATAAGCTAGTTGTTCTGAGTAGTGAAGTAATATGGTCCAACTTTTATCTTCCTTGATATACATACATCAAGGCAGAACTGTTCTAGAGTACTAGCACCAGAAAAGAGTCACACTTGGAAGACAGAGGCATCCTTTTCTCAGGGAGAAGGACCTATGCGTCCTCGAGGCAGAGCAGACAAAACTTGCCTGTGGGACTTTCTTCTGCTCCACTGAGTGTATCTCCTGAGGACAGAAGGGGAGGTGAAAGCGGAAGGACCCTCTATGGCAGCAGGGACACAGAACCTAGGACCTTACCAAGTCCCATGTAACCATCATTTAGCTTCTTCTTAGCACCTGATGTTACAGGTATTTTTCCAGATGGCAGAGTATGAGTTTCCTGAGCTCACTTCCTCCCATGGACACACTGAGATAACAGCTACAGTTGTGCAACTCTGAAAACAACCCCAAAACTGGCAGGGCAGAATCTCCAGTCAATCTGAGAGCGGAGGCCACATCAAATGGGTAGAAGAGGTGGAGACATGATTGGGAATAAACCCCCAGCAAGACTAAGTACATATGGGAGGGACACCACAAACACGGAAAAATGAGCAAATCAGACCCCACACCAGCACCCCCGAAGGAGAGGACTCCACTGGAAAGATGAATCTCCATAACATCTGGCTTTGATAAACACTGGGGCTTAACTTCACAGATTCTTACAATCAGCACTTAACTTCACGTGCTTTAAAAATCAGTGAGCTAGCTCCAGGAGAGCCGGAGGGTGAGAGGAAACTGAGCCCTTGTCCTTAAAAAGCCAGCATAACAAGGGACAAGGCCAAGGGACAGAATGGAAGCAGCAGTTTGAAAAGCACCTGGGTTACGCATGGAGATTCATTAACTAATCTCAGAACATGCATTGGAGGGGCAAGGATCCTTAGGAGACTTCTCCAAGAACAAAAATGCTGGTGGGCCCCATTTCTCTCCCCCCACTGCCTTGAGAGCCGCACACGTGTGGCCGACAGTAAACACTCTATCTATCTGGCTAGCTCTGCTTTTGGCGACAAATCCAACCCATCCACCCTGCCCCACTTGGCAGGTGTCCCTCCAAAGCAACTTCTTTTCCAACACACTCTACAAACAATCCTGGCAGGGATTGGCAGCACTCTAAAGTGACTGCTGTCCTAGGGAGAAGGAAACCCAATCAGACATAACAGTGTACTCACAGCTTAACAGGCAAACCTTACGGCAGAAGTGCAGAGAAAGCACCCCGATCAGTGTGACAGCAGCCTTGACAGACAGATTGGGCACAGACATCAGATCTGAGTCCTGCCCATCGACAAAACCCTCTCAGAGGGCAGCACAGGGAGAACACCCTGCAGTTTAGTGTGATTACAGCCCCAGCAAATAGACCAAAGGCAGGCATCTGGTCTGAATGCTGAAACCACTCAACGAGTAGCCCATCATGGCCCCAGACAGGTCCCATAATAGGACAGGGACCAACCTGTGCCTGGTGTACCACAGGACATAAAGTGGGCCATTGCAGCCAAAGTGGACTGAGGGCAAATATGGCTTTGCCACAGACAGCACAGGTAGCCCACACAGGTGACAGCCCTGGAGCTCCAGGATCTGGTGAAGAAGAGGCATTGCACTGAGGATCACTAAAAGACCTCTTATTCGTAAGGCCACTACTTTCAAGATCGGCACACATAGCTGACTTCCCTGAGATATAAATTCAAGAACAGAGAACTGATAAAATGAGGAGACAGAGGAATATGCCCCAAATAAAAGAACAGGACAAGAACACAGTGTAGGAGTTAAATGAAAAAGAGATAAGCAATATGCCTGATAAAGATTTCAAGCTCATGGGTAATAAAGACACTCATTGGACATGAAAAAAAGAGCACAGGATCTCAGTGCGACCTTCAAAAAAGAGAAAAATTTAAAAATAAATTTAAACAGAGAGGAAGAAGTCAACAATGGAAATAAGAAATACCCTATAGGGAATCAGTAACAGATTAGAGGACGAAGAACAAAACTTCAGCAACCTAAAATACAGGGTAATGGAAAGCAAATAAATAGGATGGAAATTAATTAATTAACTAAAATAAAATAAAATAATAATGAAAACAGGTTAATGGAACTCAGTAATATTATCAAGCATAGTAACAGTCGGATTGTAGGTATCCCAGAAGAAGAAGAAGGAGAGACAGAGTAAGGGGCAGAAACTTTATTTGAAAAAATAATAGCTGGAAACTTCCCTTATATGAGGAAGAAAATAGAAATCCAGATACAGGACGCAAAGAGAGCCCCCAGAAAAATTAATGCAAGCAGGTCCACACCAAGACACAAAATTAAAATGGGAAAAAAATAGTGAAAAAGAGAGAACTTTAAAAGCCCCAAGAGAAAAGAAAATAGTCACATACAAGGGAAACCACATAAGGAGTTCAGTTGACTCTTCAGCAGAAACTTTGTAGGCCAGAAGGGAACGGCAAGATATATTCAAAGTACCAAAAGGAAAACCAAACCAAAACAAAACAAACTCAAAAACTTGCAACCCAAAATGACTCTACCTGGTAAGAGTATCACTAAGAATAGAAGGATAGAGTTTCACAGACAAACAAAAGTTAAAGAAGTTCATCACCACTTAAACAGCCTTATAAGAAATGTGAAAGGGAATTAAGTAGAAAGAAAAGGCCATAACTGGGAGTAAGAAAATTAGGAAAGGAAAAAATCTCACAGGTTGCTGTTTCAGCACCGAAGGGTGATAACAGAGGCCTTCTTTGAATCTATTTTGATGTAACCTTATTTCAATTCTGTTCCCTTAATGTCACTGCTCTTCAAAAGTACAGAAAGTAAAAGGAATCTTCCTCCTTAAGAAAGTGGGGTAGCAGTTCTTCCAAAGTCTGGAATCAAATGGAATGTCACCTCATTCCCTCCCAATGACTCAGCATGCTTCTAGCTTCTGACCAGTGATCCTTAACACCATATGCATTAGGAGTATCACCATCCTTCCAACACTCCTTAGCTCATGAAAACTCTACTCTAGCCTTTCCATTAAGCATGTTGCAATTGTACGACGCAATCAGAAATTACCTTTATATTTCTCCCACAGATCATTCAAATCTACCCTGTAGGGCTATGGTAGGTCTGGTCTCTTTGGAATCCTTTGGACATTAGAAAGTCCACCAGTCACATTTCATTCTAGTAATAGTGTCATGTTAGCTACTGAAATATCTAGTCTTACATAATAACCAAGAGTTTTTTGGATATCTTATCACTAGCCATCTCTCACCTTCCCTTAAAATAGTGCTTTGGGGCGCCTGGGTGGCTCAGTCAGTTAAGCATCTGACTCTTGATCTCAGCTCAGGTCATGATTTCATGGCTCCTGAGATTGAGCCCCACATCGGGCTCAGTGCTGACAATGGGGAGCCTGCTTGGTATTCTCTTTCCCTCCCTCTCTCTGTGCCTGTCCTCTGCTTATGCTCACTCTCTCTCTCTCTCAAAATAAATAAATAAAACTTAAAAAAAAAATACTCAATGCTTTTCCCTAGTGAGTCAATTAGGGTTTTTCACTCATTTGCTAGGCTCCTGGGGGCCCAGCTTGAGACTCTTTCTGTGGTCCCTTCAACTTGGCATCCCTCTCTATTCTTGGAAACATCCTTTCTGGAACCATGAGTTCTCTGTTTCAATTTGCAATGGTTACCATCTAGACTTGCTATCAATGCTGACTTTAATTTCATTATCATCTAGAAATCCCATTTGCCTATCTCTTTGGTTGAATCCCCTGCTTCCTAGATTCTAGGAAGTTTATGTCTTCTTTTGAGGGGCGCATATCTACCTGAGAAAGAATACATCAACACTCTTTCAACTGCTTACTCCAAAGAATTTATGTACCACGCATATATGAAACGTGTTCATTATTCTTGTTCATACTGAATTGTGAATCAGGCTAGGCGTAAGGTTCTACATTTGAAAACCTGGCTGTAATGCAGCTACCTGGCTATTTGATTTTTGAAAAGTTTGCTATGAGGAGTGTGCATGGGAGCAATTATATCCTGCAAGTTTTCACAGTCTTCTTTTTATCCCTACACGATATTCTGAAATTTTATGATATGCCTTGATGTAGATCATTCCTCAGTTGCTGTGCCAGACACGTGGCAGAGCTGTCAATTTGGAAACTCACAGTCTGAATAATTTTCTTCCAATTCATCTTTTAAAATCTCTTCTCCTTTGTATGCCTCCTTCGTCTTTCTGGGTCTGCACTTGGCCAGACACGAAATCCCCTAGATTCGCACTCGAGTTCATTATTTTCTCTCTGCTTTTTCATCTCTTTGTCTACTTTATGCTACCGCAGAGAGTCCTGTTGCTCAAAGGGTACCTGAGACGGACTACCAGCGTCACCTGCAAGCATGTGTGAAATGCACAAGCTCAAGCCCAACCCTGGAAACATTTAATCAGAGCTTGCATTTTATCAGATTCTCCAACTGATTTGAATGTGCACTAATGTTTAAGAAGTACTGCTGTACAATCACTGTGATTTGTGCTTCACTCATTAGGTGGAAGTTTTCTCTTTCTGCTGTCATATTTTTTTCCTTTTTCCCCTTTTGTTTTCTGGATATTCCTTTTTATAACAGCATTCTCCATTTTATGAAAACATATACTTTACCTCTCTGATGATATAATTATACATTGTGAGGCTTTGTGGAGGTATTTTTTTTCCTTCTTTTTCTGTTTCTTTTTCTCTTATTCTATTTCTACCAGGCTTATGAGTCTGAATGTTGTCAACATTCGGGCGAATTTTGGGAAGACAGCTAAGACTAAATCATCGATTCAGAATACAATTTGACTTAAGCCTCTTTGTATTCAGTAAGACCAAATGCCCACCATCAGTCAATGTGCTGTCTGAGCTCAGAGCCTACTGTATCAACACACACAGAGACTAAATCCCCCATCTGTTGTCACAGGGAGGGGGAGAGAAGGAACACTCTGCTGGCTAGTGTGTGGGATCTGGTTTACAGGCCCCATACACCAACTTCTCTGTGTTTACTCTCATCGGACATGCTCACTTCGGGATGCACCATCTGTCCATCTCCAAAACTTCTTTTGAAGTTTCAGGAGCACCAGTGAGCCTCCTTCTCAGTTTGGCTCCTGCAGATAGGCTTTAACTTTCCTAACTCTTACAAAGCAGTTGCCACTCATATCTCAGCATCATAAATTCAAAAACTTTACTGATGTGTCTTGTTTCCGGCATCTTCTCTTGTACCATTCTTCATCCTTGTGAATTTATACTTTCTATCAACTGATGTTTCGGTTGTGGGGGGATGTGATGGGATGATTTTATTTACTTGTGTGTCTTATGGTCCCTGTTTGCCAGGATGTCTCTGTTCTTTCTTTTTATCTTTAGAACAACCCTGTTTCCTACTGATTGCATTGTGATAAGCTAAGATAGAAAATTAAAAAACATAATATGCTTGGCCAAGGTGGAAAAAACTACTGAAGACGTTCATCTTGAAAGCAAGTTTTCTGACTTCAAGTATCTTGGTCTTTCTGCTACTATTTATATCAGGGACAGGTCAGCAAACTACTGTCCATGGGCTAAATATGGCCCACTGTGTGTTTTTGAAAATAAAGTTTTACTGAAACACAATCAACATATTTTTCATGTACTATCTGTGACTGCTTCCACACTAAAGTGGCAGAGTTTTTTCCAAAGGGACTGGAAAGCCTGAAATATTTACTATCTAGACATTTATAGAAAAAGTGTGCCAATACCCGTTCTAAATCCTTACATAAGCGCTACCCCTAATCACTGTATTCTAATAGCCCTATCTGAACCTTTGCACACAGTCCCACCTCTGGAAAATGTACATCTCAATCTCATTGTACTATGCAGTCAAATGCTCAACCCCTGAGCTATATACCCCCACAATCTCATTGTACTATGTATGCCTTTTTTAAGAATTGTGTGTGTGTGTGTCTGTGTGTGTTCAACTGGTTTCTCAAGTAATTATGTAACATGCACAATCTTTGATTGTCTTTATTTCCCAAATAACCTAGAGTCAACTTTGTTTTCATTTTTGAGAAATTTGTTCTAATGTTTATTTGTTTATTTTGAGAGAGAGAGGGAGAGAGAGAGTGCACAAGCAGGGGAGGGGCAGAGAAAGAGGGAGAGAGAGCGAATCCCAAGTAGGCTCCACACTGTCAGCACAGAGCCAGATTCAGGGCTCAAACGTAGAAACCATGACAGCATAACCTAAGCCGAAATCAAGAGGCAGACACTCAAACGATGGACCCATCCAGGTATCCCAACTTTATTTCATTTTTCAATTCATTTTGGTTAATAAAAATATTTAGAAGTGTCTAGATACCTAGCAGATTTTTGGAAAATAACATCTGGACACTTTCCTCAGCCCTTTGGTCCAACACGGCTTATATAAGTTGGGGACTTTGGAACGTCACCACAAGCTATATACACATCTGGATTTTATCAAACAGCATTACCATGTCCTTGTTACACAGACAGAAGCATCTGTCATGTCTCCATTGCTTATTAATCCTAAGTAATGCTGATCTTGTTAAGCATGGACATTCAAACCAAGTCTAAGGCTCTATATCACTCATCTGGGAATCATTTACATGGATCTTTTCCTATTTCTGAACCCATGAAATAAGTAAATCCAAAAAGGTAACCTAGTGGCACAAACAGGCGATTCTCCAGCATGAACTCAGCAGCTTTAATATTTACATCATGTTTTTCATTTGTGTATCATTAGGAGTCCTGTTTTCAATTCATGGCATGGCTGTGATGAAGAGTTTTCATGTTTATAATTCAGACCAAAAGAATCATCATTGCCAGCTTAGTTGAATTTGCTGTTCCGCCATCAAAGGCACATTCTTTGG
The DNA here is from genome assembly GCF_018350155.1 of Leopardus geoffroyi. Taxonomy (NCBI): domain Eukaryota; kingdom Metazoa; phylum Chordata; class Mammalia; order Carnivora; family Felidae; genus Leopardus; species Leopardus geoffroyi. The sequence continues at coordinate 2,802,807 of NC_059329.1, read as the reverse complement.
CGATTAGCTACCATATAATAAAACCTCACATTCCAAAACAATGAAAAACTAAATCAGCAATGGAAGAGTACATTTCAGTGAACAGAAAAACCAAACTGTGTAGAAATACTTACATTTGACCAAATATTACCAGAAGGATATTTAGGCAGATTCAGAAAGAACAGCCCAATAGTATTATATGTGGCATTATACAAACCAAAGACAGGATAGCACAGTCCAAAAGCATCTGGACTGTGCATCAAAGGACCTGATTTCTGATCTCGTCTGTGCACTGGGGTGCTCTGTGATAGATACTTTTGCTCTCCCTAGGTATTAGCTTCATCACAAAAAGTTAAAACACAAACAAACACATACCTGTGGGTTGAATTAGGCGATCTCATACAGTCCTTGTAGCTCTCTCAGTTTTAAAGCCCCAGCTACACAATTTACTGATAATTCTGTTACATACAAAATATTAACAAATATGTAAGCTTGGTGTACAAAGAAAATCCTCACTATGCAGTCTAGTCCAATAATGAGTGATTACATGTCCCCCATTTGGAAGACTCCCAATCAAACCTTCCTTACTACTGATCACTCTGAGGCTTGAATAAATGTACCTTGATGTTTTGTTGCTGTTTTTGCCAACCAAAATAAAATAATATCTTCTTATGCTTCCCGCAATAATTGATGTATGCCAGATATGATGGGTTTACTCAAGATCTCTGTGCATCTGAACCCAACAGAGTAACAAACCTAAGGAACATCTGAATCCTTATACCTCCATGTTAAGCGGAAGAAATATTGAACAGGAATATTAAAAAATGCGACTCACTGTTAATTCCCAGGACCACTGTGTGAATCATCAGTACTTGAGGTACATGTACAGAGTCTGGTGAGGGGTCTCCAATAACTGAATATTGTCAAGAACTGTGGACATTAAATCAGGCAAATAAGCAAGAGCAACATTTTTCCAGGGGATGAAACATTACGAGATGATTAGTTCCCATCTCCTAAAAGGGAAGTAAGACATTCCCTTTGTCTTCAAGAGAATACCACCATAGACACAGTACTTAATAACCAGCCAGGGGGAACTCAAGAATGGCTCTGATAGCAGGATCAGGGTACACAGAGCCCAAGACATATTTCCAGTTTCATCCCATCACAAAGGGAATTATCAGCAAAGCAGAACCCTTATATTCGAAGGCCTGAGGAGAAGAAGAGGAATACTTCCTAACTGAAGAGAAATTAGTGAGTCAGCTGACTCAGGAAGCAGCTTTCCACAAGTGCTCCTCCCAGCAGAGACCTATGGAAGTGGCTCTCTGATTATAATACCCCGAGAGGAAAAACTCGGAAGCCGAACATCCTTGCCTGAGCCAAGAGTGTTTTGATGGATGGCGTATGATTAGCTGTGTGTACATGAAAATACACCAGAAACAGCTTGAATTATGTTATGAACTAATATTTTCAGGCTTTTTTTTTTAAAGTAGATTTAGGTTCATAGAGGAAGGCACACAGATTTCCCATACACACCTGGCTCCCCCCCACCCATGAATAACTTCTTCCATCATCCACACCCCCTCCACAGCAGGACATTTTGGTACTTATGATGAATCTACACTGACACTCCAAAGTCACCCAAAGTCAGTAGTTTTCTTTAGGACTTGCTCAGCACTGCACATTCTGTGGGTTTGGACACACGTATAACATCCATCATACAATGTTTTCACTGCCCTAAAAATCCTGTGTGCTCTACCTACTCATCCCTCCCCTCCCCCCAACTCCGACCCCAATCCCTGACAACCACTGATCTTTCTTCTGTCTCTGTGGTTTTGCTTTTGGCAGAAGGTCATGTAATTTGAATCATGTAGTCTTTTCAAAGTGGCTCCCTTCCCTTAGTCATGTGCATTTCAGTCTCCTCCATGTTGGGCCAAGGTCTGAGACCCCCTTTCTGTTCAGTGCTGAAGGGTATCCATTGTGTGGACACCAGTTTATTTATCTCCTTTTATCCAATGAAGGGTGGCTTGGTTGCTTCCGAGTTCCATCAATTATGAATGAGACGGCTATAAGCAACCGTGTGAAAGTCATTGTATGGACTGAAACAGTATTTTGACCAAATTTTGGATTAGCACCCTGCCCGCCCAGATGCTTATTTTGTACCGATTCCCTGATTGTCAACATCGAGGGCTCATTTCAAAGAAAACTGTATTGATAATATTGCTGTGGGCTGAAGCGTGTCCACCAAAGGGATATGCTGAAGTCCTAGCCCCTGGTACCTGTGAACGTGACCTCCTTCAGAAATGGGGGTCACAAGATGACAGTGAGGTCAGACTCTACTGGGGAGGGGGAGCTAATCCAACATGACTAGTGTCTTGATAGGAAGACAGGGCAGACACACCTGAGTGCCACATGAACATGGAAGTGACTGGCCTGATGCCACTGTAGGCTAAGAGGAAGCACTACTGGCCAGAAGACCAGAAAGGGTTCAACTCAGAGGGCCAGAGGGTGCACGGCCTGGCCAACACCTTGATTCCAGGATTCTAGACACCCAAACATAAGAGAATAAATTTCTATTGTTCTAAGCCACCCGGTTTTCAATACTTTGTTACAGCAGGTATGAATATTAAGGAAATTCAGATTATTGGACCTATCTTCCACATACAAATTTTTGGATAATGACAAACCGTAACCTTGAATACAAAAAAAACAAAAACAAACAAACAACAAAACAAAACAAAACACAACAAAACGAAACGAGGGTGGATGGGGTGTTTGGGTGGCTCAGTCGGTTAAGTGTTTCACTCTTGACTTCAGCTCAGGTCATGATCTCATGGGTGATGAGCCTGCATCTGGTTGGTTCTTCACTGACAGCACAGAGCCTGCCTGGGATTCTCTCCCTCTCGGCCCCTCCCACACTCACACGGAGCACGTGCTCTCTCTCTCACTCTCAAAATAAATAAATAAACTTAAGAAGTAGGGTGGCAGAATTGAGGAAGCAGTTAAAGTAAGTAAATCTTGAAACAAAATTTCTTTACTCTCATTTTTTCCAACACAATACAAACAGTTGGTTTCCATGGAAGAGGCTATATAGGAATTCCAACTCCAAATAACAGAACTGATTTTTTTTTTATTTAATAAAGCATATCGATCAATTGATCACTCTCCTTCTAACTCTGGGTTCTCACACACCACCTCCTTAAAACCTGGGATAAGCATGAGTTGCACATTCGCATATATTTAGGCATTACTTTCAGATTGGTTCTGTCAGCCTTCTGGAAAACATTAGTGTAAAATATTTCTGATTGCTCATGGGAACTAAAAATTCATTATGTAGAAAATAGTAAGTAAATTTTTGGTTGGGAAAGAATTGCTGGCAGCAAGCTTAATGAATGTGTCATGTTAGTCACGCTTGGTTGCCTGCATTTTAATATGTTAGCTAGATGCCTTTAAATTCAATAGTCTGAAAATTTAAGATATTGAAACCCTTCTACGAATAATTGTCAGACTTAACATGAGTGGTACCAGCAATAAATAGAGAATGCATAAGAACGACAAGAATACAAGAGTAGCTTGCGGACTAAGCATCTGGGGTTGTGTTATTTGTGGAAGATGATGATAATTTTTGCTTTTAAACAACCTAAATTTTAAGGTTGAAACCGGAATGGGCTTGCTTGCTTGCTTCAGAGCTTTGATCCTTCTAGCTATTGTGGACTCTCCTTGACCTGTGAGGAGCACAGTGCAAAAAATCAACTGCCTAGAGAGTGTTACTTAGCAAAGTAAACTCCACGCAAATGACCACATTGGGGGCTGAGGAAGAAATCGGTATTTGCTGAATAATTATGGCCAATATCATTGACTGATATGTCACTAAATGTAGAGACTGTGATTAGGAAAACACACAGATTTTTCCCCCTGGTTTAATCTCCACACAAATACAGGAAGTTAGTTACTTAATGTCATCTTATGGATGAGAAAACCAAGGTTTGAGGCTTTGTGTCTAAATGCCTAGCACAAAGTAGGATTTCAAAAGATGTTTGTGAGTGGAAGGAAGGAAGGAAGAAAAAAAAGGCAACTTTTAAAAAGGAGGGAAGGAAGGAAGGAATGGGGAGAGGGAAGGAGAAAGGGAACAACAAGGAAGTCTGACTGATTCTCAATAATATCGCTAAAATTTAAAGTTCCAAGACTCAGGATTAGGTAACCGTTCTAACACATTTATTTTCATTGGTATTCTTTCTGTATTTTTTTTTTAAAGCTCTGTCAATCTTGACATTGTCATTTGCTAAAAAAAAAAGGAGATCTTCCCTTCTTTCGGGTACCCTACAGGATCCCAAACACAGAGAATAGATGTTAAGATGTTCATGTGGCCTTACATGTTTTATGCCCATATTTTGTAGCAAATTCACATCCAAAAATATAAGGTGGAAATACGATACAGAAAGTTACTGAAAGAATTAAGTAATAAAAATAAGAGCACTAACACAAAGGATGATGGTTAAATGAAATCGTTCTGGTGTAAGACTCTTATATTTTACATGAAGTGATACAGTATCAAATCTAAGTACATTATCATAAGTTAAAAAAGAATATTTTAATCCCCAGAATAATTTTTTTTCTTTCTCTCTTTTTTTTTCTTTTGAGTGAGAGAGAGAGAAGAGGAGGAGAGGAGCATAGAGATGGAGAGAGAATCTTAAGCAGGCTCCATGACCAGCGCAGAGCCCAATGCAGGGCTTGATCTCATGGCCGTGAGATCATGACCTGGACCAAAATCAAGAGTCAGATGCTTAGCCTACTAAGCTATCCAGGTGACCCCTCCAGAATAACTATTAAAAAAAATAACAGAGGGAGATATATTTGAAAAGTCAACAGAGGCTTAAAAATGAAGTATTATGAAAAAATATTGTTAGTCAAAAAAAAAATAACAAAAAGAAGAGGAACAAATAAAAGATCATATGGGGTAGATGAAAATAAATTAAGAACCATTGTGATAAATATATCAAATTATTTTTATTTGCATTACATTAAGTGTATGTGCATTAAACTGAAAAGCAGACATTCTCAAATGGGTTGAAAAATCAAAATTCAACAATTTTTTTTTCTAGAAGAGATGAACTTTAGATATAAATACAATTTCATTTGAAAGCAAAAGCATGGAAAGGGAAATTATGCAAGTATGAAGCATAAGAAAGCTGGCTTATGGAAACAATGGACAAAATAAATGGAAATATAAGGAATTCAACTAAAGAGAGGCATCCCATAGAAGTAAAATGACCAATGTAGGTAGACGACACAAAAACCCTAAAAGTATTTGCATTGAAAAGTAGCTTCAAAACCTATGAAGTCAAATGGACAGAACTAAAGGAAGAAAGAATAAGACAAATACAAAACTAGAGTTGAATGTAATACTCTGTGTTAGAAGCTGATTAAACAACTGGACAAAAGTCAGTAAGTATACAGAGGATCCGAACAACCCAATAAACGCCCTGATGTGGCAAATATTTACAGAACACTACACCCAGTAACTGCAGAAAACACATTCTTTCCAAGGATATACGGAATGTCTGCCAGTGTACATTCTCTGATAAAAGCAGAATTAAATTAGAAAGCGGCAAAATAACATGTTGAAACTCATTCCCAGTATTTGAAAATTTAGACAACAGACTTTGGGATGACCACTGATGGTTGAATAAAAAGATCAAGAGGAAAATTAGAAATATTTAAAACTCAACAACAATGAAGGTTTTTTAGCACATCAAAATTGATGGGATGCCACTAACGGTGTGTTTAAAGAAGAAATATATAGTTGTGATGAGTTGTATTTGAAAACAAGAAAGGTTAAAAAAGCAGTGAAATAAGTTTACCAAAAATAATTTAGAAAAATATGACCGAATTAAACTCAAAGTAAGTAGGACATAGAATATTATCCTTGTAAAGACAGAAATCAGTGAAACAGAAATGTGATAGAGAAAATATTCAAAGCCAAAAGTGGATTTACTGAAAACAAACAACCAACCAACCAAACCAGTATTAAAACTGATAAACCTAGGGGTGCCTGGGTGGCTCGGTCAGTTAAGGGTCTGACTTCGGCTCAGGTCATGTTCTCGCAGTTCGTGGGTTCGAGGTCCGGATCAGGCTCTGTGCTGACAGCTCAGAGCCTGGAGCCTGCTTCGGATTCTTTGTCTCCCTCTCTCTCTGTCCTTCCCCTGCTCACTCTCTCTCTCAAAAATAAATATATGTTAAAAAAATTTTTTGAATCCTAAAAAAAATTGATAAACCTAAAGAAAGGCTAAATTAAAAAGTGAGGCAAAACAAGTTCCCAATCTCAGGGATGAAAAAGGAGGTATCACTAAAGTGCCTTTGGCCTTAGAATAAGGAATATGATGAACAATCTAGTTAAATAATTTGACCACTAAGATGAAATAGTACAAATTCTTTTTAAAATTAATTTAAAACCATGAAATAGAAGATTGGGATAGGTTTTTAAAAAGAAAAAGGTTGAATTATCAAAACCTTCCTCATAAAGAAAACAAGTTCAGACGCTTTCAGTGGTGAATTCTACCACTTAAAGAGAACATATTACCACTTGCACATAAACTTTCAGAAAATACAGGAAAAGGAACATTTCCCAGCTGGTCTTATGTGGCTGGCATAATCTGGGTACCAAATCTTGACAAGACATGAGAAGAAATCAAAAAGTGGGACCAAAATCTCTAAAAATATAGATTTAAACACTCTTAAAATACTAACAACTAACATACAATAATATATAAAACAGTAACTCATAACCACAAAGCAGAGTTTGCAAGAATGCAAAAGAAAATAACATGTTTTTAAAATTGAAAATCATTCAAGGGTAATCATCACATTAATGTAATAAAGGGGGAAAGCACATCTCAAGCCATCTAAATACATGCAGAATAAAATATCTGACACAACGCAAGATCTATCAGCATTTTCTTTTTTTAAAGAAAGAAGATAATGAAGGGAAAGTATCTTAGGACACTAGGAAGAAAAGGGAAATTTTAGGCCCGAGAGAGGGAAACAAAGAAGAATTATGGCCAACAGAAATAATTGCTGGTGAAATACTGAAAGTGTCCCCACTAATGTGTGAAATAAGGTAAGGTGCTAGTATTCAGCAATTCTGTCCAACGTTGTACTAGAAATTCTATCTGGTGTAAATGAGCAAAAAAAAACAAAAGCTTCAAGTTTTGAATACAAAGAAGCAAAATTTCACCATTCACAAATGACACAATTTGTTATACAGAAGGTCCTAAGGACTATATAAAACAACTATCTGAATCAACAAATAAACTTAGCACATCACAGGAGAGAAAATTATATTTATGATTACCAGCAGGAAATAATTGAAAAATAAAATGTAAAGCTCCATTTAAAATAGTTTAAAAAAAGCAATATAAAATTAACAAGATAAGTTCAAGATCACTGAACCACGAACCATAAGTCATTATCAAAATAAAATTTTATAAGCACATTAATGGAAAGATATATTATGTTTCGGATTGAAAACTCAATACTGTTAAAATGTCAACTACCTCCTAATCAATCTATAGATTCAAAATCTCAGTCCTACTCACAGAAGTTTTTATAAGAGAAATTAACAAACTGACTGAAAAATGTATATAGAAATCCAAAAACCTTAGACATAATTACTACATAATTTTGAACAGTAATCAAGACAATGTGATATTGGCATAGGGCCAAATCAATGAATTACATAAAATAAAGATTCTGAAACACCCACCCACGTGTGGAAATTTGATTCTTTGCAAAGGCATTAAATCCACTAACTTATGAAAACAAACTATTTTCAATAAACAATGCTGAAACAAGTGGATACCCATGTCAAAAGAAAAGAAAACCATCACCCCATCACAAACCATAAAAAAATCAATTTGAGATGGATTGTAGATTGAAATAAATACGTCAAAACTAAAATAACTTCTAAAGGAAAATATAGGGGGTACCTGGGTGGCTAAGCTGGTTAAGCATCCAAGTCTTGATCTCAGCTCAGGTCATAATCTCATGGGTTCTTGAGTTGAAGCCCCACATCAGATTCTGCACGGACAGTGCAGAGGCCGCTTGGATTCGTCTCCCTCTCTTTCTATCCCTTCCTTACTCATTCGCTCTCTCTCTCCCTCAAAAATAAATATACATACATACATACATACATACAGGAGGACATTCTACTACCTTGGGTTAACAAATGTTTACCAGAAAGAACAAAGAAACCAGTAACTAAAGAAAATTGATAAAAGGGACTTTATCAAAATGAAAAGCTTCTTGTCATCAAAAAATATTGATTCCAGACCAGGTAAAGACCTGAAGAGAATACTGAAGAGTCACAGCACATAAAAGACTTAAATCTAGGATATAAACTATTCCACCCAGTTAGGGGAAAAAAAAAATATTTCAGGAAATATGTGGACAAAGGAATCTGAGCAGTCAATGCAAGAAGAAAAGAAGGATGTCACTATGGCCAATGACCCATAAAAAAGTATCGATACTTTTGGTTTCCAGAGAAATATAAATTAAATTAATTATAATGAGATACCAGTAGACATGCAAGAGAATGACCAAAATCAGGATTCACAAAATCGCTGGTGGTGGTGTAAAATAATCCACTCCCTGGGAAAAGAAAGTTGCTTTTAAACTTAAATATTTATCTCCTTATGGTCCAATAATTACATTCCTAGATAAATGCATAGGGATATAAAAACTTATTTATAAACATCATATAATATTCTTGGCATCTTAATTCACAATAGCTAACAAACATAATGTCTGTTGAAAGGGGAGTAAGTTAAGAAATAGTGGCATATTCATTCCAAGAAACTCGATTTAGGAACAAAGAGAATGTACTCCCGATTCGTGCAACTACGTCAACAAGTCTGAGTTACTATGCAGAAAGAGAAGAGTCGGACACCAAAGAGTACATATTTGATCCTGTTTACATAACATTCTAATCCAGGCAAAACTAATCTATGAAGAAAAACATCAGAAGGATGGCTGCTTCTAGGGAGGATTGGATCATAAAGGATACAAGGAATCTTTATCCTTTATGAAATATTCTGTATCTTGATAGGGATGTGGGCTACAGAGGTGCTGAGTCACCTCTAAAACTCCAAAACTCTATTCTAAAAACATAATGAATTATAAACTTAAGGTGTGTACATTTCACTGGCCAATTTTACCTCAGAGAGGAGTTGTAGACGAATAGTGACTTTCATTAATAAGTTTGCTTTTCATATTGATAAAGGGGTAGAAAAGCTGAAATTAACTTTGGTGTCTTCCACACTTACACGAATGAATAGATACACTGAGAATAATGGAAGCCAGTTTTCTCTCCAATGAGGAGGTATAGATAGAGATACGACAACTGGGAGGCACTCACTTTTATCTGACTGGAGACAGTAAGAGATTATAGACTCATATGTAGATACAGATGTTAAGCACAGATATATGCTTCTATGTGTGTGTATACACACGTTAGCTCTCTGGTGTGAAAGGGTATGGAAGCAACAGCATACTCACAGTAATGAGCACACATGGGAACTAGGTTTTGTTTTGTGTGCATACCACTGAACACAAAAAGGAACCAAGGTCTTTGTTTTTGTTGTTGTTGTTGTTGTTGTTGTTTTTAAAGAAATGCTTGATTCCAGGACTGGGGAAGGAAAAGTTCAAGCCAAAGCTGGGTAATCTTGTGCTAGAAAGTGAGACAGTGTTCAAAGAATCAAAGAGGCGTGGCAGGATGGCATTGAAGCCTTCTCGAAATGACTTTCTCCGGCCAAATCTGGGGCAGTTTTAGCAACAAAATAAATTATGTGACTCTTAGATTCTGTAGGGGCTAAGGACTGACTGCCCCCAAATGGGTCACTTTCGCATGAACATTATTTTGAGTTCCAAGTAATCAAAACCTAGCAAATGCAAGGAGAATCTTTCTGGTCCTCAACTACCAAAATTTATATTGGAAAGAAGAGTCTATACCAAGAAGAGAGCTATTAACAGAGACTCCCTTTTACCTAAGAAACTTACCTGCATAATAGAGCAAGTTTTGGTTTTCAAAACCTCTTTTACTTTCCTGCTAATGGCCTTCCTCCCCTTTGGGTCTTCAGAGCCTAGCCTCTCTTCACCTCATGTAAGCTTCCTGTTGGCTCACTGTCTTTGGAATTTCTTGTCTCCGTGGATTCCCCATACATATGACTAGTAAGTTTGATTGTGTCCTGTTAATCTGTCTAATGTCAATATGACTCTAGGTCCAGCTAGAAGGACCATAGGGCAGAGGAAGGTCTTCCTCCTCAATACATCCTTCTACACATTGCTAGCATGGACACATGGCCATGACTAGGTGACAAAATGAACACGGCCAATATCAGGACAAAGTGGCCTCAACCGCCTACTTGTATGATGTGCTGGGAAGAACAGAGCATCTATTTGGTGGCGCCCCTGCCATAATATATGGCAGGAAATATATGGAAATCTTAGACAACTCCAAATTTGGGAATATTCTTCCAAAATAATAAACGCATAAAACAAAAACCCTATAGTCCTCAAAAAAAAAAAAAAACAATTAAGATCAAGGAACAAAAACAAAGCTAAGGAATTGTCCCATTGGCAAAGGACTTAAAAGACATAGTTAATTCCTAAGGGTGATCGTTGACTGGATCTTGGACCAGAGAAAAAGTATCAAGCTTTAAACATTATTGGGAAAATCAAGAAAATGTGTACGTGGAATGCTGTTTCCATAATGATGTGTAAATGTTGCACTTCCTAATTTTGATAACTGTCCTTTGGTTTTATAAGGCTATTTCTTTGATCTTAGGGAAGAGACACGGAAGGACATAGGGTAGTAAACATCATCATGTCTCCAACATCCTCGCTAATAGTTAGAAACAAACTGTATATATAAAGATATGAAAAAGACACAAGCGGCCAAGCATAAGCAGTTGGTAAATCTGGGCAGGGCTCTTGGAGTTCTTTGTGTTATTTGTGCAACTTCTCTGCAATTTTCAAACGTCAAAGTGAAAAGAAACAAACAAACAAAAAAAGCAAATTTAGAAGAATCGTACATGCGTGGGTCGGTAAATTAAAAGCTACAACTAGTTGACATATGGGGGCTGATCACTCAGGAGAGTGAGGTTTTAGGGAACAGCTCTCTCCTTCACCAGCAGTAGCTTCTGTGGGCTACAATCACAACAGCATACAACTTCAAAGGAACCTACAATAAGGATCCAAATTATGTCCTTGCTAGCTACCAACTGGCTTTCGCTGCAAATAGCAAATCCTTGTATTCCAAAGATTGCTTCAACCAACTTTTCCCACCTAGCTGTCTCCCCGCACATCCCACAGTCCCCAAATAGTAGGTCATTTGCAAGCCTTCGCGATCACTTTCCCCATTTCTGCACACTCCCGTGTGGTAGTCAAGGTAGTCTTATCGCCATCGACTCTCGTGGACCTCTTTGTGCCTCAGAAGGAAAGCCGTTCCTTTTTCTCAATTCAATTTCTTTCTTTCCACAACAACCTTTTCCTCACCTGTTGATCTCCTGTCTGGCCTCCGAAATAAGGATCTCACTCTATCGCGCTGAACAGAAGCTCCTGGTCCTCCTCTTTCTGTGTTCATTTTTATTGTACCTTTAGTGCATACTGATATATTTTCCATATGTTTATATATGCGTATGTATGTTTGTGTGTGTAGAGCCATTCCCTTGCCTTACATGCATATCAAGTAGACACATGCATGCACATACTCTCTATATGCACATGTATATATTTTATTTCCTTACCGTAAAAAATAACCAATACTTTAACCAAAAATTCCCTTGAATGTGTTGTCTCTTTGAATCTCCTCCTGTGAGCACTGTAACCTCACCAACCCCAAGACAGGTGGGGTTTTTTCAAGACTTTATTTTTAGAGCAGTTTGAGGTTTATAGCAAAACGCAACAGAAGATACAGAGATTTTCCATGCACCCTAGGCACCTGCACATGCACAGCCTCCCTCCCTCATTATCAACATCACTCAGCAGAACAGCCTTTTGGTGGTGGTGGTGCTGTTGTTTTACCAAGGCTGCCCCTACACGGACACATCACACTCACCCAAACCCAAAGTCCACAGAGTACCTTCGGGGTCAATCTTGGTGGTGTCCATTTTATAAGTTTGGACAAAGGTATAACGACATTTTCATTGTTACAACATAAACAGTACTTTCACTGTCCTAATCATCCTCTGGGCTCTGGCTATCCATCTCTCCTACTACAAATACATGACTTTTGAGGGATTGTGTTTACTACGAACCAGGATCTTTACAGGGGTGAAAACCTTCTAAAAAAAATCCCTTGGTTGCATAGTCACCATACTATACATCAGAGTTCAGTACTGCTATTAACTTTATTCTACATAAAGGGGAAACAGAAAAATCCAAGGAATTAAGTTACCCAACATGTGATTAATCACCAGAGGAGTAGGCTTTGAACCAGGGAGTCTGACTCCAGAACGCATTGTCTTAGTCAGTGTACCATGTTCCACAATCCTAGATTCCTTCACTGCTTACAGCAAGATCCCCTCCCCACTTCCACAGTGCGGAACTGGAAAGACTGTCCTCAGGGTGACCGGGGCTTCTCTCGGGGTCTCCTGGACTTGGCATTGTTTGCAAAGAGTATATATAACACTCATTTAAAAGCTTTGCTGCTAGAACAGGAAAGAAATGAATTTGAGTTCCAGCCCCCCTACTGCCTATGTTTTGTGTTTCCAACACTGACCTAAGTCAGGTCCTTTATCTATATTCAGTGGGAGTGGAAACAGACTCTCCTGCTTTCACTGTATATGGTTTCCGTTCAGAGTTACATTAAATGTGGTCATGCATGACAGAATGTTCAGCGCAGGGCTTAACACTTATGTGTGTAACATTTAGTTACTTCAACTTACTTTGACAGAAGAATATTTTCAGCACCAGACATTGACAAACAGGAAGGAGTTAAAGGGGAGGCAGACAAGAAGGCTAAAAACAATGCCTTAAAAAATATTTGTGGTAAATAAGAATTTTATACTTGGAGAAGAGGTTTGGGAGAGTCTCAAATATCTGAAGACTGTTCCGCGGACTATGAAGCAGACCGTCCGGTATAATCCCACGGGAGGGAAAAATGTCCAAAGGATAGAACTTCTAATGAGGCAAATGTTGACTGAATATAAGTAAGAACCGAAAATAGTCAACTAATTGTCACCTCCATGAGAATCTCTGAAACATGGAGTTAGAAGAGATGGGTAAGAAATGGATCAGAGGTTCTCAAATCTGCTCACGCAAGAGCGTCGACTGGGAAGGTGATCAAATATGCAAATGTCAGGACTCCACATTCCAGAGATTCTGATTTAATACACACAGATCGTGTAGTGGCATCAGTATTTTTTAAAATCTTCCCAGATGAATCTACCACACGGCCATGGCCAAGAATGAGTCAATCCAATGGTCTCCAGATTCCAATAAAACTCTCCAATTCTGGGATAGTTTAAGTGGACTGAATTTCTACTTTAAAGATGAAAAGATATAAAAGCCCCTGCATTCTGTGTAACAGACTCATCTTATGAGGTAGCCAAGCATAAACAGAAATCAATAAAAGTGCCTTTCTCTGGCCCATTTTCTGCAGCCGTCCTATTCTAAAACGGTGCTGAACTTAACTGAGGAACTATTGCCGCCTCAATCCATCAAATTGTCTAGCTTTTAATGGCTGTCCCAACCCCCAATTTTTTAAATCCCTGTGGTCTTCAGCCATGCCCTTTCTTATTTTGTGTATTCTCCTGAAGAACACTGTCTCTCTGGCTTAGCGCACAATTTTACGCAGCTGAATCCTTAACCACTAAGCGTCCCCAAACTGTCATTTCTGTCAGTCATAAACTCTTTCAATTTGAACAAACAAGGATACTTCTGGAATATACCTCTAGTGATAAAGTTATTTTCCCCGTGCAGTACGAGGCCTTTTAATGGATTTTAAAAATTTTATTCAAATACCTAACGTGTTGACTATTGTTAACAACAGCCTGACGATCTATCACCTCACTTATGCTCCGTGATTATCTCCTCCTACCGACACCATCATTTACTCTTTCCTAGGCCCACGGGCTTTCTTCGTCTTCCTCTTGCTCTCCAAGAACATTTGTTCTTGTTAGGATCACTGCTCACGCGGTTCCCTCTGACCTCTGCCCTTTCACGGCAGAAGCTCCATAACGTTCTCCCCCTCTTGCTTCTAACCAGTCCCACTCCGTCACAGAAGCCATCCTTGAGCAACCAAACTCTCTTACGTCTCAGCGTTACCTCTAATAGCACACCTCACTTCATGCCATGGTTTCTGTTTCTTCTTCACCTTTTTTTTTACATCTTCTTCCCGCAAATGGGTAAGCTCCCTGAGGGCGGAGACTCGACTCTGACTATTGGTTCATCCACAGGGCTCTTAACGGTGCCTCACACCAAGAGCCACTCGTAAATATCTACTGAATGGGTGAGTGAGTCAAAGGATGGATAATGGGGAGATTTCAGTGCTGAGGACTAGGACTTGCCAGTCATACTAGGTCTGCAGATAAACTAAGTTTGGAGCACCTTGCTTTCCTCTGTATCAAAGGCCCTGTTTGCAGAAAGAAGAGTCATTTCCAGGAAGAAAAGGGATTTGAGAGCTGAGTGGAACTTCAGATTTCCACTGTGTCCATGATTCCGTAAAAATGTGTGCTAGTTAACCTAACTCACAATGGAATACACGACAGAGCCGGCACGCACCAGTACGGAGGCACGCAAAGCTACAGGTTGTAAGAGGCGTAATCCCCAAGCCCCGCGCGACGAAGGTACGCACCGTGAACCGCTATGCTTTCAAGATAGAATATTCTCTTGGTTTTTAAAAAGGATTTCCCCAAAGCAATAAACAGAGCAATTCAATTATCAGTTCAATTTAATTACTGGGTAATATACTTAATTGATATACTCTAATTCCGGTCCTGTTAAACGTAACAAATCTCAGGTGTGAAATAATTTTCACAATCCACATAAAAATAGTGATAACATCAGTGCGATTTCACATTCTGCGTAGAGTGTACACTTCAGCTCAACCTGTAATTAAAGCATACATTACAAATATAAATGGTTTGTATACATAAGTAGTGTGAGCGTAAAAGAGGTGCATAGATGCATTTATCAACTGAACTTGATTTACGATTTCTCTGGAGGATCTATGTGGCGAAAAAAAAAATGTTTGAGCCAGCAGAAGTCTCGGCTTATTTACAAAATTTCTAACAGTGCTGCTGTACAGGTAAGGCGTTTAC
Source organism: Leopardus geoffroyi (assembly GCF_018350155.1). Taxonomy (NCBI): domain Eukaryota; kingdom Metazoa; phylum Chordata; class Mammalia; order Carnivora; family Felidae; genus Leopardus; species Leopardus geoffroyi. The sequence goes on along the minus strand of NC_059329.1, from coordinate 2,787,514 downwards.
CAAGGCCACTTAACCCCTATTTAATTTACAAACTGACTCCTAATACTCCATACCCCTATGCCGACAGCACAAAAACACGGCCTGGTCAAATGCGTTATTGTTCTCTGTAAGGCAAAGTCCTATATCAACCCTAAAATGAGCCAATATAAATCTGAATTACTTGTTTTTACCCATTACCAAATTTTGTTTAAATTGGAATTATATGAACATTTGTATATACATGAAGGAAAGGGCTACAGAAAAGGAATTTACGCAAATATCCCTCAGTATATTCAAGCCAATCATACTTGAAAGCAGAATGCAATGGTTCACGTAAATAACCAAAATAGAAAGGAGGAGGAGGAGAAGGAGGAGGAGGAGGGGGAGGGGAGAGGGAGAAGAAGAGAAAAAACAGTAAGAAGGAAAAGAGAAGGAGCATGAAAGGATGGGTTCCTGTCACACACTGGGGCAATAATGTACACGGGAAGATAAATCACGGTGCCAAACCAAGCGCAAAAATATTAAAGCCCATCACTGCTTTTAAATAATGAAATACACATTTTTCTAAATTTTATTTTATAGTAATTTTTATTGCCCAAAGTGTCTTATCTGGTGACGGAGAAAGAGACACAGAGATTTACACACATCATACTGATAACACGGGAGAAGAGAGTCCACTGGAAGGCATGGAGGCTAGACATTTACTTGCAGTCCTACCGCAACTACAACTTTTCCAAGCCCCTGCCTTTCATCTGTCTGCCGAGTAAGGAAAGGCTTTGTGACTGTAAAGTCACGAGGAGCCCAGTGAGTCAGATGTCTGTCTGGTTTTCCGTCTCTCGTAAGCCATCTCATGCCAACGGATGCACCCGGAAAATCAAATGTTATGAAAAGCAGGACTGGTGTCTGGGCAACATACATGGCTTTGACCATGACGGTGTCCGCTCTCGCGCCCCACCGTGATGCCAGCACACGTGTATCGGGCTACCATGCCATCTACCTCTCTCTCTTGGACACACTAGACAGGGGTCTTCAAATTGCAGCCCTTATTCATTTCCTCACCATCTTTGTGGCCCTCAGGGAGAAGACAGCTTAGGTTCTCTAACGTGCTGTGCATTGATTTCAGAAAACTCATACCCTTTAGAGTTCTAGGTTTACGGCAAAATGAAGCCACAAGTACAGAGCTCCCCTGTGTCCCTCAGAGCTTCCTCCATCATGAATATCTTGTGTCAGTGTAGCTGCCATCGATGAACCAATGTTGATCCATCCTGAACTCAGATCCAAATTACATTAGGGCTCACTCATTGTGACATGCATCCTGTGGGTTTTGGGAAAAGTACAAGGACAAGACCTAAAAATCCCGAACTTCACCTTTCCTCCTCCTCTTTCTATAACGACTTTTTTTTTTTATTTTTTTACCGTTTCTACCATTTTCCCTTTTCCAGAAAGTCACATAGTTGTTATCAAACTGTATGTAGCCTCTTCAGGCATTTTTTTTTTTTAATTTAGCAATATGCGTTTAAGTTTCCACCATGTCTTCTTGTGGTTTACTAAAACATTTCTTTTTACCACTGAATGATATTCTCGTCCATGGGGGTGCCTGGGTGGCTCAGTCAGTTAAGCATCTGACTTCAGCTCAGGTCATGATCTTGTGGTGCATGGGTTCGAGCCCCACGTCGGGCTCTGTGCTGACAGCTCAGAGCCTGGAGCCTGCTTCGGATTCTGTGTTTCCCTCTCTCTCTGGTCCTCCCCCACTGGCTCTCTCTCTCTCAAAAATAAATAAACATTAAAAAAGCAATTAAAACAACATTCTATTCTGTGGGTATAACAGTTTGTTTATACACTCACCTATTGAAAGACATCTTGGTTACTTCTTGTTTGGGGCAATTATGAAACGTAAGGCTGCTATAAATCTTCATTGCAGGATTTTTGTGGACATCTATTTACAACAGGCTGGGTAGACATCAAGAGATAGGACTGTTGGGGGGCGCCTGGGTGGCGCAGTCGGTTAAGCGTCCGACTTCAGCCAGGTCACGATCTCGCGGTCCGTGAGTTCGAGCCCCGTGTCAGGCTCTGGGCTGATGGCTCAGAGCCTGGAGCCTGTTTCCGATTCTGTGTCTCCCTCTCTCTCTGCCCCTCCCCCGTTCATGCTCTGTCTCTCTCTGTCCCAAAAAAAATAAATAAACGTTGAAAAAAAATTTAAAAAAAAAAAAAAAGAGATAGGACTGTTGGCTTTTATGGTAAAATGTGGTTAGCTGTGTAAGAAACAACCCAACTGTCTCCCCAAGTGGCCATACCACTCCCTCGAGCAATGAATAATGACGAGTTCTGTGTGCTCCACACCATCATCAGCATTTGGTGATGTCAGTGACTTGGGTTTCAGCCATCCTAACAGGTGTGTGGTCATCTGTCGCTGCTGTTTAATTTTCAATTGCCTAATGACATAGGATGTTGAGCATCTGTTCCTATACTTGTGTGCCATTTGGACATCTTCTTTGTTGAGGTGTTTGTTAAGGCATTTTGTGCAGTTTGTAACTGAGTTGTCTTTCTGGTCCATGGGTCTTAAAGTTCTTTGTATATTTGGGATAACAGTTTTTCATCAGATATGTCTTTTGCAAATATTTCCTCCCAGTCTGTGATTACTGAGATTACATTTTTAATCTCTTAATATACTTAATATTAATTCAGGAAAAGCACAGTCGTCCAAGTGAACCATCAAAGAGAAATATTCATTGGATGTGTCAGGCATTGTGCAGAGGCAATAATGCTGAATAAGACACGGTTTGCCTTTACAAAGCCCAGAATGCAAGAAGAGAGACAGAAAACAGATGAAGAGATGATTACGCCGTAACGTAGGTCATGACATGGATGATAAAGGGGACGTATTCGGGTAAGCATAAACATGACAAAACAGAGAGAAGGAGGCAAGCTTGTTAAAAAAAATGCGTTCGGATTTGACATATAAAGGATGTAAGTGAGGAAGTGACTTTGCAGAAAAAGGGGATATGTTGAGGCGGGGAATGGACAACGGATATGATGTGGTCTGTGATGCACACTAAGTTTTCCAGTGTTTGAGGCAAGGAATGGCAAAGGTGAGCCTGGAGGGCTTTGCTGATATTACACTATGAAGCCCCTCTTTTTTTTTTAATATTTATTTATTTTTGAGAAAGAGAGAAGGAGTGAAAGCAGGGGAGGGGCAGAGAGAGGAGGACAGAATCTAAAGCAGGTTCCAGGCTCTGAGCTCTGAGCTGTCAGCACAGAGCTTGATGCAGGGCTCGAACCCACGAACCATGAGATCATGACCTGAGCTGAAGTCAGATGCTCAACCGACTGAGCCACCCAGGCGCCCCTGTGGAGCCCCTCTTATTCCCAATTAAAGATACTGGAATTTGCCTGGGATGTCATAAATCTGGAGAAAATTACCAAGTGAATAAAACTGGAGTTCAAGTGAATACAACTGTGATTAAGAAAGAAGGGCAGAGAGAACAGAGCCAAGGCGATAAATCACGTGTGCCACCACCCTAGAACTGGACAGCAAGGTCATGCGAAGTGGACAGCAAGGTCATGGCTGCCTCTGTTGAGGGAGGGGCAAGAGTTTTTAAAAAGATAGTTGGGGACTTAGGGAACTCGCAGGAGCTCCCCAGCAGGGCAAGGACGCTGAACTGGGCAAAGTGCACCCGGAAAAGAGAAAGCAAGGAAGCATACACCACCGATAACGTGGTGAGGAGGCAAGGCCATGAAGAGGATGGCTTCTCCTCAGGAGCTCTTTGGAACTAGTCCTAGTGGCTAATTTACATCGAAATGTCTCCATTTTTACATGCAGGTCTGTCTTCCGGATGTGAATATCCAATGATGGACGCAGTAATTCTTTTTTATTACATTAGTATATTTTGTAAAACTCCAAGTCAACTCCAGAGGGTACCTCCTTAGGTTTCCAAGACAACTAAAGGAAAGAGACTAATTTACATTTAAAATATTCAAAGCATTTCTGCCAAGGCTCGCCTTCACGGGGCAGCTCACTTACCTAAAGACTGTTCATTTAAACGTGCTTAAGAGCATCAGAAATGATCATTTGGCCTCATTAAAAACCTCGGCTTAGCTAAGCTTCCATTTGGGACAGACAAAACTGGAAGAAGGAACATTGCTTCCATGTTATCAACAAGAAAAAAAAAAAAAAAAACCAGAGTACAGAATCACAGGTTTTCTTCAATCTACCAGAAAAAATGGTGCTGTGTGGCAAAAAGTAGACGGAACTCTGAAGACAGAAAGATGTTTCTTGGAAGGGACAGGATCTGAGCCCAGGATTACCTGGGCACAGCCTGGTTGGAAAGTATGCCCAGTGGCATAAAAAGCGTGAAGAATTCAGTTACGTATTAAACACATCGCTAAAGGGAAGGCACAGGCTAGCCCACATGCGTGACAGAATGGACTTCTGGGGCCACAGACACACAGGGGCGTGGTCCACACTCATAAAGCTCTTCTTGGTGAACCTCCACGGGGGGCTCATCACAAAGACGGAAGCAGGCAAAGGGCCGTCTGGCAGTTTCTTACAGACACGTGCTTCCAACACAGCTGAACAGGCCTACTCCTATTTAACCAAGAGAGATCAACACTTTTGTTCATACAACAGCCTAGATGTGGGTCTTTGGAGACGTTTCATTCATAACTATCCAAGCCTGGAAACAGCCTAAACATTCATCAAACAGGGAATAAACAAATTGGGGGCCATCCACAGAATGGAATATTCTAATCAGCAGCACAACGACATGGGCTTTGGGTAAAGTGGGCAACATCACAGAGCCTCACATTCAGGGTACGAGGTCCAGGAAGGCAAAGTAGAAAAACTACACGCGATTTCATGCATGGTACCTTCTGAAGACACAGACGGAGGGAGAGCGAACCCATCACTGAGTTCCAGGGACGCGGGGAAACCACTCTGTACCTGACGCCCTGGTGCCCACGTGGATGTGCACACGCCTCTGTCACAATCGCAGCACTGTGCGCGAGAAAGGGTGAATTTTGCTGCAAGTAAAGGACACAATGAAAATCGAATAATATAATAAAATCCCCACTTTTATGGAGTGAGCGGTTGTGGCTGGCTTGATGAGAGAAGCACGAAAGCAATTTTAGTTTCTGTGGCCAAATACACACACTGCAGCTCTCATTGCGATTCCACTCTCTGTTCTTGAAAAACGAGCTGCTAATGGCTGGGCAGCCTATTTGGAAAGCTCGATTCAAAACAAGCTGAATTGGTTGGGAATGCAATTTGGGCCTATATGTTTAAATTGGGAGCAACACTCTAGAAACATGCTGAACGAAATACAAAACGCGCTGAACCAAATGCATATTTATAACAAAAGAAATAAGAATCCCGTGCTGGTTTTTAACCAGCCTGTTACTTTTAAGACAGAATAAAAGGCCTTGAATAAATGCTACTACCAAGTTGTTTTAGAAAATATTTTCTCACTCCAGTCAAACACTGTAAAATTCAAGCCCCATCCAGAATTTTCTCCCGACGCTTATATGCACAAAGGCAAAGCAACCAGGACTGTTAAGGGGGAGCAAACGGGAGATCTAAAGGACACCCTTGCTGTTCAACTGAAGGAAACGGTGAGGAGATCGGAGCCGTCCCCGGCGAGAGGGGCACTGAGGTCCACCTGAGATCACAGGTGTCACAGGAACCAAATGCTCCTGCCACAGTGTCTGGCTACTTGGCGGAGGCTTCTGGAAGCAGCTGGTGAGGGGAACAGCTCTGAGCTCCCTAGAGGGCGATCAGATGCCTTGGTGGTTGTGGAATTAATCGTTCTCTCGGCTCTCCTGACCCCGAATGCTTTCAGATCCCTTAGATTCCCAGGCTAAATCAATACACGGATGACACGAAAGGACATCAGCGGCTCCCGAAACGACATGGGAGCCATGCCTGGATGTGACAGTGTGTGATGGGTGTCACACAGTCACAGAGGGAGAACAACTCATCCTGCCCTTTTGTATTTTTTTTTAATGTTTATTTATTTTTGACAGGGAGAGACAGAGTGCGAGCAGGGGAGGGGCAGAGAGAGAGGGAGACACAGAACCCGAAGCAGGCTCCAGGCTCTGAGCTGTCAGCCCAGAGCCCGATGCGGGGCTCCAACTCACAGACCACGAGATCATGACCTGAGCCGAAGTCGGACGCTTAACCGACTGAGCCACCCAGGCGCCCCTCATCCTGCCCTTCGTGACCAGCTACGGCTCTCCCATGGGGCAGGCACTACGTGTCCACTGCCATGGGGGCCCCGAGCAAAGGAAAGCAGTCCAGCCGGCAAGGCGGACAGGTGGCCACAGTGACCAACCCATCACTGCCCAGCGAAGCTTTATACTTGTGTGAACATGAGCGTGTGATAGGTAAGGGCAAGTAAACCCGCTCTGAGGCCCTGGGGAGAGCGTCACGGAGGGTGGAGGTAACCAATCTGATTCTTAAAGAGTGAGTATGAATTTGCTGGGTTTATAAAGAGAAAAAGGCATTACGACAGAAGCAGCAGTTAGAAGAGCCAGCAGACGGGAAAGGTCACGATGTCCTTGAAAAAGACTCAAACACTGGGAACAACCCAAGAGGGATGCATTGCAGGCAGTCACAGGACACAGGCAGAGAGGGAGTAAACTGAGTCAGGCGTCCGTGTGGTCACAACATCACTCCAGCGCAGGGCACAGAGGACCACAGACAGAGACGATCACGAAGGCACACAAAGAGCTCTCCTTGGACATAGGGACGCAAAACACAGCACAGCCAGGACTCACAGGCACTAGGATGTCACGGGAATCTGTGCTCTCTGCAGCGAGCAGCGTGACCACGTGGCCTGGCATTCCTGCTTCTCCTCTGCGTTTGTCTCAGAATTCTCCTCAGAGAGACGCTCTCCCTTTGCGTGGTCACCGCGTTTTTACACGTTCTTAAAATTTGCAACTCCATCCTAAAATCACGACCTTTACCCCAGGTCCAACCTGCTGGTTGATCTGTCACCCCAATGTTTGTTTCCCATAACAATTGGCACGTTTCCCCTTCTGTGGTCCTTTTCACCCTGAGCCCAGGAGGCAGCCCTCACCACAGAAATTTCTTCTCTCCCTTACTTGTTGTAGATTTTTATCTTCATCCTTTCTCCTGACTACCCTTATGCATTTAGGGAAACTCTGGGTTGATTGTCCGTGTATCTTAACTCCCCCACCCATACATCAGGTCTTCGTCCTTATGCTTCCAGTGTGAGAGAACGTGTTGAGTTTTCTCCTGCATCCATTGTGGTAAGTCTGTCTTCTGAGAACCGGCGTGCCCTCCCGTTCCTCCTCCTGCTTTTTCTTCTTTCAGTGAATATTAGTCAGGTTGGGGTATGCTGTGTTGTGACACCAAATCATTCCTGAAATTTTAACGGCCTAACATAGCAGTAATTTACTGCTGACTCGATAAAATTACGCCAGTCAGGGAAGCGCCTTCAGGGTGGGGCCCTGGAACCAGAGACACGCTGTGTCAGGGTCATAATGGCAGGGGAGGAAAGGCTGAGTCCGTGCATGGAGTATTATTCACGAGCCGCCTCCATGACTTAATCTCCAAGACGGCTACAGGTGATGCACTGGAAACACTGCGTAGACATTCCTTACATTTACCTAAAGTTCTTGTTCTTGTTCTCACATTCACGACTGTTGTCTCTGTTGGAGCAATTCGTCCTAGGGCTCCAACTCATATTCATTATCTCCTTCTCCCACCGGCTATTCCAGATGTTACTCAACCCCGGCCGACAATCCTGCTGTTCTTGGGGCCTGACTGTTATCCCTGATGGGATGGCTCCAATCTCCATCATGGTCCCCAGGCCTTTGCAGACCAGGCTTGCTGCAACGGTCCACTCGTGTTTATCACGAGGCTTGGTGAGAGGTCACAAGGAACCTGAGTATCCCCGACTCCAGACACCTCTCCACCCTAGTGACAGAACATCATCCTTTCACCTCAGTACAGTGAGTCAACTACTTCTGCTAGAGTAGCAACTCCTTTCTCTTTCTGACAATCCACTGGCACAGGAGTGGACACAATATCCACTAGGACATACCTCTAGGTTTAATGGAGCCCTACAGCACCCCCCATTCTCTCCCCTATTGTGTCCCTTAGTATGACTGTCCACCCTCCTAAAGCCAGAACTCTAGTCAGGCAGAGCCTGATGCTCAGAGACGGGGTGGTAAATATTACCCAGGTGAGTCACTGGCCTTCACTAATGGTAAAGGAGCCAAGCTCCCACTTCTAATCTCAGAGGCATCTCCCACCACTGCAGGTCCAGGACCACACAGTAGCTGTTGGCGTAAACTCCAATCCTACAAGGATTCACCCCAAAGACCTCAATTCAAATGCAACTTTTATGAAGTCATTCTAATGCTCTATTAGGAAGTGGCTTCTACATGATGTGGTGTAATATAGGGCCAGTGACTCTCGCAGTCCTATTTTTTAATACCCCTTTCATCCTCAACTAGGTCCGTTAACCCAAGACCACACTGGGAACATCCATGATCATAAAACAGATGCTTTGTGAGCCTGAGTTAGTGATGCTACCTGAGCCCGTGAAGATAAAGTCACACTCAACACAGCGGACTGAGTCAAGACAAAGCACGGGTGATCTGATGTGCCACGAGGCAGCCGGGCAGCATCCAGCAGGCAGTGCACCACGCGGAGGGCTCAGTGCCCTCCTCTGACCTCACCAGGCCACGTATTCATCATGACCAAGAGCGGTATCAGTGTAGGTGTGAGGAAGCCCATGCTGTTACTCCAAGCACGGTCTTCACTCTGGCACCAAAACCAGGCCATTTGCTGGACCGGACTGTTTGGAAAGCAAAGAGGTGGCCAAGGACAAAGACGGCTTCTGAAGGGAAAATTTATTCCACCCCTCTTTTGTTCCGCCCTTCCTCAACAGCATTTGCTTTCTCTTGGGCATCATAGTGGTTATCTAGTGGTGTACAACGAATTATCCCAAAACTCAGTAGCTTAAAAAACATGTAGCATCTCAACGATTATGTGGGCAAAACAGGCTGCCATGTTGTAACCTCTCGTATCGAGAGGCCCATGTGGCAGGGAGCTGATGTCCTGGCCAACAGCCAGCAGGTACCTGACGACTGTCGACAGCCACATGGCCCACTTGTTCCTGCAGACCGAGAAATTTTAAGGGAATTTGGACATTCAAGGTTTGAAAGCAGATCCACGCTTACGTTCCTTAACCATATCTTTGTCCCCTCTGCCTATCACACCCTTGTAATCCCACAACACTTGTAGGGGCTGTGAACGCAACTCTGCGTCTAGCACAATCCAATTCCAGTCTCATTCTCGGCTCAGTCTGCCTTCTGCCTGCAGGAGACAGAGTCTCTTTAAACGTTACCATAGCTATCCTCTGTTCTTCACATCTTACCCTGAGTTATTAGTTACCTGACCTGAGTCTATAATTTTCCCCTCCTATGCTTTGATGGCAGTTAACTCAAACCAACAAACCACACAACGTTTGTAAGTACTGTTCCCTTCACATCTCTTCAATGCTTGTTTTTTTTATCGCCCCCACAGGCTAGTGGGCTAGGTAGAATAGTGCCCCTCAAAGATGTCCCATCAGAATACCCAGAATTTGGGAAACTGTTAGTTTGCATGGCAAGAGGGTATGTGCACATGTGACTAAGCTAAGGACCTTGAGATGGTGAGATTATTTTATATTATCGGGGAGTAACCAATCTAATCCCATTTGTCCTTAAAAGCAGAGAACTTTTACTAGTTAGGGTCGGAGGTAATGGTGGCTATTGGAAGAATGGTCAGAGACAGGCAGTATTACTAGTTCTGAAGGTAGAAGGAAGCCAAGGACTGACGGTGGACTCTTAAAATCCAAACAAGGCATGGAAATGCTTGTTTTCCTCCAGCCTCCAGAGAGAACACAGACCTCCAGACACCTGATGGCCCGCTGACCCTGTACTAGACGTCTCGTCTACAGAAATAAAAAAAATAACACGTGTGTGGTTTTAAGCCATTAAGTCGGTAGTGTTTGTTACGGATGCATCAGCGTAACGCATTTCATCTCCTTCTGTCCTAATTCCCCTCAGGAGAAGGCAGAGTAAGTGTGATGTAAACAATGCCAGGAATTACCTCTAGCAATTCCAAGGGAACCGTTGGCGATATATTCCCGGAAACAGGCTCGGTGTTAGGATTTCACTCTGTCGCGCTATAAGGCTACTTCGAGCCTACGTGTCTTAAGTGGGGTTCTCCTTAAAACAGATCCTGAAAAAAAGAATTAGAAGGCAAGTACTCTATTTGGGAAGTGATCCCAGGGAACACCACTGGAGAGAGGGTAAGTAACACAAGGAAGGGAAGGAATCCAATGAAAACTACCTTACCACTGTGGGCATCCAGAAACGCTAATCCTATGGAAACACTGAGGACGTCAGAGAAGAACAAGCACTTGAGACTTATTCCACCTAAGACATGGGGGGACGAGGTAATGACCCAAACACTCCTGTCAGGCCTTGGCTGAGGGATGGTTGATCCGGAGTGCTGCCAAGGCACCAGCACTTCCAGCCCGCCCACCAAGTGGGCAGAAGAGGCACGGGCAGCCAGGGTAAACTCTGAGCTGTTGGCACTTGGAAGCTGGCCCAGAGGACAGAGAAGCAACACATGCTGAGGAGACACGAGTGGGTCCCTCACAACACTGGCCACCAGCCTCCACACATGTTTCACTACGGGATCCCATCACAACTGTCCATCACGAACCATCCGTGCCGTCAGCTAGTCTATCCGTCACACGCCTCTCACTCCTACCTCATCCGGCCTCCTCGAACGGGTAACGCTCTTCCCTGACCACCCTGTCTTTTCCCCTCGTCCAAGCCTTATGTCACGTGCGTTCTCGCAAAGTCTTAATTAAGTTTCATTTTGTGTTGTCTCTTTATTATTTCAAAGCTCTGTAATCTAGCTCAAAAACTCTCCAGCATCTCACGCCACTTTTGTCCCCACACTTCTTTTGTTGCAAGTACATCTGCCTCTTCACATATTTTCACGAGCCACAGACATAAAAACGCAGCATTTAACCGATTTTTCTGGTCCCAGATTCTATCATTCCTCTGCTGTTTCTATTCATACAGAATTCTATCCCTGAGTTATTCTTCCTTCCCTGGAAAGGTCCATGGTCTCACTAGCCCATAGCTTTCTCCCTATAGCTTTTTATGCCTTGATTCATTGCATTCTTCAAGGCCCAGCTTCTTCTGTGAGCATTTTCTAATTTCCTAGATAGAATCATTCCTGCATCGGGCTGCCACGGTACTGTTTCTTCTTCTATGTGTGTGACCCATTTTAAAGCTACTGTCTCTTATGTCTGCCAATAAACTGTGAGCTTTTCAGGTCATGCGCACACCTGAGTGCATTAGCCAGAGCAGATGTCTAACAAATGGGCCTTTGTTAGCACTCCATCAGAATCAAATTAACTAGTCTAAAAGACGGGATGAGAAGTGGCATTAGATATAACTGTTATTTCAAAAGACTAACACCCAACCGAGCACTCTCAAGATTAAAGAATATGCATCTTTAGAAAATATTTCAAAACATGCTATCAAAAATAATAAAATAAAATGAACAAATATGAGGGGTGCCTGGGTGGCTCAGTTGGTTGAGCATCCGATTCTTTTGGTTTTTATATAATTTTTTTAACTTTTTTTTTTTAATGATTATTTACTTTTAAGAAAGAGAGATAGACAGAGAGCATGCACAGGCAGAGGAAGGGCAGAGAGAGAGAGGGAGACACAGAATCTGAAGCAGGCTCCAGGCTCTCAGCTGTCAGCACAGAGCCTGATGCGGGGCTCAAACCCATGAACCATGAGATCATGACCTGAACCGAAGTCAGACGCTCAACCAACTGAACCAGCCAGGCTCCCCTCGCCTCCGATTCTTGATTTCAGCTCAAGTCATGATCTCACAGTTTGGGAGTTTGAGCTCCATATCAGGCTCTGTACTGACAGTGTGGAGGCCGCTTGGGTTCTCACTCTCTCCCTCTCTCTGTCCCTCACCTACTCTCTCAAAATAAACTTTGAAATAAAAAGAACAAAAGGAATAGATAACTAGGATGACCATTTTCTCATGACCTAATTCTCATTTTTTTCCTTAATATTATTTCCAGCAGGGCACACAGATTTGACTTACTTTATCCTTAAAGCGCCTTGGAAAAAGAAATCTTTTCAACACAGTACAAATGGGAGCCAACTGTCTCACAGGCAGAAAAATGGTACCTAATTGTTATGGATAGATTGGCCGCTATCCATGACATGGCTTGAGTTGAGTTCAATGCAGCCTCTTACATTTTAAAAATGGTATTTGGAAACAAAACAGAACAAAATTTAAGTAGATCCAAAAACAAGCAACAAAAATGATTAAATAGATAGAATTAACCCCATGTGAGGAAAGGTTAATGGAGTAAAGATATTTAAAAAAAAAAGAAAGAAAAAAGCAAAGACCCAGGGTGCCATTAACTGTCTCAAAGTATATTAAGAGCTATTTATTAAACGAGAATGCTGACCTAATTGAACAACATAAAGTGAAAATGAAAAATTTCTCTAAGAATTTCCTTAGATAAAAAGTATGTTTGGTTACTGAAAGTATTTGTCATATAAACAAGAAATGTATGTTTAGACACATTGTGCCTGACACCTTTCAAAATTGCTTCTATTGGCAAATGCAGACAAATGGGTCCCTGTAAGAGTGACCTGTGTGTTCTCTCTCTGCAAGTACTGAACAGTCCACATTTCAGTCTGAAGAGAGCACCCTGCTATAAGCCAACAAGTAGCAAAGGTCAGGCATCTGCTGCGGGGTATGTAGGCAATGTCAAAAAGAGTGGATCTCTCCCTTCCCCAATTATTCTGAACTGTGGTTATCTGGACAGCCAGAGAATAGAAGGGCCCACATACGGTTTTCCAACTTTGTCAGGAGCTTCCCAGGTTAATCTGAAAAGGGCCCCTTCTGTGGAACACGACAAGAAAGTAGAGAAACAGGCAGACCGCTCCAGACTGGTAGGTGGCAGGTTTTATAAGCAAAGGGGCCTTTCCTTCGAGGCTTGTCTGGGGCGGCCACAAGATGAGCAGATCTCTGCACCTGCCCGCCAAATCCTCAAAGTTTCTTTCCAGGCTTTACCTGGGTCTGGTCATGCACCTCATTCAGGTGATCTCGACACTCACTTTCTTAAGGCCATACCCTTGGGGCAGCTGCAGGAAGCCGGGAAGGGAAGCAGAGTACATATTCCAAAGACAGAGGGAAGGGTGAGGGCCTCCGGAGGGCGGGGCACAGAGCAGTGGTAGGCAGTGGTCACACCCTCGTGCTGACCAGCCGCCCCTCCTCCGACATCGCAGTCTGCAGCTCTGAGTATACGAGCACAGTGAGCACATCAGCGAAATCCGATGAACACACACATACACACACATACACACACACACACAGAGTTTACGTGAGAAGTTCACCCAGACGACAGGACCGTGAGGGTTATGGGAGCAGAACATACTGGAGGGAACTGGGAGATAACAGGATATTGTGGGTTATTGTGATTCGCATATTGCGTGTGTACATGTGTGGGCGGCTGTGTATTCTTAGTTTTGTATGACAAAAGGAGACTGGGAATTATATCTGTCATGTGCTTATTATGCAAACTACTTTCCATTGTGCGCCTTGAATGGATCTTCTTACCTATGTGGATTTGGTAACAGCATGCATAAGGCATTTGAAAAATATTGCCTCACCGAGTTAAAAAGAACTTCCCAACTTTGATACATTTCATTATACCACATCTCAAAACATCACATTTGTTAATATTTACCATGAATCTCAACAGAAACATCTTTCAGCATTGAGAAGCTCTCCAGACCACCGCAGCAGATACCATTTTTCCAAATATCTAAATTTTGCTTGAAAGTTCCAATTTTATCGTGGCCACCTGCTTCCTTAAAGGGACGGGTTTACTTCATCTTTCATTTTGTTGTTTGTTTGTTTGTCTTAAAGGAAATATCACCAAAATATTCAAGTCTGAATAATCATAATTTGTCAGTCTGCTGGGAATTTCAAGTAGACGGCTTCATGAATAAGGGGGCTCATTCAGCTCGCAAATGGAATAATCACACGAGGGTTTTCCTTAGAGACAAGCAGCAAAACAGCTTGATGCACAATTCTCACTTTGTCACACAGAATATACAAGGACATATCATATACTCAAGGCTCAACATGGACAAGGAGCAGTGATTTTTATCGCATCATCAAGGCTGTTCATGAACAAAACTGGTGTGCGTGAGTGTGTGCACATGCGTGTGTTGCACGGCAACGAGAAACACAGTGACGGCATGCCGTCTGTGGCCACAGCCTTGACTTGTGCTGAGTTGCCAGTTTTATCCACCATTGTTTTTGCACCGTCAGTGAAAATGTCAGCCCAGTAAAAAAGACACTGAGTGGCTTACTGCTATCATAAGGGTCACTGTGCCCGGGAGGAGTCCCTGCATGGTTTCCGCACATCCCTGACTGCCTGGCCCCCTGCCCAAAGTTCCACGGAGAGTGTCCAATAGGAAAGGGGGTGTGTTCAGATCGGACCCCTGCTGGTGGCTGTCACTGGTCCAACGCGTTTGTCCCTATGTTAAAAACACCTGGACAAGAGGCCAGCGCCCATGCAAGGAGCACAATTCGCCACCACAGGGAGATGCGTGCATCCGAGTCCTTCCCTTCAGGGCCCCCAGCTGCTGCAAACCCGTACTCTTTCTCTGTTGACGGGTAGTCTCTCCAGATCCAAGGTCTGATCTGTTCATTCTGGACCTCTGACCCCCAACTCCGTTACTTGGTTTCTTGATCTCAACTTGTCTTTCTGCCTGGCTATCACATAAATAATTTTCTGAGTTAAGTGTCCAGTTCATCCCTAAACTGGATTTTCTCTCCCTGGTGCACACTCCTGACGAGACGTCCCCTCTCGAAGCACAAATTGTGCACAGTTTACCAACCGTAACTGTCCTCCAGGGGGCACTTATCATTAGTCAATAACTTCAACATACAAGGATTTTATCAATTACTACTTTGCCTGACAAATAGTTTTCAGAGATTAATGACTTGTGAGAATTCTAACGAAGGACTCTAGGCAGCATTTCCCAATTCCCAAACACAAGAATTCTGTCGATAAAGAAACATGCAACCATGGCACCTGTGAAGAGTTCTGCTGATCACTGAATGTCTTTCTAGGGAAACAAGTCACTATTTTTCAGGTCCATATTCTCTAATATATACAATCCGCTCCATTTAACTGCTTTATTTATTCATTTATTTATTTAACATTTATTTATTGTTGAGAGACAGAGACGGACAGAGCATGAGCATGAGCAGGGGAGGGGCAGAGAGAGGAGACACAGAATCTGAAGCAGGCTCTAGGCTCTGAGCTATCAGCACAAAGCTGGATGTGGGGCTCAAACCCTTGAACCGTGAGATCATGACCTGAGCTGAAGTCGGACACTTAATCGACTGAGCCACCCAGGCGCCCCTTTAAAAGCTGGGAAAACAGTTCCTTAGTTTCCAAGTTATAATTTGTTTTACTATTCACAACTATGGAACATTTGTTCCCCAAGACTGTCTCTAAATTTTGTCCTTAGGACAGAAATTCAAATTTGTGGACTTGGAATTCTGGCTTCATTCAGAACATCCATGAATTCTCCTATAATTTTTCACATAGTAGAACAGAATTCCTTTTGGGGGTGCCTGGTGACTCTGTCGGTTACATGTCTGACTCTTGATTTCGGCTCAGGTCATGATCTCACGGTTCGTGAGTTCAAGCCCCACGTCAGGCTCTGTGCTGACAATGTGGAACCTGCTTGGGGTTCTTGCTCTGTCTCTGTCTCTGTCTCTCTCTCTCTGCTCCTCCCTCACTCTTTCTCCCTCTCTCTCATAAATAAGTAAACATTTAAAAAAACCAGAATTCCTTTATAACCCTTTGTGCTTGTTGTTACTTTATCATTATTAATTTTGGTATTAAAGAGAACTCATGGGCCATATATATACACAGGTATTTCTTCTGTAGTTTATTACTTTGAAACTTGGGTGTCTTCACCAAGAAAACATGAGAGAGCACGAGCAGGACAGAGACAGAGAAAGAGGGAGAGGGAGAGAATCCCAAGCAGGTTCCACGCCATCAACACAAAGCCCAATGTGGGGGGCTTGAACTCACCAACTGTGAGATCATGACCTTAGCCGAAAGCAAGAGTCGGATGCTTAGCTGACTGAGCCACCCAGGCACCCTGGAAACTTGGTGTCTTTAATCAACCCCCTCAGTTCTGTTATTTTCACGTTAGAAAGAAAACAAAACAATACCTACGTTACGTAGCCTATGAAAAGAATACACCTGTGGGGTCCCTCTTCCTTTGACTTGGAAAAGCAGAGAGAAGGTGAGATCCTTTATTCAGACAGACTGTAGGCTCTTCAACATTAAGAACTACATTTCATACTCTTGTATTTCTGGAAACACCAATCATGCCAGGCAGAAAGTTCTCGATAGTAGAAAAAAAGTTTGTGCTGGCCTCCGCCGCACTGTCACAGAAACAGAAACAGTCTTCTGTGTTCTGTCCTCATGGCCACATGGTAGCGAGACTGGCCTCAATCATCAGCGATGACCCTCCTCTGAAAGTCACCCTACACGTAACAAACACTATCAACCTCTTTTTGAGAATTCTAGATTTTTTCAAGGTTTTCTCGCTCCAGGCGTTGGGAGTTCCTGACGATATTCCACCAATCCTAGTCATTAGTTTGCATCTGACCCAGATCCATGCTTCTCTGTCGCCTTCCTGTGCCCCTGCAGGAGAGAGGAGGCACGCAGGCCTCGACCCTCCCTCCCGCACTCACATATTCGGGACTCTCGTCTTAGCCGTTTTATTAACACACACAAAAGGAGAAACTGTGTGTGTCTGAGGCAGATAATTTGTTTGGAACTGTCAGTCTCATGCTGAGAACTTCGTTCAGAAAAATACGATCATCAACCCAGCTCTGAACGTTGGTTGTGGTTTTGTTGTTCTCGCAGCCTCGCCCTACTCAGCGTGTCTGGAGACACAGGGAAATTCCGTGGCTGAGCCTTCAATGGTGTCCCATCACCTGATGAAACGGGATTGTTTCTGCCTGATCTTTAGTCTGTTCCTAATACACTCAATCAAACACTGTTTGCTAATAACTAGCAGAATCCTTTGGGCAAGTTCATGATGACACTCCGACTATGTCCCTCATGCATCATCATGCTTGAGCTCTTTCTAGGAATTGCTCACCTTTCCTGGATTGGTAGAGAGTGACGGAATGCAGGATAGAGTTAATCAGCTCCATACACATCGCTAGGGTGCTGAGCCAACCACAGGTTTCACAAAAGACATGACAGGAACCCACCACCACCTCCTCCCATAGTTTCTTAAGCCCGGGGGTTTGGATCTTAATATTTTTGTTTGAATAATACCAGTTTAGAGCTTTAAAAAACTGCAGGAAACCAAAATGCAGCCATGGTCCTTGAATTATCTGAACTAGAATTATGTGGAATACTTATAAAACTATAGATTCCTGATAATATCTCTGAACAACATGAATCTTTTATGACAAATCCAGGTGGTTGTTTTTCTAACCCCAAATTTGAAAGTCACTGCTCTGGCCTGCATTCCCAAGGCTAAGAATTTTGTTTTATTAGGCAGAAGGACATGAAACTTGACTTTTACAGGAGGGATCAAGGACAATCTTAACCCAAACTCTATTAAAGGGGTGTTGTCCTGGTTTGAAATGGAAAATAAAAATAGTAATCTTAGGTGATACTCTGCAGTTAGACGATAAATCAAAATCATGACACACAGGAGGAAGAGGGGAAATGGAATTAATCTACCTCATCCATTCTAATTGTACTTTGTCACCCATATTACCCTTTTGGGTTAAGTTCATATGTACTCCCTTAACCCTCTTCTCATCCATGCAGGGACAGGAGAAGACTGAGGAAAGAGGCGGCAAAAAGCAAACAAGGTTGTAGCTGAGAGGTTTGTGCTGCTTAAAAGTAGAGACACTGAATTAAAAAGCCTAAGAAAAGAGCAGGAAAAACTGTATCAATAAAATAAAATAAATAAGATATAAAAAAAATGTCCATATCAATACAACACGAAGCTTGTCTGACGCCCTCACAGTTATCAGAGAGAATGATCTAATTCTGGCAAAAATGTAATGAGTTCTGTGGGTACAGCTGAAATGTAGAGAATACAGGGGAAAAGGAAAATTATATCATAAACCATGTAGAACATCCCAATATGCCAACCGGCAGGCAATTTTAGGCAGATTAATAAATATTTTGAACCGATATTAACGTAAGAGACAAGAGGATACGACTTTTCATATAATGAATGGGGTAATGTTATTACTGCAATGGGTTTCCCAGAGTGCGTTCTGTAGATTAAAATCTAGATTTGCACTGTCATGAAAATGGCTCCACACAATAAATGCATCATGGATTAGCTCCCGTAATAAGAGACTGTGTTCTCCTCTCCCGCTATCTTCCTGTAGTTAGCAAGCGGAGACTCCCTCTCTCCAACCCAAGCTTCCGTTCCACATTTGCACATATTTGCAGCAGTGATATTAACAGCAAACACACTAGAATTCCCTGTGCCAAATGCGGGTGATGGGTGCTAAGAACCCTCCCCTCCTCCAAGGATGCTCTCAGGAACATCCGTGACACAAGAGGAACAGTGTGTAATACGGTTTAAGTTTCTATGTACTTCTCGAAAACGGAAATACACATTTTAGGTTTGAACTTATGTTATAAAGGTTTTGAAATACTGCTGAAGTCATTTCAGAGACCCTGGGGAAAATGGGTAAATTGATACCAAATAATAGTCAACATGAATGTCGGATGCAGAGACTACTAATTTAGAGATATGAAAGGATTTCTGCATGGCAACAGGAAATTCTGTCTTAATAAACTGCATACTCACAATCTTCAAGTGAAACTTTCAAACATTTAAGTATTAGCGGCACTAGTTAAATTACAGAATAAATTAGTGTAGGGACACCTGGGTGGCTCCGTCAGTTAAGCCTCCAACTCTTGATTTTGGCTCAGGTCATGAGCTCACAGTTCAGGAGTCCGAGCCCTGTGTCGGGCTCTGTGCTGACAGCTTAGAGTCTGGAACCTGCTTCAGATTCTGTGTCTCCCTCTCTCTCTCTCTCTGCCCCTCCCCTGCTCACACTCTGTCTCTGTCTTTCAGTAATAAATAAACGTTAAAAATTAAAAAAAAAATGCCTAGTTGTAATATCTCACCTTTGCATTATCTGTTTTGGTCACCAAAAACTGTGAGGCTTCATACAGCACGTGACCCATGGTACAATATTGATTTTCAAAAGTAGCTATATATTTAACTTTATTCCCTGAGAATTTTCTTCTGGAGAATTTTCTTCTTGATTTGAGAAGACCCATTACTTTAATGCCAATCACTGATTCTATAGTGACAGTGACAGATAACTTCCTGTAATGGTAAGACCCTAGCGGGATGAGAAAATTTAAGCATGAGGAGAGGAGGTAACTTGGCTAGGTCACATGGCAGTTCATGACAGAGTAAGAATTTCACCTAGGTACTCAGAGTCCCGTCTGTCCAAGATTTTGGTCACGTAAGAAGAGAACCAAAAGAGTCCAGCTGCACACAATTATGGGAAGGAAGTATTTCCAAGAGGGAAAGAGAAAGGGATTTATGATTTCAACACAGCAAACCCAAGAGAGCATTCAAGGACAGTGGGGGCTAAGAAAAGTCCTTGTAGAAATTAAATGTGAAGCCACTTTGCAAGTGGTTAAGGTGGGAATAGAAGGAAAAGGAAGACAGTGAGAACAAGTTATTTTTTCATGATTTTTGACAGTTACAGAAAGGGAAGATAATAATCAGTCAAGCCAGTCAAAGAAAGACCTTTTTAGAGAGAGAGGTAAAGAAATGGACGTGTAGAGAAGGAAAAGGCTAATGGTGAACGAAAGATTAAAAGATGAGAGAGACAGGTGACATAAGAGAAAACAAAGCATTGCTAGAACGAGTTCTCAGAGAAGAGGAAGAAGGGCAACCTCCAGGAGGTGGTGTTACATACAACAGACTGTTTCTTGGAATCCACCATTTAATTATTAGATACAACGGGTCACCTCAGTGAAAAGGCTAGACATTTTAAAAACAACAGGCTGTTTCTGTACATCTAGTCAATTTCAGAACATCTTGATACAGCTGATAGTTTTCTTTTCAAGGGTAAGATTCTGTTTTTAGGGTTTTATCTCCAACACTTGACAATACCCATAAACTTCTTTTATGCACCATGGAGTTAGTTAGGAAAGGGTCATAAATATCAATGTGAATGGTGTGAAGTGATTTGATGAATGGCATCGTGAAAAATCAGCTTGTTTAAACAGAACCCTAAACATTTATCTCACTGAATAGAAGAGGTACTGAGACCTTTTTTTAGCCTAATATCTTTTTGATGGTTTTTATGGGGGCAAGGATCCTTGGTCCGTTATCCACATAGAAAATTGGATGAATCAGAGTTCTCAAAGTGTATTACTGAGATTCACGCTATGTAGGGAGGGTATATGTTTAACCTTTAAAAAAGCTTGAGGCAAAGACTTTTTGTTTTTAATACTTCAGTTAAGAACCACTGGAAACGTACTTTTCTGCAAAGGTAATTGATTCAAGTAACACTGCAGACTAAAGAGTGGAAAGCATGTAGGTTTACACCAGAGTCATTTCTCTGCGTTTTGTTACACTTTTTGAATTTTTCAATAAATAAGATGAAGAGTAAATACAAGGAAATGGAGCGAAATTAAATTAATATTTGTCTTTGTATCATGCATGCCCTAAGAGATCTGGGAATATTGAAAAGAAGAACATTATACATGATTTATATGCTGTTAACAAAATAGAAAAGAATGTTATATTTGCTCTACCTCAGGTATAAGTAGTCATATTTTGTAATGGACAAACACCTCCAAAAAAAAAAAAAATGAGACTAGAAAGGGATTAGGTTTGCCAAGTCAGAGTTGTAGAAAAAATTATGAAAAAGCAGAAAATGTAAATACTTCGTCTTTCGGAAGGGACACTGAAAAACACCTAATCTAATCTGTCACTGTCACAGAATTTCCTCTACAATGTCCATTTCAAAACATCCTAAGTGCGAACTACGTACCAGTCACCAGGTTTGCAATGGTGAATAAGGTATGTTTCCTACCCTCAAGAAAATAATAGTACAGAAATATAAAAATAGCAGGGAAATGAATAAATTTTAGGTAATATACACTAGTCTATTGTTCACAATTATACAAAATAATTTGTTTCACCAATATAGCAGCAACATAGAGAAGGGAGTGGATAGTTCTCCCATTTTGGGTCAGAGAATGCATCAGCGAGAAGGGAACACGAAGGGGGGATGTCTAGGTATGATAAGGTTTACCAGGAAGACACATGAAGATTTGTCTTCATAATACTCAAGTATTTTCGATACACCTGAAGTGTATTTGAAGCATAAAATGGAATGAGGTGTTTAGGGAATGTGTTCTGCTGCTTCTGAATTGCAAGTCACTGGCATGTACCTGCAGCACAGACATGGGGAAGGTCGGTGGACAAGGAGACTGGAAGGGTGGGCAGGACCATCGGAGCTCTCGTGTGTCAGGTCAACACATCCAACCAACCTCACACTGGAAGCCCCACGAGGTAGGGCAGAGAATCCAGTGGCATGGGGTATGACCAGATTTGCTATGAGACAGATCACGACGGTGGAACGTGGAGAGGAGGGTCAGGTAAGGACAGGCGAGGTACATACGAAGTGACTGCAATGGTCTAGCCACAACAGAAGGGAAGAACAACAGTGGGGCTAACACACGCATGAGGCAAAATTCCAAGAAACCTCTTTGGATATGGAGTTAAAGACAAACACTTGCTGAGTGTCGCAGGGCGATTTAACTGAGATCAAAGTTTCTGGAAGGCTTCACCCCTGGAGAGGACGGGTGGTTTTAGCCACCAGTTTTAGCCACTGGTTTAGCTCAGGGTTCCGAGAAAGGCTCTGCGGTGCCTCTGATGAATGTAAACTCTTCTGTGACAGTTTCAAGAGCACTCTGGATGTCACTTACTTCATGTTGATAACGTCCCAGGTGCCTGTGATCAGTGAACACTGCCTTCTTCACAGACCTTTAGCTGGCATCTAAATCAGTCTATGTGCTTCACTGAGCGCTTGTAAATAACTACAAATTAACTGCTCCTGTTGTGCAGAGGATTCTGCAGAAGGAAAAACCAAAGTTCCTCCGTGGTCTGTTTGGCAGAATGGATGGAAAATGAACCTCCTTCTGACTTACGCAAAGCAACACATGGATGTACCTTTACGGCTCTCATAATAAGAAATAGGAAAAGGTCCCTGTGATGTTTTGTAGAGAACCCTACAAAGTTAACTCACTTGTATCAAAATGATATCCTTAGACCATCTCTCCTTCCACTGAGAGACTGGCACCGAAGTTTGTTTTACAGTTAGCCTCTCTGTGCTTTATTCCATCAGACAAGCCTTATGGAAAATAATGGCGTGGCTCTTGCGTTAAACCCTTTGTATAACTTTCCTGGGACCAAACTGTGCTCCGTACTTGGCCAGGGAGCTCACACTGTTAAGAACAAGAGGAAAATGGTCCAAGAAGCTTTGGAATTTCATCAGTACCATGTTCTACTTTAGCAGGCTCAATCTCACGTTTTCTGAAAGAAAGATGTCTCACCTTAATTTCTAGTAATGTATTTGTATTTCTGATGACCACAAACTAATCCTATTGGTACTTGATCATGGAGAAGATGAAACTTAACTGTTCTAGTGTAGAACTTGCAAGATTTCTATCACTGGCAAATCTCATCACTGAAAACTCCATGTGACATACACACAAACCAGAAATTGTAAAATAACCTATATACTCCATCAAAAATTTTCAAATTTTATTGAGGCGTAATTTACATTGACTCAGACCCATCCATTTTAAGGATACAGCTAATGAATTGTGAGCATTTTAGAATGTTGGGTAAATATTACCACAAACATGATATAGAACATTTCCCTCATTCTAAAGATTTCTCTTCTGTCAGTCTGCACTTGGCCCCCTCACTAAAGTCCTGGCCCTTGGCAAATGATCCACTTTTTGTCACAATGGTTTTAGATTTCCATAATCTTATACAAGCTGAATCGTACAGCTCTAGTCTATCGTATTTATCTAGTGCAGCACTATGAATCCAAGACGTATATCACCTTTGTGGGAGTGTCTATTGCTGGGTAGTATTCCACAGTAGGGGAATACAATCATTAGTGTATCCACTCTCTACTAGATAGATGTTTGATTTCTTAAAAGTATTTGGCTGTTGGGAATAATGTTGCCATGGTCTAATGGGGGAGATACGGAGGAAACAACCATAGGAGTGATATAAAGAAGGGGGATGAGCCAAGAAGGCAGGTGAACTTTAGAAGCAAAAAGGCAAGGAAGCCCCCAGAAGGAATGCAGCCCATTGACACCTTGATTTTAGACTCTGTCCTTTAGGACTGTAAAAAATACACTGTGCTGTCTTAAGCCACCAGTCTGCGGTAATTTGTCACAGTAGCAATGAGACAAATACAGGTTCTGGTTGGTCCATGTTTGAGTGTTTTCACATTATGGGCTACGTGTGTAGGAAAAGAATGGCTGAGTCACGTAGCACGTATGTGGCATTATCTCAAATAATTAGATCACCTTAAAACATACTGTGTGCCAAGGGGAGGAAAGTTTTGCTGTCACTTGTCACTAAAACTAACTTAGGCACTATCAGGATAAATTAATTTTTGTGAGTGGGGCACCTGGGTGTTAAGTCAGTTAAGCGTCCGACTTTGACCCAGGTCATGATCTTGCAGTTTGTGAGTTCGAGCCCCACGTCGGGCTCTGTGCTGACAGCTTGAAGCCTGGAGCCTGCTTCTGATTCTGTGTCTCCCTCTCTCTCTGCCCCTCCCCTGTTCACGATCTGTCTCTTACTTTCTCTAAAATAAATAAATACTAAAAAAAAATTTGTGACTACAATTATGTGCAGGAGAGTCAAAGAGAGCAATGTTTTGTACCTGACTAATTATATAATGTTGGGAAGGGTACACAGCTTCTTTACTCTCCGGTTTCCTTATCTACATGATGGGAATATCAACATAAGTGAGAATATGTATATAACCGGAATAGAAGAATCAAACATACTGCTCACATTAGATGCTATCGTTACTACTATTTGGAAATTCCTACAAAGACACCCCTTAAAAACAATGTGTATATGTATGGCTATCCCAGGTGGACAGTGGCAATTAAAACAATGTGATGGTGAATGGTGTTAGTTATAAAAACTATTTTCAAGTTTACACATTCATGTATTATCTGTCCAGTTTAGGTAAAATCAATTATAATACAATTTAAAAAATTTGTTTAAATTGCATTTGTCACAGTAATCACTGGATAATAGTATATAATCAATAAATTACCATAAACAATAAATTGATATTACTCCTAAGTTATGTAAGAAATACTGGATTATGTGAGTGTGTGTACGTGCGCATGCGAGTGGAAAGAGAGAGACCATCTGATCAAGCCTCTAAATTTCAGCCGTGATTTAGAGTAAATATAGCAAAATGAGTTACGTATGTCTATATCCATATCCGTATCTAATCTCTCTCTCTCTCTCTCTCGATACATCTAAAGCCACAAACCTACGTCAGAGATGGTGGTGTATTCTTCCACAATGTCTGGCTACCGTCCTCAGCCAATGATGACTACTGTCTAGACCCATCAATGCCTTAAAGGCTGCACCGTGGTAATCCCCTAATTCTATCATTCTTTCCCCATTGATTATTATGAATGTTCTCACGAAGAGTAAATTCCCTCGTCAACCTGAGGTGATCTTGGACAATAGTGCCAACATAAATTCTTTATCATTTTCCAAATATCCAGGTAATTTCCTGGCATCCTCTTCAAGGAGTTACCCCTATCTTGGTAACTCATGTGAAATCAGCATTCTATTTGACCATTATTTGAGTGGTTTCTAGCATTACTGAAGAAGAAGAACTATATTAGGGAAAAAACTAAAGCACACTTTTCATTAGAATAGGAAAGACTAGAAATTAACTTTATGGAACAGTTAAACAGCAATGGGAAAACACACATTGTGCCTTCTACTTCAGTGGTAAGAAAAATTTCAGGTATGTGGGAAGATCTGACGTTATTTTTTAAGTCTTCGAAATAACTGTGCCTTTTATAATGGAACTATTAAGCAACAATAAAAATGCAAACACACAATCCTCTGAAGTCATAATGTACCCTGTTTCATCAACATTCCAGCTTATCTTCATGTGTCTGATGCAAAATCACCATTTTATGTAAAGAACAGATTCTGAAGATCTTCAGTTTACGGCTTAGAAAATGAGCTCATTTTTTTGGAGCTATGTAACATTCAAGTAGTCCCTGTAGACACAAACTCAAAGAGGAAAAATGAAACGGTGGAGAACAGGACATTTTCAATATAATACATACAATACACATAACGAAGACTTTGCAAAGGATAACTCGCCTAGGCTAAACCCTGAATGAGATTATTAACACTTACACTTCTTAATGAAATAATGCATCTAGGGAATGCCTATCAACGCTGCTGACATCTCCAGTGAAAGCTTTATGGGAACTTCATGATAATTGTGAACTCAACCTGAGTCCTGTGCTCCTGGAAAACAGTGATGACTAAGCAATCCCCCCACCTCTCTGTACTTCAAGAAGTAACTTACTGCAAAGAATCACCTTTCCAAGTAAGACTGAAAAGCTCAAAAATGACTCTGCCTTTTGTTAACCTCTGACAAGGCCATACAGACCCTCCAGATTCCCATTCTTTGCCTCATAAATGATGAGCTGGGCGGTTCATCCCCACTGACCCATCTGGACAACATGACTGATGACGTGACTTGAACCAGACCTCAGTCAGGCTCCCTTCCCAAGCTGCCATTTGCACTCTGACTCGTCACAATGCAGAACAATCCTCTGAGTGGCCCCTTCCAAGGAAAAGGGAAAGGAAAAAAGAGAGATACATAGAGAGACACCTAAAGAGAAAGACACAGAGAGAGAACCTACAGCATTACAGAAAGAGAGTGACGGGGGGAGGAAGTAGGGAAAACAGGAAGGAAGGAAAGAAGGAAAGAGGAAAAGAAAGACCATAAAGTAAGCCTCTGCTCAAGTGCTCAAGTGCACTACACACATGCATCTGGTCATTTCCAGCTTCCTTTATTCCTCTGGATTAAAAAAAAAATAAGCCAAGCCCTCCAGCCTGATCCTGGAGAAGCCCGCAGATCTTACAGGCAGTGCTGTCCATTACAACAGTCCGCTCATTACAGTAGTGCTGCACCTTCTGTTGTAATGGTCTTTTCCAACAGTCTCTCCCTTCCCGAGTTCAGATTTGGTTCCATCTGCTCTTCGTAATGGATGGGCCACACGGACGCTACCTAAACGGATCCATCTCACCTCTAAGAGTAAGAAAAGGCAGGCAGCAAAACAGAACAAAACAAAACAGTGCCTGGGGTGACGCAGTAGGGAACCCACACCACCGCCTATGCCGGATCCCCGCCCAAAACAAACTAACCAACAAACTAACTTGAATCTGAATCCAACCAGGCCTCCGGCTCCAACTACACTCCCTATGGGAGATAGAGAAGTTGGAAGAATAAACTTTTTTGTTTGTTTTTTAAACCATGAGGACAGTGAGTACCAAGTCAAGATCATGGCAGATTCTACAAGGCACAGGACCCCACTTCCTTTAACCAACGAATGCCCTGAAGAAAATGGGGAAAATCTTAGGTTAAAAAGGCTTAAAAGATACATTAAGAATAAGACCTAAACTTTGGATCCTGACTTTATCTGTAGAAAGATATCTTGAGACAATGAAGGAAAATTGCACATACTAGACGATACTACTAGACGATATTAAGGAACTGTCATTCATTTTGTTGGGTCTTAGTGCGGTTCCATTTTTGAAATAGCCTCATTTATTCGAGATATGCTATACTATTTAGAGGTGAAATAATATATTTGACACTTGCTTTAAAATACTCAGCAAAATTAAAACAAGGTGAGTCACTGCTATTATTTGTGGTCAACGGAGTGACAGGCAGGTAAGCGTTCTGCGTGCTTTTCGGTATAATTCCTCCGTGTTTGAAAACTTTCCTAATGCTGACAATGTTGGTTATGGACTTCTGGTGTTCACTCTGCCATGTAAAGAGCTTCCAAGTCATCACTCCCGTCCTTTTAACAAGAAAAAAGCTGAACTGAAAATTGGCAACTTTTCTTGGACTCATCAGAGAATGAAGGTGGCAAGGAAAACTGCAACCACAGAAACTGGAGATTCAGACACACAGAATCAAGCCGCAAACAGCTTATCTGGAACAGAAGCTGCTAGAACCATACACGGGTAGGACCCCGCGAATGGAGACTTCGATGAACTGCTGGAGGCTGAGCTTGGAGTAACAGGAGAACGACACACTGTGGGGGCCAATTCTGAGAGACAACCACATGGTCAAGGGTTTTACCTCCAGGGGCCCCACCATATCCTCCAAAAACATCCCCTCAAGGTTCTGGCAGGAAGAGAAGAAAATTAAAAATTTTTAAATACTTGAGAACATTTTTATGACAAAGACCTGCTCTCCTACCACTGACCCTATCTTTGTCCAGCCCGGTGAGGGACACTCATCCTGATCTAGCCCTCCAGTCACACCTCACTTGTTAGGGTGGCAGTCCTGAGACGCAGAAAGTAGAAAACAGCCATTTAATTATAAAATTATAGAATACTTCTCACCCCCCCACCACACACACACATACCGTATCACTACATCACAGGGTTTTCAGTAGAACAACAGTGGCTCAAAGAGTTTCAAGGCAAAGACTCTACTTAAGAAGGAGCTCTTTGTGGGGTCCCTGGGCGGCTCAGTCGTTTAAGCGTCTGACTCTTGGGTGTTGGCTCAGCTCACGATCTCACAGTTCATGAGTTCAAGCCCCGCATTGGGCTCTGCAATGACCGCTCAGAGCCTGCTTGGGATTCTCTCTCCCTCTCTCTCTGCCCCTCCCCTGCTCACACCATCTGTCTCTCTCAAAATAAAGAAATAAACTTAAAAAATTAAAAAAAAAAAAAAGGCTGTTTTTCTTTCCAAAAACAACGGCAGAGACAGAAACAAGGGCGCGAGAAGAAACCGAGCTTGTGACACCCACTAGAGCAAACACGACACTAAGGCCAGCCCCGGGCAGGCCTGCCACAGAGCCACACACCAAGGACCCTCTCACCATGGCTGCGGATCCACGAAAAATTCCAAGACGTCATAAAAGGCAAGAAAAAACACAGTCTGAAGACTGTGACGGGTTTATTTTGACTTAAAAGCTTTATCGGATTAGTAACAAAAGATATGATTAATAAATACTGGCAGCATTCTGAGTGACAACGTATATTCTTGTTCCTGACTCAAAACACTTGCAAGTGGTGCTCGCTAACATCTGCAGGAATAGGCTAGAGCCGATTCTGGAGTTACACCACCGTAATTTTTAAAACCAGTTATTTTTACAAAATTGTACTATTTAAGCCTAAAACCATATCAATTAGACAGATTCTTTAATTTTCTTAGGGAAAAAAATATATGTTCTTCTAAATTCCTAAGTGTTTTTTTTTTTTCCTGAAAATAAAAGTTTTCTCCAAATACAAAATGGAGACACCCAAGGCCTTGGCTATATCACTCGTTCAGTGACACAACTCTCGTTGACTGGTTTGAAGAAATAACATCTGACAAGGTTAATATAAGCAATTTATTCCAAAGGTGAATGTTATCTTAGTACTGAAGACACGTTTCAAAGAAAAAACACAGAAGAAGAGCCACTGTGGATAAATGAACAACTTTAACTGCCGTGAAAGACACAGCAGCTGCAGGATATATATAGAGGGAAATTACATATTTAGAGGGAAAGACTGAGATGTTGAAAGAAGAGCTAAATTAGAGAGCTCTGGATTCAGAATAGGGAAGAAACAGAAGCCTTAAAGTGCAAAGCTCGGTGCATTAAACTCACTGGCGTGACTTAATTATTATTATATATTGGTAGCGTGGTAAGGGTTCATTGTTGCTAAGCAATATTCAGGAAAACAGCAATATTGATGTGGGTTCCCCAGCAGAAAAGGGAACAGAAGGACGTAGGGAAGCAGGATTGGGTACGGACAGAGCATTATTAAAGTTCTGTGATGGGTATGTGAGATTTCCTAACACCCTGTTCCTTCCATTTTTACTTCCTCCAAGTTTTCCTCAATAAAATGTTTCACATTTTGCCCTTGACATTACAAATATTAGTGTATTTTTACTGGACAACCGTGCCATGAGAAAATCAAGACCTTTTATTCAAGGATTCATTGTTTACTTACTCAACATCAACCACATGCTAGATCTAAATCCTGGATTTATTACTCTTTTCCACATTCCAACCAAGAACTTGGAAGGGAAATAAAGACTGAAAGCGTTTATCATCAGATTCTAAAGAATATCAGAACAATGATAATCATGATGAATTTGAAGCAATTATACAATATCCCCCTAACTTAACAGAGGAACAAATGAATAAACCCAGAGGAATCAGTAAACTGGCAGAATCATCAACAACTTGTTTTCACGTCTGCCGACCAGAGCCACCTGCACGGAGCCTCTGCTGCTCAACAAGAAGAATGTCACACACTGGAATAATCACCTCACCATAAGGCCAGAGTATTTCTGTTTCTTGGGGAATAAAATCACTCAACTTTTTGCAACTTGGTTGACATTTTCTCTTAATTAAAGATGCTTTGTAGGGGCGCCTGGGTGGCGCAGTCGGTTAAGCGGCCGACTTCAGCCAGGTCACGATCTCGCGGTCCGTGAGTTCGAGCCCCGCGTCAGGCTCTGGGCTGATGGCTCAGAGCCTGGAGCCTGTTTCCGATTCTGTGTCTCCCTCTCTCTCTGCCCCTCCCCCGTTCATACTCTGTCTCTCTCTGTCCCAAAAATAAATAAACGTTGAAAAAAAAAAAAAGATGCTTTGTATTTAAAAAAAAAATTTAACTTTACTATTGGCAAAGGCTAGGAAATAGGTAAGAAATCTGACATTGACTTGCGGCCTTGGGTCCCCAGCCCAGCTAGCAAATTCTCTTCATCACCAAGGTTAGCAGTCAGCATCGTGGGTGTCTGCGGAGGGGGAGCCAGTGTTGTAAATATGCTGGGAGAGACACAATCCAAGCACAAAACACGGCTACCAATAAGACAGGAGGCTACTGATGACCTCAGAGTGACATCATTTCCTCTGTCAAACGTGACTACAGAAATGTGAATGCTGAGTTCAGGGTCCCTGAACTCTGCTGCCCAACAGAGCCCCATCCTCCATGCTAAGACCTTACCTAAAGCGCCAGTCAGGGACTGCCTGGAAAGGACTGATTTCTGTTACACATAATATCTTATTTATTTTTGAGCCTTCCCATTTTGTCGACACTACTTTTAAATCCAACTAGCTTCCAAGAGCTGTTGAACTAGCTGATTCTGTCATAATGCTTCCTCCTTATACCCCTGTTTTGGTGGACGTCCATATGGTCTCATGTAGACAGCTGCAGCAATAATGAACGTTTTTCCCTTACTCCAGAAGTGACCTCGCCCTGGCCATCATACACTGCGTGAGAACGACCTATCTAAACAATTACATGACCATGACCTTCCTTCCTGCTGTCTTCAGGCAAACATGTGAATGGCTTACCTTGGCATGCTAGGTGTCTGATGACATCAGCCCTACCCACTCTTCCTACCTCCAGTGACGTCACACCTGTTCCTGGCTTTGACCACAGCTAGCTCTTCAACACTGCCATTCTTTATGCTACTGTGCACGATTTTCTGCCATCTGTACACATTCAGCTCCTTAAACAAGTTGCCGTCTGTTAATGTTTAGAACCAGTTTCCTCTGGGTCCTTGAAATGGCAGCTTGTGACTGGCTCCCCTCCGCGGACTATTCTGGGTGAGTCTATCCTCCTTGTGTTCTCAGTGCCCCAACGTACTTCATCTCCATTTTGACTCACTGCACTTCAATTACTGGTTTTGTTCGTACTCTTTCCATTAGATTAAGTTCCTTGTGGACAAGGACTTTTGCCTTAATTTTCTGTAAAGTTTTGTGTTTACTATTGTCTGGAATATACATTAAGAACCCCACTAAATGTCTGTCAAATGAGTGAACACTTTATAATAATAACTGTTTTCAAGACAGGTCTTTTAATTCTGTCTTCCCCTCTGATTGCATGTTAATCTCGAGAAAATAACTTATCATTTCATTCCCTTTTGGAAATCTCACACACTCCTCATGGACAAATGAGTGAACTGGAGTTGTCTCTGTCACTGGTTCATTTTCTACCTTATTTGAAAGCTCCTTGTTAGCTGCCGTGTACCCAAGTCGAGTAGAAATCATTACTCCGTCGTCTTTACACAGCCCTGCCCATCTCTGTCTTCACATCTCTGAGCAAGCATCCCTTAGGCCATTAACATTTTTCATTATTTAAAAATAAAAATTTGTACTTAGAAAAGAGCACAGGCGGGGCGCCTGGGTGGCGCAGTCGGTTAAGCGTCCGACTTCAGCCAGGTCACGATCTCGCGGTCCGTGAGTTCGAGCCCCACGTCGGGCTCTGGGCTGATGGCTCAGAGCCTGGAGCCTGTTTCCGATTCTGTGTCTCCCTCTCTCTCTGCCCCTCCCCCGTTCATGCTCTGTCTCTCTCTGTCCCAAAAATAAATAAACGTTGGGAAAAAAAAAAAGAAAAGAGCACAGGCAAACTAATAATGCCAAAGAGTGTTTCATTTTGCATTCTAGTTTTAGGGTAATTTCTTATTTCTCTATTAGATTAGTTGAAAGCAAGTACCATGTATGTTATTAATGTTTATCTCCCATCATATCTTGCACATCATAGCAGTTCAATGTATTTGTCATGTAACAAAAGTGAATTAATGGATGAATAAGAAATGAGTGCTTAGTATGTGTGTGTGTATGTGTGTGCATGCATGAACATAAACCATGGTGATTGCTGTAACTTGATCATGGAGATTCCCGTCCTGCATTTCCTGAGCCCTTTGTGTTTATCGCCAATACGCTGAGGATTTGAGTTAAGTCCATCACGTAAATGATGGCACAGTAACTAACAGGAAGGTAAATCATGTTTAATAACTGAAAGCCATTATCCCACATCTCTTATAAGTACCAGAATGAGGAATGCCCAGGCTCTAGGTCTCATGCAAACTACAAGGAAGAAGGAAGGGAAAGGAAGAGTGGAGGAACGGGTATGCTGAGTAACTTTCTGACAAGAAGAGGAAAACTGACTTGGATCAATGTGGACCGGATCCCAGAAGGCAAGAAACCTTAATACAACAAGACTTGTAATTAGACTATTCTTAGAGCGTGTTAACACCTCATTAATGTGAGTGGGCTCTGACCTTAACATGTTAGGCGTTTTAATAATTACCTTGGGAATAGCAGAGAGTTCCCTTCCTTGTAACTTAAGTGTTTCTCTGTTTTTAGTGAAATATCAGATGCCACTGGGTCACTTCAACCTCAGTGTTCACAGACGGTGTTCACCAATCCACTTGGTGAGGTCAGAAATGCCTCCACGGGATCAGAGACAGGACAGGCATGTGACTGTACCAGCGTGAACCATTATTACAAGAAATTACAAAGCCAACCCCTATTAGAGAATCATTACTGCAAGAAAATTTTAAATACAGGCATAATAAATCGTATGATTAGGCCAATTAAGGATTGTTTAATGAAAAGTCTTAACCACGCACACAATTTACTTATAGAGTCTGTTTCCAGGAGCTGAAGGTAAGTAAGTAAAGATGAGCATAAAGATTTGGTTAGAGGGATGGTTACTGCAAATTGTTCATTAGAAAAGAATTTTCCAATATTCCAAGCGTTCAATAGTAAGAGTGCACTGAGTACTATGCAGCCATTAAGATCCTGAGTAGAATTATCTTTACTCACTTGGCTAGTTATTGACAAATGCAAAAGGATAGATATACCAATGATATATAAGCTGGGACAGTAAATTATGCAAGGTAGAGGTTTAGAATAAGGACCCGGGCTTGTCGGCATCCATTAATGGTATTGCTGTTCAGTATTTCTGAGTCTAAGCTTCTTCAAGTGCAAAATGGTGTGCCCAATAAAATGGCTTTCAGTGCCTAAAATATTAGGAAAGATTTTTATTTCAATGGTAGATACAACCAGGGAAAAAAAACCCACTCTTCCCCCAACACACACCTACAACTCCCCTACGCTCTGCATCCAGATTGCAGGACCAACACCAAGCCACTCAGTTATGAATTCATGAGGCGGCGCTCAACATTTAGATACTCACTGCTTTGTTACTCCTTGCCATATGACTGGAAACTAGACTGGAAGCAAAAGTCATCTCAGTTGGACTACTATCAGGGATTATGCAAACTGGTGGAATGGCTTTAACGAGAAGAGATGCTGAAAAGAACGATGAAAATTTCAAAGGCATTACATCATTTAGTAACAGCATTAAATCGCCTTTTCACCATGTCTACCACCGTCACACAAACAAGGAAACAAATCTGCAAAGAACAGGGGCTCACGCACAAAGTCTACGTCTTAGCCTAACCGCGTAGTTACTTCAAATACGCCAAGCATTTCCCTTTTTTCTAAGCATAATAGTTAACATGTTGTTTACCTTCTAAACCTGGGTTTTTCAGAACTGCTGCAGTTATTAGGAAAGCAGTGTCATGCAAACCCCGAGAAAATGCCTTCTTCACTTTCCATTCCTTTTCTCCTTCTGTGTTAGTTTCTTATGCCATAAATTACCGTAAACTTAGTGGCTTCGAGCAAGACAAATGCCTTCTTATAGTTCTTGAAGTCGGAGGTCTAACATGGCTCTCACTGGGTTAAAATCAAGGTGTCCACAGGACTTCGCTCCTTCTGGAGGCTGTTGGGGGGAATCTGTTTCCTTCAACAGTTTCTGGAAGCCACTGAGATTGCCTGGCTCCTGGCCTCGCTCTCCACCTTCAAAGCCAGCAAGATAACATCTACAGAACTCTCTTTCCCGGTCACTCTTACACGCGCACACACACATGCATCCCTCTCCAATTCCTGCCTGGTTCTTTTGCTGACCCTCCTGGATCACCCAGAATAATAATGTCCCCATCACAAACTCCTTAACCTTTTGCTGTGTAAGGTAACACATTCACAGGGCCCAGGGATTAGGACACTGACAGCTTGGTGGTGACCACGATTCTGTCTACCATACAATCCTTCTAAACAATCCTTTACACCAAAATGATCCTGTTTTCGCATAAGCATTCACTTTTTAATATCCCTCAGTGATTTTCCATCACTTTCAGGACAAACTCCACGATCTTGCCACACACAGGACCCAGCCCAATAAATCTGCATTTCCATCCTTATCTTGCATGAGTTTCTTGACTCCCATCTTCTTTGTCCCAGCTGTCCTGACACTGTCCTGCCCCTTACTCCCTCCAAGTGGCCTCTTCCGTTAGCCCAGGTGAGAGACAGGAGAGGAGTCAATGACTCAACGATGAGACAGAGGGAGGAAAAGGGAGAGTTTCATGGTATATTTAGGAAGGAGAACTATCTTTGCTTAGTGATCTCTTAACTATGGGGTACTCTGAGCCGACCAGTGTGAGAAAGGAAAGTAGGGAAGCCAAATTCTGAACAAAGAATAGGCTTTGGGGTGGAGGAAGGTCACGAATTCATTTTGTCACATACAGATGAAAATATACAGTAGACGTGAGAAGGGCATTATTACCTTTTATGGACCTTCATGAAAAATTCAAGACTACCACGTATATCGACTCAGAGTAAACTTGAATGATTTATTTATTTGAATTACACTTTTTTTTAAAAAACCAGATAAACACCTGACAATACAAGGAGCTATCACTGTCTAAAAACTCTCCCCTGGAGGGGCCTGGGGATGCTCCTCTCCAGCTGTTGTGCACAATCTTGCGAGACCAGGGCAGATGATAAATGACGGATTAATTTCTGATCTGCAGGACTGTGCCAGCCATCTTGGCAGCTGTAGAAGACGGTTGGCCCGTCATCTTTAGACGTTAGTCCATTCAGGGCTTGCGATTTAATTCCACAGGCAGGCTGGGAAGAGCTGACTTGGTGATATTTGCCTGTAGTTTGCTTGCAAAGCTTTATTTGATGCCGATTCATAAACACTTGCTGCATTAGGGAATCTCATGATCCTTCATGAGGAAAAGCAGACTAAAGAGAAGGCTTCGGGGTGGAAATGCCAACAGAGGCAGGGGCAATGCAGCCTCCTGGCACAGAGAGGCAAGAAAATGCAGGCTCTGATCCTCTAGTCTCGGATGTTCAGCATAACAGAGGTCTTGGAACACAAGACCAAACGGGGACCAACGTCTGACTAATAGACAAGAACAATTAGCAAACCTTTACGCGAGTGGATGTTCATTCTTTCCCAGCCCTCCAGGAAGCACTCTGACTAGTACAGCGCCTGGCGTATAATTAGTGGTGGATAAGGAACCTTTAAGAAAACATGAAGAATATCACTAATTTCCCACAGGTGAAATCAACTGTATTTGTTAACCAGCAATTTTCAAATCTTCGTAAGTGGGTATTAAATATCCTTTTTTTTAAATTTTTTTTTACATTTACTTATTTTTGATAGAGAGGGACAGAGCACAAGTGGGGGAGGTGCAGAGAGAGGAGGAGACACAGAATTCAAAGCAGGCTCCAGGCTCCAAACTGTCAGCACAGAGTGAGGCTCGAACTCACAAACCACGAGATCGTGACCTGAGCCGAAGTCGGACGCTCAACCGACTGAGCCACCCAGGCGCCCCTTAAATATTCTTAACACTGCAATTTTAACCAAGATTTACAATGTCTGAAGATTTGCCTTCACACACACACACACACACACCTTAATAATACAAAGATACAACACCTGCCCGTAATTTTTCCCTTATGTTGTTATTATAAGACTTGCAAGGCACCGTAGGTTGACCAAGAAATACAAAAAGCAGTTCTTTATCTCAAAGATCTCACGGTACACCAGGGATGACAGAGTGCACCCGGAAAACTCCTATTAGACAAGTCACTGATTTCAGATACACTGATATCATTTTCAGGACATGCATAAGAAAAATCTAGGAATGTGTGTGAATGTAAATCAAAACCATGTTTTTGCTACAGTGTTTTCAACCTGCTTCATCAAAGCAAGAGTATTATTTAGAAATAGGAACCTTTAGATTTTAGAGAAGCCAGTTTTGAAGAGGTTGAGTAATAAGCAGAAGCCAATGATTCAGAAAACACAGGACACTTAGTGACGGCTGGACAGAAATCTATGGCAGGAGGCCCTCATGGTGCTGCCACCGTTCCCAGCTGCTAAGTTAGCAGGCTGTGTGCCCCAGATGTGCAGCAAGAATGAGGATGACAGGATACCTGTCAGGGAGCTGGGCAGGTTTTTCAGATGGAAGCCGTATCTGCAAGGCATTTTAACTGTTGGGTCATGGGGTAAGTGGGAGAGAGGGGGCCACCAGTACTGAGTTGGGCACAGGAGCAGCATGTTATGGAGGCAGACACACACAGATATGTATATGAGAAGAAGTCCAATGAATAGAAAGTCGATTCACAGGATTTCCAGCAAGGGAGAATTCACTGATTTTATTGTTCCAGACCTAGTATACTTTGAAGTTGAAAAAAATCTGAAACAATCTAACAGATTCATAGAAATGGATGCAGAAAGAGGTGACCTGATTGCATTCCGGCAGGGAGCCGTAATAAATGGAACACACTCAGAATCAGCGTGAACACCCGATCCTCGTGACAGACCTCTGTGGGTCACGGAACTGAACTGAGGAAAAGCAAAAGCAGTAACACTGAATTTGATTATTCTCTGAGTGTGATGAGTGACTATGAAAATGACATTACTTAGGGAGGAAGAAAAAAAATCACAAACATTTGGCCTTCCATGAAGCTCTTCTCTTTTCCTGAACAGGTATTTCATAACCACATGTCATTTTAATAGGGTAAACAAGAGCATCACCGAAGAGTTAAAGAACAGGGTATTCTGGTATTTTTTTCTAAGTTGCTTTAAGCAACTTTATTAGCCCGGATTCTCCAGAGAAAAAGGACCACCACCAAGATCTGTTTACAAGATAATGAAAGAAGAAAACCTAAATGACGGTAGCGAAAATCTAAATAATTCCTATATCTTTGGACCCTGATTTGTCCATTCTTTACTTCATTTCTTTGATGGCTTACAGGGGACACATTTTTAGTTTTTTTTCATCGTCTGAGGCAGGGCTAAAAATGTATGAGCTTTTTAGCGGAACATTGCTATATTCAACGAAGACTGACTCACTTTAAAGGAAGGAAATATTCCAAGAGCTTTTCCCTCATGGCTAATTAAATATTTATATGAAAGAAAGTGATGCATCTCAATAAAGAAAATACATTCAACTTGTAACAGTGGCACAACGCATTGTCGCCAATTTCAAGCCAAGACAGATTGTACAGAGTGATGCCTTCGCGCTGAAACACAAAACCATGCCCTTTGTCCTGACTTCATTTTCTTCTCTGTGCAGCTAGATTCTAATATTATTTGAATTCATTCATTAGGTCTATTTTTTTCCCCATTTTAACTGAACTACTTCAAAATTTCCAATTTGCAAACTTAGTGCCTAACACAAACACTTTCCTACTTGAAGACACTCGTCCTGTGTGTCCTTTTACAGTATCGCTGTGCCAAGTGTCATTCACTTGCATGACCTGTGGTCAAATATAATAACGTGTAATAACAAAATGCTTACAGCAGCTGAGAACTGACTTGCTACTGCTGAATCCTAATGTATCTTTAGGATATCCAAGAAGCCAAACCGTTCACGCTTGCTCAACTCTGCATCTACGATGTGATGTCAGGTCAGAAAATGGCTTCATAAAAAATGTCAACATCATAAATGCATTTCAAAGAAAGCACCCTGGATTGGCCCGGCTTTAAGTCTGGCTTTAAATATGCATCAAGACTGAAATACGGTCATGAAATAAGAATTCTTTAAGGTCATGGTGCCTCTGAAAAAAATACACGGCCATCAACGGTCACTGTTTTTGGGGGGGGGGGCAGGAGTGCGGGGGGAGGGCAGAAGTGGGAAGAAAAATCCTCAGTAGTTCATTACAGGCTTTGCAAAAATGGACCCTGTATTCACTTGAAGAAGTAGCAACTTTAACATGTAGCAACTTTAATATTCCTGACGGATAGGAATCACAGTGATCGGAGCCTCTGAAGCCTTGGCAGTCCCGCCATACTTCCAAGGAGAAGGGAATGTTCACTGCTGGTTGTGCCTCAGGTGATCCTAAGGGATCCTAAGGGAAATACCTCCCCTTCCTCCCACAAAGGGGAGTGATTCACATCTGCCTCCACGAATTTTTATTACATTTTGTATCAAATCGCTGCCTTGCCCATCATATATTTCCAAATGGGAGGGCATTACTGGAAGGTTTTGCCCACTAATGGCTTTCGGTTGAGGAGTCCCCAAAGTCACATCTGTATATTCAGTGGCCCGGGCAACACAAGTACAAAATAACTAAAGTATATAACTTTGTTTTAATACATTTTATTTTTCCATTCCATGACACGAAATGGCAAAATAATGTAGTATAAGATTAGTATGTCGTACAACGTAGTTAACCCTGGAGAAAAACCATATTGGGTTACTTTATCATCCATGAATAAAATGGGTAGTAAGCAGAGACCTATTATTATAATATTGCAGGGTATACTCTCAGTTCCTAAGATTTTCCATGTGAAAGACACAAGAAGAGGGCCACCTGGCTGGCTCAGTCAGTGGAGCATGTGACTACTGATCTCAGGGTTTTAAGTTTGAGCCCTACATTGGGTGTAGAGATCACTTAGAAATAAAATCTTAAAAAAAAAAAAAAAAAAAGATACAAGAAGAAAAGTTATCTATTTCTTCACTAAAGAGTTAAGGTAACTTAAATGCCCCATGCAGGTGATTAGGAAACTACCAAGGATTCTACCTGAGATCTTTAAATTGTATGTTCCTATCCAGTATAGGCTACTTTCTTCTCAATACTCAATAAACATCAATGGTAATAGTCAATATGGTGGGTTAAAGTAACTTCAGAACTGCTATTAAATCTAATTTTGCAGGGCCCCTGGGTGGCTTAGTCAGTTGGGCGTCCAACTTCAGCTCAGGTCATGATCTCATGGTTCATGGGTTCAAGCCCCACGTCGGGCTCGGTGCTGACAGCTCAGAGCCTGGAGCCTGCTTTAGATTCTGTGTCTTCCTCTCTCTGCCCTTCCCCCGCTACCACTCTGTCTCTCTGTGTCTCTCAGAAATGAATCAATGTTAAAAAAAAAAATTTAAAAAGAATAAATCAACCTAATTCTGCTCTCATTCTGAGCATGGAATTATGACCCCCAGAATTTGAATTCTGAAAAGACACTGTAGGTATTGGAACATCTGTCAAAATGGTTCCAAATATTGTACAGCTTCAAGTTTCCAAAAGGTAAGTTTTATAATTTACTCAATACATACGCATAATGTTGAATGCATAGAACTTTATAAATAAGGCAACGTGCATATTTTGAAGTTACATACTCAAAAACTTTACTGAAAGAGAGTACATTTTTGACAAATTAAGCAATTATTGCCTGACAGTAATTGTAGGTTAGGCCTTTTTCTGCCTGTTTTATTCAATTTGAAGACTCTGTTTCTAGAAGATGTATGGCACTTATTAAACATCCCATGAAGGTTCATTCAGTGAAGGAAGGACATAATCCATGAAACGACTATTGTTCATGTTTTATTTTGAATGGAAATTTAAAGGGATCCTTTAAGGCAAAAGACTAATAAAATCCAGTTCGAAAAATAATAAAAGAAATTTTGGGGTAACATCTTTTAATACAAAATAAAATTCAATTTCCTTGGCAAGCAAGCTTAAAACTAACAGAGCAAGTGCCAGGATCTGGTTCCTCTTAGCTAGAAATATTTACTTGTACATTTTGTCACTGGGCATTGAAGAAATATGAAAGGAATATGTGTACACGTGAGTTGGGAGTAGTTAATGGCCGAATACATTTTAGAAATCATACTCAATTTATTTGCCTCTCAAACAGTCTTAAAATTCAAGATTATGTTTAACTGTGTACCTCAAATTTATTTTGTTATGAAATTTTTCACTCAAGGGACACTTAATATCTGGTAGAACTAGCATTCTAAAGAACATAGTTTTAGGAAATGTTATAGTATCGCATAATTACAACCATTCTCTAAAATAACTTCTAGATTTAAAGTCAGTCAAAGAAACACAAATACCACACAATTTCACTATTCATATGGGGAATTTAGGAAACCAAGGAGAAAAGGGAAAAAAGAAAAGAAACAGGTAAACCAAGAACAGACTCTTAACTACAGAGAACACACTGCTGGTCCCCGGGGGGCGGTGGCCTGGGGGGGAAAGGTGATGTAGGGAAATGTAGAAACACCGTATTGTACACCTGAAAGCAAGATAACACTGCACGCTAACTGGAATTTCAATAACAATTTTTAAATAAAATAACTTCTAGATTTAACATTGTTCTACTCAAAATCTAAAGTTTTGGAGGTCAAGTAAGGTTTTCTTTCAACTTTTACATGTATGTACATACAACGTATGCAAGTACACAGAAGGCAAGTGGGAATTTTTAGAATTTAGATTCTTTGACTTAAAAGAAGTATTTAAAATATTAATTATTTAAAAATTTACATGTACTTTTATCACTGAGATAAGTACAGGGTCCTCCTTTTTGATTTATTAACTTGAAAAATTCGATTTTGAATACTTAAGCATATTTCATTTTCTCCTTATGGCTTATGGGTTACGGCTCACCATTCAACTAATAATCTCTTGCACTCGGTTTGTTAAAACTTTGAGATTTTTGCACCTTATGAGTAAGATTTCAAATTTTATGTACTATAAAGGTACTAGTTTTATAACAGGGTTATGCTACATATGTTTAAGTTACTTGGAAGTTATTGGGAAATTTATCTTTTTTCTATTCCGAATGGGTGAAATGGCCCCAGAATTATCTGTTTAAAGTTTACAGTGAACTACGAAGGCTTCTGTGAGCATCTTTTTTGTTAGCAGTTT
This sequence comes from Leopardus geoffroyi, assembly GCF_018350155.1. NCBI lineage: Eukaryota > Metazoa > Chordata > Mammalia > Carnivora > Felidae > Leopardus > Leopardus geoffroyi. The sequence goes on along the minus strand of NC_059329.1, from coordinate 2,746,307 downwards.
TTTGATATTTGTCACAAAAAACGTCCAAGCCTTTTTCTCTACTCAGCTTACTACGTCATTTTGTGGTCATTTGGTTATCTGTGTTTCCTAGGGAATAATTTCAATCATATTTCACTATTTTATTAGCATGATAAACTATGAAGGATCATTGTATCTCTTTGTTCAGGCCAAATTTTGTATAATCTCTGTATACTTTGTTTACATGACAAATTGATTTATATATTTTATGATTTAAAAGCAACTAATTCATGACTTTATTTAACAATACAAATTGTACCCTATTTCCTACTTAGGTGTTTATATACTTTACTTTTTTAAGTCCTTGTAACTGCTTTTTCTTACACTGTCTTTCAAATTTTAGATTTGCTTTTTGATTCAACTGATTTTAATATCGTATTACCATATAATCAAACTCTCTGTGAAGGAGAACATTCTTCTGACAACACGACTTTTCACAATTCATACAGTTTCATATGTAGTACCATTAATATATAACCTTATTTAGATTTCATTTTATGGAGATATGAAATAGTGTTAAAAAAAATGTTTCCACAAGGGGCAACCTTACAAATGACCCCACTGCCACTGACTCATTTATACAAGGACTTGTCCAGGTGAGCAGACAAAACCCCTGTTGTGTTGGTGGGCCTGCTTCTAGGAATTCACAGAAACCAAACGACCATGCATTGCAAATAATTAGCAGGTCATCTGGAAAGCAGACATTTCTTTGCCCAGACTAGTTTTATACACTCGGGTTCTCAGTCTTCGGGCTTTGGTGAGGGATCATTCTGACTCCTGGAAAAAACATAGGTTATTTTTAACTTCTGGTTGCTGAGGCCACCACATGTGTAGGGGAAAAAAAATGTCTCTTGACTAGAACCACAGGTGACTTTTATTTATTGTACTAATGCCTGTCATCTATTTTCATGTTGCCCACAGGGAACATCAAGTATTTTGCCAGGATAAATATTTTTTTTATTCCAGTCAAGTCAGTCAGAAAAAGCACTCTGCTCCCAACACAAAGCAGCGAGAAGACTATGAAAATAGGTCATATGAAAATACGATATACAAAAAGAAAAGAGTTAAAAGGATGTAAACCTATTCAAAAAATAAACAAACATAAATATCTACACGGGACAGAAGAGGGAGGAGAATCAGGCTGAAGCCCCTGGCCTAAAATCACGGCATCAGAGATGGGAGGCAGAGACGGTAAAGTTGGCCTTTCTATTAATCAGAGGAAAGCAAATCAAAACAAGCACAAAGCACTATTTCATACCCATCAACTTGGCGAAAGGAGGGAGGGAGGGAAGAAACAACAAAATAAATTAGACAATTTCAGCTACCGGTAGAGAAATGGGAACTGCCTTAAGCTGTTAGTGGTTCTGATAGCTAATGTGTGTTGTCCAGTCAATGCAGACATTGTTCCGAATGCTTTGTGCACATAACTTGTCCCATCCCGACTGCAACCCAATGACATAGACATCACTGTTACATTCACTTGACAGATGAGAAAACACAGTCACAGAGAATTATCTTGTCAAGGTCATACAGCTAGTTCTCAGGGATTCTGACTCCAGATTCCATATAATCCTGACAACGTAAAATTTTGAGAGCAGACCAGATAATGATAGTAAAATTGACGAGGTAGACATGGAAAGACCATATATTTCCACTTCTGGAAGTCATTCCTACGTAGCATACTTGGAATCAAAGAGGAGAATACACAAACGATCCTTCCAACATTATTTACAGTAGTAGGAGATGCACAGTATTTATTTTCCACCAAGTAAAATTCTGACTTGTATCAAGCAGTTTGTTCTTCATAACAATCCTATGAGGGGGTTACTATCACTATTTCCAATTCTTCGTAACAATCCTTTGGGGGGTTACTACCACTATTTCCAATTTAAAAATGATGAGGATGAGGCATAAAGAGGTGTGTGTTTACAGTGGCAAAACAATGAAACTCCCTGAATGCTCATTAATAAGACAGCGGATTTTAACCCTAATATATTCACACGTGGAAGTTTACAACAGTTATACGATGAGAAGTCTGTAGAGAGAGAAAAAAATGCACAAGTCTAAAGAAACAATTTTTGAAAACCTTTACTGATGTGATTATACCTCTAAAGGAATGAAAACATAAGAATGATGCACTAAAGGTACTCACAAGAGTCTCTTTGGATCGCAGGGAAGGAAAATGGGATTAGTAATTGTCTACCATGGGCTGCCAGGATCTACAGAGGTTTATTTTTTGAACAAAACAAACTCTAAAGTTAATAGGAATGAATACCAAGATTTTTAAAAAGCTGAGTAGTGGGTACAGAGCTGGGGTTTTTTTTATAGGACTCTTTATATTTTCCACATGATTGATATATTTTATACTAAAATACAACGGTACACTGAAATTGTATCCATCATGTATTAGTCAAGTTGACATTAACTTTATTAATTGTACTAAAAATTTACTTGTGCGTGAGAAGAAGCTATCCTAAAAAAATAGCTAGTAGTATTTACCATTAAAAATTTATTTTCTGAAACTCCACGCGTTTTTGTGTTGAAGTACTCATTTAATGATTTTATGAATTCTACTAAATTGGGATAAACATTTTTGAAATTGCTTGCTAAAGACAAAACCACTGAAGGCCTGAGCTGGGATTAACACGAAATACACCCGCTGGTACCCACCTCTCCTGGGCCGTATTCGTCCCTAGAATGCTACAGGTGCCAGGGCCGAATCCGAGCTCCCAGAGTCATTAAAACGAGAAGGTGTGTCTGGCCTCAGGACCCCTCCTTCCTGGACACAAGCCTAATGTCAAAACCCTGACACGCTTCGACCAGCCCAGACTCCACGGTTCCCGCGCCTCCACCGCTTCCTGGGGTCTGGCCTACCCTGTAGGCAGGAAGCGACAGTTCCGAGGAATTAATGAGATGCTGGGGTTGTGTACAGTTCAGCTTCGGCCACACAGGATTCTGAACCGGGCTCTGCAGAACCGTCCTCAAAAATGACACCACTTAGGCGTGGTGTCCTGTCTCCATCCATACGGGAAAGCTTCTCTTAGCTACGACTTTTTTCCCCCTTCACAGGATTACTCCTTACATCGCTAACTCGAAATTTATAATATTTTTTTCTTTGGAACTTACCTTTACCAACAAAGCTATAGCTTTTGAAATTATGTGCAGTAAATGGTGTTTTACATAACTATGACAACATCGAGAATGGAAAATCTGGTCCTACAATTCAACACTGAATCGGACACATGTAATGTGAGGGGGGTCCAGGGCTGCGTCATGCTGCTGATTACATCTACGTATCGACTTCCATAAACTGAGCCTGCTATGATGTTATAGGGTCCCGCTTTTGTGATGCTAAATTTAGTCATAAAACAGAATGCACGTCCATATGGTTTTCGCACGTATAAATATATATATACACATGTAACACAAGAGGCTACGGTGCCCAGATTTTCCTTTTTCCCTCTGTGATTACTAACAGTACATGATTCGGGTAACACGGTCAAAATATGTCGTAAGTGTCAATACACAGACACACTGCGTAAAGACACTTTACCAGACCGTGTCCTTTTAGAAACCAGAGTCTATTCATGTCTCTATAATAGACATGACAGAAAGTCATACGTAAATCCTCCTGTACCTTTTAAATCTTTATTAACTTTTATGTTACTTGTCACTTAAGACAGATTTAATTCTTACCTTCCTCCATATTGAGTATTTTCAGGAATTTGGAAAGCAGCAACTGGGACAAAATGTAACCTGCTAACTGACATACAGCTAGTCTCTGCACCTGACTTGTAATGAATGTTCTCGGAGATGAAACATGGTTTAGAATATGTCTTAAGTGAACTTCAGAGAAAAAATCACATCTTTTTCATTACCTCCAATAATAAGTATTTTTTAATCCTTATACACACAACATCCCCGTGTATTTCCCCATGGTATTCGCCTGACAGCTACATTATCGTCCTTCGTTCTAGTGATCTCTTGCTGTGTAACAAAACACTCTAAAACTTCGTGTTTCAAAACAGAGAAAACTACTGGGTCAGTATTGTACAGACCAGATGGGATTCGGCGGGTAGGGGTCTCTGTTTTCTGGGAGCACTTTAGTGGACCCCCTCTCCATCTTCTAAAAGACAAATGGAAGGGACCCACCAAAAAAAAAAGGGTTTACAGGAGAAAGGAGCATAGATTGGACACGTCTAGATTAGTATGAGTACGGGACCAGAGAGAATCTCCAGAGAGAAGGAAAAGATGGAAAAAGTGTAGACATTATCAAGACGAATTAGAAAGCGGCAAGGCCGAAGGGGCAGAGGCACACTTAGGGGGCTCCTCACTTAGGGGGCTGCCTGCTCACCTACGCACCTGTGGGGGGACTGAGCACCTGTAAATGCAACTACCAATCACTTCCAGATCCACATACCAGAGCCCAACACTCACCTCTGTGAATCTTCTAGACTCCAGAGGGAAAAGCTGCTAGATCTTAAGCTCTTTCAAGCCCTAAGAGAAACGTATCATGAAAAGCGTGTGAAAAGAGAGCGCCTTACTGTCATTTCCTGTGACATTAACTTGGAAAGCAGCTCATTTCCATGTACCTTTTCAGGCCCTGTAGATATTTTAGATACTTAATTTTAACACATGCTAACTTACTGCACCCCGCAATATAATTTTCTCACTTCACATTCACAAAGGCTTTTTTCTTTCTTTCTTTCTTGCTCTTTCTTTCTTTTCCTTCTTTTCTTTCTTTCTTCCTTCCTTCCTTCCTTTTCTTTCTTTTTCTTTTTTTCTTTTTTAACAGAACATCAAACTGGCATTTCCCACACACCCCCCCAGAAAATATTTAAATTTAGTTTTCAATGTTGCAGGTAACTGTACAAGTGAATGACGGAGCTATCAGTACACCTGTTTCAGACTGAGGCTATATGACCTCTGTGCCTGTCCAGCTCACTGTATCTCATTTGGGCTCTCTAGCACGTAAGATAATACTGCAGCAAAGAAAGCGAACTGTTTTCCTTCAGGTCACATAATGAGTCAAGGGGGCAGTCAGATGTATGCCGATAGGATTATTCAATATCTTGTTTATGGCGGAGGGCAGGGGGGCCAGCTGAGGGCAGAGGACAGGGTAACGGCACCCCCCACCCCAGGTGGGACATGTGTGATCTTCCTCAGACACTCCTGGCTGCCCGAGAACAAAGGAAAGGCAAGAAAGCAGATAGGTGACTGATAGAGGTCATAGTCGTGCAGGAGTCTCCCTTGCTTTACGGTTTACAGTAAACTGCAAGAAAAAGGCAATCTTAGCCACAGTCTAATCTCCAGAAACCTACAGACTTTGTTTCCTGCAGCCCTAACATCACCCTTATCAAGATGTAAGGGGGTTTAAGTGCTTGGCATGTTGATGTAGGAAACTAAGGCAAATGAAAAATTAAATTCCCCACTACCTACAGCCCAGTGACAAGTCCCTGAAACCAAAAGAGCGACCTCCCTGTACGAGCTCGGTTGCCTGGATGATGACACTTTTGCTAGGGGCAAAAGGGAATCTTGACTTAACATTATCACAACCTCCAGAATCCTGGAAGTCTACTTTAACGTATAAAAATTCCTTTGGATTTTGCCAGACATACGCTGTCAATCATACTCCAAGCTTATGGCCCCCTGATACATATCTGAAGGGTCTCATGACTGAGGTTTTAGTAAACAGTAATAAATGACGTTTTCCTAACAGCAGCTAGCCCCTCAAGGTCCTGGAAACCTTGCTTCCAAAGTTCCTCAGAGACTTACTCTGTCCCTGACCCCCTCCCAAAGGGAAGGTATATAATCAGTTACCCTTCACAACCCCATTAAAGCTCTTTGTGCCCGTGGGTCCTGTCCCCATGCTGTAATAAAATCACCTTTTGCACCAAATATGTCTTCAAGAATTCTTTCTTGGCCATTGGCTCTGAACCCCCATCATCACCCCAGAACTCCATCATTGTGACAATGACATTTTTTGAACAAATCTCATGGCTGTGTTGAGCTACAGCCAGTAATTCTCTTCAAGGGCAATTTCCCAATCTTCAAGAAAGGGTACATGAAACAATACTAACGGGTTCTGGAAAAACAAAGCTGATCTTATTTGCATGATATAGTCATGCATTTTTTAAGTACCTACTGAGTATTCAGATTTGCCCTAAGGGATGTATAAATTATATTTATCACACCCAAGGGTTGAAAATTGAATTAAAGATAAAGCACATCACATAAAATAGTGGAGAAAAAGCATTCATTGAACTTAACATTTAAATAATGAATACAACAAATATGAATTTGATTGAAGAGGAAAGAGAGTTTAAGAGATTTGACTTAGATGCTACAAGATGTACAAATTTGAGAAGGAGAAGGAAATATGGAAACATCATGGGCATATGCAATAATCATTTGTACTGATTTAAAGAGGAAAAATAAAGTACATTATTTGAAATAAAAAATACTAAATAATGGATATTATGCTACTCATTCTATGTATTTTTTAAATTTATGATTCATACTTTTGTTCAAAAGAAATGAAAATAACTAAGGTTTACGGAGAAGTTTAAAAAAAATACCTGCAGAGCCTTGTGCTATTTATGATTTATATTTTAATTAATATTCATTAATCTATTAATATCATTTAATTAAGAAACTGAACACCTATTAAATACCAAGAAACAAGCTAGAAAAAGAAATAGGTGTTACTGCCATTTACTGATATGCACATCTCAGGAGGAGATGCTTTAAAGGTTCTAAGAATAAGTTCAATTTTGGATGTAACGAATGGGAGTTGTCTCTGCAAGGTCTAAGCAGAGAACATGAATACAAAACCAGATATACACATGTAGAGTTTGGAAAAGATGTCAAGAACAGAGATGCAGATTTTGAGAACAGGAACATAAAGAGTTATGAAACTACAGGAATATATGTGGTCACCTGGAAGTATCAGACCAATCCAAAATGCCTAGAGACTCCCACCTTAGTGAAATAAGAAAAGAAATAAAAGAGAATCAGGCTTTAAATATTTTCATAATATAACAGATGTGCCCATAAAATGCATGAACATGGATATTTTTATTATCTGTTGATTTTATTACCAAGAACAACATAGTAGAATATATAATAGCTTCAGTGGAAGGTGGAGTTGAAAGGTGTTGTGTTGTGTTGTGTCGCATCGATTTGAGGAGTGAACCTTGAGGATGTTTCACTAATGAGAGGAAGTCCATAGAAAGGATGCAAGGTTTGAAAAGAACATCTTAGGGCAAAGATCACAAAGCTCAGAATTAGCCCAGACAAAAGGAAAAGAGAATATGTTTTTTCTATCAAAGAAAACAGACCTTTTAAAAATAGATTTCCAGTCACACAAACTTGAGATGGTTTTAAATGTTTTGAATCCCTGCTTTCAGGGATATCTTCGTGCTTGGTGGCAGTCTCCTTAAAAAGTTTAGCTCAATTCTAGCACTCTCTAATTTGTTATTAAATCTTTACTTTTAATCGTGATCGTTCAAAATCATCAATGAATTTCTTATTTAAAGCTTTTTGTTGTTTGGTTGGTTGGTCTTTATTCTCGCCACAACAGAAAAATGGTCGGTCCAACAGGTGATGGATCTCTGAGTTTAGAATGTGGAATGTTTAGGAAAATCGGTTCTTAACTTTGGAGCTTAGCACGAATTTTAAGACCACAGAAAAATTCTACTCAGAACACAGTATCCTTTCATGTAAAAATGAACAATATTAGAAGTTTTGAGAGGAAAAGAAGACATCAAGAAAGTTGGCGGGCATTAGATTTTGCTTCCGTGGGAAGTAAAAGTCAAGGTTATACTGGGGATGGAGACAGCTTAAGCTAAGAACTAAAGATTCATAATAAATGTGAGAAGACGGACACATAAAATGAATACCATGCACTTTAAAGATCCATCTGTATGGAGAAGTTTTACTCTTCAGCGACTCCACTATGCATATTTATGTAATGAAAGAGGGTAGGTTTAGTGTCCCAAGCTAGATTCTGAGTTGAAGATCCAAAGAACAGATGTGGCTGGAGGCCACGGGGATGAAGGGAATTGAAGAAATTTGAAAAAGTGTGTTTCAGATTATTTATCTCTTAATTAGCATCCTTGAAAACAAGGTCTTAGAAAAAAAAAATTTTGGATCCAGTTGCCTTGAAAAACTGAATAGATCTTAGAGTCAAGTGGACAGATGTGTGTTAATCCAATGTCACTGGATTCGAGGCCAAATGGTGGTTCCATGAACGGGGAAGTAGGGAAGGAGAAGAAAGGTGAACTGAAAACAAAAATCACTGTTTGTCATTAGACATGTGAAGTTTGAGCCACCCGTGGACCATCCAGGTGGACACATCCAGTTGGGATACCAGAGTTGTCAGTTTAGGGAAGGGTCAAGGTTGGATTTGGGAGAGTAGGCAGGTAGACAACTGTTAGAACACGAAAAGAAGATGGCATCTCCCAAGGACAGCATGGGAGCAAGAAGGTCAGTCAGTGAAGGATGGACACTAATTCTGAAAGGGGTGGAGGGAGAGAGCAGGCACAGAAAATGTGATGGAAACGTAAAAAGAAAAAGATAAAGAGTCAAGGGGGAGAGGACACAGAGATTAAAGGTTCAGATGTGTGAGCGTGTTGGCAATGATGGTGGCAGTGTGGAGAAAGAATTTTATTAGCTTATTAACTTCAAGGCGCTAAATAAAACATGTAGCTTGATGTTTCGACTACATTTTAACTTTTTCAAACTACTTTTTCCCCTTGCTGTATAAATCTTATAATCATAATTAATGACCAACTATTTAAAAATTTTTCAATTAAGTATGGATTATACTACATTGGACTATTTAATGATCTTCAAAGAACCTTAGGTATTAATTTATCATTTTTACTATAAAATGAGAGATAGCAAGTAAACTAAAAATATATAGGAGAGATTAATTCATGCTTTAAATTTAGTTTATTAGTATTTTTTTAATGTGTATTTATTTTTGAGAGAGAGAGTGCACAAGTAGGGGAGGGGCAGAGAGAGAGGGAGACACAGAATCCGAAGCAGGTTCCAGGCTCTGAGCTGTCAGCACAGAGCCTGATGCGGGACTCGAACTCACAAACCTTGTGAGATGAGGACCTGAGCCGAAGCCAGACGCCTAATCGACTGAGCAACCCAGGTGCCCCATAGTTTCTAAGATTATTATTGTGGCAACTAGTTCCTTTTCCCACATCAATGCCTGCCTCCAGCCAAGGTAGATCATTTGCGAGGGCAAATCATCCATTTATAACATACAAAACATAGTCTTCTAAAGCTTACATTTCATTGCAGTGATAGTACTTTATAAAACGCCAAAATACTCTGTTCCCCTCCTTCCTGGTGTCACGGTGCTGTCCCCTGCTTCTGGGCCTACCACGGGTCTCATGGCCCACATCTCCCTATGCCTGGGGACTTGCTGTTTCGGAGGGAATATGGAACAGAAGCACTTCCGGTCTGTCTACAGTCGCTGTCTCAAGTTTTTCAGACTTTAAGCAATTCCCTTCACGCGCCTATTTCTATCACTGTGGCCTTGGACTTACTTCTGCCCCACAAAGACGTCAGTGACAGCAGGGCCGGGACTCACCAATGTTAATGCCCCGTGAGCATGTACTCGGCCCCAATCCCTGCCCATGTATGGAGGCGGTTTGCCCTTCTCATGACCTAGGTTACTAAACTTCTCTGCCCTGTGGAACAGGCTCGGGTGAACGGAAGTCCCGTAAGGTTACGCTGGCTTTAGAAAATCCTCCTTGAAACAAAGCACTAGCCACCCCCTCCCCCAAACCCTCTCTGGCGAGAAAGCCTTTGAATTAAAAATCACCTTACTAATGCAAGTAACTCGCTTAGTTCTCAGAAGCGCAGGAAATGGTACCATCGCTCTCAGGACTCCCTGTGAGAGGAAGTGACGGACCTACAGACAAGCCCAGGACCACGGAGCTGGTGACTGGTCGAGTCCGGGCAAAGGTCTTTTCCCCAGCCCCTCTACGTGGCGCCCGGTAGGACAAGTGTCCGTGGGGACTGCGAGGGGAGAGGAAAACACTGCAGGCCCGGCTCAGAGCTCTGGGCCTACTTCCCGTGCCTCCCACCTGTGCCCCTGATCCTGGCACGGGGGCTCCTGACAAGCCAGGGGAGACCAGAAGCCCTCCTGGGTCTCGGAGCCGCTGGGCACATGGGGAGGTGGCCTGCCACCCAGCCTTGTCTCAGGAAGCCGGCTGTGGCCACCGCGCCCTCCGAGGGAAGCACGGCCGGGCCAGTGCATCTTGTCGCTAGCCTCACTGTGGACATGACAGGCACTTGTGTGGAAGCAGGAGCCTCATCGGACCGTCAGGCTTCGTCTTCCAACTGTGGCTGTTTGGGTCTCAGGAGTCACCTTAGCTACTTGAGGGACGGGCTGCAGGGGGGTGCCTTAAGGTCTCCCAAAGAGGCCTCCCCCGGCTGAGACGGCCGCATGAAAGCTCCCGGAGGGACGAGCGAGCGCACTGAGACGTCCGCTGACCCCTGCACCTGGCGATTGTTTCCAAGACGTGCTTCCAGGGGACAACGTGAGGTCCGGAGAGGTCTGCTGATTCCCACACGGTGGGGCCGAGCCCCCCGCTTCCTCGGCGGATACAGGTTACGGGAACTTCTCAGAATTTGCCCGGAGAGCTCCAACTAACATCTGGTTGTGCAGGAAAAACGCAGGCCTTTAAACTCTGGAGACTTCACGAACCCCTTGCTCTCAGAGCCCTCCCCCAAAAAGGCCGTGCTGCCATCTGATACGGGGAGCGTCACTTTCCTCTGGGCATAAAAGCATCTGGAGATCACGCAGTCATACACAGCGTCAAGCCCTAAGCTCTGACGTGCCCTTGGCCGCACGCGTCAGCACCCTCCGACAGAAGTGCAAGGAGGAATACGACGAAGACTAGTTAAGAGGCCGCGAGGACTGACGACGCTCCCTGGAGAGGACACACCATTCTCAGCCAGCAGAAGAGCCCAGACCCGCAGCGGGGGGGGCGCACCAGGTCAGCTCGCAGTGCGTAACCGTAACGCGACAGTTCACTTCTGGAATCCACTCCAGGACACCGGAGCCACCCGGCAGTTTTTGGAGCAGACGGTGTAAGCCTGCTGATGGTTTGAAATACATTTAGTATGTCTCTTACAACTACAAAACTGCATTCTTCCCCCTTAAATGGTAGGTCCTGAAAATAAGAGGAGGGGTATTTAACAAACATTCTTCTTTCCGATTTGTGAAAATAATTTTTTAGACTGCAATGGGGGGAGAAAAAAAAAGCCTTTGGAAAGTTGTTTATCCCCTCTTTTCATAGCCTGCTGCCAAGAGGAAATGAATAGCGTCTTTTGAGATATTCACAGACATCCGGTGCGGACTGGGGAGCTCGCTTGGAGAGCCAGCATTTACTTTATTTTCTGTATTTGAACCGTTCTCGCCCAGGCTGTCCCCGACTCTGTTCCAGGGCCTTCCTGAGCACCAGATGCCAGGCTGGGTCTCTCTCCCTGCCTTCTCCAAACACTCATTCTCCCGGCCCTGCTCTCAGGAGTTTCCTACTCAGGCACCTGGGAGTACTGGGGTGAGAACGGGAGGAGTATTGGGGTGGGAAGCACGCCTCGCACCCTCAGCCTCTCCTCCCTGGCTCAGCACGGGGACATGTCCTGGGACATATGAGCAGGTCGGGAACAGATGATCTGTACGAAACGTGTGTCCCAGGCCTTAGCGACCAGTGAGCGTGCAGCCTCGTCACTGGGTCAGGACCAAGTACGAGCCTCAGCAACACCCTCCAGCTGAGTGGAAACCCTCCCCGCCGTTCAGGGGGCCATCTGCTACTCCAGGAAGTATAAATATATTTTGCTGCACCAGCTCTCCCCACCAGCTCTTCTCCGGCACACACGGCAAGACGAAATGAGCCCCTCTGCCTCTTCCCACCCCGCAGTTCACACGAGCTTGGCATCCCATTCTAACAGTGCCCAAACAGGTGCCCAGACAGTTCTCTAAGAATACAAGCTTACAAATACAAGCATAATCCCACTTTCCTCCCAACTTCTGATGGGCTGAAGCAAGAACGTATTTGTAGCGACCCACTGCCATCCCCATCCAATTTCCCTGACGTCGGACATTCTGCTCATCTCCGAGGCCCCGTGTGGCCTCTCGATTCAGTGGAAAATAACGTACTCCCTCCGCAGTGCCCGTGACACGGGGCTCTTGCCCTCATTCACGTGAATCGCTAAGACTTAGGTGTCGGGGCTGCCGGCTGTGCTCTCTGTGGGGACCAACCCCCTTCTCCCAGGGTACCCCGCACCACTCTGGTCAGCTCTTAGTGGCTCCAGAGGACCTCGCCTTCACTCTGTGTTTCTAGCACATCTAGGTCTCAGTACCCTGGTGGACACACTCTCTGATTTTCTTCGGTCTTCAGCCAGCCTTCAATGTCACAAAATATCACCGTCGTGGAGATGTGAGCAGACAGCCACGACAGGAGTCACGGGCTCACACAACGGGCCGCCATAGGACCGGCTCATTGGTGGTTAAGCCAGTGAGCAGCACCGGGAGAAGGCAACGAGGGCGCAGAAAAGGGAGACCAAGGTCTCCCTTCGGGTCACACTATCCCCTATTTCCTGAAATTCAGGCCCGGCTCTTATCAACCCTGCACTCGCCTCTGATTTCACGGCTGAGTTTCTGTCTTCCCTCCGCACGGCCCCCGACACAACATGTGGCTGAAACCGTCCAGCGCGCTTGGACCCGGCAGTCGCAAGGGAGCCCAGCCTGGGGCGGGGGAGGGGACAGACCAGCAGACCAGCGGGGGATGTGCTGGCACAGAGGCTGTGGAGGAGGCTGGCCCCATGGACCAAGCGTCTGTGATGAGGGCATCCTTCCCTCATCAGTAAAGCCACTGGGTCCACGCAGGTGGAGCCGCTGTCACGGAAAGGGGCCTACCAGACCCCGGTCGGCCGCTAACGTCTCCTCTTTGCCCCTCCAGCACAACTAGAAATGTGATGAGGTACAAGTTCCCGCACCTATTCCGGGAACGACCTCCTTCGCAGGTCCTACTGACGAGGCTGTCTCTCTCGTTTCCGTGGTGCTAGACTGCATTTACCTAAAACAGGAACCAAAGCTGCTTTGTCAGGGAATTTGTGAAAAATCAGAGAGTCAGTCAGAAGTCAGAAGTTTACATGAATTTACCATTTTTTGCAGGGGTGAGGAAAGCAACTACAAAGATCAGAACTTACAAAGTTAACTGTGAGTCGGGGGCTAATTATATAATGAGATTCTGTGAGGCCCATAGTCAAACTGAGAACTGGTGAATATACCCGAACCACCGGACTGCCTCAGCCTAGAAGAGAAGTCACTGAGAGATGAATCTCAGGACATTTAAGCCCAGAGGGTATACAAAAGCCAGTCAGGAAGGGCACACCGTGCAGACCCCAAAGACGACGAGACCCCACAGAGGTGGCTGGGGCTCCTACAGGCCCCCATCCTGTCAGAGCAGCCTCCCGACACCGTCCTTCACCACCAGCTCAGACACGGCCCTTCTGACCGGAGGTTTCGATGCGTAAAATCCCCCTCCCACAGGAAACACAAAACCTTCTGCTTTCTGCTCCAAAAGTCACTTGTGAAACAAATCCTAAGACATCAACGTGATCTGTAGGGAAGGAAAGAGGTGAAGCAGTTTCATGTTTCACACACCCCATGGTTTTCTACACACCTCGCGCTTACCTCCGTATTTCTATCAATCTTTGTCAGTCTACACAAATACCGTGTGAATCTGTGCATGGACGGCCTCACAACAGAAGCCTTCGCCCACTTTCCTTCTGGCTTATTCTCTGGAAACTTTCAGAGACCCGCCTCCTAGCTTTTCTACCTGAAGCACAGGCCCGCTCTCCCGAGCACTGTATAATCAGCGGGAACACGAGTAGTTAACAGCTCACAGGGGCAAGACCTCAAAGAAAAAGAACACGTTCCAAGCACCCTCTGAGTGTTGAGCTCGTACGCTCTCTTTTATATGCATTGAGTTTCCAGACTCACATGTGATTTTCCATTTATGCGACTTTTTCACTTTCGTTCTTGGTATCGGGATGAAAGCTTTTTTCTTGTCTCTATTCTTTTTCCTCTGTGGCATTTCCCCCCTCCTTGCAAAATTTCCAAGCAGCGGAAATTTGAGGAGCTATGGAACACGTGTGGCCATTTAAGTCGGACAGGGTGTGGGCAGAAGCCACTTGCACCAGCCAATAACCCCCAGCAACACGTGCTTCGGCCTCAACGCAGGGACGGCGATGTCGACCAAGCAAGGCTGACCAGAGGACTGAAAACCACGGGGACATGTGAGGCACAGACCCCCATATCTAACCGGGGTGAAATAAACACAAGTTGTTCATTATTGCCACAGCTTCTAAGTGTTAGGCTCCACATCTTGAGAGCTTTCCTACATAAAACTGCTGAGATTTGAGTCACGAGGAACTTAAATTACACATTTATTTTTTAACCAAGCATCTGCTGAGCCATTATGTCCTGGTGTGCCATACCCTGGAGATGAACGGAATAACCGTACCATCCAAGAGCTCAAAGCTGACGAGAGAGGAGGACGGGGGTGGAAACGAGTTTAAGGACGACACGCGAATCAGGACGTGCGCAAGGCCTGCCTGTGGTGGACAGGAAGGAAGATGAGCTCAGACTTCACAGAAAACCTGATACTCCTCCGGCTCTCGTAGGGGAACCGACGTGAATATACCAGAACCACGGGACTGCCTCAGTGATAGGTGGAGGTTTAATGAAGCACCAACGATGAAGAAAACGTAACTGAACACAGTGACCGTGAAGAGACTCAAACGTGTTGGTGTGACCTCAATTTTTAACACCGGTCCACGTTGTTGGCCATCGCTTTTCTATCCCCTGTTCCCGAGCCAGCACCAGCACTGAGGGGCACGCTCTGTGTGTCCCGACTCGTTGACGCTTACCCGCTCTCCGTGGGCCCCGAATCCAGGGAGCAGCTACGAGTTCCCCCTGGAGCACCCACTTTCCCTCCTTCAAGTAAGCATGTCCCATCCGCTTTGGGGAACCACCCCGTCCCCATTACTGGGCGTGCATGTCTGCTGGTGCTGCCCAGGGTTTTACCGGCACGGCTCGCCCCCCTGGCCACGGTGACTCGGGTCAAGGAGAGGTTTCAACACGCGGATTAATTTATGGGATGCGTGCACAAATTCACGTACGAACGCAGGCTTCGGCCCGTTGCAACTTGCATCTTCCTGGCCGTCAGGGCGGCCCCAGGCACTGGCCAGTAGCCGGATCCAGTCCCCTAGGTGCGTCCTTGACAACAACTGCTACGCGTGCTGGAGGCCAGCCTGTGCGTGGTGGGCGGTGCTGCAGGGAAGACCCGTGGGACAGCTGAGCAAGCCCCGCGCAGACGTGGTGGACGAGACACACGCCGATTACCACAATTCTCGTTTCCAACTAAACCGAATCACTTGTTTCGGTTGGCCAACAACATTCCACCCAGGATTACCGATCTCATCAGGCTGAACTGCTGATCACTGAGAGCAGAAAGAAACCGCACAGATGCCATCGTCATTTCTGTCAAGCAGCTGCAATGCTTGTGGGTGAACTTTCACCTCCCAAACTGCAAGATCTTTTCAGTTTGTAGAAAGCAGTCTGTGTTTTCATCAGCTCTCTCCCCGGGCCATCAGGACAATCCAGGAAACATCCGAGAGAATTTAAGTTCAATGTGTCCTGATGCCTGTCGCTGCCTTGTTTTTTTCCCCTTCATTTCCTGACTTTTCTTCTGGGGCTGGGAAACTCCATCTCCACGGCCCCTCCGTCTCTCAGCTTCCTGCGTCATCTTATTTCTCTCACTTTTATTTTACACTTATTTTATGAATGCATGCAGCTAATGTGCAGAAAACACGTTCTCAGATTCCACGCCTTTGGGTAACTACTAGCCTGATTCACAGCTTGTCAGAGCAGCCATCTAAAAATGACACCATACCAAATTTTAACACTATTTTAACACAACGTATCATTGAACAAATTATGACCTGGAAAGGAGCATTACAAATTACCAATGGTAACAATGATAGGACTGCCACAAACTGGCTAAGAATAACCAATATCCAAAAGTATAAAACATAATGAAACATACATAACATTACAAACATTTTGTGCACGCTTGAACTTCTAATTTATTTTTTTTAATGTATATTTTTGAGAGAGAGCATACACACACACACACACACGTGGGCAGGGGAGGGATAGGGAGAGAAGGGGACAGAGGATCCACGGCCCAACGTGGGACCTGAACTCATGGACCCTGAGATCATGACCTGAGGCAAAGTCAGATGCTTAACTGACTGAGCCCCTTCTAACATTTTTTTTCTTTTCTTTTCTTTTTTAATGTTTATTTTTGAGAGAGAGAAACAGAGCACGAGTGAGAGTGGGGGAGCAAAGAGAGAGGGAGACACAGAACGTGAAGCAGGCTTCAGCTCTGGGCTGTCAGCACAGAGCCCGACACAGGGTTCAAACCCACAAACCATGAGATCACGACCTGAGCCGAACTTGGAAGGTTAACCTACTGAGCCACCCACGCGCCCCTATTTATTTTCAATCAGAAAGTGCTTGTGGGTCATCACTTCTGATCCACTGGCTGGTAGGTAAGTTTTATCTTATTTATGTGACTGTACTATGCCCCAGGTCTTCTCACTTAAGCTCTCTCCATGTAAATACGCACAAAACGTTAGTTAAGAGTTATCCCTCTTGGTCCTCCGGCATCATTTATTTTCTTCACTAAGTGGCTTCAGGGAGAAATGAAACTTCACTGGCAGAAATGAAACTTACTGGCTAAGGATTAAAAACAGTTACATGTTCTCATCCAACTTACAAATGAGTGCTTCTAATTAAACTCCAACCTTAAAAATTTCTTTGTTTTGAATCCTTCCTGTTGAGCGGTTACCAAACTGCCCAAGTGTATGTCTCTCTTAACGCTAACAGATAATGTGCAGGCGTCTACGTCTTTATCGCTGTTCATTAGCCGCGAGCAGTACGCTTTGACTTTTATGTCCTTGACACTATGAAATAATGCTTCTATAATTCAGTTCTTCTTAATGTTTCTACTTTAAATAGAATGGATTATGAAACTGAGATCTAAGCATTTTTAGAAATTCTGAGCTGGGGCTATGAGTTTAGCGAGAACGGTGTCAAATGGGAAACCCAAACAACATAATTGGCACTTTGAGGTTGAGGTTGATGTGACATTCTCTGGAATATATTTTAACGCTTATGCATATTTAAATTAAAATTTTACCCTCCTGACATTCAAACCAACAAGCCGTTCACCATCCAACTATGAGGCATGTCTGAAAAATAAGATGACACACAGCAAAAAAAAAAAAAAAAAAAGAAAAAAAATTGACTTGTCTTGAATCTCTGCTCGTGGCACAAGAGAGTTCTAAAAAGCCTAGCTGTTTGCTAACATTTTGACAGTGGATTCTGACATTAGCACAGCTTCTCTGACTGATGATACGGAAAGAAAACGTTCCAAATTGTGTATCTATAAATGAAATGCTTGCCGGCAAGAAGCAACGGGCTGGTGTGTGTTCGAGTCGTGACATCCTTTCGGTTTTGTGACTTGGCCTTTTGTACAGCAAGTACTTTCTGGCTCCCCCCCCCCCCATATAACCTCTTGGAGGAGTGGGTGAAACAGGAATCTGTGCTAGATACAGTGTGCCCGCCCCAGCACATCCCACCTGTCCACAAAGGTATTACAGACTTCATCCCTTTCTGACCCCCCGTGCTGGCTTCCAAGTGGCAGGGCCCCTGCAGAGCGGTCTGTCTGCGAACATGGCCAGAGCCCGGCTGGCGGGTCAGATGCCACGGCTACTTCTGTCCCAATGTGATCTCGTCATGACCCACTTAGGTGCCACGCCACCACAGGCCTGTGCTGCGTGTGTGGCAGGGGGGCGGGGACCCAGCTTCAGATGAAGGTCACAGCGGGGGAAACAAAGGCGGTGTAACCGTTCAACGCTGTGCCCCATTTATAATCTCATCTGGCATTTATCACAGTGCCAGCTTTGGATTAAAACGCCACGGTGAAGATTCTCACGTTCAAGAGGCGGCACGAGTGAGCATTATCGAATCTGACGGAATCTGTCCTTGCAGCGAGCAGATGACATTTAAATTGGGAGGCTGCCAGAGGCCTTGGCTTCACTCCATCATTGTCAAGATTCATGGCGTTGAGGGAGTCATTTCAATTCCAAGGAACAGGAGTTATTTTGCATCCCGAGATCCAATGCTGCCACTTGAAACCAAAATACGCCAACATCCATGGCATGGAAATACAGAGGTCCCTTCTTGCCAACTGCCTCTGTGTTTATTTACTTCAAGTCCCAATAGACAATCCCAATCAGTTCTGCCACCCACGTTACAAACAGCGCAGCAAATTCATAAAGAGCCTTTCTTCAGTGAACGGAAATGATTCTGAAGTCTGATGAGACTCACGGTGTCCTGGTAAAGGGGGACGGGAAGAGGGAGAATAGGTTCTCTAATTTCAACTTGAGGAAAGTAAGGAATACAAAAGTTAAGTGGCCAACCTCCGTTGATTCCAATAAATTTATTCAGGAGTAGAGCCAGAAATAAAGATCAAGTCTCCTGGCCCATGCTCTAGGCCCCACGCTGCCTCACAGCTTTCAAAATTTTCATGTTCTTGGAAAATGCTAAAACGCTCTCCCCTCCTATGATACTAGATTCAGACACACTGCCATCTACTGAGCCACCAAGGAATGGAGGGCTTTCGCCCCGGAATGCCATCGCCAGAGGCCAATGGGCTGTGTCTCCCCACGTTTGTAGGAAGGTGGTATAAGAAGTGCATGAATTTAAAACACGTCCTCCCCCACCAAAAGATTCATATACTGACAGTCTTAACATTTCCGTAACAATGCAGTGATACGCTATGTTCTTTGTACGTGGAACGCTCTTGCAACCAGCCGTCTCTCCCCGGGTCCTTATTCTGACATAGTCTTCTACAGACCTGGAGAGTCTAGAACAGTCCTTCTCGTGACATGCGACAGTTTGAGGAATGCCGTACCATTTTTCTGTTGTCTGTATTGTCTTTTGCCGGTGTCCCATGACACGCGCTAGTCATTCTACAAGCTGCCGAAACAAGGAATAATAGCAATCAAGCTGAACACAGCCACAGTCCTGGGAGGGGAGGCAATACCGTAAGAATGGTGTAAAAGGGCTCTAACAATAGGGGAGCAGGGTCTTAAATACATCTTCAACATGCCTGCCTTTGTCCAGAGCCAAGCTGTTCTTTCCTCAGAAATAAACTGGCTTCTTCTTTCGCCACATCAACCCTCTGCAGCCACTCTGCATTCTCCCTAGGATAAGAGCCACATTTTCCAGACTCCATCAGCTTATGGTGAACCCAAGTTCCTTCCGTCTCATTATTAGAGCCGAGTTAAGGTTGTGATGTGTGTCTCTCTCTTGTGTTGCATCATTGTACTTAGTTCACTACTGCTAAGACAGAAGATGAGTTTCAATATGTAGAATGGTTTTTGTTTTTTGATGAGAAAGATCAAATAATATTAATACTTTGATACAGAACCACCATCCCCAGGAACAACTCACACAGTGGCTGAGGCATCCACACCACCCTCGTTCCCTGAATGCATTCTGTGTAAGATCTTAAGAATAATGTCTCGCCTGTGATGGTGGTTCCCAGACATCTTGGTCAAGAAATGTTAAACACAGACCCTCTCTCTCTTCTGTGGGAATATAACAGCTTACATTCCTCTGAGTGTCAATGTTCTCATAAAGGAATTGTGTTGATTTGTACAATTAGTTATCCTTTGAAGTTCGCAGTTTGAAACTCAATTCAAACACCATTCATTTAATTTGGAATAAATGTGTATATTTGTCCATCCAAATCTTCACACAAGTATCTCATTTTGAGGTCACCTTGGGCAGAAATCAGCAATGGTGTTTTTTCACATTTTTTTAAATATCAAGAACGTGTCGAAAGTCACAAAAGGCGTGGGGAGTACAAGCAGGGAAATACTAAAGAATGGAAACGTGAGGGAGTTTTACTGACTCAGTGCAATGAGAACGTCACGGAATTTTAACTGAAATGTGTGGAGAGAGGAAACTCCAGCCCAGAAATATGTCCGGCTGCTGTTCAGTCCTTACTGAAGGGATATTAGGTGTGGAGGCCACGAGGGCAGGCGACAGTTAGAGGGAAAATGAGAACACAGGAGATGAGACGCAGAGAAAGGGCCCGGGCGGTTGACAAGGCATTTGAGCATCTTTGCTATGAGCTCAGACAAGGAGCCAAATATCTGGAGGGTTTATCTGAACGCAACCAAACCACCAGACTTTGGAGAAGCAATAACAAAAACAGAATGTTCTTTAGCCTTGTTCTATTTAAAGTGTGTGCATCTATAACAGTCTTTCAGAAAATGATTATTTATACTTGCTTCTCTTTATAACATGGTGACCATACATCACACTGTAAGAATAGTAGTTACATTTTGAAAATGCCTCTGAAAACTTTCTTTTCCCTGACACTAGGAAACGGAATTAGTTCAGTGGTGTCACTATTTCCTAAGTTATTTATCCTTTTTTCAATCTTTATATTCTACATAATTTGTTTTAAAACAGAATTATAACGTCTTACTTCTTTTTTTTTCCAAATGTTTATTTATTTTTTGAGAGAGAGAAAGTGGGGGGGGGGGAGGGACAGGAGCAGAGAGACAGAGACAGATAGGAACTGAAGCAGGCTCCGTGCTGTCAGCACAAAGCCCAAGGCGGGGTTGAACCGACGAACCGTGAGATCATGACCCAAGCTGAAGTCACTTAAGTGACTGAGCCACCTAGGCGCCCCATAGCATCTTATTTTTTAAATAAAGAGTATAAGAATGATTTCACATGAGATTTCAGATCTTCGTACTAAATTAGCCTAACTGAACTCAAGCATTATGCAATCAGCTACAGTTTCCAAGCTAGGTGAGTGAGAATAAGTATGGAGTGTGGCGTTCTGGCCAAGGTGAGAGCTCAGAGGCCAAACCAGCAAGAGTCTACACAGCACCAGAGGGTAAACAGTGGCGAAGAAACTTCTGACAAAACGTAGAAGGCCTGTCTCCAGTTCTCTAGGAGAGGACTGATCCGTACACGTGTGTGAGAAATCTTCCTGAAGCTGAAGAGAGGGTCTCATCCTGGAAGGGTTAGGGAGAATACGCGGAGTTCATAAAGAGCCATGAATACTGACTCCTCCCACCATCCAGAAGAGTTAGGCTATCTAGAAGATATAACAAGCCTAAATGCGTCTGCATACAGTAACAGAGCTGCCAAATACATGAAGAAAGAACAGACCTAATTACAAGGGGAAATAGATCCACAATTATAGGTAGAGATTTCAACATCCTACTCTGAATAACTGATGGGAGAAGTAATGCCAAATCTACGCACACTTCCAAAAACTGAAGAGGAGGGAAACCATCCCCATCACTCCCTGATGACAGCATTAACCTGACAACAAAACCAGAAAGGAAGCTTTACAAGAAAAGAAAACCAGATACCAAAATTTCTCATGAATAGACATGTAATAAGTAAATGGAATCCAACAATATGTAAAAGAAGCAATATCTCATTACCCAGCTGGCACTATGAAACGCAAGGCTGGTTTAATGCTCGAAAATTTACCAATACAATTTACCTATTAACGGATGAAAGAAGAAAAATCGTATGATAATCTCAATTGAAAAAAAATAAATAAATAAAACACCACATGATGAAATCAAATGTCCATGCCTGATAAAAACTCTCAGTATATGAGGAAAAGATGAGAAGTTGATTTAAAAAATATTAGAAAAAATAAGCCTATGTAAAACATCATACTTTTAGTGTTAAGAGATTGATTGCTTTGCTCCTAAGATCAGGAATCAGAAAATCTCATTATGTCCATTCAACACCATACTGGATATTCTAGCCAATACACTACAGCAAGAAAAACAAAACCCACATGCAGATTGGAAAGGAAAAAGTCAAACTCTGTTTGCAGACAGCATAATCCTTTCTGTGGAAAATTCATTAGCATGTACAGCAGCCACAAAAAAGCTACTGGAACTAATAAGTGAGTTTAGAAAACTTGCTAGATGCAAGATCAATCTAGAATAAATAAATTGTATCTCTATACACTAGCAATGAACAATCAGAAATAAAAATAGCTTTTTAAAAATAATATAAAAACACAAAGCACTTATAAATAAATGTGATAAAAAATATGAAGACCCTGACACTGAAAACTACAAAGCGGTGATGACAGAAATTAAAGAAAACATAAGCAAAGGGAAATAAAGTTAGTCCATGCTCATATATCAGAAGACTCAATATTGTTAAGATATTAATTCTCCACAAATTGGCCCCAAGTCAATGCGATTTTAGTTAAAACTCAGTAGGCTATTCTCTAGAAAATGGAGATAAAATTACAATTTTTCACATGGAAATTCAAGGATCTAGAGAAGTTAAAATAACCTTGGAAAAATAGTTGGATGATGACATAACCTGACTTCAATACAGATTATAAAAGCTACAGGCATCAAGACTCTGATGTTGGCGTCAAAGTAGATCAATGGAACGAATTAGCAAAAGAGATCAATGGAACAGATTAAAGAATACAAGGATTGATTTTTAGCAAAAGTGAAAAGGCAATTCAGTGCAGAACGAATAGTCTTTTCAGAATAAAATGATGCTGAAACAGCTGGATGTCCATGTGCAAAAAACGGTGAACTTTAATCCATACTTCACACCATGTACCAAAGTTAACTCGAAATGGATAACAGATCTAGGTATCACCTTGAAACGGTTTAAATTCCTGGAGGAAAACAGAAGATAGTCTTTGCTATATCGAATTAAGAAGGATTTCTTACATAAAAAACTAAGAGCACAAACATATCCAAGAAAAAAAAGTGATAAACCCCATATTAAAATTAAGTACATCTGCTCATCAAAAGACACTGTTAAGGGAAAGAAAAGGAAAGCCCAGGTCAGAGGAAAGTATCTGCAATAAATACAGGCGGCAAAGAATTTACAGCTGGAAAACAGAAGGAACTTGTAAAGTAAGAAACAAAAACCACACTCAATCTTCGGCAGAAGTTTAGAACAGACTCTTCACAAAACACGGATGGATGAGTCCACTCCTTCCACCCCCACAAAGAGCTCACAGGAGCACCGGGTGAGGTGGGAACCCCCTACCAGTGAAGCCTCTTGCCCTTCCTAACCTCCAGGAATGTGAGAAAAAAATTTCTGTTGCGTAAGAAAAAATAAAGTATGTGGACGCTGTATAAGCACAGGAAAATATGCTCAAATGATTAGTCGTTAGGGAAATGCAAACTGCAACAAGGCATCTGTCCACACACCCACTGGGATGTTTAAAATTGAAAGAAAAGTGGGGGGGGGCTCCACCAAATGTGGTGAGGGATGTGGAATCACCCATTTCACCTGTAAGTATTCACGCAAGATAAATGAAAGATTACGTCCGCAGAAAAGGGTGTTCATGGCAATGTTATATATGATGGACCAAACCTGAAACAACCCATATTTCCATCAATAAACCAGTGAATGAACAAATTTGGTAAAAATAAACTACTACTCAGCAATAAAAATAATAAACCAACGATACACAAAATAACACGATGAATCTCAAATAAACCACGTTGAGGGAAGGAAGCAAGTAAAAAATGATTATCTATTACGACGATTACATTTCCATGAAAACCTAAAGGATCCAAACTAATGCACAGTGATAGAAAGTGGGTCAGAGGTTACTACACAACAGGCACAGGTGTGGGGTGTACAGGAAGGAGAGATTGTAAGGAAATCTGGGGGGTGGGGTGATGGATAGAGTCAATATCCTGATTGTGGTGATGGTCTCATGAGTATATAAATACGTCTAAACTTATAAAATTGTACACTCCATATATATACTCAATTGTAGATCAATGATACCTTAAAAGTAAAAAGCAAAGCAATGAGTAACAGAGATAAATTGCCTGGGCTGGTTTAAAATTTTAGAAAGAAAATGCCCCAATTATTCCCTTTCTTGCATCCCTGTATTGGACAGTGTCAGTTTATACTTCCTTCCATTAGAGGTAAAGCCTCCAGATGGTGGAATATTATTCTTCACTGAAAAGAAATGGGCTGTCAAGCCATGAAAAGACATGAAGGAACCTTAAACGCATATTCCTAAGTGAAATGAGCCAGCATGAAGCAGCGACACACTGTGCGACTCCAGCCACATGGCATTGTGGAAAAGGTGAAACTACAAAGATGGTAAAAAGTTAAGTGGTGCCAGGAATTATGGCAGGAGGACAGGGACAGAAGGCTGACCGACCACAGAGGGATTGTCTACTGAATTGACTTCCCAAGAGAACAGTCCTTTATTTTCCTGACAAAGGTACTATTAAGCTGGTGGGTAGTGTTTCTGGAAGTTCAGAAATGAAAGAAAAGAGTAGACTGAGCATTAAAGCCATGTAATGGTTTTGGATATAGAAGAAATCTCAAAGTAGGAATTCCAGAGCTGGTGCGGTAGCTCATTCACAGCACAACTAATCTTCAATTTTGCTTTTGCTCTCTTCCATTCTTAACTTTGAAGTTCGAGCTGGTGTCCTATCTTGGTAAGGCACTTCTGTCTTGTGTTCAGGTGCACCTGGTGTCCTCAAACTCTCTAGGCAGTAAACATGCCATCTTCCATTGGGATGAGAAGACGCTGGGAGTCAGAAGTTTTGAGGGTATAGATATTTTACATATGTATTTAGGACCTAATAGTTTTTTCACATGAAATTCTATAGACTCTGGTTGACTGAGTGGCTTCTTAAGGAAACTCCTTGAAAATGAAACCTAAGAGGCTTGGAGGGCAGGATAAGGTAGTTCTTCAATGTATGCAAAGATTCTGTTCTCTATATTTTAAAAACAAACTTTGAAAATTGCAAGACTTGGGCCTCTAAAATAATGTCTAGGTCCCAGAATCTTAGCGCCTCTCCAGAAATGAACCTAGAATCTTAACACACTGCTTTGGGAAGTTTCAGATAGAAGGTGGAGCCCAAAAAAATACTTTTTGATACATCAGTGCATTCTTAGAATTTCGTTTTGTTGTAATTATACAGAGAGAGGAGTTACCAATAATTGCTGTATCTGCAACCAAGATCAGTACTGCCCAGAGAATGCTAACAGGTAGTATACACTGGCTGAGATGAATTCTCAGCTCCTCAGTTTTGGGTTATAACTGTCAAACTGCTTACTCAGAGATAAAAGGATTATTTTACAAATACTTTAATAATATTGACTAGGATATTTCACAGTTTCAAACAAACTGAAGGCCATTGGAATTAAAATATCCTTTTATAGTCATTTATAGATTAAAAATATTTCCAACGATAGGTGGGCCTTTAAATACTGACAAGAAATGAGGTTTTAGTACTGAAATTTTATTATTATTTTAGAATTCTAATTGAAATTATTTTCCTTTCCCTAGATTAAAACATGTTGTTGAATGATTTTTTTTTTTTTTACTACACTTTGGGAATGGAATTAGTTTCATGGTTTTCCCAAAATTTACCCACAGAAGCATACTGAAAGAATGAATGATCTTTCCCTGAAACCTCAAGAGATAACCAATGTATAACCAAGCCCTTCACGTGAGCATTCTACTTTCTACTTTCAGGAAGAAAAGGAAACCTAACAGAATGAATGAACGAAATGTTCCAAAGAACAATCTATATGTCTAAGATGACATGACGTCTGGCAAAACTGAGGTACACGAGCATACGTGATGTGGGCTACCTGCTGGATGGAGTTCACCTCTGTGATCCACGTCCCTGACGCTGTGGCTATGTGACCCTCACTAAATCAGACCCTGAGGAGACCCTATCAGGCCACACCACTCACAGAGGCATCATTCAGTGAAGGAAAAAAATGCACGAGGGCTCCCGATGCTCCCTAAATGTGGGCTGCTGGCTAGAGCTCCAGAATATCTGCAGACCAACTTTATGCACTACCTATGGGAACAGGGTCAAATGAAAATAATAGTAAAAACCCTTCCATTTCTGGCATATGGTGCCTCTAGAAATCTGCGAGTCAAGCCCAGTGGAGGTAGCCGTACACAGATCGGGACCAGTCCTCCTGTCCCGAATATCCCACCGCATGACAGAGGGGTGGGTGGTCACTTTTCCAACCTCTGGGCTCAGAAACGAGACTAGGGCTACATACGTGTCCTCCGGGTACCGACGTGGCAAGAATTCGTGGGCAGGTGTCACTTGCACAGAAGAGAACTTAACGTGCCTTTTCATTATCGATCAGCATTGCTATCGCAGCCAACTGCACCACCTGCATATGAATTAGCCACTGCAACATTATTAGAGCTTCTGCTCCGACAAAATTGTCCCTGACATCATTTACTGGCATCCTCCGTGCCCTGAGGGAGAACAACGAATTTTAATGTTAGCCCAGGCTAAAAATTAATTATGAAAGCAAATAAATTCTGCAAAGACAACAAGCCAATCCCGCATCCCTAAAGCAAATATCACCCTGGTAGCCCCCTCCACCGTGCCTGCTGGCAGTACTCAACTAATGGATTTAGCCAGTCACTGTTGACTCTTCCTGCTCATGTGGGCTAGGTACTTTTGCAAGCACGGATTCCTTCGTACGTGTACCGAGCACCTGACGAAGGACCAGCTGCTAGATAAGGCGCTGGGAAGAAAGGGAAGAAAGGCACGGCTCCTTGCCTCCGAGTATAATTTCACGTGGGCAGGATGCCCGGAGGGAACGGGTAAGCTATAGTACCGACATACAGGGTGGTCTGGGAAGATATGAAGGAGAGCCCCATGGCAGTCCACACTAGAGGTCAGCGGAGGGGTCTCCAAAATGCACACTACTGGAACGTGCCAGGTTACAGACCTCTGACCTAACCCAAAAGTGAAGCGTGCATGGATGCCAAAGAGGAGTAGCTATTGGACTAGACTTGTGTTAGAATGACCACTCTAGTGCAGCATGAAGACACCGAAGACCGGGGGCAAGAGTCCCTGTAAGGAGTGTGCTGAAACCGAGTAGGTGAGTTACTTTAAGGTTCTGGGGAAAGGAGCCGCGGAAGGAGAGCAGGGTGCATTAAAAAAGGGGCGGGGGCAAATTAACCTTACTGTACCCATTTTCCCCTATCACACTGGAGCACGAGAGTGGTTTTTAGTTACTATCTTGGCTGTAGGATGAAGTAGTTCCAGAGTCTATGACTTTGTCTTCCCCAGTGTGACAGTTTTTATTCCAAAGGCTAAGGCATCAGATTTTACCAAATGCTAAGCATTTTTAAAAATTTATTTATTATTGAGAGACAAAGAGAGATAGAGCATGAACAGGGCAAGGGCAGAGAGAGAGAGAGGGAGGCAGGCTGCAGGCTCTGAGCTGTCAGCACAGAGCCCAATGTGGGGCGTTAACTCACAAACCACGAGATCACGACCTGAGCCGAAGTCGGACACTTAACCGAATGAGCCACCTAGGCGCCCCAACGGCTAAGTATTTTAATTACACATTTAGGAAACTGAAAAATGGCTCCTGGATGAACCCACACAGCCAAGAGATCCACCATAAGCTACAACTTTGTCAAGACTCTCTATATCATCTGGCCCCAAAGGACCAGACCGTGGCAGGGAGCCATGACGATACTTTGAAAGGGACTCCAGGGATCAGTGTCAGTTCAGGTAGGTGTCCCAGGGCCCCTGAAATGTTAGGGAAGTGAGAAAGAGACCCAAGTTAGCAAAGTGAGAAAGGGACCCCCGCTTCTTACTGAGGCAGCTGCCCTCCGCCTTCCCTCATCGATCTTTGCCTTCTTCTTTGAGAAGAGCTGAGGGGCACCCTTGCACACGGCCCGTTTCGCCCTCAAGGATGCCATGTGCAAAACCCTTTGTCCGTCAGATCTCTTGGCTTCCACTTCAACTTGTTAGCTAATAGGATCACTGTAGCCTATCAGAGTTAGTATTTAACCCCAGCGCCTATCCAGTGTTGAGGGAGGTCCTCTCACCCCTGTTATTATCAGCTAGCTGCATTTTATAAGTCTTTCCGAGAGCCAGGCTTACAGAGTAAAATCACCATAAAGTTCCAGCATTTCTGGGGTCCCTGTCATGATAACCTTTGGAAGCAGCATGTCCTTTGCACCTTTCCATAGAACATGATTACGTGGTTGACCTGGCATACATACCGCGTCCCATCCCAGATGCCCACTTTGGTTTCCTTTTCTCCTTTGTGTTAAATCCTACATCCCAGGAGAGCATCTCCAAGTGAATAAACTCATTCCCCTCCTATTGTATATTCTTGCCTCTTGACTTAGCACCCTCAGAATACAGTCCTGCTCCTACTCCCCGAGGACCTCCTGGAATAGAACATCCATTTCTCGCAGCTCTCAGGGGCTCTAAAACCACCCAGGTTATGCAACAAGTTAACCCTGGTTACAGGAGTGGTGGCCACGATGGAAGGTGGGATCTCGCACGCCTGATTCGGAGCCGTCTTCCGACATAAGAGGTGGGGAACAAGGCACGTCGGCTCTGGAGGGAGGTGCTACTTTTGTGAACTCAGAGGGATTCTGGGAAGACAGAAAGTCACATGCATGCACACTGCTGTCTTCATCCAGTGTGTCAAAGCCCCAGGGTGTTCGTTTTTTTCAGCCAGGGAAAATGACCTTGACATAATAGGACAGCCTTGGTAAGCACTGAATTGTCTTTGAGGCGGGCCTCTCTGTTAAGTTGCTGACTTGGTCCTCAGCTTTCTCTTCCTCTCACTGCAGGAGAGGCTTTCACGTCGGGCTTTCAGTTTCCCAGGACTCCCCCCTGCATTACCTTTCTGTGGGACCTCAATGGCACTTGCCAAGAGCCAGACACGCATGTCAGCCTTACAGCCGCCATTTCCTGTGTGCGTGTCAAACACCCGCTGCCTTCCCTACCCACACTACACCTCTTGGTTCACCAGCAGTGAAACGGTTGGCACGGGGGCCACCACCTTCGGAGGTCTACCTGTGCTCCAACCTGCAGCAATGGGACTCTTACTGCCAGGTGGCTGCTGGAGGATGCAACTTCAAAGCACAACTTCAAAAATTACGCATCTTCTTACCCACTGTCTTCAACTCCTCCCAGCCCACAAACGCAATTTATAGGGAATGAATATCATGATACTGGCCTGCCGAAACCTTGACCAACATGGCAGGCGGAACTAAGTGAGAATTTCCCAAAGGTTACCCCCTAGCAGGTTCAAATTGTAGAGACTTTACATATCTGCCTCCGGCCGATCTGAGCTGCCCCCGCATGGTAATGATTTAGAGCACATCGATCTCTACAGGTGGGGCAGACCCTGAAGGAGGCCACAAAGGATGACTCTCCGCACCGCACCCCTACAGCTGGATGCAAAGTCCTTTGTCTTTTTTTTTTTTTTTAGATTTTATTTGTGGGTCATCTCTACACCCAACATGGGGCTCAAACTCACAACCCCGAGAGGAAGAGTCACACGCTCTACCTACTGAGCTGGCCAAGCACCCCCAGACCCAAACTCCTTTGAAAGAGAATTCTCCCTACACACTTCGGGGTCTACCACGTTGCATCAGCCTTTTCAAAAACACAACTTTTAGGGGCGCCTGGGTGGCGCAGTCGGTTAAGCATCCGACTTCAGCCAGGTCACGATCTCGCGGTCCGTGAGTTCGAGCCCCGCGTCGGGCTCTGGGCTGATGGCTCAGAGCCTGGAGCCTGTTTCTGATTCTGTGTCTCCCTCTCTCTCTGCCCCTCCCCCGTTCATGCTCTGTCTCTCTCTGTCCCAAAAATAAATAAACGTTGAAAAAAAATTAAAAAAAAAAAAAACACAACTTTTAGTTTTAATTTTCTCTACTGTTTCTTTCACTGACTTCTGTTCTCATTTCTGTTCTTCTCTATTGATTTACTCGTATTTAATTTGCTGTTCCTTTTATACCTTCTTGAGAGGAACACATAAATCACAATATTAAGGTTTCTATTTTTGTCCATTAGAAGTATTTACACTTATAAACTTCCCACTACTCGCAGATTTAACTAAATCCCACAGGTTTAAAACCTAATATTGTCGACTCATGGGTTACTGTAAATGTTTATTGCTTACTCTGAAAATACTTGAATTTTTTAAGTAATCTTTTCATATTGCCTTCTTGCATGATTTTCCTCTAAGAAAAGTACATACTCTGAAGAACTTCAATCCTATGAAACGTAGTGATTTTTTTCTGATCCAGCATATCGTCTACTTTGAAAACTGTTTTATGTATACTTACTCTTCAGTTGTTTGATGCAATCTTTTACTTATTTCACTTATGTCAATGGTTACGAATGTTCTATTTTTCATCCCTAATGATTCATTTCCTACGTGTCCTAACATTTACATAGGCTGCAATGATTCTATCTTTTCCATGCTTTCTCTTCCTTTTGTTAGATTTGCCTTCTGTACTTTGAGTCTGTGTTATTAGACTACTTTGGTCTATGTTACTGCATGAGCAGCATACAAATTTAGAATTATTGTAACTTTCTGATGAATGGAAAATTTTATTTTGATGAAATGTCAATCTTTTCAATAGTTTTTGTCCTTAGTCCAAGTTGTATATAAATTTATTAAGCTACATCAGACTTCTACAGGACATAACTTATTGTCTATAACCTGTCAAAGTAGTTGAGATTTTTCCAACTCGAAATTTTTTGTCTTTAGTTTTGAATACATATATCTATATGTAATATAATTACTGATATATTCAGTTTTAAATCTACCATGTTAAAGTGTCCCACTTAAGTGTCCTACTTATCCTATTTGTTCTTTGTTCCTTTTAAATCCCCTCTTATTTAAAAAAATTTTTGGGGGTGCCTGGGTGGCTCAGTCAGTTAAGCATCTGACTTGAGCTCAGGTCATGATCTCACGGTGAGTTCTAGCCCCGCTTTGGGCTCTGTGCTGGCAGCTCAGAGCCTGGAACCTGTTTCAGATTCTGTGTCTCCCTCTCTCTCTGCCCCTCCTCTGCTCATGCTCTGTCTCTCTCTGTCTCAAAAATAAATTAAAAAAAAAATCAAAAAAGATTTAAAAAAAAATTTTTTTTAGGTTTAGTTATTTATTTTGAAAAAGAGAGAGAGAGAGTGAGCACACACGTGCAAGCAGGTAAGGGGCAGAGAGGGAGAGATTCCCAAGCAGGTTCCACGCTGTCAGCACAGAGCCCAACATGGGGCTTGATCCCACAAACCATAAGACTGTGGCCTGAGCTGAAATCAAGATTTGGACACTTAACCAACTGAGCCACTCAGGCGGTCCTCTTATTTAGGATTTTTAAACCGTTCACTTTATTTTCTTCTATGACTTTTTACTTAATTATTTTAGTGGCTAACCTAAATGTAACTATAGGTATCCTTGACTTATTAGATCTTATTTCAAACGAATACTTTCCCTACTGCCTTGACAACACAAGGAACTCACAACCTGAACTCAATTTCCTGGCTCTGTGCACTTCTTTTCCTTTATGTGATTTCTCTACATTTTTTAAACCCCACAACATATTATTATTGTTTTAAACAGTGAATATTCTTTTCTTTTTACCTCGATGATAACATCTTTTCATAGTTCTTTTAGTGTGGTCACCCCAAGATGAATCTCTGTTCTTTGTTTATAAAGGACTTTATTTTCTTTATTCTCTGAAGGAATATAATTCTAAAGTGGGACTTATTTTATTCTCAAGTGTTTTAGGCTAACATCTCTTTGTCTTGTACTGTTTCTGATAAAAACTTTGCTGTCTTATTATTTCACCCTTGAAGGAAACAGGACTTTTTATATGGTCTGCACGTGTGTGTGTGTGTGTGTGTGTGTGTGTGTGTGTCTTGTGTGTTATTTGAGGTATTTTGAAAGCTATGTGAATGTTGCTTCCTTCAATTCTCTGTTGCCTGTCTTCGAAGACTCTAATGACACAAATTTCCAGACTTTTCACTACGTTGTATCTGATGCTTACAATCTTTTCTTTTTCATCTTTTGTATTCTTTGGACTTCAATCTAGGAATTTCTTGCTGAATCAACTTCTAGTTCACTAATCCTTGGTTTTATGGTGCCTAAATTACTATTTTAACTTTTATCACTGTCTTAATTTGTTACTATATATGTTTTTAGAATTTATATTATTTAAGTAGATTGCAGTTCTCTGGGTAAATTCTCCATTTTTTTCTCTACTACTCAAACCCATTAATCATAGTTATATTGAAGTTTTGTGCCTGGTAATTACAATAATCAAATCTCTTACAGGTGTTTAACTATTGTCTTTTTTTTTTTTTTTTTTTTAGTTTTCTTTTTTGTCTTTTTTTTTTTTTTCCTTTTCTTTTTTGGTCATTTTGTTCTTTTTCCTTCTGTGACAACTTTTTTTTTTTTTAACTTGGCTTTGGAGGTAACAATCACTAGAGTGACAGTGAATAATATGATCTTCCAGCAAAAAGAATTTAGCATAATTGTCACGAGCCACTGGAGGGTGACCAGATCACCCTGATGTGGTGCAGGCTTTGTTAGCCCTATTCAGTTCCACGTTGTCTTTACGTTTCAACGTGGTACTTAGGTTTTGATGGTGCAGCTCTTACTGCCGACGTAGCTCTTTTGAGATCTCAACTGAGGTGTTTTCCTGAGTCTCCATGGTGTGGTGTGTGTGTGGTATATGTGTGTGTGGATGTGTGTGGTGTGTGTGCAGTGTGTGTGCATGTGTGTGTGGGCGGCACAGGCCGCAGGCAAAGCTGCCAGCACAATGTGAGGCTCGTGTCTCTGCAGGGCACTCTCCTCGAGGACCATTTCCTCTCGCGTTTTGGCTGCCTCGGTTTCCCGGAATGCGTTCTCCCCATCACAACAAGACTGGCAGGACTCTACGACTGACGGGTCTCCTTTGCCTTCATCCCCATCGCTGAGATTCACCGATGAACGTGGGGGGAAACAGAGGCACACGTGGGGTTCACCCTGATGCAACTTCCTCTGCTCTTCGGTCTTGTCTCCACAGAACTTGGCTGCTGTGATCGTTGCCAAACGAATTCCAACAGTTGCCATGTTTTGTTTTCGTTTTCTATCCAGATCTGACATTTCCTTCCTTCTGGAGGATTTCTTTGATACCAGCTACTCCCTCCCAAAGAGAAGCCAAAGTCCCAACTGTGGTTCTAAAGATATAAACCATAATAGTGTTTGCTTCCGATTTAATTCAAGTCTAGACATATTTGCCAATTTTGTTTTGTCATCAAAATTCCAAACTTCAGAGATACTCTGAGAAATGCTAAAACCGCCCATATTTTGACTTGTGGCCCCGGCCACATGGCAGAGCAATTTGTCACACGCGCGACCTCTCTGAAGAGAGAGCCTTGGCCCAACGAGGGAAGGTTAGCAGGAAGCCACAGGCAGAGACACAGTAACTTCGGCAAAACGCTGGAACGATCCCTGCGTGGGCTGTGACACGAGGGAGAGCCTTCCTACACCCTGTGTGGGCTTGAGGGTCCCCCACAGAGCCCACGCGTGGCACTTACACGTGTACATCAAGTTCAAGACGTGCAGTGATTTGAGACGAGAAAAGGGAACAGACGTGCCCGGCAAGGCGGCAAGTATGGACACTCTTTCATTTCTTAAACAATTCCCTCACATTCACTGCCCTTTAAGTCTCTACATTGTTCTTTACTTCAAGAGAAAACAGAAGGCCTTTTTTGGCTTTCAGTGTTTAATTTTAATGGTGGAGTTTTTCACCATTGCCATCCTGAAGAAAGCTTTGGGAGAGTCGGGTACCACACCGACTAGAGCCTGGAGACCTTAGGCAGGGACCTTCGAGAAAGAGGGGAGGGGAGGGGAGGGGAGGGGAGGGAGGACCTGGAGAGTCCTAAGGGCAGGTCATGAGACCATGTCCTGCCACGAAAAGGGCCTTAAGGGCCAAGGCAAGCATGCAGGGGCGTAAGTTAGACAACTTCCTCCCTGGACAATGCCAAAACACACAGGCACACCTTCCCTAAAAGGAAGCAAAGGTAACGTCAGAGGTTAATCACTGCACTGGACAGGGAGAAGACCACAGAAACCCGGCAGAGAGACTGCACTGACACATGGACAGCCGAAGGCAGGCTGTGTGCAGAAGCTTAGGAGCGTTACTCCTAAGAGGGCCACCGGTACTGGGACGGGGCCTCCCCACCGGGCTCTGTGCAGGCCGTGGGGGCAAAAGGTGTGCAAGCGGTCAGGCTGAGTGTCAGCGGTCACCCTGGCATCACTACCCTACCCTACACCCCGACATCCTGGAGCTCTCCACTGGGCATCCATCCACACAGTGCCAACACGTCTGTGACACAGGTAGACGGGAGTAATTTTGTGGTGGCACGCTCCTGCCAAGGACAACACCTCGCCACCTCACCACCATGCATCTCCCTCCCTTATCTCCTACCTGCCTTCCTCCTCCTCCTCCTCCTCCTCCTCCTAGCCTTCTCTCCTTTTTATGATCCTCCTTCTGCCTCTCGTAGACCCACTTTTCAAAACCGCCAGCCGCAAAAGGAAGGGGCGGGAGCAAAAAGCATTACCCTAGGGAGAGCGCCAGAGAAGCAGGACGGAGGGAAAATGAGCCCGTGTGTCAGCCCCTCACCCTCTGCCAGGACTGCCTCAGCTACTACCGAAAACATTTTCACGGAGCTTTCTGGGAAACGTCCAGCCACAGGAACCTCACTACCTCACAGCCCACTTACTCTGTTCTTGGTCAGCTGGAACCACGAGAAGAGCTTCTTCTCATGAGCTGTGTCCTGACTCATGTTTTCTGACGGGGCAGAGGACCTTTCTGCCCGTAACTGGTTGTTCTCGTCTTTCCATTGGTCACACACTTCCCAGACTAGCATTTTTCTCGTTTTCAGTGGAACCAAGAGGCATGGCCGTTGAGAGACCCATGGCTTTGTGGTTCTTCGAGAAGCTGAGGGGATGTAAGCCCACTGAGAAACATGGAATCCTTTTGTCTCAACTGACAAGTGTGGATAGCACTCAACTACACTCATTCCAGAAAACAGAGGCTGAGCCTTTGTAACTGACTCTGGGGGTTTCCAGAATTGCTGGCAGTTTTTCCAGAGTTTTCAGGACAGCACAACACTGTCTCTGTTTCTCCCCCACTTGAAAAGCTATGAAACACTCAAGAGATCTAAGGGACAGATGAATATAGAAAACATCAGAAGACAGTGATTGTTTATCCAGAATGAAGTGCCATCGTTGCATTAATTTTCCCAACTCAAGAGTCTGAGAGAAGTCAGGTTCTAATTTTCTCAGGGCTTCTGGTGCCCCATGATGTACGGTCAAATGCTCGGCAGGCGGTTCCCTTGATCCACAGGCACGACACCTTTGTTGAAACGTAGCTTGACCACCCCATTACTGTGTGACTTGGGGCAAACGACGACTCACGACATTCAGTGTCCCATCTGTGAAACAGCGCCAAGGACAAATAAGTAAAATACATAGATACTATGAGATACTATTACATGTGAACTATTTTCCCCCACCAGACTGTGAGCTTGCTGAGGGAAGTAACTGGTATCACTGTTCTGTGTGTCTCAGAGGGTGAGGAATCCTCAGACACAGACGTCAGCCCTCACTCCAAGTCTGTTGGGACAAAAACAAGCAACACTGACTGCCATGCCTCCTTTCGCTCCCTATGATTCTGTAGGCAAACAAGTTCCTGTAACCAGAACATAAGCTCGTTAGGGCCAAATATTAGCACAAGGCTTGAAAAATTTTTAATGTTTTAACACGATCAGCGATCACTTTACGTTAAGGTATCAGGATTTTTATTTAAAAATACATCATTTTCAGCATGCCCGGGTGGCTCAGTCAGTTAAGTGTCTGACTCAGGGTTTTGGCTCCGTACATCATCTCAGATTCTGTGAGTTCGAACTCACAGGTCAGGCTCTGTGTGGACAGCATGGAACCTGCTTGGGATTCTCTCTCCTCTGTCTGCCCCTCCCCACTCACTCTCTCTCTCTCTGCTTCTCAAAACAGATAAACATTTAATAAAAATAAATTAAAAATAAAAATAATTTTGTTAATGACATAAAAAGATATAACTTTAAGTAGTCCCTCCCCAACACTTGCACAATACTACCTTCGAGGAATAGTATATTAAGGAAAAGAGTGACTGCTCAGTATTTATTTGCTAAACAAAGGGAAATGCATCCTAGTAGCTTCAAAATAAAGAAAACATACAAATACCTCCTGTAATTTTTTATGATCTCTAATCATTTTTAAGGTTTATTCCTAATTTCTGGAACCCAAAAGAAGAAAAACAATTGGACTGGATGTGTCATGCTAGCTGACTAATATGTCCTGAGGACCATCACATTTGGGGGACATTGCAACCTGACAAAGTTCTTGGACGCGGCAACCGCAATAATCTTGATGACTGTACAGAGAGAGCTTGGTGAGTTAGTCATCATTAAGATAATTACAATGCTGCGAAGGCGAATGGACCGTCGCCCTGCATCTTTCTGAAACAAAGTGCTGGAAATATAAACAGAACATGCTTCTTTGAATCTTCACTACAGAGCTGGCTGAGCTCTCAAACGGCGCTCAGTAAGCACAGAGAAAGCACTCTGGGTCAGCTCTTTGCAGCCTGATAAAATGACCCTTGGTCAACAAAACGTCTGTCCCCCAACACCTAGAGCCCTGCCGATTCTGCTTCCGAGGAAGGCTTGAGAAATACGGAGAACCGCTCACAAAAGACCCTTGTCGGCTGTAACCTGCCCGCGTCTGTGACTGGGATTAAATGGGTGACCCCAGGCCCACTTGCAAGGAGGAAATACTTTCGGAGAGAGGATGCATCCGAATAGGAACTTCCGGGAAGAACCCAGGGTAGCCCCCGGCGTGGGAAGGAGGCACGAGGCAGCGGGAGGAGCAGAAGGCCCTGGACGAGAAAGCTGTTGCTGGGACAGGAAGACAGGGAACGTGATGGAGAAGCGAAGGGAAGCGAAACGGGAGAAGCAGGCGGGGCTGAAGTTCGCGAGCGCCGTGGAGGCCGGCCCGCAGGCGGGACACCGCCGATGGGGCAGTGAGGACACCCTGCAGTAGGACGCCGGACGTGGCCAAAAGGGAGCCTGCGGCCACTACAACCGAACCCGCCTCCGGGTCTCTGCAGGGCCGGCTGCACAGGTGGGTTTTCTGAGCAGGGCGCTACGACTTCGGGATGAGGATCGCTTTGAAAAATTCGGAGGCTGAAGAGGGCGTCTTAGGGCCCTCTGTCCTCTTCGCCCGCGAATAAGGGAGAAGCGGCCGCGCACGCAGACACGTTGCGGACACAGGAGGGCTGACGGGCGCAACTCCGCGAGGGCTGCTCGTGCCACGCGCGCCCGCGCTCAGCTGCCAGGGGCTGGGGACCTGCCCCCGCCCACAGGCGCCAGCTGCAGCAGGAGGCGCCCCGACCGACCAGCCGATGGCCCCGCGACCTGAGCAGGCAGCCCGGCTGGGCACCCGTCCTTCACGTGCCAATTCAGGCGGGACGCGTGGTCCGTGCAGGTGCATCGGCGGGCACCCCCCACCCCCTTCCGCGCGCTCACCGGGTGTGCTCCCCGTCGCTGCCGCCTTCCTCCTTTCCCCAGGGGCGCGTCCTCCTTTGCCGCCGGGGACGGGGCTGTGCCGTCCCCCACACGTCTGCGTCGTGGAAGACGCACTCCGGGATCGCGACCCGTCGGCTCCCATGGGCGAGCCACGCGTCAACAGGCTGGGTGTGAGCGGACAAACGGCCAGCTGTCGGCCATCCTGTCCCGTGCGCACGCTTCTGCTTCAAGGCAGGTGTTCTTAAACCGGACTGGGACGGCCCGCCCGGCGAGGACCCCCGAGGGCGTGGGCGTGACCCATGGGGAGAGGGTTCAATGGAGGGAGGGCACCGAGCAGCACCCAGGGCCACGCGGTACAGACGTTCACTTACACGTTACAACCCCCAGAAAGCGTTTCCTCCACGCATCCCCTGAGGACGAGGGTTTGAGTTTTACCGTAAGGAATTCTGACCTCTTGGTGACACGAAGGCTCGTGTCCAGACTACGTATCCTCTCTTGAACAGAACTGAAAAAAACAGTGTGGCTGCCGCTTCACGATCACAAAACGCCACCTGCCGGGAGCGCTGGCATAGCCCCCAACCCCGGGAGGGCTGGGGCTGGGGGGGGGGGGGGGGGGGTGGAGAGAGGCAGGGGTAGGGAGGTAGGAGCAATGCAAACCCGATGGTCAGGAAAACGAGTTCTAGCCCCAAGATGATTGCTCAGGATCTGTGTGCTTGGACGAGCCCCTTCATCTCAGTTTTTCATCTCTAAAACGAGAGTTCTAAAACCTGTTTGTTCCATCACCCACCCACTCCCACCCCTCAGGATGCCTATCAGATCAGGCTGTTAAAAACCTGTAAAATGCAATTCAACTGAACAGCACTGTTATTCTATAGTCTCATATTTACTCTTAAGATGATTGAGAAAAGCTGAAATCGGTCCCCATAGGTAAGAAGCTAACTCTGAGAAAAGCTGTAAGTAAGTAACACTAAAGGGTCAGTTTGCCGTCCATTGAGACTGAGAGATCCCAGAGATTTAATTCTCTGATACCGAAGTGAATTTGATCCTCGTCTTACAATACGACCAAACTGCTCTCGCCTGCACTCACCACACTGCAGTATCTAGAAAGCAGTATTTTTGATACTTCACCATCGAACTTGAATCCCTATTACCTGGCGCCATAAGGTAATAAAAGTGGCCGTGGGCTTTATCATGGGTCCAAAAAATAGGGGTTTGGCCAGGTAAATACTTATTACAAGCATAATAACTGACAGATGCTGTGTTGTACTACAAAGGCCACTCAGCTTGGAGACACAGGTTCTGGAACCAGCCCTTCTCAACAGTGAATCTACACATCAAGCCATCACGTGTTATGTAATTCGTTGGCCCTTAGTGTCCTTATCTATAAGTGAACATAAAGGGGCGCCTGGGTGGCGCAGTCGGTTAAGCGTCCGACTTCAGCCAGGTCACGATCTCGCTGTCTGTGAGTTCGAGCCCCGCATCAGGCTCTGGGCTGATGGCTCAGAGCCTGGAGCCTGTTTCCGATTCTGTGTCTCCCTCTCTCTCTGCCCCTCCCCCGTTCATGCTCTGTCTCTCTCTGTCCCAAAAATAAATAAACGTTGAAAAAAAAATTTTTTTTTTTAAAAATAAATAAAAAATAAAATAAAAAAAAAATAAAGTGAACATAAAAACTGATACTTGGCGGGGCGCCTGGGTGGCTCAGTCAGTTAGGCCTCCGACTTCAGCTCAGGTCACGATCTCGCGGTCCGTGAGTTCGAGCCCCGCGTCGGGCTGTGGGCTGATGGCCCAGAGCCTGGAGCCTGCTTCCGATTCTGTGTCTCTCTCTCTCTCTGCCCCTACCCTGTTCATGCTCTGTCTCTCTCTGTCTCAAAAATAAATAAAACGTTAAAAAAAATTTTTTTTTTAAAAACTGATACTTGGCTAGACTGCATGGGACGCACAAAGTGGTAACGTTTGTGTAAGTATTTGCAATACATAACAGCACAAGCAAATATAAGCTTACTGCAGTACTAGCAACTGTAATAAAACAAGAAGGAAGGTGAGACTCAGTACATCTCAGGGCACCATGAGTCCCTTCCGTTCTGGAAGAGAATGAAACTAAACCTTCCCCAATGACAGATGAAGACAAAAGGCCTTTCATTCACTTAGAGATCTTGCAAGAAAAAAACGAGGGCAGAGAATGGATGAAGGCACTGGTCATGCATGCTGGCCTCCTGTTGAAGTTATCTGGACCTCTTTTGTCCCCACCCCTAAATCTGAGGTAGAAAGGTTTCATTAAGTCTTTGGTTTAATATTAAAACAAACTTACTGTGAATAGCTTTTATCTTCCAAAATATTAACTGTAGCACAGAATGTCACTCAGGACAAAGGATCAATATCACTCACGTATTTTGGTACATTAACCTCTGGTGAAAATGTAAATAAATAATACGGCTAAAAGTACATGCAGTCAATCTGAAAAACATCACTCCCAAAGAAACTGATCAAAAAGAGAGAAACACCAAAGCTAACGCTGATGAACTCAGAGACACAGTGATGATGGCAATGGAGTAAATGTGGCAAGAAGGAATTGATACAAAGCTCTACTAGCAT
This sequence comes from Leopardus geoffroyi, assembly GCF_018350155.1. Taxonomy (NCBI): domain Eukaryota; kingdom Metazoa; phylum Chordata; class Mammalia; order Carnivora; family Felidae; genus Leopardus; species Leopardus geoffroyi. Next base: position 2,706,119 of record NC_059329.1, on the reverse strand, counting down.
CTGCTTTCACATAGAGATGTTTACCTGTATCTGAGGGTTAGGGACCAGGATGTATCTTTTTACCTATGTGCTGCACTTTATTTTTATTGGACACTGACATAACAGCACTGTTCCTTATTCTCCATGAACTTCAGATAAGCCATTAAAGGCATCAGTTCATGGTAACATAGGCTTCAAAGATAAACATTTGGAATTTGTTTTAATTGCTTAGGTATCCATCTATCAAACATCCAGATATCTAGAAATATCCACATTACTGCATATAGAGTTTAACCGGCATGTGATTAAGATGTGGTGGTTGACATGTCCTGGTATTAACCAACAGACCACATGCCCAGTGGCCAGGGCTCCCCAATATCCTTGAAAGATCCGAAAGGCTGACAGAATGAACAATGTGGACAGTGTAACCATTTTTCTCTTCAGAACCATTAATGTGGTCCTATAATTAAACACGATGAATCAACAGAGTCTTTACCAATTTCTATCATGAGTAAGTATCACAGAAAATTTCTACTTAGCCAGATAGGTATTTATTTTGACAAACTTTGCTGGGGGCAAACATAAAGCTCTTTTAAATTTCAACAACAACACAAAGAAGGTTTGTGTAAATTAATGTTAGTGAAAACTCGGAAAAACGAATTCCTCATAAATCACAAGGTAAACGAGGCATTGGTAAGCAAACCAGTCAGCACAGACACACGCAGGGCGGTTAGAAACCTCCTTTGCTAGAACACAGCTCTGAGAATCGACAAATTCCCTGACTGACATTTTCTTTAGGCTGTATGCAGATGATATCAAAGTTACTGGTTGAGAAGTGAAAAAAATCACAAGTGCTCAGTTATTTGGTGATATGAGGTTAAAGACTGACAGATTTTTCAGTTCACATTTTTAAAATGATTATGTTCACACAAAAATCTGAAAGACAAGTTACAAAATAAGAATAAAAGGTTAACAACTACTAGGAGCAGACTAAAAGGAAAGTGAAAGTATCTCTGGTTTATCACTGATTTCAATTGTCTTGAAGACGCTATCAGTTAAAGTCTGGATATTTGTAGACATTCATTTTGGGTGAATCAATGTATAGGTTTCAATAAGCCAAATTATTCTAAGTGGATTATCTTTGCCAGGACACAAGTCAATGGTCCTGAAAGCATTTTCAATACTTTAATTCTTATTCATGTACCTTTTCCTACAGTAAAGGAAGGAAGGAGGAAATTATAGAGAACTCTGCATTAGGACACAACAAATTTCATTTCCCTGTCATCCAACCCACTGTTGGCCAGGCAATGTCAGTGTTTGCAATGAAATAATCCAAAGTGAATTAGCCTGGACTCTTGGTTGTAATAGAAAATGAAGCTATGAGATGATTTCATCAGCCGAGAGAAAGAGGGAGAACCAGACTCAACAGTAGTAAGAAAAAGGGACAACTAGAGTCAAAACCACAGCACACGGAGACCATTCCCGCTGCCACTGCTGATTATCACGGCCACAGACTGGACTCCACTGCAGAACAGCAGAGCCACAGATGGACTCCGTGGATGAATGTCAGAGCCACAAATGAACTCGGTAGCTGCAAGAGCCACAGACAGACTCCGTGGCTGAATATCGGAGCCACAGACAGACTCTGGGGCTGCGAGAGCCACAAACTGGACTCCGTGACTGCGATCCCCTAAGGCCAGGTGTTGTCTCTGTCAATACACTCACACATGGCCCCTCCTTTGAGACACCTAACCCTAAATAAAATGGAGATGAGCATGGGGAATTGGTAAGACCACACGCCCGACCTGTTTCTGCACAGCAACCTGGAAAAAAGTACCTGTGTGTTCAGTGTCTGTAGACTCACACTGTGGGGAGTTCTCCAACACGGGAAGGACGTTCACCTGCGGGGCAGCTACCCAAGCAAAGAGGCCAATGTTCACAAAAACACATGTGAATTTAGGAAAGGTGTGTGAGATAGAGGACGATGGGCTTTGGCATCAGAGTGTGAATTTTGGAATTTCAGCTCCCTATTTCCCAAATGTATAACCTCCAGCATATTTCCCGTCCTTTCTAAGGAACTACTAGCTTGTAATTCCCCTGAGGGCAAGATCTGTGTCTGACTTGTTTGGGTGGTATTTCCAGCCAGAGGACAAAGCCTGGCCACAAGCCAAAGTTCTAAAACACTTCTTGAATGAACAACAAGGACAAGGTCCACTATTGAATGCTGACAACAGCATACGTCATGTGTCCTAAACCCTTACACGTTTTGTGTGTGTGATTATTTGACGCGGATTGCACACCTACCCGACTAAGCTCTGAAATCAGGGTCAATGAGTCTGATTTCTGACTGTCTGTACTGTGCGGAGTATAGGGTCTGACACTTAGTAAGGGCTAAATAACAGGTGAGTGGGTGAAACCCTGGATATTTTTCTCACCTGCAAATGTGATACAGTATCCTATTTGTTTGGGGGTTTAATGAAAATATCTAAAGGTATTCTTCCAGAGTGAGTGATCACTGTTGTTGTTTCTTTTCTGGACAAAACAAACTCCAGAGTCGCAGTTAATTATAAAATTCTAAACCATAATTGTCTCATTAGGCAACAGAAAATGGTGTGCCATTGTATTTATTCACCTATTTTGCTCTCAATCATTGATGTTCTCGCCTCCTTGTACCTGCTGAGAGCCCCTCCGGTCAAGGGAACGTGCTTCAGGTTTTATTTCATCAAAGTCAGCGTCCTCCAATTTCCAACCCACAGAGCAGGTTCATTTTCTTGAAAAAAATTCGTAAATGAGGGCATGGCTATGTGATACTGGACTTTCGTTATTTCCAAGACCACAAGAGTCGTCTCATACCATGTAAGAAATGAACATATTAAAAATATTATAAATAAGACCCTCACCCCAGCTTCTTCATCCTATATCTGTGTTTGCCGGTAAGACGCCAGCAGTAATGCGTGCTTCTAACTGCCGAGCACACATGCTCAAATAAGAACATTTTATTTTGAAAAAGAAAAGTCATTTTGATAAAAACTGATAAAATCAGGCCTCAGGAGCGACAATAAAATGCAACCCAGTGACAGATGGTTCTGGCACAACGGTGAGGGGCAGGGTTGCCGGATAATGCTTCCTAGGCACAGCTAAGAAACCCAAATAAGGAGAACAAGGATAAGGAGCAGACAAAAACATATATTTGTGTATGCAACTAATATATACATGTTTTTAAAGCACGAAAATTTCCAAAAAGAGGCACACATTAAATGTCAATACTGAAAGGGTTTAGTGAAAGACCAGTAAAAGGAACAAGGGATTTCATCTGGTACGTCATCATGACATTTCGATACCACGTGGAATAGAGATAATCTTAAAAGCATGAGGTGGTGGGTCAGGAGCTGGGCATGTGACAGGGTCAGAAGCAACACGAAAGTGGACCGCGGAACAGCAAGTCTGCTTCCTAGAGTAAAATGGAGAAACACCCTCTGAATTCTGCGGAAAATTCATTTTTAGCCCAGCGTGCAGGGTCATGACTGAATTCCATCAAACCGTGCGACAGATCACAGACGTTTAAAAATATCCAAAGATTTAACAGTTAATCTTCCAGGTACCCTTTCCGAGGGAGTTTTACAAAAGGTGCTCGTGGAAAGTAAAGCAAGAGGAAGGTACAGGATCCAGAAAAGAGGCCTCACGTGATGAAGGATAGCTAAAGAGGGTCCCAGGGTACCTGCCCTGCAGGTGACAAGTGACCGGTCCAGACCGCAGCAGGAGGGAAGACAGGAGGAGGAGGAGGAGGAGGAAAACCAGGAGTTTAAAAACGACAAGCCAGATGTGTGATGTGGTATGTTCTAGCGCTGTAAAAATTAGGGCTTGTGTGGAAAACCATCACTTCTGGGAAAAGTGATGGAAGATAAATAGATAATTATGTAAATAAAAGCTATAAGGCAATAATTAAATATGAGGAAAAATAATATGAGTAAAGAATACATCATCTATACTTTTGGCCTCATCAGTGAAAACATACATATGTATTTACCTACACAGAATAATGTAAGAGCCTGCTACTGGTTTCACTAATTATACTGCAATTATGTTGGGAAAATAAAAGCAGGGAAATAAGGAGGAAATTATATAAGGAAGTTAAAGGAGAACCAGTAATCTCTACCAAAATTGAAACTTCTGAAGAGTTTCTAAAGATAAAGAATACCCAATGGGAAGACGTTAGTCTCTTCAACAAATGGTGTTGGGAAAACTGGACAGCAACATGCAGAAGAATGGAACTGGACCACTTTCTTACACCATACATAAAAATAAATTCAAGCTGGATTAAAGACCTAAATGTGACACCTGAAACCATGAAAATCCTAGAGGAGAGCACAGACAGTCATTTCTCTGACTGTAGCAACTTCTTCCTAGGTATGTCTCCTAAGGCAAGGGAAACAAAAGCAATAATAAACTATTGGGACTACATCAAAATAAAAAGCTTCTGCACAGCAAAAGAAACAATCAACAAAACTAAAAGGCAACGTATGGGAGAAGATATTTGTAAATAATATATCTGATAAAGGGTTAGTATCTAAAATATATAAAGAACTTATACAACTCAACACACAAAACCCGAATAATCCAATCAAAAATGGGAAGCAATGGACAAACATTTCTCCAAAGAAGATATCCAGATAGCCAGGAGACACATGAAAAGATGTTCAACATCACTCATCATCAAGAAAAGGCAAATCAAAACTACAATAATAAATCACCACATACCTGTTGGAATGGCTAAAATCAACAACGTAATCAATAACAGGTGTTGGTAAAGATGTTGACAAAAAAAGAATCCTCATGCACTGTGGGTGTGAATGCAAACTGATCCAGACACTGTGAAAAACAGTATGAACATTCCTCAAAAAGTTAAAAATGGAACTAACCCTATGATCCAGTATTCCCACTACTGGGTATTTAGCCAAAGAATACAAAAACACTAACCCAAAGGGATACATGCACCCTTATGTTAATAGTAGCATTATTTACAATAGTCAGATATGGAAATAGCCCAAGTGTCCAATGACTGATGAATGGACAAAGAAGATGTGATTTATACACACACACATACAATATATATACATACAGACACACACACACACACACACACATTACTCAGCCATAAAAAAAAGAATGAAATCTTGCCATTTGCAATGACATGGATGGAGCTAGAGAGTATTCTGCTAAGTGAAATTAGTCACAGCAAGACACATATGCGATTTCACTCATATGTGGAATTTAAGAAACATAAAAAATGAGCAGAGTGGATAAAAGAGGGAGAATGAGGCAAACCAACAAAGAGACTCTTAATCATGGAGACCACAGTGATGGTCACTGAAGGGGAGGTGGGTGGGGAACGAGTGAAATTTGTTGTGATGAGCACCGGGTGATGTAATGAAGTGTAGAATCACTATGTTGTACACCTGAAACAAATATTACACTCTATGTTAACTGGAATTTAAATAAAAACTTAAACAAACAAAAAAGAATTCTACAGATATACCTTCCAGGGGCACCTGGGTGGCTCAGTCAGTTAAGCATCTGACTTCGGCTCAGGTCATGATCTCACAGTTCATAGGTTTGAGCCCCGCGTCAGGCCCTGTGCTGACAGCCCAGAGCCTAGAGCCTGCTTAAGATTCTGTGTCTCCCTCTCTCTCTGCTCCTCCCCCACTCTCACTCTGTCTCTCTCTCTCAAAACTAAATAATAATAAAAAAAAATTTTTTTAAAGATATACCACACAGAAATATGAATATAACTATCAGAAAAAATAGATGGAAGAATCAAAAGTGACTGTCATTAGAGAGAGGAATTTGGAAGACAAGTGAGGGTGGCTGTGGAAAATCTGGTTTTGAGTATGAGGTTTATAGAGCTATTACTATTTCTATCTAAACAGTATGGCTTTATTACTTAGGAGATAGTAACTATAAAAGATAAATGAAACAATAGGCTTGGGGTGCTGGGTGGCTCAGTAGATTAAGCGTCCAACTCTTGATATCGATTTAGGTCATGATCTCAGGGTCGTGAGATTGAGCCCCACATTCAGCTCTGTGCTGACAGCATGAAGTCGGCTTGGGATTCTGTATCTTTCACCCCCTCTTCTGTCAAAATAAATAAACAAGAAAGAAAGAGAGAGAGAGAGGGTGAAAGAAAGGAAAGGAAAGGAAAGGAAAGGAAAGGAAAGGAAAGGAAAGGAAAGGAAAGGAAAGGAAAGGAAAGGAAAGGAAAGGAAAGGAAAGGGAAGGGAAGGGAAGGGAAGGGAAGGGAAGGGAAGGGAAGGGAAGGGAAGGGAAGGGAGGAAGGGAGGAAGGAAGGAAGGAAGGAAGGAAGGAAGGAAGGAAGAAGGAAGGAGGGAGGGAGGGAGGGAGGAAGGAAGGAGGGAGGAAGGAAGGAAGGAAGGAAGAAACAACAGGCTCCAGAAAGGCCAAAAAGAAATGCAATAAAATAAGAAAAGTCAAGACGCAATATTGGACATGAAGAGACAAAATTTATGCTTATAAATATGCATAATAATTTATATTTATAATACAAAGATGTATCTAGAAAATCTCTATGCCAGTCAAGTGAACAATTCTTTCACTTAATAAAAGCGTTCAGTAAGCAGATACAGGATAAGCATATAACACTGAGCAGCTTCCCTACAGACCCCCAGAGGGTATCGTGGTACGCGGGCTGCCTCTGCCACCCAATCCGCCCCCACTGCCTACAGACACCCCCAGTTCCACGGAGGGAAGCACTTCACCAGGAAATACAGTGTTTGTGGGAAATAATCCCAGGAGTCCAGCTCCGTCTGTGGCAGTCAGAAGGATGTAAATCTTTCCCTCCCAACTCCTTGGAGGACAGAGGACACATATCCCGCCTCAGCCCCACCCCCTGGCCTCTCCAGGATCATTCACGTCCAGGTCACAACTCAAGTTCACACAGAACGACTGGACCGTATCTACTGCGGCAGCAGAGATCCTGGCTTGTGCTTGGCTGCTTCAGTGTCACCGTATTTCCTTTTTCTCAGCACTCTGGAAGTGCTTCACTATCCCCTAGTGAAAAGCTTCCTGGTGCCTATTTGTGAGCCTCCCAATATCTTTGGAAAAAGTCTTTATTGCCTATTTTTGTCCAGAGAATGTTGTTGCTTGCAACCTAGAATCCTAACTGATACGAGCACCTGGGGATAAACACAACGAGAAATTGTTACGAGGTATGTAGTAAAATGCCAAAGCCTTACTGAAGAAGATAAAGAAGGCTCAATAATAATAATAAATTACCAGAGAAGTCGAATGTCCAAATATCTGTCTAAATTCAGTACAATTTCTGAATTCAGAAAATTTCTCAAAGACAGTTTACAGAACCTGACGTGATTCTCAAGTTCATCGGGAAATAAAATGCTCAAGAATGCACAGGATAACTTTCAAAAGGAAGGACGATGATAAAGCTATCGTATTGTTACAGGGAAACACAAGTCCATGGAAGTAAGTAAGGAGTCTATAATCATAACCTTATTAACGAAGGTGGGAGAATTCCAAATCACTGGGAGAAACAGACAAGCAATATTTAGGAACTTCTATTACTTATTCGTACCAGAAAGGAAAGCAATTCTTAGAGATATACAGAGCCAATATAGGAAAATATTCTTCTACATGAAATGAAAAAGGACACAGTAAGTTAGATATAAAAATCAAAAGCCATAAGGAAGAAAGACTGGCATTAACTTCTGTAGGAGGAAAAGCACCAGTGTCAAAATTAAAGGATAAATGATAATTTGAAAATACTTAATATTCGATCAAAATTAACACCCAGAATATATATTAACCTTCTGTATACTAAGAAAAAAACATATACCCAGAAATTAGATTATATGAACAAGATTTCCAAGAATAAATACAAAACACATGGAAGGAAGTATAAATATGATCAATACTGACAGAAGTGAGAAAATGCAAGTTAAAATGGCTCAAAATACTTCCTTTTGTGTCCTCTACTTTGGACACAATTAGAAACTTCAGACAAACAATAGTGGAAACACTGAAGACAAACAAGTACACAAAAGAATTGGAGGGGAAAGTCCAACTGTCATATCCAGGAGGATATGGTGGCATGTTTTATGGAACGTTTAAGTTATTTAATCCAGTAATTCAAATTCCAGTTTTCTATCATTCAGAAATTATCTTATATTTGCATATATAATAGCATTTATGAAACAATATTTTTAAAAATGAAAGCCTGGAGGGTCACCTGGGGGGCTCAGTTAGTTCACTGTCCGACTTCAGCCCAGGTCATGATCTCAAACATCGTGAATTCAAGCCCCGTGTCGGGCTCTGGGCTGACAGCTCAGAGCTTGCAGCCTGCTTCAGATTCTACGTCTCCCTCTCTCTCTGCCCCTGCCCTGCTCACACTCTGCCTTCCAAAAATAAATACATAAATAAATAAATAAATAAATAAATAAATAAATGAATGAATGAATGAATAACATTTAAAAAACTGAAAACGTGGAAATAATTTAATATTCATTGATAGAGCACTGGTTTAAAAGATTGGTCCCACACTGGAACAGAACTGTTTGGGAGAAAATGCATCCAGAATTTGGTGACCGGTTCAAGGCCAGAGGTCAGATTCCTGGAGAGACAGATGCAGGCCCCTGGTACTCAGGTTACAACCTGGATGAATAGAAGTGTCTGCTTCTCCTTGGCCGAATCAAGGGCTCTAGCCAGAGAGGACGGCAGAAACTCCATTTCCAGCACTGTGCCACCGTTTCTGCACCCCAACGGACGGGAGGAGTGTGCGTTGTTCATGGCCATGACTTCCCTCAAGCACCGGGCTGCAGAGAACTTCTCCCGCAAGCAGTGGGCTCTGCCAGGAAGCTGGCCTGCAAAGGATCAGCTTTGTGCAAGGGGAAAAAAGCCAAGAGTTATTTTCACAATTCTGTGATCTGGCAGTGAAACTACTGGCAGCCTGAAACCACCAAGAGTGAGATGATTTCCACCTTGCGAGTCCGTAAAGGTAGAGATCAGGGCTTTCGTGTTTTGTCCCCAATGAGGCGGTGGTTACACATTTCCCAGCACAACACTGCTTTTATTTCTAGCTTCTCATTGCGAAACATTATATAAACATTTACAAGAATGAGGCAGAGCTATCTGTACCAAAAAGAAATAAATTTACGACGAGAAGTCATTTCGAGGACCTAACAATTCCGTGCAGAACCACGTTTATAGGATCTTTGTGGAAAAGAAAAGCTTCCATGAATGTGCACATATGGAAATATACAGAATAAAAGCTGCAGGAATTCACATAAAATAGCCAAGCAAGGTTGGCTGTGTGGATCACGGTGGGGTTGGGGTTTGCATCTCTAAACATCTCTCTACACAGAATATATAGCCTACGATAGAGACTACTTTCAAAATCTGTAATAAGATGATGTCAATAGGCTTGTATAACATATTTAAATACTAAAGGTAAATAATAAAGAATAAGGAAATATTTGCCAAACATCCAATGTATTAATAGTTTCAATATGCAAAACTTTCTGATAAAGAATAAAATTAAGAAAGACAGCAATGAAAAAATTATACTAATACAGAGGAAGGGCACACAAAATAGTAATTTACCTTCGTGGCAAATGATCATAAACAGAAGAAGAAGAAAATAAAAATAAAGTGTTCAAGCATTCAAAAAATTTCAAATTTAAATATTATTGTTGGACATAAAAACATATACTACAGGTACAGTTACATAGAAACTTGCCCATAGTGCCATTACAATAACTAACTGAGGGGCACATGGGTGATTCAGTCAGTTGAGAGTCCAACTTTGGCTCAGGTCATAATCTTACAGTTCATGAGTTCAAGCCCCACATCAGGCTCTGTGCTGACAGCTCAGAGCCTGGAGCCTGCTTCACATTCTGTGTCTCCTTCTCTCTCTGCTCCTCCCCCACTCATGCTCTTTCTCTCTCTCAAAAATAAAACAAAAACATTAAAAAAAAATTTTAGAATATGGGGCGCCTGGATGGCTCAGTCAGTTGAGGGGCTGACTTCACCTCAGGTCACGATCTCATGGTTCGTGGGTTCGAGTCCCGTGTCGGGCTCTGTGCTCGTCGGGTTCAGCTTTGAGCCTGGAGCCTGTTTCAGATTCTGTGTCTCCCTCTCTCTCTGCCCCTAACCCACTCGCATTCTGTCTCTGTCTCTCTCAAAAATAAATAAACATTAAAAAAAAATTTTTTTTAATTTTAGAATAATTGATATATTTCCTAAAATAATGTTTTCAGTATGTATTGAGAGTCATTAATATCATTACAATTTTTAGCCAAGGTTTTACAGATTTCTGAATATACATTAAGGAAATAGTCACAGATTCAAAAAGCATTTTTGATTAAATATTGTCATTATAGTTTGCTTAGACAACTGAAATAATGGATATTCAAAATATACAATAAAGGGCACTAAAAGCATCCTGTAAATCCCTCACTTATTAAGTTATATTTAGGGGTGCCTGGGTGGCCCAGTCAGTTGAGTGTCTGACTCTTGATTTCAGTTCAGGTCATGATCATGACCTCATACCTGTGAGATTCAGCTCTGCATCAGGCTCTGTGCTGACAGTGTGGAGCCTTCTTGGGATTCTCTCCCTGTCTTTCTCTCCCTCTCCCTCTCTCTCTCAATCTCTCCCACCCTCACTCCCTTTTTCCGCCCCTCAGCCCCCCATACACACACTCTCTCGCTCTCTGTCAAACAAAAAACCGAAGTTATATTTATATTCATTTTATTTTTAAAAAGTTGAGACTAGGGGCTACCTGGCTGGCTCAGTTGGTAGCACGTGCAATACTTGATCTTGGGACTGTGAGTTTGAGCCCCACATTGGGTGTAGAGATTACTTTTAAAACATGTGAAGATTAGACTGGGCAATTTTTATTTGGCAGGGCACAATAAATGACAGCTACTGCTAGTTTTTTTAATGTTCAAAATAAAAAATAAAATTAAAAAGCGAGCTGTATAACGTGATATACTTGCCTTAACCCCTTCCCCTACTTTTTCCTTACCTAGCTTTCACTTAGCATTCAGGATCAACCTGAATGTCACTTTCCTAGAGGAGCTTTGTCTGGCCTCTCTCCAGCCAAATTCCCTCTTATATATTCACAGGACACACTGTTCTTCTTCCTTGCAATTATAGTTATCATTTATTATTTTCAAGTTATTTAATTGTAACTTTCACAACACAAAATATAAATACAAAAGGGGCTATTTGTCTTACATTTAATGTATGTCCAGCATCTAAACCTTGTGAATACTCCAGAATAGGTTGAGAAAATGAATACAAATGATTGACAGATTTAATGGTTGCTTGATTGATATTAAAAATAAAAAACAGGGGCACCTGAGTGGCTCAGTTGGCTGAGCATCCAACTTCGGCTCAGGTCATGACTCATGGTCTTCTGAGTTTGAGCCCCTCGTCGGGCTCTGTGCTGACAGCTCAGAGCCTGGAGCCTGCTTCTGATTCTGTGTCTCCCTCTCTCTCTCTGCCCCTCCCCCACTCATGTTCTGTCTCTCTCTGTCTCAGAAATAAACATTAAAAAAAATTTAAAAATAAAAAACAAAAGAAAATTTTCCAAAATGGTACTAGTGAGTTATTTAAACGTTGAGATTATATACATTTTTGTAGTCACATCTAAGTCTTTATGTACTTACTTTACTAGTTTTATAAAGTGATTTTTTATCAACTATATAATCAGAAAATCAATTATTATTTTGAAAATTGTGGCAACAGGAGTTAATAATTTAACAGAAAAATAAATAATGGAAAAAATAATTTAGTGGAATTTTCCAAATCATTACTAAAGTAGAAACTGAATCGAAAACTGAAGGAATTTATCCAAAATAATCTGAATGCACATAAATCTAAATATAATCCTTCCATTTCAGTACGTATTGTTAAAAGTAAAAATTTTATCTATAATGTAGCTTTTAAGTGAAAATACAAGTTATATTTTTGACACAGGAATCAATAATCTGGTTTCCATTCCTGGTTTTGCCACTAATTTTTGGTCAACAGTAAATTTACCTCTCAGAGCCCAAGTATTTGTAATCTGTGAGAATACTGGATTATAGTTTTCTATGTTTAGCATCTTAGCTTTTCCCAACTTTCCAGATTCACAGGAGGGATTGCCTGAGTTCAGGAACAGACCTTGGACGATCCCCTTTATAGATTCTCCAATCGTCCACATGCGTGTTTGTAACGGCGGCAGGTGGGGGGAGAGTAAAGATGAAGTTCATGTGACTCATCGGGGCTCATTAAAGGACTAAACATGACAGGACCTGACATTCCCAGGTTCCCACCAAGTAGACAGGCAGACAAATCAGACAACTTATGATTATAGGTACAGCTTTGAACTTGAGATATAACAGACAGCAGCAGCTTTGTGACTTCACGGACTTAAATTACTTTCAGGGAGGCTGGCAATCCGAAAGAAAGACAAATCCTGACTTAAACAGATACAATGTCTCCATGTTGTTTCTCTGTTGTTTCTCTGTTGACTGCTAGAGCAGTCTAGCTTCGTCATAAGGCAGATGGAATTATGTGCAGTATGACGTTCTAAAGCAGCAATACTAAAAACGGCCTTAAATTTCCCAGATGAGCACACAGGTAATTTCTTAAAAGAAATCCACTTTCACACACTACACAGTTGACTCCATTCACATTTTGCTTCATATTTATTTTTCTCAAAAGGAAGCCTCTACAGTTGACCGAAGATAATCACAACCCAACTCAAGTAAAACCTTAGCTTATCGACTGACCTGAAGGATCACCCACAGATCCTCACTGTCTGGCAAACACATCCCTGTTTTCTATTCTTGAAGATAACTTTAGCTAATTTGCAGCTTCTCCTGTAACTCCGCTAATACAATCAGGATTCTCTTCTACTATCATCAGATTTCTAAAATAACTCTTAAAATGTTTTTAAAAATATTACACTCAGCAGTCAGTTACAGTAGGAAGATCACTGGTAATTGAAACATTAATGGATCTCGAGTTTTTAATTTCTAAAATAAACCTGTTTTGGGGGGAAAAAATGACTAGCACAAGAAAGCCTAAATACCTACTAATGAAAAGAATCCATTTTAAAGCTAGTTTAGACAAGACCACATGTGACTGACGAAGTACAGAACGATCCCTGGAGAACTCGTGAAGATCTGTGAAATGAAATGCCAGGTACATGTTTTTACTGAAATTTGGTAAGAATGAAAACCATTGCTTTTGTTTGTTTGTTTGTTTGTTTTTAAGTTAAGGCGCCATCATATCCCCAGTGTATTCCGAAGTCAAGAACTTAACAAGAAGGATGACCAGGTTGCAGATTTTTCCACCAGCGTACCACACAGCTAAAGGGACAAGAATAATCGTCAGTGGGATACTGTTCAGTAACATCATTCCTGTTACAGAGAGGAAGGCCTTATCTCCAGGCCTAGGGTAGAAATTCTTCATCTTCTTCCTCAGGTAGGAAAAGACAGGGTCCAAGTTTTTATTTGTTATTTCTTTTACTACTGTTTCCCTGTGACTATCTAATGTTTTAGAAGATATGTATATTTATTGGGCACTGTTGATGGATGAGAAATATCAACTAAATTGAAATACTCTACATATTCATTATTAAAAATTAATGTCCGCAGTAAAATATAGTGTTCTTAATTTCATATTTATAAAAATATGAGTAATCAACTTATTTTTAAATAAAGCAGTGGCCACTTTGAAAATCTCTTCTAAGTAAGTAATTCTACTCACCTGGTGACATATTCTTACTGACAAGAGTGCATGTGATTAAAAGCGTAGATTTAAATACCGGTGAGACTGTCTTCCATTCAGTCCTATTTTCTCCCCTTCAGGCCAGTTCTCATTGTCTGTCAGCTTCTGCGTAGCCATTCATTTCCATTAAACCCCTGGCCTCCCAATGAATAAATGTGTTTATATAGATGTTATTCCAGAGTCTCTTGGAACATAATTTGTTCCCTAAGAGTAATGGGTATTATGATTTGAATGTCTGTGCCCTCCCCCAATCCGTATGCTGGGATTTCAACCCCCCAGTGGGGCAGTATTACAAGTGAGGCCGTTGAGAGACACACAGCTGGCGGTCTTTCTGACCTGAGGATACACGGAGAATGCAGCCGTTTGCAACTTGGAAGACGGTCTTAACTAGAACCTGACGCTGCTGGCCGGCATCAAGACTTCAGATTTCCAAACCCCAGGATTCTGAAAACTAAATGCCTGCTGTGGATAAACTACCCAGTTTATGGTATTTGGGGACGGCAGACTGAGCTAAGACAGTAATAAGCCTTCCAAGTATTATTGCCCCTATTAATAGAGCTAACGTTTGTTGAACATTTGTTAAATATCAGGCTCTATGCTAAGTGCTTTATGTGCAATTACTCTTTTAATCTCCTTTACAACTCTACAAAATAGGATCTATTATTATCCCACATTACAGATAAGAAATGCATCTTAGGTCACACAGCGGCCAAGTCATAGCACAGAGACTCAAACTAATCCCGGGAGACCATGTGAAACCACCCCCAGGTACTGGGACTCTAACCACTGCTTTCTCCCTTTCCTGTTTCAGCAAAGGGATACGGGCTTCTGTCTGTTTGTTTTACCTGTATTTTTTAACTTCTGTTTCCTTCAGAAAGGGACCTCATTTTGCCTAAGGGAGGACCTGAATTACAAAAAGGTTAGCATCATATGAGAGACTGTAAGTCATTTCACTAAATGTGCATTCAGTCCACAGATCTTATGACTCCTATATATCCAGACACAGAAGGACTGTGACACAACTGTGACACCTCTGTTTCCCTGGAAATAAACTGAAACCAGAAGGCACACAGAAGAGCATTATGTCTTAGTTTTGTTAGCTCCTCCCAGAAACAATCTGAATGAAAAAGAATTCTCTACCACAGGGAGACTAGCAGAACAGCAGCAGAAAATATTTATGATCTATTTTCTTTTCCCAATTTCACCCAAAAAATCAACCTGTGCAACACATGCACCCCGGTGTTGGTCCACTTGTACCAACTTGTACTGGTTTGTGGGGCAAATGCAGCAGCTTCACACAAACTTACAGACACAGAACGAACTGCAGGAAGAAAAGGAAACTGACAGAGGAAACAGATTTTTTTTTTTAAAGAGTATTTCACCGCCCTATTCTTATATGCTTTTAATAAGAATGTTAGCTGTAATTAGGATCTCCCCTTATCAAGAAATCATAGTTTACAACAGAGGCTGGCACAACTCTTCCTTAAAAAGACAGATAATACATATTTTAGGCTTTGAAGGCTAACTGGTTTCTATCACAACTGTTCCATTCTGCCATTTTATCACAACAGTAGCCACAGACTTAAACACATGGGAATGATGGTATTCCGATAAAACCACATTAAAACAAAACAAAACAAAACAAAACAAAACAAAACAAAAACTAGCAACCAGGCTGTTGGCCATAGTTTGAAATCCCTGGTCTAGAAGATAGAGATTCAGAAATACAAATGCTTCTTATAAAATGACGTGAAACTGTTATATAATGGAATCTTAAAAGATCACACTAGAAAGCTTGTCAAAATGATTTGAGGAAGAACGTGCTAATATTTTTCCTGTTATTTACGGGTAAAAACACCATAAAACAAACAATGCACTTGATAGCTTGAGACAGTAAGATCCAATCAAGAACGAGATGTTTTTATCCGTGTCAGGACAATACAGTCGGTGAGCCTGAGCTCTGTGGCAGCATAAGCAAAATTCCTTGAAAAACCATATCCACATGGAAAGATATTAAGTGAATTTGAGACCATTTCAGAATCTTGAATGTGTGATGATCATGGAGAATCTCCAAGTTCTTCACTGAGATCCTTGCAGACACATGTCCCATATCCACTCTAGCTATTCCTTGTTCCAACTTTTAAGGAAGTTTGTTTGTTTTCACAGGATGAGAGAGAATGGGAAAGGGGCAGAGAGAGAGGGAGAGAGAGAGAGAGAGAGAGAGAGAGAGAGAGAGAGAGAGAGAGAAAATATCAAGCGTGCTTCACACCCAGTGTGGACCCCAATGTGGGGCTCGATCTCACAACCATGACATCATGACCGGAACCGAAATCAAGAGTTAGATGCTCAACCAAATAAGCCACCCAGGCTCCCCTTACAGAAGATTTGAAAAGTAGTGTGCAGTTCATGTGCAATGCATACACAGCTATACATACACATAAGACATAAGAAAGCTCACAGTCACTGCCCGGTAACCCAGAGATAAAAACTGGGCAGGACTTACAATGACTTTATAAAGAAGATGATTGGAAACTCTGCTTTTCCTCATGTTTCCTGTACCTTGTGAATTACACCATCACTTATGCAATCACATTAGCTAGAAATATCTTATCTTCTCCCACTCGCCACCTCCAAGCCTGGACAATCCTATAGATTCTATCACGATATCAATTCTAAAGCATGACCCTACTCTGTACCCCCACTTCTACTACACACACACACACACGGAAGTAACTACATGAAGTGATGGATGTGTTAACTAACCTTGTTTAGATAATCACTCCACAATGTATACACGTGCTAAATCATCATGCTGTATACCTTAGACTTAACGTGATGTTATAGGTCAATTATATACTAATAAAGCTAGAAAAAATTATGCCTCAATCAACCTGGGGGGGGGGAATCTATTTCATCCTTTACATCATTACCAGAATTATTTTTTGAACTCAAAACATGTGTTCCCTGCTTTAAGTCGTGCAATGGATAAGCTCTGCATATAGGATAAACTCTGAATTTTTAGGCAAGGCATACGAGCTCCCCATGATCCATCCCTGGTCTGAAAGGCAATCAATGCACCATTTCCACTTCTTCTGGCAATCCAGCCTTCCTCCCCGGCTGCAGCTGTGGGCACATGACCCAAACTGGGCTGTCACAAAACCTGCGACCATCCACGTGGATTGGCAAAGAAGATGGCATATGCCCCAAAGTGGTTCATCAGATTTATCTCCTAAATATTTCTACCCCAGCCAGGAAAGTAGCAGAGAAAGAAGAAACGGTACAGAGGAGAGTAGAAACGAGAAGTGGAGGGCGTCCCAATGTTCAGATCCCTGACTACAGTCGTCCCTGAAGCCACCCTCCACCCACACTCCCTCTTCTGTTCTTCCGTCTAGTGATGGGGGCGGTGAACTTCCTGTTTTTGCTTAAGCTGCCATACTAGAGAACTGTCACTTGTGAATAAACAATTGTGACGACTGCAACTGCCACTTCTCACCCTCACGCTGGCTTCAGTCCTCTGTCACCTTTTCGACGACCTGCTTCATGTCCGTAAATGCGATATTATCCCTGGACTCCTCTTTAAACCATCTGAGGCCAGAGGCAACCGCCTAGCATCCTCTTTTTCCTTCAAGAATTTCATCCTCATCCTGTTTGCCTTCCTGAATCCCACCAGGTGGCCTGTCAAGAGCTTGAGGACTTGACGGTGGGAGCCCTGACAGGTGCAGACAGCACCAGACAGATAAAACTTGTTGGACAAAGCAGCTCCTGGCGGTACGGCCGCTTCTAAAACAAGTAAAAGGTTGTCCAATGAGAGTCTCCTGGAAAGGAAAAAAGGTTTACATTTATGAAAACTGACTCGTAAAAGCCCCAAAGCACGTGCAGTAAATACTCATTAGCACTTGGTGATACTGACGAAATACTCCAGTCAGAAGGCCTGAATGTTTGCTCAGAGTCCTTGGGCAAATCAAGGAGCCTTGCTGAGGTTCAGCTTTCCTTTTCTGTTACTGGGTATTAACACCCCATCTGGCTAATGGGTGTGTGAAGATGAAACACTTAATGAACAGGTAAAAGCTGAAGATTGGATACAATTTTATCAACACGAGAATCCTGTGAACATGATATCTTAAACCAAAGGAGCGAGTCCCAGATAACAGACCGTCAGACGCTGACACAGGCACTCTTCTCCCCGTGTCTTCTCCGGTCACACTAAACAGGGGCAACATTGTCTGTTCACCTACCTATCCACACCGCCCCAAGTTAAAATAGTATGACCTTCCAAATAATTTAACTTTTCGAAGACAACAGGAAAAAATATCATTCTTGGTTTTCAAGGTCTGGATTCAGTAAGTAATATAAATACACCACTTGGTGAACACATGGCAATGTCACTCATACTGCTAGGAATTTAAGCGGGGAAAAAGTCTATTTGGGACACTTTTTAATTTTTTTTTTTTTTTTTTTTTTTTTTTTGCTGATACTGCAGGACTCAAGATAATTAGCTTTATAAAACAACATAGCAAGAGCTCCCAATTTCAGCATTGTGACAGGCCCATTGATAAGAGCTGCTCAGGCAGAAACCAACTGGGGGAGAATGACAGTTTATTATTCTAGTTCTCCTGAAGTGAAGGAAATATCCTTAGAAAGTTGAATCCATCCATCCTCTTTTAAGCAGAGGTCATTAGTCTTTTTCCTTTATTAAAATGAGCATGAAGCGAACATTCATAAATTGATTCTCTCTATTCAGCTGTGGTCTGCAACTCAGCTTCCATGCATTTTAGCAGACATTTTCTGAGTCAGAATCTCCTGGCAACACTTTCAGAATGTAGCTCTGACCTTATGATTGTAAAAAATAAAAATGAAAATAAAATAAAAATAAAATAAAATAAAATAAAATAAATAAAAATAAAAATAAAAACAGAAAAACAGCTTCAACCTGGTAAAAAATGGAAAATGTAGTTACTGTCTGCATAGGAATGTGAGAGAATGAAAATGGTCCCTTTTTGCCACTGATTTCTAAGATTTGCAGATTTCATGGGAGAGTAAGTAGCCATTCAGTGCAAATGTAAAGCCACATAATCAACAGTCTCATTTCTTGCTACTTCCGTGCATTCCTGTGGGAGTGAGACCTGTAGTCCACAAGGCACTGAGGTGGAAATGGACAGAAGACACCACAGCACTACATTCAAAGACCCATCACACTCACGACGGGAAAAGGCACTACGCTTCCTTGTCCTGAGCCTGACTTCTCATTAGGTGTCTGAACTCGGGTAAGACGCTTTTCTTGGGTCATCTGTTCATCTAGCACTTGCTTTACTGTAGGCTGCCCATTGGCCAGAAACAAGACAGACTGGGGAAGGGTTGAGCCTTCACGGAGCTGATGTCAGGGTGGGTCAGACCTACAGTGAAGAACTGAACCCAGAGATAAATACACCTACAGACCATGCAGCGTGTAAGAACTTGATGGGAGAGAATATTTAAGACTCTGGAACCCGGCTGAGGTTGCAAGGCCCCGAAGGCTTCCCTGAGGAAGTGCAAGCTAATCTGGCAGCCCGACGAAGGCAGAGCCAAACGGAGAATGAAGCGGGTTTGAGGAGCACGAGGCTGATGTGGCTGCAGCACAAGGACCCGCAGGAAGAAGGGTAAGGGTGGGAACTGAAGAGCTGCCTGCAGCCCACAGCCCGGAAAGCCGCATGGACGTGTCAGGATTGTGGTATTTATCCTAAATGACGTGAAACATCGCTGAAGGATGCTAAGCAACTGAATGACACGATCAAATGTGTGTTTTTAAAGGTCACTTGGGCTGAGGTGGAGTGAGTGGGCTGGCAGAAAACGAGGCAGCAGTTTCAAGCCACAGTCGAGACGTCCACACGGAGAGGTGGGCAGGACTCCCACAACCGCGGCACTGAACGACAGGAAAAGGCATGATGTGCCCTGCAGCCCAACACCACTTACATACCGGTGGCCTGAATGACACACAGATGAATCAATGGCTGTAGATTAACCCCCTTCCAAGGGTTGCTCTTGAAAGGCTGCGCAGGAACAGGATCAACGGTGGGTTGCAAGGGCCTATGTAGCTGGGTGAAACAGAAGGAGGGCCACATACGGACCAGGGGTGACGGCGGGCTGGGACCCGCTGAGTGTGAGCAGTCCTGGATCCGAGTTCCAGTCCTGGCATGCTCTTAGGGAGTAACATTTGAGATGAATCTCAGTGGAGTAAGTAGGGTTTAAACAGAAAGGAAGGAAAGTGTTATTTCAGACACAAAGCAAATATTTGCCAACTACAGAGAATGTTTGAGCAGAGGGGCTCAGTTTAGTTTGGCTGGAATATAATTATAAAGCAAAGCAAGGGGAGGAGAAAGACTGTAAAAATAGGTCGGGTCTAGATACTGTTAACTTTGCGTGCCCTAAGGAGGTGAACTTCTCTTTAGTAAAAAATTTTGCAAGACTGATTTTAAGCAGGAAAGAGATGGGAAATAGAAGCATCTGGTAGATTTAGAAACCATGTAGAACAGATGGGGTGGGGCGAAGACAGCGGAGGAACCCGAAGCGAGAGAGCAGGGTGCACAGGGCACACACAGTGGTACGGACTTAACCAGACAGAAATCTACCGGAAGTCCAGGATAAAAGACCGCGAGGACTCTACTATGCACTTCCGGGAAGAAAGGTCAGAGTCAGAAGCGAGAGTGTGGGCTGAGGTCATGGGCCTCACCGGGAAGAGCATGGGAAATGCAGCAAGGAAGAGGATGATGTGGACGAACTCCGGAAATGACAGACGATCCAGTAAACCGAGGTCTCTTTATCAGAAAAGAAATTTAAAACAAGTAGCTAGAAATTCTATTTTACTATTTATTTAATGTTTATTTTTGAGAAAGAGAGAGAGAGACACAGCACAAGCAGGGGAGGGGCAGAGAGAGAGAGGGAGACGCAGAATCAGAAGCAGGCTCCAGGCTCCGAGCTGTCAGCACAGAGCCCTACGCGGGGCTCGAACCCATGAACCGCAAGATCATGACCTGAGCCGAAGTCGGATGCTTAATCTACTGAGCCACCCAGGCGTCCTACCATTTTAATTCAATTCTAGAGCACTAGCCAAACGTGCAGGCGGATGTATTAAGAAGGAAACGGGGGTACAAGACCAGAGTCACTGACCCGGAGATGGGCCAGACAGATGTGACAGGGACCAAGCGGCCAGACCTTCGGAAAAACAACCCAGTTGGGCAGGAACCGGCGCTGATATAATGCGCTGCATAATTCTCATCAGTGTCTCCATGTAATAGGTATTATTTTAGCGCCTGGTAAGTACAGGACGATACCAGCAGTTGGGGATACAGTCGTGGAGAACAGAACACAGTCCCTATTCTTGTCAGTCTTTCAGTGGGAGGTTTTTACATTCAGTATTAACAGAGCAATCACTAAGTGCAGCTGACTGGGGATGGGCTGATGAGAAAGACGCACCCCTTGCTGTGTGGTGGGTCCAAGGAGAGGGTCAGAGACACCCAGAACAAGGAGATTCCACAGGGGCTACTGGACCTGGCTCTTGAAGAACGACTAGGAGTCCACCAGAGTGCATCCATACGAACTATCAGCCCCTTGACTTCTGATCTCCACTGTGGACGGCCAAGTCAACAACACACAGGAAAGGGGTGCTCCTCTGGGGGTAGTCTGAACTATTCGGCAAGATGGGAAAAGTCCAGCTTGGTCATGCCGTCCATCTGTGTGCTCCTCGCCCCAACTTCAGGGCTTCGTTTGAAATGTGTCCTTTTATTTCCCTCTAGACAGAAGAACCCAAGGATTCCTTGGGCATATTGGTCCTCTGGGCTGTGGAGTGGTGTGTGTGCCAAACAAAATGCACAGTTTTTAACACGTTATGACTAATTCAGGCAAACGTATTCTCTAAAGAGAAGTCTTCACGTCACTGTGTCTACAAGGTGGATTTGGTAAACAGGTTAAAACAAAGATTCTCTGTCCATGAGATTTTTCAACAATGTTAGAAAGGCGACTCTCTTTGGCAAAAGGGCTTTCACTTTCACCAGCACCAGTGAATATAAATAATAAGCAAAATATTTTATTTAGATTCCCAGTGTTCGATATTAATATACTCGAAGGGGTTTAAAACTTAGCTGAGAGTAAAACCAACACCCAACATGTTGAAAGTTCATTATTATTCCCCAGATTAAGTGCGTTGGTTTTCAGAGCATGCACTGTGCCTAAGAAAACAGGCATTTTATTTTCTGTTTAATTGTCTGCTGTTTCCTGTCGATCAGTGTCAGTAGTTTGTCAAAAAATAGTGAAGGATGCCCTGATTTGGTATCCATGCAAACAGGATTCAATTATCTCCAATGAGTTTGCAAAACTTGCATAAGTCATTAATTTAAAAAACAAGAGAATTAACACCGGGGGATTTGGAGCTGATGTCAAAGACATTTTAAAATTACTCCCATTTAAACTTTGATTATTAACACTGAGAAAATGCCTAGTACAGCCAATTTTTACTACTACAAACAATAACTTACATAATAAAAACACAACTGGCCAACTCCACTATCTTAGCTCTAGCGTAATTTCGTCTAAAAGTTAACAGTTCTTTAGGTTGAAATATGACTATTTTGGACAGCCAATATGACCCAAACTAACTCTGCCAGCAGAGTATACATCAATGATCTCACAAAGGGCTTAATTCCCTCATATTATGTATGTGAACACAGGTAGAGGCTCCCTCTCCACATGCATGGGGAAATTTCTTCCAGCAACTGGTAAGTTTTAGTTGCACCTTACCCAGAACTCACACAATGATTTATTTTAAGCTGTCGAATATTTTTTTAATTATTCATTTGATAGTGCCTAATTGATCATCCATTAAATGCAAGGTCCTATAAAAGGCAGAGAGTATTAAGACATGTCAGCAGTCCATGGACTGGATAAGCTCATAATGTAGTAAAATAAATTTTATTTTGATTGACAATAATACAGTCACTATAGCGAACAGGTCATTTATGATAGGCGAGCCTCTGTGTGAAGTGCTTTATTTCTTTTATAGATGGGATAAACCATCACGTTTACTGCACACTTTTCTTTCCTCCCTTTTTCTCATTAACCCCCTTACATCAGGGTCCCTGCCCTACACTCCCCTAAAAACGCTCCTGTCTGTATGAACAAGAACCTCCACTTTGCCAAATGCACTGGTCAACTGTCAAAACCTAGCGGCAGCGAATGACACAGCTGGGAACACCCTCTGTCGTGAAAATGCTTTCTTCGCGATCCTCCTGACTTTCCTGCCATCCTCTGGCTGAGTCTTCTTGACCTCTCTGACTACTCGATTTTCCGATGATGCGGGTATCAGTTCGGAGACGCTCTCTTTGCTCTCTTCCTATATCCACTGTCTTAATTTTACTGATTCTTATAGCTTTACACACTACACACACACACACACACACACACACGTGTACGTGCTGATGACTCTCAAAGGCTTAACTCCACTCCCGACCACCAGACTTGCACACCACCTTTGTATGTAACACACCCCCTTTCACGTCTAACAGAACCCTCAAACTGACGTCCGCACCTAGCGTCCCACCACCCCCCTCCAAGAAGCCCTCCCAAGGGTTTCTCCACTCTCAGCGAGGGACAACCTGACCCTTTTCTCTGCTCAGATGAATACCTTGGAAACACCCTTGGCCCCAGCACTTCTCTCAAACTTCACATCCAATCTGTGAGCACTATGGGCCTGGAACACTGCCTCTAACATCCGAACCACTGTTACCTCATCTGCTTCTACACACCTGCTCTGGAACAGCATCAAGATCCCCCAGGATTCCCGTGATCTCACTCCACTTCCGTGTCCATTCCCTACCTGCTACGTTCTGTCTCCACATCGGTCACAAAAGTTAACAGTTGTCCTTTTAAAATTCAGTCAAATGATGTTGCTCATCTACTTAAAAGCACCAAATGGCTCCAGAGTTTATTCCGTTAAAGTCGAAGAGCTAACAAGAGTTCAGCTTCTGCAGCTCACCAAGCTCCAGCCTTCTCCAACCTTCTCCAACCTGGTATCAGGTGCACCCAACCCATGCTTGCAGCGAGGCTCCCTCCACTCCTTCTTGCCTCCAGCCCTCTGCTCAACGTCGGGCTGGGCCAGGGTCAAAGATAAAGAAGGCCAGCACAACTTAAGGCAAAAGGGCACATTTCAATCAGTGGCATCCTGTACTGTGGCCGTAGGAAAGGTGTCCCGAATGAGCTGACCTCAACTTGGACGTGCAGAGGTGGCTGGACGTTTGAAAAGGAGAATGAGGGGAAAGGGGGAGAGGTGAGTAGGCCTCAGCAGAAAAATTACAGGGAAGTGAAAAGTTACAAAAAGCAAGAAGGACAGGTTGTCCCGTGTGAAAGCCATCTGGGTTTGCTAAGTGGCGCTTACTGAAGTTAGGCTCGTACGTCCCACGGAGACTGGGAGACGTGCCCAATCTTCAGGTGTTGACGGGAACAGCAGGCAACTGTTTTAGTAGCCTTGAGTTTTCCCAGGCAGGCACTTCATCCTTGAGGCTGTTAGAAACTATGCTCAGTGTTTCCCTCAAGCTTTTAGAGGTCAAGGTTGAGGCCTCGTCAAAAGGGGGCTCGGCGGAGCCTGGCTATCTCACTTGAGTCAGGGCGAGAATCTGGCCCCCCGACGGGTCTTTTCCAGGGAGGGCTGTTGGTCACTGCTGAGGCAGGACGCTTACAGACACTCTGCCCCCCGCGCCCATACCTGGACCTCTCTCAAGGATGGGGAGATCCCCTCCTTATCTTCCAGCCACTTGGAGGTCAAGGTCCTGCACTTTCAGGTGTGTACTGTGTGTTTGTGTTTGGTTGTTTCAGGAAGGAGGGTCGGTCCACTTCCTACTAGTGCCCTTTGTCTGCAAGTGGGAGTTCTGTTCCTTGTTCTGGAGTTTCTTCCACCTGCCACACACAGCCGCGCCCGCCGTCTTTCCGCTGGCCGTGTGCCTGTGTGTTTCCATCGTCTGGTGCTTCCCTTCTCTGTGTCTGCGTATTGAAAATCTGGGTTCTTGCGGTCCATGTGAAGCAGTCTCCTAGTTCTCTCCTCCAATTTCACAATCCTTGCTTCGTAACTGAAACGTCTTAAACCTCGTTGATATGTTTGAAAGTACACTCGACCATTCTTTCGAGCCCCTTTCTGCTTCCCCTGGGCGCCGTATGTACTTTCACATTTTTGTTTCTCCCTAGTTTTGACTTGATTTTTACTTACGGTTCCCTTTTATCTCCAACACTGGCTTAGTAGTTAGACCACAGCCTCATTTTTCTTTTTTAGTTGTTGTATTAGGGTTTACGGTAGACATCGTTGGTTTATCACGATTCAACTTTTTAAAGAAATTACTGCCTTATTCACAATATAGGCAACATTTCCTATTTCCACCTGCCACTGTTTTTCTTGTGTTGCCACATCATTTATTTTTATACGTTAAAATACCACATTATTTTGTTACTATTTACACTTTGAACAATAACATGTCGTTTAGAGTCATTAGAGATAGGGAAGGTGTCTTTTATAAGCTTTTTAACCATCTTTGGAAGCTCCAAGTATCTGGTACCATATTCCTTCTGCCTGAAGACCTGCCTTTTAACAAGTCCAGTATGCAAGTTTGCTGACCGTTCTATCATTTATTTTTTTGTCTCAGAAACTATTTCACCT
The DNA here is from genome assembly GCF_018350155.1 of Leopardus geoffroyi. Classification (NCBI taxonomy): domain Eukaryota; kingdom Metazoa; phylum Chordata; class Mammalia; order Carnivora; family Felidae; genus Leopardus; species Leopardus geoffroyi. The sequence goes on along the minus strand of NC_059329.1, from coordinate 2,680,662 downwards.
CTATTCCTAAATAACTGATAGACTTGATTTTTATAAGTTTTATATTTAAAGAAAAGTTGTAAAACTACTACAAGGAGTCCCTACATATCCTACAGTTTCTCCTAAGTAACATCTTGCATTGGGGTGGTGTATCTGCTTCAGCTAATGAACCAGCGCTGACGTGACGTTATTAGACAGAGTCCGCAGTTTGCTCCTATTTTCTTGGTTTTTACCCAAAGCTCTTCTCCATTCCAGGATTCATTCCAAAACACCACACTGCATGTAGTTGTTTTGTTTCCTTAGGCTCCTCTTGGTTCTGATGGTTTTTCAGATTTGCGTTTTTGATGACCTTGAAAGTTTCTACAAGTACTGGTCCTTTTTTTTCTATAGGAAATGAAAACACTTTTCTTTGAGCATACACATACTACAAACACACACCTCACACACACACACACACATATACATGTTATGAAGAAATTAGTTCTGATATTTGAATATGAGAAGGAATGTTCTTATTCGATTGAAACAAGCAGAAAATTATTCATCGTACGGTTGGTAGAAAACACATTAGAGTAAAAAAGATAATATATGTTGGGGGATATAAATTTTCTTTAATAATGCAATCAGAGAAATTGAGAGTTATGCCTTTCAGTGTTCCTTACATAATCACTACTACTATATGCCAAGCTCTATATAAAGGATGCTAAACAATGTTTACCATTTAGTCACGGCATCTGCTCTCAAGTCATTTATATATAATCTACAAGGGGAGACATACATAAACAAGTAAGTGTAGCAGAGCATGGTGATTCCAAATTAGAAATTAAATAAAAATACAGCGCCAACTCACTGAAGGAAGTAACCAACTTTATTTAAGATGGAACAATCAAAGAGATTAGTTATACTTAACATCTTGAATGATAAGTAGCAGGTCATTAGGCAAAAAGTAGATGAGAATTCAATGCAGAAGATGCAGCTTGTACAGAGCAAAGCACAATGTGTTTGGGGAATCCTGGGTGCTTGGCTGGAACCATATTAATGAGTCTGGATTTTAACCTGTAGGCATTAGGAGGTACTGGGGTATTGGTCTCAGGAGGGAATTGCATAATTGATCTGCTATTCAGGAAGTCCACTTACAGGAGAGGATTAGGAAGTGAAAGATACTAGAAAGGAGAGCTCCTGGGAGTCACGTGCCCTATTCCAAGGAAAAGATGCAAAAAAGTCTCAACGAGAGCCCGTGAAGACAAGTGAATTGCACAAGTGGAGACACACATGAAAGTTCCCGAGAAGGTGGAAAAGACAGGACTCAGCACTGTTTTATGTGATGCCGGAAATCATCTAAGATAATGCTGCCTTAAGCAGAACCCTTGGAGGCTCTAGCGATTACCAAAGGGGGTGGAGAGGTAACAGGGGAGGGACAGATGCAAGAAAGATGATAATGAGTCTGCTTTTTGATACGTGAAACACTCAGCTCATGCGGGGCTGACTCCATAGGAATCGGAAGAGTAGGTGCAAAATCTGAATGAAACATGGCCTGTGGAACTTTCACACGAGAAACGTACTTCACTCCCTTCTCGGATGTGCTCACACTCTCTTCCTTAGCTCAGTTTACTGAGCATCAGCAGTGAGCAGCTGGTGCCTGGCTGCAGTCCGAATGCTGTTGGATGGTCAGAGGAGGAAGACACAACAGCACAGAGGGAAGTTATTTCTTTAATTTTTTTTAAGGTGTTTATTTCTTTTTGAGAAACAGAGACAGAGAGCAAGTTGGGGAGGGGCACGGACAGAGAGGGAGACAGAGAATCTGAAGCAGGCTCCAGGCTCTGAGGTATCAGCACAGAGCCTGATGCGGGGCTTGAACTCACAAACCATGAGATCATGACCTGAGCCAAAGTCGGACGCTTAACCGACTGAGCCACCCGGGCGCCCCAGAGAAGACATTTTCACAGCACTGTTTTCCCTTCCAAGTTGGAGAAGGAAAATTACAGCTACCCTCTATTCATTCATTTCTCCTACTTTCATCCAGCAGTGACACGGAAGCTGTAAGGAGCAGGGAGTCGGGACCTGGTGCCAGATGGATGTTCTAGATGAACGTTCAGCAGGTGCGCTACAGCCATGGAAGCTGGGGCTTCAGACCATCTGCTCCTCTCCCAGGCAGGAAGCGGGTACGCAACCTGCAGGCCTGGGTGGACAGGTCTCTCGACTGAAGCGTCCCTTTTCAATGTCAGTCTGTGGTGGTTGTGACCTCAACTTCCGGCCAGCATCCCCCTGCCACAAATCTGAGATTCCTGACCCCTGCTCTGTCCCAGTCTTTCCGTTCCTGTAAATTCGCAATGTTTTGCTTTCTGCTTTCTCTGTGTGCCGTCCTTCCTTGATTCGGCCCCAAGGTTTGTGCATGCTCACCCACGCCCCTGACCCTGACCTGTCCTTCAAAGCTCAGGGACTGTCGGAAGGGACAGGTGCCCTCGGAACCAGCTCCTCACTCAGCCCCACCCCTCATGCCCGCCGCGGTGCCTGCCCTGCCGTTACAGAGGCCAACATCAAGGGGCAGGAAAGAGGAGGGGTGTGGATGCAACAGTGTTGCCGGCTGGAGCCACAGTTCCCTCTGAAGACTTTCCAATGCTACTTCTCACGTCCCCCATGGAAGTACTCAGGCCCACTTCTCTAACATGAAATTGTGGAGAAAGCGCAATCTGATGCTGCCTCTAAAAGGAATTATCTGTAGAGGTCAGGGCATGAGTTGAGAGAAACTGGACTGCCCCCTCCCCGGCAATACCAGGGGGATACTGTCCGAGTTACACTGATAAAACTGGAGACAAAATGCAGAAAGTCACGAAACCCACAGGTCTGATTCGGTACAGGAACGTCATGAGAATCAACCATGGGTGTACGTTACGTTACATTACGTTACTAGTTAAGTTATACCTTACCTGCTGAATGCACACACAATGCAGGATATTAGCTGCCACTCAAACCGCCACGTGCAGCTTTTTCCTAAAGTATCTGGTTTTCCTGGAGTTCCTCTTCCCTAATTTTACTCCCAGTTATACACCAGATGCAACGGTTAATCAACATTCGGTAAGTCATATGCGTTTTCAAAAACATACATAATTCACATGCAGGTGTTACGAAGTGTTGAGGCACTGAATATTTTTAGCAGCATCATATGATTTTTAAAGCATGCTCTTATCTAAAAAATAGATTCTCACATAATTTGTCAGAATCATCAGAGTAAACATTACTACTCCCATCCTGAATGAAGATACAAAGGCATGTTAACAGCTCACGCCAATGGTTACGAGCATTCCACAGTTCACGCGAAATTACGTACCCTGGCACTATTCCACTTTCCTGTATCATTTTTCTGGTTATTTATATTCCTTGCACTTCCTTTCCTATGTTTCATCACTACCACACAGTATATCCACCTTGCCTGATTTTTGGGTATCTCCCCACACGCGTGGGAGCATCACATAAGCTCCACCCGTATGGAGATTTCGCTGCTTTGTTTCCTTTGCGTTTGCTGATTCAAGAGCAATGCTTGGCACAGAGTGGGCACACGATACACATTTACTGGATGAATTAACAGAAAAATTGAAAGAGAACTTATCATTAGTAATAACGGACACATGAAATGGTGGACAAAAGGCTTGAAAACTGAAGCTCGCATCTACTGAGCACTTAACACCAAGAATTGTGCGCGCACACAAGCACGATCTGATGGAGTTTATCACAGCGGGTAAGGGGAAACTCCGCTCCCCGCTGAGACTCTGTGCGTCTCAATCCCAAGTCCACACTCGTTACCTCCGTGCCCTCAGAAAAGTCACAGAATCTTTTTGAGTTTCAATTCTTAAATTGCAAGACAGGGGTGGTAAAAGCATGACCTAAAAACCTGTGTAAGGACAAAACGCTGCACATCTATCGTAAATGCTCAGTTAAATGATGCTAAGTTAAGTAATGGTAATTCTTACCACAACCCAACGTGCTACGGGGAATGTGCAGTGCAGCGCAAGTTAGGAAACTTGCTGCACACTGTGGGGCAAAGTCTAACCTCAGATCACCCTGACACCACAGCTCGCGTTGCCAACCTCACCAATACGCAGCCATTGGGAAAACAACTTTTAAATCAGAACAAAGTATCTTCTGTGATCACAGCAAGAAGCACATTCTATTCCACTAACATCTTACTTAAAAGCTATACATAATTTATTCCATTTTAAAACTGATGTTTTGTGTGTTGAAAAGAATTTGAGTTTTATCAGCGCAGAAGTGATCGTAATACAGTCTATTCAAGAACATGGTTTAAAGTCTGTCATTGCACAGTGCCTGTGTGGCAGCAAATAGTTATTGAAATAAGTTGGCCTTCTACTGGAACTTAAAACTAGCTGTATTAAACAGAAATTTCCATTGAAATGTATTTGCTATTTAGGGTTTCACCAGTGTGTAATCTGTGCTCACACAACAGGAATTTAGATCTGAGGTGAGTTTTAAAAGGACATACCAGACACAGAGAACATAGTGCAATACATCAGTTGCACACACGTTGACCATGATTTGGGTTAATTCTCTAATTTTACTCCCTGCCCTTTGTCTCACCTTCCTCTGCCCTCTCTCTTTCTCTCTTTCATTCTTTAGCTCGTCAGTTTGTGAACACACAGATATAGAAACTTGGGAATCTGTATGCGAACGACTGTTGACAATACTTATCCTCAGAGTTTCTTTGTAACAATGATGGATAAGGAATCATTGTCAAATAAATGCAATACAGGACATACTTATGTGTGGACGCAGACACACTCATGGAGGTTTGCGGGGAAAGAAAGAAAAGGAGAGGGAGAAGGAGAGAGAGGGTTGGGGAGAGAGGGAGGGAGAGAAGGAAAGAGAGAGAAAGAGAGAGGGAGAGAGAGAGAAAGACAAGTCTAGAAAGCCAGGACAGTAGAGCTGCTAGGGCTGAATTCTCTGGGGGAAGACATTTGTTGGGCATGTTTTCTGGAAGTCTGTAGCCTAGCTGCCCGGAATAAATATACTTGGCTATTCTCTTTTCCTTTCGCCATAATAGGGTCAGTGGGGTGAGCTCTTATTTATAGAGGAAAACGGTTCCAGGAAATTGGGTAGGTGGTTACAGGGCAGTCTGTTTGTGACCTGAGTCAAAGGTTTCACACTATCCTCTTGAACAGAGAGAGAGAGAGAGAGAGAGAGAGAGAGATATTTCTTGCATTATTTTTTCCTACCTATATCCTCCTAACAAAAATTTGATGTTTCTTTTCCCTTGATCTATATTCTGATTTGAATCAAATGTTGATTCATGTTTTTATAAATTCAAGCAATTCTCATATGTGCTTTTTTAAAGGAATGTTTATGTAGCTAACTGATTTGCACGTGTTACTAATCATCACAATAAATTAACTGCCAGAAACCACTCATATATAATACATGCCAGGAAAGCAAGACGTTTTTTGAATGAAATAAAATCTAAACAATCAGAAACACTTTAATAGTGGCTTATGTCACAGTGGAAGACTGTGTGAGTGTGTTTACACACGCTGCTCACATACACATATACTGAGGCACACACACACATATATAGACATAAGTGTGTACGTGTGTTCATCCAAAGCCCTGAGACTATGATCATCTGTTGACTGAATTCATCATGCATGCTGTTGTACCTCTAATTCTAAAATCTCAACATAACTGAGATACAATAAACAAGATGGTAAACAACAGTGGGATGGCACTAAATGCTCGTGCATGGCATTCGAGAAAGATCTGGTTCCACTCTGAGCCAGTATCGCATATAGGCAATCTGTAGGTGGAAAATTGAATCCCAGAAAGAAACATGAAATTTGACATAAGAAAGAAATGAAAACGATCCACTTATCACTGGTATATTTACAAATCTATTTATGTATAAATGCAACATATAAGACATATTACACATGCCTGACATGCTGTTTTCATTTAGTAATTCCACTCAGAGGAGGATTTCACAGCAGGATTTCACAGCAGGAGCACAGTACTGTGAGTCAGATGAGGCTCCAGTCCCACTTTAACACGGTTAATTACATAACTTTGGGCGATTTATTTAATCTATCCAATGTCTTGTTTTATCTTCCGGAAAATGATACTAATAATGCCAGCCTCACAGAATCACTTCAGAAGAGAAATATTGTATATAAACAATTACTATCTGGTCACAAAGTGTCCCTTCCACCATCAGTATCATCATGATAATCATTACCACCATCACCATCCCTATTAGATTTTTTTACTTGTAAATTTTTTTTAGATTAGGTAGAGTCAGAAATCAGCTAAAGATGAAGAATACCAAAACTGAGCCACCGAACGAGGGCATTACTAGGAATCAAGATTAAGCTGCCATGCCAGAGGCAGAAACATGCGGAGATTGGGACATAATTAAGGCAAGGAGGTAAGTAAAGGAAGACGAGAAATATGGATGAACAGTGCCGGAGAACACAAAGAGCAAAGAAAGAGGGGAGTCCACAGAAAGCAGGCAGAGGGCTTTGGGGTCAGAAGGGCTTACATGTCGCAAGCCCAAGTCTTCAGGGACTACACTTCTCTTTTCCTTGGTTCAGGCACGTATCTTCAAGTTCTCTGCTTTCTCAACAGCTAAGTAATTTTTTGGACTTGGGAATATAAATTTACAGGACGAACTGAAAAGTTATTTCCAAGAGATGGAAGTGTACTGTAATGAGTGAGTACAACTTACTCAGTAGTGTTCTAATAGTTACATTACAATGGTCATGTGTAAACTCTAATTTCTAGTACTTAAGCTTTGTATGTGAAAGAGAAGTGTTAATTTAATTAATACATATATATAAATATATATGTACATATATATAAGAAAATGCCTCACTTCTCACTGGTGTATTCACATTGGTCAAGTTATATGCAAATATAACATCTGAAACTTGCATAACTTTATATGTATGATATCACGCATAAAATATTCCTTGAAAAGAACTCTATAGCCCATCTTTCCACTGACAACATGGAGTAGAGCAGGTAGTTCCTCGTGAACACAAAGATACTGGTAGGGTTCCTACTCCCAAACACCAAATCCTTTGGTGCTAAAGTATTTAGACAGTTCTAAGCTGGCCGAAAAATGGTCACAGCTTCCTTTTGAGTGAATCCGTAGGACCCTATTTCTATCATGTTTTCATTATAAAAAATTAACACTGGAGGGGTGTACGGGTGGCTCAGTAGGTTAAGCTTCTGACTTTGACTCGGGTCATGATCTCACAGTCATGTCAGCTGTGTGCTGACAGCTCAGAGCCTGGGGTCTGCTTCGGATTCTGGGTCTCCCTCTCTCTGCCTCTCCCCCACTCACTCTCTGTCTCTCAAAAAATAAAGGTTAAAATAAATAAATACATACCTACATACCTTAACACTGGGCAAGGCACTTTACTGGTATATGGTCAAGGAAGAAATGAATCCCCAACATCAGAGGAAGACACAATTCAGCCAAGCAAAGAATTTTTCCTTTTTCTGTCCATCTCTCCTTTAAAAGTGTAAATGGTACAAAGTTGTTTTTGTCTACTACTATGTACCTTCCTTGTGAAGCATATTTAATGGAAGATGAGACTGACTGGAAAAGGCGATCTACTCAACACCCATCAACACTGATTAGCCTGCTTAATTGGCACCTTCCTTCCCACGGAGAGTATTAAGTCTCATACAAAATGACTTATTATTTTCATTAAATACAGGTGATTATGTCTATAAACAGGCTTCCTCTCTGTTAATAAAAGGATATCAGAACTCCCAAGAACTCAAGGCCGCTTTTATTAAATGGATCTGACTGCAGTGATCTATTTATAGATTTATCCATGATTATAAATTGTTTAAAAGCTTTGTTCAAATCACAAAACCATGAAAATAAGTCATCTCAAGATTCAGTTATACCTTGGAAAAAAATAATCATGCTGAAGACTGTACAATATTTGGAATGTAAATAATCACTAGGAATCATCTGCCTCTTACTAAACCAGAAAAATACTTTTTAAAATTTTTTTTTAACGTTTATTCATTTTTGAGAGACAGAGAGAAACAGAACATGAGCAGGGAAGGGGCAGAGAGAGGGAGACACAGACTCTGAAACAGGCTCCAGACTCCGAGCTGTCAGCATAGAGCCCGACCCGGGGCTTGAACCCACAGACTGTGAGATCCTGACCTGAGCTGAAGTCAGACGCTCAACCGACTGAGCCACCCAGGCGCCCTGAAAAATATTTTTTAAACTCAAAAAACATTGAGCAATAGCATCCTGATATCATATTCCTTTCTCAACAGAATACTACACCACGTTGAACTTCTGTTAATTTTACAGAAAGATAGGCTGATGTGAAAAGACACTCGGGTGCTCGCATTGAGAGGAGATGAAGTTGCAGTGACTTCTTGATAGTAAACTAGCACCCTCTTTCACAGTAGTAAAAGGTATCATATACAGGAAAACAACATGCTTTGAATGATGGCATTCCTCTTGTGAAGCCACCAAAATAACATGAAGTAATGGATATGATTATATTTTCCACGTCTTTGCTTTGAAATTTGAAAATCCTGGGGCGCCTGGGTGGCTCAGTCGGTTAGGCATCCGGCTTCGGCTCAGGTCATGATCTCACGGTCCGTGAGTTCAAGCCCCGCGTCAGGCTCTGTGCTGACAGCTCAGAGCCTGGAGCCTGTTTCAGATTCTGTGTCTCCCTCTCTCTGACCCTCCCCCGTTCATGCTGTGTCTCTCCCTGTCTCAAAAATAAATAAACGTTAAAAAAAATTTTTTTAAACAAATTTGAAAATCCCAAGTCATAAATGACTTGTAAATAATTAATCTGGAAATCTGTTCAGCTCCCACAGCACACACAAAAGAAATGTACCTTGTTTTGAAAGCAAAACATATTCTGAGGTTGGACAAAAGTCTAACCCTGTAAGCAGTCTCATGCATCACTGTGGGAAGCGTTACTCAGGGATGCATCACACAAATACATTGTTATCAAAACAGTGTTTATGAGATCTCCTTCGGCCCGGGTGTTCATGTGCACAGGTTATTAAAAAGTCCAAGTGTCCAGCGGGCAAGTGGCTTAGTGAGCTGTGTCTGTTTTGCACGCTCCACAAATCACAGCAAGTCCACAAAGAAGTCAAGTGCTCACACCTGCACCCTGGGCCACGGCACAACAGACAAGCTCTGGCTGGAGGCTCCCGTTTAGGCGACTGAATGACAAAGGTGGAGTTTACACAGTATGGAGACTGAACGGCCCTTTCCACAAAGGCTAAAACACGTCACCCTCTCCCAGAGTCCAGGCGACAGCACGAGGAACTTGCGCTCAGCAGCCTTGTGACAGAGTCTGCAGACGGACGGACACCTGGCCTCGTCAAGCGGCCTGGCAGCGAGCCTGCAGACTCACACACTGCCTGAGAGTATTTCGATGAAGGTCGCAAATATTTAGCTATCATTCATTTAGAGGTTAGCGGTATTCGCCTTTATTCATCTGGGGGAAATGATGAGCTGAATGGTACCGTAGTCAAGAGTTTCCTTCTTGTGCAATGTTGAAAAATGACCAAGTCGAATACGAGCAAAGAATCTGGCTACAGCGAGGAGATGGCAGAAAACTTAACCTGATTAAGTTCATCTAGATTCATCTGAGATTAATCTAAAACCTTAATGTGGGGCGAGATTCTGGGGTATTTATTCAGCAGTATTGAGGGCTTCTGGGCTCAGCCTCTGGCTTTTCTCTGGAGGCCCAGAGGACAGCTGTGAATTACTGCTTCACCATTCACCTCCTTTAAGTACAGGGCTCTTGTGACGGTATTTGAAATCCCACCAAAAACATGAGCGTGCCCGCTAGTTGGGATAGCTCTAAGAAAAAACCAGTGATGTGAATGTTACAGAAAGAGCACAGGACTGAAATCCACAGTTACCTCAACTCACATGCCTACAAGCAAAAAGTAGATCCTCACAGAATTCCTACAGCAATGGTTCCAAACCATGCCACCGCGTCGGGATCACCCAGAACACGCATGGAAACTGGCAATGTTCAGTCACCCTCCTCCCAGCAATTCTGCCCTAGGTCGCCGGGGGTTAGAACCACAGGATCTAACACACCAGGAAAGCTCCCTATAGGAGAGGGCGCTGGCTCTGAGCTGCCCTGGGCACCGCCCGGGGGAACAGGTTCTCGACCTTACAGAACACGGCGCGCACCTCAATGCCCTCAGCCTCCATTCTGCTTTCTGCCTTCTCGCTTTTTGTTCAGAATACCTGAGAAACGTGGAATCCCATACAGTTTTGATCTTCCCTCATGATAATGTGCAATGATTTATGTACCTCAACAGTCTTCCCTGAAAGAGAGCCAATGGATTTTCTCATTGTTCTCTGCAATATCTGAATCTGTAAGTACCGAGTGGCAACTTTGCAACAGTGAGTGGCAACGTTAGAGGCAAAATACCCTGCTTTTCTCTGATGCATGATCTCAGCATTTAAATGCATCCACGTGGATGATTACACCTATTTCAGGTGGTCTGTCTTCATTTCTTAAGGTTTCCTTCTACAAACCTTGTACGCATGCTTCATTAAAATACCCTCTGTTACAATGATTTGCTATAAAATCCTATACTTTATCTCTGGGCTGAGTGGTTGACGGAAGAAGGCTCCAATCATTGGAGGGACCTCTGCTCACCACTAAGAAATATCTGAAGAAGGCAGAGACATCGGATTTACTGTGAGAATTTTCTCTGGTAGAATACAAGAGTAGGACTGCCAAGGAATTTTTCCTATCAGCATAACTACAGGAAATTGTATTGTTAGAATAGTTCTTATCCACTGGGAAATAAACTCTCAGAATGTTCACATACAGCCTAAACGAGAGGGCATTTCTATGTGTGTGGACATTATGGGGAGTGCTATGTTTTCCAGGCATAGTGACTCTATTTTTATTAAAGGAATATCTAATGTTATCTTTGATAAAAAAAAAAAGTCCTTCAGCATAAATGTAGTAACTGCCTTAAAATATTTGCTAATTCCAGTATCTGGGCTATCTCAAAGTTTTGATCCTTTGTCTTTCCTCTGGAGAAAATATGTTTTCTTATTCACATGACAAGCCATTGTGAGTTAGACCACGGACATAGTGAATTTTTATTGCACAAAACTCTAATGTTTTTTATGTTTCCCCAAAGAGGGCTATTAATTCTTAAGCGGGCAGTTGAGGGGGCTGACCGATAGCTGCACAAGTTGGTGGCCCTGTGGTGGACTCAGACTGCCCACCAGCTCTTATGGCCTCACTCAGCCGCTCCCTCCACAGCAGGTGCACAGTTCAAGATGCTGCGTAGAACTTGGGGCGTTCCGCTCTGGTGACACCCTTCCCGGGGCTGACCCCTAACATTTCTGTGACCATGGTTGCCTCAACACTTACTCTCGGGTTCCCTGAGTCAAGAAAACTAGAGGTTTCTCTGGGCGTTTCAGATGGTCATCTTGGTGCTAAGCGGAGTGTGCCCTCAGACTAGTGGCCGCGAAAGGAGCAAACTCACTTAGCATTTCTCTCTTTCAGATGCCAACTGCACCTCAGTTTCTGTCTGCATGTGTGGACTGTCCTGTGGCTCTGGGTAGTTTTATTTTTTCCCACATTTTTAAAAACTGAGGGGCGCCTGGGTGGCACAGTCGGTTAAGCGTCCGACTTCAGCCAGGTCACGATCTCGCGGTCCGTGAGTTCGAGCCCCGCGTCGGGCTCTGGGCTGATGGCTCGGAGCCTGGAGCCTGTTTCCGATTCTGTGTCTCCCTCTCTCTCTGCCCCTCCCCCGTTCATGCTCTCTCTCTGTCCCAAAGATAAATTAAAAAAAACGTTGAAAAAAAAATTTAAAAAAAAAAACTGAGATATAAATGATTTATAACATGGTACTAATTGTAGCCATAAGTCATGACTTGACACGCGTGTGCTCTGCAAAGTGATCGCTACAGGAAGTCAACAGGTGTCCCCACTGATAGCCACAACTTTTTCTTCCTCATGATGAAAACTTACTCTCTTAACAATTTTTAAACATACAATATTCCCCCCCCCCCCTCAGATTTTACGGAAGTTTTCTGTGAGAAGTTTGGTTCCAATGGAGCTACCTTACCGTTTCTGGAAGCTTATAGTAAGGGTGTTGCTGGGCCAATTAATTGGCTAGCGAGAGGAGAGTCCAAGCATATAAAGAACTGAATTGGACCGAAATGAAATAAATTGAGTTTCAGCAGTCATATATCTCATTTGAGATCTTTTCAAAAGTTTCCCCATAAGAACTCTTGGGCAGTTTATCTGGGATTAATATTATCATGAATAGAAAACAAGCAATGGGATTTGGGACACTGTTATGGAGTAAAACTAATGATAAAATTCTAAGCCAAGACTGACCCTGTTAATAAGATGTATTCTTCTTTTTACCTTGGCATTGTATACCAGGTTCACTTAAACCCTAGAAAGAAAGGGGCACCATCAGGCAGCTATTATGAGGTAAGAACACAACCATCATTATATTAGCAGGATTATTAATATACTATTAATACAATATTATTAATATAGTCCTTATATTATAAGGATTCTGAGTCACTTGTATCTGAAATGGACACTTTCCTGTTTGCCTTATAAGTAAGGTAAATTATCTTTTAACTTAATGTTATACAAATCTTATGACCTTACTCTTCAAAAAGAAAGCTAGAATCTTTCAAGAATTAAAAGAAAAGCAGATATGTCTTCCCTATCAATAAATCCCATTGTCAGTATCTTCCTTAACACAATACTATTTTTTTTAAATCATACCCACAGAAAATACAGAAAATAAAATAAAACATTACTTAAAATGGATAGGAAACCAAAAAGAATTCTTGAAACTATTAGGATTTTTATCTGGCCTTTGGGGCTATCTAACAGGCTCGACCCAACACTGAGCTAGCATCTTTTCCCGCTGCTGTTTTCTTCCTTAGGAATGTTCTAGTTACTTATTTTTGAGTGAAAATATTTCCCACAAGGGAAATGCCTGCACACTTAGACCACTGATGAGGACCAGCTTGTCCGGTCCTCGAATATAAAGTCCCTCAGCTGCTTTCTGCCAGAAACTTCACCCAGTCCTTGCCAAACAACAAAATTACAAGACCATCAGCTCATGAGGAAGTTAGCAATTCTGGACTCTTCAGATAATAGAAGAGATGCTGTGGAACAACATTTCTTGGAACATGACTTCCTTTGGGACATCAATAACGGCTTGCATTATATCCGGCGTGTGGTAGGAACATCGTTCATGGAGAAAGCGTCCAAGTGGGTTCACAGTCAGTTAGTGACCTAAGAGCCCCGTGAATTGTGAGACCATGGTAACAACGTCCAGATACAAGGATGCATTTGATGGTTTTCACTGTAGTCACTCACTGCGAGGTATACAGTTAATCAAAAGTATGTTCTGGAACAAGAAAATTACAAGTCAGGTCTTGAGCACTGTAAAGATTTTTCGGATAAAAGGGAAAGAGAAACAAACATTATTCTCTACTTGTTGTTCATTCATAGGAATAAAGGCCAAAAAAAAAAAAAAAGAAAGAAAGAAATCCCAGAGTAGAAGACTGATTACTAAGAGAACTCTAAATGTACAAGAAGAGGCTACACGTCAAGAAGAAAACATCGATGAATATTCTATGCTAAGAGGTTTTTTCTTTTAAGCAAGTAACAGCAGTATAAACTTGAGCCTTGAGATTGAGTTGAGAATGTCCTGCCTTTGGTTCTGTGTCAGTGAAGAAGGGTTATGCTCTAGTAACAAGTGACCCCAATATGTCAGCAGCTGACAGCGAAGGTTTATTTCTGGCATCTATTACGTGTCTATACTGTGCTGGCTCTAACTCTGTTCCACGTGATTTCTCCACGGAGCCCTGGCTGATGGGGCAGGTTCTATTTTGAACATTGCTAATTCTCACAACAGGGCAGAATGGGGAATCGCATGCTGGGTCTTAGAGCTTCTGCTTAGAAATGACAGATGTTATTTCTGCCTAGATGTCATTGGCCCAAGCGTGTCACGTGCTCATGCCTGAGAGCCACAGGTGGGAAAGGACATTCTCCGTCACTGAGGAGCACCTCCAGGAGAAACCATGAATACGGATGAATATAAAATAGGCCACGTATATCTAGTAGCCTGTAATTTAAGATCCTTTTGCTATGATGCAGTGTATCATTTTTAGGAAAAAAAGAACTGAAGATACCAATATTGAGGATTGTTGTGAAGATAAACTATGATGAGTAGTAACTGTCTGGAATAGGAACTGAGGCTCACAGATTACAATAATGTTTTATTATTATTCTCTTCCACTTACCTATATTATGACCACATATTATCTGACAGACTTGGTTATAAACACTCAGACAGAGGCAGCCTAAGACTTATTAGGCTGTGTGGCTGGCAGACAGCACTGTTGTGAATTCAGTACCAAATCCAATGAAAATGCACATTTTTGACAATTAGACACTGTGAAAAAAATTTGCCTCAATATTTGTCCCTCAGAATGAAGCTTTTGGAGAGGAGGTTTATTTATTCACTGATTGATTCAATTTATTTATTGAGAAATAATTCATTCCCTGATGGGGAGAATTATGGAAAAAAATTGCGAAATTTAAGATAATCGTTACGGGAAGTTATTGTGATCATTCCTAAGGGTTGAATTTGATCACCGTTGGCCTCAAGAAAAGGGTTCCCAAAAAAGCCTACGGCAGTGGGAAGCAGCCCCGTAGAGCCCATGCTCCTCCAATTCCCTCCACGTTTAACTAAGGGTCCAGTTACTGAACAAGCACCAGGAAACACGGCCTCCAACATTCAGGAATTCACATGACGTGGCCTGTGTTTGCCGTCGCTGTTTCATCACTAAACGGAACGTTCTGCTAGATGCCCTGACAGTGGGTGCTAACTAGCCTGAGTGCGCCTGGTTCACAATGACAGAGGACCCTGAAAGTAACACTGACGACTCTTCAAAGCGTAACTTTCCGGCAACCTGTAACTGAACAAAATTCCACATTTCACTTTGTTAGGAGATGTGAGACACTGACTACAGCTCTCTCTCCATCACCTTTTCCTGACTCTGTGGAAGACAGTCCATGAAATTTACACTGGAACGGCCAATCGTTCACTAAATAGGGAGGAGCCTCTTGTGTCAACTACCTATGGCTACAGGACAGAATGTGTTTGAAGTAGCCGGGGAAAAATCGTATACCAAGGGGTTTTAATTATAAATGAGCTACATAGCAATCCTGGACACATCAATTACTTGATGCCATAGGCATAACCTACGTTTCCATCGTGTATGGATTACTGAGTGAGAAAACATTTATGTGTCCCTTCGTACATCAAGATTCGCTAGTGCACCTGACCAGTCACAGAGCGTGTGCAAACTTCTAATCTTTTAGGTCCACGTCTCGAAGCTACTTATTCAGAAAACACACACACACACATGCACACACACACACACACCATAAACAAAACGATCTTTCAGAAACACCACATCTACAAAGGAGACAATCTTCCCTTTGGAATTCTCAGCTATACCCTGCTATGTGTGTGTGGGTACGAATATACGTGTGGTGTGTGTACATGTTTATTTACTTTTACTTCTACTACCTGTGAGCTCATTGAAGACAGGAACTGTGTTTCTACGGGCACCAAGCTTGGCCCCTTGCATTTGTAAAGAAAAGCTTCATGGACTCCTATGGCTCAAAACTAGAAAACCTGGTTCTTTCCTTCCAGGGACAGGTGAATATTTTTTTAAGTTTACTTATTTGAGAGAAAGACAGAGAGAGAGAGAGAGAGAGAGAGAGAGAGAGAGAGAGAGAGAACACACAGCTGATGGGGAGGAGGGACAGAGAGAAAGAGGGAGAGAGAATCCCAAGCAGGCTCAGTGCTGTTAGCGCAGAGCGCAACATGGGGCTCGATCCCACAAACCTCAAGATTGTGACCTGAGCCAAAACCATGAGTGGGACACATAACTAACGGACTGAGCCACTTAGGTGCGCTAAAATAACATTCTACAACAAATTTAGAAACATAACATAGCTCATGGTAACAGTTATATTTACTCAAGATCAATTATGAGCTGATGCTACAAACAGTATCTTAGTTTATTAATATTTCGTAGCTGAGATCTGTGTTCTATTTTTCACTCAACCACTAATAATGTGAAAGACCCCAGAAAAGTCATCCTACTGTAAATAAAAGGGAGCATGCCTATGGTATGCAAGCCAGCTAGATTCTATTAAGTCATGTGCATTGATTTGTTTAAACCTCACAACAACCATGATATATCCCACTTTTTATTTTCACTATCTCCATATGGAAACTGAGGGCAACCTAAGTTAAGTAACCTGCTCAAGTTCATAGAGCCAGGCTACGTCAGAACTCACAGAGAGGCAGTCAGGCATCAGACACCGGGCCCCTATATATACGTATATATATATATATACGTACGTATGTATGTACATTTATATATATAGTTAAAATGCCCCTAATCACTACGATGTGCACCCTCAGTGAACTTAGCATTTTCATTTATCATGAGGATCGAGAAGGTCTCTTTCAGCTCTAACAAGCATGTAATTTCAGAATAATCACTGTAAACATGATGAGTAATCTACTTCTTAATTCATTTGCAAACGAGACTCAATGACTAGCACAAACCCAAACTCAAGAATAAGCATGACCTTCAGGATAAATAATCCACCAAAAAGCAAAAAGTCCTCAACAATACAGCATAGTCACAAAACGCAAATCCATTCCATTTTCTAGTATACTGGGGAAAAAAGGTCATGTCTCATATGGTCTAGCACAAGACAGGATTACTGAAAATATAGGGAATAATCTAGACTTCTGGGGAACTGCATAATTCTAATATATGGTGATTCAATTATCTAATTAAGATTATTTCCACTTTTACTAATAGAATCAAATATAGGCAGGAGAGTAAGTTGTGCTAAATGCACACAATAACAGATTTTGATAGAGGAGAAAAATGAACTCAGGAGCCAATGCTAGGAAACATTTTGTTCTTACAAACTCTCAACTTCAGTAGAAATGACTGCTGTAGAAAGTCCTTGAAGAACGCTTTCAATAACTGTGCACTGTAATTTGCAGATTCAGCTGTGAGTGTGAACTATTAGCCTAATAAATATCGTGAATGCGGTTTTTCCGTGTTTTCCACCCCTGTCCACCTTTCCTGTTTAACTACATCCATGTTGGTTCACCAATCTAGCTCCTTCCTATACTGTTAGGAAAACGTCACCTTCTGGCTCCATTCTGACGGATATGTCCTTTCTAGAACTGCCAGAACGAATTTACAAAACTAGGGCCATCCTCAAAAAGTAAGAATTCATTCCCTGATGGTAAAAGCTTAACAACTACGACATGGCAAAATGGAATGTATCTTCTTCATTAGAGTCCACTTACTAATCTTTTTCATGAAAACTACTGTCAGAATTGCTTTTTATGGCTCCAAACTATAAAAACGTTTACGGAACTAAATGCTTTCACTGTAACTCAAAAGTCAGTAAGCAGGAAACACTTCTAGTGGCCACCGAGTTGCACTCAGAATTCTCCCCAAGTTACTCCCAAGGAGCCCGATTCCACCCGGCTTCCCCAGGTTCTCAGCCAAGCATATGCCATAGTAGCACCCTCTACTAGCCCAGACACATGTGAGCAGAAAGCTCCTTTTTAGACTAACCAGAGAAAATCAGTTAAGTTTAAAAAACAAATTAACTGGGGCGCCTGGGTGGCTCAGTCAGTGAGCATCCGGCTTTGGCTCAGGTCATGATCTCACAGTTCATGAGTTCGAGCCCCACATCGAGCTCTGTGCTGACAGCTTGGAGTCTGGGGCCTGCTTCGGATTCTGTGTCTCCCTCTCTCTCTGCTCCTCCCCCGCTCACACTCTGTCTCCCTCTCAAAAGTGAATAAACATTAAAAAAAATTTTTTTTTAAACAGATTAAAAAAATTAATAAATTAACTAGAAACTTCGAGAATAAATAAAAAGCATAAGCGACATGACATTTCAAAATCAGAGCATCCAAATTAAAATTAAGGAGCTTCCTGGGCTCAAGGACTCTTGCTTAACAACGTCTCAAATAAGGCACAGCTAACGGGTGACACTGTCCGAGGTCGGTGAGCATCTGCACCCCTCCACATCCCACTTGCTGGACTTCTCTGCAGGTGTGGGCTTGGGATATCTTCCAAAAGTCCCTCACTGGGTCTCTAAGCTCCTCACACTCAACTTCTGCCGCTTCCTTCCATCATCCCTGTCATTCCCGTCAAACTGAACCACCCGCAATCCTCTGAAAGCTTCTTCAGGATCCTATACACAAAGCGTCTTCCCCACTTCCCCTGCATAATACCTAAACATCTTTTCCCGAGCACAGCCACTCCCATTTGCCATTCTGCCTCAGTTTACACACTCTTCTGGTCTTTGAGGATTCATGCCTCACCCTCTACTGACTCTTCAAGGATCACATTTTGGACACACAGGCACACACGCCAAACACAGGCCCCACGTAGCCCTGTCATCCGACGCCTCGTGCTTGTTCCTGTTTTAGCAGTGACCACAGAGATAAATTCAGATTGTCCCCCCACAAGAACATGGTGCCAATCTTCAGTAGGGATCCAGGAAAGGCAGCAAAATAGCTCAGGTAAGTGCATTACATGAAGGAGGGGAGGAAAATCCAAAAGTAAAAAAAGGTGCTCTCTCCTATTACAATAAACAGACAAGAAGGGAACCCATCATGGCAAATAGAGATCTGTGTGAATACACTGGGCCCACAGAGGCAATCCAGGGTGCTGGCTTGGCCTGAGGTCAGCTGACCAGCAGCCTCAACTGCAAATGTGACCTTGACTCCCTTTGCCAGGGAATGGAACAGATTCACAGGTTCAGGTATGAGGATGTGAACATCTTCGGGATATGAGCATCATCTTTTTCTGACTCCCACAATCACCACTGGAGCACTAATAAAAAAATATTGTTATCAATTACCCACCAGGTTCTGTGGAAGCTTGTTGTTTGTTTTTTTAACAATGTTCGTTACTGTCTGATTGACTAAAGGGAATTTTCTTTATTTAGCACCACAATAGCTTAGAGTGAACGGATGTGCTGTTGGACTCTCACTTTACAGCTTATACTCATCTTTTATTTTGTGGCCTGTGTTCAATAATTAACGAAGATGAAGAAGCGATTAGTGATGAAGGGGAGTGTATGGCACGACTGTCCCCCAGAAGCTGGCAGGGAACCCGCCCCATTACTCCCTCCACATCTCCTCTGCCCGAAGCCCAAGACTGAAAGGAGAGAAGGTTTAAACAATGAGGAGCCTGCAGTAACCAGTAACCACACTTAACCGCGCACATCTATGACCTCTGCGATTTCAGAAAATGAAGGGGACAGTGTTTGCCTGGACTTTTGTAAGGGGTGATCTTCAGTCTAGAAAAAGGGATCATGGGTGCCTGGGTGGCTCAGTCGGTCGAGCTTCCGGCTTCGGCTCAGGTCACGATCTCACGGTCTGTGGGTTCAAGCCCTGCGTCGGGCTCTGTGCCGACAGCTCAGAGCCTGGAGCCTGTTTCAGATTCTGTGTCTCCCTCTCTCTGACCCTCCCCCCACTCATGCTCTGTCTCTCTGTCAAAAATAAACATTAATAAAAAAAAAAAAGATCAAATTGAGCCTATTAAGCTTAATACAGCGTATTAATTTTTAAGCAGCATATATAATAGCAAAGACGTTTTTAACCTAGGGTACCACTCATAGTTAGCTATTTCTAAGACTTATCTTCATTTGCGTTTGCCAAACTGGAGTAGACAGATGGGTGTAATTTTGGCAACAGCCTCCTGGGACTCTGTCCGCATCCCTGTCATCACAGTCATGGGCCAAGTCAGGGCATCTTCTGGCAGCTTCCCCACCTCTTCCCAGATAACCTTTCACTGACCTCCATTTACTCAAGTCACCATTACCTACAGCTGTCCATTTCTTCCAAAGAACACAAACGCAGAGGCCCACGGGTCCTGGAAGCTCATAACTATTGGCTGAATCTCTGGTGTGCCTTCCACTTACTCTGCTCTGTTCACATCAGTTCTTTCTTTACCGGCTAACATCAGCTGACTTGTATTTCTAAGTAGACAATCAAACACAAAGGCAAAAAAGAAGAGAGTTATTATTTCTATGAAGACCAAGGAGGCTGCTTTGGAATGGTTCAATGAAGAGAAGACACTAAAAACTTGCTGGTAAATTTTACCTGGGTGAAAGAAATGTTAAAATTGGAGAAAAAGTAACTGAAAATAACGTGGTATTCTTCTCTAAGATTACATAGGTAGGGAAACTGTCGAACATACATTTTAACTGGAATTAATACAAAACCAACAATGCTGATTACCAAAGAATACGTACTGTTTTAAAAAGCCGGATCTCTGCACTAAAGAATTAGCACATTTACATGCAGGTAAATACATTAGGGTAAGTAGCTTCATGGCCTCTGGGGGACTCAGTCTGTTAAGCTTCTGACTTCCGCTCAGGTCACGATCTCAAGGTTGTTGAGTTCAGTTTGTGAATTTGAACCCCGCGTCCAACTCTGTGCTGACAGCTCAGAGCCTGGAGCCTGCTTTAGATTCTCTCTCTCTCTCTCTCTCTCTCTCTCTCTCTCTCTCTCTCTGTCTCTCTGCCCCTCCCCCACTCGTGCTCTTTCTCACAAATAAACATTAAAAAAAGATAAGTAGCTTTTAACTATATATATATACGTATGTATGTATGTACATTTATATATATAGTTAAAAGCTACTTATCTTTTTCATATCATATATATATATATACATATATACACACATGTATATGTATATATGAAGACGTTTTC
This sequence comes from Leopardus geoffroyi, assembly GCF_018350155.1. NCBI lineage: Eukaryota > Metazoa > Chordata > Mammalia > Carnivora > Felidae > Leopardus > Leopardus geoffroyi. The sequence goes on along the minus strand of NC_059329.1, from coordinate 2,659,815 downwards.
TTTTTTTTTTTTTTTTAATTTTTTTTTTTTCAACGTTTATTTTTATTTTTGGGACAGAGAGAGACAGAGCATGAACGGGGGAGGGGCAGAGAGAGAGGGAGACACAGAATCGGAAACAGGCTCCAGGCTCTGAGCCATCAGCCCAGAGCCCAACGCGGGGCTCGAACTCACGGACCGCGAGATCGTGACCTGGCTGAAGTCGGACGCTTAACCGACTGCACCACCCAGGCGCCCCTGAAGACGTTTTCTTTAATAACTTTTTTATACATATTCCTTTTTTTAAGTTTGTTTATTTCACTTATTTTGAGAGAGACAGAAACAGCATGAGTAGAGGCACGTGGGGGGTGGGGGGAGGGGGAACCAGAGAGAGAAAGAATCCTAAGCAGGCTCCATGCTCAGCATGAGGCCCAAAGCAGGACTTAATCCCCCAACTGGGAGGTTGTGACCAGACATGAAACAAAGAGTCAGATGCTTAACCGGCTGAGCCACCCAGGCACCTCTTTAACAAGGTTCTGGATTAACAGGCTAATTCCTGGCTCCAATAAAAGGAGCAGTCTATGTTAGACTTACATATAGATATGTTGGAAGTCCATAGCTCCCCAGGACTCCACATTTCCTACATTCCCAATGATCCCATCTTGTGCTACAGCACATCAGACACCATCTTTTTTTCCAATGTATCAGAAAAATGACAAATGTATGCATATATGTCAAGGACTTGTGTTCTAATCATGGGTAGGATATGTTACTTGTAAGTAGTAGTATTGACTCTCCTTTCCTGAGGAAGGATTAGCACTAACTTCATTTTATTTTCTTGTAGAGAATAATGTTTTTATTTTTTTATTTTTTTTAATTTTTAAATTTACATCCAAATTAGTTAGCATAATGTGCAACAATGATTTTAGGAGGAGATTCCTTAATGCCCCTTACCCATTTAGCCCATCCCCCCCCACCCCCTCCAGCAACCCTCTGTTTGTTCTCCATATCTAAGAGTCTCTTATGTTTTTCCCCCTCCCTGTTTTTACATTATTTTTGCTTCCCTTCCCTTATGTTTATCTGTTTTGTATCTGCAAGTCCTCATATGAGCAACATCATATGATATTTGTCTTTCTCTAATTTTGCTTAGCATAATACCCTCCAGTTCCATCCACGTAGTTGCAAATGGCAAGATTTCATTCTTTTTGATTGCTGAATAACACTCATTTGTATGTATGTATATGTATATATATATATGCATATATATATATACACACACACACATACACACATATATATACACACACACATATATATATATATATACACACCCCACATCTTCTTTATGCATTCATCCATCGATGGACATTTGGACACTTTCCATACTTTGGCTATTGCTGATAGTGCTGCTAGAAACATAGGGGTGCATGTGTCCCTTCGAAGCAGCATACCTGTATCCCTTGGATAAATACCTAGTAGTGCAATTGCCGGGTCGTAGAGTAGCTCTATCTTTAATTTTTTGAGGAAACTCCATCCTGTTTTCCAGAGTGGCTGCACCAGAGCACTAACTTCATTTTTGTCTAAACGTGACCTCTGACTTCATTGAAAATAGGGTAATTCTTTTCCTCTGAGGGCAAATACTGCAGAAAGAATTTAAGATCTCAGTGAATTATTATAAGCAGCATTTGTAGCCAAATTTCTAAAAAGAAGGGCAAATGTTTTTCCATGTGTAGCCTTTGTTCTTTCTGTTACAATTGCTAGAAATAGTCACCATCACAATGAGACATAATTGGATGATTATGCTTTCCAGATTTATTAAAACCCTCCCCAGCTTGTCTTAAAGATCAATGTGGTCTGCAAAATACAAACTTCAAGCCATCGTTTTAAATGTCAAGCTGCCAGTTTTCCCAAGCGAGCTGAATGATTAGTTATACTAGATGCCAGATACGAGATTTTCCTCTCCAGAAACCACTCCACAGCTTACTCTGTAGGACACAAGAATGCTCTCTCCTGGGAGCACACCGCAAGCCTAAAAGCGGAAGGCTGGATCTATTTTTCCTGAGGAGCATGTAGGAAAGCCAAAGTTCTTTTCCTTTTCCCCAAGTCCTCTCCAAATTCCGAGACACAAAATAGAAAAACCACAGGGGACAAAAAAACTTTGATTATGCTTGTCATGTTCCCATGACTTTGGTATGATCTATACAGTGTTTTTCTGGTGCGGACATCACACTAAAAACGTTCTGAGGGAAATAATATGAAATATTAAAGATAATAGCAAAGGGTGAAAAGTTCTGACGAAAGAACTTTCTGGAGAATGCAACGTAAACGGCAAAGGCGAAAACAGGAATCCCGTATGTGAGCAGCAGTGTCCACAAGTCCATGAGCTACTCCAAGTGTTCCCTGAACTCCATCAGGCTGTTCTGCAATGGGAGAGGAAGGGAAGGTGGTGCAGGAAGGTGTCCATCTGCTTTGGAGCAGAAGGAAAGGAGGTCATTTTCTGCAGAAGAACTTCATCCACTGGGCCACGGAACACGTACAATGCACCGGGCACAGCGACGGGTGCTGAGGAATGGTACTCACGTCCCAAAGCTGTCACAACCAGCATCACCAACTGAGGGGCTGACATGACAGACATGTATTTTCCCACAGTTCTGGAGGCCAAGAGTCCAAGATCAAGATGCTGACAGGGGTCCTCCAGGGCCCCTGGGGAAGGACGTGTCCAGAGCCACCGTGGAAGGGCGTGACCCAGGGCCACCATGGAAGGACATGTCCCGGGACCACTGTGGGAGGATGTGTTCCAGGACACTCCCGGGCTTACACATGGCCCTCTGGCTGCATCTCCAGGACGTCGCTCTGTGTGCGCACCTGTGCTGTGTCCTTGTGTCCCTATCTCCTCTTCTTGGAAAGACATTGATCGGACTGCATCAGAGCCCATGCTCTGAGCCTGGTGCCACCTTCCTCATGCCTTCAGGGTCCCCGTCTACAGCAGACTCCCTTCTGAAGTTCCAGGGGTCAGGGCTTCAACACGGGGCTCTGGTGGTGTGAGGGCATGATCCAGCCCACAATGGGGGTGAAATACACCAAAGTCCTATTCGCACCCTCAAATCACAGGAAGGAGGGCTTCAGTTCTAGCTATAACCTGTATGAGGACAGTAGTGCAAAATGGACTACATGAGTAAGGAGCCCGTAGAGGTGTTTGTTAAATAAGAACAAAAGTGTGTCAAACGGAATTCCTCCGAAACTGATAATCGGTGTTAGCTGTCTTCTTCTTCTTCTTCTTCTACGACGGGTGTCAAGGCCTGTTGCCCCAAAACTGACAGAGGCGGGAATGCCCTGGTGGACCCACAGTGGCCATGTGTGCAAATTCCAGCAGGTGGAATTTACAGTCACGTTAGAGATGACCTACCAAGAAGAGCCACGGAACTGCTTACTGGAAGCGCCACATGCTTTCTGTACCTCTTTCGTGTGAGGTACATCGACAAACGCTGATGAGCTCTACGACTCGAGTCCAGGGCAAATAATCCGAGCACTAGACACCTCACTCACCAAAGTATTCATGTGCCTCTGAAAATGCTTTTCATTTAGAATGGTCTTCCCAAGGCGATCACCTCAGATCGATGATGACAGAAACATTTCATTGATTTGGATGGGCCCTGATGGATTCCTCAGAAGTTCAATCTTTTAAACGAATAAATACACAGATACACCAGTCTAGAGATCGCTGTTATTAAAATAACTGCCATTTCCTCATTTACACGGACCTTACGGGACGTGTTATCCTGGTGCTTTTGTTTGAACAGATTCAGACCTTCAGTTCTCTCCTTCCCGCAGTTCACCTACGATTCGTGCTCGTGCACCCCATGGGGGCATTCAGCAAGTAAGTGTGAGCTCTGCCATCGTACTTTCTCTGCCCGCCTCCCATCCAGGAGAGACAAGTGGGAGGTGGGAAGAAGCTTCCAGGACTGGCTGGAGGCGGACTCATGGCTCGGCTTTGCCACTTGTTGCCTGTGGACCGCCGGGCTCAGGCTCCGTTTTCCTTTGTGAGGTGGGGGAGCCGACACCGCACACAATTACTGTGACCACTGAACGACCCTGTACTTCGGAACGTGCCTTGTGCGACCCCATGCAAGAGAAAGGTGAGGCATTCTGACCGCCTTGTGGGTCAAGGCCGGGTAAACAGCATGTCTGAAACCTCCCGATTTGGTGATCTGGTCTTCACATTGACAGTTAACCCTTATTAACAAAACCTGATAAAATGCAGGGAAGGAGCGCCTATTAAAAAAGGTTGAGAAATCGCGACTGCTTACTTCTTACCCAGGATAAACACTAGCGGAAACTGTAAAATCTTGGTTCTTCCCATTCTAGAAGACCCCTCCTAAATGGAACCAGGGTATATTCCTGTTCATCCATGCACACACACACACACACACACACACACACACCCCTCCGTGGGATCCAAAGAGCTGGCTCTCCCACAGTCGGCAGGCAGGGCCTACCTGGCACCGAGGTGAGGACACACGTGGCATCTCGCTCCTTTCCCCACACACACGACGTTCAAGCAGACATTCACATGTGGATCAAGGTGCCATGAATAAACCATGTATGCCCTTTACTTCCTGTGTGTTTCTTATGATTCATTAAATGGGAAAGCCAAACGCTGGGGCCAGCTGCGGCTACGCGCAAGGCCTCCCTCGCGACAAGTGGCACGCAGCCCGGTGCTCTGCCAAATGTGTCATTTATACATATGCACCAGGACCAAGGTCAGCTGCACATAATAAATGACCTCTTAAATGAGCTAATGTGTATTGACTGCCTTTGGGAAGCATCGCCAAGCCATTCTTCATTAAGTGCTCTTCCCCTGAGCGGTGTGGCCAAAAGGGGGCTGAACAAAACCGATCTCTTACGTAACCTGCCTCATTCTGATGGAGGTTGGCAACATGTCACACAGGGTACCTGGCAAGTTCCCAGGCCGTCTGCCTTGTTCACTAACAGCCAGATTTGTATGATGTTATCTGCTGACACCACCCCCTAAATCAGATACCTTCAGGAAATTACGTACGTCAAGCACAAAATTCCAAGCAACCTTCCTGCTGCAATCTTTGACTGTTTTGACTGTTTTAACATGAACGCTAACGATACAATCATTGGGCTTATAAAACTCATTCACACTATCACCGAGTGATTTGCCCTATTATCCTGATATGATCTGCTGATTAGGGACGAGGGGACCTCCAACACCGTACGAAGCGTCAAGCCCAGCCGTGGAGGCACAATCACTACCACCGTAAGCAACGTTCCTAACAGTGCTCCACACAATCTGGAAGACTCTTGAGCATTCGGAAGAAAGCTGAGTAACGGCAGCCTCAGACTGGCCGGCTGTGTGTCTGGCTGCTGAGAAACACACTTAGCGAGCTCCACTCAGCTGCCCTTCATGTCGAGGGCCGAAGAGGATATTCCAGGCCTCAGCCCCCAAAATTACCATCACTTATTTACTTAAGAGTCTCTTTAGTACATGCGACTTCCTTACATACCATCGATTTTCTGGTAACCACAAATAAGCACTCATATACTACAGGGTATTAAGGAAATCATTACTTTTGAGGGTGGGCAAAGCATTAAGAATGTGTTATCATAGGGGGAACCTGGGTGACTCAGTCGGTTGAGCATCCGACT